>NC_064920.1:32821510-34207135 GCF_023897955.1 Schistocerca gregaria
AAGACCAGTAGTAGTCTACGATGCACATCTGGAGGCATTCTGTAATCTGTGGACTATTAGAGTGTTGATGAAACACAGAAATTGCATCGGGATTGAATACAACAGTCACCATGCGCACATTCCTCCATAAAAGTAATGCCTCAAAGAGTCTACGCTTTGATCGTTCCCTGGAAGACCAGTAGTAGTTTGCGATGCACATATGCTGGCATTCTGTAAGGCGTAGACTATCAGAGTGTTGATGAAACACAGTAATTGCATCGGGATTGAATACAACAGTCACCATGCGCACTTTCCTCCATGGGAGTAATGTCTCAAACAGTCTACGCTTTGATCGTTCCCTGGAAGACCAGTAGTAGCTTCCGATTAATATCTGGAGGCATTCTGTAATCTGTGGGCTATCAGAGTGTTGATGAAACACAGAAATTGCATCGGGATTGAAGACAACAGTCACCATGCGCACTTTCCACCATGGGAGTAATGTCCCAAACAGTCTACGCTTTGATCGTACCCTGGAAGACCAGTAGTTGTTTCCGATGCACATCGGGAGGCATTCTGTAATCTGTGGACTATCAGAGTGTTGATGAAACACAGAAATTGCATCGGGATTGAATACAACAGTCACCATCCGCACTTTCCTCCATGGGAGTAATGTCTCACGGAGTTTACGCTTTGATCGTACTCTGAAAGTCCAGTAGTAGTTTCCGATGCACATCTGGAGGCATTCTGTAATCTGTGGACTATCAGAATGTTGATGAAACACAGAAATTGCATCGAAATTGAATACAACAGTCACCATGCGCACTTCCTTCCATGGGAGTAATGTCTGAAACAGTCTACGCTTTGATCGTTCCCTGGAAGACCAGTAGTAGTTTCCGATGCATATCTGGAGGCATTCTGTAGTCTGTGGAGTATCAGAGTGTTGATGAAACACAGAAATTGCATCGGCATTGAATACAACAGTCACCATGCGCACTTTCCTCCACGGGAGGTATGTCTCAAACAGTCTACGCTTTGATCGTTCCCTGGAAGACCAGTAGTAGTTTCCGATGCACATATGGAGGTATTCTGTAATCTGTGGATTATCAGAGTGTAGATGAAACACAGAAATTGCATCGGGATTGAATACAATAGTCACCATACGCACATTCCTGCATAAAAGTAATGTCTCAAACAGTCTACGCTTTGATCGTTCCCTGGAAGACCAGTAATAGTTTCCGATGAACATCTGGAGGCATTCTGTAATCTGTGGACTATCAGAGTGTTGATGAAACACAGAAATTGCATCGGGATTGAATACAACAGTCACCATGCGCACATTACTCCACGGGAGTAATGTCTGAAACAGTCTACCCTTTGATCGTTCCCTGGAAGACCAGTAGTAGTTTACGATGCACATCTGGAGGAATTCTGTAATCTGTGGACTATTAGAGTGTTGATGAAACTCAGAAATTGCATCGGGATTGAATACAACTGTCACCATGCGCACATTCCTCCATAAAAGTAATGTCTCAAAGAGTCTACGCTTTGATCGTTCCCTGGAAGACCAGTAGTAGTTTCCGATGAACATCTGGAGGCATTCTGTAATCTGTGGACTATCAGAGGGTTGATGAAACACAGAAACTGCATCGGGATCGAATACAACAGTTACCATGTATTTTTTCTCCATGGGAGTAATGTCTCAAACAGTCTACGCTTTGATCGTTCCCTGACAGAAAAAGTAGTAGTTTCCGATGCACATCTGGTGGCATTCTGTAATATGTGGACTATCAGAGTGTTGATGAAACACAGAAATTGCATCGGGATTGAATACAACAGTCACCATGCGCACTTTCCTCCATGGGAGTAATGTCCCTAACAGTCTACGCTTTGATCGTTCCCTGGAAGACCTGTAGTAGTTTCCGATGCACATCTGGAGGCTTTCCGTTATCTGTGGACTATCAGAGTGTTGATGAAACACAGAAATTGCATCGGGATTGAATACAACAGTCACCATGCGCACTTTCCTCCACGGGAGGTATGTCTCAAAAAGTCTACGCTTTGATTGTTCCCTGGAAGACCAGCAGTAGTTTCCGATGCACATCTGGAGGTATTCTGTAATCTGCGGATTATCAGAGTGTAGATGAAACAAAGAAATTGCATCGGGATTGAATACAACAGTCACCACTCGCTCATTCCTGCATAAAAGTAATGTCTCAAACAGTCTATGGTTTGATCGTTCCCTGGAAGACCAGTAGAAATTTCCGATGAACATCTGGAGGAATTCTGTAATCTGTGGACTATCAGAGTGTTGATGAAACACAGAAATTGCATCGGAATTGAATACAACAGTCACCATGCGCACTTCCCTCCACGGCAGTAATGTCTCAAACAGTCTACGCTTTGATCGTTCCCTGGAAGACCAGTAGTAGTTTCCGATGCACATCTGGTGGCATTCTGTAATCTGTAGACTTTCAGAGTGTTGATGAAACACAGAAATTGCATCCTGATAGAATACAACAGTCACCATGCGCACTTTCCTCCATGGGAATAATGTATCTAACAGTTTTCGCTTTGATCGTTCCCTGGAAGACCAGTAGTAGTTTCCGACGCACATCTGGAGGCTTTCTGTGATCCGTGGACTATCAGAGTGTTGATGAAAGACAGAAATTGCATCGGGATTGAATACAACAGTCACCATGAGCACTTTCCTCCATGGGAGTAATTCTCAAACAGTCTATGTTTGATCGTTCCCTGGAAGACCAGTAGTAGTTTCCGATGCACATCTGGTGGCATTCTGTAATCTGTGGACTATCAGAGTGTTGATGAAACACAGAAATTGCATCGGGAATGAATACAACAGTCAACATGCGCACTTTCCTCCACGGGAGGTATGCCTCTAACAGTCTACGCTTTGATCGTTGCCTGGAAGACCAGTAGTAGTTTCCGATGCACATCTGGTGGCATTCTGTAACCTGTGGACTATCAGAGTGTTGATGAAACACAGAAAATGCATCGGGATTGAATACAACAGTCACCATGCGCACTTTCCTCCACGGGAGTAATGTCTCAAACAATCTACGCCTTTGATCGTTCCCTGGAAGACCAGTAATAGTTTGCGATGCACATATGGTGGCTTTCTGTAATGCGTAGACTATCAGAGTGTTGATGAAACACAGTAATTGCATAGGGATTGAATACAACAGTCACCATGCGCACTTTCCTCCATGGGAGTAATGTCTCTAACAGTCTACGCTTTGATCGATCCCTGGAAGACCAGTAGTAGCTTCCGATTAATATCTGGAGGCATTCTGCAATCTGTGGACTATCAGAGTGTTGATGAAACACAGAAATTGCATCGGGATTGAAGACAACAGTCACCATGCGCACTTTCCACCATGGGAGTAATGTCCCAAACAGTCTACGCTTTGATCGTTCCCTGGATGACCATTAGTTGTTTCCGATGCACATCGGGAGGCATTCTGTAATCTGTGGACTATCAGAGTGTTGATGAAACACAGAAATTCCATCGGGATTGAATACAACAGTCTCCATGCGCAGTTTCCTCCATGGGAGTAATGTCTCAAACACTCTACGATTTGATCGTTAACTGGAAGACCAGTAGTAGTTTTCGATGCACATCTGGATGCTTTCCGTAATCTGTGGACTATCAGAGTGTTGGTGAAACACAGAAAATGCATCGGGATTGAATACAACAGTCACCATGCGCACTTTCCTCCATGGGAGTAATTTATCAAACAGTCTACGATTTGATCGTTCCCTGGAAGACCAGTAGAAGTTTCCGATTAACATCTGGAGGCATTCTGTAATCTGTGGGCTATCAGAGTGTTGATGAAGCACAGAAATTGCATCGGGATTGAAGACAACAGTCACCATGCGCACACTCCACCATTGGAGTAATGTCCCAAACAGTCTACGCTTTGATCGTTCCATGGAAGACCAGTAGTTGTTTCCGAAGCACAACGGGAGGCATTCTGTAATCTGTGGAGTATCAGAGTGTTGATGAAACACAGAAATTGCATCTGGATTGAATACAACAGTCACCATGCGCACTTTCCTCCATGGGAGTAATTCTCAAAGAGTCTACGCTTTGATCGTTCCCTGGAAGACCAATAGTAGTTTCCGATGCACATCTGGTGGCATTCTGTAATCTGTGGACTATCAGAGTGTTGATGAAACACAGAAACTGCATCGGGATTGAATACAACAATCACCATGCGCACTTTCCTCCACGGGAGGTATGTCTCAAACAGTCTACGCTTTGATCGTTCCCTGGAAGACCAGTAGTAGTTTCCGATGCACATCTGGTGGTATTCTCTAATCTGTGGACTATCAGAGTGTTGATGAAACACAGAAATTGCATCGGGATTGAATACAACAGTCACCATCCGCACTGTCCTCCATGGGAGTAATATCTGAAACAGTCTACGCTTGGATCGTTCCCAGGAAGACCAGTAGCAGTTTACGATGCACATCTCGTGGCATTCTGTAATCTGTGGAGTATCATAGTGTTTATCAAACACAGAAATTGCATCGGGATTGAATACAACAGTCACCATGCGCACTTTCCTCCATGGGAGTAATTCTCAAACAGTCTACGCTTTGATCGTTCCCTGGAAGACCAGTAGTAGTTTCCGATGCACATCTGGTAGCATTCTGTAATCTGTGGACTATTAGAGTGTTGATGAAACACAGAAATTGCATCGGGATTGAATACAACAATCACCATGCGCACTTTCCTCCACGGGAGGTATGTCTCAAACAGTCTACGCTTTGATCGTTCCATGGAAGACCAGTAGTAGTTTCCGATGCACATCTGGTTGCATTCTGTAATCTGTGGACTATCAGAGTGTTGATGAAACACAGAAATTTCATCCGGATTGAATACAACAGTCACCATGCGCACATTCCTCCACGGGAGGTATGTCTCAAACAGTCTACGCTTTGATCGTTCCCTGGAAGACCAGTAGTAGTTCCCAATGCACATCTTTAGGTATTCTGTAATCTGTAGGCTATGAGAGTGTTGATGAAACACAGAATTTGCATTGGGATTGAATACAACAGTCACCATGCGCACTTTCCTCCATGGGAGTAAGTCTCAAACAATCTACGCTTTGATCGTTCCCTGGAAGACCAGTAGTAGTTTCCGATGCACATCTGGAGATATTCTGTAATCTGTGGACTATTAGAGTGTTGATGAAACACAGAAATTGCATCGGGATTGAATACAACAGTCACCATGCGCACTTTCCTCCATGGGAGTAATGTCCCTAACAGTCTACGCTTTGATCGTTCCCTGGAAGACCTGTAGTAGTTTCCGATGCACATCTGGAGGCTTTCCGTTATCTGTGGACTATCAGAGTGTTGATGAAACACAGAAATTGCATCGGGATTGAATACAACAGTCACCATGCGCACTTTCCTCCACGGGAGGTATGTCTCAAAAAGTCTACGCTTTGATTGTTCCCTGGAAGACCAGCAGTAGTTTCCGATGCACATCTGGAGGTATTCTGTAATCTGCGGATTATCAGAGTGTAGATGAAACAAAGAAATTGCATCGGGATTGAATACAACAGTCACCACTCGCTCATTCCTGCATAAAAGTAATGTCTCAAACAGTCTATGGTTTGATCGTTCCCTGGAAGACCAGTAGAAATTTCCGATGAACATCTGGAGGAATTCTGTAATCTGTGGACTATCAGAGTGTTGATGAAACACAGAAATTGCATCGGAATTGAATACAACAGTCACCATGCGCACTTCCCTCCACGGCAGTAATGTCTCAAACAGTCTACGCTTTGATCGTTCCCTGGAAGACCAGTAGTAGTTTCCGATGCACATCTGGTGGCATTCTGTAATCTGTAGACTTTCAGAGTGTTGATGAAACACAGAAATTGCATCCTGATAGAATACAACAGTCACCATGCGCACTTTCCTCCATGGGAATAATGTATCTAACAGTTTTCGCTTTGATCGTTCCCTGGAAGACCAGTAGTAGTTTCCGACGCACATCTGGAGGCTTTCTGTGATCCGTGGACTATCAGAGTGTTGATGAAAGACAGAAATTGCATCGGGATTGAATACAACAGTCACCATGAGCACTTTCCTCCATGGGAGTAATTCTCAAACAGTCTATGTTTGATCGTTCCCTGGAAGACCAGTAGTAGTTTCCGATGCACATCTGGTGGCATTCTGTAATCTGTGGACTATCAGAGTGTTGATGAAACACAGAAATTGCATCGGGAATGAATACAACAGTCAACATGCGCACTTTCCTCCACGGGAGGTATGCCTCTAACAGTCTACGCTTTGATCGTTGCCTGGAAGACCAGTAGTAGTTTCCGATGCACATCTGGTGGCATTCTGTAACCTGTGGACTATCAGAGTGTTGATGAAACACAGAAAATGCATCGGGATTGAATACAACAGTCACCATGCGCACTTTCCTCCACGGGAGTAATGTCTCAAACAATCTACGCCTTTGATCGTTCCCTGGAAGACCAGTAATAGTTTGCGATGCACATATGGTGGCTTTCTGTAATGCGTAGACTATCAGAGTGTTGATGAAACACAGTAATTGCATAGGGATTGAATACAACAGTCACCATGCGCACTTTCCTCCATGGGAGTAATGTCTCTAACAGTCTACGCTTTGATCGATCCCTGGAAGACCAGTAGTAGCTTCCGATTAATATCTGGAGGCATTCTGCAATCTGTGGACTATCAGAGTGTTGATGAAACACAGAAATTGCATCGGGATTGAAGACAACAGTCACCATGCGCACTTTCCACCATGGGAGTAATGTCCCAAACAGTCTACGCTTTGATCGTTCCCTGGATGACCATTAGTTGTTTCCGATGCACATCGGGAGGCATTCTGTAATCTGTGGACTATCAGAGTGTTGATGAAACACAGAAATTCCATCGGGATTGAATACAACAGTCTCCATGCGCAGTTTCCTCCATGGGAGTAATGTCTCAAACACTCTACGATTTGATCGTTAACTGGAAGACCAGTAGTAGTTTTCGATGCACATCTGGATGCTTTCCGTAATCTGTGGACTATCAGAGTGTTGGTGAAACACAGAAAATGCATCGGGATTGAATACAACAGTCACCATGCGCACTTTCCTCCATGGGAGTAATTTATCAAACAGTCTACGATTTGATCGTTCCCTGGAAGACCAGTAGAAGTTTCCGATTAACATCTGGAGGCATTCTGTAATCTGTGGGCTATCAGAGTGTTGATGAAGCACAGAAATTGCATCGGGATTGAAGACAACAGTCACCATGCGCACACTCCACCATTGGAGTAATGTCCCAAACAGTCTACGCTTTGATCGTTCCATGGAAGACCAGTAGTTGTTTCCGAAGCACAACGGGAGGCATTCTGTAATCTGTGGAGTATCAGAGTGTTGATGAAACACAGAAATTGCATCTGGATTGAATACAACAGTCACCATGCGCACTTTCCTCCATGGGAGTAATTCTCAAAGAGTCTACGCTTTGATCGTTCCCTGGAAGACCAATAGTAGTTTCCGATGCACATCTGGTGGCATTCTGTAATCTGTGGACTATCAGAGTGTTGATGAAACACAGAAACTGCATCGGGATTGAATACAACAATCACCATGCGCACTTTCCTCCACGGGAGGTATGTCTCAAACAGTCTACGCTTTGATCGTTCCCTGGAAGACCAGTAGTAGTTTCCGATGCACATCTGGTGGTATTCTCTAATCTGTGGACTATCAGAGTGTTGATGAAACACAGAAATTGCATCGGGATTGAATACAACAGTCACCATCCGCACTGTCCTCCATGGGAGTAATATCTGAAACAGTCTACGCTTGGATCGTTCCCAGGAAGACCAGTAGCAGTTTACGATGCACATCTCGTGGCATTCTGTAATCTGTGGAGTATCATAGTGTTTATCAAACACAGAAATTGCATCGGGATTGAATACAACAGTCACCATGCGCACTTTCCTCCATGGGAGTAATTCTCAAACAGTCTACGCTTTGATCGTTCCCTGGAAGACCAGTAGTAGTTTCCGATGCACATCTGGTAGCATTCTGTAATCTGTGGACTATTAGAGTGTTGATGAAACACAGAAATTGCATCGGGATTGAATACAACAATCACCATGCGCACTTTCCTCCACGGGAGGTATGTCTCAAACAGTCTACGCTTTGATCGTTCCATGGAAGACCAGTAGTAGTTTCCGATGCACATCTGGTTGCATTCTGTAATCTGTGGACTATCAGAGTGTTGATGAAACACAGAAATTTCATCCGGATTGAATACAACAGTCACCATGCGCACATTCCTCCACGGGAGGTATGTCTCAAACAGTCTACGCTTTGATCGTTCCCTGGAAGACCAGTAGTAGTTCCCAATGCACATCTTTAGGTATTCTGTAATCTGTAGGCTATGAGAGTGTTGATGAAACACAGAATTTGCATTGGGATTGAATACAACAGTCACCATGCGCACTTTCCTCCATGGGAGTAAGTCTCAAACAATCTACGCTTTGATCGTTCCCTGGAAGACCAGTAGTAGTTTCCGATGCACATCTGGAGATATTCTGTAATCTGTGGACTATTAGAGTGTTGATGAAACACAGAAATTGCATCGGGATTGAATACAACAGTCACCATGCACACATTCCTCCAAAAAGGTAATGTCTCAAAGAGTTTGCGCTTTGATCGTTCCCTGGAAGACCAGTAGTAGTTTCCGATGCACATATGGTTGCATTCTGTAATCTGTGGACTATCAGAGTGTTGATGAAACACAGAAATTGCATCGGGATTGAATACAACAGTCAGCATGAGCACTTTCCTCCATGGGAGTAATTCTCAAACAGTCCATGTTTGATCGTTCCCTGAAAGACCAGTAGTAGTTTCCGATGCACATCTGGTGGCATTCTGTAATCTGTGGACTATCAGAGTGTTGATGAAACACAGAAATTTCATCCGGATTGAATACAACAGTCACCATGCGCACATTCCTCCACGGGAGGTATGTCTCAAACAGTCTACGCTTAGATCGTTCCCTGGAAGACCAGTAGTAGTTTCCAATGCACATCTTTAGGTATTCTGTAATCTGTAGGCTATGAGAGTGTTGATGAAACACAGAATTTGCATTGGGATTGAATACAACAGTCACCATGCGCACTTTCCTCCATGGGAGTAAGTCTCAAACAATCTACGCTTTGATCGTTCCCTGGAAGACCAGTAGTAGTTTCCGACGCACATCTGGAGGCTTTCTGTGATACGTGGACTATCAGAGTGTTGATGAAAGACAGAAATTGCATCGGGATTTAATACAACAGTCACCATGAGCACTTTCCTCCATGGGAGTAATTCTCAAACAGTCTATGTTTGATCGTTCCCTGGAAGACCAGTAGTAGTTTCCGATGCACATCTGGTGGCATTCTGTAATCTGTGGACTATCAGAGTGTTGATGAAACACAGAAATTGCATCGGGAATGAATACAACAGTCAACATGCGCACTTTCCTCCACGGGAGGTATGCCTCTAACAGTCTACGCTTTGATCGTTGCCTGGAAGACCAGTAGTAGTTTCCGATGCACATCTGGTGGCATTCTGTAACCTGTGGACTATCAGAGTGTTGATAAAACACAGAAAATGCATCGGGATTGAATACAACAGTCACCATGCGCACTTTCCTCCACGGGAGTAATGTCTCAAACAATCTACGCCTTTGATCGTTCCCTGGAAGACCAGTAATAGTTTGCGATGCACATATGGTGGCTTTCTGTAATGCGTAGACTATCAGAGTGTTGATGAAACACAGTAATTGCATAGGGATTGAATACAACAGTCACCATGCGCACTTTCCTCCATGGGAGTAATGTCTCTAACAGTCTACGCTTTGATCGTTCCCTGGAAGACCAGTAGTAGTTTCCGATGCACATCTGGTGGTATTCTCTAATCTGTGGACTATCAGAGTGTTGATGAAACACAGAAATTGCATCGGGATTGAATACAACAGTCACCATCCGCACTGTCCTCCATGGGAGTAATATCTGAAACAGTCTACGCTTGGATCGTTCCCAGGAAGACCAGTAGCAGTTTACGATGCACATCTCGTGGCATTCTGTAATCTGTGGAGTATCATAGTGTTTATCAAACACAGAAATTGCATCGGGATTGAATACAACAGTCACCATGCGCACTTTCCTCCATGGGAGTAATTCTCAAACAGTCTACGCTTTGATCGTTCCCTGGAAGACCAGTAGTAGTTTCCGATGCACATCTGGTAGCATTCTGTAATCTGTGGACTATTAGAGTGTTGATGAAACACAGAAATTGCATCGGGATTGAATACAACAATCACCATGCGCACTTTCCTCCACGGGAGGTATGTCTCAAACAGTCTACGCTTTGATCGTTCCATGGAAGACCAGTAGTAGTTTCCGATGCACATCTGGTTGCATTCTGTAATCTGTGGACTATCAGAGTGTTGATGAAACACAGAAATTTCATCCGGATTGAATACAACAGTCACCATGCGCACATTCCTCCACGGGAGGTATGTCTCAAACAGTCTACGCTTTGATCGTTCCCTGGAAGACCAGTAGTAGTTCCCAATGCACATCTTTAGGTATTCTGTAATCTGTAGGCTATGAGAGTGTTGATGAAACACAGAATTTGCATTGGGATTGAATACAACAGTCACCATGCGCACTTTCCTCCATGGGAGTAAGTCTCAAACAATCTACGCTTTGATCGTTCCCTGGAAGACCAGTAGTAGTTTCCGATGCACATCTGGAGATATTCTGTAATCTGTGGACTATTAGAGTGTTGATGAAACACAGAAATTGCATCGGGATTGAATACAACAGTCACCATGCACACATTCCTCCAAAAAGGTAATGTCTCAAAGAGTTTGCGCTTTGATCGTTCCCTGGAAGACCAGTAGTAGTTTCCGATGCACATATGGTTGCATTCTGTAATCTGTGGACTATCAGAGTGTTGACGAAACACAGAAATTGCATCGGGATTGAATACAACAGTCAGCATGAGCACTTTCCTCCATGGGAGTAATTCTCAAACAGTCCATGTTTGATCGTTCCCTGAAAGACCAGTAGTAGTTTCCGATGCACATCTGGTGGCATTCTGTAATCTGTGGACTATCAGAGTGTTGATGAAACACAGAAATTTCATCCGGATTGAATACAACAGTCACCATGCGCACATTCCTCCACGGGAGGTATGTCTCAAACAGTCTACGCTTAGATCGTTCCCTGGAAGACCAGTAGTAGTTTCCAATGCACATCTTTAGGTATTCTGTAATCTGTAGGCTATGAGAGTGTTGATGAAACACAGAATTTGCATTGGGATTGAATACAACAGTCACCATGCGCACTTTCCTCCATGGGAGTAAGTCTCAAACAATCTACGCTTTGATCGTTCCCTGGAAGACCAGTAGTAGTTTCCGACGCACATCTGGAGGCTTTCTGTGATACGTGGACTATCAGAGTGTTGATGAAAGACAGAAATTGCATCGGGATTGAATACAACAGTCACCATGAGCACTTTCCTCCATGGGAGTAATTCTCAAACAGTCTATGTTTGATCGTTCCCTGGAAGACCAGTAGTAGTTTCCGATGCACATCTGGTGGCATTCTGTAATCTGTGGACTATCAGAGTGTTGATGAAACACAGAAATTGCATCGGGAATGAATACAACAGTCAACATGCGCACTTTCCTCCACGGGAGGTATGCCTCTAACAGTCTACGCTTTGATCGTTGCCTGGAAGACCAGTAGTAGTTTCCGATGCACATCTGGTGGCATTCTGTAACCTGTGGACTATCAGAGTGTTGATGAAACACAGAAAATGCATCGGGATTGAATACAACAGTCACCATGCGCACTTTCCTCCACGGGAGTAATGTCTCAAACAATCTACGCCTTTGATCGTTCCCTGGAAGACCAGTAATAGTTTGCGATGCACATATGGTGGCTTTCTGTAATGCGTAGACTATCAGAGTGTTGATGAAACACAGTAATTGCATAGGGATTGAATACAACAGTCACCATGCGCACTTTCCTCCATGGGAGTAATGTCTCTAACAGTCTACGCTTTGATCGATCCCTGGAAGACCAGTAGTAGCTTCCGATTAATATCTGGAGGCATTCTGCAATCTGTGGACTATCAGAGTGTTGATGAAACACAGAAATTGCATCGGGATTGAAGACAACAGTCACCATGCGCACTTTCCACCATGGGAGTAATGTCCCAAACAGTCTACGCTTTGATCGTTCCCTGGAAGACCATTAGTTGTTTCCGATGCACATCGGGAGGCATTCTGTAATCTGTGGACTATCAGAGTGTTGATGAAACACAGAAATTCCATTGGGATTGAATACAACAGTCTCCATGCGCAGTTTCCTCCATGGGAGTAATGTCTCAAACACTCTACGATTTGATCGTTAACTGGAAGACCAGTAGTAGTTTTCGATGCACATCTGGATGCTTTCCGTAATCTGTGGACTATCAGAGTGTTGGTGAAACACAGAAAATGCATCGGGATTGAATACAACAGTCACCATGCGCACTTTCCTCCATGGGAGTAATTTATCAAACAGTCTACGATTTGATCGTTCCCTGGAAGACCAGTAGAAGTTTCCGATTAACATCTGGAGGCATTCTGTAATCTGTGGGCTATCAGAGTGTTGATGAAACACAGAAATTGCATCGGGATTGAAGACAACAGTCACCATGCGCACACTCCACCATTGGAGTAATGTCCCAAACAGTCTACGCTTTGATCGTTCCATGGAAGACCAGTAGTTGTTTCCGAAGCGCAACGGGAGGCATTCTGTAATCTGTGGACTATCAGAGTGTTGATGAAACACAGATATTTGCATCGGGATTGAATACTACATTCACCATACGCACTTTCCTCCATGGGAGTAATGTCTGAAACAATCTACGCTTTGATCGTTCCCTGAAAGACCATTAGTAGTTTCCGATGCACATCTGGAGGCATTCTGTAATCTGTGGAGTATCAGAGTGTTGATGAAACACAGAAATTGCATCTGGATTGAATACAACAGTCACCATGCGCACTTTCCTCCATGGGAGTAATTCTCAAAGAGTCTACGCTTTGATCGTTCCCTGGAAGACCAATAGTAGTTTCCGATGCCCATCTGGTGGCATTCTGTAATCTGTGGACTATCAGAGTGTTGATGAAACACAGAAACTGCATCGGGATTGAATACAACAATCACCATGCGCACTTTCCTCCACGGGAGGTATGTCTCAAACAGTCTACGCTTTGATCGTTCCCTGGAAGACCAGTAGTAGTTTCCGATGCACATCTGGTGGTATTCTCTAATCTGTGGACTATCAGAGTGTTGATGAAACACAGAAAATGCATCGGGATTGAATACAACAGTCACCATCCGCACTGTCCTCCATGGGAGTAATATCTGAAACAGTCTACGCTTGGATCGTTCCCAGGAAGACCAGTAGCAGTTTACGATGCACATCTCGTGGCATTCTGTAATCTGTGGAGTATCATAGTGTTTATCAAACACAGAAATTGCATCGGGATTGAATACAACAGTCACCATGCGCACTTTCCTCCATGGGAGTAATTCTCAAACAGTCTACGCTTTGATCGTTCCCTGGAAGACCAGTAGTAGTTTCCGATGCACATCTGGTAGCATTCTGTAATCTGTGGACTATTAGAGTGTTGATGAAACACAGAAATTGCATCGGGATTGAATACAACAATCACCATGCGCACTTTCCTCCACGGGAGGTATGTCTCAAACAGTCTACGCTTTGATCGTTCCCTGGAAGACCAGTAGTAGTTTCCGATGCACATCTGGTCTCATTCTGTAATCTGTGGACTATCAGAGTGTTGATGAAACACAGAAATTGCATCGGGATTCAATACAACAGTCACCATCCGCACTTTCCTCCATGGGAGTAATGTCTGAATCAGTCTACGCTTGGATCGTTCCCAGGAAGACCAGTAGTAGTTTCCGATGCACATCTGGTGGCATTCTGTAATCTGTGGACTATCAGAGTGTTGATGAAACACAGAAAATGCGTCGGGATTGAATACAACAGTCAACATGCGCACTTTCCTCCACGGGAGGTACGTCTCTAACAGTCTACGCTTTGATCGATCGTTCCCTCGAAGACCAGTAGTAGTTCCCGATGCACATCTCGTTACATTCTGTAATCTGTGGACTATCAGAGTGTTGATGAAACACAGAAAATGAATCGGGATTGAATACAACAGTCACCATGCGCACTTTCCTCCATGGGAGTAATGTCTCAAAGAGTTTACGCTTTGATAGTTTTCTGGAAGACCAGTAGTAGTTTACGATGCACATCTGGAGGCATTTTGTAATCTGTGGACTATTAGAGTGTTGTTGAAACTCAGAAATTGCATCGGGATTGAATACAACAGACACCATGCGTACATTCCACCATAAAGGTAATGTCTCAAAGAGTTTACGCTTTGATCGTTCCCTGGAAGACCAGTAGTAGTTTCCGATGCACATCTGGTTGCATTCTGTAATCTGTGGACTATCAGAGTGTTGATGAAACACAGAAATTTCATCCGGATTGAATACAACAGTCACCATGCGCACATTCCTCCACGGGAGCTATGTCTCAAACAGTCTACGCTTTGATCGTTCCCTGGAAGACCAGTAGTAGTTCCCAATGCACATCTTTAGGTATTCTGTAATCTGTAGGCTATGAGAGTGTTGATGAAACACAGAATTTTCATTGGGATTGAATACAACAGTCACCATGCGCACTTTCCTCCATGGGAGTAAGTCTCAAACAATCTACGCTTTGATCGTTCCCTGGAAGACCAGTAGTAGTTTCCGATGCACATCTGGAGATATTCTGTAATCTGTGGACTATTAGAGTGTTGATGAAACACAGAAATTGCATCGGGATTGAATACAACAGTCACCATGCACACATTCCTCCAAAAAGGTAATGTCTCAAAGAGTTTACGCTTTGATCGTTCCCTGGAAGACCAGTAGTAGTTTCCGATGCACATATGGTTGCATTCTGTAATCTGTGGACTATCAGAGTGTTGATGAAACACAGAAATTGCATCGGGATTGAATACAACAGTCAGCATGAGCACTTTCCTCCATGGGAGTAATTCTCAAACAGTCCATGTTTGATCGTTCCCTGGAAGACCAGTAGTAGTTTCCGATGCACATCTGGTGGCATTCTGTAACCTGTGGACTATCAGAGTGTTGATGAAACACAGAAAATGCATCGGGATTGAATACAACAGTCACCATGCGCACTCTCCTCCACGGGAGTAATGTCTCAAACAATCTACGCCTTTGATCGTTCCCTGGAAGACCAGTAATAGTTTGCGATGCACATATGGTGGCTTTCTGTAATGCGTAGACTATCAGAGTGTTGATGAAACACAGTAATTGCATAGGGATTGAATACAACAGTCACCATGCGCATTTTCCTCCATGGGAGTAATGTCTCTAACAGTCTACGCTTTGATCGATCCCTGGAAGACCAGTAGTAGCTTCCGATTAATATCTGGAGGCATTCTGCAATCTGTGGACTATCAGAGTGTTGATGAAACACAGAAATTGCATCGGGATTGAAGACAACAGTCACCATGCGCACTTTCCACCATGGGAGTAATGTCCCAAACAGTCTACGCTTTGATCGTTCCCTGGAAGACCATTAGTTGTTTCCGATGCACATCGGGAGGCATTCTGTAATCTGTGGACTATCAGAGTGTTGATGAAACACAGAAATTCCATCGGGATTGAATACAACAGCCTCCATGAACAGTTTCCTCCATGGGAGTAATGTCTCAAACACTCTCCGATTTGATCGTTAACTGGAAGACCAGTAGTAGTTTTCGATGCACATCTGGATGCTTTCCGTAATCTGTGGACTATCAGAGTGTTGGTGAAACACGTAAAATGCATCGGGATTGAATACAACAGTCACCATGCGCACTTTCCTCCATGGGAGTAATTTATCAAACAGTCTACGATTTGATCGTTCCCTGGAAGACCAGTAGAAGTTTCCGATTAACATCTGGAGGCATTCTGTAATCTGTGGGCTATCAGAGTGTTGATGAAACACAGAAATTGCATCGGGATTGAAGACAACAGTCACCATGCGCACACTCCACCATTGGAGTAATGTCCCAAACAGTCTACGCTTTGATCGTTCCATGGAAGACCAGTAGTTGTTTCCGAAGCACAACGGGAGGCATTCTGTAATCTGTGGACTATCAGAGTGTTGATGAAACACAGATATTTGCATCGGGATTGAATACTACATTCACCATACGCACTTTCCTCCATGGGAGTAATGTCTCAAACAATCTACGCTTTGATCGTTCCCTGAAAGACCATTAGTAGTTTCCGATGCACATCTGGAGGCATTCTGTAATCTGTGGAGTATCAGAGTGTTGATGAAACACAGAAATTGCATCTGGATTGAATACAACAGTCACCATGCGCACTTTCCTCCATGGGAGTAATTCTCAAAGAGTCTACGCTTTGATCGTTCCCTGGAAGACCAATAGTAGTTTCCGATGCACATCTGGTGGCATTCTGTAATCTGTGGACTATCAGAGTGTTGATGAAACACAGAAACTGCATCGGGATTGAATACAACAATCACCATGCGCACTTTCCTCCACGGGAGGTATGTCTCAAACAGTCTACGCTTTGATCGTTCCCTGGAAGACCAGTAGTAGTTTCCGATGCACATCTGGTGGTATTCTCTAATCTGTGGACTATCAGAGTGTTGATGAAACACAGAAATTGCATCGGGATTGAATACAACAGTCACCATCCGCACTGTCCTCCATGGGAGTAATATCTGAAACAGTCTACGCTTGGATCGTTCCCAGGAAGACCAGTAGCAGTTTACGATGCACATCTCGTGGCATTCTGTAATCTGTGGAGTATCATAGTGTTTATCAAACACAGAAATTGCATCGGGATTGAATACAACAGTCACCATGCGCACTTTCCTCCATGGGAGTAATTCTCAAACAGTCTACGCTTTGATCGTTCCCTGGAAGACCAGTAGTAGTTTCCGATGCACATATGGTTGCATTCTGTAATCTGTGGACTATCAGAGTGTTGATGAAACACAGAAATTGCATCGGGATTGAATACAACAGTCAGCATGAGCACTTTCCTCCATGGGAGTAATTCTCAAACAGTCCATGTTTGATCGTTCCCTGGAAGACCAGTAGTAGTTTCCGATGCACATCTGGTGGCATTCTGTAACCTGTGGACTATCAGAGTGTTGATGAAACACAGAAAATGCATCGGGATTGAATACAACAGTCACCATGCGCACTCTCCTCCACGGGAGTAATGTCTCAAACAATCTACGCCTTTGATCGTTCCCTGGAAGACCAGTAATAGTTTGCGATGCACATATGGTGGCTTTCTGTAATGCGTAGACTATCAGAGTGTTGATGAAACACAGTAATTGCATAGGGATTGAATACAACAGTCACCATGCGCACTTTCCTCCATGGGAGTAATGTCTCTAACAGTCTACGCTTTGATCGATCCCTGGAAGACCAGTAGTAGCTTCCGATTAATATCTGGAGGCATTCTGCAATCTGTGGACTATCAGAGTGTTGATGAAACACAGAAATTGCATCGGGATTGAAGACAACAGTCACCATGCGCACTTTCCACCATGGGAGTAATGTCCCAAACAGTCTACGCTTTGATCGTTCCCTGGAAGACCATTAGTTGTTTCCGATGCACATCGGGAGGCATTCTGTAATCTGTGGACTATCAGAGTGTTGATGAAACACAGAAATTCCATCGGGATTGAATACAACAGTCTCCATGAACAGTTTCCTCCTTGGGAGTAATGTCTCAAACACTCTCCGATTTGATCGTTAACTGGTAGACCAGTAGTAGTTTTCGATGCACATCTGGATGCTTTCCGTAATCTGTGGACTATCAGAGTGTTGGTGAAACACAGAAAATGCATCGGGATTGAATACAACAGTCACCATGCGCACTTTCCTCCATGGGAGTAATTTATCAAACAGTCTACGATTTGATCGTTCCCTGGAAGACCAGTAGAAGTTTCCGATTAACATCTGGAGGCATTCTGTAATCTGTGGGCTATCAGAGTGTTGATGAAACACAGAAATTGCATCGGGATTGAAGACAACAGTCACCATGCGCACACTCCACCATTGGAGTAATGTCCCAAACAGTCTACGCTTTGATCGTTAAATGGAAGACCAGTAGTTGTTTCCGAAGCACAACGGGAGGCATTCTGTAATCTGTGGACTATCAGAGTGTTGATGAAACACAGATATTTGCATCGGGATTGAATACTACATTCACCATACGCTCTTTCCTCCATGGGAGTAATGTCTCAAACAATCTACGCTTTGACCGTTCCCTGAAAGACCATTAGTAGTTTCCGATGCACATCTGGAGGCATTCTGTAATCTGTGGAGTATCAGAGTGTTGATGAAACACAGAAATTGCATCTGGATTGAATACAACAGTCACCATGCGCACTTTCCTCCATGGGAGTAATTCTCAAAGAGTCTACGCTTTGATCGTTCCCTGGAAGACCAATAGTAGTTTCCGATGCACATCTGGTGGCATTCTGTAATCTGTGGACTATCAGAGTGTTGATGAAACACAGAAACTGCATCGGGATTGAATACAACAATCACCATGCGCACTTTCCTCCACGGGAGGTATGTCTCAAACAGTCTACGCTTTGATCGTTCCCTGGAAGACCAGTAGTAGTTTCCGATGCACATCTGGTGGTATTCTCTAATCTGTGGACTATCAGAGTGTTGATGAAACACAGAAATTGCATCGGGATTGAATACAACAGTCACCATCCGCACTGTCCTCCATGGGAGTAATATCTGAAACAGTCTACGCTTGGATCGTTCCCAGGAAGACCAGTAGCAGTTTACGATGCACATCTCGTGGCATTCTGTAATCTGTGGAGTATCATAGTGTTTATCAAACACAGAAATTGCATCGGGATTGAATACAACAGTCACCATGCGCACGTTCCTCCATGGGAGTAATTCTCAAACAGTCTACGCTTTGATCGTTCCCTGGAAGACCAGTAGTAGTTTCCGATGCACATCTGGTAGCATTCTGTAATCTGTGGACTATTAGAGTGTTGATGAAACACAGAAATTGCATCGGGATTGAATACAACAATCACCATGCGCACTTTCCTCCACGGGAGGTATGTCTCAAACAGTCTACGCTTTGATCGTTCCCTGGAAGACCAGTAGTAGTTTCCGATGCACATCTGGTCTCATTCTGTAATCTGTGGACTATCAGAGTGTTGATGAAACACAGAAATTGCATCGGGATTCAATACAACAGTCACCATCCGCACTTTCCTCCATGGGAGTAATGTCTGAATCAGTCTACGCTTGGATCGTTCCCAGGAAGACCAGTAGTAGTTTCCGATGCACATCTGGTGGCATTCTGTAATCTGTGGACTATCAGAGTGTTGATGAAACACAGAAAATGCGTCGGGATTGAATACAACAGTCAACATGCGCACTTTCCTCCACGGGAGGTACGTCTCTAACAGTCTACGCTTTGATCGATCGTTCCCTCGAAGACTAGTAGTAGTTCCCGATGCACATCTCGTGCCATTCTGTAATCTGTGGACTATCAGAGTGTTGATGAAACACAGAAAATGCGTCGGGATTGAATACAACAGTCACCATGCGCACTTTCCTCCATGGGAGTAATGTCTCAAAGAGTTTACGCTTTGATAGTTTTCTGGAAGACCAGTAGTAGTTTACGATGCACATCTGGAGGCATTTTGTAATCTGTGGACTATTAGAGTGTTGTTGAAACTCAGAAATTGCATCGGGATTGAATACAACAGACACCATGCGTACATTCCTCCATAAAGGTAATGTCTCAAAGAGTTTACGCTTTGATCGTTCCCTGGAAGACCAGTAGTAGTTTCCGATGCACATCTGGTTGCATTCTGTAATCTGTGGACTATCAGAGTGTTGATGAAACACAGAAATTTCATCCGGATTGAATACAACAGTCACCATGCGCACATTCCTCCACGGGAGGTATGTCTCAAACAGTCTACGCTTTGATCGTTCCCTGGAAGACCAGTAGTAGTTCCCAACGCACATCTTTAGGTATTCTGTAATCTGTAGGCTATGAGAGTGTTGATGAAACACTGAATTTGCATTGGGATTGAATACAACAGTCACCATGCGCACTTTCCTCCATGGGAGTAAGTCTCAAACAATCTACGCTTTGATCGTTCCCTGGAAGACCAGTAGTAGTTTCCGATGCACATCTGGAGATATTCTGTAATCTGTGGACTATTAGAGTGTTGATGAAACACAGAAATTGCATCGGGATTGAATACAACAGTCACCATGCACACATTCCTCCAAAAAGGTAATGTCTCAAAGAGTTTACGCTTTGATCGTTCCCTGGAAGACCAGTAGTAGTTTCCGATGCACATATGGTTGCATTCTGTAATCTGTGGACTATCAGAGTGTTGATGAAACACAGAAATTGCATCGGGATTGAATACAACAGTCAGCATGAGCACTTTCCTCCATGGGAGTAATTCTCAAACAGTCCATGTTTGATCGTTCCCTGGAAGACCAGTAGTAGTTTCCGATGCACATCTGGTGGCATTCTGTAATCTGTGGACTATCAGAGTGTTGATGAAACACAGAAATTTCATCCGGATTGAATACAACAGTCACCATGCGCACATTCCTCCACGGGAGGTATGTCTCAAACAGTCTACGCTTTGATCGTTCCCTGGAAGACCAGTAGTAGTTTCCAATGCACATCTTTAGGTATTCTGTAATCTGTAGGCTATGAGAGTGTTGATGAAACACAGAATTTGCATTGGGATTGAATACAACAGTCACCATGCGCACTTTCCTCCATGGGAGTAAGTCTCAAACAATCTACGCTTTGATCGTTCCCTGGAAGACCAGTAGTAGTTTCCGATGCACATCTGGAGGTATTCTGTAATCTGTGGACTATTAGAGTGTTGATGAAACACAGAAATTGCATCGGGATTGAATACAACAGTCACCATGCGCACATTCCTCCAAAAAGGTAATGTCTCAAAGAGTTTACGCTTTGATCGTTCCCTGGAAGACCAGTAGTAGTTTCCGATGCACATCTGGTTGCATTCTGTAATCTGTGGACTATCAGAGTGTTGATGAAACACAGAAATTTCATCCGGATTGAATACAACAGTCACCATGAGCACATTCCTCCACGGCAGTAATGTCTCAAACAGTCTACGCTTTGATCGTTCCCTGGAAGACCAGTAGTAGTTTCCGATGCACATCTGGTGGCATTCTGTAATCTCTAGACTTTCAGAGTGTTGATGAAACACAGAAATTGCATTGGGATTGAATACAACAGTCACCATGCGCACTTTCCTCCATGGGAGTAATGTCTCTAACAGTTTTCGCTTTGATCGTTCCCTGGATGACCAGTAGTAGTTTCCGACGCACATCTGGAGGCTTTCTGTGATCTCTGGACTATCAGAGTATTGATGAAACACAGAAATTGCATCGGGATTGAATACAACAGTCACCATGAGCACTTTCCTCCATGGGAGTAATTCTCAAACAGTCTATGCTTTGATCGTTCCCTGGAAGAACAGTAGTAGTTTCCGATGCACATCTGGTGGCATTCTGTAATCTGTGGACTATCAGAGTGTTGATGAAACACAGATATTGCATCGGGATTGAATACAACAGTCAACATGCGCACTTTCCTCCACGGGAGGTATGTCCCTAACTGTCTACGCTTTGATCGTTCCCTGGAAGACCAGTAGTAGTTTCCGATGCACATCTGGTGGCATTCTGTAATCTGTGGACTATCAGAGTGTTGATGAAACACAGAAATTGCCATTGGATTGAATGCTACAGTCACCATGCGCACTTTCCAATATGGGAGTAATGTCTCTAACAGTCTACGCTTTGATCGTTAGCTGGAAGACCAGTGGTAGTTTCCGATGCACATCTTGAAACATTCTGTAATCTGTGGACTATCAGAGTGTTGATGAAACACAGAAATTGCATCGGGATTGAATACAACAGTCACCATGCGCACTTTCCTCTACGGGAGTAATGTCTCAAACAATCTACGCCTTTGGTCGTTCCCTGGAAGACCAGTAGTAGTTTGCGATGCACATATGGTGGCATTCTGTAATGCGTAGACTATCAGAGTGTTGATGAAACACAGTAATTGCATCGGGATTGAATACAACAGTCACCATGCGCACTTTCCTCCATGGGAGTAATGTCTCTAACAGTCTACGCTTTGATCGTTCCCTGGAAGACCAGTAGTAGCTTCCGATTAACATCTGGAGGCATTCTGTAGTGTGTGGACTATCAGAGTGTTGACGAAACACAGAAATTGCATCGGGATTGAATACTACATTCACCATGCGCACTTTCCTCCATGGCAGTAATGTCTCACTGTCTAAGCTTTGATCGTTCCCTGGAAGACCATTAGTAGTTTCCGATGCACATCTGAAGGCATTCTGTAATCTGTGGAGTATCAGAGTGTTGATGAAACACAGAAATTGCATCGGGATTGAATACAACAGTCACCATGCGCACTTTCCTCCATGGGAGTAATTCTCAAACAGTCTATGCTTTGATCGTTCCCTGGAAGACCAGTAGTAGTTTCCGATGCACATCTGGTGGCATTCTGTAATCTGTGCACTATCAGAGTGTTGATGAAACACAGAAATTGCATCGGGATTGAATGCTACATTCACCATGCGCACTTTCCTCCATGGCAGTAATGTCTCACAGTCTACGCTTTGATCGTTCCCTGGAAGACCATTAGTAGTTTCCGATGCACATCTGAAGGCATTCTGTAATCTGTGGAGTATCAGAGTGTTGATGAAACACAGAAATTGCATCGGGATTGAATACAACAGTCACCATGCGCACTTTCCTCCATGGGAGTAATTCTCAAACAGTCTATGCTTTGATCGTTCCCTGGAAGACCAGTAGTAGTTTCCGATGCACATCTGGTGGCATTCTGTAATCTGTGGACTATCAGAGTGTTGATGAAACACAGAAATTGCATCGGGAATGAATACAACAGTCAACATGCGCACTTTCCTCCACGGGAGGTATGCCTCTTACAGTCTACGCTTTGATCGTTGCCTGGAAGACCAGTAGTAGTTTCCGATGCACATCTGGTGGCATTCTGTAATCTGTGGACTATCAGAGTGTTGATGAAACACACAAATTGCATCGGGATTGAACACAACAGTCACCATCCGCACTTTCCTCCATGGGAGTAATGTCTGAAACAGTCTACGTTTTGATCGTTCCCTGGAAGACCAGTAGTAGTTTCCGATGCCCATCTCGTGGCATTCTGTAACCTGTGGACTATCAGAGTGTTGATGAAACACAGAAGTTGCATCGGGATTGAATACAACAGCCACCATGCGCACATTCCTCCATAAAAGTAATGCCTCAAAGAGTCTACGCTTTGATCGTTCCCTGGAAGACCAGTAGTAGTTTGCGATGCACATATGGTGGCATTCTGTAATGCGTAGACTATCAGAGTGTTGATGAAACACAGTAATTGCATCGGGATTGAATACAACAGTCACCATGCGCACTTTCCTCCATGGGAGTAATGTCTCTAACAGTCTACGGTTTGATCGTTCCCTGGAAGACCAGTAGTAGCTTCCGATTAATATCTGGCGGCATTCTGTAATCTGTGGACTATCAGAGTGTTGATGAAACACAGAAATTGCATCGGGATTGAAGACAACAGTCACCATGCGCACTTTCCACCATTGGAGTAATGTCCATAACAGTCTACGCTTTGATCGTTCCCTGGAAGACCAGTAGTTGTTTCCGATGCACGTCGGGAGGCATTCTGTAATCTGTGGACTATCAGAGTGTTGATGAAACACAGAAATTGCATCGGGATTGAATACAACAGTCACCATCCGCACTTTCCTCCATGGGAGTAATGTCTCACGGAGTTTACGCTTTGATCGTACTCTGAAAGTCCAGTAGTAGTTTCCGATGCACATCTGGAGGCATTCTGTAATCTTCGGACTATCAGAGTGTTGAAGAAACACAGAAATTGCTTCGAAATTGAATACAACAGTCACCATGCGCACTTCCTTCCATGGGAGTAATGTCTGAAACAGTCTACGCTTTGATCGTTCCCTGGAAGACCAGTAGTAGTTTCCGATGCACATATGGAGGTATTCTGTAATCTGTGGATTATCAGAGTGTAGATGAAACACAGAAATTGCATCGGGATTGAATACAATAGTCACCATACGCACATTCCTGCATAAAAGTAATGTCTCAAACAGTCTACGCTTTGATCGTTCCCTGGAGGACCAGTAATAGTTTCCGATGAACATCTGGAGGCATTCTGTAATCTGTGGACTATCAGAGTGTTGATGAAACACAGAAATTGCATCGGGATTGAATACAACAGTCACCATGCACACATTACACCACGGGAGTAATGTCTGAAACAGTCTACCCTTTGATCGTTCCCTGGAAGACCAGTAGTAGTTTACGATGCACATCTGGAGGAATTCTGTAATCTGTGGACTATTAGAGTGTTGATGAAACACAGAAATTGCATCGGGATTGAATACAACTGTCACCATGCGCACATTCCTCCATAAAAGTAATGTCTCAAAGAGTCTACGCTTTGATCGTTCCCTGGAAGACCAGTAGTAGTTTCCGATGAACATCAGGAGGCATTCTGTAATCTGAGGACTATCAGAGGGTTGATGAAACACAGAAACTGCATCGGGATCGAATACAACAGTCACCATGCATTTTTTCTAAATGGGAGTAATGTCTCAATCAGTCTACGCTTTGATCGTTCCCTGAAAGACCAGTAGTAGTTTCCGATGCACATCTGGTGGCATTCTGTAATATGTGGACTATCAGAGTGTTGATGAAACACAGAAATTGCATCGGGATTGAATACAACAGTCACCTTGCGCACTTTCCTCCATGGGAGTAATGTCCCTAACAGTCTACGCTTTGATCGTTCCCTGGAAGACCTGTAGTAGTTTCCGATGCACATCAGGAGGCTTTCCGTTATCTATTGACTATCAGAGTGTTGATGAAACACAGAAATTGCATCGTGATTGAATACAACAGTCACCATGCGCACTTTCCTCCACGGGAGCTATGTCTCAAACAGTCTACGCTTTAATCGTTCCCTGGAAGACCAGCAGTGGTTTCCGATGCACATCTGGAGGTATTCTGTAATCTGTGGTTTATCAGAGTGTAGATGAAACACAGAAATTGCATCGTGATTGAATACAACAGTCACCACTCGCTCATTACTGCATAAAAGTAATGTCTCAAACAGTCTATGCTTTGATCGTTCCCTGGAAGACCAGTAGAAATTTCCGATGAACATCTGGAGGAATTCTGTAATCTGTGGACTATCAGAGTGTTGATGAAACACAGAAATTGCATCGGGATTGAATACAACAGTCACCATGCGCACTTTCCTCCACGGCAGTAATGTCTCAAACAGTCTACGCTTTGATCGTTCCCTAAAAGACCAGTAGTAGTTTCCGATGAACATCTTGAGGCATTCTGTAATCTGTGGACTATCAGAGTGTTGCTGAAACACAGAAATTGCATCGGGATTGAATACAACAGTCACCACGCGCACATTCCTACACGGGAGTAATTTCTCAAACAGTCTACGCTTTGATCGTTCCCTGGAAGACAAGTAGTAGTTTCCGATGCACATCTGGTGGCATTCTGTAATCTGTAGACTTTCAGAGTGTTGATGAAACACAGAAATTGCATCGGGATTGAATACAACAGTCACCATGCGCACTTTCCTCCATGGGAATAATGTATCTAACAGTTTTCGCTTTGATCGTTCCCTGGAAGACCAGTAGTAGTTTCCGACGCACATCTGGAGGCTTTCTGTGATCCGTGGACCAGCAGAGTGTTGATGAAACACAGAAATTGCATCGGGATTGAATACAACAGTCACAATGAGCACTTTCCTCCATGGGAGTAATTCTCAAACAGTCTATGTTTGATCGTTCCCTGGAAGACCAGTAATAGTTTGCGATGCACATATGGTGGCATTCTGTAATGCGTAGACTATCACAGTGTTGATGAAACACAGTAATTGCATCGGGATTGAATACAACTGTCACCATGCGCACTGTCCTCCATGGGAGCAATGTCTCTAACAGTCTACGCTTTGATCGATCCTTGGCAGACCAGTAGTAGCTTCCGATTAATATCTGGAGGCATTCTGTAATCTGTGGACTATCAGAGTGTTGATGAAACAGAGATTTTTGCATCGGGATTGAATACTACATTCACCATACGCACTTTCCTCCATGGGAGTAATGTCTCAAACAGTCTACGCTTTGATCGTTCCCTGGAAGACCATTAGTAGTTTCCGATGCACATCTGGAATCATTCTGTAATCTGTGGAGTATCAGAGTGTTGATGAAACACAGAAATTGCATCTGGATTGAATACAACAGTCACCATGCGCACTTTCCTCCATGGGAGTAATTCTCAAACAGTCTACGCTTTGATCGTTCCTTGGAAGACCAGTAGTAGTTTCCGATGCACATCTGGTGGAATTCTGTAATCTGTGGACTATCAGAGTGTTGATGAAACACAGAAACTGCATCGGGATTGAATACAACAATCACCATGCGAACTTTCCTCCACGGGAGGTATGTCTCAAACAGTCTACGCTTTGATCGTTCCCTGGAAGACCAGTAGTAGTTTCCGATGCACATCTGGTGGTATTCTCTAATCTGTGGACTATCAGAGTGTTGATGAAACACAGAAATTGCATCGGGATTGAATACAACAGTCACCATCCGCACTGTCCTCCATGGGAGTAATGTCTGAAACAGTCTACGCTTGGATCGTTCCCAGGAAGACCAGTAGCAGTTTACGATGCACATCTCGTGGCATTCTGTAATCTGTGGAGTATCATAGTGTTTATGAAACACAGAAATTGCATCGGGATTGAATACAACAGTCACCATGCGCACTTTCCTCCATGGGAGTAATTCTCAACCAGTCTACGCTTTGATCGTTCCCTGGAAGACCAGTAGTAGTTTCCGATGCACATCTGGTAGCATTCATTAATCTGTGGACTATTAGAGTGTTGATGAAACCCAGAAATTGCATCGGGAATGAATACAACAATCACCATGCGCACTTTCCTCCACGGGAGGTATGTCTCAAACAGTCTACGCTTTGATCGTTCCCTGGAAGACCAGTAGTACTTTCCGATGCACATCTGGTGGCATTCTGTAATCTTTGGACTATCAGAGTGTTGATGAAACACAGAAATTGCATCGGAATTCAATACAACAGTCACCATCCGCACTTTCCTCCATGGGAGTAATGTCTGAATCAGTCTACGCTTGGATCGTTCCCAGGAAGACCAGTAGTAGTTTCCGATGCACATCTCGTGGCATTCTGTAATCTGTGGACTATCAGAGTGTTGATGAATCACAGAAAATGCATCGGGATTGAATACAACAGTCACCATGCGCACTTTCCTCCATGGGAGTAACTCTCAAACAGTCTACGCTTTGATCGTTCCCTGGAAGACCAGTAGTAGTTTCCGATGCACATCTGGTAGCATTCTGTAACCTTTTGGCTATCAGAGTGTTGATGAAACACAGAAATTTCATCTGGATTGAATACAACAGTCACCATGCGCACTTTCCTCCATGGGAGTAATGTCTGAAACAGTCTACGCTTTGATCGTTGAATGGAAGACCAGTAGCAGCTTCCGATTAACATCTGGAGGCATTCTGCAATCTGTGGAGTATCAGAGTGTTGATGAAACACAGAAATTGCATCTGGATTGAATACAACAGTCACCATGCGCACTTTCCTCCATGAGAGTAATTCTCAAACAGTCTACGCTTTGATCGTTCCCTGGAAGACCAGTAGTAGTTTCCGATGCACATCTGGTGGCATTCTGTAATCTGTGGACTATCAGAGTGTTGATGAAACACAGAAACTGCATCGGGATTGAATACAACAATCACCATGCGCACTTTCCTCCACGGGAGGTATGTCTCACACAGTCTACGCTTTGATCGTTCCCTGGAAGACCAGTAGTAGTTTCCGCTGCACATCTGGTGGTATTCTCTAATCTGTGGACTATCAGAGTGTTGATGAAACACAGAAATTGCATCGGGATTGAATACAACAGTCACCCTCCGCACTGTCCTCCATGGGAGTAATGTCTGAAACAGTCTACGCTTTGATCGTTCCCTGAAGACTAGTAGTAGTTTCCAATGCACATCTTTAGGTATTCTGTAATCTGTAGGCTATGAGAGTGTTGATGAAACACAGAATTTGCATTGGGATTGAATACAACAGTCACCATGCGCACTTTCCTCCATGGGAGTAACTCTCAAACAACCTACGCTTTGATCGTTCCCTGGAAGACCAGTAGTGGTTTCCGATGCACATCTGGAGGTAATCTGTAATCTGTGGACTATCAGAGTGTTGATGAAACACAGAAAATGCGTCGGCATTGAATACAACAGTCACCATGCGCACTTTCCTCCATGGGAGTAATGTCTCAAAGAGTTTACGCTTTGATAGTTTTCTGGAAGACCAGTAGTAGTTTCCGATGCACATCTGGAGGCATTTTGTAATCTGTGGACTATTAGAGTGTTGATGAAACACAGAAATTGCATCGGGAATGAATACAACAGTCACCATGCGCACATTCCTCCATAAAGGTAAAGTCTCAAAGAGTTTACGCTTTGATCGTTCCCTGGAAGACCAGTAGTAGTTTCCGATGCACATCTGGTTGCATTCTGTAAACTGTGGACTATCAGAGTGTTGATGAAACACAGAAATTTCATCCGGATTGAATACAACAGTCACCATGAGCACATTCCTCCACGTCAGTAATGTCTCAAACAGTCTACGCTTTGATCGTTCCCTGGAAGACCAGTAGTAGTTTCCGATGCACATCTGGTGGCATTCTGTAATCTGTAGACTTTCAGAGTGTTGATGAAACACAGAAACTGCATTGGGATTGAATACTACAGTCACCATGCGCACTTTCCTCCATGGGAGTAATGTCTCTAACAGTTTTCGCTTTGATCGTTCCCTGGAAGACCAGTAGTAGTTTCCGACGCACATCTGGAGGCTTTCTGTGATCTGTGGACTATCAGAGTGTTGATGAAACACAGAAATTGCATCGGGATTGAGTACAACAGTCAACATGCGCACTTTCCTCCACGGGAGATATGTCTCTAACAGTCTACGCTTTGATCGTTAGCTGGAAGACCAGTGGTAGTTTCCGATGCACATCTTGAAACATTCTGTAATCTGTGGACTATCAGAGTGTTGATGAAACACAGTAATTGCATCGGGATTCAATACAACAGTCACCATGCCCACTTTCCTCCATGGGAGTAATGTCTCTAACAGTCTACGCTTTGATCGTTCCCTGGAAGACCAGTAGTAGCTTCCGATTAACATCTGGAGGCATTCTGTAGTCTGTGGACTATCAGAGTGTTGACGAAACACAGAAATTGCATCGGGATTGAAGACAACAGTCACCATGCGCACATTCCACCATGGGAGTAATGTCCCAAACAGTTTACGCTTTGATCGTTCCCTGGAAGACCAGTAGTTGTTTCCGAAGCACATCGGTAGGCATTCTGTAATCTGTGGACTATCAGAGTGTTGATGAAACACAGAAATTGCATCGGGATTGAATACTACATTCACCATGCGCACTTTCCTCCATGGCAGTAATGTCTCACAGTCTACGCTTTGATCGTTCCCTGGAAGACCATTAGTAGTTTCCGATGCACATCTGGAGACATTCTGTAATCTGTGGAGTATCAGAGTGTTGATGAAACACAGAAATTGCATCGGGATTGAATACAACAGTCACCATGCGCACTTTCCTCCATGGGAGTAATTCTCAAACAGTCTACGCTTTGATCGTTCCCTGGAAGACCAGTAGTAGTTTCCGACGCACATCTGGAGGCTTTCTGTGATCTGTGGACTATCAGAGTGTTGATGAAACACAGAAAATGCATCGGGATTGAGTACAACCGTCACCATGCGCACTTTCTTCCTGGGAGTAATGTCTCAAAGAGTTTACGCTTTGTTCGCTTTCTGGAAGACCAGTAGTAGTTTACAATGCACATCTGGAGGCATTCTGTAATCTGTGGACTATTAGAGTGTTGATGAAACACAGAAATTGCATCGGGATTGAATACAACAGTCACCATGCGCACATTCCTCCATAAAAGTAATGCCTCAAAGAGTCTACGCTTTGATCGATCCCTGGAAGACCAGTAGTAGCTTCCGATTAATATCTGGAGGCATTCTGTAATCTGTGGACTATCAGAGTGTTGATGAAACACAGATATTGCATCGGGATTGAAGACAACAGTCACCATGCGCACTTTTCACCATGGGAGTAATGTCCCAAGCAGTCTACGCATTGATCGTTCCCTGGAATACCAGTAGTTGTTTCCGATGCACATCGGGAGGCACTCTGTAATCTGTGGACTATCAGAGAGTTGATGAAACACAGAAATTCCATCGGGATTGAATACAACAGTCTCCATGCGCAGTTTCCTCCATGGGAGTAATGTCTAAAACAGTCTACGATTTGATCGTTAACTGGAAGACCAGTAGTAGTTTCCGATGCACATCTGGATGCTTTCCGTAATCTGTGGACTATCAGAGTGTTGGTGAAACACAGAAAATACATCGGGATTGAATACAACAGTCACCATGCGCACTTTCCTCCATGGGAGTAATGTATCAAACAGTCTACGCTTTGATCGTTCCCTGGAAGACCAGTAGTAGCTTCCGATTAAAATCTGGAGGCATTCTGTAATCTGTGGACTATCAGAGTGTTGATGAAACACAGAAATTGCATCGGGATTGAAGACAACAGTCACCATTCGCACATTCCACCATGGGAGTAATGTCCCAAACAGTCTACGCATTGATCGTTCCATGGAAGACCAGTAGTTGTTTCCGAAGCACAACGGGAGGCATTCTGTAATCTGTGGACTATCAGAGTGTTGATGAAACAGAGATATTTGCATCGGGATTGAATACTACATTCACCATACGCACTTTCCTCCATGGGAGTAATGTCTCAAACAGTCTACGCTTTGATCGTTCCCTGGAAGACCATTAGTAGTTTCCGATGCACATCTCGAGGCATTCTGTAATCTGTGGAGTATCAGTGTGTTGATGAAACACGGAAATTGCATCTGGATTGAATACAACAGTCACCATGCGCACTTTCCTCCATGGGAGTAATTCTCAAACAGTCTACGCTTTGATCGTTCCTTGGAAGACCAGTAGTAGTTTCCGATGCACATCTGGTGGAATTCTGTAATCTGTGGACTATCAGAGTGTTGATGAAACACAGAAACTGCATCGGGATTGAATACAACAATCACCATGCGAACTTTCCTCCACGGGAGGTATGTCTCAAACAGTCTACGCTTTGATCGTTCCCTGGAAGACCAGTAGTAGTTTCCGATGCACATCTGGTGGTATTCTATAATCTGTGGACTATCAGAGTGTTGATGAAACACAGAAATTGCATCGGGATTGAATACAACAGTCACCATCCGCACTGTCCTCCATGGGAGTAATGTCTGAAACAGTCTACGCTTGGATCGTTCCCAGGAAGACCAGTAGCAGTTTACGATGCACATCTCGTGGCATTCTGTAATCTGTGGAGTATCATAGTGTTTATGAAACACAGAAATTGCATCGGGATTGAATACAACAGTCACCATGCGCACTTTCCTCCATGGGAGAAATTCTCAAACAGTCTACGCTTTGATCGTTCCCTGGAAGACCAGTAGTAGTTTCCGATGCACATCTGGTAGCATTCTGTAATCTGTGGACAATTAGAGTGTTGATGAAACACAGAAATTGCATCGGGAATGAATACAACAATCACCATGCGCACTTTCCTCCACGGGAGGTATGTCTCAAACATACTACGCTTTGATCGTTCCCTGGAAGACCAGTAGTACTTTCCGATGCACATCTGGTGGCATTCTGTAATCTGTAGACTATCAGAGTGTTGATGAAACACAGAAATTGCATCGGGATTCAATACAACAGTCACCATCCGCACTTTCCTCCATGGGAGTAATGTCTGAATCAGTCTACGCTTGGATCGTTCCCAGGAAGACCAGTAGTAGTTTCCCATGCACATCTCGTGGCATTCTGTAATCTGTGGACTATCAGAGTGTTGATGAATCACAGAAAATGCATCGGGATTGAATACAACAGTCACCATGCGCACTTTCCTCCATGGGAGTAACTCTCAAACAGTCTACGCTTTGATCGTTCCCTGGAAGACCAGTAGTAGTTTCCGATGCACATCTGGTAGCATTCTGTAACCTTTTGGCTATCAGAGTGTTGATGAAACACAGAAATTTCATCTGGATTGAATACAACAGTCACCATGCGCACTTTCCTCCATGGGAGTAATGTCTCAAACAGTCTACGCTTTGATCGTTCAATGGAAGACCAGTAGTAGCTTCCGATTAACATCTGGAGGCATTCTGCAATCTGTGGAGTATCAGAGTGTTGATGAAACACAGAAATTGCATCTGGATTGAATACAACAGTCACCATGCGCACTTTCCTCCATGAGAGAAATTCTCAAACAGTCTACGCTTTGATCGTTCCCTGGAAGACCAGTAGTAGTTTCCGATGCACATCTGGTGGCATTCTGTAATCTGTGGACTATCAGAGTGTTGATGAAACACAGAAACTGCATCGGGATTGAATACAACAATCACCATGCGCACTTTCCTCCACGGGAGGTATGTCTCAAACAGTCTACGCTTTGATCGTTCCCTGGAAGACCAGTAGTAGTTTCCGATGCACATCTGGTGGTATTCTCTAATCTGTGGACTATCAGAGTGTTGATGAAACACAGAAATTGCATCGGGATTGCATACAACAGTCACCATCCGCACTGTCCTCCATGGGAGTAATGTCTGAAACAGTCTACGCTTGGATCGTTCCCAGGAAGACCAGTAGCAGTTTACGATGCACATCTCGTGGCATTCTGTAATCTGTGGAGTATCATAGTGTTGATGAAACACAGATATTGCATCGGGATTGAATACAACAGTCACCATGCGCACATTCCTCCACGGGAGGTATGTCTCAAACAGTCTACGCTTTGATCGTTCCCTGGAAGACCAGTAGTAGTTTCCAATGCACATCTTTAGGTATTCTGTAATCTGTAGGCTATGAGAGTGTTGATGAAACACAGAATTTGCATTGGGATTGAATACAACAGTCACCATGCGCACTTTCCTCCATGGGAGTAACTCTCAAACAACCTACGCTTTGATCGTTCCCTGGAAGACCAGTAGTAGTTTCCGATGCACATCTGGAGGTATTCTGTAATCTGTGGACTATCAGAGTGTTGATGAAACACAGAAAATGAGTCGGCATTGAATACAACAGTCACCATGCGCACTTTCCTCCATGGGAGTAATGTCTCAAAGAGTTTACGCTTTGATAGTTTTCTGGAAGACCAGTAGTAGTTTACGATGCACATCTGGAGGCATTTTGTAATCTGTGGAGTATTAGAGTGTTGATGAAACACAGAAATTGCATCGGGAATGAATACAACAGTCACCATGAGCACATTCCTTGATAAAAGTAATATCTCAAACAGTCTACGCTTTGATCGTTCCCTGGAAGACCAGTAGTAGTTTCCGATGCACATCTGGAGGCATTCTGTAATCTGTGGACTATCAGAGTGTTGATGAAACACAGAAATTTCATCCGGATTGAATACAACAGTCACCATGAGCACATTCCTCCACGTCAGTAATGTCTCAAACAGTCTACGCTTTGATCGTTCCCTGGAAGACCAGTAGTAGCTTCCGATTAATATCTGGAGGCATTCTGTAATCTGTGGACTATCAGAGTGTTGATGAAACACAGAAATTGCATCGGGATTGAAGACAACAGTCACCATGCGCACTTTCCACCATGGGAGTAATGTCCCAAGTAGTCTACGCATTGATCGTTCCCTGGAAGACCAGTAGTTGTTTCCGATGCACATCGGGAAGCATTCTGTAATCTGTGGACTATCAGAGAGTTGATGAAACACAGAAATTCCATCGGGATTGAATACAACAGTCTCCATGCGCAGTTTCCTCCATGGGAGTAATGTCTAAAACAGTCTACGATTTGATCGTTAACTGGAAGACCACTAGTAGTTTCCGATGCACATCTGGATGCTTTCCGTAATCTGTGGACTATCAGAGTGTTGGTGAAACACAGAAAATACATCGGGATTGAATACAACAGTCACCATGCGCACTTTCCTCCACGGGAGTAATGTCTCAAACAATCTACGCCTTTGATCGTTCCCTGGAAGACCAGTAATAGTTTGCGATGCACATATGGTGGCATTCTGTAATGCGTAGACTATCACAGTGTTGATGAAACACAGTAATTGCATCGGGATTGAATACAACTGTCACCATGCGCACTTTCCTCCATGGGAGCAATGTCTCTAACAGTCTACGCTTTGATCGATCCCTGGAAGACCAGTAGTAGCTTCCGATTAATATCTGGAGGCATTCTGTAATCTGTGGACTATCAGAGTGTTGATGAAACACAGAAATTGCATCGGGATTGAAGACAACAGTCACCATGCGCACTTTCCACCATGGGAGTAATGTCCCAAGCAGTCTACGCATTGATCGTTCCCTGGAAGACCAGTAGTTGTTTCCGATGCACATCGGGAAGCATTCTGTAATCTGTGGACTATCAGAGAGTTGATGAAACACAGAAATTCCATCGGGATTGAATACAACAGTCTCCATGCGCAGTTTCCTCCATGGGAGTAATGTCTAAAACAGTCTACGATTTGATCGTTAACTGGAAGACCACTAGTAGTTTCCAATGCACATCTGGATGCTTTCCGTAATCTGTGGACTATCAGAGTGTTGGTGAAACACAGAAAATACATCGGGATTGAATACAACAGTCACCATGCGCACTTTCCTCCATGGGAGTAATGTATCAAACAGTCTACGCTTTGATCGTTCCCTGGAAGACCAGTAGTAGCTTCCGATTAACATCTGGAGGCATTCTGTAATCTGTGGACTATCAGAGTGTTGATGAAACACAGAAATTGCATCGGGATTGAAGACAACAGTCACCATGCGCACATTCCACCATGGGAGTAATGTCCCAAACAGTCTACGCATTGATCGTTCCATGGAAGACCAGTAGTTGTTTCCGAAGCACAACGGGAGGCATTCTGTAATCTGTGGACTATCAGAGTGTTGATGAAACAGAGATATTTGCATCGGGATTGAATACTACATTCACCATACGCACTTTGCTCCATGGGAGTAATGTCTCAAACAGTCTACGCTTTGATCGTTCCCTGGAAGACCATTAGTAGTTTCCGATGCACATCTGGAGGCATTCTGTAATCTGTGGAGTATCAGGGTGTTGATGAAACACAGAAATTGCATCTGGATTGAATACAACAGTCACCATGCGCACTTTCCTCCATGGGAGTAATTCTCAAACAGTCTACGCTTTGATCGTTCCTTGGAAGACCAGTAGTAGTTTCCGATGCACATCTGGTGGAATTCTGTAATCTGTGGACTATCAGAGTGTTGATAAAACACAGAAACTGCATCGGGATTGAATTCATCAATCACCATGCGAACTTTCCTCCACGGGAGGTATGTCTCAAACAGTCTACGCTTTGATCGTTCCCTGGAAGACCAGTAGTAGTTTCCGATGCACATCTGGTGGTATTCTCTAATCTGTGGACTATCAGAGTGTTGATGAAACACAGAAATTGCATCGGGATTGAATACAACAGTCACCATCCGCACTGTCCTCCATGGGAGTAATGTCTGAAACAGTCTACGCTTGGATCGTTCCCAGGAAGACCAGTAGCAGTTTACGATGCACATCTCGTGGCATTCTGTAATCTGTGGAGTATCATAGTGTTTATGAAACACAGAAATTGCATCGGGATTGAATACAACAGTCACCATGCGCACTTTCCTCCATGGGAGTAATTCTCAAACAGTCTACGCTTTGATCGTTCCCTGGAAGACCAGTAGTAGTTTCCGATGCACATCTGGTAGCATTCTGTAATCTGTGGACTATTAGAGTGTTGATGAAACACAGAAATTGCATCGGGAATGAATACAAAAATCACCATGCGCACTTTCCTCCACGGGAGGTATGTCTCAAACAGACTACGCTTTGATCGTTCCCTGGAAGACCAGTAGTACTTTCCGATGCACATCTGGTGGCATTCTGTAATCTGTAGACTATCAGAGTGTTGATGAAACACAGAAATTGCATCGGGATTCAATACAACAGTCACCATCCGCACTTTCCTCCATGGGAGTAATGTCTGAATCAGTCTACGCTTGGATCGTTCCCAGGAAGACCAGTAGTAGTTTCCGATGCACAAATTCGTGGCATTCTGTAATCTGTGGACAATCAGAGTGTTGATGAATCACAGAAAATGCATCGGGATTGAATACAACAGTCACCATGCGCACTTTCCTCCATGGGAGTAACTCTCAAACAGTCTACGCTTTGATCGTTCCCTGGAAGACCAGTAGTAGTTTCCGATGCACATCTGGTAGCATTATGTAACCTTTTGGCTATCAGAGTGTTGATGAAACACACAAATTTCATCTGGATTGAATACAACAGTCACCATGCGCATATTCCTCCATGGGAGTAATGTCTCAAACAGTCTACGCTTTGATCGTTCAATGGAAGACCAGTAGTAGCTTCCGATTAACATCTGGAGGCATTCTGCAATCTGTGGAGTATCAGAGTGTTGATGAAACACAGAAATTGCATCTGGATTGAATACAACAGTCACCATGCGCACTTTCCTCCATGAGAGTAATTCTCAAACAGTCTACGCTTTGATCGTTCCCTGGAAGACCAGTAGTAGTTTCCGATGCACATCTGGTGGCATTCTGTAATCTGTGGACTATCAGAGTGTTGATGAAACACAGTAATTGCATCGGGATTCAATACAACAGTCACCATGCGCACTTTCCTTCATGGGAGTAATGTCTCTAACAGTCTACGCTTTGATCGTTCCCTGGAAGACCAGTAGTAGCTTCCGATTAATATCTGGAGGCATTCTGTAATCTGTGGACTATCAGAGTGTTGATGAAACACAGAAATTGCATCGGGATTGAAGACAACAGTCACCATGCGCACTTTCCACCATGGGAGTAATGTCCCAAGCAGTCTACGCATTGATCGTTCCCTGGAAGACCAGTAGTTGTTTCCGATGCACATCGGGAAGCATTCTGTAATCTGTGGACTATCAGAGAGTTGATGAAACACAGAAATTCCATCGGGATTGAATACAACAGTCTCCATGCGCTGTTTCCTCCATGGGAGTAATGTCTAAAACAGTCTACGATTTGATCGTTAACTGGAAGACCACTAGTAGTTTCCGATGCACATCTGGATGCTTTCCGTAATCTGTGGACTATCAGAGTGTTGGTGAAACACAGAAAATACATCGGGATTGAATACAACAGTCACCATGCGCACTTTCCTCCACGGGAGTAATGTCTCAAACAATCTACGCCTTTGATCGTTCCCTGGAAGACCAGTAATAGTTTGCGATGCACATATGGTGGCATTCTGTAATGCGTAGGCTATCACAGTGTTGATGAAACACAGTAATTGCATCGGGATTGAATACAACTGTCACCATGCGCACTTTCCTCCATGGGAGCAATGTCTCTAACAGTCTACGCTTTGATCGATCCCTGGAAGACCAGTAGTAGCTTCCGATTAATATCTGGAGGCATTCTGTAATCTGTGGACTATCAGAGTGTTGATGAAACACAGAAATTGCATCGGGATTGAAGACAACAGTCACCATGCGCACTTTCCACCATGGGAGTAATGTCCCAAGCAGTCTACGCATTGATCGTTCCCTGGAAGACCAGTAGTTGTTTCCGATGCACATCGGGAAGCATTCTGTAATCTGTGGACTATCAGAGAGTTGATGAAACACAGAAATTCCATCGGGATTGAATACAACAGTCTCCATGCGCAGTTTCCTCCATGGGAGTAATGTCTAAAACAGTCTACGATTTGATCGTTAACTGGAAGACCACTAGTAGTTTCCGATGCACATCTGGATGCTTTCCGTAATCTGTGGACTATCAGAGTGTTGGTGAAACACAGAAAATACATCGGGATTGAATACAACAGTCACAATGCGCACTTTCCTCCATGGGAGTAATGTATCAAACAGTCTACGCTTTGATCGTTCCCTGGAAGACCAGTAGTAGCTTCCGATTAACATCTGGAGGCATTCTGTAATCTGTGGACTATCAGAGTGTTGATGAAACACAGAAATTGCATCGGGATTGAAGACAACAGTCACCATGCGCACATTCCACCATGGGAGTAATGTCCCAAACAGTCTATGCATTGATCGTTCCATGGAAGACCAGTAGTTGTTTCCGAAGCACAACGGGAGGCATTCTGTAATCTGTGGACTATCAGAGTGTTGATGAAACAGAGATATTTGCATCGGGATTGAATACTACATTCACCAAACGCACTTTGCTCCATGGGAGTAATGTCTCAAACAGTCTACGCTTTGATCGTTCCCTGGAAGACCATTAGTAGTTTCCGATGCACATCTGGAGGCATTCTGTAATCTGTGGAGTATCAGAGTGTTGATGAAACACAGAAATAGCATCTGGATTGAATACAACAGTCACCATGCGCACTTTCCTCCATGGGAGTAATTCTCAAACAGTCTACGCTTTGATCGTTCCTTGGAAGACCAGTAGTAGTTTCCGATGCACATCTGGTGGAATTCTGTAATCTGTGGACTATCAGAGTGTTGATGAAACACAGAAACTGCATCGGGATTGAATTCAACAATCACCATGCGAACTTTCCTCCACGGGAGGTATGTCTCAAACAGTCTACGCTTTGATCGTTCCCTGGAAGACCAGTAGTAGTTTCCGATGCACATCTGGTGGTATTCTCTAATCTGTGGACTATCAGAGTGTTGATGAAACACAGAAATTGCATCGGGATTGAATACAACAGTCACCATCCGCACTGTCCTCCATGGGAGTAATGTCTGAAACAGTCTACGCTTGGATCGTTCCCAGGAAGACCAGTAGCAGTTTACGATGCACATCTCGTGGCATTCTGTAATCTGTGGAGTATCATAGTGTTTATGAAACACAGAAATTGCATCGGGATTGAATACAACAGTCACCATGCGCACTTTCCTCCATGGGAGTAATTCTCAAACAGTCTACGCTTTGATCGTTCCCTGGAAGACCAGTAGTAGTTTCCGATGCACATCTGGTAGCATTCTGTAATCTGTGGACTATTAGAGTGTTGATGAAACACAGAAATTGCATCGGGAATGAATACAAAAATCATCATGCGCAATTTCCTCCACGGGAGGTATGTCTCAAACAGACTACGCTTTGATCGTTCCCTGGAAGACCAGTAGTACTTTCCGATGCACATCTGGTGGCATTCTGTAATCTGTAGACTATCAGAGTGTTGATGAAACACAGAAATTGCATCGGGATTCATTACAACAGTCACCATCCGCACTTTCCTCCATGGGAGTAATGTCTGAATCAGTCTACGCTTGGATCGTTCCCAGGAAGACCAGTAGTAGTTTCCGATGCACAAATTCGTGGCATTCTGTAATCTGTGGACAATCAGAGTGTTGATGAATCACAGAAAATGCATCGGGATTGAATACAACAGTCACCATGCGCACTTTCCTCCATGGGAGTAACTCTCAAACAGTCTACGCTTTGATCGTTCCCTGGAAGACCAGTAGTAGTTTCCGATGCACATCTGGTAGCATTATGTAACCTTTTGGCTATCAGAGTGTTGATGAAACACAGAAATTTCATCTGGATTGAATACAACAGTCACCATGCGCACTTTCCTCCATGGGAGTAATGTCTCAAACAGTCTACGCTTTGATCGTTCAATGGAAGACCAGTAGTAGCTTCCGATTAACATCTGGAGGCATTCTGCAATCTGTGGAGTATCAGAGTGTTGATGAAACACAGAAATTGCATCTGGATTGAATACAACAGTCACCATGCGCACTTGCCTCCATGAGAGTAAATCTCAAACAGTCTACGCTTTGATCGTTCCTTGGAAGACCAGTAGTAGTTTCCGATGCACATCTGGTGGCATTCTGTAATCTGTGGACTATCAGAGTGTTGATGAAACACAGAAACTGCATCGGGATTGAATACAACAATCACCATGCGCACTTTCCTCCACGGGAGGTATGTCTCAAACAGTCTACGCTTTGATCGTTCCCTGGGAGACCAGTAGTAGTTTCCGATGCACATCTGGTGGTATTCTCTAATCTGTGGACTATCAGAGTGTTGATGAAACACAGAAATTGCATCGGGATTGAATACAACAGTCACCATCCGCACTGTCCTCCATGGGAGTAATGTCTGAAACAGTCTACGCTTGGATCGTTCCCAGGAAGACCAGTAGCTGTTTACGATGCACATCTCGTGGCATTCTGTAATCTGTGGAGTATCATAGTGTTGATGAAACACAGAAATTGCATCGGGATTGAATACAACAGTCACCATGCACACATTCCTCCACGGGAGGTATGTCTCAAACAGTCTACGCTTTGATCGTTCCCTGGAAGACCAGTAGTAGTTTCCAATGCACATCTTTAGGTATTCTGTAATCTGTAGGCTATGAGAGTGTTGATGAAACACAGAATTTGCATTGGGATTGAATACAACAGTCACCATGCGCACTTTCCTCCATGGGAGTAATGTCTCTAACAGTCTACGCTTTGATCGTTCCCTGGAAGACCAGTAGTAGCTTCCGATTAACATCTGGAGGCATTCTGTAGTCTGTGGACTATCAGAGTGTTGACGAAACACAGAAATTGCATCGGGATTGAAGACAACAGTCACCATGCGCACATTCCACAATGGGAGTAATGTCCCAAACAGTTTACGCTTTGATCGTTCCCTGGAAGACCAGTAGTTGTTTCCGAAGCACATCAGGAGGCATTCTGTAATCTGTGGACTATCAGAGTGTTGATGAAACACAGAAATTGCATCGGGATTGAATACTACATTCACCATGCGCACTTTCCTCCATGGCAGTAATGTCTCACAGTCTACGCTTTGATTGTTCCCTGGAAGACCATTATTAGTTTCCGATGCACATCTGGAGACATTCTGTAATCTGTGGAGTATCAGAGTGTTGATGAAACACAGAAATTGCATCGGGATTGAATACAACAGTCACCATGCGCACTTTCCTCCATGGGAGTAATTCTCAAACAGTCTACGCTTTGATCGTTCCCTGGAAGACCAGTAGTAGTTTCCGATGCACATCTGGTGGTATTCTCTAATCTGTGGACTATCAGAGTGTTGATGAAACACAGAAATTGCATCGGGATTGAATACAACAGTCACTATCCGCACTGTCCTCCATGGGAGTAATGTCTGAAACAGTCTACGCTTGGATCGTTCCCAGGAAGACCAGTAGCAGTTTACGATGCACATCGCGTGGCATTCTGTAATCTGTGGAGTATCATAGTGTTGATGAAACACAGAAATTGCATTGGGATTGAATACAACAATCACCATGCGCACTTTCCTCCATGGGAGGTATGTCTCAAACAGTCTACGCTTTGATCGTTCCCTGCAAGACAAGTAGTAGTTTCCGATGCACATCTGGTGGCATTCTGTAATCTGTGGACTATCAGAGTGTTGATGAAACACAGAAATTGCATCGGGATTCAATACAACAGTCACCATCCGCACTTTCCTCCATGGGAGTAATGTCTGAAACAGTCTACGCTTGGATCGTTCCCAGGAAGACCAGTAGTAGTTTCCGATGCACATCTCGTGGCATTCTGTAATCTGTGGACTATTAGAGTGTTGATGAGACACAGAAATTCCAACGGGATTGAATACAACAATCACCATGCGCACATTCCTCCACGGGAGGTATGTCTCAAACAGTCTACGCTTTGATCGTTCCCTGGAAGACCAGTAGTAGTTTCCGATGCACATCTGGTGGCATTCTGTAATCTGTGGACTATCAGAGTGTTGATGAAACACAGAAATTGCATCGGGATTCAATACAACAGTCACCATCCGCACTCTCCTCCATGGGAGTAATGTCTGAAACAGTCTACGCTTGGATCGTTCCCATTAAGACCAGTAGTATTTTCCGATGCACATCTCGTGGCATTCTGTAATCTGTGGACTATCAGAGTGTTGATTAAACACAGAAAATGTATCGGGATTGAATACAACAGTCAATATGCGCACTTTCCTCCATGGGAGTAACTCTCAAACAGTCTACGCTTTGATCGTTCCCTGGAAGACCAGTAGTAGTTTCCGATGCACATCTGGTAACATTCTGTAATCATTTGACTATCAGAGTGTTGATGAAACACAGAAATTTCATCCGGATTGAATAAAACAGTCACCATGCGCACTTTCCTCCATGAGAGTAATTCTCAAACAGTCTACGCTTTGATCGTTCCCTGGAACACCAGTAGTAGTTTCCGATGCACATCTGGTGGCATTCTGTAATCTGTGGACTATCAGAGTGCTGATGAAACACAGAAACTGCATCGGGATTGAATACAACAATCACCATGCGCACTTTCCTCCACGGGAGGTATGTCTCAAACAGTCTACGATTTGATCGTTCCCTGGAAGAACAGTAGTAGTTTCCGATGCACATCTGGTGGTATTCTCTAACCTGTGGACTATCAGAGTGTTGATGAAACACAGAAATTGCATCGGGATTGAATACAACAGTCACCATCCGCACTGTCCTCCATGGGAGTAACGTCTGAAACAGTCTACGCTTGGATCGTTCCCAGGAAGAAAAGTAGCAGTTTACGATGCACATCTCGTGGCATTCTGTAATCTGTGGAGTATCATAGTGTTGATGAAACACAGAAATGGCATCGGGATTGAATACAACAGTCACCATGCGCACTTTCCTCCATGGGAGTAATTCTCAAACAGTCTATGATTTGATCGTTCATTTGAAGACCAGTAGTAGTTTACGATGCACATCTGGTGGCATTCTGTAATCTGTGGACTATTAGAGTGTTGATGAAACACAGAAATTCCATCGGGATTGAATACAACAATCACCATGCGCACATTCCTCCACGGGAGGTATGTCTCAAAACAGTCTACGCTTTGATCGTTCCCTGGAAGACCAGTAGTAGTTTCCGATGCACATCTGGTGGCATTCTGTAATCTGTGGACTATCAGAGTGTTGATGAAACACAGAAATTGCATCGGGATTCAATACAACAGTCACCATCCGCACTTTCCTCCATGGGAGTAATGTCTGAAACAGTCTACGCTTGGATCGTTCCCAGGAAAACCAGTAGTAGTTTCCGATGCACATCTCGTGGCATTCTGTAATCTGTGGACTATCAGAGTGTTGATTAAACACAGAAAATGTATCGGGATATAATACAACAGTCACCATGCGCACTTTCCACCATGGGAGTAACTCTCAAACAGTCTACGCTTTGATCGTTCCCTGGAAGACCAGTAGTAGTTTCAGATGCACATCTGGTAAAATTCTGTAATCATTTGACTATCAGAGTGTTGATGAAACACAGAAATTTCATCCGGATTGAATACAACAGTCACCATGCGCACTTTCCTCCATGGGAGTAATGTCTCAAACAGTCTACGCTTTGATCGTTCCCTGGAAGACCTGTAGTAGCTTCCGATTAACATCTGGATGCATTCTGCAATCTGTGGACTATCAGAGTGTTGATGAAACACAGAATTAGCATCGGGATTGAAGACAACAGTCACCATGCGCACTTTCCACCATCGGAGTAATGTCCCAAACAGTCTACCCTTTGATCGTTCCCTGGAAGACCAGTAGTTGTTTCCGATGCACATCGGGAGGCATTCTGTAATCTGTGGACTATCAGAGTGTTGATGAAACACAGAAATTGCATCGGGATTGAATACAACAGTCACCATGCGCACTTTCCTCCACGGGAGTAATGTCTCAAACAATCTACGCCTTTGAACGTTCCCTGGAAGACCAGTAGTAGTTTGCGATGCACATATGGTAGCATTCTGTAATGCGTAGAATATCAGAGTGTTGATGAAACACAGTAATTGCATCGGGATTGAATACAACAGTCACCATGCGCACTTTCCTCCATGGGAGTAATGTCTCTAACAGACTATGCTTTGATCGTTCCCTGGAAGACCAGTAGTAGCTTCCGATTAACATCTGGAGGCATTCTGTAGTCTGTGGACTATCAGAGTGTTGACGAAACACAAAAATTGCATCGGGATTGAAGACAACAGTCACCATGCGCACATTCCACCATGGGAGTAATGTCCCAAACAGTCTACGCTTTGATCGTTCCCTGGAAGACCAGTAGTTGTTTCCGAAGCACATCGGGAGGCATTCTGTAATCTGTGGACTATCAGAGAGTTGATGAAAAACTGAAATTGCATCGGGATTGAATACTACATTCACCATGCGCACTTCCCTCCATGGGAGTAATGTCTCACAGTCTTCGCTTTGATCGTTCCCTGGAAGACCATTAGTAGTTTCCGATGCACATCTGGAGGCATTCTGTAATCTGTGGAGTATCAGAGTGTTGATGAAACACAGAAATTGCATCGGGATTGAATACAACAGTCACCATGCCCACTTTCATCCATGGGAGCAATTCTCAAACAGTCTACGCTTTGATCGTTCCCTGTAAGACCAGTAGTAGTTTCCGTTGCACATCTAGTGGCATTCTGTAATCTGTGGACTATCAGAGTGCTGATGAAACACAGAAACTGCATCGGGATTGAATACAACAATCACCATGCGCACTTTCCTCAACGGGAGATATGTCTCAAACAGTCTACGCTTTGATCGTTCCCTGGAAGAACAGTAGTAGTTTCCGATGCACATCTGGTGGTATTCTCTAACCTGTGGACTATCAGAGTGTTGATGAAACACAGAAATTGCATCTGGATTGAATACAACAGTCACCATCCGCACTGTTCTCCATGGGAGTAATGTCTGAAACAGTCTACACTTGGATCGTTCCCAGGAAGACCAGTAGCAGTTTACGATGCACATCTCGTGGCATTCTGTAATCTTTGGAGTATCATAGTGTTGATGAAACACAGAAATTCCATAGGGATTGAATACAACAATCACCATGCGCACATTCCTCCACGGGAGGTATGTCTCAAACAGTCTACGCTTTGATCGTTCCCTGGAAGACCAGTAGTAGTTTCCGATGCACATCTGGTAGCATTCTGTAATCTGTGGACTATTAGAGTGTTGATGAAACACAGAAATTCCATAGGGATTGAATACAACAATCACCATGCGCACATTCCTCCACGGGAGGTATGTCTCAAACAGTCTACGCTTTGATCGTTCCCTGGAAGACCAGTAGTAGTTTCCGATGCACATCTGGTGGCATTCTGTAATCTGTGGACTATCAGAGTGGTGATGAAACACAGAAATTGCATCGGGATTCAATACAACAGTCACCATCCGCACTTTCCTCCATGGGAGTAATGTCTGAAACAGTCTACGCTTGGATCGTTCCCAGTAAGACCAGTAGTAGTTTCCGATGCACATCTCGTGGCATTCTGTAATCTGTGGACTATCAGATTGTTGATTAAACACAGAAAATGTATCGGGATTGAATACAACAGTCACCATGCGCACTTTCCTCCATGGGAGTAACTCTCAAACAGTCTACGCTTTGATCGTTCCCTGGAAGACCAGTAGTAGTTTCCGATGCACATCTGGTAACATTCTGTAATCATTTGACTATCAGAGTGATGATGAAACACAGAAATTTCATCCGGATTGAATACAACAGTCACCATGCGCACTTTCCTCCAGTTGAGTAATGTCTGAAACAGTCTACGCTTTGAACGTTCCCTGGAAGACCAGTAGTAGCTTCCGATTAACATCTGGAGGCATTCTGCAATCTGTGGACTATCAGAGTGTTGATGAAACACATAAATTGCATCGGGATTAAAGACAACAGTCACCATGCGCACCTTCCACCATGGGAGTAACGTCCCAAACAGTCTACCCTTTGATCGTTCCCTGGAAGACCAGTAGTTGTTTCCGATGCACATCGGGAGGCATTCTGTAATCTGTGGACTATCAGAGTGTTGATGAAACACAGAAATTGCATCGGGATTGAATACTGCATTCACCATGCGCACTTTCCTCCATGGGAGTAATTCTCAAACAGTCTACGCTTTGATCGTTCCCTGGAAGACCAGTAGTAATTTCCGATGCACATCTGGTGGTATTCTCTAATCTGTGGACTATCAGAGTGTTGATGAAACACAGAAATTGCATCGGGATTCAATACAACAGTCACCATCCGCACTTTCCTCCATGGGAGTAATGTCTGAAACAGTCTACGCTTGGATCGTTCCCAGGAAGACCAGTAGTAGTTTCCGATGCACATCTCGTGGCATTCTGTAATCTGTCGACTATCAGAGTGTTGATTAAACACAGAAAATGTATCGGGATTGAATACAACAGTCACCATGCGCACTGTCCTCCATGGGAGTAACTCTCAAACAGTCTACCCTTTGATCGTTCCCTGGAAGACCAGTAGTAGTTTCAGATGCACATCTGGTAACATTCTGTAATCATTTGACTATCAGAGTGTTGATGAAACACAGAAATTTCATCCGGAATGAATACAACAGTCACCATGCGCACTTTCCTCCATGGGAGTAATGTCTCAAACAGTCTACGCATTGATCGTACCCTGGAAGACCAGTAGTAGCTTCCGATTAACATCTGGAGGCATTCTGCAATCTGTGGACTATCAGAGTGTTGATGAAACACAGAATTTGCATCGGGATTGAAGACAACAGTCACCATGCGCACTTTCCACCATGGGAGTAATGTCCCAAACAGTCTACCCTTTGATCGTTCCCTGAAAGACCAGTAGATTTTTCCGATGCATATCGGGAGGCATTCTGTAATCTGTGGACTACCAGAGTGTTGACGAAACACAAAAATTGCATCGGGATTGAAGACAACGGTCACCATACGCACATTCCACCAAGGGAGTAATGTCCCTAACAGTCTACGCTTTGATCGTTCCCTGGAAGACCAGTAGTTGTTTCCGAAGCACATCGGGAGGCATTCTGTAATCTGTGGACTATCAGAGTGTTGATGAAACACAGAAATTGCATCGGGATTGAATACCACATTCACCATGCGCACTTTCCTCCATGGGAGTAATGTCTCACAGTCTACGCTTTGATCGTTCCCTGGAAGACCAGTAGTAGTTTCCGATGCACATCTGGTGGCATTCTGTAATCTGTGGACTATCAGAGTGCTGATGAAACACAGAAACTGCATCGGGATTGAATACAACAATCACCATGCGCACTTTCCTCCACGGGAGGTATCTCTCAAACAGTCTACGCTTTGATCGTTTCCTGGAAGAACAGTAGTAGTTTCCGATGCACATCTGGTGGTATTCTCTAACCTGTGGACTATCAGAGTGTTGATGAAACACAGAAATTGCATCGGGATTGAATACAACAGTCTCCATCCGCACTGTCCTCCATGGTAGTAATGTCTGAAACAGTCTACGCTTGGATCGTTCCCAGGAAGACCAGTAGCAGTTTACGATGCACATCTCGTGGTATTCTGTAATCTGTGGAGTATCATAGTGTTGATGAAACACAGAAATGGCGTCGGGATTGAATACAACAGTCACCATGCGCACTTTCCTCCATGGGAGTAATTCTCAAACAGTCTATGATTTGATCGTTCATTGGAAGATCAGTAGTAGTTTACGATGCACATCTGGTAGCATTCTGTAATCTGTGGACTATTAGAGTGTTGATGAAACACAGAAATTCCATCGGGATTGAATACAACAATCACCATGCGCACATTCCTCCACGGGAGGTATGTCTCAAACAGTCTACGCTTTTATCGTTCCCTGGAAGACCAGTAGTAGTTTCCGATGCACATCTGGTGGCATTCTGTAATCTGTGGACTATCAGAGTGTTGATGAAACACAGAAATTGCATCGGGATTCAATACAACAGTCACCATCCGCACTTTCCTCCATGGGAGTAATGTCTGAAACAGTCTACGCTTGGATCGTTCCCATTAAGACCAGTAGTATTTTCCGATGCACATCTCGTGGCATTCTGTAATCTGTGGACTATCAGAGTGTTGATTAAACACAGAAAATGTGTCGGGATTGAATACAACAGTCAATATGCGCACTTTCCTCCATGGGAGTAACTCTCAAACAGTCTACGCTTTGATCGTTCCCTGGAACACCAGTAGTAGTTCCCGATGCACATCTGGTGGCATTCTGTAATCTGTAGACTATCAGAGTGCTGATGAAACACAGAAACTGCATCGGGATTGAATACAACAATCACCATGCGCACTTTCCTCCACGGGAGGTATGTCTCAAACAGTCTACGATTTGATCGTTCCCTGGAAGAACAGTAGTAGTTTCCGAGGCACATCTGGTGGTATTCTCTAACCTGTGGACTATCAGAGTGTTGATGAAACACAGAAATTGCATCGGGATTGAATACAACAGTCACCATCCGCACTGTCCTCCATGGGAGTAACGTCTGAAACAGTCTACGCTTGGATCGTTCCCAGGAAGAAAAGTAGCAGTTTACGATGCACATCTCGTGGCATTCTGCAATCTGTGGAGTATCATAGTGTTGATGAAACACAGAAATGGCATCGGGATTGAATACAACAGTCACCATGCGCACTTTCCTCCATGGGAGTAATTCTCAAACAGTCTATGATTTGATCGTTCATTTGAAGACCAGTAGTAGTTTACGATGCACATCTGGTGGCATTCTGTAATCTGTGGACTATTAGAGTGTTGATGAAACACAGAAATTCCATCGGGATTGAATACAACAATCACCATGCGCACATTCCTCCACGGGAGGTATGTCTCAAACAGTCTACGCTTTGATCGTTCCCTGGAAGACCAGTAGTAGTTTCCGATGCACATCTGGTGGCATTCTGTAATCTGTGGACTATCAGAGTGTTGATGAAACACAGAAATTGCATCGGGATTTAATACAACAGTCACCATCCGCACTTTCCTCCATGGGAGTAATGTCTGAAACAGTCTACGCTTGGATCGTTCCCATTAAGACCAGTAGTTGTTTCCGATGCACATCTCGTGGCATTCTGTAATCTGTGGACTATCAGAGTGTTGATTAAACACAGAAAATGTATCGGGATTGAATACAACAGTCAATATGCGCACTTTCCTCCATGGGAGTAACTCTCAAACAGTCTACCCTTTGATCGTTCCCTGGAAGACCAGTAGTAGTTTCCGACGCACATCTGGTAACATTCTGTAATCATTTGACTATCAGAGTGTTGATGAAACACAGAAATTTCATCCGGATTGAATACAACAGTCACCATGCGCACTTTCCTCCATGGGAGTAATGTCTCAAACAGTCTACGCTTTGATCGTTCCCTGGAAGACCAGTAGTAGCTTCCGATTAACATCTGGAGGCATTCTGCAATCTGTGGACTATCAGAGTGTTGATGAAACACAGAAATTGCATCGGGATTGAAGACAACAGTCACCATGCGCACTTTCCACCATGGGAGTAACGTCCCAAACAGTCTACCCTTTGATCGTTCCCTGGAAGACCAGTAGTTGTTTCCGATGCACATCGGGAGGCATTCTGTAATCTGTGGACTATCAGAGTGTTGATGAAGCACAGAAATTGCATCGGGATTGAATACTACATTCACCATGCGCACTTTCTTCCATGGGAGTAATGTCTCCAACAGTCTATGCTTTGATCGTTCCCTGGAAGACCAGTAGTAGTTCCCGATGCATATCTGGTGGCATTCTGTAATCTGTGGACTATCAGAGTGTTGATGAAACACAGAAATTGCATCGAGAATGAATACAACAGTCAACATGCGCACTTTCCTCCACGGGAGGTATGTCTCTAACAGTCTACGCTTTGATCGTTCCCTGGAAGACCAGTAGTATTTTCCGATGCACATCTGGTGGCATTCTGTAATCTGTGGACTATCAGAGTGCTGATGAAACACAGAAACTGCATCGGGATTGAATACAACAATCACCATGCGCACTTTCCTCCACGGGAGGTATGTCTCAAACAGTCTACGATTTTATCGTTCCCTGGAAGACCAGTAGTAGTTTCCGATGCACATCTGGTGGTATTCTCTAACCTGTGGACTATCAGATTGTTGATGAAACACAGAAATTGCATAGGGATTCAATACAACAGTCACCATCCGCACTGTCCTCCATGGGAGTATTGTCTGAAACAGTGTACGCTTGGATCGTTCCCATTAAGACCAGTAGTAGTTCCCGATGCACATCTCGTGGCATTCTGTAATCTGTGGACTATCAGAGTGTTGATTAAACACAGAAAATGTATCGGGATTGAATACAACAGTCAATATGCGCACTTTCCTCCATGGGCGGTATGTCTCAAACAGTCTACGCTTTGATCGTTCCCTGGAAGACCAGTAGTAGTTTCCGATGCACATCTGGTGGCATTCTGTAATCTGTGGACTATCAGAGTGTTGATGAAACACAGAAATTGCATCGGGATTCAATACAACAGTCACCATCCGCACTTTCCTCCATGGGAGTAATGTCTGAAACAGTCTACGCTTGGATCGTTCCCAGGAAAACCAGTAGTAGTTTCCGATGCACATCTCGTGGCATTCTGTAATCTGTGGACTATCAGAGTGTTGATTAGACACAGAAAATGTATCGGGATTTAATACAACAGTCACCATGCGCACTTTCCACCATGGGAGTAACTCTCAAACAGTCTACGCTTTGATCGTTCCCTGGAAGACCAGTAGTAGTTTCGGATGCACATCTGGTAACATTCTGTAATCATTTGACTATCAGAGTGTTGATGAAACACAGAAATTTCATCCGGATTGAATACAACAGTCACCATGCGCACTTTCCTCCATGGGAGTAATGTCTCAAACAGTCTACGCTTTGATCGTTCCCTGGAAGACCTGTAGTAGCTTCCGATTAACATCTGGATGCATTCTGCAATCTGTGGACTATCAGAGTGTTGATGAAACACAGAATTAGCATCGGGATTGAAGACAACAGTCACCATGCGCACTTTCCACCATCGGAGTAATGTCCCAAACAGTCTACCCTTTGATCGTTCCCTGGAAGACCAGTAGTTGTTTCCGATGCACATCGGGAGGCATTCTGTAATCTGTGGACTATCAGAGTGTTGATGAAACACAGAAATTGCATCGGGATTGAATACAACAGTCACCATGCGCACTTTCCTCCACGGGAGTAATGTCTCAAACAATCTACGCCTTTGAACGTTCCCTGGAAGACCAGTAGTAGTTTGCGATGCACATATGGTAGCATTCTGTAATGCGTAGAATATCAGAGTGTTGATGAAACACAGTAATTGCATCGGGATTGAATACAACAGTCACCATGCGCACTTTCCTCCATGGGAGTAATGTCTCTAACAGTCTACCCTTTGATCGTTCCCTGGAAGACCAGTAGTTGTTTCCGATGCACATCTGGTGGCATTCTGTAATCTGTGGACTATCAGAGTGTTGATGAAACACAGAAATTGCATCGGGATTCAATACAACAGTCACCATCCGCACTTTCCTCCATGGGAGTAATGTCTGAAACAGTCTACGCTTGGATCGTTCCCATTAAGACCAGTAGTATTTTCCGATGCACATCTCGTGGCATTCTGTAATCTGTGGACTATCAGAGTGTTGATTAAACACAGAAAATGTATCGGGATTGAATACAACAGTCAATATGCGCACTTTCCTCCATGGGAGTAACTCTCAAACAGTCTACGCTTTGATCGTTCCCTGGAAGACCAGTAGTAGTTTCCGATGCACATCTGGTAACATTCTGTAATCATTTGACTATCAGAGTGTTGATGAAACACAGAAATTTCATCCGGATTGAATAAAACAGTCACCATGCGCACTTTCCTCCATGAGAGTAATTCTCAAACAGTCTACGCTTTGATCGTTCCCTGGAACACCAGTAGTAGTTTCCGATGCACATCTGGTGGCATTCTGTAATCTGTAGACTATCAGAGTGCTGATGAAACACAGAAACTGCATCGGGATTGAATACAACAATCACCATGCGCACTTTCCTCCACGGGAGGTATGTCTCAAACAGTCTACGATTTGATCGTTCCCTGGAAGAACAGTAGTAGTTTCCGATGCACATCTGGTGGTATTCTCTAACCTGTGGACTATCAGAGTGTTGATGAAACACAGAAATTGCATCGGGATTGAATACAACAGTCACCATCCGCACTGTCCTCCATGGGAGTAACGTCTGAAACAGTCTACGCTTGGATCGTTCCCAGGAAGAAAAGTAGCAGTTTACGATGCACATCTCGTGGCATTCTGTAATCTGTTTAGTATCATAGTGTTGATGAAACACAGAAATGGCATCGGGATTGAATACAACAGTCACCATGCGCACTTTCCTCCATGGGAGTAATTCTCAAACAGTCTATGATTTGATCGTTCATTTGAAGACCAGTAGTAGTTTACGATGCACATCTGGTGGCATTCTGTAATCTGTGGACTATTAGAGTGTTGATGAAACACAGAAATTCCATCGGGATTGAATACAACAATCACCATGCGCACATTCCTCCACGGGAGGTATGTCTCAAACAGTCTACGCTTTGATCGTTCCCTGGAAGACCAGTAGTAGTTTCCGATGCACATCTGGTGGCATTCTGTAATCTGTGGACTATCAGAGTGTTGATGAAACACAGAAATTGCATCGGTATTTAATACAACAGTCACCATCCGCACTTTCCTCCATGGGAGTAATGTCTGAAACAGTCTACGCTTGGATCGTTCCCATTAAGACCAGTAGTTGTTTCCGATGCACATCTCGTGGCATTCTGTAATCTGTGGACTATCAGAGTGTTGATTAAACACAGAAAATGTATCGGGATTGAATACAACAGTCAATATGCGCACTTTCCTCCATGGGAGTAACTCTCAAACAGTCTACGCTTTGATCGTTCCCTGGAAGACCAGTAGTAGTTTCCGATGCACATCTGGTAACATTCTGTAATCATTTGACTATCAGAGTGTTGATGAAACACAGAAATTTCATCCGGATTGAATACAACAGTCACCATGCGCACTTTCCTCCATGGGAGTAATGTCTCAAACAGTCTACGCTTTGATCGTTCCCTGGAAGACCAGTAGTAGCTTCCGATTAACATCTGGAGGCATTCTGCAATCTGTGGACTATCAGAGTGTTGATGAAACACAGAAATTGCATCGGGATTGAAGACAACAGTCACCATGCGCACTTTCCACCATGGGAGTAACGTCCCAAACAGTCTACCCTTTGATCGTTCCCTGGAAGACCAGTAGTTGTTTCCGATGCACATCGGGAGGCATTCTGTAATCTGTGGACTATCAGAGTGTTGATGAAGCACAGAAATTGCATCGGGATTGAATACTACATTCACCATGCGCACTTTCTTCCATGGGAGTAATGTCTCCAACAGTCTATGCTTTGATCGTTCCCTGGAAGACCAGTAGTAGTTCCCGATGCACATCTGGTGGCATTCTGTAATCTGTGGACTATCAGAGTGTTGATGAAACACAGAAATTGCATCGAGAATGAATACAACAGTCAACATGCGCACTTTCCTCCACGGGAGGTATGTCTCTAACAGTCTACGCTTTGATCGTTCCCTGGAAGACCAGTAGTATTTTCCGATGCACATCTGGTGGCATTCTGTAATCTGTGGACTATCAGAGTGCTGATGAAACACAGAAACTGCATCGGGATTGAATACAACAATCACCATGCGCACTTTCCTCCACGGGAGGTATGTCTCAAACAGTCTACGATTTTATCGTTCCCTGGAAGACCAGTAGTAGTTTCCGATAAACATCTGCTGGTATTCTCTAACCTGTGGACTATCAGATTGTTGATGAAACACAGAAATTGCATAGGGATTCAATACAACAGTCACCATCCGCACTGTCCTCCATGGGAGTAATGTCTGAAACAGTGTACGCTTGGATCGTTCCCATTAAGACCAGTAGTAGTTCCCGATGCACATCTCGTGGCATTCTGTAATCTGTGGACTATCAGAGTGTTGATTAAACACAGAAAATGTATCGGGATTGAATACAACAGTCAATATGCGCACTTTCCTCCATGGGCGGTATGTCTCAAACAGTCTACGCTTTGATCGTTCCCTGGAAGACCAGTAGTAGTTTCCGATGCACATCTGGTGGCATTCTGTAATCTGTGGACTATCAGAGTGTTGATGAAACACAGAAATTGCATCGGGATTCAATACAACAGTCACCATCCGCACTTTCCTCCATGGGAGTAATGTCTGAAACAGTCTACGCTTGGATCGTTCCCAGGAAAACCAGTAGTAGTTTCCGATGCACATCTCGTGGCATTCTGTCATCTGTGGACTATCAGAGTGTTGATTAAACACAGAAAATGTATCGGGATTTAATACAACAGTCACCATGCGCACTTTCCACCATGGGAGTAACTCTCAAACAGTCTACGCTTTGATCGTTCCCTGGAAGACCAGTAGTAGTTTCAGATGCACATCTGGTAACATTCTGTAATCATTTGACTATCAGAGTGTTGATGAAACACAGAAATTTCATCCGGATTGAATACAACAGTCACCATGCGCACTTTCCTCCATGGGAGTAATGTCTCAAACAGTCTACGCTTTGATCGTTCCCTGGAAGACCTGTAGTAGCTTCCGATTAACATCTGGATGCATTCTGCAATCTGTGGACTATCAGAGTGTTGATGAAACACAGAATTAGCATCGGGATTGAAGACAACAGTCACCATGCGCACTTTTCACCATCGGAGTAATGTCCCAAACAGTCTACCCTTTGATCGTTCCCTGGAAGACCAGTAGTTGTTTCCGATGCACATCGGGAGGCATTCTGTAATCTGTGGACTATCAGAGTGTTGATGAAACACAGAAATTGCATCGGGATTGAATACAACAGTCACCATGCGCACTTTCCTCCACGGGAGTAATGTCTCAAACAATCTACGCCTTTGAACGTTCCCTGGAAGACCAGTAGTAGTTTGCGATGCACATATGGTAGCATTCTGTAATGCGTAGAATATCAGAGTGTTGATGAAACACAGTAATTGCATCGGGATTGAATACAACAGTCACCATGCGCACTTTCCTCCATGGGAGTAATGTCTCTAACAGTCTACCCTTTGATCGTTCCCTGGAAGACCAGTAGTTGTTTCCGATGCACATCTGGTGGCATTCTGTAATCTGTGGACTATCAGAGTGTTGATGAAACACAGAAATTGCATCGGGATTCAATACAACAGTCACCATCCGCACTTTCCTCCATGGGAGTAATGTCTGAAACAGTCTACGCTTGGATCGTTCCCATTAAGACCAGTAGTATTTTCCGATGCACATCTCGTGGCATTCTGTAATCTGTGGACTATCAGAGTGTTGATTAAACACAGAAAATGTATCGGGATTGAATACAACAGTCAATATGCGCACTTTCCTCCATGGGAGTAACTCTCAAACAGTCTACGCTTTGATCGTTCCCTGGAAGACCAGTAGTAGTTTCCGATGCACATCTGGTAACATTCTGTAATCATTTGACTATCAGAGTGTTGATGAAACACAGAAATTTCATCCAGATTGAATAAAACAGTCACCATGCGCACTTTCCTCCATGAGAGTAATTCTCAAACAGTCTACGCTTTGATCGTTCCCTGGAACACCAGTAGTAGTTTCCGATGCACATCTGGTGGCATTCTGTAATCTGTAGACTATCAGAGTGCTGATGAAACACAGAAACTGCATCGGGATTGAATACAACAATCACCATGCGCACTTTCCTCCACGGGAGGTATGTCTCAAACAGTCTACGATTTGATCGTTCCCTGGAAGAACAGTAGTAGTTTCCGATGCACATCTGGTGGTATTCTCTAACCTGTGGACTATCAGAGTGTTGATGAAACACAGAAATTGCATCGGGATTGAATACAACAGTCACCATCCGCACTGTCCTCCATGGGAGTAACGTCTGAAACAGTCTACGCTTGGATCGTTCCCAGGAAGAAAAGTAGCAGTTTACGATGCACATCTCGTGGCATTCTGTAATCTGTTTAGTATCATAGTGTTGATGAAACACAGAAATGGCATCGGGATTGAATACAACAGTCACCATGCGCACTTTCCTCCATGGGAGTAATTCTCAAACAGTCTATGATTTGATCGTTCATTTGAAGACCAGTAGTAGTTTACGATGCACATCTGGTGGCATTCTGTAATCTGTGGACTATTAGAGTGTTGATGAAACACAGAAATTCCATCGGGATTGAATACAACAATCACCATGCGCACATTCCTCCACGGGAGGTATGTCTCAAACAGTCTACGCTTTGATCGTTCCCTGGAAGACCAGTAGTAGTTTCCGATGCACATCTGGTGGCATTCTGTAATCTGTGGACTATCAGAGTGTTGATGAAACACAGAAATTGCATCGGTATTTAATACAACAGTCACCATCCGCACTTTCCTCCATGGGAGTAATGTCTGAAACAGTCTACGCTTGGATCGTTCCCATTAAGACCAGTAGTTGTTTCCGATGCACATCTCGTGGCATTCTGTAATCTGTGGACTATCAGAGTGTTGATTAAACACAGAAAATGTATCGGGATTGAATACAACAGTCAATATGCGCACTTTCCTCCATGGGAGTAACTCTCAAACAGTCTACGCTTTGATCGTTCCCTGGAAGACCAGTAGTAGTTTCCGATGCACATCTGGTAACATTCTGTAATCATTTGACTATCAGAGTGTTGATGAAACACAGAAATTTCATCCGGATTGAATACAACAGTCACCATGCGCACTTTCCTCCATGGGAGTAATGTCTCAAACAGTCTACGCTTTGATCGTTCCCTGGAAGACCAGTAGTAGCTTCCGATTAACATCTGGAGGCATTCTGCAATCTGTGGACTATCAGAGTGTTGATGAAACACAGAAATTGCATCGGGATTGAAGACAACAGTCACCATGCGCACTTTCCACCATGGGAGTAACGTCCCAAACAGTCTACCCTTTGATCGTTCCCTGGAAGACCAGTAGTTGTTTCCGATGCACATCGGGAGGCATTCTGTAATCTGTGGACTATCAGAGTGTTGATGAAGCACAGAAATTGCATCGGGATTGAATACTACATTCACCATGCGCACTTTCTTCCATGGGAGTAATGTCTCCAACAGTCTATGCTTTGATCGTTCCCTGGAAGACCAGTAGTAGTTCCCGATGCACATCTGGTGGCATTCTGTAATCTGTGGACTATCAGAGTGTTGATGAAACACAGAAATTGCATCGAGAATGAATACAACAGTCAACATGCGCACTTTCCTCCACGGGAGGTATGTCTCTAACAGTCTACGCTTTGATCGTTCCCTGGAAGACCAGTAGTATTTTCCGATGCACATCTGGTGGCATTCTGTAATCTGTGGACTATCAGAGTGCTGATGAAACACAGAAACTGCATCGGGATTGAATACAACAATCACCATGCGCACTTTCCTCCACGGGAGGTATGTCTCAAACAGTCTACGATTTTATCGTTCCCTGGAAGACCAGTAGTAGTTTCCGATGCACATCTGCTGGTATTCTCTAACCTGTGGACTATCAGATTGTTGATGAAACACAGAAATTGCATAGGGATTCAATACAACAGTCACCATCCGCACTGTCCTCCATGGGAGTAATGTCTGAAACAGTGTACGCTTGGATCGTTCCCATTAAGACCAGTAGTAGTTCCCGATGCACATCTCGTGGCATTCTGTAATCTGTGGACTATCAGAGTGTTGATTAAACACAGAAAATGTATCGGGATTGAATACAACAGTCAATATGCGCACTTTCCTCCATGGGCGGTATGTCTCAAACAGTCTACGCTTTGATCGTTCCCTGGAAGACCAGTAGTAGTTTCCGATGCACATCTGGTGGCATTCTGTAATCTGTGGACTATCAGAGTGTTGATGAAACACAGAAATTGCATCGGGATTCAATACAACAGTCACCATCCGCACTTTCCTCCATGGGAGTAATGTCTGAAACAGTCTACGCTTGGATCGTTCCCAGGAAAACCAGTAGTAGTTTCCGATGCACATCTCGTGGCATTCTGTCATCTGTGGACTATCAGAGTGTTGATTAAACACAGAAAATGTATCGGGATTTAATACAACAGTCACCATGCGCACTTTCCACCATGGGAGTAACTCTCAAACAGTCTACGCTTTGATCGTTCCCTGGAAGACCAGTAGTAGTTTCAGATGCACATCTGGTAACATTCTGTAATCATTTGACTATCAGAGTGTTGATGAAACACAGAAATTTCATCCGGATTGAATACAACAGTCACCATGCGCACTTTCCTCCATGGGAGTAATGTCTCAAACAGTCTACGCTTTGATCGTTCCCTGGAAGACCTGTAGTAGCTTCCGATTAACATCTGGATGCATTCTGCAATCTGTGGACTATCAGAGTGTTGATGAAACACAGAATTAGCATCGGGATTGAAGACAACAGTCACCATGCGCACTTTTCACCATCGGAGTAATGTCCCAAACAGTCTACCCTTTGATCGTTCCCTGGAAGACCAGTAGTTGTTTCCGATGCACATCGGGAGGCATTCTGTAATCTGTGGACTATCAGAGTGTTGATGAAACACAGAAATTGCATCGGGATTGAATACAACAGTCACCATGCGCACTTTCCTCCACGGGAGTAATGTCTCAAACAATCTACGCCTTTGAACGTTCCCTGGAAGACCAGTAGTAGTTTGCGATGCACATATGGTAGCATTCTGTAATGCGTAGAATATCAGAGTGTTGATGAAACACAGTAATTGCATCGGGATTGAATACAACAGTCACCATGCGCACTTTCCTCCATGGGAGTAATGTCTCTAACAGTCTACGCTTTGATCGTTCCCTGGAAGACCAGTAGTAGCTTCCGATTAACATCTGGAGGCATTCTGTAGTCTGTGGACTATCAGAGTGTTGACGAAACACAAAAATTGCATCGGGATTGAAGACAACAGTCACCATGCGCACATTCCACCATGGGAGTAATGTCCCAAACAGTCTACGCTTTGATCGTTCCCTGGAAGACCAGTAGTTGTTTCCGAAGCACATCGGGAGGCATTCTGTAATCTGTGGACTATCAGAGAGTTGATGAAAAACTGAAATTGATCGGGATTGAATACTACATTCACCATGCGCACTTCCCTCCATGGGAGTAATGTCTCACAGTCTTCGCTTTGATCGTTCCCTGGAAGACCATTAGTAGTTTCCGATGCACATCTGGAGGCATTCTGTAATCTGTGGAGTATCAGAGTGTTGATGAAACACAGAAATTGCAACGGGATTGAATACAACAGTCACCATGCCCACTTTCATCCATGGGAGCAATTCTCAAACAGTCTACGCTTTGATCGTTCCCTGTAAGACCAGTAGTAGTTTCCGTTGCACATCTAGTGGCATTCTGTAATCTGTGGACTATCAGAGTGCTGATGAAACACAGAAACTGCATCGGGATTGAATACAACAATCACCATGCGCACTTTCCTCAACGGGAGGTATGTCTCAAACAGTCTACGCTTTGATCGTTCCCTGGAAGAACAGTAGTAGTTTCCGATGCACATCTGGTGGTATTCTCTAACCTGTGGACTATCAGAGTGTTGATGAAACACAGAAATTGCATCTGGATTGAATACAAGAGTCACCATCCGCACTGTTCTCCATGGGAGTTATGTCTGAAACAGTCTACACTTGGATCGTTCCCAGGAAGACCAGTAGCAGTTTACGATGCACATCTCGTGGCATTCTGTAATCTGTGGAGTATCATAGTGTTGATGAAACACAGAAATGGCATAGGGATTGAATACAACAGTCACCATGCGCACTTTCCTCCATGGGAGTAATTCTCAAACAGTCTATGATTTGATCGTTCCCTGGAAGACCAGTAGTAGTTTCCGATGCACATCTGGTAGCATTCTGTAATCTGTGGACTATTAGAGTGTTGATGAAACACAGAAATTCCATAGGGATTGAATACAACAATCACCATGCGCACATTCCTCCACGGGAGGTATGTCTCAAACAGTCTACGCTTTGATCGTTCCCTGGAGGACCAGTAGTAGTTTCCGATGCACATCTGGTGGCATTCTGTAATCTGTGGACTATCAGAGTGGTGATGAAACACAGAAATTGCATCGGGATTCAATACAACAGTCACCATCCGCACTTTCCTCCATGGGAGTAATGTCTGAAACAGTCTACGCTTGGATCGTTCCCAGGAAGACCAGTAGTAGTTTCCGATGCACATCTCGTGGCATTCTGTAATCTGTGGACTATCAGATTGTTGATTAAACACAGAAAATGTATCGGGATTGAATACAACTGTCACCATGCGCACTTTCCTCCATGGGAGTAACTCTCAAACAGTCTACGCTTTGATCGTTCCCTGGAAGACCAGTAGTAGTTTCCGATGCACATCTGGTAACATTCTGTAATCATTTGACTATCAGAGTGATGATGAAACACAGAAATTTCATCCGGATTGAATACAACAGTCACCATGCGCACTTTCCTCCATGGGAGTAATGTCTCAAACAGTCTACGCTTTGAACGTTCCCTGGAAGACCAGTAGTAGGTTCCGATTAACATCTGGAGGCATTCTGCAATCTGTGGACTATCAGAGTGTTGATGATACACAGAAATTGCATCGGGATTAAAGACAACAGTCACCATGCGCACTTTCCACCATGGGAGTAACGTCCCAAACAGTCTACCCTTTGATCGTTCCCTGGAAGACCAGTAGTTGTTTCCGATGCACATCGGGAGGCATTCTGTAATCTGTGGACTATCAGAGTGTTGATGAAACACAGAAATTGCATCGGGATTGAATACTGCATTCACCATGCGCACTTTCTTCCATGGGAGTAATGTCTCACACAGTCTATGCTTTGATCGTTCCCTGGAAGACCAGTAGTAGTTTCCGATGCACATCTGGAGGCATTCTGCAATCTGTGGACTATCAGAGTGTTGATGAAACACAGAAATTGCATCGGGATTAAAGACAACAGTCACCATGCGCACTTTCCACCATGGGAGTAACGTCCCAAACATTCTACCCTTTGATCGTTCCCTCGAAGACCAGTAGTTGTTTCCGATGCACATCGGGAGGCATTCTGTAATCTGTGGACTATCAGAGTGTTGATGAAACACAGAAAATGCATCGGGATTGAATACAACAGTCACCATGCGCACTTTCCTCCGTGGGAGTAGTGTCTTAAAGAGTTTATGCTTTGTTCGTTTTCTGGAAGACCAGTAGTAGTTTACGATGCACATCTGGAGGCATTTTGTAATCTGTGGACCATTAGAGTGTTGATGAAACACAGAAATTGCATCGGGATTGAATACAACAGTCAACATGCGCACATTCCTCCAAAAGGTAATGTCTCAAAGAGTTTACGCTTTGATCGTTCCTTGGAAGACCAGTAGTAGTTTCCGATGCACATCTGGTAGCATTCTGTAATCTGTGGACTATCAGAGTGTTGTTGAAACACAGGAATTTAATCCGGATTGAATACAACAGTCACCATGCGCACATTCCTATACAGTAGGTATGTCTCAAACAGTCTACGCTTTGATCGTTCCCTGGAAGACCAGTAGTAGCTTCCGATTAACATCTGGAGGCATTATGCAATCTGTGGACTATCAGAGTGTTGATGAAAGAAAGAAATTGCATCGGGATTCAATACAACAGTCACCATCCGCACTTTCCTCCATGGGAGTAATGTCTGAAACAGTCTACGCTTGGATCGTTCCCAGGAAGACCAGTAGTAGTTTCCGATGCACATCTCGTGGAATTCTGTAATCTGTGGACAATCAGAGTGTTGATGAAACACAGAAAATGCATCTTGATTTATTACAACAGTCACCATGCGCACTTTCCTCCATGGGAGTAACTCTCAAACAGTCTACGCTTTGATCGTTCCCTGGAAGACCAGTAGTAGTTTCCGATGCACATCTGGTAGCATTCTGTAATCTGTGGACTATCAGAGTGTTGATGAAACACAGAAATATCATCCGGATTGAATACAACAGTCAGCATTCGCACATTCCTCCACGGGAGGTATGTGTCAAACAGTCTACGCTTTGATCGTTCCCTGGAAGACCAGTAGTTGTTTCCGATGCACATCTGGAGGTATTCTGTAATCTGTAGACTATGAGAGTGTTGATGAAACACAGAATTTGCATTGGGATTGAATACAACAGTCACCATGCGCACTTTCCTCCGTGGGAGTAACTCTCAAACAATCTACGCTTTGATCGTTCCCTGGAAGACCAATAGTAGTTTCCGATGACATCTAGTCGCATTCTGTAATCTGTGGACTATCAGAGTGTTGATGAAACACAGGAATTTCATCCGGATTGAATACAACAGTCACCATGCGCACATTCCTCCACGGGAGGTATGTCCCAAACAGTCTACCCTTTGATCGTTCCCTGGAAGACCAGTAGTAGTTTCCGATGCACATCTGGAGGTATTCTGTAATCTGTATACTATGTGAGTGTTGAAGAAACACAGCATTTGCATTGGGATTGAATACAACAGTCACCATGCGCACTTTCCTCCATGGGAGTAATTCTCAAACAGTCTACGCTTTGATTGTTCCCTGGAAGACCAGTAGTAGTTTGCGATGCACATATGGTGGTATTCTGTAATGCGTAGACTATCAGAGTGTTGATGAAACACAGTAATTGCATCGGGATTGAATACAACAGTCACCATGCGCACTTTCCTCCATGGGAGTAATGTCTCTAACAGTCTACGCTTTGATCGTTCCCTGGAAGACCAGAAGTATTTTCCGATGCACATCTGGAGGCTTTCTGTAAACTGTGGACTATCAGAGTGTTGATGAAACACAGAAATTCCATCGGGATTGAATACAACAGTCTCCATGCGCAGTTTCCTCCCTGGGAGTAATGTCTCAAACAGTCAACGCTCTGATTGTTTCCTGGAAGACCAGTAGTAGTTTCCGATGCACATCTGGATACTTTCCGTAATCTGTGGACTATCAGAGTGTTGATAAAACACAGAAATTGCATCGGGATTGTATACAACAGTCACCATGCGCACTTTCCTCCATGGGAGTAATGTCTCAAACAGTCTACGCTTTGATCGTTCCCTGAAAGACCAGTAGTAGCTTCCGATTAACATCTGGAGGCATTATGCAATCTGTGGACTATCAGCGTGTTGATGAAATACAGAAATTGCATCGGGATTGAAGACAACAGTCACCATGCGCACTTTCCACCATGGGAGTAATGTCCGAAACAGTCTACCCTTTGATCGTTCCCTGGAAGACCAGTAGTTGCTTCCGATGCACATCTGGAGGCATTCTGTAATCTGTGGAGTATCAGAGTGTTGATGAAACACAGAAATTGCATCGGGATTGAATACAACAGTCACCATCCGCACTTTCCTCCATGGGAGTAATGTCTGAAACAGTCTTCGCTTGGATCGTTAACAGGAAGACCAGTAGCAGTTTCCGATGCACATCTCGTGGCATTCTGTAATCTGTGGAATATCAGAGTGTTGATGAAACACAGAAATTGCATCGGGATTGAATACAACAGTCACCATGCGCACTTTCTTCCATGGGAGTAATTCTCAAACAGTCTACGCTTTGATCGTTCCCTGGAAGACCAGTAGTAGTTTCCGATGCACATCTGGTAGCATTCTGTAATCTGTGGACTATTAGGGTGTTGATGAAACACAGAAATTGCATCACGATTGAATACAACAATCACCATGCGCACTTTCCTCCACGGGAGGTATGTCTCAAAGAGTCTACGCTTTGATCGTTCCCTGGAAGACCAGTAGTAGTTTCCGATACACATCTGGTGGCATTCTGTAATCTGTGGACTATCAGAGTGTTGATGAAACACAGAAAATGCATCGGGATTGAATACAACAGTCACCATGCGCACTTTCCTCCATGGGAGTAATGTCTTAAAGAGTGTACGCTTTAATCGTTTTCTGGAAGACCAGTAGTAGTTTACGATGCACATCTGGAGGCATTTTGTAATCTGTGGACTATTAGAGTTTGATGAACCACAGAAATTGCATCGGGATTGAATACAACAGTCACCATGCACACATTCCTCCATAAAGGTAATGTCTCAAAGAATTTACGCTTTGATCGTTCCCTGGAAGACCAGTAGTAGTTTCCGATGCACATCTGGTAGCATTCTGTAATCTGTGGACTATCAGAGTGTTGATGAAACACAGGAATTTCATCCGGATCGAATACAACAGTCACCATGCGCACTTTTCTCCATGTGAGTAATTCTGAAACAGTCTACGCTTTGATCGTTCCCAGGAAGACCAGTAGTAGTGTCCGATGCACATCTCGTGGAATTCTGTAATCTGTGGACAATCAGAGTGTTGATGAAACACAGAAAATGCATTTTGATTGATTACAACAGTCACCATGCGCACTTTCCTCCATGGGAGTAACTCTCAAACAGTCTACGCTTTGATCGTTCCCTGGAAGACCAGTAGTAGTTTCCGATGCTCATCTGGTAGCATTCTGTAATCTGTGGACTATCAGAGTGTTGATGAAACACAGAAATTTCATCCGGATTGAATACAACAGTCACCATGCGCACATTCATCCATAAAAGTAATGCCTCAAAGAGTCTACGCTTTGATCGTTCCCTGGAAGACCAGTAGTAGTTTGCGATGCACATATCGTGGCATTCTGTAATGCGTAGACTATCAGAGTGTTGATGAAACACAGAAATTGCATCGGGATTGAATACAACAGTCACCATGCGCACTTTCCTCCATGGGAGTAATTTTCAAACAGTCTACGCTTTGATCGTTCCCTGGAAGACCAGTAGTAGTTTCCGATGCACATCTCGTGGCATTCTGTAATCTGTGGACTATCAGATTGTTGATGAAACACAGAAACTGCATCGGGATTGAATACAACAATCACCATGCGCACTTTCCTCCACGGGAGGTATGTCTCAAACAGTCTACGCTTTGATCGTTCCCTGGAAGACCAGTAGTAGTTTCCGTTGCACATCAGGTGGTATTCTCTAATCTGTGGACTATCAGAGTGTTGATGAAACACAGAAATTGCATCGGGATTGAATACAACAGTCACCATCCGCACTTTCCTCCATGGGAGTAATGTGTGAAACAGTCTACGCTTGGATCGTTCCCAGGAAGACCAGTAGCAGTTTCCGATGCACATCTCGTGGCATTCTGTAATCTGTGGAGTATCAGAGTGCTGATGAAACACAGAAATTGCATCGGGATTGAATACAACAGTCACCATGCACACTTTCTTCCATGGGAGTAATTCTCAAACAGTCTACGCTTTGATCGTTCCCTGGAAGACCAGTAGTAGTTTCCGATGCACATCTGGTAGCATTCTGTAATCTGTGGACTATTAGGGTGTTGATGAAACACAGAAATTGCATCAGGATTGAATACAACAATCACCATGCGCACTTTCCTCCACGGGAGGTATGTCTCAAACAGTCTACGCTGTGATCGTTCCCTGAAAGACCAGTAGTAGTTTCCGATGCACATCTGGTGGCATTCTGTAATCTGTGGACTATCAGAGTGTTGATGAATCACAGAAATTGCATCGGGATTCAATACAACAGTCACCATCCGCACTTTCCTCCATGGGAGTAATGTCTGAAACAGTCTACGCTTTGATCGTTCCCTGGAAGACAAGGAGTAGTTTCCGATGCACATCTGGTGGCATTCTGCAATCTGTGGACTATCGGAGTGTTGACGAAACACAGAAATTGCATCGGGATTGAACACAACAGTCACCATGCGCACTTTCCTCCATGGGAGTAATGTCTCAAAGAGTTTACGCTTTGATCGTTTTCTGGAAGACCAGTAGTTTTTTCCGATGCACATCTGGTAGCATTCTGTAATCTGTGGACTATCAGAGTGTTGATGAAACACAGAAATTTCATCGGGATTGAATACAACAGTCACCATGCGCACATTCCTCCACGGGAGGTATGTTTCAAACAGTTTACGCTTTGATCGTTCCCTGGAAGACCAGTAGTAGTTTCCGATGCACATCTGGAGGTATTCTGTAATCTGTAGACTATGAGAGTGTTGATGAAACACAGAATTTGCATTGGGATTGAATACAACAGTCACCATGCGCAATTTCTTCCATGGGAGTAACTCTCAAACAATCTACGCTTTGATCGTTCCCTGAAAGACCAGTAGTAGTTTCCGATGCACATCTGGTGGAATTCTGTATTCTGTGGACTATCAGAGTGTTGATGAAACACAGAAACTTCATCGGGATTGAATACAACAATCACCATGCGCACTTTCCTCCACGGGAGGATTGTCTAAAACAGTCTACGCTTTGATCGTTCCCTGGAAGACCAGTAGTAGTTTCCGATGCACATCTGGTGGTATTCTCTAATCTGTGGACTATCTGAGTGTTGATGAAACACAGAAACTGCATTGGGATTGAATACAACAATCACCATGCGCACTTTCCTCCACGGGAGGTATGTCTCAAACAGTCTACGCTTTGATCGTTCCCTGCAGGGCCAGTAGTAGTTTCCGATGCACATCTGGTGGTATTCTCTAATCTGTGGACTATCAGAGTGTTGATGAAACACAGAAATTGCATCGGGATTGAATACAACAGTCACCATGCGCACTTTCCTCCATGGGAGTAATGTCTGAAACAGTCTACGCTTGGATCGTTCCCAGGAAGACCAGTAGCAGTTTCCGATGCACATCTCGTGGCATTCTGTAACCTGTGAAGTATCAGAGTGTTGATGAAACACAGCAATTGCATCGGGATTGAATACAACAGTCACCATGCGCACTTTTCTCCACGGGAGTAATTCTGAAACAGTCTACGCTTTGATCGTTCCCTGCAAGACCAGTAGTAGTTTCCGATGAACACCTTGAGGCATTCTGTAGTCTGTGGACTATCAGAGGGTTGATGAAACACAGAAATTGCAATTGGATTGAATACTACAGTCACCATGCGCACTTTCCTATATGGGAGTAATGTCTCTAACAGTCTTCGCTTTGATCGTTAGCTGGAAGACCATTAGTAGTTTCCGATGCACATCTTGAAACATTCTGTAATCTGTGGACTATCAGAGTGTTGATGAAACACAGCAATTGCATCGGGATTGAATACAACAGTCACCATGCGCACTTTCCCCATGGGAGTAATGTCTCAAACAGTCTACACTTTGATCGTTCCCTGGAAGACCAGTAGTAGCTTCCGATTAACATCTGGAGGCATTATGTAATCTGGGGACTATCAGAGTGTTGATGAAACACAGAAATTGCATGGGGATTGAAGACAACAGTCACCATGCGCACTTTCCTCCATGCGTGTAATGTCTCTAACGGTCTACGCTTTGATCGTTCCCTGGAAGACAAGGAGTAGTTTCCGATGCACATCTGGTGGCATTCTGTAATCTGTGGACTATCGGAGCGTTGATGAAAAACAGAAATTGCATCGGGATTGAACACAACAGTCACCATCCGCACTTTCCTCCATGGGAGTAATGTCTGAAACAGTCTACGTTTTGATCGATCGATCCCTGGAAGACCAGTAGTAGTTTCCGATGCACATCTCGTGGCATTCTGTAATCTGTCGACTATCAGAGTGTTGATGAAACACAGAAAATGCATCGGGATTGAATACAACAGTCACCATGCGCACTTTCCTCCATGGGAGTAATGTCTCAAAGAGTTTACGCTTTGATCGTTTTCTGGAAGACCAGTAGTAGTTTCCGATGCACATCTGGTAGCATTCTGTAATCTGTGGACTATCAGACTGTTGATGAAACACAGAAATTTCATCCGGATTGAATGCAACAGTCACCATGCGCACATTCCTCCACGGGAGGTATGTCTCAAACATACTACGCTTTGATCGTTCCCTGGAAGACCAGTAGTAGTTTCCGATGCACATCTGGAGGTATTCTGTAATCTGTAGACTATGAGATTGTTGATGAAACACAGAAATTGCATTGGGTTTGAATACAACAGTCACCATGCGCACTTTCCTCCAGGGGAGTAACTCTCAAACAATCTACCCTTTGATCGTTCCCTGGAAGACCAGTAGTAGTTTCCGATGCACATCTGGTGGAATTCTGTATTCTGTGGACTTTCAAAGTGTTGATGAAACACAGAAACCTCATCGGGATTGATTACAACAATCACCATGCGCACTTTCCTCCACGGGAGGTTTGTCTAAAACAGTCTACACTTTGATCGATCCCCGGAAGACCAGTAGTAGTTTCCGATGCACATCTGGTGGTATTCTCTAATCTGTGGAGTATCAGAGTGTTGATGAAACACAGAAACTGCATTGGGATTGAATACAACAATCACCATGCGCACTTTCCTCCATGGGAGTAATGTCTCTAACAGTCTACGCTTTGATCGTTCCCTGGAAGACAAGGAGTAGTTTCCGATGCACATCTGGTGGCATTCTGTAATCTGTGGACTATCGGAGTGTTGATGAAACTCAGAAATTGCATCGGGATTGAACACAACAGTCACCATCCGCACTTTCCTCCATGGGAGTAACGTCTGAAACAGTCTACGTGTTGATCGATCGTTCCCTGGAAGACCAGTAGTAGTTTCCGATGCACATCTCGTGGCATTCTGTAATCTGTGGACTATCAGAGTGTTGATGAAACACAGAAAATGCATCGGGATTGAATACAACAGTCACCATGCGCACATTCCTCCACGGGAGGTATGTCTCAAACATACTACGCTTTGATCGTTCCCTGGAAGACCAGTAGTAGTTTCCGATGCACATCTGCAGGTATTCTGTAATCTGTAGACTATGAGAGTGTTGATGAAACACAGAATTTGCATTGGGATTGAATACAACAGTCACCATGCGAACTTTCTTCCATGGGAGAAACTCTCAAACAATCTACGCTTTGATCGTTCCCTGGAAGACCAGCAGTAGTTTCCGATGCACATCTGGTGGTATTCTCTAATCTGTTGACTATCAGAGTGTTGATGAAACACAGAAATTGCATCGGGATTGAATACAACAGTCACCATCCGCACTTTCCTCCATGGGAGTAATGTCTGAAACAGTCTACGCTTGGATCTTTCCCAGGAAGACCAGTAGCAGTTTCCGAAGCACATCTCGTGGCATTCTGTAACCTGTGGAGTATCAGAGTGTTGATGAAACACAGCAATTGCATCGGGATTGAATACAACAGTCACCATGCGCACTTTCCTCCACGGGAGTAATTCTGAAACAGTCTACGCTTTGATCGTTCCCTGGAAGACCAGTAGTAGTTTCCGATGCACATCTGGTGGCATTCTGTAATCTGTGGACTATCAGAGTGTTGATGAAACACAGCACTTGCATCGGGGATTGAATACAACAATCACCATGCGCACTTTCCTCCATGGGAGGTATGTCTCAAACAGTCTACGCTTTGATCGTTCCCTACAAGACCAGTAGTAGTTTCCGATGAACACCTTGAGGCATTCTGTAATCTGTGGACTATCAGAGTGTTGATGAAACACAGAAAATGCATCGGGATTGAATACAACAGTCACCATGCGCACTTTCCTCCATGGGAGTAATGTCTCAAAGAGTTTACGCTTTGATCGTTTTCTGGAAGACCAGTAGTAGTTTCCGATGCACATCTGGTAGCATTCTGTAATCTGTGGACTATCAGACTGTTGATGAAACGCAGAAATTTCATCCGGATTGAATACAACAGTCACCATGCGCACTTTCCACCATTTGAGTAATGTCCCAAACAGTCTACGCTTTGATCGTTAGCTGGAAGTCCAGTAGTAGTTTCCGATGCACATCTTGAAACATTCTGTAATCTGTGGACTATCAGAGTGTTGATGAAACACAGAAATTGCATCGGGATTGAAGACAACAGTCACCATGCGCACTTTCCACCATTTGAGTAATGTCCCAAACAGTCTACGCTTTGATCGTTCCCTGGAAGACCAGTAGTTGTTTCCGATGCAGATCTCGTGGCATTCTGTAATCTGTGGACTATCAGAGTGTTGATGAAACACAGAAAATGCATCGGGATTGAATACAACAGTCACCATGCACACTTTCCTCCATGGGAGTAATGTCTCTAACAGTCTACGCTTTGATCGTTCCCTGGAAACAGGGAGTAGTTTCCGATGCACCTCTGGTGGCATTCTGTAATCTGTGGACTATCAGAGTGTTGATCAAACACAGAAAATGCATCGGGATTGAATACAACAGTCACCATGCGCACTTTCCTCCATGGGAGTAATGTCTCAAAGAGTTTACGCTTTGATCGTTTTCTGGAAGACCAGTAGTAGTTTCCGATGCACATCTGGTAGCATTCTGTAATCTGTGGACTATCAGACTGTTGATGAAACGCAGAAATTTCATCCGGATTGAATACAACAGTCACCATGCGCACATTCCTCCACGGGAGGTATGTCTCAAACATACTACGCTTTGATCGTTCCCTGGAAGACCAGTAGTAGTTTCCGATGCACATCTGGAGGTATTCTGTAATCTGTAGACTATGAGTGTGTTGATGAAACACAGAATTTGCATTGGGATTGAATACAACAGTCACCATGCGCACTTTCCTCCATGGGAGTAGCTCTCAAACAATCTACGTTTGATCGTTCCCTGGAAGACCAGTAGTAGTTTCCGATGCACATCTGGTGGAATTCTGTATTCTGTGGACTATCAGAGTGTTGATGAAACACAGAAACTTCATCATGATTGAATACAACAATCACCAAGCGCACTTTCCTCCACGGGAGGTTTTTCTAAAACAGTCTACGCTTTGATCGTTCCCTGGAAGACCAGTAGTAGTTTCCGATGCACATCTGGTGGTATTCTCTAATCTGTGGAGTATCAGAGTGTTGATGAAACACTGAAACTGCATTGGGATTGAATACAACAATCACCATGCGCACTTTCCTCCACGGGAGGTATGTCTCAAACAGTCTACGCTTTGATCGTTCCCTGGAAGACCGGTAGTAGTTTCCGATGCACATCTGGTGGTATTCTCTAATCTGTGGACTATCAGAGTGTTGATGAAACACAGAAAATGCATCGGGGTTGAATACAACAGTCACCATCCGCACTTTCCTCCATGGGAGTAATGTCTGAAACAGTCTACGCTTGGATCGTTCCCAGGAAGACCAGTAGCAGTTTCCGATGCACATCTCGTGGCATTCTGTAACCTGTGGTGTATCAGAGTGTTGATGAAACACAGAAATTGCATCGGGGATTGAATACAACAATCACCATGCGCACTTTCCTCCATGGGAGGTATGTCTCAAACAGTCTACGCTTTGATCGTTCCCTCCAAGACCAGTAGTAGTTTCCGATGAACACCTTGAGGCATTCTGTAATCTGTGGACTATCAGAGTGTTGATGAAACACAGATATTGCAATTGGGTTGAATACTACAGTCACCATGCGCACTTTCCTATATGGGAGTAATGTCTCTAACAGTCTACGCTTTAATCGTTAGCTGGAAGACCAGTAGTAGTTTCCGATGCACATCTTGAAACATTCTGTAATCTGTGGTCTATCAGAGTGTTGATGAAACACAGAAAATGCATCGAGATTGAATACAACAGTCACCAAGCGCACTTTCCTCCATGGGAGTAATGTCCCAACCAGCTACGCTTTGATCGTTCCCTGGAAGACCAGTAGTAGCTACGATAAACATCTGGAGGCATTCTGTAATCTGTGGACTATCAGAGTGTTGATGAAACACCGAAATTGCATCGGGATTGAAGACAACAGTCACCATGCGCACTTTCCACCATGGGAGTAATGTCCCAAACAGTCTACGCTTTGATCGTTCCCTGGTAGACCAGTAGTTGTTTCCGATGTACCTCGGGAGGCATTCTGTAATCTGTGGACTATCAGAGTGTTGATGAAACACAGAAATTGCATCGGGATTGAATACTACATTCACCATGCGCACTTTCCTCCATGGGAGTAATGTCTCAAACAGTCTAATCTTTGATCGTTCCCTGGAAGACCATTAGTAGTTTCCGATGCACATCTGGAGGCATTCTGTAATGTGGAGTATCAGAGTGTTGATGAAACACAGAAATTGCATCGGGATTGAATACAACAGTCACCATGCGCACTTTCCTCAATGGGAGTAATTCTCAAAGAGTATATGCTTTGATCGTTCCCTGGAAGACCAGTAGTAGTTTCCGATGCACGTCTGGTGGCATTCTGTAATCTGTGGACTATCAGAGTGTTGATGGAACACAGATATTGCAATTGGGTTGAATACTACAGTCACCATGCGCAATTTCCTATATGGGAGTAATGTCTCTAACAGTCTACGCTTTAATCGTTAGCTGGAAGACCAGTAGTAGTTTCCGATGCACATCTTGAAACATTCTGTAATCTGTGGTCTATCAGAGTGTTGATGAAACACAGAAAATACATCGAGATTGAATACAACAGTCACCAAGCGCACTTTCCTCCATGGGAGTAATGTCTCAAACAGTCTACGCTTTGATCGTTCCCTGGAAGACCAGTAGTAGCTACGATTAACATCTGGAGGCATTCTGTAATCTGTGGACTATCAGAGTGTTGATGAAACACAGAAATTGCATCGGGATTGAAGACAACAGTCACCATGCGCACTTTCCACCATGGGAGTAATGTCCCAAACAGTCTACGCTTTGATCGTTCCCTGGTAGACCAGTAGTTGTTTCCGATGCACCTCGGGAGGCATTCTGTAATCTGTGGACTATCAGAGTGTTGATGAAACACAGAAATTGCATCGGGATTGAATACAACAGTCACCATCCGCACTTTCCCTTATGGGAGTAGTGTCTGAAAAATTCTACGCTTGGATCGTTCCCAGGAAGACCAGTAGCAGTTTCCGATGCACATCTCGTGGCATTCTGTAATCTGTGGAGTATCAGAGTGTTGTTGAAACACAGAAATTGCATCGGGATTGAATACAACAGTCACCATCCGCACTTTCCTCCATGGGAGTAATTCTGAAACAGTCTACGCTTGGATCGTTCCCAGGAAGACCAGTAGTAGTTTCCGATGCACATCTCGTGGCATTCTGTAATCTGTAGACTATCAGAGTGTTGATGAAACACAGAAAATGCATCGGGATTGAATACAACAGTCACCATGCGCACTTTCCTCCATGGGAGTAATGTCTCAAACAATCTACGCTTTGATCGTTCCCTGGAAGACCAGTAGTTGCTTACGATTAACATCTTTAGGCATTCTGTAATCTGTAGACTATCAGATTGCTGATGAAACACAGAAATTGCATCGTGATTGAAGACAACAGTCACCATGCGCACTTTCCACCATGGGAGTAATGTCCCAAACAGTCTACGCTCTGATCGTTTCCTGGAAGACCAGTATTTGTTTCCGATGCACATCGGGAGGCATTCTGTAATCTGTGGACTATCAGAGTGTTGATGAAACAAAGAAATTGCATCGGGATTGAATACAACAGTCACCATGCGCACTTTCCTCCATGAGAGTAATTCTCAAACAGTCTACGCTTTGATCGTTCCCTGGAAGACCAGTAGTAGTTTCCGATGCACATCTGGTGGCATTCTGTAATCTGTGGACTATCAGAGTGTTGATGAAACACAGAAACTGCATCGGGATTGAATACAACACTCACCATGCGCACTTTCCTCCACGGGAGGTATTTCTCAAACAGTCTACGCTTTGATCGTTCCCTGGAAGACCAGTAGTAGTTTCCGATGCACATCTGGTGGCATTCTCTAATCTGTGGACTATCAGAGTGTTGATGAAACACAGAAATTGCATCGGGATTGAATACTACATTCACAATGCGCACTTTCCTCAATGGGAGTAATTCTCAAACAGTCTATGCTTTGATCGTTAACTGGAAGACCAGTAGTAGTTTCTGATGCACATCTGGTGGCATTCTGTAATCTGTGGACTATCAGAGTGCTGATGAAACACAGAACCTGCAACGGGATTGAATACAACAATCACCATGCGCACTTTCCTCCACGGGAGGTATGTCTCAAGCAGTCTACGCTTTGATCGTTCCCTGGAAGACCAGTAGTAGTTTCCGATGCACATCTGGTGGCATTCTGTAATCTGTGGACTATCAGAGTGTTGATGAAACACAGAAACTGCATTGGGATTGAATACAACAATCTCCATGCGCACTTCCCTCCACGGGAGGTATGTCTCAAACAGTCTACGCTTTGATCGTTCCCTGGAAGACCAGTAGTAGTTTCTGATGCACATCTGGTGGTATTCTCTAATCTGTGGACTATCAGAGTGTTGATGAAACACAGAAATTGCATAGGGATTGAATACAACAGACACCATCCGCACTTTCCTCCATGGGAGTAATGTCTGAAACAGTCTACGCTTGGATCGTTCCCAGGAAGACCAGTAGCAGTTTCCGATGCACATCTCGTGGCATTCTGTAACCTGTGGAGTATCAGAGTGTTGATGAAACACAGAAATTGCATCGGGGATTGAATACAACAATCACCATGCGCACTTTCCTCCATGGGAGGTATGTCTCAAACAGTCTACGCTTTGATCGTTCCCTGCAAGACCAGTAGTAGTTTCCGATGAACACCTTGAGGCATTCTGTAATCTGTGGACTATCAGAGTGTTGATGAAACACAGTAATTGCAATTGGATTCAATACTACAGTCACCATGCGCACTTTCCTATATGGGAGTAATGTCTCTAACAGTCTACGCGTTGATCGTTAGCTGGAAGACCAGTAGTAGTTTCCGATGCACGTCTTGAAACATTCTGTAATCTGTCGACTATCAGAGTGTTGATGAAACACAGAATATGCATCGGGACTGAATACAACAGTCACCAAGCGCACTTTCCTCCATGGGAGTAATGTCTCAAACAGTCTACGCTTTGATCGTTCCCTGGAAGACCAGTAGTAGCTTCCGATTAACATCTGGAGGCATTCTGTAATCTGTGGACTATCAGAGTGTTGATGAAACACAGAAATTGCATCGGGATTGAAGACAACAGTCACCATGCGCACTTTCCTCAATGGGAGTAATTCTCAAAGAGTATATGCTTTGATCGTTCCCTGGAAGGCCAGTAGTAGTTTCCGATGCACGTCTGGTGGCATTCTGTAATCAGTGGACTATCAGAGTGCTGATGAAACACAGAAACTGCAACGGGATTGAATACAACAATCACCATGCGCACTTTCCTCCACGGGAGGTTTGTCTCAAGCAGTCTACGCTTTGATCGTTCCCTGGAAGACCAGTAGTAGTTTCCGATGCACATCTGGTGGTATTCTGTAATCTTTGGACAATCAGAGTGTTGATGAAACACAGAAATTGCATCGGGATTGAATACAACAGTCACCATCCGCACTTTCCCTTATGGGAGTAGTGTCTGAAAAATTCTACGCTTGGATCGTTCCCAGGAAGACCAGTAGCAGTTTCCGATGCACATCTCGTGGCATTCTGTAATCTGTGGAGTATCAGAGTGTTGTTGAAACACAGAAAATGCATCGGGATTGAATACAACAGTCACCATGCGCACTTTCCTCCATGGGAGTAATTCTGAAACAGTCTACGCTTGGATCGTTCCCAGGAAGACCAGTAGTAGTTTCCGATGCACATCTCGTGGCATTCTGTAATCTGTAGACTATCAGAGTGTTGATGAAACGCAGAAAATGCATCGGGATTGAATACAACAGTCACCATGCGCACTTTCCTCCATGGGAGTAATGTCTCAAACAATCTACGCTTTGATCGTTCCCTGGAAGACCAGTAGTTGCTTACGATTAACATCTTTAGGCATTCTGTAATCTGTGGACTATCAGATTGTTGATGAAACACAGAAATTGCATCGGGATTGAAGACAACAATCACCATGCGCACTTTCCACCATGGGAGTAATGTCCCAAACAGTCTACGCTCTGATCGTTTCCTGGAAGACCAGTATTTGTTTCCGATGCACATCGGGAGGCATTCTGTAATCTGTGGACTATCAGAGTGTTGATGAAACAAAGAAATTGCATCGGGATTGAATACAACAGTCACCATGCGCACTTTCCTCCATGAGAGTAATTCTCAAACAGTCTACGCTTTGATCGTTCCCTGGAAGACCAGTAGTAGTTTCCGATGCACATCTGGTGGCATTCTGTAATCTGTGGACTATCAGAGTGTTGATGAAACACAGAAACTGCATCGGGATTGAATACAACACTCACCATGCGCACTTTCCTCCACGGGAGGTATTTCTCAAACAGTCTACACTTTGATCGTTCCCTGGAAGACCAGTAGTAGTTTCCGATGCACATCTGGTGGCATTCTCTAATCTGTGGACTATCAGAGTGTTGATGAAACACAGAAATTGCATCGGGATTGAATACTACATTCACAATGCGCACTTTCCTCAATGGGAGTAATTCTCAAACAGTCTATGCTTTGATCGTTAACTGGAAGACCAGTAGTAGTTTCTGATGCACATCTGGTGGCATTCTGTAATCTGTGGACTATCAGAGTGCTGATGAAACACAGAACCTGCAACGGGATTGAATACAACAATCACCATGCGCACTTTCCTCCACGGGAGGTATGTCTCAAGCAGTCTACGCTTTGATCGTTCCCTGGAAAACCAGTAGTAGTTTCCGATGCACATCTGGTGGCATTCTGTAATCTGTGGACTATCAGAGTGTTGATGAAACGCAGAAACTGCATTGGGATTGAATACAACAATCACCATGCGCACTTCCCTCCACGGGAGGTATGTCTCAAACAGTCTACGCTTTGATCGTTCCCTGGAAGACCAGTAGTAGTTTCCGATGCACATCTGGTGGTATTCTCTAATCTGTGGACTATCAGAGTGTTGATGAAACACAGAAATTGCATCGGGATTGAATACAACAGACACCATCCGCACTTTCCTCCATGGGAGTAATGTCTGAAACAGTCTACGCTTGGATCGTTCCCAGGAAGACCAGTAGCAGTTTCCGATGCACATCTCGTGGCATTCTGTAACCTGTGGAGTATCAGAGTGTTGATGAAACACAGAAATTGCATGGGGGATTGAATACAACAATCACCATGCGCACTTTCCTCCATGGGAGGTATGTCTCAAACAGTCTACGCTTTGATCGTTCCCTGCAAGAACAGTAGTAGTTTCCGATGAACACCTTGAGGCATTCTGTAATCTGTGGATTATCAGAGTGTTGATGAAACACAGAAATTGCAATTGGATTGAATACTACAGTCACCATGCGCACTTTCCTATATGGGAGTAATGTCTCTAACAGTCTACGCGTTGATCGTTAGCTGGAAGTCCAGTAGTAGTTTCCGATGCACGTCTTGAAACATTCTGTAATCTGTCGACTATCAGAGTGTTGATGAAACACAGAATATACATCGGGATTGAATACAACAGTCACCAAGCGCACTTTCCTCCATGGGAGTAATGTCTCAAACAGTCTACGCTTTGATCGTTCCCTGGAAGACCAGTAGTAGCTTCCGATTAACATCTGGAGGCATTCTGTAATCTGTGGACTATCAGAGTGTTGATGAAACACAGAAATTGCATCGGGATTGAAGACAACAGTCACCATGCGCACTTTCCACCATGGGAGTAATGTCCCAAACAGTCTACGCTTTGATCGTTCCCTGGAAGACCAGTAGTTGTTTCCGATGCACATCGGGAGGCATTCTGTAATCTGTGGACTATCAGAGTGTTGATGAAACACAGAAATTGCAATTGGATTGAATACTACAGTCACCATGCGCACTTTCCTATATGGGAGTAATGTCTCTAACAGTCTTCGCTTTGATCGTTAGCTGGAAGACCAGTAGTAGTTTCCGATGCACATCTTGAAACATTCTGTAATCTGTGGACTATCAGAGTGTTGATGAATCACAGAAAATGCATCGGGATTGAATACAACAGTCACCATGCGCACTTTCCTCCATGGGAGTAATGTCTCAAACAGTCTACGCTTTGATCGTTCCCTTGAAGACCAGTAGTAGCTTCCGATTAACATCTGGAGGCATTCTGTAATCTGTGGACTATCAGAGTGTTGATGAAACACAGAAATTGCATCGGGATTGAAGACAACAGTCACCATGCGCACTTTCCACCATGGGAGTAATGTCCCAAACAGTCTACACTTTGATCGTTCCCTGGAAGACCAGTAGTTGTTTCCGATGCACATCGGGAGGCATTCTGTAATCTGTGGACTATCAGAGTGTTGATGAAACACAGAAATTGCATCGGGATTGAATACAACAATCACCATGCACACTTTCCTCCACGGGAGGTATGTCTCAAACAGTCTACGCTTTTATCGTTCCCTGGAAGACCAGTAGTAGTTTCCGATGCACATCTGGTGGCATTCTGTAACCTGTGGACTATCAGAGTGTTGATGAATCACAGAAATTGCATCGGGATTCAATACAACAGTCACCATCCGCACTTTCCTCCATGGAAGTAATGTCTGAAACAGTCTACGCTTGGATCGTTCCCAGGAACACCAGTAGTAGTTTCCGATGCAGATCTGGTGGCATTCTGTAATCTGTGGACTATCAGAGTGTTGATGAAACACAGCACTTGCATCGGGGATTGAATACAACAATCACCATGCGCACTTTCCTCCATGGGAGGTATGTCTCAAACAGTCTACGCTTTGATCGTTCCCTACAAGACCAGTAGTAGATTCCGATGAACACCTTGAGGCATTCTGTAATCTGTGGACTATCAGAGTGTTGATGAAACACAGAAATTGCATCGGGATTGAAGACAACAGTCACCATGCGCACTTTCCACCATTTGAGTAATGTCCCAAACAGTCTACGCTTTGATCGTTAGCTGGAAGACCAGTAGTAGTTTCCGATGCACATCTTGAAACATTCTGTAATCTGTGGACTATCAGAGTGTTTATGAATCACAGAAAATGCATCGGGATTGAATACAACAGTCACCATGCGCACTTTCCTCCATGGGAGTAATGTCTCAAACATTCTACGCTTTGATCGTTGCCTGGAAGACCAGTAGTAGCTTCCGATTAACATCTGGAGGCATTCTGTAATCTGTGGCCTATCAGAGTGTTGATGAAACACAGAAATTGCATCGGGATTGAAGACAACAGTCACCATGCGCACTTTCCACCATTTGAGTAATGTCCCAAACAGTCTACGCTTTGATCGTTCCCTGGAAGACCAGTAGTTGTTTCCGATGCACATCGGAAGCATTCTGTAATCTGTGGACTATCAGAGTGTTGTTGAAAAACAGAAATTGCATCGAGATTGAATACAACAATCACCATGCGCACTTTCCTCCACGCGAAGTATGTCTCAAACAGTCTACGATTTGATCGTTCCCTGGAAGACCAGTAGTAGTTTCCGATGCACATCTGGTGGCATTCTGTAATCTGTGGACTATCAGAGTGTTGATGAATCACAGAAATTGCATCGGGATTCAATACAACAGTCACCATCCGCACTTTCCTCCATGGGAGTAATGTCTGAAACAGTCTACGCTTGGATCGTTCCCAGGAAGACCAGTAGTAGTTTCCGATGCACATCTCGTGGCATTCTGTAATCTGTGGACTATCAGAGTGTTGATGAAACACAGAAAATGCATCGGGATTGAATACAACAGTCACCATGCACACTTTCCTCCATGGGAGTAATGTCTCTAACAGTCTACGCTTTGATCGTTCCCTGGAAGACAGGGAGTAGTTTCCGATGCACCTCTGGTGGCATTCTGTAATCTGTGGACTATCGGAGCGTTGATGAAAAACAGAAATTGCATCGGGATTGAACACAACAGTCACCATCCGCACTTTCCTCCATGGGAGTAATGTCTGAAACAGTCTACGTTTTGATCGATCGTCCCCTGGAAAACCAGTAGTAGTTTCCGATGCACATGTCGTGGCATTCTGTAATCTGTGGACTATCAGAGTGTTGATCAAACACAGAAAATGCATCGGGATTGAATACAACAGTCACCATGCGCACTTTCCTCCATGGGAGTAATGTCTCAAAGAGTTTACGCTTTGATCGTTTTCTGGAAGACCAGTAGTAGTTTCCGATGCACATCTGGTAGCATTCTGTAATCTGTGGACTATCAGACTGTTGATGAAACGCAGAAATTTCATCCGGATTGAATACAACAGTCACCATGCGCACATTCCTCCACGGGAGGTATGTCTCAAACATACTACGCTTTGATCGTTCCCTGGAAGACCAGTAGTAGTTTCCGATGCACATCTGGAGGTATTCTGTAATCTGTAGACTATGAGTGTGTTGATGAAACACAGAATTTGCATTGGGATTGAATACAACAGTCACCATGCGCACTTTCCTCCATGGGAGTAGCTCTCAAACAATCTATGTTTGATCGTTCCCTGGAAGAATAGTAGTAGTTTCCGATGCACATCTGGCGGAATTCTGTATTCTGTGGACTATCAGAGTTTTGATGAAACACAGAAACTTCATCATGATTGAATACAACAATCACCAAGCGCACTTTCCTCCACGGGAGGTTTGTCTAAAACAGTCTACGTTTTGATCGTTCCCTGGAAGACCAGTAGTAGTTTCCGATGCACATCTGGTAATATTCTCTAATCTGTGGAGTATCAGAGTGTTGATGAAACACTGAAACTGCATTGGGATTGAATACAACAATCACCATGCGCACTTTCCTCCACGGGAGGTATCTCTCAAATAGTCTACGCTTTGATCGTTCCCTCCAAGACCAGTAGTAGTTTCCGATGAACACCTTGAGGCATTCTGTAATCTGTGGACTATCAGAGTGTTTATGAAACACAGAAATTGCAATTGGGTTGAATACTACAGTCACCATGCGCACTTTCCTATATGGGAGTAATGTCTCTAACAGTCTACGCTTTAATCGTTAGCTGGAAGACCAGTAGTAGTTTCCGATGCACATCTTGAAACATTCTGTAATCTGTGGTCTATCAGAGTGTTGATGAAACACAGAAAATGCATCGAGATTGAATACAACAGTCACCAAGCGCACTTTCCTCCATGGGAGTAATGTCTCAAACAGTCTACGCTTTGATCGTTCCCTGGAAGACCAGTAGTAGCTACGATTAACATCTGGAGGCATTCTGTAATCTGTGGACTATCAGAGTGTTGATGAAACACAGAAATTGCATCGGGATTGAAGACAACAGTTACCATGCGCACTTTCCACCATGGGAGTAATGTCCCAAACAGTCTACGCTTTGATCGTTCCCTGGTAGACCAGTAGTTGTTTCCGATGCACCTCGGGAGGCATTCTGTAATCTGTGGACTATCAGAGTGTTGATGAAACACAGAAATTGCATCGGGATTGAATACTACATTCACCATGCGCACTTTACTCCATGGGAGTAATGTCTCAAACAGTCTAATCTTTGATCGTTCCCTGGAAGACCATTAGTAGTTTCCGATGCACATCTGGAGGCATTCTGTAATGTGGAGTATCAGAGTGTTGATGAAACACAGAAATTGCATCGGGATTGAATACAACAGTCACCATGCGCACTTTCCTCAATGGGAGTAATTCTCAAAGAGTATATACTTTGATCGTTCCCTGGAAGACCAGTAGTAGTTTCCGATGCACGTCTGGTGGCATTCTGTAATCAGTGGACTATCAGAGTGCTGATGAAACACAGAAACTGCAACGGGATTGAATACGACAATCACCATGCGCACTTTCCTCCACGGGAGGTTTGTCTCAAGCAGTCTACGCTTTGATCGTTCCCTGGAAGACCAGTAGTAGCTTCCGATGCACATCTCGTGGTATTCTGTAATCTTTGGACAATTAGAGTGTTGATGAAACACAGAAATTGCATCGGGATTGAATACAACAGTCACCATCCGCACTTTCCCTTATGGGAGTAGTGTCTGACATATTCTACGCTTGGATCGTTCCCAGGAAGACCAGTAGCAGTTTCCGATGCACATCTCGTGGCATTCTGTAATCTGTGGAGTATCAGAGTGTTGTTGAAACACAGAAATTGCATCGGGATTGAATACAACAGTCACCATGCGCACTTTCCTCCATGGGAGTAATTCTGAAACAGTCTACGCTTGGATCGCTCCCAGGAAGACCAGTAGTAGTTTCCGATGCACATCTCGTGGCATTCTGTAATCTGTAGACTATCAGAGTGTTGATGAAACACAGAAAATGCATCGGGATTGAATACAACAGTCACCATGCGCACTTTCCTCCATGGGAGTAATGTCTCAAACAATCTACGCTTTGATCGTTCCCTGGAAGACCAGTAGTTGCTTACGATTAACATCTTTAGGCATTCTGTAATCTGTGGACTATCAGAGTGTTGATGAAACACAGAAACTGCATCGGGATTGAATACAACAATCACCATCCGCACTTTCCTCCACGGGAGGTATTTCTCAAACAGTCTACGCTTTGATCGTTCCCTGGAAGACCAGTAGTAGTTTCCGATGCACATCTGGTGGTATTCTCTAATCTGTGGACTATCAGAGTGTTGATGAAACACAGAAAATGCATCGGGGTTGAATACTACATTCACAATGCGCACTTTCCTCAATAGGAGTAATTCTCAAACAGTCTATGCTTTGATCGTTAACTGGAAGACCAGTAGTAGTTTCTGATGCACATCTGGTGGCATTCTGTAATCTGTGGACTATCAGAGTGCTGATGAAACCCAGAACCTGCAACGGGATTGAATACAACAATCACCATGCGCACTTTCCTCCACGGGAGGTATTTCTCAAGCAGTCTACGCTTTGATCGTTCCCTGGAAGACCAGTAGTAGTTTCCGATGCACATCTGGTGGCATTCTGTAATCTGTGGACTATCAGAGTGTTGATGAAACACAGAAACTGCATTGGGATTGAATACAACAATCACCATGCGCACTTTCCTCCACGGGAGGTATGTCTCAAACAGTCTACGCTTTGATCGTTCCCTGGAAGACCAGTAGTAGTTTCCGATGCACATCTGGTGGTATTCTCTAATCTGTGGACTATCAGAGTGTTGATGAAACACAGAAATTGCATCGGGATTGAATACAACAGACACCAACCGCACTTTCCTCCATGGGAGTAATGTCTGAAACAGTCTACGCTTGGATCGTTCCCAGGAAGACCAGTAGCAGTTTCCGATGCACATCTCGTGGCATTCTGTAACCTGTGGAGTATCAGAGTGTTGATGAAACACAGAAATTGCATCGGGGATTGAATACAACAATCACCATGCGCACTTTCCTCCATGGGAGGTATGTCTCAAACAGTCTACGCTTTGATCGTTCCCTGCAAGACCAGTAGTAGTTTCCGATGAACACCTTGAGGCATTCTGTAATCTGTGGACTATCAGAGTGTTGATGAAACACAGAAATTGCAATTGGATTGAATACTACAGTCACCATGCGCACTTTCCTGTATGGGAGTAATGTCTCTAACAGTCTACGCGTTGATCGTTAGCTGGAAGACCAGTAGTAGTTTCCGATGAACGTCTTGAAACATTCTGTAATCTGTCGACTATCAGAGTGTTGATGAAACACAGAATATGCATCGGGATTGAATACAACAGTCACCAAGCGCACTTTCCTCCATGGGAGTAATGTCTCAAACAGTCTACGCTTTGATCGTTCCCTGGAAGACCAGTAGTAGCTTCCGATTAACATCTGGAGGCATTCTGTAATCTGTGGACTGTCAGAGTGTTGATGAAACACAGAAATTGCATCGGGATTGAAGACAACAGTCACCATGCGCACTTTCCACCATGGGAGTAATGTCCCAAACAGTCTACGCTTTGATCGTTCCCTGGAAGACCAGTAGTTGTTTCCGATGCACATCGGGAGGCATTCTGTAATCTGTGGACTATCAGAGTATAGATGAAACACAGAAATTGCAATTGGATTGAATACTACAGTCACCATGCGCACTTTCCTATATGGGAGTAATGTCTCTAACAGTCTTCGCTTTGATCGTTAGCTGGAAGACCAGTAGTAGTTTCCGATGCACATCTTGAAACATTCTGTAATCTGTGGACTATCAGAGTGTTGATGAATCACAGAAAATGCATCGGGAATGAATACAACAGTCACCATGCGCACTTTCCTCCATGGGAGTAATGTCTCAAACAGTCCACGCTTTGATCGTTCCCTGGAAGACCAGTAGTTGTTTCCGATGCACATCGGGAGGCATTCTGTAATCTGTGGACTATCAGAGTGTTGATGAAACACAGAGATTGCATCGGGATTGAATACTACATTCACCATGCGCACTTTCCTCCATGGGAGTAATGTCTCAAACAGTCTACGCTTTGATCGTTCACTGGAAGACCATTAGTAGTTTCGGATGCACATCTGGAGGCATTCTGTAATGTGGAGTATCAGAGTGTTGATGAAACACAGATATTGCATCGGGATTGAATACAACAGTTACCATGCGCACTTTCCTCAATGAGAGTAATTCTCAAAGAGTCTATGCTTTGATAGTTCCCTGGAAGACCAGTAGTAGTTTCCGATTAACATCTGGAGGCATTCTGTAATCTGTGGACTATCAGAGTGTTGATGAAACACAGAAATTGCATCGGGATTGAAGACAACAGTCACCATGCGCACTTTCCACCATGGGAGTAATGTCCCAAACAGTCTACGCTTTGATCGTTTCCTGGAAGACCAGTAGTTGTTTCCGATGCACATCGGGAGGTATTCTGTAATCTGTGGACTATCAGAGAGTTGATGAAACACAGAAACTGCATCGGGATTGAATACAACGACCACCATGCGCACTTTCCTCCACGGGAGGTATGTCTCAAACAGTCTACGCTTTGATCGTTCCCTGGATGACCAGTAGTAGTTTCCGATGCACATCTGGTGGCATTCTCTAATCTGTGGACTATCAGAGTGTTGATGAAACACAGAAATTGCATCGGGATTGAATACTACATTCACCATGCACACTTTCCTAAATGGGAGTAACTCTCAAACAGTCTATGCCTTGATCGTTCCCTGGAAGACCAGTAGTAGTTTCTGATGCACATCTGGTGGTATTCTCTAATCTGTGGACTATTAGAGTGTTGATGAAACACAGAAATTGCATCGGGATTGAATACAACAGTCACCATCCGCACTTTCCTCCATGGGAGTAATGTCCCAAACAGTCTACCCTTTGATCGTTCCCTGGAAGACCAGTAGTTGTTTCCGATACACATCGTTAGGCATTCTGTAATCAGTGGACTATCAGAGTCTTGATGAAACACAGAAATTGCATCGGGATTCAGTACAACAGTCACCATGCGCACTTTCCTCCATGGGAGTAATTCTGAAACAGTCTACGATTTGATCGTTCCCTGGAAGACCAGTAGTAGTTTCCGATGCACATCTGGTGGCATTCTGTAATCTGTGGACTATCAGAGTGTTGATGAAACACAGAAATTGCATCGGGATTGAATACAACAATCACCATGCGCACTTTCTTACACGGGAGGTATGTCTCAAACAGTCTACGCTTTGATCGTTCCCTGGAAGACCAGTAGTAGTTTCCGATGCACATCTGATGGCATTCTATAATCTGTGGACCATCAGAGTGTTGATGAAACACAGAATCTGCATTGGGACTGAATACAACAATCACCATGCGCACTTTCCTCCACGGGAGGTATGTCTCAAACAGTCTACGCTTTGATCGTTCCCTGGAAGACCAGTAGTAGTTTCCGATGCACATCTGGTGGTATTCTCTAATCTGTGGACTATCAGAGTGTTGATGAAACACAGAAATTGCATCGGGATTGAATACAACAGTCACCATCCGCACTTTCCTCCATGGGAGTAATGTCTGAAACAGTCTACGCTTGGATCGTTCCCAGGAAGACCAGTAGCAGTTTCCGATGCACATCTCGTGGCATTCTGTAACCTGTGGTGTATCAGAGTGTTGATGAAACACAGAAATTGCATCGGGGATTGAATACAACAATCACCATGCGCACTTTCCTCCATGGGAGGTATGTCTCAAACAGTCTACGCTTTGATCGTTACCTGCAAGACCAGTAGTAGTTTCCGATGAACACCTTGAGGCATTCTGTAATCTGTGGACTATCAGAGTGTTGATGAAACACAGAAATTGCAATTGGATTGAATACTACAGTCACCATGCGCACTTTCCTATATGGGAGTAATGTCTCTAACAGTCTACGCTTTGATCGTTAGCTGGAAGACCAGTAGTAGTTTCCGATGCACATCTTGAAACATTCTGTAATCTGTGGACTATCAGAGTGTTGATGAAACACAGAAAATGCATCGGGATTGAATACAACAGTCATCAAGCGCACTTTCCTCCATGGGAGTAATGTCTCAAACAGTCTACGCTTTGATCGTTCCCTGGAAGACCAGTAGTAGCTTCCGATTAACATCTGGAGGCATTCTGTAATCTGTGGACTATCAGAGTGTTGATGAAACACAGAAATTGCATCGGGATTGAAGACAACAGTCACCATGCGCACTTTCCACCATGGGAGTAATGTCCCAAACAGTCTACGCTTTGAGCGTTCCCTGGAAGACCAGTAGTTGTTTCCGATGCACATCGGGAGGCATTCTGTAATCTGTGGACTATCAGAGTGTTGATGAAACACAGAAATTGCATCGGGATTGAATGCTACATTCACCATGCGCACTTTCCTCCATGGGAGTAATGTCTCAAACAGTCTACGCTTTGATCGTTCCCTGGAAGACCATTAGTAGTTTCCGATGCACATCTGGAGGCATTCTGTATTGTGGAGTATCAGAGTGTTGATGAAACACAGAAATTGCATCGGGATTGAATACAACAGTCACCATGCGCACTTTCCTCAATGGGAGTAATTCTCAAAGAGTCTATGCTTTGATCGTTCCCTGGAAGACAAGTAGTAGTTTCCGATGCACATCTGGTGGCATTCTGTAATCAGTGGACTATCAGAGTGCTGAAGAAACACTGAAACTGCAACGGGATTGAATACAACAATCTCCATGCGCACTTTCCTCCACGGGAGGTTTGTCTCAAGCAGTCTACGCTTTGATCGTTCCCTGGAAGACCAGTAGTAGTTTCCGATGCACATCTGGTGGTATTCTGTAATCTGTGGAAAATCAGAGTGTTGATGAAACACAGAAATTGCATCGGGATTGAATACAACAGTCACCATCCGCACTTTCCTCCATGGGAGTAATGTCTGAAACATTCTACGCTTGGATCGTTCCCAGGAAGACCAGTAGCAGTTTCCGATGCACATCTCGTGGCATTCTGTAATCTGTGGAGTATCAGAGTGTTGTTGAAACACAGAAATTGCATCGGGATTGAATACAACAATCACTATGCGCACTTTCCTCCATGGGAGTAATTCTGAAACAGTCTACGCTTGGATCGTTCCCAGGAAGACCAGTAGTAGTTTCCGATGCACATCTCGTGGCATTCTGTAATCTGTAGACTATCAGAGTGTTGATGAAACACAGAAAATGCATCGGGATTGAATACAACAGTCACCATGCGCACTTTCCTCCATGGAAGTAATGTCTCAAACAGTCTACGCTTTGATCGTTCCCTGGAAGACCAGTGGTTGCTTACGATTAACATCTGGAGGCATTCTGTAATCTGTGGACTATCAGAGTGTTGATGAAACACAGAAATTGCATCGGGATTGAAGACAACAGTCACCATGCGCACTTTCCACCATGGGAGTAATGTCCCAAACAGTCTACGCTTTGATCGTTTCCTGGAAGACCAGTAGTTGTTTCCGATGCACATCGGGAGGCATTCTGTAATCTGTGGACTATCAGAGTGTTGATGAAACACAGAAACTGCATCGGGATTGAATACAACAACCACCATGCGCACTTTCCTCCACGGGAGGTATGTCTCAAACAGTCTACGCATTGATCGTTCCCTGGATGACCAGTAGTAGTTTCCGATGCACATCTGGTGGCATTCTCTAATCTGTGGACTATCAGAGTGTTGATGAAACACAGAAATTGCATCGGGATTGAATGCTACATTCACCATGCGCACTTTCCTCCATGGGAGTAATGTCTCAAACAGTCTACGCTTTGATCGTTCCCTGGATGACCAGTAGTAGTTTCCGATGCACATCTGGTGGCATTCTCTAATCTGTGGACTATCAGAGTGTTGATGAAACACAGAAAATGCATCGGGATTGAATACTACATTCACCATGCGCACTTTCCTAAATGGGAGTAATTCTCAAACAGTCTATGCTTTGATCGTTCCCTGGAAGACCAGTAGTAGTTTCTGATGCACATCTGGTGGCATTCTGTAATCTGTGGACTATCAGAGTGCTGATGAAACACAGAACCTGCATCGGGATTGAATACAACAATCACCATGCGCACTTTCCTCCACGGGATGTATGTCTCAAGCAGTCTACGCTTTGATCGTTCCCTGGAAGACCAGTAGTAGTTTCCGATGCACATCTGGTGGCATTCTGTAATCTGTGGACTATCAGAGTGTTGATGAAACACAGAAACTGCATCGGGATTGAATACAACAATCACCATGCGCACTTTCCTCCACGGGAGGTATGTCTCAAACAGTCTACGCTTTGATCGTTCCCTGGAAGACCAGTAGTAGTTTCCGATGCACATCTGGTGGTATTCTCTAATCTGTGGACTATCAGAGTGTTGATGAAACACAGAAATTGCATCGGGATTGAATACAACAGTCACCATCCGCACTTTCCTCCATGGGAGTAATGTCTGAAACAGTCTACGCTTGGATCGTTCCCAGGAAGACCAGTAGCAGTTTCCGATGCACATCTCGTGGCATTCTGTAACCTGTGGAGTATCAGAGTGTTGATGAAACACAGAAATTGCATCGGGGATTCAATACAACAATCACCATGCGCACTTTCCTCCATGGGAGGTGTGTCTCAAACAGTCTACGCTTTGATCGTTACCTGCAAGACCAGTAGTAGTTTCCAATGAACACCTTGAGGCATTCTGTAATCTGTGGACTATCAGAGTGTTGATGAAACACAGAAATTGCAATTGGATTGAATACTACAGTCACCATGCGCACTTTCCTATATGGGAGTAATGTCTCTAACAGTCTACGCTTTGATCGTTAGCTGGAAGACCAGTAGTAGTTTCCGATGCACATATTGAAACATTCTGTAATCTGTGGACTATCAGAGTGTTGATGAAACACAGAAAATGCATCGGGATTGAATACAACAGTCACCAAGCGCACTTTCCTCCATGGGAGTAATGTCGCAAACAGTCAACGCTTTGATCGTTCCCTGGAAGACCAGTAGTAGCTTCCGATTAACATCTGGAGGCATTCTGTAATCTGTGGACTATCAGAGTGTTGATGAAACACAGAAATTGCATCAGGATTGAAGACAACAGTCACCATGCGCACTTTCCACCATGGGAGTAATGTCCCAAACAGTCTACGCTTTGATCGTTCCCTGGAAGACCAGTAGTTGTTTCCGATGCACATCGGGAGGCATTCTGTAATCTGTGGACTATCAGAGTGTTGATGAAACACAGAAATTGCATCGGGATTGAATGCTACATTCACCATGCGCACTTTCCTCCATGGGAGTAATGTCTCAAACAGTCTACGCTTTGATCGTTCCCTGGAAGACCATTAGTAGTTTCCGATGCACATCTGGAGGCATTCTGTAATGTGGAGTATCAGAGTGTTGATGAAACACAGAAATTGCATCGGGATTGAATACAACAGTCACCATGCGCACTTTCCTCAATGGGAGTAATTCTCAAAGAGTCTATGCTTTGATCGCTCCCTGGAAGACAAGTAGTAGTTTCCGATGCACATCTGGTGGCATTCTGTAATCAGTGGACTATCAGAGTGCTGAAGAAACACAGAAACTGCAACGGGATTGAATACAACAATCACCATGCGCATTTTCCTCCACGGGAGGTTTGTCTCAAGCAGTCTACGCTTTGATCGTTCCCTGGAAGACCAGTAGTAGTTTCCGATGCACATCTGGTGGTATTCTGTAATCTGTGGAAAATCAGAGTGTTGATGAAACACAGAAATTGCATCGGGATCGAATACAACAGTCACCATCCGCACTCTCCTCCATGGGAGTAATGTCTGAAACATTCTACGCTTGGATCGTTCCCAGGAAGACCAGTAGCAGTTTCCGATGCACATCTCGTGGCATTCTGTAATCTGTGGAGTATCAGAGTGTTGTTGAAACACAGAAATTGCATCGGGATTGAATACAACAATCACCATGCGCACTTTCCTCCATGGGAGTAATTCTGAAACAGTCTACGCTTGGATCGTTCCCAGGAAGACCAGTAGTAGTTTCCGATGCACATCTCGTGGCATTCTGTAATCTGAAGACTATCAGAGTGTTGATGAAACACAGAAAATGCATCGGGATTGAATACAACAGTCACCATGCGCGCTTTCCTCCATGGGAGTAATGTCTCAAACAGTCTACGCTTTGATCGTTCCCTGGAAGACCAGTAGTGTCTTACGATTAACATCTGGAGGCATTCTGTAATCTGTGGACTATCAGAGTGTTGATGAAACACAGAAATTGCATCGGGATTGAAGACAACAGTCACCATGCGCACTTTCCTCCAAGGGAGGTATGTCTCAAACAGTCTACGCTTTGATCGTTCCCTGGAAGACCAGTAGTAGTTTCCGATGCACATCTGGTGGCATTCTCTAATCTGTGGACTATCGGAGTGTTGATGAAACACAGAAATTGCATCGGGATTGAATACTACATTCACCATGCGCACTTTCCTCAATGGGAGTAATTCTCAAACAGTCTATGCTTTGATCGTTCCCTGGAAGACCAGTAGTAGTTTCTGATGCACATCTGGTGGCATTCTGTAATCTGTGGACTATCAGAGTGTTGATGAAACACAGAAACTGCATCGGGATTGAATACAACAATCACCATGCGCACTTTCCTCCACGGGAGGTATGTCTCAAACAGTCTACGCTTTAATCGTTCCCTGGAAGACCAGTAGTAGTTTCCGATGCACATCTGGTGGTATTCTCTAATCTGTGGACTATCAGAGTGTTGATGAAACACAGAAATTGCATCGGGATTGAATACAACAGTCACCATTCGCACTTTCCTCCATGGGAGTAATGTCCCAAACAGTCTACACTTTGATCGTTCACTGGAAGACCAGTAGTTGTTTCCGATGCACATCGGGAGGCATTCTATAATCTGTGGACTATCAGAGTGTTGATGAAACACAGAAATTGCATCGGGATTGAATACAACAGTCACCATGCGCACTTTCCTCCATGGGAGTAATTCTGAAACAGTCTACGCTTTGATCGTTTCCTGGAAGACCAGTAGTAGTTTCCGATGCACATCTGGTGGCATTCTGTAATCTGTGGACTATCAGAGTGTTGATGAAACACAGAAATTGCATCGGGATTGAATACAACAATCACCATGCGCACTTTCCTCCACGGGAGGTATTTCTCAAACAGTCTACGCTTTGATCGTTCCCTGCAAGACCAGTAGTAGTTTCCGATGAACACCTTGAGGCATTCTGTAATCTGTGGACTATTAGAGTGTTGATGAAACACAGAAATTGCAATTGGATTGAATACTACAGTCACCATGCGCACTTTCCTATATGGGACTAATGTCTCTAACAGTCTACGTTTTGATCGTTAGCTGGAAGACCAGCAGTAGTTTCCGATGCACATCTTGAAACATTCTGTAATCTGTGGACTATCAGAGTGTTGATGAAACACAGAAATTGCATCGGGATTCAATACAACAGTCACCATGCGCACTTTCCTCCATGGGAGTAATTCTGAAACAGTCTACACTTTGATCGTTCACTGGAAGACCAGTAGTAGTTTCCGATGCACATCTGGTGGCATTCTGTAATCTGTGGACTATCAGAGTGTTGATGAAACACAGAAATTGCATCGGGATTGAATACAACAATCACCATGCGCACTTTCCTCCACGGGAGGTATGTCTCAAACAGTCTACGCTTTGATCGTTCCCTGGAAGACCAGTAGTAGTTTCCGATGCACATCTGGTGGCATTCTGTAATCTGTGGACTATCAGAGTGTTGATGTAACACAGAATCTGCATTGGGACTGAATACAACAATCACCATGCGCACTTTCCTCCACAGGAGGTATGTCTCAAACAGTCTACGCTTTGATCGTTCCCTGGAAGACCAGTAGTAGTTTCCGATGCACATCTGGTGGCATTCTGTAATCAGTGGACTATCAGAGTGCTGAAGAAACACAGAAACTGCAACGGGATTGAATACAACAATCACCATGCGCACTTTCCTCCACGGGAGGTATGTCTCAAACAGTCTACGCTTTGATCGTTCCCTGGAAGACCAGTAGTAGTTTCCGATGCACATCTGGTGGCATTCTGTAATCTGTGGACTATCAGAGTGTTGATGAAACACAGAAATTGCATCGGGATTGAATACAACAATCACCGTGCGCACTTTCCTCCACGGGAGGTATGTCTCAAACAGTCTACGCTTTGATCGTTCCCTGGAAGACCAGTAGTAGTTTCCGATGCACATCCGGTGGCATTCTGTAATCTGTGGACTATCAGAGTGTTGATGAAACACAGAATCTGCATTGGGACTGAATACAACAATCACCATGCGCACTTTCCTCCACGGGAGGTATGTCTCAAACAGTCTACGCTTTGATCGTTCCCTGGAAGACCAGTAGTAGTTTCCGATGCACATCTGGTGGTATTCTCTAATCTGTGGACTATCAGAGTGTTGATGAAACACAGAAATTGCATCGGGATTGAATACAACAGTCACCATCCGCACTTTCCTCCATGGGAGTAATGTCCGAAACAGTCTACGCTTGGATCGTTCCCAGGAAGACCAGTAGCAGTTTCCGATGCACATCTCGTGGCATTCTGAAACCTGTGGAGTATCAGAGTGTTGATGAAACACAGAGATTGCATCGGGGATTGAATACAACAATCACCATGCGCACTTTCCTCCATGGGAGGTATGTCTCAAACAGTCTACGCTTTGATCGTTCCCTGCAAGACCAGTAGTAGTTTCCGGTGAACACCTTGAGGCATTCTGTAATCTGTGGACTATCAGAGTGTTGATGAAACACAGAAATTGCAATTGGATTGAATACTACAGTCACCATGCGCACTTTCCTATATGGGAGTAATGTCTCTAACAGTCTACGCTTTGATCGTTAGCTGGAAGACCAGTAGTAGTTTCCGATGCACATCTTGAAACATTCTGTATTCTGTGGACTATCAGAGTGTTGAAACACAGTAATTGCATCGGGATTGAATACTACATTCACCATGCGCACTTTCCTCAATGGGAGTAATTCTCAAACAGTCTATGCTTTGATCGTTCCCTGGAAGACCAGTAGTAGTTTCTGATGCACATCTGGTGGCATTCTGTAATCTGTGGACTATCAGAGTGTTGATGAAACACAGAAACTGCATCGGGATTGAATACAACAATCACCATGCGCACTTTCCTCCACGGGAGGTATGTCTCAAACAGTCTACGCTTTAATCGTTCCCTGGAAGACCAGTAGTAGTTTCCGATGCACATCGTGTGGTATTCTGTAATCTGTGGACTATCAGAGTGTTGATGAAACACAGAAATTGCATCGGGATTGAATACAACAGTCACCATTCGCACTTTCCTCCATGGGAGTAATGTCCCAAACAGTCTACCCTTTGATCGTTCACTGGAAGACCAGTAGTTGTTTCCGATGCACATCGGGAGGCATTCTGTAATCTGTGGACTATCAGAGTGTTGATGAAACACAGAAATTGCATCGGGATTGAATACAACAGTCACCATGCGCACTTTCCTCCATGGGAGTAATTCTGAAACAGTCTACGCTTTGATCGTTTCCTGGAAGACCAGTAGTAGTTTCCGATGCACATCTGGTGGCATTCTGTAATCTGTGGACTATCAGAGTGTTGATGAAACACAGAAATTTCATCGGGATTGAATACAACAATTACCATGCGCACTTTCCTCCACGGGAGGTATTTCTCAAACAGTCTACGCTTTGATCGTTCCCTGCAAGACCAGTAGTAGTTTCCGATGAACACCTTGAGGCATTCTGTAATCTGTGGACTATTAGAGTGTTGATGAAACACAGAAATTGCAATTGGATTGAATACAACAGTCACCATGCGCACTTTCCTATATGGGAGTAATGTCTCTAACAGTCTACGTTTTGATCGTTAGCTGGAAGACCAGTAGTAGTTTCCGATGCACATCTTGAAACATTCTGTAATCTGTGGACTATCAGAGTGTTGATGAAACACAGAAACTGCATCGGGATTGAATACAACAATCACCATGCGCACTTTCCTCCAAGGGAGGTATGTCTCAAACAGTCTACGCTTTGATCGTTCCCTGGAAGACCAGTAGTAGTTTCCGATGCACATCTGGTGGCATTCTCTAATCTGTGGACTATCGGAGTGTTGATGAAACACAGAAATTGCATCGGGATTGAATACTACATTCACCATGCGCACTTTCCTCAATGGGAGTAATTCTCAAACAGTCTATGCTTTGATCGTTCCCTGGAAGACCAGTAGTAGTTTCCGATGCACATCTGGTGGCATTCTGTAATCTGTGGACTATCAGAGTGTTGATGAAACACAGAAATTGCATTGGGATTGAATACAACAATCACCATGCGCACTTTCCTCCACGGGAGGTATGTCTCAAACAGTCTACGCTTTGATCGTTCCCTGGAAGACCAGTAGTAGTTTCCGATGCACATCCGGTGGCATTCTGTAATCTGTGGACTATCAGAGTGTTGATGAAACACAGAATCTGCATTGGGACTGAATACAACAATCACCATTCGCACTTTCCTCCACGGGAGGTATGTCTCAAACAGTCTACGCTTTGATCGTTCCCTGGAAGACCAGTAGTAGTTTCCGATGCACATCTGGTGGTATTCTCTAATCTGTGGACTATCAGAGTGTTGATGAAACACAGAAATTGCATCGGGATTGAATACAACAGTCACCATCCGCACTTTCCTCCATGGGAGTAATGTCCGAAACAGTCTACGCTTGGATCGTTCCCAGGAAGACCAGTAGCAGTTTCCGATGCACATCTCGTGGCATTCTGTAACCTGTGGAGTATCAGAGTGTTGATGAAACACAGAGATTGCATCGGGGATTGAATACAACAATCACCATGCGCACTTTCCTCCATGGGAGGTATGTCTCAAACAGTCTACGCTTTGATCGTTCCCTGCAAGACCAGTAGTAGTTTCCGGTGAACACCTTGAGGCATTCTGTAATCTGTGGACTATCAGAGTGTTGATGAAACACAGAAATTGCAATTGGATTGAATACTACAGTCACCATGCGCACTTTCCTATATGGGAGTAATGTCTCTAACAGTCTACGCTTTGATCGTTAGCTGGAAGACCAGTAGTAGTTTCCGATGCACATCTTGAAACATTCTGTAATCTGTGGACTATCAGAGTGTTGAAACACAGTAATTGCATCGGGATTGAATACTACATTCACCATGCGCACTTTCCTCAATGGGAGTAATTCTCAAACAGTCTATGCTTTGATCGTTCCCTGGAAGACCAGTAGTAGTTTCTGATGCACATCTGGTGGCATTCTGTAATCTGTGGACTATCAGAGTGTTGATGAAACACAGAAACTGCATCGGGATTGAATACAACAATCACCATGCGCACTTTCCTCCACGGGAGGTATGTCTCAAACAGTCTACGCTTTAATCGTTCCCTGGAAGACCAGTAGTAGTTTCCGATGCACATCTTGTGGTATTCTCTAATCTGTGGACTATCAGAGTGTTGATGAAACACAGAAATTGCATCGGGATTGAATACAACAGTCACCATTCGCACTTTCCTCCATGGGAGTAATGTCCCAAACAGTCTACCCTTTGATCGTTCACTGGAAGACCAGTAGTTGTTTCCGATGCACATCGGGAGGCATTCTGTAATCTGTGGACTATCAGAGTGTTGATGAAACACAGAAATTGCATCGGGATTGAATACAACAGTCACCATGCGCACTTTCCCCATGGGAGTAATTCTGAAACAGTCTACGCTTTGATCGTTTCCTGGAAGACCAGTAGTAGTTTCCGATGCACATCTGGTGGCATTCTGTAATCTGTGGACTATCAGAGTGTTGATGAAACACAGAAATTTCATCGGGATTGAATACAACAATCACCATGCGCACTTTCCTCCACGGGAGGTATTTCTCAAACAGTCTACGCTTTGATCGTTCCCTGCAAGACCAGTAGTAGTTTCCGATGAACACCTTGAGGCATTCTGTAATCTGTGGACTATTAGAGTGTTGATGAAACACAGAAATTGCAATTGGATTGAATACAACAGTCACCATGCGCACTTTCCTATATGGGAGTAATGTCTCTAACAGTCTACGTTTTGATCGTTAGCTTTAAGACCAGTAGTAGTTTCCGATGCACATCTTGAAACATTCTGTAATCTGTGGACTATCAGAGTGTTGATGAAACACAGAAACTGCATCGGGATTGAATACAACAATCACCATGCGCCCTTTCCTCCAAGGGAGGTATGTCTCAAACAGTCTACGCTTTGATCGTTCCCTGGAAGACCAGTAGTAGTTTCCGATGCACATCTGGTGGCATTCTCTAATCTGTGGACTATCGGAGTGTTGATGAAACACAGAAATTGCATCGGGATTGAATACTACATTCACCATGCGCACTTTCCTCAATGGGAGTAATTCTCAAACAGTCTATGCTTTGATCGTTCCCTGGAAGACCAGTAGTAGTTTCTGATGCACATCTGGTGGCATTCTGTAATCTGTGGACTATCAGAGTGTTGATGAAACACAGAAACTGCATCGGGATTGAATACAACAATCACCATGCGCACTTTCCTCCACGGGAGGTATGTCTCAAACAGTCTACGCTTTAATCGTTCCCTGGAAGACCAGTAGTAGTTTCCGATGCACATCTTGTGGTATTCTCTAATCTGTGGACTATCAGAGTGTTGATGAAACACAGAAATTGCATCGGGATTGAATACAACAGTCACCATTCGCACTTTCCTCCATGGGAGTAATGTCCCAAACAGTCTACCCTTTGATCGTTCACTGGAAGACCAGTAGTTGTTTCCGATGCACATCGGGAGGCATTCTGTAATCTGTGGACTATCAGAGTGTTGATGAAACACAGAAATTGCATCGGGATTGAATACAACAGTCACCATGCGCACTTTCCTCCATGGGAGTAATTCTGAAACAGTCTACGCTTTGATCGTTTCCTGGAAGACCAGTAGTAGTTTCCGATGCACATCTGGTGGCATTCTGTAATCTGTGGACTATCAGAGTGTTGATGAAACACAGAAATTGCATCGGGATTGAATACAACAATCACCATGCGCACTTTCCTCCTCGGGAGGTATTTCTCAAACAGTCTACGCTTTGATCGTTCCCTGCAAGACCAGTAGTAGTTTCCGATGAACACCTTGAGGCATTCTGTAATCTGTGGACTATTAGAGTGTTGATGAAACACAGAAATTGCAATTGGATTGAATACAACAGTCACCATGCGCACTTTCCTATATGGGAGTAATGTCTCTAACAGTCTACGTTTTGATCGTTAGCTGGAAGACCAGTAGTAGTTTCCGATGCACATCTTGAAACATTCTGTAATCTGTGGACTATCAGAGTGTTGATGAAACACAGATATTGCATCGGGATTCAATACAACAGTCACCATAAGCACTTTCTTCCATGGGAGTAATTCTGAAACAGTCTACGCTTTGATCGTTCACTGGAAGACCAGTAGTAGTTTCCGATGCACATCTGGTGGCATTCTGTAATATGTGGACTATCAGAGTGTTGATGAAACACAGAAATTGCATCGGGATTGAATACAACAATCACCATGCGCACTTTCCTCCACGGGAGGTATGTCTCAAACAGTCTACGCTTTGATCGTTCCCTGGAAGACCAGTAGTAGTTTCCGATGCACATCCGGTGGCATTCTGTAATCTGTGGACTATCAGAGTGTTGATGAAACACAGAATCTGCATTGGGACTGAATACAACAATCACCATGCGCACTTTCCTCCACGGGAGGTATGTCTCAAACAGTCTACGCTTTGATCGTTCCCTGGAAGACCAGTAGTAGTTTCCGATGCACATCTGGTGGTATTCTCTAATCTGTGGACTATCAGAGTGTTGATGAAACACAGAAATTGCATCGGGATTGAATACAACAGTCACCATCCGCACTTTCCTCCATGGGAGTAATGTCCGAAACAGTCTACGCTTGGATCGTTCCCAGGAAGACCAGTAGCAGTTTCCGATGCACATCTCGTGGCATTCTGTAACCTGTGGAGTATCAGAGTGTTGATGAAACACAGAGATTGCATCGGGGATTGAATACAACAATCACCATGCGCACTTTCCTCCATGGGAGGTATGTCTCAAACAGTCTACGCTTTGATCGTTCCCTGCAAGACCAGTAGTAGTTTCCGGTGAACGCCTTGAGGCATTCTGTAATCTGTGGACTATCAGAGTGTTGATGAAACACAGAAATTGCAATTGGATTGAATACTACAGTCACCATGCGCACTTTCCTATATGGGTGTAATGTCTCTAACAGTCTACGCTTTGATCGTTAGCTGGAAGACCAGTAGTAGTTTCCGATGCACATCTTGAAACATTCTGTAATCTGTGGACTATCAGAGTGTTGAAACACAGTAATTGCATCGGGATTGAATACTACATTCACCATGCGCACTTTCCTCAATGGGAGTAATTCTCAAACAGTCTATGCTTTGATCGTTCCCTGGAAGACCAGTAGTAGTTTCTAATGCACATATGGTGGCATTCTGTAATCTGTGGACTATCAGAGTGTTGATGAAACACAGAAACTGCATCGGGATTGAATACAACAATCACCATGCGCACTTTCCTCCACGGGAGGTATGTCTCAAACAGTCTACGCTTTAATCGTTCCCTGGAAGACCAGTAGTAGTTTCCGATGCACATCTTGTGGTATTCTCTAATCTGTGGACTATCAGAGTGTTGATGAAACACAGAAATTGCATCGGGATTGAATACAACAGTCACCATTCGCACATTCCTCCATGGGAGTAATGTCCCAAACAGTCTACCCTTTGATCGTTCACTGGAAGACCAGTAGTTGTTTCCGATGCACATCGGGAGGCATTCTGTAATCTGTGGACTATCAGAGTGTTGATGAAACACAGAAATTGCATCGGGATTGAATACAACAGTCACCATGCGCACTTTCCTCCATGGGAGTAATTCTGAAACAGTCTACGCTTTGATCGTTTCCTGGAAGACCAGTAGTAGTTTCCGATGCACATCTGGTGGCATTCTGTAATCTGTGGTCTATCAGAGTGTTGATGAAACACAGAAATTTCATCGGGATTGAATACAACAATCACCATGCGCACTTTCCTCCACGGGAGGTATTTCTCAAACAGTCTACGCTTTGATCGTTCCCTGCAAGACCAGTAGTAGTTTCCGATGAACACCTTGAGGCATTCTGTAATCTGTGGACTATTAGAGTGTTGATGAAACACAGAAATTGCAATTGGATTGAATACAACAGTCACCATGCGCACTTTCCTATATGGGAGTAATGTCTCTAACAGTCTACGTTTTGATCGTTAGCTGGAAGACCAGTAGTAGTTTCCGATGCACATCTTGAAACATTCTGTAATCTGTGGACTATCAGAGTGTTGATGAAACACAGAAATTGCATCGGGATTGAATACAACAATCACCATGCGCACTTTCCTCCACGGGAGGTTTGTCTCAAGCAGTCTACGCTTTGATCGTTCCCTGGAAGACCAGTAGTAGTTTCCGATGCACATCTGGTGGTATTCTGTAATCTGTGGACAATCAGAGTGCTGATGAAACACAGAAATTTCATCGGGATTGAATACAACAGTCACCATGCGCACTTTCCTCCATGGGATTAATGTCTCAAACAGTCTACGCTTTGATCGTTCCCTGGAAGACAAGTAGTTGCTTACGATTAACATCTGGAGGCATTCTGTATTCTGTGGACTATCAGAGTGTTGATGAAACACAGAAATTGCATCGGGATTGAAGACAACAGTCACCATGAGCACTTTCCACCATGGGAGTAATGTCCTAAACAGTCTACGCTTTGATCTTTTCCTGGAAGACCAGTAGTAGTTTCCGATGCACATCTGGTGGCATTCTGTAATCTGTGGACTATCAGAGTGTTGATAAAACACAGAAACTGCATCGGGATTGAATACAACAATCACCATGCGCACTTTCCTCCATGGGAGGTATGTCTCAAACAGTCTACGATTTGATCGTTCCCTGGAAGACCAGTAGTAGTTTCCGATGCCCATCTGGTGGCATTCTCTAATCTGTGGACTATCAGAGTGTTGATGAAACACAGAAATTGCATCGGAATTGAATACTACATTCACCATGCGCACTTTCCTCAATGGGAGTAATTCTCAAACAGTCTATGCTTTGATCGTTTCCTGGAAGACCAGTAGTAGTTTCTGATGCACATCTGGTGGCATTCTGTAATCTGTGGACTATCAGAGTGCTGATGAAACACAGAACTTGCATCGGGATTGAATACAACAATCACCATGCGCTCTTTCCTCCACTTGAGGTATGTCTCAAGCAGTCTACACTTTGATCGTTCCCTGGAAGACCAGTAGTAGTTTCCGATGCACATCTGGTGGCATTCTGTAATCTGTGGACTATCAGAGTGTTGATGAAACACAGAAACTGCATCGGGATTGAATACAACAATCACCATGCGCACTTTCCTACACGGGAGGTATGTCTCAAACAGTCTACGCTTTGATCGTTCCCTGGAAGACCAGTAGTAGTTTCCGATGCACATCTGGTGGTATTCTCTAATCTGTGGACTATCAGAGTGTTGATGAAACACAGAAACTGCATCGGGATTGAATACAACAGTCACCATCCGCACTTTCCTCCATGGGAGTAATGTCCCAAACATTCTATCCTTTGATCGTTCCCTGGAAGATTAGTAGTAGTTTCCGATGCACATCTGGTGGCATTCTGTAATGTGTGGACTATCAGAGTCTTGATGAAACACAGAAATTGCATCGGGATTGAATACAACAATCACCATGCGCACTTTCCTCCATGGGAGGTATGTCACAAACAGTATACGCTTTGATCGTTCCCTGCAAGACCAGTAGTAGTTTCCGATGAACACCTTGAGGCATTCTGTAATCTCTGGACTATTAGAGTGTTGATGAAACACAGAAATTGCAATTGGATTGAATACTACAGTCAATATGCGCACTTTCCTATATGGGAGTAATGTCTCTAACAGTCTACGCTTTGATCGTTAGCTGGAAGACCAGTAGTAGTTTCCGATGCACATCTTGAAACATTCTGTAATCTGTGGCCTATCAGAGTGTTGATGAAACACAGAAAATGCATCGGGATTGAATACAACAGTCACCATGCGCACTTTCCTCCATGGGAGTAATGTCTCAAACAGTCTACGCTTTGATCGTTCCCTGGAAGACCAGTAGTAGTTTCCGATGCACATCTGGTGGCATTCTGTAATCTGTGGACTATCAGAGTGTTGATGAAACACAGAAACTGCATCGGGATTGAATACAACAATCACCATGCGCACTTTCCTCCACGGGAGGTATGTCTCAAACAGTCTACGATTTGATCGTTCCCTGGAAGACCAGTAGTAGTTTCCGATGCACATCTGGTGGCATTCTCTAATCTGTGGACTATCAGAGTGGTGATGAAACACAGAAATTGCATCGGGATTGAATACTACATTCACCATGCGCACTTTCCTCAATGGGAGTAATTCTCAAACAGTCTATGCTTTGATCGTTCCCTGGAAGACCAGTAGTAGTTTCTGATGCACATCTGGTGGCATTCTGTAATCTGTGGACTATCAGAGTGCTGATGAAACACAGAACTTGCATCGGGATTGAATACAACAATCACCATGCGCTCTTTCCTCCACGGGAGGTATGTCTCAAGCAGTCTACACTTTGATCGTTCCCTGGAAGACCAGTAGTAGTTTCCGTTGCACATCTGGTGGCATTCTGTAATCTGTGGACTATCAGAGTGTTGATGAAACACAGAAACTGCATCGGGATTGAATACAACAATCACCATGCGCACTTTCCTCCACGGGAGGTATGTCTCAAACAGTCTACGCTTTGATCGTTTACTGGAAGACCAGTAGTAGTTTCCGATGTACATCTGGTGGCATTCTGTAATCTGTGGACTATCAGAGTGTTGATGAAACACAGAAAAAGAATCGGGATCGAATACAACAGTCACCATGCGCACTTTCCTCCATGGGAGTAATGTCCCAAACAGTCTACGCTTTGATCGTTCCCTGGAAGACCAGTAGTCGTTTCCGATGCACATCGGGTGGCATTCTGTAACCTGTGGAGTATCAGAGTGTTGATGAAACACAGAAATTGCATCGGGATTGAATACAACAGTCACCATGAGCACTTTCCTCCATGGGAGTAATTCTGAAACAGTCTACGCTTTGATCGCTCCCTGGAAGACCAGTAGTAGTTTCCGATGCACATCTGGTGGCATTCTGTAATCTGTAGACTATCAGAGTGTTGATGAAACACAGAAATTGCATCGGGATTCAATACAACAATCACCATGCGCACTTTCCTCCACGGGAGGTATGTCTCAAACAGTCTACGCTTTGATCGTTCCCTGCAAGACCACTAGTAGTTTCCGATGAACACCTTGAGGCATTCTGTAATCTGTGGACTATTAGAGTGTTGATGAAACACAGAAATTGCAATTGGATTGAATACTACAGTCACCATGCGCACTTTCCTATATGGGAGTAATGTCTCTAACAGTCTACGCTTTGATCGTTAGCTGGAAGACCAGTAGTAGTTTTCGATGCACATCTTGAAACATTCTGTAATCTGTGGGCTATCAGAGTGTTGATGAAACACAGAAAATGCATCGGGATTGAATACAACAGTCACCATGCGCACTTTCCTCCATGGGAGTAATGTCTCAAACAGTCTCCGCAATATCCTTTCTTTCAGGAGTGCTAGTTCTGCAAGTTTCGCAGAAGAGCTTCTGTAAAGTTTGGAAGGTAGGAGACGGATACTGGCAGAAGTAAAGCTGTGAGTACCGGACGTGAGTCGTGCTTCGGTAGCTCAGTTGGTAGAGCACTTGCCCGCGAAAGGCAAAGGTCCCGAGTTCGAGTCTCGGTCGGGCACACAGTTTTAATCTGCCAGGAAGTTTCATATCAGCGCACACTCCGCTGCAGAGTGAAAATCTCATTCTGGAAACATCCCCCAGGCTGTGGCTAAGCCATGTCTCCGCAATATCCTTTCTTTCAGGAGTGCTAGTTCTGCAAGTTTCGCAGAAGAGCTTCTGTAAAGTTTGGAAGGTAGGAGACGGATACTGGCAGAAGTAAAGCTGTGAGTACCGGACGTGAGTCGTGCTTCGGTAGCTCAGTTGGTAGAGCACTTGCCCGCGAAAGGCAAAGGTCCCGAGTTCGAGTCTCGGTCGGGCACACAGTTTTAATCTGCCAGGAAGTTTCATATCAGCGCACACTCCGCTGCAGAGTGAAAATCTCATTCTGGAAACATCCCCCAGGCTGTGGCTAAGCCATGTCTCCGCAATATCCTTTCTTTCAGGAGTGCTAGTTCTGCAAGTTTCGCAGAAGAGCTTCTGTAAAGTTTGGAAGGTAGGAGACGGATACTGGCAGAAGTAAAGCTGTGAGTACCGGACGTGAGTCGTGCTTCGGTAGCTCAGTTGGTAGAGCACTTGCCCGCGAATAGGCAAAGGTCCCGAGTTCGAGTCTCGGTCGGGCACACAGTTTTAATCTGCCAGGAAGTTTCATATCAGCGCACACTCCGCTGCAGAGTGAAAATCTCATTCTGGAAACATCCCCCAGGCTGTGGCTAAGCCATGTCTCCGCAATATCCTTTCTTTCAGGAGTGCTAGTTCTGCAAGTTTCGCAGAAGAGCTTCTGTAAAGTTTGGAAGGTAGGAGACGGATACTGGCAGAAGTAAAGCTGTGAGTACCGGACGTGAGTCGTGCTTCGGTAGCTCAGTTGGTAGAGCACTTGCCCGCGAAAGGCAAAGGTCCCGAGTTCGAGTCTCGGTCGGGCACACAGTTTTAATCTGCCAGGAAGTTTCATATCAGCGCACACTCCGCTGCAGAGTGAAAATCTCATTCTGGAAACATCCCCCAGGCTGTGGCTAAGCCATGTCTCCGCAATATCCTTTCTTTCAGGAGTGCTAGTTCTGCAAGTTTCGCAGAAGAGCTTCTGTAAAGTTTGGAAGGTAGGAGACGGATACTGGCAGAAGTAAAGCTGTGAGTACCGGACGTGAGTCGTGCTTCGGTAGCTCAGTTGGTAGAGCACTTGCCCGCGAAAGGCAAAGGTCCCGAGTTCGAGTCTCGGTCGGGCACACAGTTTTAATCTGCCAGGAAGTTTCATATCAGCGCACACTCCGCTGCAGAGTGAAAATCTCATTCTGGAAACATCCCCCAGGCTGTGGCTAAGCCATGTCTCCGCAATATCCTTTCTTTCAGGAGTGCTAGTTCTGCAAGTTTCGCAGAAGAGCTTCTGTAAAGTTTGGAAGGTAGGAGACGGATACTGGCAGAAGTAAAGCTGTGAGTACCGGACGTGAGTCGTGCTTCGGTAGCTCAGTTGGTAGAGCACTTGCCCGCGAAAGGCAAAGGTCCCGAGTTCGAGTCTCGGTCGGGCACACAGTTTTAATCTGCCAGGAAGTTTCATATCAGCGCACACTCCGCTGCAGAGTGAAAATCTCATTCTGGAAACATCCCCCAGGCTGTGGCTAAGCCATGTCTCCGCAATATCCTTTCTTTCAGGAGTGCTAGTTCTGCAAGTTTCGCAGAAGAGCTTCTGTAAAGTTTGGAAGGTAGGAGACGGATACTGGCAGAAGTAAAGCTGTGAGTACCGGACGTGAGTCGTGCTTCGGTAGCTCAGTTGGTAGAGCACTTGCCCGCGAAAGGCAAAGGTCCCGAGTTCGAGTCTCGGTCGGGCACACAGTTTTAATCTGCCAGGAAGTTTCATATCAGCGCACACTCCGCTGCAGAGTGAAAATCTCATTCTGGAAACATCCCCCAGGCTGTGGCTAAGCCATGTCTCCGCAATATCCTTTCTTTCAGGAGTGCTAGTTCTGCAAGTTTCGCAGAAGAGCTTCTGTAAAGTTTGGAAGGTAGGAGACGGATACTGGCAGAAGTAAAGCTGTGAGTACCGGACGTGAGTCGTGCTTCGGTAGCTCAGTTGGTAGAGCACTTGCCCGCGAAAGGCAAAGGTCCCGAGTTCGAGTCTCGGTCGGGCACACAGTTTTAATCTGCCAGGAAGTTTCATATCAGCGCACACTCCGCTGCAGAGTGAAAATCTCATTCTGGAAACATCCCCCAGGCTGTGGCTAAGCCATGTCTCCGCAATATCCTTTCTTTCAGGAGTGCTAGTTCTGCAAGTTTCGCAGAAGAGCTTCTGTAAAGTTTGGAAGGTAGGAGACGGATACTGGCAGAAGTAAAGCTGTGAGTACCGGACGTGAGTCGTGCTTCGGTAGCTCAGTTGGTAGAGCACTTGCCCGCGAAAGGCAAAGGTCCCGAGTTCGAGTCTCGGTCGGGCACACAGTTTTAATCTGCCAGGAAGTTTCATATCAGCGCACACTCCGCTGCAGAGTGAAAATCTCATTCTGGAAACATCCCCCAGGCTGTGGCTAAGCCATGTCTCCGCAATATCCTTTCTTTCAGGAGTGCTAGTTCTGCAAGTTTCGCAGAAGAGCTTCTGTAAAGTTTGGAAGGTAGGAGACGGATACTGGCAGAAGTAAAGCTGTGAGTACCGGACGTGAGTCGTGCTTCGGTAGCTCAGTTGGTAGAGCACTTGCCCGCGAAAGGCAAAGGTCCCGAGTTCGAGTCTCGGTCGGGCACACAGTTTTAATCTGCCAGGAAGTTTCATATCAGCGCACACTCCGCTGCAGAGTGAAAATCTCATTCTGGAAACATCCCCCAGGCTGTGGCTAAGCCATGTCTCCGCAATATCCTTTCTTTCAGGAGTGCTAGTTCTGCAAGTTTCGCAGAAGAGCTTCTGTAAAGTTTGGAAGGTAGGAGACGGATACTGGCAGAAGTAAAGCTGTGAGTACCGGACGTGAGTCGTGCTTCGGTAGCTCAGTTGGTAGAGCACTTGCCCGCGAAAGGCAAAGGTCCCGAGTTCGAGTCTCGGTCGGGCACACAGTTTTAATCTGCCAGGAAGTTTCAGTCTACGCTTTGATCGTTCCCTGGTAGACCAGTAGTAGCTTCCGATTAACATCTGGAGGCATTCTGTAATCTGTGGACTATCAGAGTGTTGATGAAACACAGAAATTGCATCGGGATTGAAGACAACACTCACCATGCGCACTTTCCACCATGGGAGTAATGTCCCAAACAGTCTACGCTTTGATCGTTCCCTGGAAGACCAGTTGTTGATTCCGATGCACATCGGGAGTCATTCTGTAATCTGTGGACTATCAGAGTGTTGATGAAACACAGAAATTGCATCGGGATTGAATACTACATTCACCATGCGCACTTTCCTCCATGGGAGTAATGTCTGAAACAGTCTACGCTTTGTTCGTTCCCTGGAAGACCATTAGTAGTTTCCGATGCACATCTGGAGGCATTCTGTAATCTGTGGAGTATCAGAGTGTTGATGAAACACAGAAATTGCATCGGGATTGAATACAACAGTCACCATGCGCACTTTCCTCAATGGGAGTAATTCTCAAACAGTCTATGCTTTGATCGTTCCCTGGAAGACCAGTAGTAGTTTCCCATGCACATCTGGTGGCATTCTGTAATCTGCGGACTATCAGAGTGCTGATGAAACACAGAAACTGCATCAGGATTGAATACAACAATCACCATGCGCACTTTCCTCCACGGGAGGTATGTCTCAAGCAGTCAACGCTTTGATCGTTCCCTGGAAGACCAGTAGTAGTTTCCGATGCACATCTGGTGGTATTCTCCAATCTGTGGACAATCAGAGTGTTGATGAAACACAGAAATTGAATCGGGATTGAATACAACAGTCACCATCCGCACTTTCCTCCATGGGAGTAGTGTCTTAAACATTCTACGCGTGGATCGTTCCCAGGAAGTCCAGTAGCAGTTTCCGATGCTCATCTCGTGGCATTCTGTAATCTGTGGAGTATCAGAGTGTTGTTGAAACACAGAAACTGCATCGGGATTCAATACAACAATCACCATGCGCACATTCCTCCACGGGAGGTATGTCTCAAACAGTCTACGCTTTGATCGTTCCCTGGAAGACCAGTAGTAGTTTCCGATGCACATCTGGTGGCATTCTCTAATCTGTGGACTATCAGAGTGTTGATGAAACACAGAAATTGCATCGGGTTTGAATACTACATTCACCATGCGCACTTTCCTCAATGGGAGTAATTCTCAAACAGTCTATGCTTTGATCGTTCCCTGGAAGACCAGTAGTAGTTTCCCATGCACATCTGGTGGCATTCTGTAATCTGTGGACTATCAGAGTGTTGATGAAACACAGAAACTGCATCGGGATTCAATACAACAATCACCATGCGCTCTTTCCTCCACGGGAGGTATGTCTCAAACAGTCTACGCTTTGATCGTTCCCTGGAAGACCAGTAGTAGTTTCCGATGCACATCTGGTGGCATTCTCTAATCTGTGGACTATCAGAGTGTTGATGAAACACAGAAATTGCATCGGGTTTGAATACTACATCACCATGCGCACTTTCCTCAATGGGAGTAATTCTCAAGCAGTCTATGCTTTGATCGTTCCCTGGAAGACCAGTTGTAGTTTCCGATGCACATCTGGTGGTATTCTCTAATCTGTATACTATCAGAGTGTTGATGAAACACAGAAATTGCATCGGGATTGAATACAACAGTCACCATCCGCACTTTCCTCCATGGGAGTAATGTCTGAAACAGTCTACGCTTGGATCGTTCCCAGGAAGACCAGTAGCAGTTTCCGATGCACATCTCGTGGCATTCTGTAATCTGTGGAGTATGAGAGTGTTGATGAAACACAGAAATTGCATCGGGATTGAATACAACAGTCACCATGCGCACTTTCCTCCACGGGAGGTATGTCTCAAACAGTCTACGCTTTGATCGTTCCCTGGAAGACCAGTAGTAGTTTCCGATGCACATCTGGTGGCATTCTGTAATCTGTGGACTATCGGAGTGTTGATGAAACACAGAAATTGCATCGGGATTCAATACAACAATCACCATGCGCACTTTCCTCCACGGGAGGTATGTCTCAAACAGTCTACGCTTTGATCGTTCCCTGGAAGACCAGTAGTAGTTTCCGATGCACATCTGGTGGCATTCTGTAATCTGTTTACTATCAGAGTGTTGATGAAACACAGAAATTGCATCGGGATTGAATACAACAGTCACAATGCGCACTTTCCTCCATGGGAGTAATGTCTCAAACAGTCTACGCTTTGATCGTTCCCTGGAAGACCAGTAGTAGCTTCCGATTAACATCTGGAGGCATTCTGTAATCTGTGGACTATCAGAGTGTTGATGAAACACAAAAATTGCATCGGGATTGAAGACAACAGTCACCATGCGCACTTTCCACCATGGGAGTAATGTCCCAAACAGTCTACGCTTTGATCGTTCCCTGGAAGACCAGTAGTAGTTTCCGATGCACATCTCGTGGCATTCTGTAATCTGTGGACTATCAGAGTGTTGATGAAACACAGAAACTGCATCGGGATTGAATACAACAATCACCATGCGCACTTTCCTCCACGGGAGGTATGTCTCAAACAGTCTACGCTTTGATCGTTCCCTGGAAGACCAGTAGTAGTTTCCGATGCACATCTGGTGGCATTCTCTAATCTGTGGACTATCAGAGTGTTGATGAAACACAGAAATTGCATCGGGATTGAATACTACATTCACCATGCGCACTTTCCTCAATGGGAGTAATTCTCAAACAGTCTACGCTTTGATCGTTCCCTGGAAGACCAGTAGTCGTTTCCGATGCACATCGGGAGGCATTCTGTAATCTGTGGACTATCAGAGTGCTGATGAAACACAGAACTTGCATCGGGATTGAATACAACAATCACCATGCGCTCTTTCCTCCACGGGAGGTATGTCTCAAGCAGTCTACACTTTGATCGTTCCCTGGAAGACCAGTAGTAGTTTCCGATGCACATCTGGTGGCATGCTGTAATCTGTGGACTAGCAGAGTGTTGATGAAACACAGAAACTGCATCGGGATTGAATACAACAATCACCATGCGCACTTTCCTCCACGGGAGGTATGTCTCAAACAGTCTACGCTTTGATCGTTCCCTGGAAGACCAGTAGTAGTTTCCGATGTACATCTGTTGGCATTCTGTAATCTGTGGACTATCAGAGTGTTGATGAAACACAGAAAATGCATCGGGATTGAATACAACAGTCACCATGCGCACTTTCCTCCATGGGAGTAATGTCCCAAACAGTCTACGCTTTGATCGTTCCCTGGAAGACCAGTAGTCGTTTCCGATGCACATCGGGAGGCATTCTGTAACCTGTGGAGTGTCAGAGTGTTGATGAAACACAGAAATTGCATCGGGATTGAATACAACAGTCACCATGAGCACTTTCCTCCATGGGAGGTATGTCTCAAACAGTCTACGCTTTGATCGTTCCCTGCAAGACCTCTAGTAGTTTCCGATGAACACCTTGAGGCATTCTGTAATCTGTGGACTATTAGAGTGTTGATGAAACACAGAAATTGCAATTGGATTGAATACTACAGTCACCATGCGCACTTTCCTATATGGGAGTAATGTCTCTAACAGTCTACGCTTTGATCGTTAGCTGGAAGACCAGTAGTAGTTTCCGATGCACATCTTGAAACATTCTGTAATCTGTGGACTATCAGAGTGTTGATGAAACACAGAAAATGCATCGGGATTGAATACAACAGTCACCATGCGCACTTTCCTCCATGGGAGTAATGTCTCCAACAGTCTACGCTTTGATCGTTCCCTGGAAGACCAGTAGTAGCTTCCGATTAACATCTGGAGGCATTCTGTAATCTGTGGACTATCAGAGTGTTGATGAAACACAGAAATTGCATCGGGATTGAAGACAACACTCACCATGCGCACTTTCCACCATGGGAGTAATGTCCCAAACAGTCTACGCTTTGATCGTTCCCTGGAAGACCAGTTGTTGTTTCCGATGCACATCGGGAGGCATTCTGTAATCTGTGGACTATCAGAGTGTTGATGAAACACAGAAATTGCATCGGGATTGAATACTACATTCACCATGCGCACTTTCCTCCATGGGAGTAATGTCTGAAACAGTCTACGCTTTGTTCGTTCCCTGGAAGACCATTAGTAGTTTCCGATGCACATCTGGAGGCATTCTGTAATCTGTGGAGTATCAGAGTGTTGATGAAACACAGAAATTGAATCGGGATTGAATACAACAGTCACCATGCGCACTTTCCTCAATGGGAGTAATTCTCAAACAGTCTATGCTTTGATCGTTCCCTGGAAGACCAGTAGTAGTTTCCGATGCACATCTGGTGGCATTCTGTAATCTGTGGACTATCAGAGTGCTGATGAAACACAGAAACTGCATCAGGATTGAATACAACAATCACCATGCGCACTTTCCTCCATGGGAGTAGTGTCTTAAACATTCTACGCGTGGATCGTTCCCAGGAAGTCCAGTAGCAGTTTCCGATGCTCATCTCGTGGCATTCTGTAATCTGTGGAGTATCAGAGAGTTGTTGAAACACAGAAACTGCATCGGGATTCAATACAACAATCACCATGCGCACTTTCCTCCACGGGAGGTATGTCTCAAACAGTCTACGCTTTGATCGTTCCCTGGAAGACCAGTAGTAGATTCCGATGCACATCTGGTGGCATTCTCTAATCTGTGGACTATCAGAGTGTTGATGAAACACAGAAATTGCATCGGGATTGAATACTACATTCACCATGCGCACTTTCTTCAATGGGAGTTTTTCTCAAACAGTCTATGCTTTGATCGTTTCCTGGAAGACCAGTAGTAGTTTCCGATGCACATCTGGTGGCATTCTGTAATCTGTGGACTATCAGAGTGTTGATGAAACACAGAAACTGCATCGGGATTCAATACAACAATCACCATGCGCTCTTTCCTCCACGGGAGGTATGTCTCAAACAGTCTACGCTTTGATCGTTCCCTGGAAGACCAGTAGTAGTTTCCGATGCACATCTGGTGGCATACTCTAATCTGTGGACTATCAGAGTGTTGATGAAACACAGAAATTGCATCGGGATTGAATACTACATCACCATGCGCACTTTCCTCAATGGGAGTAATTCTCAAGCAGTCTATGCTTTGATCGTTCCCTGGAAGACCAGTAGTAGTTTCCGATGCACATCTGGTGGTATTCTCTAATCTGTGGACTATCAGAGTGTTGATGAAACACAGAAATTGCATCGGGATTGAATACAACAGTCACCATCCGCACTTTCCTCCATGGGAGTAATGTCTGAAACAGTCTACGCTTTGATCGTTCCCTGGAAGACCAGTAGTAGCTTCCGATTAACATCTGGAGGCATTCTGTAATCTGTGGACTATCAGAGTGTTGATGAAACACAAAAATTGCATCGGGATTGAAGACAACAGTCACCATGCGCACTTTCCACCATGGGAGTAATGTCCCAAACAGTCTACGCTTTGATCGTTCCCTGGAAGACCAGTAGTAGTTTCCGATGCACATCTGGTGGCATTCTGTAATCTGTTTACTATCAGAGTGTTGATGAAACACAGAAATTGCATCGGGATTGAATACAACAGTCACAATGCGCACTTTCCTCCATGGGAGTAATTCTGAAACAGTCTACGCTTTGATCGCTCCCTGGAAGACCAGTAGTAGTTTCCGATGCACATCTGGTGGCATTCTGTAATCTGTGGACTATCAGAGTGTTGATGAAACACAGAAATTGCATCGGGATTCAATACAACAATCACCATGCGCACTTTCCTCCACGGGAGGTATGTCTCAAACAGTCTACGTTTTGATCGTTCCCTGCAAGTCCAGTAGTAGTTTCCGATGAACACCTTGAGGCATTCTATAATCTGTGGACTATTAGAGTGTTGATGAAACACAGAAATTGCAATTGGATTGAATACTACAGTCACCATGCGCACTTTCCTATATGGGAGTAATGTCTCTAACAGTCTACGCTTTGATCGTTAGCTGGAAGACCAGTAGTAGTTTCCGATGCACATCTTGAAACATTCTGTAATCTGTGGACTATCAGAGTGTTGATGAAACACAGAAAATGCATCGGGATTGAATACAACAGTCACCATGCGCACTTTCCTCCATGGGAGTAATGTCTCAAACAGTCTACGCTTTGATCGTTCCCTGGAAGACCAGTAGTAGCTTCCGATTAACATCTGGAGGCATTCTGTAATCTGTGGACTATCAGAGTGTTGATGAGACACAGAAATTGCATCGGGATTGAAGACAACACTCACCATGCGCACTTTCCACCATGGGAGTAATGTCCCAAACAGTCTACGCTTTGATCGTTCCCTGGAAGACCAGTTGTTGTTTCCGATGCACATCGGGAGGCATTCTGTAATCTGTGGACTATCAGAGTGTTGATGAAACACAGAAATTGCATCGGGATTGATTACTACATTCACCATGCGCACTTTCCTCCATGGGAGTAATGTCTGAAACAGTCTACGCTTTGTTCGTTCCCTGGAAGACCATTAGTAGTTTCCGATGCACATCTGGAGGCATTCTGTAATCTGTGGACTATCAGAGTGCTGATGAAACACAGAAACTGCATCAGGATTGAATACAACAATCACCATGCGCACTTTCCTCCACGGGAGGTATGTCTCAAGCAGTCTACGCTTTGATCGTTCCCTGGAAGACCAGTAGTAGTTTCCGATGCACATCTGGTGGTATTCTCTAATCTGTGGACAATCAGAGTGTTGATGAAACACAGAAATTGCATCGGGATTGAATACAACAGTCACCATCCGCACTTTCCTCCATGGGAGTAGTGTCTTAAACATTATACGCGTGGATCGTTCCCAGGAAGTCCAGTAGCAGTTTCCGATGCTCATCTCGTGGCATTCTGTAATCTGTGGAGTATCAGAGTGTTGTTGAAACACAGAAACTGCATCGGGATTCAATACAACAATCACCATGCGCACTTTCCTCCACGGGAGGTATGTCTCAAACAGTCTACGCTTTAATCGTTCCCTGGAAGACCAGTAGTACTTTCCGATGCACATCTTGTGGTATTCTCTAATCTGTGGACTATCAGAGTGTTGATGAAACACAGAAATTGCATCGGGATTGAATACAACAGTCACCATTCGCACTTTCCTCCATGGGAGTAATGTCCCAAACAGTCTACCCTTTGATCGTTCACTGGAAGACCAGTAGTTGTTTCCGATGCACATCGGGAGGCATTCTGTAATCTGTGGACTATCAGAGTGTTGATGAAACACAGAAATTGCATCGGGATTGAATACAACAGTCACCATGCGCACTTTCCTCCATGGGAGTAATTCTGAAACAGTCTACGCTTTGATCGTTTCCTGGAAGACCAGTAGTAGTTTCCGATGCACATCTGGTGGCATTCTGTAATCTGTGGACTATCAGAGTGTTGATGAAACACAGAAATTTCATCGGGATTGAATACAACAATCACCATGCGCACTTTCCTCCACGGGAGGTATTTCTCAAACAGTCTACGCTTTGATCGTTCCCTGCAAGACCAGTAGTAGTTTCCGATGAACACCTTGAGGCATTCTGTAATCTGTGGACTATTAGAGTGTTGATGAAACACAGAAATTGCAATTGGATTGAATACAACAGTCACCATGCGCACTTTCCTATATGGGAGTAATGTCTCTAACAGTCTACGTTTTGATCGTTAGCTGGAAGACCAGTAGTAGTTTCCGATGCACATCTTGAAACATTCTGTAATCTGTGGACTATCAGAGTGTTGATGAAACACAGAAACTGCATCGGGATTGAATACAACAATCACCATGCGCACTTTCCTCCAAGGGAGGTATGTCTCAAACAGTCTACGCTTTGATCGTTCCCTGGAAGACCAGTAGTAGTTTCCGATGCACATCTGGTGGCATTCTCTAATCTGTGGACTATCGGAGTGTTGATGAAACACAGAAATTGCATCGGGATTGAATACTACATTCACCATGCGCACTTTCCTCAATGGGAGTAATTCTCAAACAGTCTATGCTTTGATCGTTCCCTGGAAGACCAGTAGTAGTTTCCGATGCACATCTGGTGGCATTCTGTAATCTGTGGACTATCAGAGTGTTGATGAAACACAGAAATTGCATCGGGATTGAATACAACAATCACCATGCGCACTTTCCTCCACGGGAGGTATGTCTCAAACAGTCTACGCTTTGATCGTTCCCTGGAAGACCAGTAGTAGTTTCCGATGCACATCCGGTGGCATTCTGTAATCTGTGGACTATCAGAGTGTTGATGAAACACAGAATCTGCATTGGGACTGAATACAACAATCACCATGCGCACTTTCCTCCACGGGAGGTATGTCTCAAACAGTCTACGCTTTGATCGTTCCCTGGAAGACCAGTAGTAGTTTCCGATGCACATCTGGTGGTATTCTCTAATCTGTGGACTATCAGAGTGTTGAAGAAACACAGAAATTGCATCGGGATTGAATACAACAGTCACCATCCGCACTTTCCTCCATGGGAGTAATGTCCGAAACAGTCTACGCTTGGATCGTTCCCAGGAAGACCAGTAGCAGTTTCCGATGCACATCTCGTGGCATTCTGTAACCTGTGGAGTATCAGAGTGTTGATGAAACACAGAGATTGCATCGGGGATTGAATACAACAATCACCATGCGCACTTTCCTCCATGGGAGGTATGTCTCAAACAGTCTACGCTTTGATCGTTCCCTGCAAGACCAGTAGTAGTTTCCGGTGAACACCTTGAGGCATTCTGTTATCTGTGGACTATCAGAGTGTTGATGAAACACAGAAATTGCAATTGGATTGAATACTACAGTCACCATGCGCACTTTCCTATATGGGAGTAATGTCTCTAACAGTCTACGCTTTGATCGTTAGCTGGAAGACCAGTAGTAGTTTCCGATGCACATCTTGAAACATTCTGTAATCTGTGGACTATCAGAGTGTTGAAACACAGTAATTGCATCGGGATTGAATACTACATTCACCATGCGCACTTTCCTCAATGGGAGTAATTCTCAAACAGTCTATGCTTTGATCGTTCCCTGGAAGACCAGTAGTAGTTTCTGATGCACATCTGGTGGCATTCTGTAATCTGTGGACTATCAGAGTGTTGATGAAACACAGAAACTGCATCGGGATTGAATACAACAATCACCATGCGCACTTTCCTCCACGGGAGGTATGTCTCAAACAGTCTACGCTTTAATCGTTCCCTGGAAGACCAGTAGTAGTTTCCGATGCACATCTTAAAGTATTCTCTAATCTGTGGACTATCAGAGTGTTGATGAAACACAGAAATTGCATCGGGATTGAATACAACAGTCACCATTCGCACTTTCCTCCATGGGAGTAATGTCCCAAACAGTCTACCCTTTGATCGTTCACTGGAAGACCAGTAGTTGTTTCCGATGCACATCGGGAGGCATTCTGTAATCTGTGGACTATCAGAGTGTTGATGAAACACAGAAATTGCATCGGGATTGAATACAACAGTCACCATGCGCACTTTCCCCATGGGAGTAATTCTGAAACAGTCTACGCTTTAATCGTTTCCTGGAAGACCAGTAGTAGTTTCCGATGCACATCTGGTGGCATTCTGTAATCTGTGGACTATCAGAGTGTTGATGAAACACAGAAATTTCATCGGGATTGAATACAACAATCACCATGCGCACTTTCCTCCACGGGAGGTATTTCTCAAACAGTCTACGCTTTGATCGTTCCCTGCAAGACCAGTAGTAGTTTCCGATGAACACCTTGAGGCATTCTGTAATCTGTGGACTATTAGAGTGTTGATGAAACACAGAAATTGCAATTGGATTGAATACAACAGTCACCATGCGCACTTTCCTATATGGGAGTAATGTCTCTAACAGTCTACGTTTTGATCGTTAGCTTTAAGACCAGTAGTAGTTTCCGATGCACATCTTGAAACATTCTGTAATCTGTGGACTATCAGAGTGTTGATGAAACACAGAAACTGCATCGGGATTGAAGACAACAGTCACCATGCGCACTTTCCTCCAAGGGAGGTATGTCTCAAACAGTCTACGCTTTGATCGTTCCCTGGAAGACCAGTAGTAGTTTCCGATGCACATCTGGTGGCATTCTCTAATCTGTGGACTATCGGAGTGTTGATGAAACACAGAAATTGCATCGGGATTGAATACTACATTCACCATGCGCACTTTCCTCAATGGGAGTAATTCTCAAACAGTCTATGCTTTGATCGTTCCCTGGAAGACCAGTAGTAGTTTCTGATGCACATCTGGTGGCATTCTGTAATCTGTGGACTATCAGAGTGTTGATGAAGCACAGAAACTGCATCGGGATTGAATACAACAATCACCATGCGCACTTTCCTCCACGGGAGGTATGTCTCAAACAGTCTACGCTTTAATCGTTCCCTGGAAGACCAGTAGTAGTTTCCGATGCACATCTTGTGGTATTCTCTAATCTGTGGACTATCAGAGTGTTGATGAAACACAGAAATTGCATCGGGATTGAATACAACAGTCACCATTCGCACTTTCCTCCATGGGAGTAATGTCCCAAACAGTCTACCCTTTGATCGTTCACTGGAAGACCAGTAGTTGTTTCCGATGCACATCGGGAGGCATTCTGTAATCTGTGGACTATCAGAGTGTTGATGAAACACAGAAATTGCATCGGGATTGAATACAACAGTCACCATGCGCACTTTCCTCCATGGGAGTAATTCTGAAACAGTCTACGCTTTGATCGTTTCCTGGAAGACCAGTAGTAGTTTCCGATGCACATCTGGTGGCATTCTGTAATCTGTGGACTATCAGAGTGTTGATGAAACACAGAAATTGCATCGGGATTGAATACAACAATCACCATGCGCACTTTCCTCCACGGGAGGTATTTCTCAAACAGTCTACGCTTTGATCGTTCCCTGCAAGACCAGTAGTAGTTTCCGATGAACACCTTGAGGCATTCTGTAATCTGTGGACTATTAGAGTGTTGATGAAACACAGAAATTGCAATTGGATTGAATACAACAGTCACCATGCGCACTTTCCTATATGGGAGTAATGTCTCTAACAGTCTACGTTTTGATCGTTAGCTGGAAGACCAGTAGTAGTTTCCGATGCACATCTTGAAACATTCTGTAATCTGTGGACTATCAGAGTGTTGATGAAACACAGATATTGCATCGGGATTCAATACAACAGTCACCATGCGCACTTTCTTCCATGGGAGTAATTCTGAAACAGTCTACGCTTTGATCGTTCACTGGAAGACCAGTAGTAGTTTCCGATGCACATCTGGTGGCATTCTGTAATCTGTGGACTATCAGAGTGTTGATGAAACACAGAAATTGCATCGGGATTGAATACAACAATCACCATGCGCACTTTCCTCCACGGGAGGTATGTCTCAAACAGTCTACGCTTTGATCGTTCCCTGGAAGACCAGTAGTAGTTTCCGATGCACATCCGGTGGCATTCTGTAATCTGTGGACTATCAGAGTGTTGATGAAACACAGAATCTGCATTGGGACTGAATACAACAATCACCATGCGCACTTTCCTCCACGGGAGGTATGTCTCAAACAGTCTACGCTTTGATCGTTCCCTGGAAGACCAGTAGTAGTTTCCGATGCACATCTGGTGGTATTCTCTAATCTGTGGACTATCAGAGTGTTGATGAAACACAGAAATTGCATCGGGATTGAATACAACAGTCACCATCCGCACTTTCCTCCATGGGGGTAATGTCCGAAACAGTCTACGCTTGGATCGTTCCCAGGAAGACCAGTAGCAGTTTCCGATGCGCATCTCGTGGCATTCTGTAACCTGTGGAGTATCAGAGTGTTGATGAAACACAGAGATTGCATCGGGGATTGAATACAACAATCACCATGCGCACTTTCCTCCATGGGAGGTATGTCTCAAACAGTCTACGCTTTGATCGTTCCCTGCAAGACCAGTAGTAGTTTCCGGTGAACGCCTTGAGGCATTCTGTAATCTGTGGACTATCAGAGTGTTGAAACACAGTAATTGCATCGGGATTGAATACTACATTCACCATGCGCACTTTCCTCAATGGGAGTAATTCTCAAACAGTCTATGCTTTGATCGTTCCCTGGAAGACCAGTAGTAGTTTCTGATGCACATCTGGTGGCATTCTGTAATCTGTGGACTATCAGAGTGTTGATGAAACACAGAAACTGCATCGGGATTGAATACAACAATCACCATGCGCACTTTCCTCCACGGGAGGTATGTCTCAAACAGTCTACGCTTTAATCGTTCCCTGGAAGACCAGTAGTAGTTTCCGATGCACATCTTGTGGTATTCTCTAATCTGTGGACTATCAGAGTGTTGATGAAACACAGAAATTGCATCGGGATTGAATACAACAGTCACCATTCGCACTTTCCTCCATGGGAGTAATGTCCCAAACAGTCTACCCTTTGATCGTTCACTGGAAGACCAGTAGTTGTTTCCGATGCACATCGGGAGGCATTCTGTAATCTGTGGACTATCAGAGTGTTGATGAAACACAGAAATTGCATCGGGATTGAATACAACAGTCACCATGCGCACTTTCCTCCATGGGAGTAATTCTGAAACAGTCTACGCTTTGATCGTTTCCTGGAAGACCAGTAGTAGTTTCCGATGCACATCTGGTGGCATTCTGTAATCTGTGGACTATCAGAGTGTTGATGAAACACAGAAATTTCATCGGGATTGAATACAACAATCACCATGCGCACTTTCCTCCACGGGAGGTATTTCTCAAACAGTCTACGCTTTGATCGTTCCCTGCAAGACCAGTAGTAGTTTCCGATGAACACCTTGAGGCATTCTGTAATCTGTGGACTATTAGAGTGTTGATGAAACACAGAAATTGCAATTGGATTGAATACAACAGTCACCATGCGCACTTTCCTATATGGGAGTAATGTCTCTAACAGTCTACGTTTTGATCGTTAGCTGGAAGACCAGTAGTAGTTTCCGATGCACATCTTGAAACATTCTGTAATCTGTGGACTATCAGAGTGTTGATGAAACACAGAAATTGCATCGGGATTGAATACAACAATCACCATGCGCACTTTCCTCCACGGGAGGTTTGTCTCAAGCAGTCTACGCTTTGATCGTTCCCTGGAAGACCAGTAGTAGTTTCCGATGCACATCTGGTGGTATTCTGTAATCTGTGGACAATCAGAGTGCTGATGAAACACAGAAATTTCATCGGGATTGAATACAACAGTCACCATGCGCACTTTCCTCCATGGGATTAATGTCTCAAACAGTCTACGCTTTGATCGTTCCCTGGAAGACAAGTAGTTGCTTACGATTAACATCTGGAGGCATTCTGTATTCTGTGGACTATCAGAGTGTTGATGAAACACAGAAATTGCATCGGGATTGAAGACAACAGTCACCATGAGCACTTTCCACCATGGGAGTAATGTCCTAAACAGTCTACGCTTTGATCGTTTCCTGGAAGACCAGTAGTAGTTTCCGATGCACATCTGGTGGCATTCTGTAATCTGTGGACTATCAGAGTGTTGATAAAACACAGAAACTGCATCGGGATTGAATACAACAATCACCATGCGCACTTTCCTCCATGGGAGGTATGTCTCAAACAGTCTACGATTTGATCGTTCCCTGGAAGACCAGTAGTAGTTTCCGATGCCCATCTGGTGGCATTCTCTAATCTGTGGACCATCAGAGTGTTGATGAAACACAGAAATTGCATCGGAATTGAATACTACATTCACCATGCGCACTTTCCTCAATGGGAGTAATTCTCAAACAGTCTATGCTTTGATCGTTTCCTGGAAGACCAGTAGTAGTTTCTGATGCACATCTGGTGGCATTCTGTAATCTGTGGACTATCAGAGTGCTGATGAAACAGAGAACTTGCATCGGGATTGAATACAACAATCACCATGCGCTCTTTCCTCCACTTGAGGTATGTCTCAAGCAGTCTACACTTTGATCGTTCCCTGGAAGACCAGTAGTAGTTTCCGATGCACATCTGGTGGCATTCTGTAATCTGTGGACTATCAGAGTGTTGATGAAACACAGAAACTGCATCGGGATTGAATACAACAATCACCATGCGCACTTTCCTACACGGGAGGTATGTCTCAAACAGTCTACGCTTTGATCGTTCCCTGGAAGACCAGTAGTAGTTTCCGATGCACATCTGGTGGTATTCTCTAATCTGTGGACTATCAGAGTGTTGATGAAACACAGAAACTGCATCGGGATTGAATACAACAGTCACCATCCGCACTTTCCTCCATGGGAGTAATGTCCCAAACAGTCTATCCTTTGATCGTTCCCTGGAAGACCAGTAGTAGTTTCCGATGCATATCTGGTGGCATTCTGTAATGTGTGGACTATCAGAGTCTTGATGAAACACAGAAATTGCATCGGTATTGAATACAACAATCTCCATGCGCACTTTCCTCCATGGGAGGTATGTCACAAACAGTATACGCTTTGATCGTTCCCTGCAAGACCAGTAGTAGTTTCCGATGAACACCTTGAGGCATTCTGTAATCTCTGGACTATTAGAGTGTTGATGAAACACAGAAATTGCAATTGGATTGAATACTACAGTCAATATGCGCACTTTCCTATATGGGAGTAATGTCTCTAACAGTCTACGCTTTGATCGTTAGCTGGAAGACCAGTAGTAGTTTCCGATGCACATCTTGAAACATTCTGTAATCTGTGGCCTATCAGAGTGTTGATGAAACACAGAAAATGCATCGGGATTGAATACAACAGTCACCATGCGCACTTTCCTCCATGGGAGTAATGTCTCAAACAGTCTACGCTTTGATCGTTCCCTGGAAGACCAGTAGTAGTTTCCGATGTACATCTGGTGGCATTCTGTAATCTGTGGACTATCAGAGTGTTGATGAAACACAGAAAAAGAATCGGGATCGAATACAACAGTCACCATGCGCACTTTCCTCCATGGGAGTAATGTCCCAAACAGTCTACGCTTTGATCGTTCCCTGGAAGACCAGTAGTCGTTTCCGATGCACATCGGGTGGCATTCTGTAACCTGTGGAGTATCAGAGTGTTGATGAAACACAGAAATTGCATCGGGATTGAATACAACAGTCACCATGAGCACTTTCCTCCATGGGAGTAATTCTGAAACAGTCTACGCTTTGATCGCTCCCTGGAAGACCAGTAGTAGTTTCCGATGCACATCTGGTGGCATTCTGTAATCTGTAGACTATCAGAGTGTTGATGAAACACAGAAATTGCATCGGGATTCAATACAACAATCACCATGCGCACTTTCCTCCACGGGAGGTATGTCTCAAACAGTCTACGCTTTGATCGTTCCCTGCAAGACCACTAGTAGTTTCCGATGAACACCTTGAGGCATTCTGTAATCTGTGGACTATTAGAGTGTTGATGAAACACAGAAATTGCAATTGGATTGAATACTACAGTCACCATGCGCACTTTCCTATATGGGAGTAATGTCTCTAACAGTCTACGCTTTGATCGTTAGCTGGAAGACCAGTAGTAGTTTTCGATGCACATCTTGAAACATTCTGTAATCTGTGGGCTATCAGAGTGTTGATGAAACACAGAAAATGCATCGGGATTGAATACAACAGTCACCATGCGCACTCTCCTCCATGGGAGTAATGTCTCAAACAGTCTCCGCAATATCCTTTCTTTCAGGAGTGCTAGTTCTGCAAGTTTCGCAGAAGAGCTTCTGTAAAGTTTGGAAGGTAGGAGACGGATACTGGCAGAAGTAAAGCTGTGAGTACCGGACGTGAGTCGTGCTTCGGTAGCTCAGTTGGTAGAGCACTTGCCCGCGAAAGGCAAAGGTCCCGAGTTCGAGTCTCGGTCGGGCACACAGTTTTAATCTGCCAGGAAGTTTCATATCAGCGCACACTCCGCTGCAGAGTGAAAATCTCATTGTGGAAACATCCCCCAGGCTGTGGCTAAGCCATGTCTCCGCAATATCCTTTCTTTCAGGAGTGCTAGTTCTGCAAGTTTCGCAGAAGAGCTTCTGTAAAGTTTGGAAGGTATGAGACGGATACTGGCAGAAGTAAAGCTGTGAGTACCGGACGTGAGTCGTGCTTCGGTAGCTCAGTTGGTAGAGCACTTGCCCGCGAAAGGCAAAGGTCCCGAGTTCGAGTCTCGGTCGGGCACACAGTTTTAATCTGCCAGGAAGTTTCATATCAGCGCACACTCCGCTGCAGAGTGAAAATCTCATTTTGGAAACATCCCCCAGGCTGTGGCTAAGCCATGTCTCCGCAATATCCTTTCTTTCAGGAGTGCTAGTTCTGCAAGTTTCGCAGAAGAGCTTCTGTAAAGTTTGGAAGGTAGGAGACGGATACTGGCAGAAGTAAAGCTGTGAGTACCGGACGTGAGTCGTGCTTCGGTAGCTCAGTTGGTAGAGCACTTGCCCGCGAAAGGCAAAGGTCCCGAGTTCGAGTCTCGGTCGGGCACACAGTTTTAATCTGCCAGGAAGTTTCATATCAGCGCACACTCCGCTGCAGAGTGAAAATCTCATTCTGGAAACATCCCCCAGGCTGTGGCTAAGCCATGTCTCCGCAATATCCTTTCTTTCAGGAGTGCTAGTTCTGCAAGTTTCGCAGAAGAGCTTCTGTAAAGTTTGGAAGGTAGGAGACGGATACTGGCAGAAGTAAAGCTGTGAGTACCGGACGTGAGTCGTGCTTCGGTAGCTCAGTTGGTAGAGCACTTGCCCGCGAAAGGCAAAGGTCCCGAGTTCGAGTCTCGGTCGGGCACACAGTTTTAATCTGCCAGGAAGTTTCATATCAGCGCACACTCCGCTGCAGAGTGAAAATCTCATTCTGGAAACATCCCCCAGGCTGTGGCTAAGCCATGTCTCCGCAATATCCTTTCTTTCAGGAGTGCTAGTTCTGCAAGTTTCGCAGAAGAGCTTCTGTAAAGTTTGGAAGGTAGGAGACGGATACTGGCAGAAGTAAAGCTGTGAGTACCGGACGTGAGTCGTGCTTCGGTAGCTCAGTTGGTAGAGCACTTGCCCGCGAATAGGCAAAGGTCCCGAGTTCGAGTCTCGGTCGGGCACACAGTTTTAATCTGCCAGGAAGTTTCATATCAGCGCACACTCCGCTGCAGAGTGAAAATCTCATTCTGGAAACATCCCCCAGGCTGTGGCTAAGCCATGTCTCCGCAATATCCTTTCTTTCAGGAGTGCTAGTTCTGCAAGTTTCGCAGAAGAGCTTCTGTAAAGTTTGGAAGGTAGGAGACGGATACTGGCAGAAGTAAAGCTGTGAGTACCGGACGTGAGTCGTGCTTCGGTAGCTCAGTTGGTAGAGCACTTGCCCGCGAAAGGCAAAGGTCCCGAGTTCGAGTCTCGGTCGGGCACACAGTTTTAATCTGCCAGGAAGTTTCATATCAGCGCACACTCCGCTGCAGAGTGAAAATCTCATTCTGGAAACATCCCCCAGGCTGTGGCTAAGCCATGTCTCCGCAATATCCTTTCTTTCAGGAGTGCTAGTTCTGCAAGTTTCGCAGAAGAGCTTCTGTAAAGTTTGGAAGGTAGGAGACGGATACTGGCAGAAGTAAAGCTGTGAGTACCGGACGTGAGTCGTGCTTCGGTAGCTCAGTTGGTAGAGCACTTGCCCGCGAAAGGCAAAGGTCCCGAGTTCGAGTCTCGGTCGGGCACACAGTTTTAATCTGCCAGGAAGTTTCATATCAGCGCACACTCCGCTGCAGAGTGAAAATCTCATTCTGGAAACATCCCCCAGGCTGTGGCTAAGCCATGTCTCCGCAATATCCTTTCTTTCAGGAGTGCTAGTTCTGCAAGTTTCGCAGAAGAGCTTCTGTAAAGTTTGGAAGGTAGGAGACGGATACTGGCAGAAGTAAAGCTGTGAGTACCGGACGTGAGTCGTGCTTCGGTAGCTCAGTTGGTAGAGCACTTGCCCGCGAAAGGCAAAGGTCCCGAGTTCGAGTCTCGGTCGGGCACACAGTTTTAATCTGCCAGGAAGTTTCAGTCTACGCTTTGATCGTTCCCTGGTAGACCAGTAGTAGCTTCCGATTAACATCTGGAGGCATTCTGTAATCTGTGGACTATCAGAGTGTTGATGAAACACAGAAATTGCATCGGGATTGAAGACAACACTCACCATGCGCACTTTCCACCATGGGAGTAATGTCCCAAACAGTCTACGCTTTGATCGTTCCCTGGAAGACCAGTTGTTGATTCCGATGCACATCGGGAGGCATTCTGTAATCTGTGGACTATCAGAGTGTTGATGAAACACAGAAATTGCATCGGGATTGAATACTACATTCACCATGCGCACTTTCCTCCATGGGAGTAATGTCTGAAACAGTCTACGCTTTGTTCGTTCCCTGGAAGACCATTAGTAGTTTCCGATGCACATCTGGAGGCATTCTGTAATCTGTGGAGTATCAGAGTGTTGATGAAACACAGAAATTGCATCGGGATTGAATACAACAGTCACCATGCGCACTTTCCTCAATGGGAGTAATTCTCAAACAGTCTATGCTTTGATCGTTCCCTGGAAGACCAGTAGTAGTTTCCCATGCACATCTGGTGGCATTCTGTAATCTGCGGACTATCAGAGTGCTGATGAAACACAGAAACTGCATCAGGATTGAATACAACAATCACCATGCGCACTTTCCTCCACGGGAGGTATGTCTCAAGCAGTCAACGCTTTGATCGTTCCCTGGAAGACCAGTAGTAGTTTCCGATGCACATCTGGTGGTATTCTCCAATCTGTGGACAATCAGAGTGTTGATGAAACACAGAAATTGAATCGGGATTGAATACAACAGTCACCATCCGCACTTTCCTCCATGGGAGTAGTGTCTTAAACATTCTACGCGTGGATCGTTCCCAGGAAGTCCAGTAGCAGTTTCCGATGCTCATCTCGTGGCATTCTGTAATCTGTGGAGTATCAGAGTGTTGTTGAAACACAGAAACTGCATCGGGATTCAATACAACAATCACCATGCGCACTTTCCTCCACGGGAGGTATGTCTCAAACAGTCTACGCTTTGATCGTTCCCTGGAAGACCAGTAGTAGTTTCCGATGCACATCTGGTGGCATTCTCTAATCTGTGGACTATCAGAGTGTTGATGAAACACAGAAATTGCATCGGGTTTGAATACTACATTCACCATGCGCACTTTCCTCAATGGGAGTAATTCTCAAACAGTCTATGCTTTGATCGTTCCCTGGAAGACCAGTAGTAGTTTCCGATGCACATCTGGTGGCATTCTGTAATCTGTGGACTATCAGAGTGTTGATGAAACACAGAAACTGCATCGGGATTCAATACAACAATCACCATGCGCTCTTTCCTCCACGGGAGGTATGTCTCAAACAGTCTACGCATTGATCGTTCCCTGGAAGACCAGTAGTAGTTTCCGATGCACATCTGGTGGCATTCTCTAATCTGTGGACTATCAGAGTGTTGATGAAACACAGAAATTGCATCGGGTTTGAATACTACATCACCATGCGCACTTTCCTCAATGGGAGTAATTCTCAAGCAGTCTATGCTTTGATCGTTCCCTGGAAGACCAGTTGTAGTTTCCGATGCACATCTGGTGGTATTCTCTAATCTGTATACTATCAGAGTGTTGATGAAACACAGAAATTGCATCGGGATTGAATACAACAGTCACCATCCGCACTTTCCTCCATGGGAGTAATGTCTGAAACAGTCTACGCTTGGATCGTTCCCAGGAAGACCAGTAGCAGTTTCCGATGCACATCTCGTGGCATTCTGTAATCTGTGGAGTATGAGAGTGTTGATGAAACACAGAAATTGCATCGGGATTGAATACAACAGTCACCATGCGCACTTTCCTCCACGGGAGGTATGTCTCAAACAGTCTACGCTTTGATCGTTCCCTGGAAGACCAGTAGTAGTTTCCGATGCACATCTGGTGGCATTCTGTAATCTGTGGACTATCGGAGTGTTGACGAAACACAGAAATTGCATCGGGATTCAATACAACAATCACCATGCGCACTTTCCTCCACGGGAGGTATGTCTCAAACAGTCTACGCTTTGATCGTTCCCTGGAAGACCAGTAGTAGTTTCCGATGCACATCTGGTGGCATTCTGTAATCTGTTTACTATCAGAGTGTTGATGAAACACAGAAATTGCATCGGGATTGAATACAACAGTCACAATGCGCACTTTCCTCCATGGGAGTAATGTCTCAAACAGTCTACGCTTTGATCGTTCCCTGGAAGACCAGTAGTAGCTTCCGATTAACATCTGGAGGCATTCTGTAATCTGTGGACTATCAGAGTGTTGATGAAACACAAAAATTGCATCGGGATTGAAGACAACAGTCACCATGCGCACTTTCCACCATGGGAGTAATGTCCCAAACAGTCTACGCTTTGATCGTTCCCTGGAAGACCAGTAGTAGTTTCCGATGTACATCTGGTGGCATTCTGTAATCTGTGGACTATCAGAGTGTTGATGAAATACAGAAAATGCATCGGGATTGAATACAACAGTCACCATGCGCACTTTCCTCCATGGGAGTAATGTCCCAAACAGTCTACGCTTTGATCGTTCCCTGGAAGACCAGTAGTCGTTTCCGATGCACATCGGGAGGCATTCTGTAACCTGTGGAGTGTCAGAGTGTTGATGAAACACAGAAATTGCATCGGGATTGAATACAACAGTCACCATGAGCACTTTCCTCCATGGGAGGTATGTCTCAAACAGTCTACGCTTTGATCGTTCCCTGCAAGACCACTAGTAGTTTCCGATGAACACCTTGAGGCATTCTGTAATCTGTGGACTATTAGAGTGTTGATGAAACACAGAAATTGCAATTGGATTGAATACTACAGTCACCATGCGCACTTTCCTATATGGGAGTAATGTCTCTAACAGTCTACGCTTTGATCGTTAGCTGGAAGACCAGTAGTAGTTTCCGATGCACATCTTGAAACATTCTGTAATCTGTGGACTATCAGAGTGTTGATGAAACACAGAAAATGCATCGGGATTGAATACAACAGTCACCATGCGCACTTTCCTCCATGGGAGTAATGTCTCCAACAGTCTACGCTTTGATCGTTCCCTGGAAGACCAGTAGTAGTTTCCGATTAACATCTGGAGGCATTCTGTAATCTGTGGACTATCAGAGTGTTGATGAAACACAGAAATTGCATCGGGATTGAAGACAACACTCACCATGCGCACTTTCCACCATGGGAGTAATGTCCCAAACAGTCTACGCTTTGATCGTTCCCTGGAAGACCAGTTGTTGTTTCCGATGCACATCGGGAGGCATTCTGTAATCTGTGGACTATCAGAGTGTTGATGAAACACAGAAATTGCATCGGGATTGAATACTACATTCACCATGCGCACTTTCCTCCATGGGAGTAATGTCTGAAACAGTCTACGCTTTGTTCGTTCCCTGGAAGACCATTAGTAGTTTCCGATGCACATCTGGAGGCATTCTGTAATCTGTGGAGTATCAGAGTGTTGATGAAACACAGAAATTGAATCGGGATTGAATACAACAGTCACCATGCGCACTTTCCTCAATGGGAGTAATTCTCAAACAGTCTATGCTTTGATCGTTCCCTGGAAGACCAGTAGTAGTTTCCGATGCACATCTGGTGGCATTCTGTAATCTGTGGACTATCAGAGTGCTGATGAAACACAGAAACTGCATCAGGATTGAATACAACAATCACCATGAGCACTTTCCTCCATGGGAGTAGTGTCTTAAACATTCTACGCGTGGATCGTTCCCAGGAAGTCCAGTAGCAGTTTCCGATGCTCATCTCGTGGCATTCTGTAATCTGTGGAGTATCAGAGAGTTGTTGAAACACAGAAACTGCATCGGGATTCAATACAACAATCACCATGCGCACTTTCCTCCACGGGAGGTATGTCTCAAACAGTCTACGCTTTGATCGTTCCCTGGAAGACCAGTAGTAGTTTCCGATGCACATCTGGTGGCATTCTCTAATCTGTGGACTATCAGAGTGTTGATGAAACACAGAAATTGCATCGGGATTGAATACTACATTCACCATGCGCACTTTCCTCAATGGGAGTAATTCTCAAACAGTCTACGCTTTGATCGTTCCCTGGAAGACCAGTAGTCGTTTCCGATGCACATCGGGAGGCATTCTGTAATCTGTGGACTATCAGAGTGCTGATGAAACACAGAACTTGCATCGGGATTGAATACAACAATCACCATGCGCTCTTTCCTCCACGGGAGGTATGTCTCAAGCAGTCTACACTTTGATCGTTCCCTGGAAGACCAGTAGTAGTTTCCGATGCACATCTGGTGGCATTCTGTAATCTGTGGACTAGCAGAGTGTTGATGAAACACAGAAACTGCATCGGGATTGAATACAACAATCACCATGCGCACTTTCCTCCACGGGAGGTATGTCTCAAACAGTCTACGCTTTGATCGTTCCCTGGAAGACCAGTAGTAGTTTCCGATGTACATCTGGTGGCATTCTGTAATCTGTGGACTATCAGAGTGTTGATGAAACACAGAAAATGCATCGGGATTGAATACAACAGTCACCATGCGCACTTTCCTCCATGGGAGTAATGTCCCAAACAGTCTACGCTTTGATCGTTCCCTGGAAGACCAGTAGTCGTTTCCGATGCACATCGGGAGGCATTCTGTAACCTGTGGAGTGTCAGAGTGTTGATGAAACACAGAAATTGCATCGGGATTGAATACAACAGTCACCATGCTCACTTTCCTCCATGGGAGTAATTCTCAAACAGTCTACGCTTTGATCGTTCCCTGCAAGACCACTAGTAGTTTCCGATGAACACCTTGAGGCATTCTGTAATCTGTGGACTATTAGAGTGTTGATGAAACACAGAAATTGCAATTGGATTGAATACTACAGTCACCATGCGCACTTTCCTATATGGGAGTAATGTCTCTAACAGTCTACGCTTTGATCGTTAGCTGGAAGACCAGTAGTAGTTTCCGATGCACATCTTGAAACATTCTGTAATCTGTGGACTATCAGAGTGTTGATGAAACACAGAAAATGCATCGGGATTGAATACAACAGTCACCATGCGCACTTTCCTCCATGGGAGTAATGTCTTCAACAGTCTACGCTTTGATCGTTCCCTGGAAGACCAGTAGTAGCTTCCGATTAACATCTGGAGGCATTCTGTAATCTGTGGACTATCAGAGTGTTGATGAAACACAGAAATTGCATCGGGATTGAAGACAACACTCACCATGCGCACTTTCCACCATGGGAGTAATGTCCCAAACAGTCTACGCTTTGATCGTTCCCTGGAAGACCAGTTGTTGTTTCCGATGCACATCGGGAGGCATTCTGTAATCTGTGGACTATCAGAGTGTTGATGAAACACAGAAATTGCATCGGGATTGAATACTACATTCACCATGCGCACTTTCCTCCATGGGAGTAATGTCTGAAACAGTCTACGCTTTGTTCGTTCCCTGGAAGACCATTAGTAGATTCCGATGCACATCTGGAGGCATTCTGTAATCTGTGGAGTATCAGAGTGTTGATGAAACACAGAAATTGAATCGGGATTGAATACAACAGTCACCATGCGCACTTTCCTCAATGGGAGTAATTCTCAAACAGTCTATGCTTTGATCGTTCCCTGGAAGACCAGTAGTAGTTTCCGATGCACATCTGGTGGCATTCTGTAATCTGTGGACTATCAGAGTGCTGATGAAACACAGAAACTGCATCAGGATTGAATACAACAATCACCATGAGCACTTTCCTCCATGGGAGTAGTGTCTTAAACATTCTACGCGTGGATCGTTCCCAGGAAGTCCAGTAGCAGTTTCCGATGCTCATCTCGTGGCATTCTGTAATCTGTGGAGTATCAGAGAGTTGTTGAAACACAGAAACTGCATCGGGATTCAATACAACAATCACCATGCGCACTTTCCTCCACGGGAGGTATGTCTCAAACAGTCTACGCTTTGATCGTTCCCTGGAAGACCAGTAGTAGTTTCCGATGCACATCTGGTGGCATTCTCTAATCTGTGGACTATCAGAGTGTTGATGAAACACAGAAATTGCATCGGGATTGAATACTACATTCACCATGCGCACTTTCTTCAATGGGAGTTTTTCTCAAACAGTCTATGCTTTGATCGTTTCCTGGAAGACCAGTAGTAGTTTCCGATGCACATCTGGTGGCATTCTGTAATCTGTGGACTATCAGAGTGTTGATGAAACACAGAAACTGCATCGGGATTCAATACAACAATCACCATGCGCTCTTTCCTCCACGGGAGGTATGTCTCAAACAGTCTACGCTTTGATCGTTCCCTGGAAGACCAGTAGTAGTTTCCGATGCACATCTGGTGGCATACTCTAATCTGTGGACTATCAGAGTGTTGATGAAACACAGAAATTGCATCGGGATTGAATACTACATCACCATGCGCACTTTCCTCAATGGGAGTAATTCTCAAGCAGTCTATGCTTTGATCGTTCCCAGGAAGACCAGTAGCAGTTTCCGATGCACATCTCGTGGCATTCTGTAATCTGTGGAGTATGAGAGTGTTGATGAAACACAGAAATTGCATCGGGATTGAATACAACAGTCACCATGCGCACTTTCCTCCATGGGAGTAATTCTGAAACAGTCTAAGCTTTGATCGTCCCTGGAAGATCAGTAGTAGTTTCCGATGCACATCTGGTGGCATTCTGTAATCTGTGGACTATCAGAGTGTTGATGAAACACAGAAATTGCATCGGGATTCAATACAACAATCACCATGCGCACTTTCCTCCACGGGAGGTATGTCTCAAACAGTCTACGCTTTGATCGTTCCCTGGAAGACCAGTAGTAGTTTCCGATGCACATCTGGTGGCATTCTGTAATCTGTTTACTATCAGAGTGTTGATGAAACACAGAAATTGCATCGGGATTGAATACAACAGTCACAATGCGCACTTTCCTCCATGGGAGTAATGTCTCAAAAAGTCTACGCTTTGATCGTTCCCTGGAAGACCAGTAGTAGCTTCCGATTAACATCTGGAGGCATTCTGTAATCTGTGGACTATCAGAGTGTTGATGAAACACAAAAATTGCATCGGGATTGAAGACAACAGTCACCATGCGCACTTTCCACCATGGGAGTAATGTCCCAAACAGTCTACGCTTTGATCGTTCCCTGGAAGACCAGTAGTAGTTTCCGATGCACATCTCGTGGCATTCTGTAATCTGTGGACTATCAGAGTGTTGATGAAACACAGAAACTGCATCGGGATTGAATACAACAATCACCATGCGCACTTTCCTCCACGGGAGGTATGTCTCAAACAGTCTACGCTTTGATCGTTCCCTGGAAGACCAGTAGTAGTTTCCGATGCACATCTGGTGGCATTCTCTAATCTGTGGACTATCAGAGTGTTGATGAAACACAGAAATTGCATCGGGATTGAATACTACATTCACCATGCGCACTTTCCTCAATGGGAGTAATTCTCAAACAGTCTATGCTTTGATCGTTCCCTGGAAGACCAGTAGTAGTTTCTGATGCACATCTGGTGGCATTCTGTAATCTGTGGACTATCAGAGTGCTGATGAAACACAGAACTTGCATCGGGATTGAATACAACAATCACCATGCGCTCTTTCCTCCACGGGAGGTATGTCTCAAGCAGTCTACACTTTGATCGTTCCCTGGAAGACCAGTAGTAGTTTCCGATGCACATCTGGTGGCATTCTATAATCTGTGGACTATTAGAGTGTTGATGAAACACAGAAATTGCAATTGGATTGAATACTACAGTCACCATGCGCACTTTCCTATATGGGAGTAATGTCTCTAACAGTCTACGCTTTGATCGTTAGCTGGAAGACCAGTAGTAGTTTCCGATGCACATCTTGAAACATTCTGTAATCTGTGGACTATCAGAGTGTTGATGAAACACAGAAAATGCATCGGGATTGAATACAACAGTCACCATGCGCACTTTCCTCCATGGGAGTAATGTCTCAAACAGTCTACGCTTTGATCGTTCCCTGGAAGACCAGTAGTAGCTTCCGATTAACATCTGGAGGCATTCTGTAATCTGTGGACTATCAGAGTGTTGATGAGACACAGAAATTGCATCGGGATTGAAGACAACACTCACCATGCGCACTTTCCACCATGGGAGTAATGTCCCAAACAGTCTACGCTTTGATCGTTCCCTGGAAGACCAGTTGTTGTTTCCGATGCACATCGGGAGGCATTCTGTAATCTGTGGACTATCAGAGTGTTGATGAAACACAGAAATTGCATCGGGATTGATTACTACATTCACCATGCGCACTTTCCTCCATGGGAGTAATGTCTGAAACAGTCTACGCTTTGTTCGTTCCCTGGAAGACCATTAGTAGTTTCCGATGCACATCTGGAGGCATTCTGTAATCTGTGGAGTATCAGAGTGTTGATGAAACACAGAAATTGCATCGGGATTGAATACAACAGTCACCATGCGCACTTTCCTCAATGGGAGTAATTCTCAAACAGTCTATGCTTTGATCGTTCCCTGGAAGACCAGTAGTAGTTTCCGATGCACATCTGGAGGCATTCTGTAATCTGTGGACTATCAGAGTGCTGATGAAACACAGAAACTGCATCAGGATTGAATACAACAATCACCATGCGCACTTTCCTCCACGGGAGGTATGTCTCAAGCAGTCTACGCTTTGATCGTTCCCTGGAAGACCAGTAGTAGTTTCCGATGCACATCTGGTGGTATTCTCTAATCTGTGGACAATCAGAGTGTTGATGAAACACAGAAATTGCATCGGGATTGAATACAACAGTCACCATCCGCACTTTCCTCCATGGGAGTAGTGTCTTAAACATTATACGCGTGGATCGTTCCCAGGAAGTCCAGTAGCAGTTTCCGATGCTCATCTCGTGGCATTCTGTAATCTGTGGAGTATCAGAGTGTTGTTGAAACACAGAAACTGCATCGGGATTCAATACAACAATCACCATGCGCACTTTCCTCCACGGGAGGTATGTCTCAAACAGTCTACGCTTTGATCGTTCCCTGGAAGACCAGTAGTAGTTTCCGATGCACATCTGGTGGCATTCTCTAATCTGTGGACTATCAGAGTGTTGATGAAACACAGAAATTGCATCGGGACTGAATACTACATTCACCATGTGCACTTTCATCAATGGGAGTACTTCTCAAACAGTCTATGCTTTGATCGTTCCCTGGAAGACCAGTAGTAGTTTCCGATGCACATCTGGTGGCATTCTCTAATCTGTGGACTATCAGAGTGTTGATGAAACACAGAAATTGCATCGGGATTGAATACTACATCACCATGCGCACTTTCCTCAATGGGAGTAATTCTCAAGCAGTCTATGCTTTGATCGTTCCCTGGAAGACCAGTAGTAGTATCCGATGCACATCTGGTTGTATTCTCTAATATGTGGACTATCAGAGTGTTGATGAAACACAGAAATTGCATCGGGATTGAATACAACAGTCACCATCCGCACTTTCCTCCATGGGAGTAATGTCTGAAACAGTCTACGCTTGGATCGTTCCCAGGAAGACCAGTAGCAGTTTCCGATGCACATCTCGTGGCATTCTGTAATCTGTGGAGTATGAGAGTGTTGATGAAACACAGAAATTGCATAGGGATTGAATACAACAGTCACCATGCGCATTTTCCTCCATGGGAGTAATTCTGAAACAGTCTACGCTTTGATCGTCCCTGGAAGATCAGTAGTAGTTTCCGATGCACATCTGGTGGCATTCTGTAATCTGTGGACTATCAGAGTGTTGATGAAACACAGAAATTGCATCGGGATTGAATACAACAATCACCATGCGCACTTTCCTCCACGGGAGGAATGTCTCAAACAGTCTACGCTTTGATCGTTCCCTGGGAAGACCAGTAGTAGTTTCCGATGCACATCTGGTGGCATTCTGTAATCTGTTTACTATCAGAGTGTTGATGAAACACAGAAATTGCATCGGGATTGAATACAACAGTCACAAAGCGCACTTTCCTCCATGGGAGTAATGTCTCAAACAGTCTACACTTTGATCGTTCCCTGGAAGACCAGTAGTTGTTTCCGATGCACATCGGGAGGCATTCTGTATTCTGTTGACTATCAGAGTGTTGATGAAACACAGAAATTGCATCGGGATTGAATACTACATTCACCATGCGCACTTTCCTCAATGGGAGTAATTCTCAAACAGTCTATGCTTTGATCGTTCCCTGGAAGACCAGTAGTAGTTTCCGATGCACATCTGGTGGCATTCTGTAATCTGTGGACTATCAGAGTGTTGATGAAACACAGAAACTGCATCGGGATTCAATACAACAATCACCATGCGCACTTACCGCCACAGGAGGTATGTCTCAAACAGTCTACGCTTTGATCGTTCCCTGGAAGACCAGTAGTAGTTTCCGATGCACATCTGGTGGCATTCTCTAATCTGTGGACTATCAGAGTGTTGATGAAACACAGATATTGCATCGGGATTGAATACTACATCACCATGCGCACTTTCCTCAATGGGAGTAATTCTCAAATAGTCTATGCTTTGATCGTTCCCTGGAAGACCAGTAGTAGTTTCCGATGCACATCTGGTGGTATTCTCTAATATGTGGACTATCAGAGTGTTGATGAAACACAGAAATTGCATCGGGATTGAATACAACAGTCACCATCCGCACTTTCCTCCATGGGAGTAATGTCTGAAGCAGTCTAATCTTGGATCGTTCCCAGGAAGACCAGTAGCAGTTTCCGGTGCACATCTCGTGGCATTCTGTAATCTGTGGAGTATGAGAGTGTTGAAGAAACACAGAAATTGCATAGGGATTGAATACAACAGTCACCATGCGCACTTTCCTCCATGGGAGTAATTCTGAAACAGTCTACGCTTTGATCGTCCCTGGAAGATCAGTAGTAGTTTCCGATGCACATCTGGTGGCATTCTGTAATCTGTGGACTATCAGAGTGTTGATGAAACACAGAAATTGCATCGGGATTGAATACAACAATCACCATGCGCACTTTCCTCCACGGGAGGTATGTCTCAAACAGTCTACGCTTTGATCGTTCCCTGGAAGACCAGTAGTAGTTTCCGATGCACATCTGGTGGCATTCTGTAATCTGTTTACTATCAGAGTGTTGATGAAACACAGAAATTGCATCGGGATTGAATACAACAGTCACAAAGCGCACTTTCCTCCATGGGAGTAATGTCTCAAACAGTCTACACTTTGATCGTTCCCTGGAAGACCAGTAGTTGTTTCCGATGCACATCGGGAGGCATTCTGTAATCTGTTGACTATCAGAGTGTTGATGAAACACAAAAATTGCATCGGGATTGAATACAACAGTCACCATCCGCACTTTCCTCCATGGGAGTAATGTCTGAAACAGTCTACGCTTGGATCGTTCCCAGGAAGACCAGTAGCAGTTTCCGATGCACATCTCGTCGCATTCTGTAATCTGTGGAGTATCAGAGTGTTGATGAAACACAAAAATTGCATCGGGATTGAAGACAACAGTCACCATGCGCACTTTCCTCCATGAGAGTAATTCTCAAACAGTCTACGCTTTGATCGTTCCCTGGAAGACCAGTAGTAGTTTCCGATGCACATCTGGTGGCATTCTGTAATCTGTGGACTATCAGAGTTTTGATGAAGCAGAGAAACTGCATCGGGATTCATTACAACAATCACCATGCGCACTTTCCTCCACAGGAGGTATGTCTCAAACAGTCTACGCTTTGATCGTTCCCTGGAAGACCAGTAGTAGTTTCCGATGCACATTTTGTGGCATTCTCTAATCTGTGGACTATCAGAGTGTTGATGAAACACAGAAATTGCATCGGGATTGAATACTACATTCACCATGCGCACTTTCCTCAATGGGAGTAATTCTCAAACAGTCTATGCTTTGATCGTTCCCCTGAAGACCAGTAGTAGTTTCCGATGCACATCTGGTGGCATTCTGTAATCTGTGGACTATCAGAGTGCTGATGAAACACAGAAAATGCATCGGGATTGAATTAAACAATCACCATGCGCACTTTCCTCCACGGGAGGTATGTCTCAAGCAGTCTACGCTTTGATCGTTCCCTGGAAGACCAGTAGTAGTTTCCGATGCACATCTGGTGGCATTCTGTAATCTGTGGACTATCAGAGTGCTGATGAAACACAGAAAATGCATCGGGATTGAATTAAACAATCACCATGCGCACTTTCCTCCACGGGAGGTATGTCTCAAGCAGTCTACGCTTTGATCGTTCCCTGGAAGACCAGTAGTAGTTTCCGATGCACATCTGGTGGCATTCTGTAATCTGTGGACTATCAGAGTGTTGATGAAACACAGAAACTGCATCGGGATTGAATACAACAATCACCATGCGCACTTTCCTCCACGGGAGGTATGTCTCAAACAGTCTACGCTTTGATCGTTCCCTGGAAGACCAGTAGTAGTTTCCGATGCACATCTGGTGGTATTCTCTAATCTGTGGACTATCAGAGTGTTGATGAAACACAGAAATTGCATCGGGATTGAATACAATAGTCACCATCCGCACTTTCCTCCATGGGAGTAATGTTAGAAACATTCTACGCTTGGATCGTTCCCAGGAAGACCAGTAGCAGTTTCCGATGCACATCTCGTGCCATTCTGTAATCTGTGGAGTATGAGAGTGTTGATGAAACACAGAAATTGCATCGGGATTGAATACAACAGTCACCATGCGCACTTTCCTCCATGGGAGTAATTCTGAAACAGTCTACGCTTTGATCGTCCCTGGAAGATCAGTAGTAGTTTCCGATGCTCATCTGGTGGCATTCTGTAATCTGTGGACTATCAGAGTGTTGATGAAACACAGAAATTGCATCGGGATTGAATACAACAATCACCATGCGCACTTTCCTCCACGGGAGGTATGTCTCAAACAGTCTACGCTTTGATCGTTCCCTGGAAGACCAGTAGTAGTTTCAGATGCACATCTGGTGGCATTCTGTAATCTGTGGACTATCAGAGTGTTGATGAAACACAGAAATTGCATCGGGATTGAATACAACAGTCACCATCCACACATTCCTCCATGGGAGTAATTTCTGAAACAGTCTACGCTTGGATCGTTCCCAGGAAGACCAGTAGTAATTTCCGATGCACATTTCGTGGCATTCTGTATTCTGTAGACTATCAGAGTGTTGATGAAACACAGAAAATGCATCGGGATTGAATACAACAGTCACCATGCGCACTTTCCTCCATGGGAGTAATGTCTCAAACAGTCTACGCTTTGATCGTTCCCTGGGAGACCAGTAGTAGCTTCCGATTAACATCTGGAGGCATTCTGTAATTCGTGGACTATAAGAGTGTTGATGAAACACAAATTTGCATCGGTATTGAAGACAACAGTCACCATGCGCACTTTCCACCATGGGAGTAATGTCCCACACAGCCTACGCTTTGATCGTTCCCTGGAAGACCAATAGTTGTTTCCGATGCACATCGGGAGGCATTCTGTAATCTGTGGACTATCAGAGTGTTGATGAAACACAGAAATTGCATCGGGTTTTGAATACTACATTCACCATGCGCACTTTCCTCCATGGAAGTAATGTTTCAAACAGTGTACGTTTTGATCGTTCCCTGGAAGACCATTAGTAGTTTCCGATGCACATCTGGAGGCATTCTGTAATCTGTGGAGTATCAGAGTGTTGATGATACACAGAAATTGCATCGGGATTGAATACAACAGTCACCATGCGCACTTTCCTCCATGGGTGTAATGTCTGAAACAGTCTACGCTTGGATCGTTCCCAGGAAGACCAGGAGCAGTTTCCGATGCACATCGCGTCGCATTCTGTAATCTGTGGAGTATCAGAGTGTTGATGAAACACAGTAATTGCATCGGGATTGAATACAACAGTCACCATGCGCACTTTTCTCCATGGGAGTAATGTCCCAAACAGTCTACGCTTTGATCGTTCCCTGGAAGACCAGTAGTCGTTTCCGATGCACATCGGGAGGCATTCTGTAACCTGTGGAGTATCAGAGTGTTGATGAAACACAGAAATTGCATCGGGATTGAATACAACAGTCACCATGAGCACTTTCCTCCATGGGAGTAATTCTGAAACAGTCTACGCTTTGATCGCTCCCTGGAAGACCAGTAGTAGTTTGCGATGCACATCTGGTGGCATTCTGTAATCTGTGGACTATCAGAGTGTTGATGAAACACAGAAATTGCATCGGGATTCAATACAACAATCACCATGCGCACTTTCCTCCACGGGAGGTATGTCTCAAACAGTCTACGTTTTGATCGTTCCCTGCAAGACCAGTAGTAGTTTCCGATGAACACCTTGAGGCATTCTATAATCTGTGGACTATTAGAGTGTTGATGAAACACAGAAATTGCAATTGGATTGAATACTACAGTCACCATGCGCACTTTCCTATATGGGAGTAATGTCTCTAACAGTCTACGCTTTGATCGTTAGCTGGAAGACCAGTAGTAGTTTCCGATGCACATCTTGAAACATTCTGTAATCTGTGGACTATCAGAGTGTTGATGAAACACAGAAAATGCATCGGGATTGAATACAACAGTCACCATGCGCACTTTCCTCCATGGGAGTAATGTCTCAAACAGTCTACGCTTTGATCGTTCCCTGGAAGACCAGTAGTAGCTTCCGATTAACATCTGGAGGCATTCTGTAATCTGTGGACTATCAGAGTGTTGATGAGACACAGAAATTGCATCGGGATTGAAGACAACACTCACCATGCGCACTTTCCACCATGGGAGTAATGTCCCAAACAGTCTACGCTTTGATCGTTCCCTGGAAGACCAGTTGTTGTTTCCGATGCACATCGGGAGGCATTCTGTAATCTGTGGACTATCAGAGTGTTGATGAAACACAGAAATTGCATCGGGATTGATTACTACATTCACCATGCGCACTTTCCTCCATGGGAGTAATGTCTGAAACAGTCTACGCTTTGTTCGTTCCCTGGAAGACCATTAGTAGTTTCCGATGCACATCTGGAGGCATTCTGTAATCTGTGGAGTATCAGAGTGTTGATGAAACACAGAAATTGCATCGGGATTGAATACAACAGTCACCATGCGCACTTTCCTCAATGGGAGTAATTCTCAAACAGTCTATGCTTTGATCGTTCCCTGGAAGACCAGTAGTAGTTTCCGATGCACATCTGGAGGCATTCTGTAATCTGTGGACTATCAGAGTGCTGATGAAACACAGAAACTGCATCAGGATTGAATACAACAATCACCATGCGCACTTTCCTCCACGGGAGGTATGTCTCAAGCAGTCTACGCTTTGATCGTTCCCTGGAAGACCAGTAGTAGTTTCCGATGCACATCTGGTGGTATTCTCTAATCTGTGGACAATCAGAGTGTTGATGAAACACAGAAATTGCATCGGGATTGAATACAACAGTCACCATCCGCACTTTCCTCCATGGGAGTAGTGTCTTAAACATTATACGCGTGGATCGTTCCCAGGAAGTCCAGTAGCAGTTTCCGATGCTCATCTCGTGGCATTCTGTAATCTGTGGAGTATCAGAGTGTTGTTGAAACACAGAAACTGCATCGGGATTCAATACAACAATCACCATGCGCACTTTCCTCCACGGGAGGTATGTCTCAAACAGTCTACGCTTTGATCGTTCCCTGGAAGACCAGTAGTAGTTTCCGATGCACATCTGGTGGCATTCTCTAATCTGTGGACTATCAGAGTGTTGATGAAACACAGAAATTGCATCGGGACTGAATACTACATTCACCATACGCACTTTCCTCAATGGGAGTACTTCTCAAACAGTCTATGCTTTGATCGTTCCCTGGAAGACCAGTAGTAGTTTCCGATGCACATCTGGTGGCATTCTCTAATCTGTGGACTATCAGAGTGTTGATGAAACACAGAAATTGCATCGGGATTGAATACTACATCACCATGCGCACTTTCCTCAATGGGAGTAATTCTCAAGCAGTCTATGCTTTGATCGTTCCCTGGAAGACCAGTAGTAGTATCCGATGCACATCTGGTTGTATTCTCTAATATGTGGACTATCAGAGTGTTGATGAAACACAGAAATTGCATCGGGATTGAATACAACAGTCACCATCCGCACTTTCCTCCATGGGAGTAATGTCTGAAACAGTCTACGCTTGGATCGTTCCCAGGAAGACCAGTAGCAGTTTCCGATGCACATCTCGTGGCATTCTGTAATCTGTGGAGTATGAGAGTGTTGATGAAACACAGAAATTGCATAGGGATTGAATACAACAGTCACCATGCGCATTTTCCTCCATGGGAGTAATTCTGAAACAGTCTACGCTTTGATCGTCCCTGGAAGATCAGTAGTAGTTTCCGATGCACATCTGGTGGCATTCTGTAATCTGTGGACTATCAGAGTGTTGATGAAACACAGAAATTGCATCGGGATTGAATACAACAATCACCATGCGCACTTTCCTCCACGGGAGGAATGTCTCAAACAGTCTACGCTTTGATCGTTCCCTGGAAGACCAGTAGTAGTTTCCGATGCACATCTGGTGGCATTCTGTAATCTGTTTACTATCAGAGTGTTGATGAAACACAGAAATTGCATCGGGATTGAATACAACAGTCACAAAGCGCACTTTCCTCCATGGGAGTAATGTCTCAAACAGTCTACACTTTGATCGTTCCCTGGAAGACCAGTAGTTGTTTCCGATGCACATCGGGAGGCATTCTGTATTCTGTTGACTATCAGAGTGTTGATGAAACACAGAAATTGCATCGGGATTGAATACTACATTCACCATGCGCACTTTCCTCAATGGGAGTAATTCTCAAACAGTCTATGCTTTGATCGTTCCCTGGAAGACCAGTAGTAGTTTCCGATGCACATCTGGTGGCATTCTGTAATCTGTGGACTATCAGAGTGTTGATGAAACACAGAAACTGCATCGGGATTCAATACAACAATCACCATGCGCACTTTCCGCCACGGGAGGTATGTCTCAAACAGTCTACGCTTTGATCGTTCCCTGGAAGACCAGTAGTAGTTTCCGATGCACATCTGGTGGCATTCTCTAATCTGTGGACTATCAGAGTGTTGATGAAACACAGATATTGCATCGGGATTGAATACTACATCACCATGCGCACTTTCCTCAATGGGAGTAATTCTCAAATAGTCTATGCTTTGATCGTTCCCTGGAAGACCAGTAGTAGTTTCCGATGCACATCTGGTGGTATTCTCTAATATGTGGACTATCAGAGTGTTGATGAAACACAGAAATTGCATCGGGATTGAATACAACAGTCACCATCCGCACTTTCCTCCATGGGAGTAATGTCTGAAGCAGTCTAATCTTGGATCGTTCCCAGGAAGACCAGTAGCAGTTTCCGATGCACATCTCGTGGCATTCTGTAATCTGTGGAGTATGAGAGTGTTGAAGAAACACAGAAATTGCATAGGGATTGAATACAACAGTCACCATGCGCACTTTCCTCCATGGGAGTAATTCTGAAACAGTCTACGCTTTGATCGTCCCTGGAAGATCAGTAGTAGTTTCCGATGCACATCTGGTGGCATTCTGTAATCTGTGGACTATCAGAGTGTTGATGAAACACAGAAATTGCATCGGGATTGAATACAACAATCACCATGCGCACTTTCCTCCACGGGAGGTATGTCTCAAACAGTCTACGCTTTGATCGTTCCCTGGAAGACCAGTAGTAGTTTCCGATGCACATCTGGTGGCATTCTGTAATCTGTTTACTATCAGAGTGTTGATGAAACACAGAAATTGCATCGGGATTGAATACAACAGTCACAAAGCGCACTTTCCTCCATGGGAGTAATGTCTCAAACAGTCTACACTTTGATCGTTCCCTGGAAGACCAGTAGTTGTTTCCGATGCACATCGGGAGGCATTCTGTAATCTGTTGACTATCAGAGTGTTGATGAAACACAAAAATTGCATCGGGATTGAATACAACAGTCACCATCCGCACTTTCCTCCATGGGAGTAATGTCTGAAACAGTCTACGCTTGGATCGTTCCCAGGAAGACCAGTAGCAGTTTCCGATGCACATCTCGTCGCATTCTGTAATCTGTGGAGTATCAGAGTGTTGATGAAACACAAAAATTGCATCGGGATTGAAGACAACAGTCACCATGCGCACTTTCCTCCATGAGAGTAATTCTCAAACAGTCTACGCTTTGATCGTTCCCTGGAAGACCAGTAGTAGTTTCCGATGCACATCTGGTGGCATTCTGTAATCTGTGGACTATCAGAGTTTTGATGAAGCAGAGAAACTGCATCGGGATTCATTACAACAATCACCATGCGCACTTTCCTCCACAGGAGGTATGTCTCAAACAGTCTACGCTTTGATCGTTCCCTGGAAGACCAGTAGTAGTTTCCGATGCACATCTTGTGGCATTCTCTAATCTGTGGACTATCAGAGTGTTGATGAAACACAGAAATTGCATCGGGATTGAATACTACATTCACCATGCGCACTTTCCTCAATGGGAGTAATTCTCAAACAGTCTATGCTTTGATCGTTCCCCTGAAGACCAGTAGTAGTTTCCGATGCACATCTGGTGGCATTCTGTAATCTGTGGACTATCAGAGTGCTGATGAAACACAGAAAATGCATCGGGATTGAATTAAACAATCACCATGCGCACTTTCCTCCACGGGAGGTATGTCTCAAGCAGTCTACGCTTTGATCGTTCCCTGGAAGACCAGTAGTAGTTTCCGATGCACATCTGGTGGCATTCTGTAATCTGTGGACTATCAGAGTGCTGATGAAACACAGAAAATGCATCGGGATTGAATTAAACAATCACCATGCGCACTTTCCTCCACGGGAGGTATGTCTCAAGCAGTCTACGCTTTGATCGTTCCCTGGAAGACCAGTAGTAGTTTCCGATGCACATCTGGTGGCATTCTGTAATCTGTGGACTATCAGAGTGTTGATGAAACACAGAAACTGCATCGGGATTGAATACAACAATCACCATGCGCACTTTCCTCCACGGGAGGTATGTCTCAAACAGTCTACGCTTTGATCGTTCCCTGGAAGACCAGTAGTAGTTTCCGATGCACATCTGGTGGTATTCTCTAATCTGTGGACTATCAGAGTGTTGATGAAACACAGAAATTGCATCGGGATTGAATACAATAGTCACCATCCGCACTTTCCTCCATGGGAGTAATGTTAGAAACATTCTACGCTTGGATCGTTCCCAGGAAGACCAGTAGCAGTTTCCGATGCACATCTCGTGCCATTCTGTAATCTGTGGAGTATGAGAGTGTTGATGAAACACAGAAATTGCATCGGGATTGAATACAACAGTCACCATGCGCACTTTCCTCCATGGGAGTAATTCTGAAACAGTCTACGCTTTGATCGTCCCTGGAAGATCAGTAGTAGTTTCCGATGCTCATCTGGTGGCATTCTGTAATCTGTGGACTATCAGAGTGTTGATGAAACACAGAAATTGCATCGGGATTGAATACAACAATCACCATGCGCACTTTCCTCCACGGGAGGTATGTCTCAAACAGTCTACGCTTTGATCGTTCCCTGGAAGACCAGTAGTAGTTTCAGATGCACATCTGGTGGCATTCTGTAATCTGTGGACTATCAGAGTGTTGATGAAACACAGAAATTGCATCGGGATTGAATACAACAGTCACCATCCACACATTCCTCCATGGGAGTAATTTCTGAAACAGTCTACGCTTGGATCGTTCCCAGGAAGACCAGTAGTAATTTCCGATGCACATTTCGTGGCATTCTGTATTCTGTAGACTATCAGAGTGTTGATGAAACACAGAAAATGCATCGGGATTGAATACAACAGTCACCATGCGCACTTTCCTCCATGGGAGTAATGTCTCAAACAGTCTACGCTTTGATCGTTCCCTGGGAGACCAGTAGTAGCTTCCGATTAACATCTGGAGGCATTCTGTAATTCGTGGACTATAAGAGTGTTGATGAAACACAAATTTGCATCGGTATTGAAGACAACAGTCACCATGCGCACTTTCCACCATGGGAGTAATGTCCCACACAGCCTACGCTTTGATCGTTCCCTGGAAGACCAATAGTTGTTTCCGATGCACATCGGGAGGCATTCTGTAATCTGTGGACTATCAGAGTGTTGATGAAACACAGAAATTGCATCGGGTTTTGAATACTACATTCACCATGCGCACTTTCCTCCATGGAAGTAATGTTTCAAACAGTGTACGTTTTGATCGTTCCCTGGAAGACCATTAGTAGTTTCCGATGCACATCTGGAGGCATTCTGTAATCTGTGGAGTATCAGAGTGTTGATGATACACAGAAATTGCATCGGGATTGAATACAACAGTCACCATGCGCACTTTCCTCCATGGGTGTAATGTCTGAAACAGTCTACGCTTGGATCGTTCCCAGGAAGACCAGGAGCAGTTTCCGATGCACATCGCGTCGCATTCTGTAATCTGTGGAGTATCAGAGTGTTGATGAAACACAAAAATTGCATCGGGATTGAAGACAACAGTCACCATGCGCACTTTCCTCCATGATAGTAATTCTCAAACAGTCTACGCTTTGATCGTTCCCTGGAAGACCAGTAGTAGTTTCCGATGCACATCTGGTGACATTCTGTAATCTGTGGACTATCAGAGTGTTGATGAAACACAGAAACTGCATCGGGATTCAATACAACAGTCACCATGCGCACTTTCCTCCACAGGAGGTATGTCTCAAACAGTCTACGCTTTGATCGTTCCATGGAAGACCAGTAGTAGTTTCCGATGCACATCTGGTGGCATTCTCTAATCTGTGGACTATCAGAGTGTTGATGAAACACAGAAATTGGATCGGGATTGAATACTACATTAACCATGCGCACTTTCCTCAATGGGAGTAATTCTCAAACAGTCTATGTTTGATCGTTCCCTGGAAGACCAGTAGTAGTTTCCGATGCACATCTGGTGGCATTCTGTAATCTGTGGACTATCAGAGTGCTGATGAAACACAGAAACTGCATCGGGATTGAATTAAACAATCACCATGCGCACTTTCCTCCACGGGAGGTATGTCTCAAGCAGTCTAAGCTTTGATCGTTCCCTGGAAGACCAGTAGTAGTTTCCGATGCACATCTGGTGGCATTCTGTAATCTGTGGACTATCAGAGTGTTGATGAAACACAGAAACTGCATCGGGATTGAATACAACAATCACCATGCGCACTTTCCTCCACGGGAGGTATGTCTCAAACAGTCTACGCTTTGATCGTTCCCTGGAAGACCAGTAGTAGTTTCCGATGCACATCTGGTGGTATTCTATAATCTGTGGACTATCAGAGTGTTGATGAAACACAGAAATTGCATCGGGATTGAATTCAACAGTCACCATCCGCACTTTCCTCCATGGGAGTAATGTCTGAAACATTCTACGCTCGGATCGTTCCCAGGAAGACCAGTAGCAGTTTCCGATGCACATCTCGTGGCATTCTGTAATCTGTGGAGTATGAGAGTGTTGATGAAACACAGAAATTGTATCGGGATTGAATACAACAGTCACCATCCACACTTTCCTCCATGGGAGTAATTTCTGAAACAGTCTACGCTTGGATCGTCCCTGGAAGATCAGTAGTAGTTTCCGATGCTCATCTGGTGGGATTCTTTAATCTGTGGACTATCAGAGTGTTGATGAAACACAGAAATTGCATTGGGATTGAATACAACAATCACCATGCGCACTTTCCTCCACGGGAGGTATGTCTCAAACAGTCTACGCTTTGATCGTTCCCTGGAAGACCAGTAGTAGTTTCCGATGCACATCTGGTGGCATTCTGTAATCTGTGGACTATCAGAGTGTTGATGAAACACAGAAATTGCATCGGGATTGAATACAACAGTCACCATCCACACTTTCCTCCATGGGAGTAATTTCTGAAACAGTCTACGCTTGGATCGTTCCCAGGAAGACCAGTACTAGTTTCCGATGCACATTTCGTGGCATTCCGTATTCTGTAGACTATCAGAGTGTTGATGAAACACAGAAAATGCATCGGGATTGAATACAACAGTCACCATGCGCACTTTCCTCCATGGGAGTAATGTCTCAAACAGTCTACGCTTTGATCGTTCCCTGGAAGACCAGTAGTAGCTTCCGATTAACATCTGGAGGCATTCTATAATCCGTGGACTATAAGAGTGTTGATGAAACACAAATTTGCATCGGGATTGAAGACAACAGTCACCATGCGCACTTTCCACCATGGGAGTAATGTCCCAAACAGCCTACGCTTTGATCGTTCCCTGGAAGACCAATAGTTGTTTCCGATGCACATCGGGAGGCATTCTGTAATCTGTGGACTCTCAGAGTGTTGATGAAACACAGAAATTGCATCGGGATTGAATACTACATTCACCATGCGCACTTTCCTCAATGGGAGTAATGTCTCAAACAGTCTACGCTTTGATCGTTCCCTGGAAGACCATTAGTAGTTTCCGATGCACATCTGGAGGCATTCCGTAATCTGTGGAGTATCAGAGTGTTGATGAATAACAGAAATTGCATAGGGATTGAATACAACAGTCACCATGCGCACTTTCCTCCATGGGAGTAATTCTCAAACAGTCTACGCTTTGATCGTTCCCTGGAAGACCAGTAGTAGTTTCCGATGCACATCTGGTGGTATTCTCTAATCTGTGGACTATCAGAGTGTTGATGAAACACAGAAATTGCATCGGGATTGAATACAACAGTCACCATCCGCACTTTCCTCCATGGGAGTAATTACTGAAACAGTCTACGCTTGGATAGTTCCCAGGAAGACCAGTAGTTGTTTCCGATGCACATCTCGTCGCATTCTGTAATCTGTGGAGTATCAGAGTGTTGATGAAACACAGAAATTGCATCGGGATTGAATACAACAGTCACCATGCTCACTTTCCTCCATGGGAGTAATTCTCAAACAGTCTACGATTTGATCGTTTCCTGGAAGACCAGTAGTAGTTTCCGATGCACATCTGGTGGCATTCTGTTATCTGTGCAGTATCAGAGTGTTGATGAAACCCAGAAATTGAATCGGGATTGAATACAACAGTCACCATCCGAACTTTCCTCCATGGGAGTAATGTCTGAAACAGTCTACGCTTGGATCGTTCCCAGGAAGACCAGTAGTAGTTTCCGATGCACATCTCGTGACATTCTGTAATCTGTAGACTATCAGAGTGTTGATGAAACACAGAAAATGCATCGGGATTGAATACAACAGTCACCATGCGCACTTTCCTCCATGGGAGTAACACTCAAACAGTCTACGCTTTGATCGTTCCATGGAAGACCAGTAGTGGTTTCCGATGCACATCTGGTAGCATTCTTTAATCTGTGGACTATCAGAGTGTTGATGAAACACAGAAATTTCATCCGGATTAAATACAACAGTCTTCATGCGTACATTCCTCCACGGGAGGTATGTCTCAAACAGTCTACGTTTTGTTCGTTCCCTGGAAGACCAGTATTAGTTTCCGATGCACATCTGGAGGTATTCTGTAATCTGTAGACTATGAGAGTGTTGATGAAACACAGAATTTGCATCGGGATTGAATACAACAGTCACCATGCGCACTATCCTCCATGGGAGTAACTCTCTAACAAACTACGATTTGATCGTTCCCTGGAAGACCAGTAGTAGTTTCCGATGCACATCTGGTAGCATTCTGTAATCTGTGGACTATCAGAGTGTTGATGAAACACATAAATTTCATCCGGATTGAATACAACATTCACCATGCGCACTTTCCTCTACTGGAGTAATGTCTCAAACAATCTAAGCATTTGATCGTTCCCTGGAAGACCAGTAGTAGTTTGCGATGCACATATGGTGGCATTATGTAATGCGTAGACTATCAGAGTGTTGATGAAACACAGTAATTGCATCGGGATTGAATACAACAGTCACCATGCGCACTTTCCTCCATGGGAGTAATGTCTCAAACAGTCTACGATTTGATCGCTCCCTGGAAGACCATTAGTAGTTTCCGATGCACATCTGGAGGCATTCTGTAATCTGTGGAGTATCAGAGTGTTGATCAAACACAGAAATTTCATCTGGATTGAATACAACAGACACCATCCGCACTTTCCTCCATGGGAGTAATTGTGAAACAGTCTATGCTTTGATCGTCCCTGGAAGATCAGTAGTAGTTTCCGATGCTCATCTGGTGGCATTCTGTAATCTGTGGACTATCAGAGTGTTGATGAAACACAGAAATTGCATCGGGTTTTGAATACTACATTCACCATGCGCACTTTCCTCCATGGAAGTAATGTTTCAAACAGTGTACGTTTTGATCGTTCCCTGGAAGACCATTAGTAGTTTCCGATGCACATCTGGAGGCATTCTGTAATCTGTGGAGTATCAGAGTGTTGATGATACACAGAAATTGCATCGGGATTGAATACAACAGTCACCATGCGCACTTTCCTCCATGGGTGTAATGTCTGAAACAGTCTACGCTTGGATCGTTCCCAGGAAGACCAGGAGCAGTTTCCGATGCACATCGCGTCGCATTCTGTAATCTGTGGAGTATCAGAGTGTTGATGAAACACAAAAATTGCATCGGGATTGAAGACAACAGTCACCATGCGCACTTTCCTCCATGATAGTAATTCTCAAACAGTCTACGCTTTGATCGTTCCCTGGAAGACCAGTAGTAGTTTCCGATGCACATCTGGTGACATTCTGTAATCTGTGGACTATCAGAGTGTTGATGAAACACAGAAACTGCATCGGGATTCAATACAACAGTCACCATGCGCACTTTCCTCCACAGGAGGTATGTCTCAAACAGTCTACGCTTTGATCGTTCCATGGAAGACCAGTAGTAGTTTCCGATGCACATCTGGTGGCATTCTCTAATCTGTGGACTATCAGAGTGTTGATGAAACACAGAAATTGGATCGGGATTGAATACTACATTAACCATGCGCACTTTCCTCAATGGGAGTAATTCTCAAACAGTCTATGTTTGATCGTTCCCTGGAAGACCAGTAGTAGTTTCCGATGCACATCTGGTGGCATTCTGTAATCTGTGGACTATCAGAGTGCTGATGAAACACAGAAACTGCATCGGGATTGAATTAAACAATCACCATGCGCACTTTCCTCCACGGGAGGTATGTCTCAAGCAGTCTAAGCTTTGATCGTTCCCTGGAAGAAAAGTAGTAGTTTCCGATGCACATCTGGTGGCATTCTGTAATCTGTGGACTATCAGAGTGTTGATGAAACACAGAAACTGCATCGGGATTGAATACAACAATCACCATGCGCACTTTCCTCCACGGGAGGTATGTCTCAAACAGTCTACGCTTTGATCGTTCCCTGGAAGACCAGTAGTAGTTTCCGATGCACATCTGGTGGTATTCTATAATCTGTGGACTATCAGAGTGTTGATGAAACACAGAAATTGCATCGGGATTGAATTCAACAGTCACCATCCGCACTTTCCTCCATGGGAGTAATGTCTGAAACATTCTACGCTCGGATCGTTCCCAGGAAGACCAGTAGCAGTTTCCGATGCACATCTCGTGGCATTCTGTAATCTGTGGAGTATGAGAGTGTTGATGAAACACAGAAATTGTATCGGGATTGAATACAACAGTCACCATCCACACTTTCCTCCATGGGAGTAATTTCTGAAACAGTCTACGCTTGGATCGTCCCTGGAAGATCAGTAGTAGTTTCCGATGCTCATCTGGTGGGATTCTGTAATCTGTGGACTATCAGAGTGTTGATGAAACACAGAAATTGCATTGGGATTGAATACAACAATCACCATGCGCACTTTCCTCCACGGGAGGTATGTCTCAAACAGTCTACGCTTTGATCGTTCCCTGGAAGACCAGTAGTAGTTTCCGATGCACATCTGGTGGCATTCTGTAATCTGTGGACTATCAGAGTGTTGATGAAACACAGAAATTGCATCGGGATTGAATACAACAGTCACCATCCACACTTTCCTCCATGGGAGTAATTTCTGAAACAGTCTACGCTTGGATCGTTCCCAGGAAGACCAGTACTAGTTTCCGATGCACATTTCGTGGCATTCCGTATTCTGTAGACTATCAGAGTGTTGATGAAACACAGAAAATGCATCGGGATTGAATACAACAGTCACCATGCGCACTTTCCTCCATGGGAGTAATGTCTCAAACAGTCTACGCTTTGATCGTTCCCTGGAAGACCAGTAGTAGCTTCCGATTAACATCTGGAGGCATTCTATAATCCGTGGACTATAAGAGTGTTGATGAAACACAAATTTGCATCGGGATTGAAGACAACAGTCACCATGCGCACTTTCCACCATGGGAGTAATGTCCCAAACAGCCTACGCTTTGATCGTTCCCTGGAAGACCAATAGTTGTTTCCGATGCACATCGGGAGGCATTCTGTAATCTGTGGACTCTCAGAGTGTTGATGAAACACAGAAATTGCATCGGGATTGAATACTACATTCACCATGCGCACTTTCCTCAATGGGAGTAATGTCTCAAACAGTCTACGCTTTGATCGTTCCCTGGAAGACCATTAGTAGTTTCCGATGCACATCTGGAGGCATTCCGTAATCTGTGGAGTATCAGAGTGTTGATGAATAACAGAAATTGCATAGGGATTGAATACAACAGTCACCATGCGCACTTTCCTCCATGGGAGTAATTCTCAAACAGTCTACGCTTTGATCGTTCCCTGGAAGACCAGTAGTAGTTTCCGATGCACATCTGGTGGTATTCTCTAATCTGTGGACTATCAGAGTGTTGATGAAACACAGAAATTGCATCGGGATTGAATACAACAGTCACCATCCGCACTTTCCTCCATGGGAGTAATTACTGAAACAGTCTACGCTTGGATAGTTCCCAGGAAGACCAGTAGTTGTTTCCGATGCACATCTCGTCGCATTCTGTAATCTGTGGAGTATCAGAGTGTTGATGAAACACAGAAATTGCATCGGGATTGAATACAACAGTCACCATGCTCACTTTCCTCCATGGGAGTAATTCTCAAACAGTCTACGATTTGATCGTTTCCTGGAAGACCAGTAGTAGTTTCCGATGCACATCTGGTGGCATTCTGTTATCTGTGCAGTATCAGAGTGTTGATGAAACCCAGAAATTGAATCGGGATTGAATACAACAGTCACCATCCGAACTTTCCTCCATGGGAGTAATGTCTGAAACAGTCTACGCTTGGATCGTTCCCAGGAAGACCAGTAGTAGTTTCCGATGCACATCTCGTGACATTCTGTAATCTGTAGACTATCAGAGTGTTGATGAAACACAGAAAATGCATCGGGATTGAATACAACAGTCACCATGCGCACTTTCCTCCATGGGAGTAACACTCAAACAGTCTACGCTTTGATCGTTCCATGGAAGACCAGTAGTGGTTTCCGATGCACATCTGGTAGCATTCTTTAATCTGTGGACTATCAGAGTGTTGATGAAACACAGAAATTTCATCCGGATTAAATACAACAGTCTTCATGCGTACATTCCTCCACGGGAGGTATGTCTCAAACAGTCTACGTTTTGTTCGTTCCCTGGAAGACCAGTATTAGTTTCCGATGCACATCTGGAGGTATTCTGTAATCTGTAGACTATGAGAGTGTTGATGAAACACAGAATTTGCATCGGGATTGAATACAACAGTCACCATGCGCACTATCCTCCATGGGAGTAACTCTCTAACAAACTACGATTTGATCGTTCCCTGGAAGACCAGTAGTAGTTTCCGATGCACATCTGGTAGCATTCTGTAATCTGTGGACTATCAGAGTGTTGATGAAACACATAAATTTCATCCGGATTGAATACAACATTCACCATGCGCACTTTCCTCTACTGGAGTAATGTCTCAAACAATCTAAGCATTTGATCGTTCCCTGGAAGACCAGTAGTAGTTTGCGATGCACATATGGTGGCATTATGTAATGCGTAGACTATCAGAGTGTTGATGAAACACAGTAATTGCATCGGGATTGAATACAACAGTCACCATGCGCACTTTCCTCCATGGGAGTAATGTCTCAAACAGTCTACGATTTGATCGCTCCCTGGAAGACCATTAGTAGTTTCCGATGCACATCTGGAGGCATTCTGTAATCTGTGGAGTATCAGAGTGTTGATCAAACACAGAAATTTCATCTGGATTGAATACAACAGACACCATCCGCACTTTCCTCCATGGGAGTAATTGTGAAACAGTCTATGCTTTGATCGTCCCTGGAAGATCAGTAGTAGTTTCCGATGCTCATCTGGTGGCATTCTGTAATCTGTGGACTATCAGAGTGTTGATGAAACACAGAAATTGCATCGGGATTGAATACAACAATCACCATGCGCACTTTCCCCCACGGGAGGTATGTCTCAAACAGTCTACGCTTTGATCGTTCCCTGGAAGACCAGTAGTAGTTTCCGATGTACATCTGGTGGCATTCTGTAATCTGTGGACTATCAGAGTGTTGATGAAACACAGAAATTGCATCGGGATTGAATACTACATTCACCATGCGCACTTACCTCCATGGGAGTAATGTCTCAAACAGTCTACGCTTTGATCGTTCCCTGGAAGACCATTAGTAGTTTCTGATGCACATCTAGAGGCATTCTGTAACCTGTAGAGTATCAGAGTTTTGATGAAACACAGAAATTGCATCGGGATTGAATACAACAGTCACCATGCGCACTTTCCTCCATGGGAGTAATTCTCAAACAGTCTACGCTTTGATCGTTCCCTGGAAGACCAGTAGTAGTTTCCGATGCACATCTGGTGGCATTCTGTAATCTGTGGACTATCAGAGTGTTGATAAAACACAGAAATTGCATCGGGATTGAATACAACAATCACCATGCGCACTTTCCTCCACGGGAGGTATGTCTCAAACAGTCTACTCTCTGATCGTTCCCTGGAAGACCAGTAGTAGTTTCCGATGCACATCTGGTGGCATTCTCTAATGTGTGGACTATCGGAGTGTTGATGAAACACAGAAATTGAATCGGGATTGAATACAACAGTCACCATCCGAACTTTCCTCCATGGGAGTAATGTCTGAAACAGTCTACGCTTGGATCGTTCCCAGGAAGACCAGTAGTAGTTTCCGATCCACAGCTCGTGACATTCTGTAATCTGTAGACTATCAGAGTGTTGATGAAACACAGAAAATGCATCGGGATTGAATACAACAGTCACCATGCGCACTTCCCTCCATGGGAGTAACACTCAAACAGTCTACGCTTTGATCGTTCCATGGAAGACCAGTAGTAGTTTCCGATGCACATCTGGTAGCATTCTTTAATCTGTGGACTATCAGAGTGTTGATGAAACACAGAAATTTCATCCGGATTAAATACAACAGTCTTCATGCGTACATTCCTCCACGGGAGGTATATCTCAAACAGTCTACGTTTTGTTCGTTCCCTGGAAGACCAGTAGTAGTTTCCGATGCACATCTGGAGGTATTCTGTAATCTGTAGACGATGAGAGTGTTGATGAAACACAGAATTTGCATCGGGATTGAATACAACAGTCACCATGCGCACTTTCCTCCATGGGAGTAACTCTCAAACAAACTACGCTTTGATCGTTCCCTGGAAGACCAGTAGTAGTTTCCGGTGCACATCTGGTAGCAATCTGTAATCTGTGGACTATCGGAGTGTTGATGAAACACATAAATTTCATCCGGATTGAATACAACAGTCACCATGCGCACTTTCCTCTACGGGAGTAATGTCTCAAACAATCTATGCCTTTGATCGTTCCCTGGAAGACCAGTAGTAGTTTGCGATGCACATATGGTGGCATTCTGTAATGCGTAGACTATCAGAGTGTTGATGAAACACAGTAATTGCATCGGGATTGAATACAACAGTCACCATGCGCACTTTCCTCCATGGGAGTAAAGTCTCAAACAGTCTACGATTTGATCGTACCCTGGCAGACCATTAGTAGTTTCCGATGCACATCTGGAGGCATTCTGTAATCTGTGGAGTATCAGAGTGTTGATCAAACACAGAAATTTCATCGGGATTGAATACAACAGTCACCATCCGCACTTTCCTCCATGGGAGTAATGTCTGAAACAGTCTACGCTTGGATCGTTCCCAGGAAGACCAGTAGTAGTTTCCGATGCACATCTCGTGGTATTCTGTAATCTGTGGACTATCAGAGTGTTGTTGAAACACAGAAACTGCATCGGGATTGAATACAACAATCACCATACGCACTTTCCTCCATGGGAGGTATGTCTCAAACAGTCTACGCTTTGATCGTTCCCTGGAAGACCAGTAATAGTTTCCGATGCACATCTGGTGGTATTCCCTAATCTGTGGACTATCAGAGTGTTGATGAAACACAGAAATTGCATCGGGATTGAATACAGCAGTCACCATCCGCACTTTCCTCCATGGGAGTAATGTCTGAAACAGTCTACGCTTGGATCGTTTCCAGGAAGACCAGTAGCAGTTTCCGATGCATATCTCGTGGCATTCTGTAATCTGTGGATTATCAGAGTGTTGATGAAACACAGAAATTGCATCGGGATTGAATACAACAGTCACCATGCGCACTTTCCTCCATTGGAGTAATTCTCAAACAGTCTACGCTTTGATCGTTAGCTGGAAGACCAGTAGTAGTTTCCGATGCACATCTTGAAACATTCTGTAATATGTGGACTATCAGAGTGTTGATGAAACACAGAAATTGCATCGGGATTGAATACAACAGTCACCATGTGCACTTTACTCAACGGGAGTAATGTCTCAAACTATCTACGCTTTTGATCGTTCCCTGGAAGACCAGTACTTGTTTTCGATGCACATCTGGTGGCATTCTGTAATGTGTAGACTATCTGAGTGTTGATGAAACACAGTAATTGCATTGGGATTGAATACAACAGTCACCATGCGAACTTTCCTCCATGGGAATAATGTCTCCAAAAGTCCACGCTTTGATCGTTCCCTGGAAGACCAGTAGTAGTTTCCGATGCACATCTGGAGGCTTCCTGTAATCTGTGGACTATCAGAGTGTTGATGAAACACAGAAATTTCATCATGAAATAATACAACAGTCAACATGCGCACTTTCCTCCACGGGATGTATGTCTCTAACAGTCTATGCTTTGATCGTTCCTTTGAAGACAAGTAGTAGTTTCCGATGCACATCTGGTGGCATTCTGTAATCTGTGGACTATAAGAGTGTTGATGAAACACAGAAAATGCATCGGGATTGAATACAACAGTCACCATGCGCACATTCCTCCATGGGAGTAATGTCTCAAAGAGTTTACGCTTTGATCGTTCCCTGGAACACCAGTATAGTTTCCGATGCACATCTGTAGGCATTCTGTAATCTGTGGACTATTAGAGTGTTGATGAAACACAGAAATTGCATCGGGATTGAATACAACAGTCACCATGCGCACATTCATCCATAAAAGTAATGTCTCAAAGAGTCTACGCTTTGATCGTCCCCTGGAAGACCAGTAGCAGTTTCCGATGAACATCTGGATGCATTCTGTAATCTGTGGACTATCAGAGTGTTGATGAAACACAGACATTGCAATTGGATTGAATACTACAGTCACCATGCGCACTTTACTCCATGGGAGTAATGTCTCAAACAGTCTACGCTTTTGATCGTTCCCTGGAAGACCAGTACTTGTTTCTGATGCACATCCGGTGGCATTCTGTAATGTGTAGACTATCTGAGTGTTGATGAAACACAGTTATTGCATCGGGATTGAATACAACAGTCACCATGCGCACTTTCCTCCATGGCAGTAATGTCTCTAACAGTCTACGCTTTGTTCGTTCCCTGGAAGACCAGTAGTAGTTTCCGATGCACATCTGGAGGCTTTCCGTCATCTGTGGACTATCAGAGTGTTGATGAGACACAGAAATTGCTTCGGGATTAAATACAACAGTCACCATGTGCACTTTCCTCCATGGGAGTAATGTTCCAAACAGTCTATGCTAAGGTCGTTCCCTGGAAGACCAGTAGTAGTTTCCGATGCACATCTGGAGGCATTCTGTAATCTGTGGAGTATTAGAGTGTTGATGAAACACAGAAACGTCATCGGGAATGAATACAACAGTCACCATCTTCACTTTCTTCCATGGGAGTAATGTCTCAAACAGTCTACGATTTGATCGTTCCCTGAAAGGCCAGTAGTAGTTTCCGATGCACATCTGGAGGCATTCCGTAATCTGTGGACTATCGGAGTGTTGATGAAACACAGAAATTCCAACGGGATTGAATAGAACAGTCACCATGCGCAGTTACCTCCATGGGAGTAATGTCTGAAACAGTCTACGCTTTGATCGTTCCCTGGAAGACCAGTAGTAGTTTCCGATGCACATCTGGAGGCATTCTGTAATCTGTGGAGTACAGAGTGTTGATGAAACACAGAAAGTTCATCGGGTTTGAATACAACAGTCACCATCTTCACTTTCCTCCATGGGAGTAATGTCTCAAACAGTCTATGCATTGATCGTTCCCTGAAAAACCAGTAGTAGTTTCCGATGCACATCTGGAGGCATTCTGTAATCTGTGGACTATCAGAGTGTTGATGAAACACAGAAATTCCATCGGGATTGAATAGAACAGTCACCATGCGCACTTTCCTCCATGGGAGTAATGTCTCAAACAGTATACGCTTTGATCGTTCCCTGGAAGACCAGTAGTAGTTTCCGATGCACATCTGGAGGCATTCTGTAATCTGTGGACTATCAGAGTGTTGACGAAACACAGAAATTGGATCGAAATTGAATACAACAGTCACCATGCGCACTTTCCTCCATGGGAGTAACTCTCAAACAGTCTACCCTGTGATCGTTCCCTGGAAGACCAGTAGTAGTTTCCGATGCACATCTGATAGCATTCTGTAATCTGTGGACTATCAGAGTGTTGAAGAAACACAGAAATTTCATCCGGATTGAATACAACAGTCACCATGCGCACAATCCTCCACGGGGGGTATGTCTCAAACAGTCTACGCTTTTATCGTTCCCTGGAAGACCAGTAGTAGTATCCGATGTACATCTGGAGGAATTCTGTAATCTGTAGACTATGAGAGTGTTGATGAAACATAGAATTTGCATCGGGATTGAATACAACAGTCACCATGTGCACTTTACTCAACGGGAGTAATGTCTCAAACTATCTACGCTTTTGATCGTTCCCTGGAAGACCAGTACTTGTTTTCGATGCACATCTGGTGGCATTCTGTAATGTGTAGACTATCTGAGTGTTGATGAAACACAGTAATTGCATTGGGATTGAATACAACAGTCACCATGCGAACTTTCCTCCATGGGAATAATGTCTCTAAAAGTCCACGCTTTGATCGTTCCCTGGAAGACCAGTAGTAGTTTCCGATGCACATCTGGAGGCTTCCTGTAATCTGTGGACTATCAGAGTGTTGATGAAACACAGAAATTTCATCGGCAATGAATACAACAGTCAACATGCGCACTTTCCTCCACGGGATGTATGTCCCTAACAGTCTACGCTTTGATCGTTCCTTGGAAGACCAGTAGTAGTTTCCGATGCTCATCTGGAGGCATTCTGTAATCTGTGGAGTATCAGAGTGTTGATGAAACACAGAAACTTCATCGGGATTGAATACAACAGTCACCATCTTCACTTTCTTCCATGGGAGTAATGTCTCAAACAGTCTACGATTTGATCGTTCCCTGAAAGACCAGTAGTAGTTTCCGATGCACATCTGGAGGCATTCTGTAATCTGTGGACTATCGGAGTGTTGATGAAACACAGAAATTCCATCGGGATTGAATAGAACAGTCACCATGCCCACTTTACTCCATGGGACTAATGTCTGAAACAGTCTACGCTATGATCGTTCCCTGGAAGACCAGTAGTAGTTTCCGATGCACATCTGGAGGCATTCTGTAATCTGTGGAGTACAGAGTGTTGACGAAACACAGAAATTGCATCGAAATTGAATACAACAGTCACCATGCGCACTTTCTTCCATGTGAGTAATGTCTGAAACTGTCTACGTTTTGATCGTTCCCTGGAAGAGCAGTAGTAGTTTCCGATGCACATCTGGAGGCATTCTGTAATCTGTGGACTATCAGAGTGTTGAAGAAACACAGAAATTGCATCGGGATTGAATACAACAATCACAATGCGCACTTTCCTATACGGGAGGTATGTCTCAAACAGTCTACGCTTTGATCGTTCCCTGGAAGACCAGTAGTAGTTTCCGATGCACATCTGGTGGCATTCTGTAATCTGTGGACTACCAGAGTGATGATGAAACACAGAAATTGCATCGGGATTGAATACAACAGTCACCATCCGCACTTTCCTCCATGGGAGTAATGTCTGAAACAGTCTACGCTTGGATCGTTCCCAGGAAGACCAGTAGTAGTTTCCGATGCACATCTCGTGGCATTCTGTAATCTGTGGACTATCAGAGTTTTGAGGAAACACAGAAAATGCATCGGGATTGGATACAACATTCACCATGCGCACTTTCCTCCATGGGAGTAATGTCTCAAGGAGTTTACGTTTTGATCGTAATCTGGAAGTCCAGTAGTAGTTTCCGATGCACATCTTGAGGCATTCTGTAATCCGTGGACTATCAGAGTGTTGATGAAACACAGAAATTGCATCGAAATTGAATACAACAGTCACCATGCGCACTTTCTTCCATGGGAGTAATGTCTGAAACAGTCTACGCTTTGATCGTTCCCAGGAAGACCAGTAGTAGTTTCCGATGCACATCACCGGGTATTCTGTAATCTGTGGACTATCAGAGTGTTGATGAAACACAGAATTTGCATCGAAATTGAATACAACAGTCACCATGCGCACTTTCTTCCACCGGAGTAATGTCTGAAACAGTCTACGCTTGGATCGTTCCCAGGAAGACCAGTAGTAGTTTCCGATGCACATCTCGTGGCATTCTGTAATCTGTGGACTACCTGAGTGTTGATGAAACACAGAAATTGCATCGGGATTGAATACAACATCACCATCCTCACTTTCCTCCATGGGAGTAATGTCTGAAACAGTCTACGCTTGGATCGATCCCAGGAAGACCAGTAGTAGTTTCCGATGCACATCTCGTGGCATTCTGTAATTTTTGGACTGTCAGAGTGTTGACGAAACACAGAAATTGGATCGAAATTGAATACAACAGTCACCATGCGCACTTTCCTGCATGTGAGTAATGTCTGAAACAGTCTACGCTTTGATCGTTCCCTGGAAGACCAGTAGTAGTTTCCGATGCACATCTGGAGGCATTCTGTAATCTGTGGACTATCAGATTGTTGATGAAACACAGAAATTGCATCGAAATTGAATACAACAGTCACTATGCGCCCTTTCTTCCACGGGAGTAATGTCGGAAACAGTCTACGCTTGGATCGTTCCATGGAAGTCCAGTAGTAGTTTCTGATGCACATCTGGAGGCATTCTGTAATCTGTGGACTATCAGAGTGTTGATGAAACACAGAAATTGCATCGGGATTGAATACAACAGTCACCATGCGCACTTTCCTCCATGACAGTAATGTTTCTAAGAGTCTACGCTTTGATCGTTCCCTGGAAAACCAGTAGTAGTTTTCTATGCATATCTGGAGGCTTTCCGTCATCTGTGGACTATCAGAGTGTTGATGAAACACAGAAATTGCATCGGGATTGAATAGAACAGTCACCATGCGCACTTTCTTCCACCGGAGTAATGTCTGAAACAGTCTACGCTTGGATCGTTCCCAGGAAGACCAGTAGTAGTTTCCGATGCACATCTCTTGGCATTCTGTAATCTGTGGACTACCAGAGTGTTGATGAAACACAGAAATTGCATCGGGATTGAATACAACAGTCACCATCCGCACTTTCCTCCATGGGAGTAATGTCTGAAACAGTCTACGCTTGGATCGTTCCCAGGAAGACCAGTAGTAGTTTCCGATGCACATCTCGTGGCATTCTGTAATCTGTGGACTATCAGAGTGTTGAGGAAACACAGAAAATTCATCGGGATTGGATACAACATTCACCATGCGCACTTTCCTCCATGGGAGTAATGTCTCAAGGAGTTTACGTTTTGATCGTACTCTGGAAGTCCAGTAGTAGTTTCCAATGCACATCTGGAGGCATTCTGTAATCCGTGGACTATCAGAGTGTTGATGAAACACAGAAATTGCATCGAAATTGAATACAACAGTCACCATGCGTACTTTCTTCCATGGGAGAAATGTCTGAAAGAGTCTACGCTTTGATCGTTCCCAGGAAGACCAGTAGTAGTTTCCGATGCACATCACCGGGCATTCTGTAATCTGTGGACTATCAGAGTGTTGATGAAACACAGAATTTGCATCGAAAATGAATACAACAGTCACCATGCGCACTTTCTTCCACCGGAGTAATGTCTGAAACAGTCTACGCTTGGATCGTTCCCAGGAAGACCAGTAGTAGTTTCCGATGCACATCTCGTGGCATTCTGTAATCTGTGGACTACCAGAGTGTTGATGAAACACAGAAATTGCATCGGGATTGAATACAACATCACCATCCTCACTTTCCTCCATGGGGGTAATGTTTGAAACAGTCTACGCTTGGATCGATCCCAGGAAGACCAGTAGTAGTTTCCGATGCACATCTCGTGGCATTCTGTAATTTGTGGACTGCCAGAGTGTTGACGAAACACAGAAATTGGATCGAAATTGAATACAACAGTCACCATGCGCCCTTTCTTCCACGGGAGTAATGTCTGAAGCAGTCTACGCTTTGATCGTTCCATGGAAGTCCAGTAGTAGTTTCTGATGCACATCTGGAGGCATTCTGTAATCTGTGGACTATCAGAGTGTTGATGAAACACAGAAATTGCATCGGCATTGAATTCAACAGTCATCATGCGCACTTTCCTCCACGGGAGGTATGTCCCAAACGGTCTACGCTTTGATCGTTCCCTGGAAGACCAGTAGTAGTTTCCGATGCACATCGTGAAACATTTTGTAATATGTGGACTATCAGAGTGTTGATGAAACACAGAAATTGCATCGGGATTGAATACAACAGTCACCATGCGCACTTTACTCCACGGGAGTAATGTCTCAAAAAATCTACGCTTTTGATCTTTTCCTAGAAGACCAGTACTTGTTTCCGATGCACATCTGGTGGCATTCTGTAATGTGTAAACTATCAGAGTGTTGATGAAACACCGTAATTGCATCGGGATTGAATACAACAGTCACCATTCGCACTTTCCTCCATGACAGTAATGTTTCTAACAGTCTACGCTTTGATCGTTCCCTGGAAGACCAGTAGTACCTTCCTATGCACATCTGGAGGCATTCTGTAATCTGTGGACTATCAGATTGTTGATGAAACACAGAAATTGCATCGAAATTGAATACAACAGTCACCATGCGCCCTTTCTTCCACGGGAGTAATGTCGGAAACAGTCTACGCTTGGATCGTTCCATGAAAGTACAGTAGTAGTTTCTGATGCACATCTGGAGGCATTCTGTAATCTGTGGACTATCAGAGTGTTGATGAAACACAGAAATTGCATCGAAATTGAATACAACAGTCACCATGCGCACTTTCTTCCATGGGAGTAATGTCTGAAACAGTCTACGCTTTGATCGTTCCCTGGAAGACCAGTATTAGTTTCCGATGCACATCTGGAGGCATTCTGTAATCTGTGGAGTATCAGAGTGTTGATGAAACACAGAAATTGCATCGGCATTGAATTCAACAGTCACCATGCGCACTTTCCTCCACGGGAGGTATGTCCCAAACGGTCTACGGTTTGATCGTTCCCTGGCAGACCAGTAGTAGTTTCCGATGCACATCTTGAAACATTCTGTAATATGTGGACTATCAGAGTGTTGATGAAACACAGAAATTTCATCGGGATTGAATACAACAGTCACCATGAGCACTTTACTCCACGGGAGTAATGTCTCAAACAATCTACGCTTTTGATCTTTCCCTGGAAGACCAGTACTTGTTTCCGATGCACATCTGGTGGCATTCTGTAATGTGTAGACTATCAGAGTGTTGATGAAACACCGTAATTGCATCGGGATTGAATACAACAGTCACCATTCGCACTTTCCTCCATGACAGTAATGTTTCTAAGAGTCTACGCTTTGATCGTTCCCTGGAAGACCAGTAGTAGTTTCGGATGCATATCTGGAGGCTTTCCGTCATCTGTGGACTATCAGAGTGTTGATGAAACACAGAAATTGCATCGGGATTGAATAGAACAGACACCATGCGCACTTTCTTCCACCGGAGTAATGTCTGAAACAGTCTACGCTTTGTTCGTTCCGAGGAAGACCAGTAGTAGTTTCCGATGCACATCTCTTGGCATTCTGTAATCTGTGGACTACCAGAGTGTTGATGAAACACAGAAATTGCATCGGGATTGAATACAACAGTCACCATCCTCACTTTCCTCCATGGGAGTAATGTCTGAAACAGTCTACGCTTGGATCGTTCGCAGGAAGACCAGTAGTAGTTTCCGATGCACATCTCGTGGCATTCTGTAATTTGTGGACTGTCAGAGTGTTGACGAAACAAAGAAATTGGATCGAAATTCAATACAACAGTCACCATGCGCACTTTCCTCCGTGTGAGTAATGTCTGAAACAGTCTACGCTTTGATCGTTCCTGGAAGACCAGTAGTAGTTTCCGATGGACATTTGGAGGCATTCTGTAATCTGTGGAGTATCAGAGTGTTGATGAAACACAGAAATTGCATCGGCATTGAATTCAACAGTCACCATGCGCACTTTCCTCCACGGGAGGTATGTCCCAAACGGTCTACGCTTTGATCGCTCCCTGGAAGACCAGTAGTAGTTTCCGATGCACATCTTGAAACATTATGTAATATGTGGACTATCAGAGTGTTGATGAAACACAGAAATTGCATCGGGATTGAATACAACAGCCACCATGCGCACTTTACTCCACGGGAATAATGTCTCAAACAATCTACGCTTTTGATCTATCCCTGGAAGACCATTACTTGTTTCCGATGCACATCTGGTGCCATTCTGTAATGTGTAGACTATCAGAGTGTTGATGAAACACCGTAATTGCATCGGGATTGAATACAACAGTCACCATTCGCACTTTCCTCCATGACAGTAATGTTTCTAAGAGTCTACGCTTTGATCGTTCCCTGGAAGACCAGTAGTAGTTTCCGATGCATATCTGGAGGCTTTCCGTCATCTGTGGACTATCAGAGTGTTGATGAAGCACAGAAATTGCATCGGGATTGAATACAACAGTCACCATGCGCACTTTCTTCCATGTGAGTATGTCTCAAACAGTCTACGCTTTGATCGTCCCTGGAAGAGCAGTAGTAGTTTCCGATGCACATCTGGAGGCATTCTGTAATCTGTGGACTATCAGAGTGTTGAAGAAACACAGAAATTGCATCGGGATTGAATACAACAATCACAATGCGCACTTTCCTACTCGGGAGGTATGTCTCAAACAGTCAACGCTTTGATCGTTCCCTGGAAGACCAGTAGTAGTTTCCGATGCACATCTGGTGGCATTCTGTAATCTGTGGTCTACCAGAGTGATGATGAAACACAGAAATTGAATCGGGATTGAATACAACAGTCACCATCCGCACTTTCCTCCATGGGAGTAATGTCTGAAACAGTCTACGCTTGGATCGTTCCCAGGAAGACCAGTAGTAGTTTCCGATGCACATCTCGTGGCATTCTGTAATCTGTGGACTATCAGAGTGTTGAGGAAACACAGAAAATGCATCGGGATTGAATACAACATTCACCATGCGCACTTTCCTCCATGGGAGTAATGTCTCAAGGAGTTTACGCTTTGATCGTACTCTGGAAGTCCAGTAGTAGTTTCCGATGCACATCTGGAGGCATTCTGTAATCCGTGGACTATCAGAGTGTTGATGAAACACAGAAATTGCATCGAAATTGAATACAACAGTCACCATGCGCACTTTCTTCCATGGGAGTAATGTCTGAAACAGTCTACGCTTTGATCGTTCCCAGGAAGACCAGTAGTAGTTTCCGATGCACATCTCCGCTCATTCTGTAATCTGTGGACTATCAGAGTGTTGATGAAACACAGAATTTGCATCGAAATTGAATACAACAGTCACCATGCGCACTTTCTTCCACCGGAGTAATGTCTGAAACAGTCTACGCTTGGATCGTTCCCAGGAAGACCAGTAGTAGTTTCCGATGCACATCTCTTGGCATTCTGTAATCTGTGGACTACCAGAGTGTTGATGAAACACAGAAATTGCATCGGGATTGAATACAACAGTCACCATCCTCACTTTCCTCCATGGGAGTAATGTCTGAAACGGTCTACGCTTGGATCGTTCCCAGGAAGACCAGTAGTAGTTTCCGATGCACATCTCGTGGCATTCGTAATTTGTGGACTGTCAGAGTGTTGACGAAACACAGAAATTGGATCGAAATTGAATACAACAGTCACCATGCGCACTTTCCTCCATGTGAGTAATGTCTGAAACAGTCTACGCTTTGATCGTTCCCTGGAAGACCAGTAGTAGTTTCCGATGCACATCTGGAGGCATTCTGTAATCTGTGGACTATCAGAGTGTTGATGAAACACAGAAATTGCATCGAAATTGAATACAACAGTCACCATGCGCCCTTTCTTCCACGGGAGTAATGTCTGAAACAGTCTACGCTTGGATCGTTCCATGGAAGTCCAGTAGTAGTTTCTGATGCACATCTGGAAGCATTCTGTAATCTGTGGACTATCAGAGTGTTGATGAAACACAGAAAATGCATCGAAATTGAATACAACAGTCACCATGCGCACTTTCCTCCACGGGAGGTATGTCCCAAACGGTCTACGCTTTGATCGTTCCCTGGAAGACCAGTAGTAGTTTCCGATGCACATCTTGAAACATTCTGTAATATGTGGACTATCAGAGTGTTGATGAAACACAGAAAATGCATCGGGATAGAATCCAATAGTCACCATGCGCACTTTCCTTCATGGGAGTAATGTCACAAGGAGTTTACGCTTTGATCGTTCCCTGGAAGACCAGTAGTAGTTTCCGATGCACATCTGGAGGCTTCCGTCATCTGTGGATTATCAGAGTGTTGATGAAACACAGAAATTGCATCGGGATTGAATACAGCAGTCACCATGCGCACTTTCCTCCATGGGAGTAATGTCCCACACAGTCTATGCTTTGATCGTTCCCTGGAAGACCAGTAGTAGTTACCGATGAACATCTGGAGGCATTCTGAAATCTGTGGACTATCAGAGGGTTGATGAAACACAGAAACTGCATCTGGATTGAATACAACAGTCACGATGCGCACTTTCCTCCATGGGAGTAATGTCCCTAAAGTCTACGCTTTGATCGTTCCTTGGAAAACCAGTAGTAGTTTCCGATGCACAACTGGAGGCTTTCCGTTATCTGTGGACTATCAGAGTGTTGATGAAACACAGAAATAGCATCGGGATTGAATACAACAGTCACCATGCGCACTTTCCTTTGTGGGAGTAATGTCTCAAACAGTCTACGATTTGATCGATCCCTGAAAGACCAGTAGCAGTTTCCGATGCACATCTGGAGGCATTCTGTAATCTGTGGACTATCAGAGTGTTGATGAAACACAGAAATTGCATCGGGATTGAATATAACAGTCACCATCCGCACTTTCCTCCACGGGAGGTATGTCTCTAACAGTCTACGCTTTGATCGTTCCCTGCAGGACCAGTAGTAGTTTCCGATGCACATCTGGTGGCATTCTGTAATCTGTGGACTATCAGAGTGTTGATGAAACACAGAAATTGCATCGGGATTGAAAACAACAGTCACCATCCGCACTTTACTCCACGGGAGTAATGTCTCAAACAATCTACGCTTTTGATCTTTCCCTGGAAGACCAGTACTTGTTTCCGATACACATCTGGTGGCATTCTGTAATCTGTAGACTATCAGAGTGTTGATGAAACACAGAAATTGCATCGAAATTGAATACAACAGTCACCATGCGCCCCTTTTTCCACGGGAGTAATGTCTGAAACAGTCTACGCTTGGATCGTTCCATGGAAGTCCAGTAGTAGTTTCTGATGCACATCTGGAGGCATTCTGTAATCTGTGGAGTATCAGAGTGTTGATGAAACACAGAAATTGCATCGGCATTGAATACTACAGTCACCACGCGCACATTCCTATATGGGAGAATGTCTCTAACAGTCTACGCTATGATCGTTAGCTGGAAGACCAGTAGTAGATTCCGATGCACATCTTGAAACATTCTGTAATCTGTGGACTATCAGAGTGTTGATGAAACACAGAAATTGCATCGGGATTGAATACAACAGTCAACATGTGCACTTTCCTCCACGGGAGTAATGTCTCAAACAGTCTACGTTTTGATCGTTCCCTGGAAGACCAGTAGTAGTTTCCGATGCATATCTGGAGGCTTTCCGTCATCTGTGGACTATCAGAGTGTTGATGAAACACAGAAATTGCATCGGGATTGAATACAACAGTCACCATGCGCACTTTCTTCCATGGGAGTAATGTCTGAAACAGTCTACGCTTTGATCGTTCCCTGGAAGAGCAGTAGTAGTTTCCGATGCACATGTGGAGGCATTCTGTAATCTGTGGACTATCTGAGTGTTGAAGAAACACAGAAATTGCATCGGGATTGAATACAACAATCACAATGCGCACTTTCCTATACGGGAGGTATATCTCAAACAGTCTACGCTTTGATCGTTCCCTGGAAGACCAGTAGTAGTTTCCGATGCACATCTGGAGGCATTCTGTAATCTGAGGAGTATTAGACTGTTGATGAGACACAGAAATTGCATCGGAATTGAATACAACAGTCACCATGCGCACTTTCCTCCATGGGAGTAATTCTCAAACAATCTAGGCTTTGATCGTTCCCTGGAAGACCAGTAGTAGTTTCCGATGCACATCTGGAGGCATTCTGTAATCTGTGGAGTATAAGACTGTTGATGAAACACAGAAATTGCATCGAAATTGAATACAACAGTCACCATTCGCACTTTCTTCCACAGGAGTAATGTCTGAAACAGTCTACGTTTAGATCGTTCCCAGGAAGACCAGTAGTAGTTTCCGATGCACATCTCATGGCATTCTGTAATCTGTGGACTATCAGAGTGTTGATGAAAGACAGAAAATGCATCGGGATTGAATCCAATAGTCACCATGCGCACTTTCCTTCATGGGAGTAATGTCTCAAGGAGTTTACGCTTTGATCGTTCCCTGGAAGACCAGTAGTAGTTTCCGATGCACATCTGGAGGCTTCCGTCATCTGTGGACTATCAGAGTGTTGATGAAACACAGAAATTGCATCGGGATTGAATACAGCAGTCACCATGCGCACTTTCCTCCATGGGAGTAATGTCCCACACAGTCTATGCTTTGATCGTTCCCTGGAAGACCAGTAGTAGTTACCGATGAACATCTGGAGGCATTCTGAAATCTGTGGACTATCAGAGGGGTGATGAAACACAGAAACTGCATCTGGATTGAATACAACAGTCACCATGCGCACTTTCCTCCATGGGAGTAATCTCTCAAACAGTCTACGCTTTGATCGTTCCCTGAAAGACCAACAGTAGTTTCCGATGCACATCTGGTGGCATTCTGTAATCTGTGGACAATCAGAGTGTTGATGAAACACAGAAATTGCATCAGGATTGAGTACTACAGTCACCATGCGCACTTTCCTATATGGGAGTAATGTCTCTAACAGTCTACGCTTTGATCGTTAGCTGGAAGACCAGTAGTAGATTCCGATGCACATCTTGAAACATTCTGTAATCTGTGGACTATCAGAGTGTTGATGAAACACAGAAATTGCATCGGGATTGAATACAACAGTCAACATGCGCACTTTCCTCCACGGGAGTAATGTCTCAAACAATCTACGCTTTTGATCGTACCTTGGAAGACCAGTAGTAGTTTCCGATGCACATCTGGTGGCATTCTGTAATGTGTAGACTATCAGAGTGTTGATGAAACACAATAATTGCATCGGGATTGAATACAACCGTCATCATGCGCACTTTTCTCCATGGGAGTAATGTCTCAAACAGTCTACGCTTTGATCGTTCCCTGGAAGACCAGGAGTAGTTCAATTGCACATCTGGAGGCATTCTGTAATCCGTGGACTATCAGAGTGTTGCAGAAACACAGAAATTGCATCGGGATTGAATACAACAGTCACCATGCGCACTTTCCTCAATGGGAGTAATGTCTCTAACAGTCTACGCTTTGATCGTTCCCTGGAAGACCAGTAGTAGTTTCCGATGCACATCTGGAGGCTTTCCGTCATCTGTGGACTATCAGAGTGTTGATGAAACACAGAAATTGCATCGGGAGTGAATACAACAGTCACCATGCGCACTTTCCTCCATGGGAGTAATGTCCCAAACAGTCTATGCATTGATCGTACACTGGAAGACGAGTAGTAGTTTCCGATGAACATCTGGAGGCATTCTGTAATCTGTGGACTATCAGAATGTTGATGAAACACAAAAACTGCATCGGGATTGAATACAACAGTCACCATGCGCACTTTCCTATATGGGAGTAATGTCTCTAACAGTCTACGATTTGATCATTAGCTAGAAGACCATTAGTAGTTTCCGATGCACATCTTGAAACATTCTGTAATCTGTAGACTATCAGAGTGATGATGAAACATAGAAATTGCATCGGGATTGAATACAACAGTCACCATGCGCACTTTCCTCCATGGGAGTAATGTACCAAGCAGTCTATGCATTGATCGTCCCCTGGAACACCAGTAGTAGTTTCCGATGAACATCTGGAGGCATTCTGTAATCTGTGGACTATCAGAGGGTTGATGAAACACAAATACGGCATCAGGATTGAATACAACAGTCACCATGCTCACTTTCCTCCATGGGAGTAATCTCTCAAGCAGTCTACGCTTTGATCGTTCCCTGGAAAGCCAGTGGTGGTTTCAATTGCACATCTGGAGGCATACTGTAATCCGTGGACTATCAGAGTGTTGAAGAAACACAGATTTTGCATCGGGATTGAATACAACAGTCTCCATGCGCAGTTTCCTCCGTGGGAGTAATGTCTCAAACAGTCTACGCTTTGATCGTTCCCTGGAAGACCAGTAGTAGTTTCCGATGCACATCTGGAGGCTTTCTGTAATCTGTGGACTATCAGGGTGTTGATGAAACACAGAAATTGCATCGGGATTGAATACAACAGTCAACTTGCGCAGTTTTCTCCGTGGGAGTAATGTCTCAAACAGTCTACGCTTTGATCGTTCCCTGGAAAGCCAGTGGTGGTTTCAATTGCACATCTGGAGGCATACTGTAATCCGTGGACTATCAGAGTGTTGAAGAAACACAGATATTGCATCGGGATTGAATACAACAGTCTCTATGCGCAGTTTCCTCCGTGGGAGTAATGTCTCAAACAGTCTACGCTTTGATCGTTCCCTGGAAGACCAGTAGTAGTTTCCGATGCACTTCTGGAGGCTTTCCGTCATCTGTGGACTATCAGAGTGTTGATGAAACACAGAAATTTCATCGGGATTGAATACAACAGTCACCATGCGCACTTTCCTCCATGGGAGTAATCTCTCAAACAGTCTACGCTTTGATCGTTCCCTGAAAGACCAACAGTAGTTTCCGATGCACATCTGGTGGCATTCTGTAATCTGTGGACAATCAGAGTGTTGATGAAACACAGAAATTGCATCAGGATTGAATACAACAATCACCATGTGCACTTTCCTCCATGGGAGTTATGTCTCTAACAGTCTACGCTTTGATCGTTCCCTGGAAGACCAGTAGTAGTTTCCGATGCCCATCTGGAGGCTTTCTGTGATCTGTGGACTATCAGAGTGTTGATGAAACACAGAAATTGCATCAGGATTGAATACTACAGTCACCATGCCCACTTTCCTCCATGGGAGTAATGTCCCAAACAGTCTATGCATTGATCGTTCCCTGGAAGACGAGTAGTAGTTTCCGATGAACATCTGGAGGCATTCTGTAATCTGTGGACTATCAGAGGGTTGATGAAACACAAAAACTGCATCGGGATTGAATACAACAGTCACCATGCGCACTTTCCTCCATGGGAGTAATCTCTCAAACAGTCTACGCTTTGATCGTTCCCTGAAAGACCAACAGTAGTTTCCGATGCACATCTGGTGGCATTCTGTAATCTGTGGACAATCAGAGTGTTGATGAAACACAGAAATTGCATCAGGATTGAATACTACAGTCACCATGCGCACTTTCCTATATGGGAGTAATGTCTCTAACAGTCTACGCTTTGATCGTTCCCTGGAAGACGAGTGGTGGTTTCAATTGCACATCTGGAGGCATACTGTAATCCGTGGACTATCAGAGTATGAAGAAACACAAAAATTGCATCGGGATTGAATACAACAATCACCATGCGCACTTTCCTCCATGGGAGTAATGTCTCTAACAGTCTACGCTTTGATCGTTCCCTGGAAGACCAGTAGTAGTTTCCGATGCACATCTTGAAACATTCTGTAATCTGTGGACTATCTGAGTGTTGATGAAACACAGAAATTGCATCGGGATTGAATACAACAGTCACCATGCGCAATTTCCTCCATGGGAGTAATGTCCCAAACAGTCTATGCATTGATCGTCCCCTGGAAGACCAGTAGTAGTTTCCGATGAACATCTGGAGGCGTTCTGTAATCTGTGGACTATCAGAGGGTTGATGAAACACAAAAACGGCATCGGGATTGAATACAACAGTCACCATGCGCACTTTCCTCCATGGGAGTAATCTCACAAGCAGTCTACGCTTTGATCGTTCCCTGAAAGACCAGCAGTAGTTTCCGATGCACATCTGGTGGCATTCTGTAATCCGTGGACTATCAGAATGTTGAAGAAACACAGAAATTGCATCGGGATTGAGTACAACAATCACCATGCGCACTTTCCTATACGGGAGGTATGTCTCTAACAGTTTTCGCTTTGATCGTTCCCTGGAAGACCAGTAGTAGTTTCCGATGCACGTATGGAAGCTTTCTGTGATCTGTGGACTATCAGAGTGTTGATGAAACACAGAAATTGTATCGGGATTGAATACAACAGTCACCATGCGCACTTTCCTCCATGGGAGTAATTCTCAAACCGTCTATGCTTTGATCGTTCCCTGGAAGAAAAGTAGTAGTTTCCGATGCACATCTGGTGGCATTCTGTAATCTGTGGACTATCAGAGTGTTGATGAACCACAGAAATTGCATCGGGAATGAATGCAACAGTCAACATGGGCACTTTCCTCCATGGGAGGTATGTCTCAAACAGTCTACGCTTTGATCGTTCCCTGCAGGGCCAGTAGTAGTTTCCGATGCACATCTGGTGGCATTCTGTAATCTGTGGACTGTTAGAGTGTTAATGAAACACAGAAATTGCATCGGCATTGAATGCAACAGTCACCATGCGCGCATTCCTCCATAATAGTAATGTCTCAAAGAGACCACGCTTTGATCGTTCCCTGGAAGACCAGTACTAGTTTCCGATGAACATCTTGAGGCATTCTGTAATCTGTGGACTATCGGAGAGTTGATGAAACACAGATATTGGAATTGGATTGAATACTACAGTCACCATGCGCACTTTCCTATATGGGAGTAATGTCTGTAACAGTCTACGCTTTGATCGTTAGCTGGAAGACCAGTAGTAGTTTCCGATGCATATATTAAAACATTCTGTAATCTGTGGACTATCAGAGTGTTGATGAAACACAGAAATTGCATCGGGATTGAATACAACAGTCAACATGCGCACTTTCCTCCACGGGAGTAATGTCTCAAACAATCTACACTTTTGATCGTTCCCTGGAAGACCAGTAGCAGTTTGCGATGCACATCTGGTGGCATTCTGTAAAGTGTAGACTATCAGAGTGTTGATGAAACACAGTAATTGCATCGGGATTGAATACAACAGTCACCATGCGCACTTTTCTCCATGGGAGTAATGTCTCTAACAGTCTACGCTTTGATCGTTCCCTGGAAGACCAGTAGTAGTTTCCGATGCACATCTGGAGGCTTTCTGTAATCTGTGGACTATCAGAGTGTTGATGAAACACAGAAATTGCATCGGGATTGAATACAACAGTCAACATGCGCAGTTTCCTCCGTGGGAGTAATGTCTCAAACATTCTACGCTTTGATCGTTCCCTGGAAGACCAGTAGTAGTTTCAATTGCACATCTGGAGGCATTCTGTAATCCGTGGACTATCAGAGTGATGAAGAAACACAGAAATTGCATCGGGATTGAATACAACAGTCACCATGCGCACTTTCCTCCATGGGAGTAATGTCTCTAACAGTCTACGCTTTGATCGTTCCCTGGAAGACCAGTAGTAGTTTCAATTGCACATCTGGAGGCATACTGTAATCCGTGGACTATCAGAGTATGAAGAAACACAGAAATTGCATCGGGATTGAATACAACAATCACCATGCGCATTTTTCTCCATGGGAGTAATGTCTTTAACAGTCTACGCTTTGATCGTTCCCTGGAAGACCAGTAGTAGTTTCCGATGCACATCTGGAGGCTTTCTTAATCTGTGGACTATCAGAGTGTTGATGAAACACAGAAATTTCATCGGGATTGAATACAACAGTCTCCATGCGCAGTTTCCTCCGTGGGAGTAATGTCTCAAACATTCTACGCTTTGATCGTTCCCTGGAAGACCAGTAGTAGTTTCAATTGCACATCTGAAGGCATTCTGTAATCCGTGGACTATCAGAGTGATGAAGAAACACAGAAATTGCATCGGGATTGAATACAACAGTCACCATGCGCACTTTCCTCCATGGGAGTAATGTCTCTAACAGTCTACGCTTTGATCGTTCCCTGGAAGACCAGTAGTAGTTTCCGATGCACATCTGGAGGCTTTCCGTCATCTGTGGACTATCAGAGTGTTGATGAAACGCAGAAATTGCATCGGGATTGAATACTACAGTCACCATGCGCACTTTCCTATATGGGAGTAATGTCTCTAACAGTCTACGCTTTGATCGTTAGCTGGAAGACCAGTAGTAGTTTCCGATGCACATCTTGAAACATTCTGTAATCTGTGGACTATCAGAGTGTTGATGAAACACAGAAATTGCATCGGGATTGAATACAACAGTCACCATGCGCAATTTCCTCCATGGGAGTAACGTCCCAAACAATCTATGAATTGATCGTCCCCTGGAAGACCAGTAGTAGTTTCCGATGAACATCTGGAGGCTTTCTGTAATCTGTGGACTATCAGAGTGTTGATGAAACACAGAAATTGCATCGGGATGAATACAACAGTCTCCATGCGCAGTTTCGTCCGTGGGAGTAATGTCTCAAACAGTCTACGCTTTGATCGTTCCCTGGAAGACCAGTAGTAGTTTCAATTGCACATTTGGAGGCATTCTGTAATCCGTGGACTATCAGAGTGTTGAAGAAACACAGAAATTGCATCGGGATTGAATACAACAGTCACCATGCGCACTTTCCTCCATGGGAGTAATGTCTCTAACAGTCTAGGCTTTGATCGTTCCCTGGAAGACCAGTAGTAGTTTCCGATGCACATCTGGTGGCATTCTGTAATCTGTGGACTATTAGAGTGTTGATGAAACGCAGAAATTGCATCGGGATTGAATACAACAGTCACCATGCGCAATTTCCTCCATGGGAGTAATGTCCCAAACAGTCTATGCATTGATCGTCCCCTGGAAGACCAGTAGTAGTTTCCGATGAACATCAGGAGGCATTCTGTCATCTGTGGACTATCAGAGGGTTGATGAACCACAGAAATTGCATCGGGACTGAATGCAACAGTCAACATGGGCACTTTCCTCCATGGGAGGTATGTCTCCAACAGTCTACGCTTTGATCGTTCCCTGCAGGGCCAGTAGTAGTTTCCGATGCACATCTGGTGGCATTCTGTAATCTGTGGACTGTTAGAGTGTTGATGAAACACAGAAATTGCATCGGGATTGAATGCAACAGTCACCAAGCGCGCATTCCTCCATGGAAGTAATGCCTCAAAGAGACCACGCTTTGATCGTTCCCTGGAAGACCAGTACTAGTTTCCGATGAACATCTTGAGGCATTCTGTAGTCTGTGGACTATCGGAGAGTTGATGAAACACAGATATTGCAATTGGATTGAATACTACAGTCACCATGCGCACTTTCCTATATGGGAGTAATGTCTCTAACAGTCTACGCTTTGATCGTTAGCTGGAAGACCAGTAGTAGTTTCCGATGCACATCTTGAAACATTCAGTAATCTGTGGACTATCAGAGTGTTGATGAAACACAGAAATTGCATCGGGATTGAATACAACAATCACCATGAGCACTTTCCTATACGGGAGGTATGTCTCTTACAGTTTTCGCTTTGATCGTTCCCTGGAAGACCAGTAGTAGTTTCCGATGCACATCTGGAGGCTTTCTGTAATCTGTGGACTATCAGAGTGTTGATGAAACACAGAAATTGCATCGGGATTGAATACAACAGTCAACATGCGCAGTTTCCTCCGTGGGAGTAATGTCTCAAACAGTCTACGCTTTGATCGTTCCCTGGAAGACCAGTGGTGGTTTCAATTGCACATCTGGAGGCATACTGTAATCCGTGGACTATCAGAGTATGAAGAAACACAGAAATTGCATCGGGATTGAATACAAGAATCACCATGCGCATTTTTCTCCATGGGAGTAATGTCTTTAACAGTCTACGCTTTGATCGTTCCCTGGAAGAGCAGTAGTAGTTTCCGATGCACATCTGGAGGCTTTCTTAATCTGTGGACTATCAGAGTGTTGATGAAACACAGAAATTGCATCGGGATTGAATACAACAGTCTCCATGCGCAGTTTCCTCCGTGGGAGTAATGTCTCAAACATTCTACGCTTTGATCGTTCCCTGGAAGACCAGTAGTAGTTTCCGATGCACATCTGGAGGCATTCTGTAATCCGTGGACTATCAGAGTGTTGAAGAAACACAGAAATTGCATCGGGATTGAATACAACAGTCACCATGCGCACTTTCCTCCATGGGAGTAATGTCTCTAACAGTCTACGCTTTGGTCGTTCCCTGGAAGACCAGTAGTAGTTTCCGATGCACATCTGGAGGCTTTCCGTCATCTGTGGACTATCAGAGTGTTGATGAAACGCAGAAATTGCATCGGGATTGAATACTACAGTCACCATGCGCACTTTCCTATATGGGAGTAATGTCTCTAACAGTCTACGCTTTGATCGTTAGCTGGAAGACCAGTAGTAGTTTCCGATGCACATCTTGAAACATTCTGTAATCTGTGGACTATCAGAGTGTTGATGAAACACAGAAATTGCATCGGGATGAATACAACAGTCTCCATGCGCAGTTTCGTCCGTGGGAGTAATGTCTCAAACAGTCTACGCTTTGATCGTTCCCTGGAAGACCAGTAGTAGTTTCAATTGCACATTTGGAGGCATTCTGTAATCCGTGGACTATCAGAGTGTTGAAGAAACACAGAAATTGCATCGGGATTGAATACAACAGTCACCATGCGCACTTTCCTCCATGGGAGTAATGTCTCTAACAGTCTACGCTTTGATCGTTCCCTGGAAGACCAGTAGTAGTTTCCGATGCACATCTGGTGGCATTCTGTAATCTGTGGACTATCAGAGTGTTCATGAAACACAGAAATTGCATCGGGATTGAATACAACAGTCAAAATGCGCAGTTTCCTCTGTGGGAGAAATGTCTCAAACAGTCTACGCTTTGATCGTTCCCTGGAAGACCAGTGGTGGTTTCAATTGCACATCTGGAGGCATACTGTAATCCGTGGACTATCAGAGTATGAAGAAACACAGAAATTGCATCGGGATTGAATACAACAATCACCATGCGCACTTTTCTCCATGGGAGTAATGTCTTTAACAGTCTACGCTTTGATCGTTCCCTGGAAGACCAGTAGTAGTTTCCGATGCACATCTGGAGGCTTTCTGTAATCTGTGGACTATCAGAGTGTTGTTGAAACACAGAAATTGCATCGGGAATGAATATAACAGTCAACATGCGCACTTTCCTCCATGGGAGGTATGTCTCTAACAGTCTACGCTTTGATCGTTCCCTGGAAGACCAGTAGTAGTTTCCGATGTACATCTGGAGGCTTTCTGTGATCTGTGGACTATCAGAGTGTTGCTGAAACACAGAAATTGCATCGGGATGCAATACAACAGTCACCATGTGCACTTTCCTCCATGGGAGTAATGTCTCTAACAGTCTACGCTTTGATCGTTCCCTGGAAGACCAGTAGTAGTTTCCGATGCACATTTGGAGGCTTTCTGTGATCTGTGAACTATCAGAGTGTTGATGAAACACAGATATAGCATCGGAATTAATACAACAGTCACCATGCGCACTTTTCTCCATGGGAGTAATGTATCTAACAGTCTACGCTTTGATCGTTCCCTGGAAGACCAGTAGTAGTTTCCGATGCACATCTGGAGGCTTTCCGTCATCTGTGGACTATCAGACTATCAGAGTGTTGATGAAACACAGAAATTGCATCGGGATTGAATACAACAGTCACCATGCGCACTTTCCTTCATAGGAGTAATGTCCCAAACAGTCTATGCTTTGATCGTTCCCTGGAAGACGAGTAGTAGTTTCCGATGAACATCTGGAGGCATTCTGTAATCTGTGGACTATCAGAGGGTTGATGAAACACAAAAACTGCTTCGGGATTGAATACAACATTCACAATGCGTACTTTCCTCCATGGGAGTAATGTCTCAAAGAGTTTACGCTTTGATCGTTCCCTGGAAGACCAGTAGTAGTATCCGATGCACATCTGGAGGCATTCTGTAATCTGTGGACTATCAGAGTGTTGATGAAACACAGAAATTGCATCGGGATTGAATACAACAGTCACCATGCGCACTTTCCTCCATGGGAGTAATGTCTCAAAGAGTTTACGCTTTGATCGTTCCCTGGAAGACCAGTAGTCTTTTCCGATGCACATCTGGTGGCATTCTGTAATCTGTGGACTATCAGAGTGTTGATGAACCACAGAAATTGCATAGGGAATGAATGCAACAGTCAACATGGGCACTTTCCTCCATGGGAGGTATGTCTCTAACAGTCTACGCTTTGATCGTTCCCTGCAGGGCCAGTAGTAGTTTCCGATGCACATCTGGTGGCATTCTGTAATCTGTGGACTGTTAGAGTGTTGATGAAACACAGAAATTGCATCGGGATTGAATGCAACAGTCACCATGCGCGCATTCCTCCATATAAGTAATGTCTCAAAGAGTCCACGCTTTGATCTTTCCCTGGAAGACCAGTAGTAGTTTCCGATGAACATCTTGAGGCATTCTGTAATCTGTGGACTATCGGAGAGTTGATGAAACACAGATATTGCAATTGGATTGAATACTACAGTCACCATGCGCACTTTCCTATATGGGAGTAATGTCTGTAACAGTCTACGCTTTGATCGTTAGCTGGAAGACCAGTAGTAGTTTCCGATGCATATATTGAAACATTCTGCAATCTGTGCACTATCAGAGTGTTGATGAAACACAGAGATTGCATCGGGATTGAATACAACAGGCAACATGCGCACTTTCCTCCACGGGAGTAATGTCTCAAACATTCTACGCTTTTGATCGTTCCCTGGAAGACCAGTAGCAGTTTGCGATGCACATCTGGTGGCATTCTGTAATGTGTAGACTATCAGAGTGTTGATGAAACACAGTAATTGCATCGCGATTGAATACAACAGTCACCATGCGCACTTTTCTCCATGGGAGTAATGTCTCTAACAGTCTACGCTTTGATCGTTCCCTGGAAGACCAGTAGTAGTTTCCGATGCACATCTGGAGGCTTTCTGTAATCTGTGGACTATCAGAGTGTTGATGAAACACAGAAATTGCATCGGGATTGAATACAACAGTCAACATGCGCAGTTTCCTCCGTGGGAGTAATGTCTCAAACAGTCTACGCTTTGATCGTTCAATGGAAGACCAGTGGTGGTTTCAATTGCACATCTGGAGGCATACTGTAATCCGTGGACTTTCAGAGTGTTGAAAAACACAGAAATTGCATCGGGATTGAATACAACAGTCACCATGCGCACTTTTCCCCATGGGAGTAATGTCTCTACCAGTCTACGCTTTGATCGTTCCCTGGAAAACCAGTAGTAGTTTCCGATGCACATCTGGAGGCTTTCTGTAATCTGTGGACTATCAGAGTGTTGATGAAACACAGAAATTGCATCGGGATGGAATACAACAGTCACCATGCGCACTTTCCTCCATGGGAGTAATGTCTCTAACAGTCTACGCTTTGATCGTTCCCTGGAAGACATGTAGTAGTTTCCGATGAGCATCTGGAGGCTTTCTGTGATCTTTAGACTATCAGAGTGTTGATGAAACACAGAAATAGCATCGGGATTGAATACAACAGTCACCATGCGCACTTTCCTCCATGGGAGTAATGTCCCAAACTGTCTATGCATTGATCGTTCCCTGGAAGACGAGTAGTAGTTTCCGATGAACATCTGGAGGCATTCTGTAATCTGCAGACTATCAGAGGGTTGATGAAACACAAAAACTGCATCGCGATTTAATACAGCAGTCACCATGTGCACTTTCCTCCATGGGAGTAATCTCTCAAACAGTCTACGCTTTGATCGTTCCCTGAAAGACCAGCAGTAGTTTCCGATGCACATCTGGTGTCATTCTGTAATCTGTGGACTATCAGAGTGTTCATGAAACACAGAAATTGCATCGGGATTGAATACAACAGTCAACATGCGCAGTTTCCTCCGTGGGAGTAATGTCTCAAACAGTCTACGCTTTGATCGTTCCCTGGAAGACCAGTGGTGGTTTCAATTGCACATCTGGAGGCATACTGTAATCCGTGGGCTATCAGAGTATGAAGAAACACAGAAATTGCATCGGGATTGAATACAACAATCACCATGCGCACTTTTCTCCATGGGAGTAATGTCTCTACCAGTCTACGCTTTGATCGTTCCCTGGAAGACCAGTAGTAGTTTCCGATGCACATCTGGAGGCTTTCTGTAATCTGTGGACTATCAGAGTGTTACTGAAACACAGAAAATGCATCGGGATTGAATACAACAGTCTCCATGCGCAGTTTCCTCCGTGGGAGTAATGTCTCAAACAGTCTACGCTTTGATCGTTCCCTGGAAGACCAGTAGTAGTTTCAATTGCACATCTGGAGGCATTCTGTAATCCGTGGACTATCAGAGTGTTGAAGAAACACAGAAATTGCATCGGGATTGAATACAACAGTCACCATGAGCACTTTCCTCCATGGGAGTAATGTCTCTAACAGTCTACGATTTGATCGTTCATTGGAAGACCAGTAGTACTTTCCGATGCACATCTGGAGGCATTCTGTAATCTGTGGACTATCAGAGGGTTGATGAAACACAAAAACTGCATCGGGATTGAATACAACAGTCACCATGCGCACTTTCCTCCATGGGAGTAATCTCTCAAACAGTCTACGCTTTGATCGTTCCCTGAAAGACCAGCAGTAGTTTCCGATGCACATCTGGTGGCATTCTGTAATCTGTGGACTATCAGAGTGTTGATGAAACACAGAAATTGCTTAGGGATGGAATACAACAGTCACCATGCGCACTTTCCTCCATGGGAGTAATGTCTCTAACAGTCTACGCTTTGATCGTTCCCTGGAAGACCAGTAGTAGTTTCCGATGCACATCTGGAGGCTTTCTGTATTCTGTGGACTATCAGAGTGTTGATGAAACACAGAAATAGCATCGGGATTGAATACAACAGTCACCATGCGCACTTTCCTCCATGGGAGTAATGTCCCGAACAGTCTATGCATTGATCGTTCCCTGGAAGACGAGTAGTAGTTTCCGATGAACATCTGGAGGCATTCTGTAATCTGTAGACTATCAGAGGGTTGATGAAACACAAAAACTGCATCGGGATTGAATACAGCAGTCACCATGCGCACTTTCCTCCATGGGAGTAATCTCTCAAACAGTCTACGCTTTGATCGTTCCCTGAAAGACCAGCAGTAGTTTCCGATGAACATCTGGTGTCCTTCTGTATTCTGTGGACTATCAGAGTGTTGATGAAACACAGAAATAGCATCGGAATTGAATACAACAGTCACCATGCGCACTTTCCTCCATGGTAGTAATGTCTCTATTAGTCTACGCTTTGATCGTTCCCTGGAAGACCAGTAGTAGTTTCCGATGCACATCTGGAGGCTTTCCGTCATCTGTGGACTATCAGACTATCAGAGTGTTGATGAAACACAGAAATTGCTTCGGGATTGAATACAACAGTCACCATGCGCACTTTCCTCCATGGGAGTAATGTCCCAAACAGTCTATGCTTTGATCGTTCCCTGGAAGACGAGTAGTAGTTTCCGATGAACATCTGGGGGCATTCTGTAATCTGTGGACTATCAGAGTGTTGATGAAACACAGAAATTGCATCGGGATTGAATACAACAGTCTCCATGAGCAGTTTCCTCCGTGGGAGTAATGTCTCAAACAGTCTTCGCTTTGATCGTTCCCTGGAAGACCAGTAGTAGCTTCAATTGCACATCTGGAGGCATTCTGTAATCCGTGGACTATCAGAGTGTTGAAGAAACACAGAAATTGCATCGGGATGGAATACAACAGTCAACATGCGCAGTTACCTCCGTGGGAGTAATGTCTCAAACAGTCTACGCTTTGATCGTTTACTGGAAGACCAGTGGTGGTTTCAATTGCACATCTGGAGGCATACTGTAATCCGTGGACTATCAGAGTATGAAGAAACACAGAAATTGCATTGGGATTGAATACAACAATCACCATGCGCATTTTTCTTCATGGGAGTAATGTCTTTAACAGTCTACGCTTTGATCGTTCCCTGGAAGACCAGTAGTAGTTTCCGATGCACATCTGGAGGCTTTCTGTAATCTGTGGACTATCAGAGTGTTGATGAAACACAGAAATTGCATCGGGATTGAATACAACAGTCTCCATGCGCAGTTTCCTCCGTGGGAGTAATGTCTCAAACATTCTACGCTTTGATCATTCGCTGGAAGACCAGTAGTAGTTTCAATTGCACATCTGGAGGCATTCTGTAATCCGTGGACTATCAGAGTGTTGAAGAAACACAGAAATTGCATCGGGATTGAATACAACAGTCACCATGCGCACTTTCCTCCATGGGAGTAATGTCTCTAACAGTCTACGCTTTGATCGTTCCCTGGAAGACCAGTAGTAGTTTCCGATGCACATCTGTAGGCTTTCCGTCATCTGTGGACTATCAGAGTGTTGATGATACGCAGAAATTGCATCGGGGTTGAATACTACAGTCACTATGCGCAGTTTCCTCCATGGGAGGTATGTCTCTAACAGTCTACGCTTTGATCGTTCCCTGCAGGGCCAGTAGTAGTTTCCGATGCACATCTGGTGGCATTCTGTAATCTGTGGACTGTTAGAGTGTTGATGAAACACAGAAATTGCATCGGGATTGAATACAACAGTCTCCATGCGCAGTTTCCTCCGTGGGAGTAATGTCTCAAACATTCTACGCTTTGATCATTCGCTGGAAGACCAGTAGTAGTTTCCGATGAACATCTGGAAGCATTCTGTAATCTGTAGACTATCAGAGGGTTGATGAAACACAAAAACTGCATCGGGATTGAATACAGCAGTCACCATGCGCACTTTCCTCCATGGGAGTAATCTCTCAAACAGTCTACGCTTTGATCGTTCCCTGAAAGACCAGCAGTAGTTTCCGATGAACATCTGGTGGCCTTCTGTATTCTGTGGACTATCAGAGTGTTGATGAAACACAGAAATAGCATCGGAATTGAATACAACAGTCACCATGCGCACTTTCCTCCATGGTAGTAATGTCTCTATTAGTCTACGCTTTGATCGTTCCCTGGAAGACCAGTAGTAGTTTCCGATGCACATCTGGAGGCTTTCCGTCATCTGTGGACTATCAGACTATCAGAGTGTTGATGAAACACAGAAATTGCTTCGGGATTGAATACAACAGTCACCATGCGCACTTTCCTCCATGGGAGTAATGTCCCAAACAGTCTATGCTTTGATCGTTCCCTGGAAGACGAGTAGTAGTTTCCGATGAACATCTGGGGGCATTCTGTAATCTGTGGACTATCAGAGTGTTGATGAAACACAGAAATTGCATCGGGATTGAATACAACAGTCTCCATGCGCAGTTTCCTCCGTGGGAGTAATGTCTCAAACAGTCTTCGCTTTGATCGTTCCCTGGAAGACCAGTAGTAGCTTCAATTGCACATCTGGAGGCATTCTGTAATCCGTGGACTATCAGAGTGTTGAAGAAACACAGAAATTGCATCGGGATGGAATACAACAGTCAACATGCGCAGTTACCTCCGTGGGAGTAATGTCTCAAACAGTCTACGCTTTGATCGTTCCCTGGAAGACCAGTGGTGGTTTCAATTGCACATCTGGAGGCATACTGTAATCCGTGGACTATCAGAGTATGAAGAAACACAGAAATTGCATCGGGATTGAATACAACAATCACCATGCGCATTTTTCTTCATGGGAGTAATGTCTTTAACAGTCTACGCTTTGATCGTTCCCTGGAAGACCAGTAGTAGTTTCCGATGCACATCTGGAGGCTTTCTGTAATCTGTGGACTATCAGAGTGTTGATGAAACACAGAAATTGCATCGGGATTGAATACAACAGTCTCCATGCGCAGTTTCCTCCGTGGGAGTAATGTCTCAAACATTCTACGCTTTGATCATTCGCTGGAAGACCAGTAGTAGTTTCAATTGCACATCTGGAGGCATTCTGTAATCCGTGGACTATCAGAGTGTTGAAGAAACACAGAAATTGCATCGGGATTGAATACAACAGTCACCATGCGCACTTCCCTCCATGGGAGTAATGTCTCTAACAGTCTACGCTTTGATCGTTCCCTGGAAGACCAGTAGTAGTTTCCGATGCACATCTGTAGGCTTTCCGTCATCTGTGGACTATCAGAGTGTTGATGATACGCAGAAATTGCATCGGGGTTGAATACTACAGTCACCATGCGCACTTTCCTATATGGGAGTAATGTCTCTAAAAGTCTACGCTTTGATCGTTAGCTGGAAGACCAGTAGTAGTTTCCGATGCACATCTGGTGGCATTCTGTAATCTGTGGACTATCAGAGTGTTGATGAACAACAGAAATTGCATCGGGAATGAATGCAACAGTCAACATGGGCACTTTCCTCCACGGGAGTAATGTCTCAAACAATCTACGCATTTGATCGTTCCCTGGAAGACCAGTAGTAGTTTCCGATGCACATCTGGTGGCATTCTGTAATGTGTAGACTATCAGAGTGTTGATGAAACACAGTAATTGCATCGGGCTTGAATACAACAGTCACCATGCGCACTTTTCTCCATGGGAGTAATGTCTCTAACAGTCTACGCTTTGATCGTTCCCTGGAAGACCAGTAGTAGTTTCCGATGCACATCTGGAGGCTTTCTGTATTCTGTGGACTATCAGAGTGTTGATGAAACACAGAAATTGCATCGGGATTGAATACAACAGTCACCATGCCCACTTTCCTCCATGGGAGTAATGTCCCAAACAGTCAATGCATTGATCGTTCCCTGGAAGACGAGTAGTAGTTTCCGATGAACATCTGGAGGCATTCTGTAATCTGTGGACTATCAGAGGGTTGATGAAACACAAAAACTGCATCGGGATTGAATACAACAGTCACCATGCGCACTTTCCTCCATGGGAGTAATCTCTCAAACAGTCTACGCTTTGATCGTTCCCTGAAAGACCAGCAGTAGTTTCCGATGGACATCTGGTGGCATTCTGTAATCTGTGGACTATCAGAGTGTTGATGAAACACAGAAATTGCATCAGGATTGAATACTACAGTCACCATGCGCACTTTCCTATATAGGAGTAATGTCTCTAACAGTCTACGCTTTGATCGTTCCCTGGAAGACCAGTAGTAGTTTCCGATGCACATCTGGTGGCATTCTGTAATCTGTGGACTATCAGAGTGTTGTTGAAACACAGAAATTGCATCGGGAATGAATACAACAGTCAACATGCGCACTTTCCTCCACGGGAGGTATGTCTCTAACAGTCTACGCTTTGATCGTTCCCTGGAAGACCAGTAGTAGTTTCCGATGTACATCTGGAGGCTTTCTGTGATCTGTGGACTATCAGAGTGTTGATGAAACACAGAAATAGCATCGGGAATGAATACAACAGTCACCATGCGCACTTTCCTCCATGGTAGTAATGTCTCTAACAGTCTTCGCTTTGATCGTTCCCTGGAAGACCAGTAGTAGTTTCCGATGCACATCTGGAGGCTTTCTGTGATCTGTGGACTATCAGAGTGTTGATGAAACACAGAAATAGCATCGGGATTGAATACAACAAACACCATGCGCACTTTCCTCCATGGGAGTAATTTCCCAAACACTCTATGCATTGATCGTTCCCTGGAAGACGAGTAGTAGTTTCCGATGAACATCTGGAGGCATTTTGTAATCTGTAGACTATCAGAGGGTTGATGAAACACAAAAACTGCATCGGGATTGAATACAGCAGTCACCATGCGCACTTTCCTCCATGGGAGTAATCTCTCAAACAGTCTACGCTTTGATCGTTCCCTGAAAGACCAGCAGTAGTTTCCGATGCACATCTGGTGTCATTGTGTAGTCTGTGGACTATCAGAGTGTTCATGAAACACAGAAATTGCATCGGGATTGAATACAACAGTCAACATGCGCAGTTTCCTCCGTGGGAGTAATGTCTCAAACAGTCTACGCTTTGATCGTTCCCTGGAAGACCAGTAGTAGTTTCAATTGCACATCTGGAGGCATACTGTAATCCGTGGATTATCAGAGTATGAAGAAACACAGAAATTGCATCGGGATTGAATACAACAATCACCATGCGCACTTTTCTCCATGGGAGTGATTCTTTAACAGTCTACGCTTTGATCGTTCCCTGGAAGACCAGTAGTAGTTTCCGATGCACATCTGGAGGCTTTCTGTAATCTGTGGACTATCAGAGCGTTGATGAAACACAGAAATTGCATCGGGATTTAATACAACAGTCTCCATGCGCAGTTTCCTCCGTGGGAGTAATGTCTCAAACAGTCTACGCTTTGATCGTTCCCTGGAAGACCAGTAGTAGTTTCAATTGCACATCTGGAGGCATTCTGTAATTCGTGGACTATCAGAGTGTTGACGAAACACAGAAATTGCATCGGGATTGAATACAACAGTCACCATGAGCACTTTCCTCCATGGGAGTAATGTCTCTAACAGTCTACGCTTTGATCGTTCTCTGGAAGACCAGTAGTAGTTTCCGATGTACATCTGGAGGCTTTCTGTGATCTGTGGACTATCAGAGTGTTGATGAAACACAGAAATTGCATCGGGATGCAATACAACAGTCACCGTGTGCACTTTCCTCCATGGGAGTAATGTCTCTAACAGTCTACGCTTTGATCGTTCCCTGGAAGACCAGTAGTAGTTTCCGATGCACATTTGGAGGCTTTCTGTGATCTGTGGACTATCAGAGTGTTGATGAAACACAGAAATAGCATCGGAATTGAATACAACAGTCACCATGCGCACTTTCCTCCATGGGAGTAATGTCTCTAACAGTCTACGCTTTGATCGTTCCCTGGAAGACCAGTAGTAGTTTCCGATGCACATCTGGAGGCTTTCCGTCATCTGTGGACTATCAGACTATCAGAGTGTTGATGAAACACAGAAATTGCATCGGGATTGAATACAACAGTCACCATGCGCACTTTCCTCCATGGGAGTAATGTCCCAAACAGTCTATGCTTTGATCGTTCCCTGGAAGACGAGTAGTAGTTTCCGATGAACATCTGGAGGCATTCTGTAATCTGTGGACTATCAGAGTGTTGATGAAACACAGAAATTGCATCGGGATTGAATACAACAGTCACCATGCGCACTTTCCTCCATGGGAGTAATGTCTCAAAGAGTTTACGCTTCGATCGTTCCCTGGAAGACCAGTAGTAGTTTCCGATGCACATCTGGTGGCATTCTGTAATCTGTGGACTATCAGAGTGTTGATGAACCACAGAAATTGCATCGGGAATGAATGCAACAGTCAACATGGGCACGTTCCTCCATGGGAGGTATGTCTCTAACAGTCTACGCTTTGATCGTTCCCTGCAGGGCCAGTAGTAGTTTCCGATGCACATCTGGTGGCATTCTGTAATTTGTGGACTGTTAGAGTGTTGATGAAACACAGAAATTGCATCGGGATTGAATGCAACAGTCACCATCCGCATTCCTCCATATAAGTAATGTCTCAAAGAGTCCACGCTTTGATCGTTCCCTGGAAGACCAGTAGTAGTTTCCGATGAACATCTTGAGGCATTCTGTAATCTGTGAACTATCGGAGAGTTGATGAAACACAGATATTGCAATTGGATTGAATACTACAGTCACCATGCGCACTTTCCTATATGGAAGTAATGTCTGTAACAGTCTACGCTTTGATCGTTAGCTGGAAGACCAGTAGTAGTTTCCGATGCATATATTGAAACATTCTGCAATCTGTGGACTATCAGAGTGTTGATGAAACACAGAAATTGCATCGGGATTGAATACAACAGGCAACATGCGCACTTTCCTCCACGGGAGTAATGTCTCAAACATTCTACGCTTTTGATCGTTCCCTGGAAGACCAGTAGCAGTTTGCGATGCACATCTGGTGGCATTCTGTAATGTGTAGACTATCAGAGTGTTGATGAAACACAGTAATTGCATCGGGATTGAATACAACAGTCACCATGCGCACTTTCCTCCATGGGAGTAATGTCTCTAACAGTCTACGCTTTGATCGTTCCCTGGAAGACCAGTAGTAGTTTCCGATGCACATCTGGAGGCTTTCTGTAATCTGTGGACTATCAGAGTGTTGATGAAACACAGAAATTGCATCGGGATTGAATACAACAGTCAACATGCGCAGTTTCCTCCGTGGGAGTAATATCTCAAACAGTCTACGCTTTGATCGTTCAATGGAAGACCAGTGGTGGTTTCAATTGCACATCTGGAGGCATACTGTAATCCGTGGACTATCAGAGTGTTGAAGAAACACAGAAATTGCATCGGGATTGAATACAACAGTCACCATGCGCACTTTTCTCCATGGGAGTAATGTCTCTACCAGTCTACGCTTTGATCGTTCCCTGGAAGACCAGTAGTAGTTTCCGATGCACATCTGGAGGCTTTCTGTAATCTGTGGACTATCAGAGTGTTGATGAAACACAGAAATTGCATCGGGATTGAATACAACAGTCTCCATGCGCAGTTTCCTCCGTGGGAGTAATGTCTCAAACAGTCTACGCTTTGATCGTTCCCTGGAAGACCAGTAGTAGTTTCAATTGCACATCTGGAGGCATTCTGTAATTCGTGGACTATCAGAGTGTTGACGAAACACAGAAATTGCATCGGGATTGAATACAACAGTCACCATGAGCACTTTCCTCCATGGGAGTAATGTCTCTAACAGTCTACGCTTTGATCGTTCTCTGGAAGACCAGTAGTAGTTTCCGATGTACATCTGGAGGCTTTCTGTGATCTGTGGACTATCAGAGTGTTGATGAAACACAGAAATTGCATCGGGATGCAATACAACAGTCACCGTGTGCACTTTCCTCCATGGGAGTAATGTCTCTAACAGTCTACGCTTTGATCATTCGCTGGAAGACCAGTAGTAGTTTCCGATGAACATCTGGAAGCATTCTGTAATCTGTAGACTATCAGAGGGTTGATGAAACACAAAAACTGCATCGGGATTGAATACAGCAGTCACCATGCGCACTTTCCTCCATGGGAGTAATCTCTCAAACAGTCTACGCTTTGATCGTTCCCTGAAAGACCAGCAGTAGTTTCCGATGAACATCTGGTGGCCTTCTGTATTCTGTGGACTATCAGAGTGTTGATGAAACACAGAAATAGCATCGGAATTGAATACAACAGTCACCATGCGCACTTTCCTCCATGGTAGTAATGTCTCTATTAGTCTACGCTTTGATCGTTCCCTGGAAGACCAGTAGTAGTTTCCGATGCACATCTGGAGGCTTTCCGTCATCTGTGGACTATCAGACTATCAGAGTGTTGATGAAACACAGAAATTGCTTCGGGATTGAATACAACAGTCACCATGCGCACTTTCCTCCATGGGAGTAATGTCCCAAACAGTCTATGCTTTGATCGTTCCCTGGAAGACGAGTAGTAGTTTCCGATGAACATCTGGGGGCATTCTGTAATCTGTGGACTATCAGAGTGTTGATGAAACACAGAAATTGCATCGGGATTGAATACAACAGTCTCCATGCGCAGTTTCCTCCGTGGGAGTAATGTCTCAAACAGTCTTCGCTTTGATCGTTCCCTGGAAGACCAGTAGTAGCTTCAATTGCACATCTGGAGGCATTCTGTAATCCGTGGACTATCAGAGTGTTGAAGAAACACAGAAATTGCATCGGGATGGAATACAACAGTCAACATGCGCAGTTACCTCCGTGGGAGTAATGTCTCAAACAGTCTACGCTTTGATCGTTCCCTGGAAGACCAGTGGTGGTTTCAATTGCACATCTGGAGGCATACTGTAATCCGTGGACTATCAGAGTATGAAGAAACACAGAAATTGCATCGGGATTGAATACAACAATCACCATGCGCATTTTTCTTCATGGGAGTAATGTCTTTAACAGTCTACGCTTTGATCGTTCCCTGGAAGACCAGTAGTAGTTTCCGATGCACATCTGGAGGCTTTCTGTAATCTGTGGACTATCAGAGTGTTGATGAAACACAGAAATTGCATCGGGATTGAATACAACAGTCTCCATGCGCAGTTTCCTCCGTGGGAGTAATGTCTCAAACATTCTACGCTTTGATCATTCGCTGGAAGACCAGTAGTAGTTTCAATTGCACATCTGGAGGCATTCTGTAATCCGTGGACTATCAGAGTGTTGAAGAAACACAGAAATTGCATCGGGATTGAATACAACAGTCACCATGCGCACTTCCCTCCATGGGAGTAATGTCTCTAACAGTCTACGCTTTGATCGTTCCCTGGAAGACCAGTAGTAGTTTCCGATGCACATCTGTAGGCTTTCCGTCATCTGTGGACTATCAGAGTGTTGATGATACGCAGAAATTGCATCGGGGTTGAATACTACAGTCACCATGCGCACTTTCCTATATGGGAGTAATGTCTCTAAAAGTCTACGCTTTGATCGTTAGCTGGAAGACCAGTAGTAGTTTCCGATGCACATCTGGTGGCATTCTGTAATCTGTGGACTATCAGAGTGTTGATGAACAACAGAAATTGCATCGGGAATGAATGCAACAGTCAACATGGGCACTTTCCTCCACGGGAGTAATGTCTCAAACAATCTACGCATTTGATCGTTCCCTGGAAGACCAGTAGTAGTTTCCGATGCACATCTGGTGGCATTCTGTAATGTGTAGACTATCAGAGTGTTGATGAAACACAGTAATTGCATCGGGCTTGAATACAACAGTCACCATGCGCACTTTTCTCCATGGGAGTAATGTCTCTAACAGTCTACGCTTTGATCGTTCCCTGGAAGACCAGTAGTAGTTTCCGATGCACATCTGGAGGCTTTCTGTATTCTGTGGACTATCAGAGTGTTGATGAAACACAGAAATTGCATCGGGATTGAATACAACAGTCACCATGCCCACTTTCCTCCATGGGAGTAATGTCCCAAACAGTCAATGCATTGATCGTTCCCTGGAAGACGAGTAGTAGTTTCCGATGAACATCTGGAGGCATTCTGTAATCTGTGGACTATCAGAGGGTTGATGAAACACAAAAACTGCATCGGGATTGAATACAACAGTCACCATGCGCACTTTCCTCCATGGGAGTAATCTCTCAAACAGTCTACGCTTTGATCGTTCCCTGAAAGACCAGCAGTAGTTTCCGATGGACATCTGGTGGCATTCTGTAATCTGTGGACTATCAGAGTGTTGATGAAACACAGAAATTGCATCAGGATTGAATACTACAGTCACCATGCGCACTTTCCTATATAGGAGTAATGTCTCTAACAGTCTACGCTTTGATCGTTCCCTGGAAGACCAGTAGTAGTTTCCGATGCACATCTGGTGGCATTCTGTAATCTGTGGACTATCAGAGTGTTGTTGAAACACAGAAATTGCATCGGGAATGAATACAACAGTCAACATGCGCACTTTCCTCCACGGGAGGTATGTCTCTAACAGTCTACGCTTTGATCGTTCCCTGGAAGACCAGTAGTAGTTTCCGATGTACATCTGGAGGCTTTCTGTGATCTGTGGACTATCAGAGTGTTGATGAAACACAGAAATAGCATCGGGAATGAATACAACAGTCACCATGCGCACTTTCCTCCATGGTAGTAATGTCTCTAACAGTCTTCGCTTTGATCGTTCCCTGGAAGACCAGTAGTAGTTTCCGATGCACATCTGGAGGCTTTCTGTGATCTGTGGACTATCAGAGTGTTGATGAAACACAGAAATAGCATCGGGATTGAATACAACAAACACCATGCGCACTTTCCTCCATGGGAGTAATTTCCCAAACACTCTATGCATTGATCGTTCCCTGGAAGACGAGTAGTAGTTTCCGATGAACATCTGGAGGCATTTTGTAATCTGTAGACTATCAGAGGGTTGATGAAACACAAAAACTGCATCGGGATTGAATACAGCAGTCACCATGCGCACTTTCCTCCATGGGAGTAATCTCTCAAACAGTCTACGCTTTGATCGTTCCCTGAAAGACCAGCAGTAGTTTCCGATGCACATCTGGTGTCATTGTGTAGTCTGTGGACTATCAGAGTGTTCATGAAACACAGAAATTGCATCGGGATTGAATACAACAGTCAACATGCGCAGTTTCCTCCGTGGGAGTAATGTCTCAAACAGTCTACGCTTTGATCGTTCCCTGGAAGACCAGTAGTAGTTTCAATTGCACATCTGGAGGCATACTGTAATCCGTGGATTATCAGAGTATGAAGAAACACAGAAATTGCATCGGGATTGAATACAACAATCACCATGCGCACTTTTCTCCATGGGAGTGATTCTTTAACAGTCTACGCTTTGATCGTTCCCTGGAAGACCAGTAGTAGTTTCCGATGCACATCTGGAGGCTTTCTGTAATCTGTGGACTATCAGAGCGTTGATGAAACACAGAAATTGCATCGGGATTTAATACAACAGTCTCCATGCGCAGTTTCCTCCGTGGGAGTAATGTCTCAAACAGTCTACGCTTTGATCGTTCCCTGGAAGACCAGTAGTAGTTTCAATTGCACATCTGGAGGCATTCTGTAATTCGTGGACTATCAGAGTGTTGACGAAACACAGAAATTGCATCGGGATTGAATACAACAGTCACCATGAGCACTTTCCTCCATGGGAGTAATGTCTCTAACAGTCTACGCTTTGATCGTTCTCTGGAAGACCAGTAGTAGTTTCCGATGTACATCTGGAGGCTTTCTGTGATCTGTGGACTATCAGAGTGTTGATGAAACACAGAAATTGCATCGGGATGCAATACAACAGTCACCGTGTGCACTTTCCTCCATGGGAGTAATGTCTCTAACAGTCTACGCTTTGATCGTTCCCTGGAAGACCAGTAGTAGTTTCCGATGCACATTTGGAGGCTTTCTGTGATCTGTGGACTATCAGAGTGTTGATGAAACACAGAAATAGCATCGGAATTGAATACAACAGTCACCATGCGCACTTTCCTCCATGGGAGTAATGTCTCTAACAGTCTACGCTTTGATCGTTCCCTGGAAGACCAGTAGTAGTTTCCGATGCACATCTGGAGGCTTTCCGTCATCTGTGGACTATCAGACTATCAGAGTGTTGATGAAACACAGAAATTGCATCGGGATTGAATACAACAGTCACCATGCGCACTTTCCTCCATGGGAGTAATGTCCCAAACAGTCTATGCTTTGATCGTTCCCTGGAAGACGAGTAGTAGTTTCCGATGAACATCTGGAGGCATTCTGTAATCTGTGGACTATCAGAGTGTTGATGAAACACAGAAATTGCATCGGGATTGAATACAACAGTCACCATGCGCACTTTCCTCCATGGGAGTAATGTCTCAAAGAGTTTACGCTTCGATCGTTCCCTGGAAGACCAGTAGTAGTTTCCGATGCACATCTGGTGGCATTCTGTAATCTGTGGACTATCAGAGTGTTGATGAACCACAGAAATTGCATCGGGAATGAATGCAACAGTCAACATGGGCACGTTCCTCCATGGGAGGTATGTCTCTAACAGTCTACGCTTTGATCGTTCCCTGCAGGGCCAGTAGTAGTTTCCGATGCACATCTGGTGGCATTCTGTAATTTGTGGACTGTTAGAGTGTTGATGAAACACAGAAATTGCATCGGGATTGAATGCAACAGTCACCATCCGCATTCCTCCATATAAGTAATGTCTCAAAGAGTCCACGCTTTGATCGTTCCCTGGAAGACCAGTAGTAGTTTCCGATGAACATCTTGAGGCATTCTGTAATCTGTGAACTATCGGAGAGTTGATGAAACACAGATATTGCAATTGGATTGAATACTACAGTCACCATGCGCACTTTCCTATATGGAAGTAATGTCTGTAACAGTCTACGCTTTGATCGTTAGCTGGAAGACCAGTAGTAGTTTCCGATGCATATATTGAAACATTCTGCAATCTGTGGACTATCAGAGTGTTGATGAAACACAGAAATTGCATCGGGATTGAATACAACAGGCAACATGCGCACTTTCCTCCACGGGAGTAATGTCTCAAACATTCTACGCTTTTGATCGTTCCCTGGAAGACCAGTAGCAGTTTGCGATGCACATCTGGTGGCATTCTGTAATGTGTAGACTATCAGAGTGTTGATGAAACACAGTAATTGCATCGGGATTGAATACAACAGTCACCATGCGCACTTTCCTCCATGGGAGTAATGTCTCTAACAGTCTACGCTTTGATCGTTCCCTGGAAGACCAGTAGTAGTTTCCGATGCACATCTGGAGGCTTTCTGTAATCTGTGGACTATCAGAGTGTTGATGAAACACAGAAATTGCATCGGGATTGAATACAACAGTCAACATGCGCAGTTTCCTCCGTGGGAGTAATATCTCAAACAGTCTACGCTTTGATCGTTCAATGGAAGACCAGTGGTGGTTTCAATTGCACATCTGGAGGCATACTGTAATCCGTGGACTATCAGAGTGTTGAAGAAACACAGAAATTGCATCGGGATTGAATACAACAGTCACCATGCGCACTTTTCTCCATGGGAGTAATGTCTCTACCAGTCTACGCTTTGATCGTTCCCTGGAAGACCAGTAGTAGTTTCCGATGCACATCTGGAGGCTTTCTGTAATCTGTGGACTATCAGAGTGTTGATGAAACACAGAAATTGCATCGGGATTGAATACAACAGTCTCCATGCGCAGTTTCCTCCGTGGGAGTAATGTCTCAAACAGTCTACGCTTTGATCGTTCCCTGGAAGACCAGTAGTAGTTTTCGATGCACATCTGGTGGCATTCTGTAATTTGTGGACTATTAGAGTGTTGTTGAAACACAGAAATTGCATCGGGAATGAATACAACAGTCAACATGCGCACTTTCCTCCACGGGAGGTATGTCTCTAACAGTCTACGCTTTGATCGTTCCCTGGAAGACCAGTAGTAGTTTCCGATGCACATCTGGAGGCTTTCTGTAATCTGTGGACTTTCAGAGTGTTGATGAAACACAGAAATTGCATCGGGATTGAATACAACAGTCACCATGCCCACTTTCCTCCATGGGAGTAATGTCCCAAACAGTCAATGCATTGATCGTTCCCTGGAAGACGAGTAGTAGTTTCCGATGAACATCTGGAGGCATTCTGTAATCTGTGGACTATCAGAGGGTTGATGAAACACAAAAACTGCATCGGGATTGAATACAACAGTCACCATGCGCACTTTCCTCCATGGGAGTAATCTCTCAAACAGTCTACGCTTTGATCGTTCCCTGAAAGACCAGCAGTAGTTTCCGATGCACATCTGGTGGCATTCTGTAATCTGTGGACTATCAGAGTGTTGATGAAACACAGAAATTGCATCAGGATTGAATACTACAGTCACCATGCGCACTTTCCTATATAGGAGTAATGTCTCTAACAGTCTACGCTTTGATCGTTCCCTGGAAGACCAGTAGTAGTTTCCGATGCACATCTGGTGGCATTCTGTAATCTGTGGACTATCAGAGTGTTGTTGAAACACAGAAATTGCATCGGGAATGAATACAACAGTCAACATGCGCACTTTCCTCCACGGGAGGTATGTCTCTAACAGTCTACGCTTTGATCGTTCCCTGGAAGACCAGTAGTAGTTTCCGATGTACATCTGGAGGCTTTCTGTGATCTGTGGACTATCAGAGTGTTGATGAAACACAGAAATAGCATCGGGAATGAATACAACAGTCACCATGCGCACTTTCCTCCATGGTAGTAATGTCTCTAACAGTCTTCGCTTTGATCGTTCCCTGGAAGACCAGTAGTAGTTTCCGATGCACATCTGGAGGCTTTCTGTGATCTGTGGACTATCAGAGTGTTGATGAAACACAGAAATAGCATCGGGATTGAATACAACAATCACCATGCGCACTTTCCTCCATGGGAGTAATTTCCCAAACACTCTATGCATTGATCGTTCCCTGGAAGACGAGTAGTAGTTTCCGATGAACATCTGGAGGCATTCTGTAATCTGTAGACTATCAGAGGGTTGATGAAACACAAAAACTGCATCGGGATTGAATACAGCAGTCACCATGCGCACTTTCCTCCATGGGAGTAATCTCTCAAACAGTCTACGCTTTGATCGTTCCCTGAAAGACCAGCAGTAGTTTCCGATGCACATCTGGTGTCATTGTGTAGTCTGTGGACTATCAGAGTGTTCATGAAACACAGAAATTGCATCGGGATTGAATACAACAGTCAACATGCGCAGTTTCCTCCGTGGGAGTAATGTCTCAAACAGTCTACGCTTTGATCGTTCCCTGGAAGACCAGTAGTAGTTTCAATTGCACATCTGGAGGCATACTGTAATCCGTGGATTATCAGAGTATGAAGAAACACAGAAATTGCATCGGGATTGAATACAACAATCACCATGCGCACTTTTCTCCATGGGAGTGATTCTTTAACAGTCTACGCTTTGATCGTTCCCTGGAAGACCAGTAGTAGTTTCCGATGCACATCTGGAGGCTTTCTGTAATCTGTGGACTATCAGAGCGTTGATGAAACACAGAAATTGCATCGGGATTGAATACAACAGTCTCCATGCGCAGTTTCCTCCGTGGGAGTAATGTCTCAAACAGTCTACGCTTTGATCGTTCCCTGGAAGACCAGTAGTAGTTTCAATTGCACATCTGGAGGCATTCTGTAATTCGTGGACTATCAGAGTGTTGACGAAACACAGAAATTGCATCGGGATTGAATACAACAGTCACCATGAGCACTTTCCTCCATGGGAGTAATGTCTCTAACAGTCTACGCTTTGATCGTTCTCTGGAAGACCAGTAGTAGTTTCCGATGTACATCTGGAGGCTTTCTGTGATCTGTGGACTATCAGAGTGTTGATGAAACACAGAAATTGCATCGGGATGCAATACAACAGTCACCGTGTGCACTTTCATCCATGGGAGTAATGTCTCTAACAGTCTACGCTTTGATCGTTCCCTGGAAGACCAGTAGTAGTTTCCGATGCACATTTGGAGGCTTTCTGTGATCTGTGGACTATCAGAGTGTTGATGAAACACAGAAATAGCATCGGAATTGAATACAACAGTCACCATGCGCACTTTCCTCCATGGGAGTAATGTCTCTAACAGTCTACGCTTTGATCGTTCCCTGGAAGACCAGTAGTAGTTTCCGATGCACATCTGGAGGCTTTCCGTCATCTGTGGACTATCAGACTATCAGAGTGTTGATGAAACACAGAAATTGCATCGGGATTGAATACAACAGTCACCATGCGCACTTTCCTATATGGGAGTAATGTCCCAAACAGTCTATGCTTTGATCGTTCCCTGGAAGACGAGTAGTAGTTTCCGATGAACATCTGGAGGCATTCTGTAATCTGTGGACTATCAGAGTGTTGATGAAACACAGAAATTGCATCGGGATTGAATACAACAGTCACCATGCGCACTTTCCTCCATGGGAGTAATGTCTCAAAGAGTTTACGCTTCGATCGTTCCCTGGAAGACCAGTAGTAGTTTCCGATGCACATCTGGTGGCATTCTGTAATCTGTGGACTATCAGAGTGTTGATGAACCACAGAAATTGCATCGGGAATGAATGCAACAGTCAACATGGGCACGTTCCTCCATGGGAGGTATGTCTCTAACAGTCTACGCTTTGATCGTTCCCTGCAGGGCCAGTAGTAGTTTCCGATGCACATCTGGTGGCATTCTGTAATTTGTGGACTGTTATAGTGTTGATGAAACACAGAAATTGCATCGGGATTGAATGCAACAGTCACCATCCGCATTCCTCCATATAAGTAATGTCTCAAAGAGTCCACGCTTTGATCGTTCCCTGGAAGACCAGTAGTAGTTTCCGATGAACATCTTGAGGCATTCTGTAATCTGTGAACTATCGGAGAGTTGATGAAACACAGATATTGCAATTGGATTGAATACTACAGTCACCATGCGCACTTTCCTATATGGAAGTAATGTCTGTAACAGTCTACGCTTTGATCGTTAGCTGGAAGACCAGTAGTAGTTTCCGATGCATATATTGAAACATTCTGCAATCTGTGGACTATCAGAGTGTTGATGAAACACAGAAATTGCATCGGGATTGAATACAACAGGCAACATGCGCACTTTCCTCCACGGGAGTAATGTCTCAAACATTCTACGCTTTTGATCGTTCCCCTGAAGACCAGTAGCAGTTTGCGATGCACATCTGGTGGCATTCTGTAATGTGTAGACTATCAGAGTGTTGATGAAACACAGTAATTGCATCGGGATTGAATACAACAGTCACCATGCGCACTTTCCTCCATGGGAGTAATGTCTCTAACAGTCTACGCTTTGATCGTTCCCTGGAAGACCAGTAGTAGTTTCCGATGCACATCTGGAGGCTTTCTGTAATCTGTGGACTATCAGAGCGTTGATGAAACACAGAAATTGCATCGGGATTGAATACAACAGTCAACATGCGCAGTTTCCTCCGTGGGAGTAATATCTCAAACAGTCTACGCTTTGATCGTTCAATGGAAGACCAGTGGTGGTTTCAATTGCACATCTGGAGGCATACTGTAATCCGTGGACTATCAGAGTGTTGAAGAAACACAGAAATTGCATCGGGATTGAATACAACAGTCACCATGCGCACTTTTCTCCATGGGAGTAATGTCTCTACCAGTCTACGCTTTGATCGTTCCCTGGAAGACCAGTAGTAGTTTCCGATGCACATCTGGAGGCTTTCTGTAATCTGTGGACTATCAGAGTGTTGATGAAACACAGAAATTGCATCGGGATTGAATACAACAGTCTCCATGCGCAGTTTCCTCCGTGGGAGTAATGTCTCAAACAGTCTACGCTTTGATCGTTCCCTGGAAGACCAGTAGTAGTTTTCGATGCACATCTGGTGGCATTCTGTAATCTGTGGACTATTAGAGTGTTGTTGAAACACAGAAATTGCATCGGGAATGAATACAACAGTCAACATGCGCACTTTCCTCCACGGGAGGTATGTCTCTAACAGTCTACGCTTTGATCGTTCCCTGGAAGACCAGTAGTAGTTTCCGATGTACATCTGGAGGCTTTCTGTGATCTGTGGACTATCAGAGTGTTGATGAAACACAGAAATTGCATCGGGATTGAATACAACAGTCACCATGCCCACTTTCCTCCATGGGAGTAATGTCCCAAACAGTCTATGCATTGATCGTTCCTTGAAAGACGAGTAGTAGTTTCCGATGAACATCTGGAGGCATTCTGTAATCTGTGGACTATCAGAGGGTTGATGAAACACAAAAACTGCATCGGGATTGAATACAACAGTCACCATGCGCACTTTCCTCCATGGGAGTAATCTCTCAAACAGTCTACGCTTTGATCGTTCCCTGAAAGACCAGCAGTAGTTTCCGATGCACATCTGGTGGCATTCTGTAATCTGTGGACTATCAGAGTGTTGATGAAACAGAGAAATTGCATCAGGATTGAATACTACAGTCACCATGCGCACTTTCCTATATGGGAGTAATGTCTCTAACAGTCTACGCTTTGATCGTTCCCTGGAAGACCAGTAGTAGTTTCCGATGCACATCTGGTGGCATTCTGTAATGTGTAGACTATCAGAGTGTTGATGAAACACAGTAATAGCATCGGGATTGAATACAACAGTCACCATGCGCACTTTTCTCCATGGGAGTAATGTCTCTAACAGTCTACGCTTTGATCGTTCCCTGGAAGACCAGTAGTAGTTTCCGATGCACATCTGGAGGCTTTCTGTAATCTGTGGACTATCAGAGTGTTGATGAAACACAGAAATTGCATCGGGATTGAATACAACAGTCACCATGCCCACTTTCCTCCATGGGAGTAATGTCCCAAACAGTCTATGCATTGATCGTTCCCTGGAAGACGAGTAGTAGTTTCCGATGAACATCTGGAGGCATTCTGTAATCTGTGGACTATCAGAGGGTTGATGAAACACAAAAAATTGCATCGGGATTGAATACAACAGTCACCATGCGCACTTTCCTCCATGGGAGTAATCTCTCAAACAGTCTACGCTTTGATCGTTCCCTGAAAGACCAGCAGTAGTTTCCGATGCACATCTGGTGGCATTCTGTAATCTGTGGACTATCAGAGTGTTGATGAAACACAGAAATTGCATCAGCATTGAATACTACAGTCACCATGCGCACTTTCCTATATAGGAGTAATGTCTCTAACAGTCTACGTTTTGATCGTTCCCTGGAAGACCAGTAGTAGTTTCCGATGCACATCTGGTGGCATTCTGTAATCTGTGGACTATCAGAGTGTTGTTGAAACACAGAAATTGCATCGGGAATGAATACAACAGTCAACATGCGCACTTTCCTCCACGGGAGGTATGTCTCTAACAGTCTACGCTTTGATCGTTCCCTGGAAGACCAGTAGTAGTTTCCGATGTACATCTGGAGGCTTTCTGTGATCTGTGGACTATCAGAGTGTTGATGAAACACAGAAATTGCATCGGGAATGAATACAACAGTCACCATGCGCACTTTCCTCCATGGTAGTAATGTCTCTAACAGTCTACGCTTTGATCGTTCCCTGGAAGACCAGTAGTAGTTTCCGATGCACATCTGGAGGCTTTCAGTGATCTGTGGACTATCAGAGTGTTGATGAAACACAGAAATAGCATCGGGATTGAATACAACAGTCACCATGCGCACTTTCCTCCATGGGAGTAATTTCCCAAACACTCTATGCATTGATCGTTCCCTGGAAGACGAGTAGTAGTTTCCGATGAACATCTGGAGGCATTCTGTAATCTGTAGACTATCAGAGGGTTGATGAAACACAAAAACTGCATCGGGATTGAATACAGCAGTCACCATGCGCACTTTCCTATATGGGAGTAATGTCTCTAACAGTCTACGCTTTGATCGTTCCCTGGAAGACCAGCAGTAGTTTCCGATGCACATCTGGTGTCATTCTGTAATCTGTGGACTATCAGAGTGTTCATGAAACACAGAAATTGCATCGGGATTGAATACAGCAGTCACCATACGCACTTTCCTCCATGGGAGTAATCTCTCAAACAGTCTACGCTTTGATCGTTCCCTGAAAGACCAGCAGTAGTTTCCGATGTACATTTGGAGGCTTTCTGTGATCTGTGGACTATCAGAGTGTTGATGAAACACAGAAATTGCATCGGGATTGAATACAACAGTCACCATGCCCACTTTCCTCCATGGGAGTAATGTCCCAAACAGTCTATGCATTGATCGTTCCCTGAAAGACCAGCAGTAGTTTCCGATGCACATCTGGTGGCATTCTGTAATCTGTGGACTATCAGAGTGTTGATGAAACACAGAAATTGCATCAGCATTGAATACTACAGTCACCATGCGCACTTTCCTATATAGGAGTAATGTCTCTAACAGTCTACGTTTTGATCGTTCCCTGGAAGACCAGTAGTAGTTTCCGATGCACATCTGGTGGCATTCTGTAATCTGTGGACTATCAGAGTGTTGATGAAACACAGAAATTGCATCGGGAATGAATACAACAGTCACCATGCGCACTTTCCTCCATGGTAGTAATGTCTCTAACAGTCTACGCTTTGATCGTTCCCTGGAAGACCAGTAGTAGTTTCCGATGCACATCTGGAGGCTTTCTGTGATCTGTGGACTATCAGAGTGTTGATGAAACACAGAAATAGCATCGGGATTGAATACAACAGTCACCATGCGCACTTTCCTCCATGGGAGTAATTTCCCAAACACTCTATGCATTGATCGTTCCCTGGAAGACGAGTAGTAGTTTCCGATGAACATCTGGAGGCATTCTGTAATCTGTAGACTATCAGAGGGTTGATGAAACACAAAAACTGCATCGGGATTGAATACAGCAGTCACCATGCGCACTTTCCTATATGGGAGTAATGTCTCTAACAGTCTACGCTTTGATCGTTCCCTGGAAGACCAGCAGTAGTTTCCGATGCACATCTGGTGTCATTCTGTAATCTGTGGACTATCAGAGTGTTCATGAAACACAGAAATTGCATCGGGATTGAATACAGCAGTCACCATGCGCACTTTCCTCCATGGGAGTAATCTCTCAAACAGTCTACGCTTTGATCGTTCCCTGAAAGACCAGCAGTAGTTTCCGATGTACATCTGGAGGCTTTCTGTGATCTGTGGACTATCAGAGTGTTGATGAAACACAGAAATTGCATCGGGATTGAATACAACAGTCACCATGCCCACTTTCCTCCATGGGAGTAATGTCCCAAACAGTCTATGCATTGATCGTTCCCTGAAAGACGAGTAGTAGTTTCCGATGAACATCTGGAGGCATTCTGTAATCTGTGGACTATCAGAGGGTTGATGAAACACAAAAACTGCATCGGGATTGAATACAACAGTCACCATGCGCACTTTCCTCCATGGGAGTAATCTCTCAAACAGTCTACGCTTTGATCGTTCCCTGAAAGACCAGCAGTAGTTTCCGATGCACATCTGGTGGCATTCTGTAATCTGTGGACTATCAGAGTGTTGATGAAACAGAGAAATTGCATCAGGATTGAATACTACAGTCACCATGCGCACTTTCCTATATGGGAGTAATGTCTCTAACAGTCTACGCTTTGATCGTTCCCTGGAAGACCAGTAGTAGTTTCCGATGCACATCTGGTGGCATTCTGTAATGTGTAGACTATCAGAGTGTTGATGAAACACAGTAATAGCATCGGGATTGAATACAACAGTCACCATGCGCACTTTTCTCCATGGGAGTAATGTCTCTAACAGTCTACGCTTTGATCGTTCCCTGGAAGACCAGTAGTAGTTTCCGATGCACATCTGGAGGCTTTCTGTAATCTGTGGACTATCAGAGTGTTGATGAAACACAGAAATTGCATCGGGATTGAATACAACAGTCACCATGCCCACTTTCCTCCATGGGAGTAATGTCCCAAACAGTCTATGCATTGATCGTTCCCTGGAAGACGAGTAGTAGTTTCCGATGAACATCTGGAGGCATTCTGTAATCTGTGGACTATCAGAGGGTTGATGAAACACAAAAAATTGCATCGGGATTGAATACAACAGTCACCATGCGCACTTTCCTCCATGGGAGTAATCTCTCAAACAGTCTACGCTTTGATCGTTCCCTGAAAGACCAGCAGTAGTTTCCGATGCAAATCTGGTGGCATTCTGTAATCTGTGGACTATCAGAGTGTTGATGAAACACAGAAATTGCATCAGCATTGAATACTACAGTCACCATGCGCACTTTCCTATATAGGAGTAATGTCTCTAACAGTCTACGTTTTGATCGTTCCCTGGAAGACCAGTAGTAGTTTCCGATGCACATCTGGAGGCATTCTGTAATCTGTGGACTATCAGAGGGTTGATGAAACACAAAAACTGCATCGGGATTGAATACAGCAGTCACCATGCGCACTTTCCTCCATGGGAGTAATCTCTCAAACAGTCTACGCTTTGATCGTTCCCTGAAAGACCAGCAGTAGTTTCCGATGCACATCTGGTGTCATTCTGTAATCTGTGGACTATCAGAGTGTTCATGAAACACAGAAATTGCATCGGGATTGAATACAACAGTCACCATGCGCACTTTTCTCCATGGGAGTAATGTCTCTACCAGTCTACGTTTTGATCGTTCCCTGGAAGACCAGTAGTAGTTTCCGATGCACATCTGGAGGCTTTCTGTAATCTGTGGACTATCAGAGTGTTGATGAAACACAGAAATTGCATCGGGATTGAATACAACAGTCTCCATGCGCAGTTTCCTCCGTGGGAGTAATGTCTCAAACAGTCTACGCTTTGATCGTTCCCTGGAAGACCAGTAGTAGTTTCCGATGCACATCTGGTGGCATTCTGTAATCTGTGGACTATTAGAGTGTTGTTGAAACACAGAAATTGCATCGGGAATGAATACAACAGTCACCATGCCCACTTTCCTCCATGGGAGTAATGTCCCAAACAGTCTATGCATTGATCGTTCCCTGAAAGACGAGTAGTAGTTTCCGATGAACATCTGGAGGCATTCTGTAATCTGTGGACTATCAGAGGGTTGATGAAACACAAAAACTGCATCGGGATTGAATACTACAGTCACCATGCGCACTTTCCTATATTGGAGTAATGTCACTAACAGTCTACGCTTTAATCTTTAGCTGGAAGACCAGTAGTAGTTTCCGATGCACATCTTGAAACACTCTGTAATCTGTGGACTATCAGAGCGTTGATGAAACACAGAAATTTAATCGGAATTGAATACAACAGTCAACATGCGCACTTTCCTCCATTGGAGTAAGGTCTCTAACAGTTTTCGATTTGATCGTTCCCTGGAAGACCAGTAGTAGTTTCCGATGCACATCTGGAGGCTTTCTGTGATCTGTGGACTATCAGAGTGTTGATGAAACACAAAAATTGTATCGGGATTGAACACAACAGTCACCATCCGCACTTTCCTCCATGGGAGTAATGTCTGAAACAGTCTACGCTTTGATCGTTCCCTGCAGGACCAGTAGTAGTTTCCGATGCACATCTGGTGGCATTCTGTAATCTGTCGACTATCAGAATGTTGATGAAACACAAAAATTACATCGGGATTGAACACAACAGTCACCATCCGCACTTTCCTCCATGGGAGTAATATCTGAAACAGTCTACGCTGTGATCGTTCCCTGCAAGACCAATAGTAGTTTCCGATGCACATCTGGAGGCATTCTGTAATCCGTGGACTATCAGAGTGTTGAAGAAACACAGAAATTGCATCGGGATTGAATACAACAGTCACCATGCGCACTTTCCTTATGGGAGTAATGTCCCAAACAGTCTATGCATTGATCGTTCCCTGGAAGACGAGTAGTAGTTTCCGATGAACATCTGGAGGCATTCTGTAATCTGTGGACTATCAGAGGGTTGATGAAACACAAAAACTGCATCGGGATTGAATACAACAGTCACCATGCGCACTTTCCTCCATGGGAGTAATCTCTCAAACAGTTTACGCTTTGATCGTTCCCTGAAAGACCAGCAGTAGTTTCCGATGCACATCTGGTGGCATTCTGTAATCTGTGGACTATCAGAGTGTTGATGAAACACAGAAATTGCATCGGGATTGAATACTACAGTCACCATGCGCACTTTCCTATATGGGAGTAATGTCTCTAACAGTCTACGCTTTGATCGTTAGCTGGAAGACCAGTAGTAGTTTCCGATGCACATCTTGAAGCATTCTGTAATCTGTGGACTATTAGAGTGTTGATGAAACACAAAAATTGCATCGGGATTGAATACAACAGTCAACATGCGCACTTTCCTCCACGGGAGTAATGTCTCAAACAATCTACGCTTTTGATCGTTCCCTGGAAGACCAGTAGTAGTTTGAGATGTACATCTGGTGGCATTCTGTAATGTGTAGAATATCAGAGTGTTGATGAAACACAGTAATTGCATCGGGATTGAATACAACAGTCACCATCCGCACTTTCCTCCATGGGAGTAATGTCTCTAACAGTTTTCGCTTTGATCGTTCCCTGGAAGACCAGTAGTAGTTTCGATGCACATCTGGAGGCTTTCTGTGATCTGTGGACTATCAGAGTGTTGATGAAACACAAAAATTGCATCGGGATTGAACACAACAGTCACCATCCGCACTTTCCTCCATGGGAGTAATGTCTGAAACAGTCTACGCTTTGATCGTTCCCTGCAAGACCAATAGTAGTTTCCGATGCACATCTGGAGGCATTCTGTAATCCGTGGAGTATCAGAGTGTTGAAGAAACACAGAAATTGCATCGGGATTGAATACAACAGTCACCATGCGCACTTTCCTCCATGGGACTAATGTCTCAAACAGTCTATGCATTGATCGTTCCCTGGAAGACGAGTAGTAGTTTCCGATGAACATCTGGAGGCATTCTGTAATCTGTGGACTATCAGAGGGTTGATGAAACACAAAAATTGAATCGGGATTGAATACAACAGTCACCATGCGCACTTTCCTCCATGGGAGTAATCTCTCAAACAGTTTACGCTTTGATCGTTCCCTGAAAGACGAGCAGTAGTTTCCGATGCACATCTGGTGGCATTCTGTAATCTGTGGACTATCAGAGTGTTGGTGAAACACAGAAATTGCATCGGGATTGAATACAACAGTCAACATGCGCACATTCCTCCACGGGAGTAATGTCTCAAACAATCTACGCTTTTGATCGTTCCCTGGAAGACCAGTAGTAGTTTGCGATGCACATCTGGTGGCATTCTGTAATGTGTAGACTATCGGAGTGTTGATGAAACACAGTAATTGCATCGGGATTGAATACAACAGTCACCATGCGCACTTTCCTCCACGCTAGGTATGTCTCTAACAGTCTACGCTTTTATCGTTCTCTGGAAGACCAGTAGTAGTTTCCGATGTACATCTGGAGGCTTTCTGTGATCTGTGGACTATCAGAGTGTTGATGAAACACAGAAATTGCATCGGGATTGAATACAACAGTCACCATGCGCACTTTCCTCCATGGGAGTAATGTCCCAAACAGTCTATGCTTTAATCGTTCCCTGGAAGACGAGAAGTAGTTTCCGATGAACATTTGGAGGCATTCTGTAATCTGTGGACTATCAGAGGGTTGATGAAACACAAAAACTGCATCGAAATTGAATACAACAATCACCATGCGCACTTTCTTCCATGGGAGTAATGTCTGAAACAGTCTACGCTTAGATCGTTCCCTGGAAGACCATAGTAGTTTCCGATGCACTTCCGGAGGCATTCTGTAATCTGTGGACTATCAGAGTGTTGATGAAACACAGAAATTGCATCGAAATTGAATACAACAGTAACCATGCGCACTTTCTTCCTTGGGAGTAATGACTGAAACAGTCTTCGCTTCGATCGTTCCCAGGAAGACCAGTAGTAGTTTCCGATGCACATCTCGTGGCATTCTGTAATCTGTGGACTATCAGAGTGTTGATGAAACACAGAAAATGCATCGGGATTGAATACAACAGTCACCATGCGCACTTTCCTTCATGGGAGTAATGTCTCAAGAAGTTTACGCTTTGATCGTTCCCTGGAAGACCAGTAGTAGTTTCCGATGCACATTTGGAGGCATTCTGTAATCTGTGGACTATCAGAGTGTTGATGAACCACAGAAAATGCATCGGGATTGACTACAACAGTCACCATGCGCACTTTCCTCCATGGGAGTAATGTCTCTAACAGTCTACGCTTTGATCGTTCCCTGGAAGACCAGTAGTAGTTTCCGATGCACATCTGGAGGCTTTCCGTCATCTGTGGACTATCAGAGTGTTGATGAAACACAGAAATTGCATCGGGAATGAATACAACAGACAACATGCGCACTTTCCTCCACGGGAGGTATGTCTCTAACAGTCTACGATTTGATCGTTCCCTGGAAGACGAGTAGTAGTTTCCGATGAACATCTGGAGGCATTCTGTAATCTGTGGACTATCAGAGTGTTGATGAAACACAGTAATTGCATCGGGATTGAATACAACAGTCACCATGCGCACTTTCCTCCACGCTAGGTATGTCTCTAACAGTCTACGCTTTGATCGTTCCCTGGAAGACCAGTAGTAGTTTCCGATGTACATCTGGAGGCTTTCTGTGATCTGTGGACTATCAGAGTGTTGATGAAACACAGAAATTGCATCGGGATTGAATACAACAGTCACCATGCGCACTTTCCTCCATGGGAGTAATGTCCCAAACAGTCTATGCTTTAATCGTTCCCTGGAAGACGAGAAGTAGTTTCCGATCAACATCTGGAGGCATTCTGTAATCTGTGGACTATCAGAGGGTTGATGAAACACAAAAACTGCATCGAAATTGAATACAACAATCACCATGCGCACTTTCTTCCATGGGAGTAATGTCTGAAACAGTCTACGCTTAGATCGTTCCCTGGAAGACCATAGTAGTTTCCGATGCACTTCCGGAGGCATTCTGTAATCTGTGGACTATCAGAGTGTTGATGAAACACAGAAATTGCATCGAAATTGAATACAACAGTAACCATGCGCACTTTCTTCCATCTAAATAATGTCTGAAACAGTCTTCGCTTCGATCGTTCCCAGGAAGACCAGTAGTAGTATCCGATGCACATCTCGTGGCATTCTGTAATCTGTGGACTATCAGAGTGTTGATGAAACACAGAAAATGCATCGGGATTGAATACAACAGTCACCATGTGCACTTTCCTTCATGGGAGTAATGTCTCAAGAAGTTCACGCTTTGATCGTTCCCTGGAAGTCCAGTAGTAGTTTCTGATGCACATCTGGAGGCATTCTGTAATCTGTGGACTATCGGAGTGTTGATGAAACACAGAAATTGCATCGAAATTGAATACAACCGTCACCATGTGCACTTTCCTCCATGGGAGAAATGTCTGAAACAGTCTACGCTTTGATCGTTCCCTGCAAGACCAGTAGTAGCTTCCGATGCACATTTGGAGGCATTCTGTAATCTGTGGACCATCAGAGTGTTGATGAAACACAGAAAATGCATCGGGATTGACTACAACAGTCACCATGCGCACTTTCCTCCATGGGAGTAATGTCTCTAACAGTCTACGCTTTGATCGTTCCCTGGAAGACCGGTAGTAGTTTCCGATGCACATCTATAGGCTTTCCGTCATCTGTGGACTATCAGAGTGTTGATGAAACACAGAAATTGCATCGGGAATGAATACAACAGACAACATGCGCACTTTCCTCCACGGGAGGTATGTCTCTAACAGTCTACGATTTGATCGTTCCCTGGAAGACGAGTAGTAGTTTCCTATGAACATCTGGAGGCATTCTGTAATCTGTGGACTATCAGAGTGTTGATGAAACACAGAAAATGCATCGGGATTGAATACAACAGTCACCATGCGCACTTTCCTCCATGGGAGTAATGTCTCAAACAGTCTACTCTTTGATCGTTCCCTGGAAGACCAGTAGTAGTTTCCGATGCACATCTGGAGGAATTCTGTAATCCGTGGACTATCAGAGTGTTGGCGAAACACAGAAATTGCATCGAAATTGAATACAACAGTCACCATGCGCACTTTCTTCCATGAGAGTAATGTCTCAAACAGTCTACACTTTGATCGTTCCCTGGAAGACCAGTAGTAGTTTCCGATGCACGTCTTGAGGCATTCTGTAATCTGTGGACTATCAGAGTGTAGATGAAACACAGAAATTGCATCGAAATTGTATACAACAGTCACCATGCGCACTTTCTTCCATGGGAGTAATGTCTGAAACAGTCTACGTTTGGATCGTTCCCAGGAAGACCGGTAGTAGTTTCCGATGCATATCTTGAAACATTCTGTAATCTGTGGACTATCAGAGTGTTGATGAAACACAGAAATTGCATCGGGATTGAATAAAACAGTCAACATGCGCACTTTCCTCCACAGGAGTAATGTCTCAATCAATCTACGCCTTTGATCGTTCCCTGGAAGACCAGTAGTGGTTTGGGATGCACATCTGGTGCCATTCTGTAATGTGTAGACTATGAGAGTGTTGATGAAACACAGTAATTGCATCGGGATTGAATACAACAGTCACCATGCGCACTTTTGTCCATGGGAGTAATGTCTCTAACAGTCTACGCTTTGATCGTTCCCTGGAAGACCAGTAGTAGTTTCCGATGCACATCTGGAGGCTTTCTGTAATCTGTGGACTATCAGAGTGTTGATGATACACAGAAATTGCATCGGGATTGAATACAACAGTCAACATGCGCAGTTTCCTCCGTGGGAGTAATGTCTCAAACAATCTACACTTTGAACGATCCCTGGAAGACCAGGAGTAGTTTCAATTGCACATCTGGAGGCATTCTGTAATCCGTGGACTATCAGAGTGTTGAAGAAATACAGAAATTGCAACGGGATTGAATACAACAGTCACCATGCGCACTTTCCTCCATGGGAGTAATGTCTCTAACAGTCTACGCTTTGATCGTTCCCTGGAAGACCAGTAGTAGTTTCCGATGCACATCTGGAGGCTTTCCGTCATCTGTGGACTATCAGAGTGTTGATGAAACACAGAAATTGCATCGGGATTGAATACGTCACCATGCGCACTTTCCTCCATGGGAGTAATGTCCCAAACAGTCTATGCTTTGATCGTTCCCTGAAAGACCAGCAGTAGTTTCCGATGCACATCTGGAGGCATTCTGTAATCCGTGGACTATCAGAGGGTTGATGAAACACAAAAACTGCATCGGGATTGAATACAACATTCACCATGCGCACTTTCCTCCATGGGAGTAATCTCTCAGACAGTCTACGCTTTGATCGTTCCCTGAAAGACCAGCAGTAGTTTCCGATGCACATCTGGTGGCATTCTGTAATCTGTGGACTATCAGAGTGTTGATGAAACACAGTAATTGCATCGGGATTGAATACAACAGTCACCATGCGCACTTTTCCCCATAGGAGTAATGTCCCTAACAATCTACGCTTTGATCGTTCCCTGAAAGACCAGCAGTAGTTTCCGATGCACATCTGGTGGCATTCTGTAATCTGTGGACTATCAGAGTGTTGATGAAACACAGAAATTACATCGGGATTGAATACAACAGTCACCATGCTCACTTTCCTCCATGTGAGTAATGTCCCTAACAGTCTACGCTTTGATCGTTCCCTGGAAGACCAGTAGTAGTATCCGATGCACATCTGGTGACATTCTGTAATCTGTGGACTATCAGAGTGTTGATGAAACACAGAAATTGCATCGGGAATGAATACAACAGTCAAAATGCGCTCTTTCCCCCACGGGAGGTATGTCTCTAACAGTCTACGCTTTGATCGTTCCCTGGAAGACCAGTAGTAGTTTCCGATGTACATCTGGAGGCTTTCTGTGATCTGTGGACTATCAGAGTGTTGATGAAACACGGAAATTGCATCGGGATTGAATACAGCAGTCACTATGCTCACTTTCCTCCACAGAAGTAATGTCTCAAACATTCTACGCTTTGATCGGTCCCTGGAAGACTAGTAGTAGTTTCCGATGCACATATGGTGGCATTCTGTAATCTGTGTACAATCAGAGTGTTGATGAAACACAGAAATTAATTCGGAATTGAATACAACAGTCACCATGCGTATTTTCTTCCACGGGAGTAATGTCTCAAACAGTCTACGCTTTGATCGTTCCCTGGAAGACCAGTAGTAGTTTCCGATGCACATCTGGAGGCATTCTGTAATCTGTAGAGTATCAGAGTGTTGATTAAACACAGAAATTGCATCGGGATTGAATATAACAGTCACGATGCGCACTTTCCTCCACGGGAGTAATGTCTCAAACAGTCTACGCTTTGATCGTTCCTGGAAGACCAGTAGTAGTTTCCGATGCACGTCTGGTGGCATTCTGTAATCTGTGGACTATCAGAGTGTTGGTGAAACACAGAAATTGCCTCGGCATTGAATACAACAGTCACCATGCGCACTTTAGTTCATGAGAATAAGGTCTCAAACCGTCAACGCTTTGATCGTTCCCAGGAAGACCAGTAGTAGATTCCGATGCACATCTGAAAGCATTCTGTAATCTGTGGACTATCAGAGTGTTGATGAAACACAGAAATTGCATCGGGATTGAATACAACAGTCACCATGCGCACTTCCCTCAATGGGAGTAATGTCTCAAAGAGTTTACGCTTTGATCGTTCGATGCAAGACCAGTAGTAGTTTCCGATGCACATCTGGAGGCATTCTGTAATCTGTGGACTGTCAGAGTGTTGATGAAACATAGAAATTGCATCGGGATTGAATACAACATTCACCATGCGCACTTTCCTCCATGGGAGTAATGTCTCTAACTGTCTACGCTTTGATCGTTCCCTGGCGACCAGTAGTACTTTCCGATGAACAAATGGAGGCTTTCCGTAAACTTTGGACCATCAGAGTGTTGATGAAGCACAGAAATTGCATCGGGATTGAATATACCAGTCACCATGCGCACTTTCCTCCATGTGAGTAATGTCTCAAAGAGTCTACTATTTGATCGTTCCCTGGGAGACCAAAAGTAGTTTCCGATGCACATCAGGAGGCATTCTGTAATCTCTGGACTATCAGAGTGTTGATGAAACACAGAAATTGCATCGGGATTAAATACAACAGTCACCATGCTCACTTTCCTCCACGGAAGTAATGTCTCAAACAGTCTATGCTTTGATCGGTCCTGGAAGACCAGTAGTAGTTTCCGATGCACATCAGGAGGCATTCTGTAATCTCTGGACTATCAGAGTGTTGATGAAACACAGAAATTGCATCGGGATTGAATAAAACAGTCAACATGCGCACTTTCCTCCACGGGAGTAATGTCTCAATCAATCTACGCCTTTGATCGTTCCCTGGAAGACCAGTAGTGGTTTGGGATGCACATCTGGTGCCATTCTGTAATGTGTAGACTATGAGAGTGTTGATGAAACACAGTAATTGCATCGGGATTGAATACAACAGTCACCATGCGCACTTTTGTCCATGGGAGTAATGTCTCTAACAGTCTACGCTTTGATCGTTCCCTGGAAGACCAGTAGTAGTTTCCGATGCACATCTGGAGGCTTTCTGTAATCTGTGGACTATCAGAGTGTTGATGATACACAGAAATTGCATCGGGATTGAATACAACAGTCAACATGCGCAGTTTCCTCCGTGGGAGTAATGTCTCAAACAATCTACACTTTGAACGATCCCTGGAAGACCAGGAGTAGTTTCAATTGCACATCTGGAGGCATTCTGTAATCCGTGGTCTATCAGAGTGTTGAAGAAATACAGAAATTGCAACGGGATTGAATACAACAGTCACCATGCGCACTTTCCTCCATGGGAGTAATGTCTCTAACAGTCTACGCTTTGATCGTTCCCTGGAAGACCAGTAGTAGTTTCCGATGCACATCTGGAGGCTTTCCGTCATCTGTGGACTATCAGAGTGTTGATGAAACACAGAAATTGCATCGGGATTGAATACGTCACCATGCGCACTTTCCTCCATGGGAGTAATGTCCCAAACAGTCTATGCTTTGATCGTTCCCTGAAAGACCAGCAGTAGTTTCCGATGCACATCTGGAGGCATTCTGTAATCCGTGGACTATCAGAGGGTTGATGAAACACAAAAACTGCATCGGGATTGAATACAACATTCACCATGCGCACTTTCCTCCATGGGAGTAATCTCTCAGACAGTCTACGCTTTGATCGTTCCCTGAAAGACCAGCAGTAGTTTCCGATGCACATCTGGTTGCATTCTGTAATCTGTGGACTATCAGAGTGTTGATGAAACACAGTAATTGCATCGGGATTGAATACAACAGTCACCATGCGCACTTTTCCCCATAGGAGTAATGTCCCTAACAATCTACGCTTTGATCGTTCCCTGAAAGACCAGCAGTAGTTTCCGATGCACATCTGGTGGCATTCTGTAATCTGTGGACTATCAGAGTGTTGATGAAACACAGAAATTACATCGGGATTGAATACAACAGTCACCATGCTCACTTTCCTCCATGTGAGTAATGTCCCTAACAGTCTACGCTTTGATCGTTCCCTGGAAGACCAGTAGTAGTATCCGATGCACATCTGGTGACATTCTGTAATCTGTGGACTATCAGAGTGTTGATGAAACACAGAAATTGCATCGGGAATGAATACAACAGTCAAAATGCGCTCTTTCCCCCACGGGAGGTATGTCTCTAACAGTCTACGCTTTGATCGTTCCCTGGAAGACCAGTAGGAGTTTCCGATGTACATCTGGAGGCTTTCTGTGATCTGTGGACTATCAGAGTGTTGATGAAACACGGAAATTGCATCGGGATTGAATACAGCAGTCACTATGCTCACTTTCCTCCACAGAAGTAATGTCTCAAACATTCTACGCTTTGATCGGTCCCTGGAAGACTAGTAGTAGTTTCCGATGCACATATGGTGGCATTCTGTAATCTGTGTACAATCAGAGTGTTGATGAAACACAGAAATTAATTCGGAATTGAATACAACAGTCACCATGCGTATTTTCTTCCACGGGAGTAATGTCTCAAACAGTCTACGCTTTGATCGTTCCCTGGAAGACCAGTAGTAGTTTCCGATGCACATCTGGAGGCATTCTGTAATCTGTAGAGTATCAGAGTGTTGATTAAACACAGAAATTGCATCGGGATTGAATATAACAGTCACCATGCGCACTTTCCTCCACGGGAGTAATGTCTCAAACAGTCTACGCTTTGATCGTTCCTGGAAGACCAGTAGTAGTTTCCGATGCACGTCTGGTGGCATTCTGTAATCTGTGGACTATCAGAGTGTTGGTGAAACACAGAAATTGCCTCGGCATTGAATACAACAGTCACCATGCGCACTTTAGTTCATGAGAATAAGGTCTCAAACCGTCAACGCTTTGATCGTTCCCAGGAAGACCAGTAGTAGATTCCGATGCACATCTGAAAGCATTCTGTAATCTGTGGACTATCAGAGTGTTGATGAAACACAGAAATTGCATCGGGATTGAATACAACAGTCACCATGCGCACTTCCCTCAATGGGAGTAATGTCTCAAAGAGTTTACGCTTTGATCGTTCGATGCAAGACCAGTAGTAGTTTCCGATGCACATCTGGAGGCATTCTGTAATCTGTGGACTGTCAGAGTGTTGATGAAACATAGAAATTGCATCGGGATTGAATACAACATTCACCATGCGCACTTTCCTCCATGGGAGTAATGACTCTAACTGTCTACGCTTTGATCGTTCCCTGGCGACCAGTAGTACTTTCCGATGAACAAATGGAGGCTTTCCGTAAACTTTGGACCATCAGAGTGTTGATGAAGCACAGAAATTGCATCGGGATTGAATATAACAGTCACCATGCGCACTTTCCTCCATGGGAGTAATGTCTCAAAGAGTCTACTATTTGATCGTTCCCTGGGAGACCAAAAGTAGTTTCCGATGCACATCAGGAGGCATTCTGTAATCTCTGGACTATCAGAGTGTTGATGAAACACAGAAATTGCATCGGGATTAAATACAACAGTCACCATGCTCACTTTCCTCCACGGAAGTAATGTCTCAAACAGTCTATGCTTTGATCGGTCCTGGAAGACCAGTAGTAGTTTCCGATGCACATCTGGTGGCATTCTGTAATCTGTGTACAATCAGTGTGTTGATGAATCACAGAAATTGAATCGGAATTGAATACAACAGTCACCATGCGTATTTTCTTCCACGGGAGTAATGTCTCAAACAGTCTACGCTTTGATCGTTCCCTGGAAGACCAGTAGTAGATTCCGATGCACATCTGAAAGCATTCTGTAATCTGTGGACTATCAGAGTGTTGATGAAACACAGAAATTGCTTCGGGATTGAATACAACAGTCACCATCCGCACTTTCCTCCATGGGGGTAATGTCTGAAACAGTCTATTCTTTGATCGTTCCCTGGAAGACCAGTAGTAGTTTCCGATGCACATCTGGTGGCATTCTGTAATCTGTGGTCTATCAGAGTGTTGAGGAAACACAGAAATTGAATCCGAATTGAATACAACAGTCACCATGCGCTCTTTCCTCCATGGCAGTAATGTCTCAAACAGTCTACGCTTTGATCGTTCCCTGGAAGACCAGTAGTAGTTTCCTATGCACATCTGGTGGCATTCTGTAATCTGTGGACTATCAGAGTGTTGATGAAACACAGAAATTGCATCGGGATTAAATACAACAGTCACCATTCTCACTATCCTCCACGGAAGTAATGTCTCAAACAGTCTATGCTTTGATCGGTCCTGGAAGACCAGTAGTAGTTTCCGATGCACATCTGGTGGCATTCTGTAATCTGTGTACAATCAGTGTGTTGATGAATCACAGAAATGGAATCGGAATTGAATACAACAGTCACCATGCGCACTTTCCTCCACGGGAGTAATGTCTCAAACAGTCTACGCTTTGATCGTTCCCTGGAAGACCAGTAGTAGCTTCCGATGCTCATCTGGATGCTTTCTGTAATCTGTGGAGTATCTGAGTGTTGATGAAACACAGAAATTGCTTCGGGATTGAATACAACAGTCACCATCCGCACTTTCCTCCATGGGGGTAATGTCTGAAACAGTCTACGCTTTGATCGTTCCCTGGAAGACCAGTAGTAGTTTCCGATGCACATCTGGTGGCATTCTGTAATCTGTGGTCTATCAGAGTGTTGATGAAACACAGAAATTGAATCGGAATTGAATACAACCGACACCATGCGCACTTCCCTCCATGGCAGTAATCTCTCTAACAGTCTACGCTTTGATAGGTCACTGGAAGACCAGTAGTAGTTTCCGATGCACATCTGGTGGCATTCTGTAATCTGTGGACAATCAGAGTGTTGATGAAACACAGAAATTGAATCGGAATTGAATACAACAGTCACCATGCGCACTTTCCTCATTGGGGGTAATGTCTCAAAGAGTCTACTCTTTGATCGTTCCCTGGAAGACCAGAAGTAGTTTCCGATCCACATCAGGAGGCAATCTGTAATCTCTGGACTATCAGAGTGTTGATGAAACACAGAATTGGCATCGGGATTGAATACAACAATCACCATCCGCACTTTCCTCCATGTTAGTAATGTCTCAAACAGTCTACGCATTGATCGTTCCCTGGAAGACCAGTGTTAGTTTCCGATGCACATCTGGAGGCATACTGTAATCTGTGGACTATCCGAGTGTTGATGAAACACAGAAATAGCATCGGGATTGAATACAACAGTCACCATGCGCACTTTCCTCCATGGGAGTAATGACTCTAACAACCTACGCTTTGATAGTTCCCTGGAAGACCAGTAGTAGTTACCGATGCACATCTGGAGGCTTTCTGTGATCTGTGGACTATCAGAGTGTTGATGAAACACGGAAATTGCATCGGGATTGAATACAACAGTCACCATGCTCACTTTCCTCCACGGAAGTAATGTCTGAAACATTCTACGCTTTGATCGGTCCCTGGAAGACTAGTAGTAGTTTCCGATGCACATCTGGTGGCATTCTGTAATCTGTGTACAATCAGAGTGTTGATGAAACACAGAAATTAATTCGGAATTGAATACAACAGTCACCATGCGCACTTTCTTCCACGGGAGTAATGTCTCAAACAGCCCACGCTTTGATCGTTCCCTGGAAGACCAGTAGTAGTTTCCGATGCATATCTGGAGGCATTCTGTAATCTGTGGAGTATCAGAGTGTTGATTAAACACAGAAATTGCATCGGGATTGAATATAACAGTCACCATGCGCACTTGCCTCCACGGGAGTAATGTCTCAAACAGTCTACGCTTTGATCGTTCCTGGAAGACCAGTAGTAGTTTCCGATGCACGTCTGGTGGCATTCTGTAATCTGTGGACTATTAGAGTGTTGGTGAAACACAGAAATTGCCTCGGCATTGAATACAACAGTTTCCATGAGCAGTTTCCTCCATGGGAGTAATGTCTCAAACAGTCTACGCTTTGATCGTTCCCTGGAAGACCAGTAGTAGTTTCCGATGCACATCTGGTGGCATTCTGTAATCTGTGGACTATCAGAATGTTGATGAAACACAGAAATTGCTTCGGGATTGAATACAACAGTCACCATCCGCACTTTCCTCCATGGGGGTAATGTCCGAAACATTCTATTCTTTGATCGTTCCCTGGAAGACCAGTAGTAGTTTCCGATGCACATCTGGTGGCATTCTGTAATCTGTGGTCTATCAGAGTGATGAGGAAACACAGAAATTGAATCCGAATTGAATACAACAGTCACCATGCGCACTTTCCTCCATGGCAGTAATGTCTCAAACAGTCTACGCTTTGATCGTTCCCTGGAAGACCAGTAGTAGTTTCCTATGCACATCTGGTGGCATTCTGTAATCTGTGGACTAACAGAGTGTTGATGAAACACAGAAATTGCATCGGGATTAAATACAACAGTCACCATGCTCACTTTCCTCCACGGAAGTAATGTCTCAAACAGTCTATGCTTTGATCGGTCCTGGAAGACCAGTAGTAGTTTCCGATGCACATCTGGTGGCATTCTGTAATCTGTGTACAATCAGTGTGTTGATGAATCACAGAAATTGAATCGGAATTGAATACAACAGTCACCATGCGCACTTTCCTCCACGGGAGTAATTTCTCAAACAGTCTACGCTTTGATCGTTCCCTGGAAGACCAGTAGTAGTTTCCGATGCACATCTGGAGGCATACTGTAATCTGTGGACTATCCGGGTGTTGATGAAACACAGAAATAGCATCGGGATTGAATACAACAGTCACCATGCGCACTTTCCTCCATGGGAGTAATGACTCTAACAGCCTACGCTTTGATCGTTCCCTGGAAGACCAGTAGTAGTTACCGATGCACATCTGGAGGCTTTCTGTAATCTGTGGACTATCAGAGTGTTGATGAAACATAGAAATTGCATCGGGATTGAATACAACATTCACCATGCGCACTTTCCTCCATGGGAGTAAGGTCTCAAAGAGTCTACGCATTGATCGTTCCCTGGAAGACCAGTGTTAGTTTCCGATGCACATCTGGAGGCATACTGTAATCTGTGGACTATCCGAGTGTTGATGAAACACAGAAATAGCATCGGGATTGAATACAACAGTCACCATGCGCACTTTCCTCCATGGGAGTAATGACTCTAACAACCTACGCTTTGATCGTTCCCTGGAAGACCAGTAGTAGTTACCGATGCACATCTGGAGGCTTTCTGTGATCTGTGGACTATCAGAGTGTTGATGAAACACGGAAATTGCATCGGGATTGAATACAACAGTCACCATGCTCACTTTCCTCCACGGAAGTAATGTCTGAAACATTCTACGCTTTGATCGGTCCCTGGAAGACTAGTAGTAGTTTCCGATGCACATCTGGTGGCATTCTGTAATCTGTGTACAATCAGAGTGTTGATGAAACACAGAAATTAATTCGGAATTGAATACAACAGTCACCATGCGCACTTTCTTCCACGGGAGTAATGTCTCAAACAGCCCACGCTTTGATCGTTCCCTGGAAGACCAGTAGTAGTTTCCGATGCATATCTGGAGGCATTCTGTAATCTGTGGAGTATCAGAGTGTTGATTAAACACAGAAATTGCATCGGGATTGAATATAACAGTCACCATGCGCACTTGCCTCCACGGGAGTAATGTCTCAAACAGTCTACGCTTTGATCGTTCCTGGAAGACCAGTAGTAGTTTCCGATGCACGTCTGGTGGCATTCTGTAATCTGTGGACTATCAGAGTGTTGGTGAAACACAGAAATTGCCTCGGCATTGAATACAACAGTCACCATGCGCACTTTAGTTCATGGGAATAATGTCTCAAACCGTCAACGCTTTGATCGTCCCAGGAAGACCAGTAGTAGTTTCCGATGCACATCTGAAAGCATTCTGTAATCTGTGGACTATCAGAGTGTTGATGAAACACAGAAATTGCATCGGGATTGAATACAACAGTCACCCTGCGCACTTCTCTCAATGGGAGTAATGTCTCAAAAAGTTTACGCTTTGATCGTTCGATGGAAGACCAGTAGTAGTTTCCGATGCACATCTGGAGGCATTCTGTAATCTGTGGACTATCAGAGTGTTGATGAAACATAGAAATTGCATCGGGATTGAATACAACATTCACCATGCGCACTTTCCTCCATGGGAGTAAGGTCTCAAAGAGTCTACTATTTAATCGTTCCCTGGGAGAACAAAAGTAGTTACCGATGCACATCAGGAGGCATTCTGTAATCTCTGGACTATCAGAGTGTTGATGAAACACAGAAATAGCATCGGGATTGAATACAACAGTCACCATCCGCACTTTCCTCCATGTTAGTAATGTCTCAAACAGTCTACGCTTTGATAGTTCCCTGGAAGACCAGTGTTAGTTTCCGATGCACATCTGGAGGCATTCTGTAATATGTGGACTATCCGAGTGTTGATGAAACACATAAATTGCATCGGGATTGAATACAACAGTCACCATGCTTACTTTCCTCCATGCGAGTAATGACCCTAACAGCCTTCGATTTGATCGTTCCCTGGAAGACCAGTAGTAGTTACCGATGCACATCTGGATGCTTTCTGTAATCTGTCGACTATCAGAGTGTTGATGAAATACAGATATTGCATCGGGATTGAATACAACAGTTTCCATGAGCAGTTTCCTCCATGGGAGTAATGTCTCAAACAGTCTACGCTTTGATCGTTCCCTGGAAGACCAGTAGTAGTTTCCGATGCACATCTGGATGCTTTCTGTAACCTGTGGAGTATCTGAGTGTTGATGAAACACAGAAATTGCTTCGGGATTGAATACAACAGTCACCATCCGCACTTTCCTCCATGGGGGTAATGTCTGAAACAGTCTACGGTTTGATCGTTCCCTGGAAGACCAGTAGTAGTTTCCGATGCACATCTGGTGGCATTCTGTAATCTCTGGACTATCTGAGTGTTGATGAAACACAGAATTGGCATCGGGATTGAATACAACAATCACCATCCGCACTTTCCTTCATGTTAGTAATGTCTCAAACAGTCTACGCTTTGATCGTTCCCTGGAAGACCAGTGTTAGTTTCCGATGCACATCTGGAGGCATACTGTAATCTGTGGACTATCCGAGTGTTGATGAAACATGGAAATAGCATCGGGATTGAATATAACAGTCGGCATGCGCACTTTCCTCCATGGGAGTATTGACTCTAACAGCCTACGCTTTGATCGTTCCCTGGAAGACCAGTAGCAGTTACCGATGCACATCTGTATGCTTTCTGTGATCTGTGGACCATCAGAGTGTTGATGAAATACGGATATTGCATCGGGATTGTATACAACAGCCTCCATAAGCAGTTTCCTCCATGGGAGTAATGTCTCAAACAGTCTACGCTTTGATCGTTCCTGGAAGAGCAGTAGTAGTGTACTATGCACATCTGGTGGCATTCTGTAATCTGTGGACTATCAGAATGTTGATGAAACACAGAAATTGCTTCGGGATTGAACACAACAGTCACCATACGCACTTTCCTCCATGGGGGTAATGTCTGAAACAGTCTACGCTTTGATCGTTCCCTGGAAGACCAGTAGTAGTTTCCGATACACATCTGGAGGCATTCTGTAATCTGTGGTCTATCAGAGTGTTGAGGAAACACGGAAATTGAATCGGAATAGAATACAACAGTCACCATGCGCACTTTCCTTCATGGCAGTAATGTCTCAAACAGTCTACGCTTTGATCGTTCCCTGGAAGACCAGTAGTAGTTTCCGATGCACATCTGGTGGCATTCTGTAATCTGTGGACTATCCGAGTGTTGATGAAACACAGAAATTGCATCGGGAATGAATACAACAGTCTAAATGCGCTCTTTCCCCCACGGGAGGTATGTCTCTAACAGTCTACGCTTTGATCGTTCCCTGGAAGACCAGTAGTAGTTTCCGATGTACATCTGGAGGCTTTCTGTGATCTGTGGACTATCAGAGTGTTGATGAAACACAGAAATTACATCGGGATTGAATACAACAGTCACCATGCACACTTTCCTCCACGGAAGTAATGTCTCAAACATTCCACGCTTTGATCGGTCCCTGGAAGACTTGTAGTAGTTTCCGATGCACATCTGGTGGCATTCTGTAATCTGTGTACAATCAGAGTGTTGATGAAACACAGAAATTGAATCGGAATTGAATACAACAGTCACCATGCGCACTTTCTTCCACGGGAGTAATGTCTCAAACAGTCTACGCTTTGATCGTTCCCTGGAAGACCAGTAGTAGTTTCCGATGCACATCTGGTGGCATTCTGTAATCTGTGGAGTATCAGAGTGTTGATTAAACACAGAAATTGCATCGGGATTGAATAAAACAGTCACCATGCGCACTTTCCACCACGGGAGTAATGTCTCAAACAGTCTACGCTTTGATCGTTCCCTGGACGAGCAGTGTTAGTTTCCGATGCACATCTGGAGGCATTCTGTAATATGTGGACTATCGGAGTGTTGATGAAACACATAAATAGCATCGGGATTGAATACAACAGTCACCATGCGCACTTTCCTCCATGTGAGTAATGTCCCTAACAGCCTACGCTTTGATCGTTCCCTGGAAGACCAGTAGTAGTTACCGATGCACATCTGGTTTCATTCTGTAATCTGTGTACAGTCAGTGTGTTGATGAATCACAGAAATTGAATCGGAATTGAATACAACAGTCACCATGCGCACTTTCCTCCACGGGAGTAATGTCTCAAACAGTCTACGCTTTGATCGTTCCCTGGAATACCAATAGTAGTTTCCGATGCACATCTGGATGCTTTCTGTAATCTGTGGAGTATCTGAGTGTTGATGAAACACAGAAATTGCTTCGGGATTGAATACAAGTCACCATCCGCACTTTCCTCCATGGGGTAATGTCTGAAACAGTCTACGCTTTGATCGTTCCCTGGAAGACCAGTAGTAGTTTCCGATGCACATCTGGTGGCATTCTGTAATCTGTGGTCTATCAGAGTGTTGATGAAACACAGAAATTGAATCGGAATTGAATACAACAGTCACCATGCGCACTTCCCTCAGTGGCAGTAATGTCTCTAACAGTCTACGCTTTGATCGTTCCCTGGAAGACCAGTAGTAGTTTCCGATGCACATCTGGTGGCATTCTATAATCTGTGGACTATCAGAGTGTTGATGAAACACAGAAATTGCATCGGGATTGAATACAACAGTCACCATGCGCACTTTCCTCCACGGAAGTAATGTCTCAAACAGTCTACGATTTGATCGGTCACTGGAAGACCAGTAGTAGTTTCCGATGCACATCTGGTGGCATTCTGTAATCTGTGGACAATCAGAGTGTTGATGAAACACAGAAATTGAATCGGAATTGAATACAACAGTCACCATGCGCACTATCCTCATTGGGGGTTATGTCTCAAAGAGTCTACTCTTTGATCGTTCCCTGGAAGACTAGAAGTAGTTTCCGATCCACATCAGGAGGCATTCTGTAATCTCTGGACTATCAGAGTGTTGAGGAAACACAGAAATTGAATCGGAATTGAATACAACATTCACCATGCGCACTTTTCTCCATGGCAGTAATGTCTCAAACAGTCTACATTTTGATCGTTCCCTGGAAGACCAGTAGTAGTTTCCGATGCACATCTGGAAGATTTCTGTAATCTGTGGACTATCAGAGTGTTGATGAAATACAGAAATTGAATCGGAATTGAATACAACAGTCACCATGCGCACTTTCCTCCATGGCAGTAATGTCTCAAACAGTCTACACTTTGATCGTTCCCTGGAAGACCAGTAGTAGTTTCCGATGCACATATGGTGGCATTCTGTAATCTGTGGACTATCAGAGTGTTGATGAAACACAGAAATTGCATCGGGATTGAATACAACAGTCACCATGCTCACTTTCCTCCACGGAAGTAATGCCTCAAACAGTCTACGCTTTGATCGGTCCCTGGAAGACTAGTAGTAGTTTCCGATGCACATCTGGTGGCATTCTGTAATCTGTGTACAATCAGAGTGATGATGAAACACAGAAATTGAATTGGAATTGAATACAACAGTCACCATGCGCACTTTCCTCAACGGGAGTAATGTCTCAAACAGTCTACGCTTTGATCGTTCCCTGGAAGACCAATAGTAGTTTCCGATGCACATCTGGATGCTTTCTGTAATCTGTGGAGTATCTGAGTGTTGATGAAACACAGAAATTGCTTCGGGATTGAATACAACAGTCACCATCCGCACTTTCCTCCATGGGGGTAATGTCTGAAACAGTCTACGCTTTGATCGTTCCCTGGAAGACCAGTAGTAGTTTCCGATGCACATCTGGTGGCATTCTGTAATCTGTGTACAATCAGAGTGATGATGAAACACAGAAATTGAATTGGAATTGAATACAACAGTCACCATGCGCACTTTCTTCCACGGGAGTAATGTCTCAAACAGTCTACGCTTTGATCGTTCCCTGGAAGACCAGTAGTAGTTTCCGATGCTCATCTGGTGGCATTCTGTAATCTGTGGAGTATCAGAGTGTTGATGAAACACAGAAATTGCATCGGGATTGAATACAACAGTCACCATGCGCACTTTCCACCACGGGAGTAATGTCTCAAACAGTCTACGCTTTGATCGTTCCCTGGAAGAGCAGTGTTTGTTTCCGATGCACATCTGGAGGCATTCTGTAATATGTGGACTATCCGAGTGTTGATGAAACACATAAATAGCATCGGGATTGAATACAACAGTCACCATGCGCACTTTCCTCCATGGGAGTAATGTGCCTAACAGCCTACGCTTTGATCGTTCCCTGGAAGACCAGTAGTAGTTACCGATGCACATCTGGTGGCATTCTGTAATCTGTGTACAGTCAGTGTGTTGATGAATCACAGAAATTGAATCGGAATTGAATACAACAGTCACCATGCGCACTTTCCTCCACGGGAGTAATGTCTCAAACAGTCTACGCTTTGATCGTTCCCTGGAAGACCAATAGTAGTTTCCGATGCACATCTGGATGCTTTCTGTAATCTGTGGAGTATCTGAGTGTTGATGAAACACAGAAATTGCTTCGGGATTGCATACAACAGTGACCATCCGCACTTTCCTCCATGGGGTAATGTCTGAAACAGTCTACGCTTTGATCGTTCCCTGGAAGACCAGTAGTAGTTTCCGATGCACATCTGGTGGCATTCTGTAATCTGTGGTCTATCAGAGTGTTGATGAAACACAGAAATTGAATCGGAATTGAATACAACAGTCACCATGCGCACTTCCCTCAGTGGCAGTAATGTCTCTAACAGTCTACGCTTTGATCGTTCCCTGGAAGACCAGTAATAGTTTCCGATGCACATCTGGTGGCATTCTATAATCTGTGGACTATCAGAGTGTTGATGAAACACAGAAATTGCATCGGGATTGAATACAACAGTCACCATGCGCACTTTCCTCCACGGAAGTAATGTCTCAAACAGTCTACGATTTGATAGGTCACTGGAAGAACAGTAGTAGTTTCCGATGCACATCTGGTGGCATTCTGTGATCTGTGGACAATCAGAGTGTTGATGAAACACAGAAATTGAATCGGAATTGAATACAACAGTCACCATGCGCACTTTCTTTCATGGCAGTAATGTCTCAAACAGTCTACGCTTTGATCGTTCCCTGGAAGACCAGTAGTAGTTTCCGATGCACATCTGGTGGCATTCTGTAATCTGTGGTCTATCAGAGTGTTGATGAAACACAGAAATTGAATCGGAATTGAATACAACAGTCACCATGCGCACTTCCCTCAGTGGCAGTAATGTCTCTAACAGTCTACGCTTTGATCGTTCCCTGGAAGACCAGTAGTAGTTTCCGATGCACATCTGGTGGCATTCTATAATCTGTGGACTATCAGAGTGTTGATGAAACACAGAAATTGCATCGGGATTGAATACAACAGTCACCATGCGCACTTTCCTCCACGGAAGTAATGTCTCAAACAGTCTACGATTTGATCGGTCACTGGAAGAACAGTAGTAGTTTCCGATGCACATCTGGTGGCATTCTGTGATCTGTGGACAATCAGAGTGTTGATGAAACACAGAAATTGAATCGGAATTGAATACAACAGACACCATGCGCACTTTCTTTCATGGCAGTAATGTCTCAAACAGTCTACGCTTTTGATCGTTCCCTGGAAGACCAATAGTAGTTTCCGATGCACATCTGGATGCTTTCTGTAATCTGTGGAGTATCTGAGTGTTGATGAAACACAGAAATTGCTTCGGGATTGCATACAACAGTGACCATCCGCACTTTCCTCCATGGGGTAATGTCTGAAACAGTCTACGCTTTGATCGTTCCCTGGAAGACCAGTAGTAGTTTCCGATGCACATCTGGTGGCATTCTGTAATCTGTGGTCTATCAGAGTGTTGATGAAACACAGAAATTGAATCGGAATTGAATACAACAGTCACCATGCGCACTTCCCTCAGTGGCAGTAATGTCTCTAACAGTCTACGCTTTGATCGTTCCCTGGAAGACCAGTAATAGTTTCCGATGCACATCTGGTGGCATTCTATAATCTGTGGACTATCAGAGTGTTGATGAAACACAGAAATTGCATCGGGATTGAATACAACAGTCACCATGCGCACTTTCCTCCACGGAAGTAATGTCTCAAACAGTCTACGATTTGATAGGTCACTGGAAGAACAGTAGTAGTTTCCGATGCACATCTGGTGGCATTCTGTGATCTGTGGACAATCAGAGTGTTGATGAAACACAGAAATTGAATCGGAATTGAATACAACAGTCACCATGCGCACTTTCTTTCATGGCAGTAATGTCTCAAACAGTCTACGCTTTGATCGTTCCCTGGAAGACCAGTAGTAGTTTCCGATGCACATCTGGTGGCATTCTGTAATCTGTGGTCTATCAGAGTGTTGATGAAACACAGAAATTGAATCGGAATTGAATACAACAGTCACCATGCGCACTTCCCTCAGTGGCAGTAATGTCTCTAACAGTCTACGCTTTGATCGTTCCCTGGAAGACCAGTAGTAGTTTCCGATGCACATCTGGTGGCATTCTATAATCTGTGGACTATCAGAGTGTTGATGAAACACAGAAATTGCATCGGGATTGAATACAACAGTCACCATGCGCACTTTCCTCCACGGAAGTAATGTCTCAAACAGTCTACGATTTGATCGGTCACTGGAAGAACAGTAGTAGTTTCCGATGCACATCTGGTGGCATTCTGTGATCTGTGGACAATCAGAGTGTTGATGAAACACAGAAATTGAATCGGAATTGAATACAACAGACACCATGCGCACTTTCTTTCATGGCAGTAATGTCTCAAACAGTCTACGCTTTTGATCGTTCCCTGGAAGACCAGTAGTAGTTTCCGATGCACATCTGGTGGCATTCTGTAATCTGTGGTCTATCAGAGTGTTGATGAAACACAGAAATTGAATCGGAATTGAATACAACAGTCACCATGCGCACTTCCCTCAGTGGCAGTAATGTCTCTAACAGTCTGCGCTTTGATCGTTCCCTGGAAGACCAGTAGTAGTTTCCGATGCACATCTGGTGGCATTCTATAATCTGTGGACTATCAGAGTGTTGATGAAACACAGAAATTGCATCGGGATTGAATACAACAGTCTCCATGCGCACTTTCTTCCATGGGAGTAATGTCTCAAACAGTCTACGATTTGATCGTTCCCTGGAAGACCAGTAGTAGTTTCCGATGCACATCTTGACGCATTCTGTAATCTGTGGAGTATCAGAGTGTTGATGAAACACAGAAATTGCATCGGGATTGAATACAACAGTCACCATGCGCACTTTCCTCCATGGGAGTAATGTCTCAAAAAGTCTACTCTTTGATACTTCCCTGGAAGACGAGTAGTAGTTTCCGATGCACATCTGGAGGCATTCTGTAATCTGTGGACTATCAGAGTGTTGATGAAACACAGAAATTGAATCGGAATTGAATACAACAGTCACCATGCGCACTTTCCTCCATGGCAGTAATGTCTCAAACAGTCTACATTTTGATCGTTCCCTGGAAGACCAGTAGTGGTTTCCGATGCACATCTGGAAGATTTCTGTAATCTGTGGACTATCAGAGTGTTGATGAAATACAGAAATTGAATCGGAATTGAATACAACAGTCACCATGCGCACTTTCCTCCATGGCAGTAATGTCTCAAACAGTCTAAGCTTTGATCGTTCCCTGGAAGACCAGTAGTAGTTTCCGATGCACATATGGTGGCATTCTGTAATCTGTGGACTATCAGAGTGTTGATGAAACTCAGAAATTGCATCGGAATTGATTACAACAGTCACCATGCTCACTTTCCTCCACGGAAGTAATGTCTCAAACAGTCTACGCTTTGATCGGTCCCTGGAAGACTAGTAGTAGTTTCCGATGCACATCTGGTGGCATTCTGTAATCCGTGGACTATCAGAGTGTTGGCGAAACACAGAAATTGCATCGAAATTGAATACAACAGTCACCATGCGCACTTTCTTCCATGAGAGTAATGTCTCAAACAGTCTACACTTTGATCGTTCCCTGGAAGACCAGTAGTAGTTTCCGATGCACGTCTTGAGGCATTCTGTAATCTGTGGACTATCAGAGTGTAGATGAAACACAGAAATTGCATCGAAATTGTATACAACAGTCACCATGCGCACTTTCTTCCATGGGAGTAATGTCTGAAACAGTCAACGTTTGGATCGTTCCCAGGAAGACCGGTAGTAGTTTCCGATGCATATCTTGAAACATTCTGTAATCTGTGGACTATCAGAGTGTTGATGAAACACAGAAATTGCATCGGGATTGAATAAAACAGTCAACATGCGCACTTTCCTCCACGGGAGTAATGTCTCAATCAATCTACGCCTTTGATCGTTCCCTGGAAGACCAGTAGTGGTTTGGGATGCACATCTGGTGCCATTCTGTAATGTGTAGACTATGAGAGTGTTGATGAAACACAGTAATTGCATCGGGATTGAATACAACAGTCACCATGCGCACTTTTGTCCATGGGAGTAATGTCTCTAACAGTCTACGCTTTGATCGTTCCCTGGAAGACCAGTAGTAGTTTCCGATGCACATCTGGAGGCTTTCTGTAATCTGTGGACTATCAGAGTGTTGATGATACACAGAAATTGCATCGGGATTGAATACAACAGTCAACATGCGCATTTTCCTCCGTGGGAGTAATGTCTCAAACAATCTACACTTTGAACGATCCCTGGAAGACCAGGAGTAGTTTCAATTGCACATCTGGAGGCATTCTGTAATCCGTGGACTATCAGAGTGTTGAAGAAATACAGAAATTGCAACGGGATTGAATACAACAGTCACCATGCGCACTTTCCTCCATGGGAGTAATGTCTCTAACAGTCTACGCTTTGATCGTTCCCTGGAAGACCAGTAGTAGTTTCCGATGCACATCTGGAGGCTTTCCGTCATCTGTGGACTATCAGAGTGTTGATGAAACACAGAAATTGCATCGGGATTGAATACGTCACCATGCGCACTTTCCTCCATGGGAGTAATGTCCCAAACAGTCTATGCTTTGATCGTTCCCTGAAAGACCAGCAGTAGTTTCCGATGCACATCTGGAGGCATTCTGTAATCCGTGGACTATCAGAGGGTTGATGAAACACAAAAACTGCATCGGGATTGAATACAACATTCACCATGCGCACTTTCCTCCATGGGAGTAATCTCTCAGACAGTCTACGCTTTGATCGTTCCCTGAAAGACCAGCAGTAGTTTCCGATGCACATCTGGTGGCATTCTGTAATCTGTGGACTATCAGAGTGTTGATGAAACACAGTAATTGCATCGGGATTGAATACAACAGTCACCATGCGCACTTTTCCCCATAGGAGTAACGTCCCTAACAATCTACGCTTTGATCGTTCCCTGAAAGACCAGCAGTAGTTTCCGATGCACATCTGGTGGCATTCTGTAATCTGTGGACTATCAGAGTGTTGATGAAACACAGAAATTACATCGGGATTGAATACAACAGTCACCATGCTCACTTTCCTCCATGTGAGTAATGTCCCTAACAGTCTACGCTTTGATCGTTCCCTGGAAGACCAGTAGTAGTATCCGATGCACATCTGGTGACATTCTGTAATCTGTGGACTATCAGAGTGTTGATGAAACACAGAAATTGCATCGGGAATGAATACTACAGTCAAAATGCGCTCTTTCCCCCACGGGAGGTATGTCTCTAACAGTCTACGCTTTGATCGTTCCCTGGAAGACCAGTAGTAGTTTCCGATGTACATCTGGAGGCTTTCTGTGATCTGTGGACTATCAGAGTGTTGATGAAACACGGAAATTGCATCGGGATTGAATACAGCAGTCACTATGCTCACTTTCCTCCACAGAAGTAATGTCTCAAACATTCTACGCTTTGATCGGTCCCTGGAAGACTAGTAGTAGTTTCCGATGCACATATGGTGGCATTCTGTAATCTGTGTACAATCAGAGTGTTGATGAAACACAGAAATTAATTCGGAATTGAATACAACAGTCACCATGCGTATTTTCTTCCACGGGAGTAATGTCTCAAACAGTCTACGCTTTGATCGTTCCCTGGAAGACCAGTAGTAGTTTCCGATGCACATCTGGAGGCATTCTGTAATCTGTAGAGTATCAGAGTGTTGATTAAACACAGAAATTGCATCGGGATTGAATATAACAGTCACCATGCGCACTTTCCTCCACGGGAGTAATGTCTCAAACAGTCTACGCTTTGATCGTTCCTGGAAGACCAGTAGTAGTTTCCGATGCACGTCTGGTGGCATTCTGTAATCTGTGGACTATCAGAGTGTTGGTGAAACACAGAAATTGCCTCGGCATTGAATACAACAGTCACCATGCGCACTTTAGTTCATGAGAATAAGGTCTCAAACCGTCAACGCTTTGATCGTTCCCAGGAAGACCAGTAGTAGATTCCGATGCACATCTGAAAGCATTCTGTAATCTGTGGACTATCAGAGTGTTGATGAAACACAGAAATTGCATCGGGATTGAATACAACAGTCAACATGCGCATTTTCCTCCGTGGGAGTAATGTCTCAAACAATCTACACTTTGAACGATCCCTGGAAGACCAGGAGTAGTTTCAATTGCACATCTGGAGGCATTCTGTAATCCGTGGACTATCAGAGTGTTGAAGAAATACAGAAATTGCAACGGGATTGAATACAACAGTCACCATGCGCACTTTCCTCCATGGGAGTAATGTCTCTAACAGTCTACGCTTTGATCGTTCCCTGGAAGACCAGTAGTAGTTTCCGATGCACATCTGGAGGCTTTCCGTCATCTGTGGACTATCAGAGTGTTGATGAAACACAGAAATTGCATCGGGATTGAATACGTCACCATGCGCACTTTCCTCCATGGGAGTAATGTCCCAAACAGTCTATGCTTTGATCGTTCCCTGAAAGACCAGCAGTAGTTTCCGATGCACATCTGGAGGCATTCTGTAATCCGTGGACTATCAGAGGGTTGATGAAACACAAAAACTGCATCGGGATTGAATACAACATTCACCATGCGCACTTTCCTCCATGGGAGTAATCTCTCAGACAGTCTACGCTTTGATCGTTCCCTGAAAGACCAGCAGTAGTTTCCGATGCACATCTGGTGGCATTCTGTAATCTGTGGACTATCAGAGTGTTGATGAAACACAGTAATTGCATCGGGATTGAATACAACAGTCACCATGCGCACTTTTCCCCATAGGAGTAATGTCCCTAACAATCTACGCTTTGATCGTTCCCTGAAAGACCAGCAGTAGTTTCCGATGCACATCTGGTGGCATTCTGTAATCTGTGGACTATCAGAGTGTTGATGAAACAAAGAAATTACATCGGGATTGAATACAACAGTCACCATGCTCACTTTCCTCCATGTGAGTAATGTCCCTAACAGTCTACGCTTTGATCGTTCCCTGGAAGACCAGTAGTAGTATCCGATGCACATCTGGTGACATTCTGTAATCTGCGGACTATCAGAGTGTTGATGAAACACAGAAATTGCATCGGGAATGAATACTACAGTCAAAATGCGCTCTTTCCCCCACGGGAGGTATGTCTCTAACAGTCTACGCTTTGATCGTTCCCTGGAAGACCAGTAGTAGTTTCCGATGTACATCTGGAGGCTTTCTGTGATCTGTGGACTATCAGAGTGTTGATGAAACACGGAAATTGCATCGGGATTGAATACAGCAGTCACTATGCTCACTTTCCTCCACAGAAGTAATGTCTCAAACATTCTACGCTTTGATCGGTCCCTGGAAGACTAGTAGTAGTTTCCGATGCACATATGGTGGCATTCTGTAATCTGTGTACAATCAGAGTGTTGATGAAACACAGAAATTAATTCGGAATTGAATACAACAGTCACCATGCGTATTTTCTTCCACGGGAGTAATGTCTCAAACAGTCTACGCTTTGATCGTTCCCTGGAAGACCAGTAGTAGTTTCCGATGCACATCTGGAGGCATTCTGTAATCTGTAGAGTATCAGAGTGTTGATTAAACACAGAAATTGCATCGGGATTGAATATAACAGTCACCATGCGCACTTTCCTCCACGGGAGTAATGTCTCAAACAGTCTACGCTTTGATCGTTCCTGGAAGACCAGTAGTAGTTTCCGATGCACGTCTGGTGGCATTCTGTAATCTGTGGACTATCAGAGTGTTGGTGAAACACAGAAATTGCCTCGGCATTGAATACAACAGTCACCATGCGCACTTTAGTTCATGAGAATAAGGTCTCAAACCGTCAACGCTTTGATCGTTCCCAGGAAGACCAGTAGTAGATTCCGATGCACATCTGAAAGCATTCTGTAATCTGTGGACTATCAGAGTGTTGATGAAACACAGAAATTGCATCGGGATTGAATACAACAGTCACCATGCGCACTTCCCTCAATGGGAGTAATGTCTCAAAGAGTTTACGCTTTGATCGTTCGATGCAAGACCAGTAGTAGTTTCCGATGCACATCTGGAGGCATTCTGTAATCTGTGGACTGTCAGAGTGTTGATGAAACATAGAAATTGCATCGGGATTGAATACAACATTCACCATGCGCACTTTCCTCCATGGGAGTAATGTCTCTAACTGTCTACGCTTTGATCGTTCCCTGGCGACCAGTAGTACTTTCCGATGAACAAATGGAGGCTTTCCGTAAACTTTGGACCATCAGAGTGTTGATGAAGCACAGAAATTGCATCGGGATTGAATATAACAGTCACCATGCGCACTTTCCTCCATGGGAGTAATGTCTCAAAGAGTCTACTATTTGATCGTTCCCTGGGAGACCAAAAGTAGTTTCCGATGCACATCAGGAGGCATTCTGTAATCTCTGGACTATCAGAGTGTTGATGAAACACAGAAATTGCATCGGGATTAAATACAACAGTCACCATGCTCACTTTCCTCCACGGAAGTAATGTCTCAAACAGTCTATGCTTTGATCGGTCCTGGAAGACCAGTAGTAGTTTCCGATGCACATCAGGAGGCATTCTGTAATATCTGGACTATCAGAGTGTTGATGAAACACAGAAATTGCATCGGGATTGAATAAAACAGTCAACATGCGCACTTTCCTCCACGGGAGTAATGTCTCAATCAATCTACGACTTTGATCGTTCCCTGGAAGACCAGTAGTGGTTTGGGATGCACATCTGGTGCCATTCTGTAATGTGTAGACTATGAGAGTGTTGATGAAACACAGTAATTGCATCGGGATTGAATACAACAGTCACCATGCGCACTTTTGTCCATGGGAGTAATGTCTCTAACAGTCTACGCTTTGATCGTTCCCTGGAAGACCAGTAGTAGTTTCCGATGCACATCTGGAGGCTTTCTGTAATCTGTGGACTATCAGAGTGTTGATGATACACAGAAATTGCATCGGGATTGAATACAACAGTCAACATGCGCAGTTTCCTCCGTGGGAGTAATGTCTCAAACAATCTACACTTTGAACGATCCCTGGAAGACCAGGAGTAGTTTCAATTGCACATCTGGAGGCATTCTGTAATCCGTGGACTATCAGAGTGTTGAAGAAATACAGAAATTGCAACGGGATTGAATACAACAGTCACCATGCGCACTTTCCTTAATGGGAGTAATGTCTCTAACAGTCTACGCTTTGATCGTTCCCTGGAAGACCAGTAGTAGTTTCCGATGCACATCTGGAGGCTTTCCGTCATCTGTGGACTATCAGAGTGTTGATGAAACACAGAAATTGCATCGGGATTGAATACGTCACCATGCGCACTTTCCTCCATGGGAGTAATGTCCCAAACAGTCTATGCTTTGATCGTTCCCTGAAAGACCAGCAGTAGTTTCCGATGCACATCTGGAGGCATTCTGTAATCCGTGGACTATCAGAGGGTTGATGAAACACAAAAACTGCATCGGGATTGAATACAACATTCACCATGCGCACTTTCCTCCATGGGAGTAATCTCTCAGACAGTCTACGCTTTGATCGTTCCCTGAAAGACCAGCAGTAGTTTCCGATGCACATCTGGTGGCATTCTGTAATCTGTGGACTATCAGAGTGTTGATGAAACACAGTAATTGCATCGGGATTGAATACAACAGTCACCATGCGCACTTTTCCCCATAGGAGTAATGTCCCTAACAATCTACGCTTTGATCGTTCCCTGAAAGACCAGCAGTAGTTTCCGATGCACATCTGGTGGCATTCTGTAATCTATGGACTATCAGAGTGTTGATGAAACACAGAAATTACATCGGGATTGAATACAACAGTCACCATGCTCACTTTCCTCCATGTGAGTAATGTCCCTAACAGTCTACGCTTTGTTCGTTCCCTGGAAGACCAGTAGTAGTATCCGATGCACATCTGGTGACATTCTGTAATCTGTGGACTATCAGAGTGTTGATGAAACACAGAAATTGCATCGGGAATGAATACAACAGTCAAAATGCGCTCTTTCCCCCACGGGAGGTATGTCTCTAACAGTCTACGCTTTGATCGTTCCCTGGAAGACCAGTAGGAGTTTCCGATGTACATCTGGAGGCTTTCTGTGATCTGTGGACTATCAGAGTGTTGATGAAACACGGAAATTGCATCGGGATTGAATACAGCAGTCACTATGCTCACTTTCCTCCACAGAAGTAATGTCTCAAACATTCTACGCTTTGATCGGTCCCTGGAAGACTAGTAGTAGTTTCCGATGCACATATGGTGGCATTCTGTAATCTGTGTACAATCAGAGTTTTGATGAAACACAGAAATTAATTCGGAATTGAATACAACAGTCACCATGCGTATTTTCTTCCACGGGAGTAATGTCTCAAACAGTCTACGCTTTGATCGTTCCCTGGAAGACCAGTAGTAGTTTCCGATGCACATCTGGAGGCATTCTGTAATCTGTAGAGTATCAGAGTGTTGATTAAACACAGAAATTGCATCGGGATTGAATATAACAGTCACCATGCGCACTTTCCTCCACGGGAGTAATGTCTCAAACAGTCTACGCTTTGATCGTTCCTGGAAGACCAGTAGTAGTTTCCGATGCACGTCTGGTGGCATTCTGTAATCTGTGGACTATCAGAGTGTTGGTGAAACACAGAAATTGCCTCGGCATTGAATACAACAGTCACCATGCGCACTTTAGTTCATGAGAATAAGGTCTCAAACCGTCAACGCTTTGATCGTTCCCAGGAAGACCAGTAGTAGATTCCGATGCACATCTGAAAGCATTCTGTAATCTGTGGACTATCAGAGTGTTGATGAAACACAGAAATTGCATCGGGATTGAATACAACAGTGACCATGCGCACTTCCCTCAATGGGAGTAATGTCTCAAAGAGTTTACGCTTTGATCGTTCGATGCAAGACCAGTAGTAGTTTCCGATGCACATCTGGAGGCATTCTGTAATCTGTGGACTGTCAGAGTGTTGATGAAACATAGAAATTGCATCGGGATTGAATACAACATTCACCATGCGCACTTTCCTCCATGGGAGTAATGTCTCTAACTGTCTACGCTTTGATCGTTCCCTGGCGACCAGTAGTACTTTCCGATGAACAAATGGAGGCTTTCCGTAAACTTTGGACCATCAGAGTGTTGATGAAGCACAGAAATTGCATCGGGATTGAATATAACAGTCACCATGCGCACTTTCCTCCATGGGAGTAATGTCTCAAAGAGTCTACTATTTGATCGTTCCCTGGGAGACCAAAAGTAGTTTCCGATGCACATCAGGAGGCATTCTGTAATCTCTGGACTATCAGAGTGTTGATGAAACACAGAAATTGCATCGGGATTAAATACAACAGTCACCATGCTCACTTTCCTCCACGGAAGTAATGTCTCAAACAGTCTATGCTTTGATCGGTCCTGGAAGACCAGTAGTAGTTTCCGATGCACATCTGGTGGCATTCTGTAATCTGTGTACAATCAGTGTGTTGATGAATCACAGAAATTGAATCGGAATTGAATACAACAGTCACCATGCGCACTTTCCTCCACGGGAGTAATGTCTCAAACAGTCTACGCTTTGATCGTTCCCTGAATAACCAGTAGTAGTTTCCGATGCACATCTGGTGGCATTCTGTAATATGTGGACTATCAGAGTGTTGATGAAACACAGAAATTGCTTCGGGATTGAATACAACAGTCACCATCCGCACTTTCCTCCATGGGGGTAATGTCTGAAACAGTCTATTCTTTGATCGTTCCCTGGAAGACCAGTAGTAGTTTCCGATGCACATCTGGTGGCATTCTGTAATCTGTGGTCTATCAGAGTGTTGAGGAAACACAGAAATTGAATCCGAATTAAATACAACAGTCACCATGCGCTCTTTCCTCCATGGCAGTAATGTCTCAAACAGTCTACGCTTTGATCGTTCCCTGGAAGACCAGTAGTAGTTTCCTATGCACATCTGGTGGCATTCTGTAATCTGTGGACTATCAGAGTGTTGATGAAACACAGAAATTGCATCGGGATTGAATACAACAGTCACCATTCTCACTATCCTCCACGGAAGTAATGTCTCAAACAGTCTATGCTTTGATCGGTCCTGGAAGACCAGTAGTAGTTTCCGATGCACATCTGGTGGCATTCTGTAATCTGTGTACAATCAGTGTGTTGATGAATCACAGAAATGGAATCGGAATTGAATACAACAGTCACCATGCGCACTTTCCTCCACGGGAGTAATGTCTCAAACAGTCTACGCTTTGATCGTTCCCTGGAAGACCAGTAGTAGCTTCCGATGCTCATCTGGATGCTTTCTGTAATCTGTGGAGTATCTGAGTGTTGATGAAACACAGAAATTGCTTCGGGATTGAATACAACAGTCACCATCCGCACTTTCCTCCATGGGGGTAATGTCTGAAACAGTCTACGCTTTGATCGTTCCCTGGAAGACCAGTAGTAGTTTCCGATGCACATCTGGTGGCATTCTGTAATCTGTGGTCTATCAGAGTGTTGATGAAACACAGAAATTGAATCGGAATTGAATACAACCGACACCATGCGCACTTCCCTCCATGGCAGTAATCTCTCTAACAGTCTACGCTTTGATAGGTCACTGGAAGACCAGTAGTAGTTTCCGATGCACATCTGGTGGCATTCTGTAATCTCTGGACTATCAGAGTGTTGATGAAACACAGAATTGGCATCGGGATTGAATACAACAGTCACCATGCGCACTTTCCTCATTGGGGGTAATGTCTCAAAGAGTCTACGCATTGATCGTTCCCTGGAAGACCAGTGTTAGTTTCCGATGCACATCTGGAGGCATACTGTAATCTGTGGACTATCCGAGTGTTGATGAAACACAGAAATAGCATCGGGATTGAATACAACAGTCTCCATGCGCACTTTCCTCCATGGGAGTAATGACTCTAACAACCTACGCTTTGATCGTTCCCTGGAAGACCAGTAGTAGTTAGCGATGCACATCTGGAGGCTTTCTGTGATCTGTGGACTATCAGAGTGTTGATGAAACACGGAAATTGCATCGGGATTGAATACAACAGTCACCATGCTCACTTTCCTCCACGGAAGTAATGTCTGAAACATTCTACGATTTGATCGGTCCCTGGAAGACTAGTAGTAGTTTCCGATGCACATCTGGTGGCATTCTGTAATCTGTGTACAATCAGAGTGTTGATGAAACACAGAAATTAATTCGGAATTGAATACAACAGTCACCATGCGCACTTTCTTCCACGGGAGTAATGTCTCAAACAGCCCACGCTTTGATCGTTCCCTGGAAGACCAGTAGTAGTTTCCGATGCATATCTGGAGGCATTCTGTAATCTGTGGAGTATCAGAGTGTTGATTAAACACAGAAATTGCATCGGGATTGAATATAACAGTCACCATGCGCACTTGCCTCCACGGGAGTAATGTCTCAAACAGTCTACGCTTTGATCGTTCCTGGAAGACCAGTAGTAGTTTCCGATGCACGTCTGGTGGCATTCTGTAATCTGTGGACTATTAGAGTGTTGGTGAAACACAGAAATTGCCTCGGCATTGAATACAACAGTTTCCATGAGCAGTTTCCTCCATGGGAGTAATGTCTCAAACAGTATACGCTTTGATCGTTCCCTGGAAGACCAGTAGTAGTTTCCGATGCACATCTGGTGGCATTCTGTAATCTGTGGACTATCAGAATGTTGATGAAACACAGAAATTGCTTCGGGATTGAATACAACAGTCACCATCCGCACTTTCCTCCATGGGGGTAATGTCCGAAACATTCTATTCTTTGATCGTTCCCTGGAAGACCAGTAGTAGTTTCCGATGCACATCTGGTGGCATTCTGTAATCTGTGGTCTATCAGAGTGATGAGGAAACACAGAAATTGAATCCGAATTGAATACAACAGTCACCATGCGCACTTTCCTCCATGGCAGTAATGTCTCAAACAGTCTACGCTTTGATCGTTCCCTGGAAGACCAGTAGTAGTTTCCTATGCACATCTGGTGGCATTCTGTAATCTGTGGACTAACAGAGTGTTGATGAAACACAGAAATTGCATCGGGATTAAATACAACAGTCACCATGCTCACTTTCCTCCACGGAAGTAATGTCTCAAACAGTCTATGCTTTGATCGGTCCTGGAAGACCAGTAGTAGTTTCCGATGCACATCTGGTGGCATTCTGTAATCTGTGTACAATCAGTGTGTTGATGAATCACAGAAATTGAATCGGAATTGAATACAACAGTCACCATGCGCACTTTCCTCCATGGGAGTAATTTCTCAAACAGTCTACGCTTTGATCGTTCCCTGGAAGACCAGTAGTAGTTTCCGATGCACATCTGGAGGCATACTGTAATCTGTGGACTATCCGGGTGTTGATGAAACACAGAAATAGCATCGGGATTGAATACAACAGTCACCATGCGCACTTTCCTCCATGGGAGTAATGACTCTAACAGCCTACGCTTTGATCGTTCCCTGGAAGACCAGTAGTAGTTACCGATGCACATCTGGAGGCTTTCTGTAATCTGTGGACTATCAGAGTGTTGATGAAACGTAGAAATTGCATCGGGATTGAATACAACATTCACCATGCGCACTTTCCTCCATGGGAGTAAGGTCTCAAAGAGTCTACGCATTGATCGTTCCCTGGAAGACCAGTGTTAGTTTCCGATGCTCATCTGGAGGCATACTGTAATCTGTGGACTATCCGAGTGTTGATGAAACACAGAAATAGCATCGGGATTGAATACAACAGTCACCATGCGCACTTTCCTCCATGAGAGTAATGACTCTAACAACCTACGCTTTGATCGTTCCCTGGAAGACCAGTAGTAGTTACCGATGCACATCTGGAGGCTTTCTGTGATCTGTGGACTATCAGAGTGTTGATGAAACACGGAAATTGCATCGGGATTGAATACAACAGTCACCATGCTCACTTTCCTCCACGGAAGTAATGTCTGAAACATTCTACGCTTTGATCGGTCCCTGGAAGACTAGTAGTAGTTTCCGATGCACATCTGGTGGCATTCTGTAATCTGTGTACAATCAGAGTGTTGATGAAACACAGAAATTAATTCGGAATTGAATACAACAGTCACCATGCGCACTTTCTTCCACGGGAGTAATGTCTCAAACAGCCCACGCTTTGATCGTTCCCTGGAAGACCAGTAGTAGTTTCCGATGCATATCTGGAGGCATTCTGTAATCTGTGGAGTATCAGAGTGTTGATTAAACACAGAAATTGCATCGGGATTGAATATAACAGTCACCATGCGCACTTGCCTCCACGGGAGTAATGTCTCAAACAGTCTACGCTTTGATCGTTCCTGGAAGACCAGTAGTAGTTTCCGATGCACGTCTGGTGGCATTCTGTAATCTGTGGACTATCAGAGTGTTGGTGAAACACAGAAATTGCCTCGGCATTGAATACAACAGTCACCATGCGCACTTTAGTTCATGGGAATAATGTCTCAAACCGTCAACGCTTTGATCGTCCCAGGAAGACCAGTAGTAGTTTCCGATGCACATCTGAAAGCATTCTGTAATCTGTGGACTATCAGAGTGTTGATGAAACACAGAAATTGCATCGGGATTGAATACAACAGTCACCCTGCGCACTTCCCTCAATGGGAGTAATGTCTCAAAAAGTTTACGCTTTGATCGTTCGATGGAAGACCAGTAGTAGTTTCCGATGCACATCTGGAGGCATTCTGTAATCTGTGGACTATCAGAGTGTTGATGAAACATAGAAATTGCATCGGGATTGAATACAACATTCACCATGCGCACTTTCCTCCATGGGAGTAAGGTCTCAAAGAGTCTACTATTTAATCGTTCCCTGGGAGAACAAAAGTAGTTACCGATGCACATCAGGAGGCATTCTGTAATCTCTGGACTATCAGAGTGTTGATGAAACACAGAAATAGCATCGGGATTGAATACAACAGTCACCATCCGCACTTTCCTCCATGTTAGTAATGTCTCAAACAGTCTACGCTTTGATAGTTCCCTGGAAGACCAGTGTTAGTTTCCGATGCACATCTGGAGGCATTCTGTAATATGTGGACTATCCGAGTGTTGATGAAACACATAAATTGCATCGGGATTGAATACAACAGTCACCATGCGCACTTTCCTCCATGCGAGTAATGACCCTAACAGCCTTCGATTTGATCGTTCCCTGGAAGACCAGTAGTAGTTACCGATGCACATCTGGATGCTTTCTGTAATCTGTCGACTATCAGAGTGTTGATGAAATACAGATATTGCATCGGGATTGAATACAACAGTTTCCATGAGCAGTTTCCTCCATGGGAGTAATGTCTCAAACAGTCTACGCTTTGATCGTTCCCTGGAAGACCAGTAGTAGTTTCCGATGCACATCTGGATGCTTTCTGTAACCTGTGGAGTATCTGAGTGTTGATGAAACACAGAAATTGCTTCGGGATTGAATACAACAGTCACCATCCGCACTTTCCTCCATGGGGGTAATGTCTGAAACAGTCTACGGTTTGATCGTTCCCTGGAAGACCAGTAGTAGTTTCCGATGCACATCTGGTGGCATTCTGTAATCTCTGGACTATCTGAGTGTTGATGAAACACAGAATTGGCATCGGGATTGAATACAACAATCACCATCCGCACTTTCCTTCATGTTAGTAATGTCTCAAACAGTCTACGCTTTGATCGTTCCCTGGAAGACCAGTGTTAGTTTCCGATGCACATCTGGAGGCATACTGTAATCTGTGGACTATCCGAGTGTTGATGAAACATGGAAATAGCATCGGGATTGAATATAACAGTCACCATGCGCACTTTCCTCCATGGGAGTATTGACTCTAACAGCCTACGCTTTGATCGTTCCCTGGAAGACCAGTAGCAGTTACCGATGCACATCTGTATGCTTTCTGTGATCTGTGGACCATCAGAGTGTTGATGAAATACGGATATTGCATCGGGATTGTATACAACAGCCTCCATAAGCAGTTTCCTCCATGGGAGTAATGTCTCAAAGAGTCTACGCTTTGATCGTTCCTGGAAGAGCAGTAGTAGTGTACTATGCACATCTGGTGGCATTCTGTAATCTGTGGACTATCAGAATGTTGATGAAACACAGAAATTGCTTCGGGATTGAACACAACAGCCACCATACGCACTTTCCTCCATGGGGGTAATGTCTGAAACAGTCTACGCTTTGATCGTTCCCTGGAAGACCAGTAGTAGTTTCCGATACACATCTGGAGGCATTCTGTAATCTGTGGTCTATCAGAGTGTTGAGGAAACACGGAAATTGAATCGGAATAGAATACAACAGTCACCATGCGCACTTTCCTTCATGGCAGTAATGTCTCAAACAGTCTACGCTTTGATCGTTCCCTGGAAGACCAGTAGTAGTTTCCGATGCACATCTGGTGGCATTCTGTAATCTGTGGACTATCCGAGTGTTGATGAAACACAGAAATTGCATCGGGAATGAATACAACAGTCTAAATGCGCTCTTTCCCCCACGGGAGGTATGTCTCTAACAGTCTACGCTTTGATCGTTCCCTGGAAGACCAGTAGTAGTTTCCGATGTACATCTGGAGGCTTTCTGTGATCTGTGGACTATCAGAGTGTTGATGAAACACAGAAATTACATCGGGATTGAATACAACAGTCACCATGCACACTTTCCTCCACGGAAGTAATGTCTCAAACATTCTACGCTTTGATCGGTCCCTGGAAGACTTGTAGTAGTTTCCGATGCACATCTGGTGGCATTCTGTAATCTGTGTACAATCAGAGTGTTGATGAAACACAGAAATTGAATCGGAATTGAATACAACAGTCACCATGCGCACTTTCTTCCACGGGAGTAATGTCTCAAAGAGTCTACGCTTTGATCGTTCCCTGGAAGACCAGTAGTAGTTTCCGATGCACATCTGGTGGCATTCTGTAATCTGTGGAGTATCAGAGTGTTGATTAAACACAGAAATTGCATCGGGATTGAATAAAACAGTCACCATGCGCACTTTCCACCACGGGAGTAATGTCTCAAACAGTCTACGCTTTGATCGTTCCCTGGACGAGCAGTGTTAGTTTCCGATGCACATCTGGAGGCATTCTGTAATATGTGGACTATCCGAGTGTTGATGAAACACATAAATAGCATCGGGATTGAATACAACAGTCACCATGCGCACTTTCCTCCATGGGAGTAATGTCCCTAACAGCCTACGCTTTGATCGTTCCCTGGAAGACCAGTAGTAGTTACCGATGCACATCTGGTGGCATTCTGTAATCTGTGTACAGTCAGTGTGTTGATGAATCACAGAAATTGAATCGGAATTGAATACAACAGTCACCATGCGCACTTTCCTCCACGGGAGTAATGTCTCAAACAGTCTACGCTTTGATCGTTCCCTGGAATACCAATAGTAGTTTCCGATGCACATCTGGATGCTTTCTGTAATCTGTGGAGTATCTGAGTGTTGATGAAACACAGAAATTGCTTCGGGATTGAATACAAGTCACCATCCGCACTTTCCTCCATGGGGTAATGTCTGAAACAGTCTACGCTTTGATCGTTCCCTGGAAGACCAGTAGTAGTTTCCGATGCACATCTGGTGGCATTCTGTAATCTGTGGTCTATCAGAGTGTTGATGAAACACAGAAATTGAATCGGAATTGAATACAACAGTCACCATGCGCACTTCCCTCAGTGGCAGTAATGTCTCTAACAGTCTACGCTTTGATCGTTCCCTGGAAGACCAGTAGTAGTTTCCGATGCACATCTGGTGGCATTCTATGATCTGTGGACTATCAGAGTGTTGATGAAACACAGAAATTGCATCGGGATTGAATACAACAGTCACCATGCGCACTTTCCTCCACGGAAGTAATGTCTCAAACAGTCTACGATTTGATCGGTCACTGGAAGACCAGTAGTAGTTTCCGATGCACATCTGGTGGCATTCTGTAATCTGTGGACAATCAGAGTGTTGATGAAACACAGAAATTGAATCGGAATTGAATACAACAGTCACCATGCGCACTATCCTCATTGGGGGTTATGTCTCAAAGAGTCTACTCTTTGATCGTTCCCTGGAAGACTAGAAGTAGTTTCCGATCCACATCAGGAGGCATTCTGTAATCTCTGGACTATCAGAGTGTTGAGGAAACACAGAAATTGAATCGGAATTGAATACAACATTCACCATGCGCACTTTTCTCCATGGCAGTAATGTCTCAAACAGTCTACATTTTGATCGTTCCCTGGAAGACCAGTAGTAGTTTCCGATGCACATCTGGAAGATTTCTGTAATCTGTGGACTATCAGAGTGTTGATGAAATACAGAAATTGAATCGGAATTGAATACAACAGTCACCATGCGCACTTTCCTCCATGGCAGTAATGTCTCAAACAGTCTACACTTTGATCGTTCCCTGGAAGACCAGTAGTAGTTTCCGATGCACATATGGTGGCATTCTGTAATCTGTGGACTATCAGAGTGTTGATGAAACACAGAAATTGCATCGGGATTGAATACAACAGTCACCATGCTCACTTTCCTCCACGGAAGTAATGCCTCAAACAGTCTACGCTTTGATCGGTCCCTGGAAGACTAGTAGTAGTTTCCGATGCACATCTGGTGGCATTCTGTAATCTGTGTACAATCAGAGTGATGATGAAACACAGAAATTGAATTGGAATTGAATACAACAGTCACCATGCGCACTTTCCTCAACGGGAGTAATGTCTCAAACAGTCTACGCTTTGATCGTTCCCTGGAAGACCAATAGTAGTTTCCGATGCACATCTGGATGCTTTCTGTAATCTGTGGAGTATCTGAGTGTTGATGAAACACAGAAATTGCTTCGGGATTGAATACAACAGTCACCATCCGCACTTTCCTCCATGGGGGTAATGTCTGAAACAGTCTACGCTTTGATCGTTCCCTGGAAGACCAGTAGTAGTTTCCGATGCACATCTGGTGGCATTCTGTAATCTGTGTACAATCAGAGTGATGATGAAACACAGAAATTGAATTGGAATTGAATACAACAGTCACCATGCGCACTTTCTTCCACGGGAGTAATGTCTCAAACAGTCTACGCTTTGATCGTTCCCTGGAAGACCAGTAGTAGTTTCCGATGCACATCTGGTGGCATTCTGTAATCTGTGGAGTATCAGAGTGTTGATGAAACACAGAAATTGCATCGGGATTGAATACAACAGTCACCATGCGCACTTTCCACCACGGGAGTAATGTCTCAAACAGTCTACGCTTTGATCGTTCCCTGGAAGAGCAGTGTTAGTTTCCGATGCACATCTGGAGGCATTCTGTAATATGTGGACTATCCGAGTGTTGATGAAACACATAAATAGCATCGGGATTGAATACAACAGTCACCATGCGCACTTTCCTCCATGGGAGTAATGTGCCTAACAGCCTACGCTTTGATCGTTCCCTGGAAGACCACTAGTAGTTACCGATGCACATCTGGTGGCATTCTGTAATCTGTGTACAGTCAGTGTGTTGATGAATCACAGAAATTGAATCGGAATTGAATACAACAGTCACCATGCGCACTTTCCTCCACGGGAGTAATGTCTCAAACAGTCTACGCTTTGATCGTTCCCTGGAAGACCAATAGTAGTTTCCGATGCACATCTGGATGCTTTCTGTAATCTGTGGAGTATCTGAGTGTTGATGAAACACAAAAATTGCTTCGGGATTGCATACAACAGTGACCATCCGCACTTTCCTCCATGGGGTAATGTCTGAAACAGTCTACGCTTTGATCGTTCCCTGGAAGACCAGTAGTAGTTTCCGATGCACATCTGGTGGCATTCTGTAATCTGTGGTCTATCAGAGTGTTGATGAAACACAGAAATTGAATCGGAATTGAATACAACAGTCACCATGCGCACTTCCCTCAGTGGCAGTAATGTCTCTAACAGTCTACGCTTTGATCGTTCCCTGGAAGACCAGTAGTAGTTTCCGATGCACATCTGGTGGCATTCTATAATCTGTGGACTATCAGAGTGTTGATGAAACACGGAAATTGCATCGGGATTGAATACAACAGTCACCATGCGCACTTTCCTCCACGGAAGTAATGTCTCAAACAGTCTACGATTTGATAGGTCACTGGAAGAACAGTAGTAGTTTCCGATGCACATCTGGTGGCATTCTGTGATCTGTGGACAATCAGAGTGTTGATGAAACACAGAAATTGAATCGGAATTGAATACAACAGTCACCATGCGCACTTTCTTTCATGGCAGTAATGTCTCAAACAGTCTACGCTTTGATCGTTCCCTGGAAGACCAGTAGTAGTTTCCGATGCACATCTGGTGGCATACTGTAATCTGTGTACAATCAGAGTGTTGATGAAACACAGAAATTGAATCGGAATTGAATACAACAGTCACCATGCGCACTTCCCTCAGTGGCAGTAATGTCTCTAACAGTCTACGCTTTGATCGTTCCCTGGAAGACCAGTAGTAGTTTCCGATGCACATCTGGTGGCATTCTATAATCTCTGGACTATCAGAGTGTTGATGAAACACAGAAATTGCATCGGGATTGAATACAACAGTCACCATGCGCACTTTCCTCCACGGAAGTAATGTCTCAAACAGTCTACGATTTGATCGGTCACTGGAAGAACAGTAGTAGTTTCCGATGCACATCTGGTGGCATTCTGTGATCTGTGGACAATCAGAGTGTTGATGAAACACAGAAATTGAATCGGAATTGAATACAACAGTCACCATGCGCACTTTCTTTCATGGCAGTAATGTCTCAAACAGTCTACGCTTTGATCGTTCCCTGGAAGACCAGTAGTAGTTTCCGATGCACATCTGGTGGCATTCTGTAATCTGTGGTCTATCAGAGTGTTGATGAAACACAGAAATTGAATCGGAATTGAATACAACAGTCACCATGCGCACTTCCCTCAGTGGCAGTAATGTCTCTAACAGTCTGCGCTTTGATCGTTCCCTGGAAGACCAGTAGTAGTTTCCGATGCACATCTGGTGGCATTCTATAATCTGTGGACTATCAGAGTGTTGATGAAACACAGAAATTGCATCGGGATTGAATACAACAGTCTCCATGCGCACTTTCTTCCATGGGAGTAATGTCTCAAACAGTCTACGATTTGATCGTTCCCTGAAAGACCAGTAGTCGTTTCCGATGGACATCTTGACGCATTCTGTAATCTGTGGAGTATCAGAGTGTTGATGAAACACAGAAATTGCATCGGGATTGAATACAACAGTCACCATGCGCACTTTCCTCCATGGGAGTAATGTCTCAAAAAGTCTACTCTTTGATACTTCCCTGGAAGACGAGTAGTAGTTTCCGATGCACATCTGGAGGCATTCTGTAATCTGTGGACTATCAGAGTGTTGATGAAACACAGAAATTGAATCGGAATTGAATACAACAGTCACCATGCGCACTTTCCTCCATGGCAGTAATGTCTCAAACAGTCTACATTTTGATCGTTCCCGGGAAGACCAGTAGTGGTTTCCGATGCACATCTGGAAGATTTCTGTAATCTGTGGACTATCAGAGTGTTGATGAAATACAGAAATTGAATCGGAATTGAATACAACAGTCACCATGCGCACTTTCCTCCATGGCAGTAATGTCTCAAACAGTCTAAGCTTTGATCGTTCCCTGGAAGACCAGTAGTAGTTTCCGATGCACATATGGTGGCATTCTGTAATCTGTGGACTATCAGAGTGTTGATGAAACTCAGAAATTGCATCGGAATTGATTACAACAGTCACCATGCTCACTTTCCTCCACGGAAGTAATGTCTCAAACAGTCTACGCTTTGATCGGTCCCTGGAAGACTAGTAGTAGTTTCCGATGCACATCTGGTGGCATTCTGTAATCTGTGTACAATCAGAGTGTTGATGAAACACAGAAATTGAATCGGAATTAAATACAACAGTCACCATGCGCACTTTCCTCAACGGGAGTAATGTCTCAAACAGTCTACGCTTTGATCGTTCCCTGGAAGACCAATAGTAGTTTCCGATGCACATCTGGATGCTTTCTGTAATCTGTGGAGTATCTGAGTGTTGATGAAACACAGAAATTGCTTCGGGATTGAATACAACAGTCACCATCCGCACTTTCCTCCATGGGGGTAATGTCTGAAACAGTCTACGCTTTGATCGTTCCCTGGAAGACCAGTAGTAGTTTCCGATGCACATCTGGTGGCATTCTGTAATCTGTGGACTATCAGAGTGTTGATGAAACTCAGAAATTGCACCGGGATTCAATACAACAGTCACCATGCGCACTTTTCTCCACGGAAGTAATGACTCTAACAGCCTACGTTTTGATCGTTCCCTGGAAGACCAGTAGTAGTTTCCGATGTACATCTGGAGGCTTTCTGTGATCTGTGGACTATCAGAATGTTAATGAAACACAGAAATTACATCGGGATTGAATACAACAGTCACCATGCTCACTTTCCTGCACGGAAGTAATGTCTCAAACATTCTACGCTTTGATCGGTCCCTGGAAGACTAGTAGTAGTTTCCGATGCACATCTGGTGGTATTCTGTAATCTGTGTACAATCAGAGTGTTGATGAAACACAGAAATTGAATCGGAATTGAATACAACAGTCACCAAGCGCACTTTCTTCCACGGGAGTAATGTCTCAAACAGTCTACGCTTTGATCGTTCCCTGGAAGACCAGTAGTAGTTTCCGATGCACATTTGGTGGCATTCTGTAATCTGTGGAGTATCAGAGCGTTGATTAAACACAGAAATTGCATCGGGATTGAATACAACAGTCACCATGCGCACTTTCCACCACGGGAGTAATGTCTCAAACAGTCTACGCTTTGATCGTTCCCTGGAAGAGCAGTGTTAGTTTCCGATGCACATCTGGAGGCATTCTGTAATATGTGGACTATCCGAGTGTTGATGAAACACATAAATAGCATCGGGATTGAATACAACAGTCACCATGCGCACTTTCCTCCATGGGAGTAATGTGCCTAACAGCCTACGCTTTGATCGTTCCCTGGAAGACCAGTAGTAGTTACCGATGCACATCTGGTGGCATTCTGTAATCTGTGTACAGTCAGTGTGTTGATGAATCACAGAAATTGAATCGGAATTGAATACAACAGTCACTATGCGCACTTTCCTCCACGGGAGTAATGTCTCAAACAGTCTACGCTTTGATCGTTCCCTGGAAGACCAATAGTAGTTTCCGATGCACATCTGGATGCTTTCTGTAATCTGTGGAGTATCTGAGTGTTGATGAAACACAGAAATTGCTTCGGGATTGAATACAACAGTGACCATTCGCACTTTCCTCCATGGGGTAATGTCTGAAACAGTCTACGCTTTGATCGTTCCCTGGAAGACCAGTAGTAGTTTCCGATGCACATCTGGTGGCATACTGTAATCTGTGGTCTATCAGAGTGTTGATGAAACACAGAAATTGAATCGGAATTGAATACAACAGTCACCATGCGCACTTCCCTCAGTGGCAGTAATGTCTCTAACAGTCTACGCTTTGATCGTTCCCTGGAAGACCAGTAGTAGTTTCCGATGCACAACTGGTGGCATTCTATAATCTGTGGACTATCAGAGTGTTGATGAAACACAGAAATTGCATCGGGATTGAATACAACAGTCACCATGCGCACTTTCCTCCACGGAAGTAATGTCTCAAACAGTCTACGATTTGATCGGTCACTGGAAGAACAGTAGTAGTTTCCGATGCACATCTGGTGGCATTCTGTGATCTGTGGACAATCAGAGTGTTGATGAAACACAGAAATTGAATCGGAATTGAATACAACAGTCACCATGCGCACTTTCTTTCATGGCAGTAATGTCTCAAACAGTCTACGCTTTGATCGCTCCCTGGAAGACCAGTAGTAGTTTCCGATGCACATCTGGTGGCATTCTGTAATCTGTGGACAATCAGAGTGTTGATGAAACACAGAATTTGAATCGGAATTGAATACAACAGTCACCATGCGCACTATCCTCATTGGGGGTTATGTCTCAAAGAGTCTACTCTTTGATCGTTCCCTGGAAGACTAGAAGTAGTTTCCGATCCACATCAGGAGGCATTCTGTAATCTCTGGACTATCAGAGTGTTGAGGAAACACAGAAATTGCATCGGGATTGAATACAACAGTCACCATGCGCACTTTCCACCACGGGAGTAATGTCTCAAACAGTCTACGCTTTGATCGTTCCCTGGAAGAGCAGTGTTAGTTTCCGATGCACATCTGGAGGCATTCTGTAATATGTGGACTATCCGAGTGTTGATGAAACACATAAATAGCATCGGGATTGAATACAACAGTCACCATCCGCACTTTCCTCCATGGGAGTAATGTGCCTAACAGCCTACGCTTTGATCGTTCCCTGGAAGACCAGTAGTAGTTACCGATGCACATCTGGTGGCATTCTGTAATCTGTGTACAGTCAGTGTGTTGATGAATCACTGAAATTGAATCGGAATTGAATACAACAGTCACCATGCGCACTTTCCTCCACGGGAGTAATGTCTCAAACAGTCTACGCTTTGATCGTTCCCTGGAAGACCAATAGTAGTTTCCGATGCACATCTGGATGCTTTCTGTAATCTGTGGAGTATCTGAGTGTTGATGAAACACAGAAATTGCTTCGGGATTGCATACAACAGTGACCATCCGCACTTTCCTCCATGGGGTAATGTCTGAAACAGTCTACGCTTTGATCGTTCCCTGGAAGACCAGTAGTAGTTTCCGATGCACATCTGGTGGCATTCTGTAATCTGTGGTCTATCAGAGTGTTGATGAAACACAGAAATTGAATCGGAATTGAATACAACAGTCACCATGCGCACTTCCCTCAGTGGCAGTAATGTCTCTAACGGTCTACGCTTTGATCGTTCCCTGGAAGACCAGTAGTAGTTTCCGATGCACATCTGGTGGCATTCTATAATCTGTGGACTATCAGAGTGTTGATGAAACACAGAAATTGCATCGGGATTGAATACAACAGTCACCATGCGCACTTTCCTCCACGGAAGTAATGTCTCAAACAGTCTACGATTTGATCGGTCACTGGAAGAACAGTAGTAGTTTCCGATGCACATCTGGTGGCATTCTGTGATCTGTGGACAATCAGAGTGTTGATGAAACACAGAAATTGAATCGGAATTGAATACAACAGTCACCATGCGCACTTTCTTTCATGGCAGTAATGTCTCAAACAGTCTACGCTTTGATCGTTCCCTGGAAGACCAGTAGTAGTTTCCGATGCACATCTGGTGGCATTCTGTAATCTGTGGTCTATCAGAGTGTTGATGAAACACAGAAATTGAATCGGAATTGAATACAACAGTCACCATGCGCACTTCCCTCAGTGGCAGTAATGTCTCTAACAGTCTACGCTTTGATCGTTCCCTGGAAGACCAGTAGTAGTTTCCGATGCACATCTGGTGGCATTCTATAATCTGTGGACTATCAGAGTGTTGATGAAACACAGAAATTGCATCGGGATTGAATACAACAGTCACCATGCGCACTTTCCTCCACGGAAGTAATGTCTCAAACAGTCTACGATTTGATCGGTCACTGGAAGACCAGTAGTAGTTTCCGATGCACATCTGGTGGCATTCTGTAATCTGTGGACAATCAGAGTGTTGATGAAACACAGAAATTGAATCGGAATTGAATACAACAGTCACCATGCGCACTATCCTCATTGGGGGTTATGTCTCAAAGAGTCTACTCTTTGATCGTTCCCTGGAAGACTAGAAGTAGTTTCCGATCCACATCAGGAGGCATTCTGTAATCTCTGGACTATCAGAGTGTTGAGGAAACACAGAAATTGAATCGGAATTGAATACAACAGTCACCATGCGCACTTTCCTCCATGGCAGTAATGTCTCAAACAGTCTACATTTTGATCGTTCCCTGGAAGACCAGTAGTGGTTTCCGATGCACATCTGGAAGATTTCTGTAATCTGTGGACTATCAGAGTGTTGATGAAATACAGAAATTGAATCGGAATTGAATACAACAGTCACCATGCGCACTTTCCTCCATGGCAGTAATGTCTCAAACAGTCTAAGCTTTGATCGTTCCCTGGAAGACCAGTAGTAGTTTCCGATGCACATATGGTGGCATTCTGTAATCTGTGGACTATCAGAGTGTTGATGAAACTCAGAAATTGCATCGGAATTGAATACAACAGTCACCATGCTCACTTTCCTCCACGGAAGTAATGTCTCAAACAGTCTACGCTTTGATCGGTCCCTGGAAGACTAGTAGTAGTTTCCGATGCACATCTGGTGGCATTCTGTAATCTGTGTACAATCAGAGTGTTGATGAAACACAGAAATTGAATCGGAATTGAATACAACAGTCACCATGCGCACTTTCCTCAACGGGAGTAATGTCTCAAACAGTCTACGCTTTGATCGTTCCCTGGAAGACCAATAGTAGTTTCCGATGCACATCTGGATGCTTTCTGTAATCTGTGGAGTATCTGAGTGTTGATGAAACACAGAAATTGCACCGGGATTCAATACAACAGTCACCATGCGCACTTTTCTCCACGGAAGTAATGACTCTAACAGCCTACGCTTTGATCGTTCCCTGGAAGACCAGTAGTAGTTTCCGATGTACATCTGGAGGCTTTCTGTGATCTGTGGACTATCAGAATGTTAATGAAACACAGAAATTACATCGGGATTGAATACAACAGTCACCATGCTCACTTTCCTCCACGGAAGTAATGTCTCAAACATTCTACGCTTTGATCGGTCCCTGGAAGACTAGTAGTAGTTTCCGATGCACATCTGGAGGCATTCTGTAATATGTGGACTATCCGAGTGTTGATGAAACACATAAATAGCATCGGGATTGAATACAACAGTCACCATGCGCACTTTCCTCCATGGGAGTAATGTGCCTAACAGCCTACGCTTTGATCGTTCCCTGGAAGACCAGTAGTAGTTACCGATGCACATCTGGTGGCATTCTGTAATCTGTGTACAGTCAGTGTGTTGATGAATCACAGAAATTGAATCGGAATTGAATACAACAGTCACCATGCGCACTTTCCTCCACGGGAGTAATGTCTCAAACAGTCTACGCTTTGATCGTTCCCTGGAAGACCAATAGTAGTTTCCGATGCACATCTGGATGCTTTCTGTAATCTGTGGAGTATCTGAGTGTTGATGAAACACAGAAATTGCTTCGGGATTGAATACAACAGTGACCATTCGCACTTTCCTCCATGGGGTAATGTCTGAAACAGTCTACGCTTTGATCGTTCCCTGGAAGACCAGTAGTAGTTTCCGATGCACATCTGGTGGCATTCTGTAATCTGTGGTCTATCAGAGTGTTGATGAAACACAGAAATTGAATCGGAATTGAATACAACAGTCACCATGCGCACTTCCCTCAGTGGCAGTAATGTCTCTAACAGTCTACGCTTTGATCGTTCCCTGGAAGACCAGTAGTAGTTTCCGATGCACAACTGGTGGCATTCTATAATCTGTGGACTATCAGAGTGTTGATGAAACACAGAAATTGCATCGGGATTGAATACAACAGTCACCATGCGCACTTTCCTCCACGGAAGTAATGTCTCAAACAGTCTACGATTTGATCGGTCACTGGAAGAACAGTAGTAGTTTCCGATGCACATCTGGTGGCATTCTGTGATCTGTGGACAATCAGAGTGTTGATGAAACACAGAAATTGAATCGGAATTGAATACAACAGTCACCATGCGCACTTTCTTTCATGGCAGTAATGTCTCAAACAGTCTACGCTTTGATCGCTCCCTGGAAGACCAGTAGTAGTTTCCGATGCACATCTGGTGGCATTCTGTAATCTGTGGTCTATCAGAGTGTTGATGAAACACAGAAATTGAATCGGAATTGAATACAACAGTCACCATGCGCACTTCCCTCAGTGGCAGTAATGTCTCTAACAGTCTACGCTTTGATCGTTCCCTGGAAGACCAGTAGTAGTTTCCGATGCACATCTGGTGGCATTCTATAATCTGTGGACTATCAGAGTGTTGATGAAACACAGAAATTGCATCGGGATTGAATACAACAGTCACCATGCGCACTTTCCTCCACGGAAGTAATGTCTAAAACAGTCTACGATTTGATCGGTCACTGGAAGACCAGTAGTAGTTTCCGATGCACATCTGGTGGCATTCTGTAATCTGTGTACAATCAGAGTGTTGATGAAACACAGAATTTGAATCGGAATTGAATACAACAGTCACCATGCGCACTATCCTCATTGGGGGTTATGTCTCAAAGAGTCTACTCTTTGATCGTTCCCTGGAAGACTAGAAGTAGTTTCCGATCCACATCAGGAGGCATTCTGTAATCTCTGGACTATCAGAGTGTTGAGGAAACACAGAAATTGAATCGGAATTGAATACAACAGTCACCATGCGCACTTTCCTCCATGGCAGTAATGTCTCAAACAGTCTAAGCTTTGATCGTTCCCTGGAAGACCAGTAGTAGTTTCCGATGCACATATGGTGGCATTCTGTAATCTGTGGACTATCAGAGTGTTGATGAAACACAGAAATTGCATCGGAATTGAATACAACAGTCACCATGCTCACTTTCCTCCACGGAAGTAATGTCTCAAACAGTCTACGCTTTGATCGGTCCCTGGAAGACTAGTAGTAGTTTCCGATGCACATCTGGTGGCATTCTGTAATCTGTGTACAATCAGAGTGTTGATGAAACACAGAAATTGAATCGGAATTGAATACAACTGTCACCATGCGCACTTTCCTCAACGGGAGTAATGTCTCAAACAGTCTACGCTTTGATCGTTCCCTGGAAGACCAATAGTAGTTTCCGATGCACACCTGGATGCTTTCTGTAATCTGTGGAGTATCTGAGTGTTGATGAAACACAGAAATTGCTTCGGGATTGAATACAACAGTCACCATCCGCACTTTCCTCCATGGGGGTAATGTCTGAAACAGTCTACGCTTTGATCGTTCCCTGGAAGACCAGTAGTAGTTTCCGATGCACATCTGGTGGCATTCTGTAATCTGTGGACTATCAGAGTGTTGATGAAACTCAGAAATTGCACCGGGATTCAATACAACAGTCACCATGCGCACTTTTCTCCACGGAAGTAATGACTCTAACAGCCTACGCTTTGATCGTTCCCTGGAAGACCAGTAGTAGTTTCCGATGTACATCTGGAGGCTTTCTGTGATCTGTGGACTATCAGAATGTTAATGAAACACAGAAATTACATCGGGATTGAATACAACAGTCACCATGCTCACTTTCCTCCACGGAAGTAATGTCTCAAACATTCTACGCTTTGATCGGTCCCTGGAAGACTAGTAGTAGTTTCCGATGCACATCTGGTGGCATTCTGTAATCTGTGTACAATCAGAGTGTTGATGAAACACAGAAATTGAATCGGAATTGAATACAACAGTCACCAAGCGCACTTTCTTCCACGGGAGTAATGTCTCAAACAGTCTACGCTTTGATCGTTCCCTGGAAGACCAGTAGTAGTTTCCGATGCACATCTGGTGGCATTCTGTAATCTGTGGAGTATCAGAGTGTTGATTAAACACAGAAATTGCATCGGGATTGAATACAACAGTCACCATGCGCACTTTCCACCACGGGAGTAATGTCTCAAACAGTCTGCGCTTTGATCGTTCCCTGGAAGAGCAGTGTTAGTTTCCGATGCACATCTGGAGGCATTCTGTAATATGTGGACTATCCGAGTGTTGATGAAACACATAAATAGCATCGGGATTGAATACAACAGTCACCATGCGCACTTTCCTCCATGGGAGTAATGTCCCTAACAGCCTACGCTTTGATCGTTCCCTGGAAGACCAGTAGTAGTTACCGATGCACATCTGGTGGCATTCTGTAATCTGTGTACAGTCAGTGTGTTGATGAATCACAGAAATTGAATCGGAATTGAATACAACAGTCACCATGCGCACTTTCCTCCACGGGAGTAATGTCTCAAACAGTCTACGCTTTGATCGTTCCCTGGAAGACCAATAGTAGTTTCCGATGCACATCTGGATGCTTTCTGTAATCTGTGGTCTATCAGAGTGTTGATGAAACACAGAAATTGAATCGGAATTGAATACAACAGTCACCATGCGCACTTCCCTCAATGGCAGTAATGTCTCTAACAGTCTACGCTTTGATCGTTCCCTGGAAGACCAGTAGTAGTTTCCGATGCACATCTGGTGGCATTCTATAATCTGTGGACTATCAGAGTGTTGATGAAACACAGAAATTGCATCGGGATTGAATACAACAGTCACCATGCGCACTTTCCTCCACGGAAGTAATGTCTCAAACAGTCTACGATTTGATCGGTCACTGGAAGACCAGTAGTAGTTTCCGATGCACATCTGGTGGCATTCTGTAATCTGTGGACAATCAGAGTGTTGATGAAACACAGAAATTGAATCGGAATTGAATACAACAGTCACCACACGCACTATCCTCATTGGGGGTTATGTCGCAAAGAGTCTACTCTTTGATCGTTCCCTGGAAGACCAGAAGTAGTTTCCGATCCACATCAGGAGGCATTCTGTAATCTCTGGACTATCAGAGTGTTGAGGAAACACAGAAATTGAATCGGAATTGAATTCAACAGTCACCATGCGCACTTTCCTCCATGGCAGTAATGTCTCAAACAGTCTACATTTTGATCGTTCCCTGGAAGACCAGTAGTAGTTTCCGATTCACATCTGGAAGATTTCTGTAATCTGTGGACTATCAGAGTGTTGATGAAATACAGAAATTGAATCGGAATTGAATACAACAGTCACCATGCGCACTTTCCTCCATGGCAGTAATGTCTCAAACAGTCTAGGCTTTGATCGTTCCCTGGAAGACCAGTAGTAGTTTCCGATGCACATATGGTGGCATTCTGTAATCTGTGTACAATCAGAGTGTTGATGAAACACAGAAATTGATTCGGAATTGAATACAACAGTCACCATGCGCACTTTCCTCAACGGGAGTAATGTCTCAAACAGTCTACGCTTTGATCGTTCCCTGGAAGACCAATAGTAGTTTCCGATGCACATCTGGATGCTTTCTGTAATCTGTGGAGTATCTGAGTGTTGATGAAACACAGAAATTGCTTCGGGATTGAATACAACAGTCACCATCCGCACTTTCCTCCATGGGGGTAATGTCTGAAACAGTCTACGCTTTGATCGTTCCCTGGAAGACCAGTAGTAGTTTCCGATGCACATCTGGTGGCATTCTGTAATCTGTGGACTATCAGAGTGTTGATGAAACTCAGAAATTGCACCGGGATTCAATACAACAGTCACCATGCGCACTTTCCTCCACGGAAGTAATGACTCTAACAGCCTACGCTTTGATCGTTCCCTGGAAGACCAGTAGTAGTTTCCGATGCACATCTGGATGCTTTCTGTAATCTGTGGACTATCAGAGTGTTGATGAAATACAGATATTGCAACGGGATTGAATACAACAGTCTCCATGATCAGTTTCCTCCATGGGGGTAATGTCTGAAACAGTCTACGCTTTGATCGTTCCCTGGAAGACCAGTAGTAGTTTCCGATGCACATCTGTTGGCATTCTGTAATCTGTGGTCTATCAGAGAGTTGATGAAACACAGAAATTGAATCGGAATTGAATGCAACAGTCACCATGCGCACTTTCCTCTGTGGGAGTAATGTCTCAAACAGTCTACGCTTTGATCGTTCCCTGGAAGACCAGTAGTAGTTTCCGATGCACATCAGGTGGCATTCTGTAATCTGTGGTCTATCAGAGTGTTGATGAAACACAGGAATTGAATCAGAATTGAATACAACAGTCACCATGCGCACTTCCCTCCATGGCAGTAATGTCTCAAACAGTCTACGCTTTGATCGTTCCCTGGAAGACCAGTAGTAGTTTCCGATGCACATCTGGTGGCATTCTGTAATCTGTGAACTATCAGAGTGTTGATGAAACACAGAACTTGCATCGGGATTGAATACAACAGTCACCATCCGCACTTTCCTCCATGTTAGTAATGTCTCAAACAGTCTACGTTTTGATCGTTCCCTGGAAGACCAGTGTCAGTTTCCGATGCACATCTGGAGGCATTCTGTAATCTGTGGACTATCCGAGTGTTGATGAAACACAGAAATTGCATCGGGATTGAACACAACAGTCATCATGCGCACTTTCCTCCATGGGAGTAATGTCTCAAACAGTCTACGCTTCGATTAGTCCCTGGAAGACCAGCAGTAGTTTCCGATGATCATCTGGTGGCATTCTGTAATCTGTGAACTATCAGAGTGTTGATGAAACTTAGAAATTGAATCGGAATTGAATACAACAGTCACCATGCGCACTTTCCTCCACGGGAGTAATGTCTCAAACAGTCTACACATTGATCGTTCATTGGAAGACCAGTAGTAGTTTCCGATGCACATCTGGTTGCATTCTGTAACCTGTGGAGTATCGGAGTGTTGATTAAACACAGAAATTGCATCGGGATTGAATACAACAGTCACCATGCGCACTTCCCTCCATTGGAGTAATGTCTCAAACAGTCTACGCTTCGATTAGTCCCTGGAAGACCAGCAGTAGTTTCCGATGATCATCTGGTGGCATTCTGTAATCTGTGAACTATCAGAGTGTTGATGAAACTTAGAAATTGAATCGGAATTGAATACAACAGTCACCATGCGCACTTTCCTCCATGGGAGTAATGTCTCTAACAGTCTACGCTTTGATCGTTCCCTGGAAGACCAGTAGTACTTTCCGATGCACGTCTGGAGACTTTCCGTAATCTGTGGACTATCAGAGTGTTGATGAAACACAGAAATTGCTTCGGGATTGAATACAACAGTCACTAGGCGCACTTTCCTCCATGGGAGTAATGTCTCAAACAGTCTACTCTTTGATCGTTCCCTGGAAGACCAGTAGTACTTTCCGATGCACATCTGGAGGCTTCCCGTAATCTGTTGACTATCAGAGTGTTGATGAAACACAGAAATTGCAACGGGATTGAATACAACAGTCACCATGCGCACTTTTCTCCATTGGAGTAATGTCTCAAACAGTCTACCCTTTGATGGCTCCCTGGAAGACCAGTAGTAGTTTCCGATGCACATCTGGAGGCATTCTGTAATCTGTTGACTATCAGAGTGTTGATGAATCACAGAAATTGCATCGCGATTAAATACAAGAGTCACCATGCGCACTTTCCACCATGGGAGTAATGTCTCAAACAGTGTACGCTTTCATCGTTCCCTGGAGGACCAGTAGTAGTTGCCGGTGCACATCTGGAGGCATTCTGTAATCTGTGGACTATCAGAGTGTTGATGAAACACAGAAATTGCATCGGGATTGAATACAACAGTTACCATGTGCAATTTCTTCCATGGGAGTAATGTCCCTAACAGCCTACGCTTTGATCGTTCCCTGGAAGACCAGTAGTAGTTACCGATGCACATCTGGTGGCATTCTGTAATCTGTGTACAGTCAGTGTGTTGATGAATCACAGAAATTGAATCGGAATTGAATACAACAGTCACCATGCGCACTTTCCTCCACGGGAGTAATGTCTCAAACAGTCTACGCTTTGATCGTTCCCTGGAAGACCAATAGTAGTTTCCGATGCACATCTGGATGCTTTCTGTAATCTGTGGTCTATCAGAGTGTTGATGAAACACAGAAATTGAATCGGAATTGAATACAACAGTCACCATGCGCACTTCCCTCAATGGCAGTAATGTCTCTAACAGTCTACGCTTTGATCGTTCCCTGGAAGACCAGTAGTAGTTTCCGATGCACATCTGGTGGCATTCTATAATCTGTGGACTATCAGAGTGTTGATGAAACACAGAAATTGCATCGGGATTGAATACAACAGTCACCATGCGCACTTTCCTCCACGGAAGTAATGTCTCAAACAGTCTACGATTTGATCGGTCACTGGAAGACCAGTAGTAGTTTCCGATGCACATCTGGTGGCATTCTGTAATCTGTGGACAATCAGAGTGTTGATGAAACACAGAAATTGAATCGGAATTGAATACAACAGTCACCACACGCACTATCCTCATTGGGGGTTATGTCGCAAAGAGTCTACTCTTTGATCGTTCCCTGGAAGACCAGAAGTAGTTTCCGATCCACATCAGGAGGCATTCTGTAATCTCTGGACTATCAGAGTGTTGAGGAAACACAGAAATTGAATCGGAATTAAATTCAACAGTCACCATGCGCACTTTCCTCCATGGCAGTAATGTCTCAAACAGTCTACATTTTGATCGTTCCCTGGAAGACCAGTAGTAGTTTCCGATTCACATCTGGAAGATTTCTGTAATCTGTGGACTATCAGAGTGTTGATGAAATACAGAAATTGAATCGGAATTGAATACAACAGTCACCATGCGCACTTTCCTCCATGGCAGTAATGTCTCAAACAGTCTAGGCTTTGATCGTTCCCTGGAAGACCAGTAGTAGCTTCCGATGCACATATGGTGGCATTCTGTAATCTGTGTACAATCAGAGTGTTGATGAAACACAGAAATTGATTCGGAATTGAATACAACAGTCACCATGCGCACTTTCCTCAACGGGAGTAATGTCTCAAACAGTCTACGCTTTGATCGTTCCCTGGAAGACCAATAGTAGTTTCCGATGCACATCTGGATGCTTTCTGTAATCTGTGGAGTATCTGAGTGTTGATGAAACACAGAAATTGCTTCGGGATTGAATACAACAGTCACCATCCGCACTTTCCTCCATGGGGGTAATGTCTGAAACAGTCTACGCTTTGATCGTTCCCTGGAAGACCAGTAGTAGTTTCCGATGCACATCTGGTGGCATTCTGTAATCTGTGGACTATCAGAGTGTTGATGAAACTCAGAAATTGCACCGGGATTCAATACAACAGTCACCATGCGCACTTTCCTCCACGGAAGTAATGACTCTAACAGCCTACGCTTTGATCGTTCCCTGGAAGACCAGTAGTAGTTTCCGATGCACATCTGGATGCTTTCTGTAATCTGTGGACTATCAGAGTGTTGATGAAATACAGATATTGCATCGGGATTGAATACAACAGTCTCCATGATCAGTTTCCTCCATGGGGGTAATGTCTGAAACAGTCTACGCTTTGATCGTTCCCTGGAAGACCAGTAGTAGTTTCCGATGCACATCTGTTGGCATTCTGTAATCTGTGGTCTATCAGAGAGTTGATGAAACACAGAAATTGAATCGGAATTGAATGCAACAGTCACCATGCGCACTTTCCTCTGTGGGAGTAATGTCTCAAACAGTCTACGCTTTGATCGTTCCCTGGAAGACCAGTAGTAGTTTCCGATGCACATCAGGTGGCATTCTGTAATCTGTGGTCTATCAGAGTGTTGATGAAACACAGGAATTGAATCAGAATTGAATACAACAGTCACCATGCGCACTTCCCTCCATGGCAGTAATGTCTCAAACAGTCTACGCTTTGATCGTTCCCTGGAAGACCAGTAGTAGTTTCCGATGCACATCTGGTGGCATTCTGTAATCTGTGAACTATCAGAGTGTTGATGAAACACAGAACTTGCATCGGGATTGAATACAACAGTCACCATCCGCACTTTCCTCCATGTTAGTAATGTCTCAAACAGTCTACGTTTTGATCGTTCCCTGGAAGACCAGTGTCAGTTTCCGATGCACATCTGGAGGCATTCTGTAATCTGTGGACTATCCGAGTGTTGATGAAACACAGAAATTGCATCGGGATTGAACACAACAGTCATCATGCGCACTTTCCTCCATGGGAGTAATGTCTCAAACAGTCTACGCTTCGATTAGTCCCTGGAAGACCAGCAGTAGTTTCCGATGATCATCTGGTGGCATTCTGTAATCTGTGAACTATCAGAGTGTTGATGAAACTTAGAAATTGAATCGGAATTGAATACAACAGTCACCATGCGCACTTTCCTCCACGGGAGTAATGTCTCAAACAGTCTACACATTGATCGTTCATTGGAAGACCAGTAGTAGTTTCCGATGCACATCTGGTTGCATTCTGTAACCTGTGGAGTATCGGAGTGTTGATTAAACACAGAAATTGCATCGGGATTGAATACAACAGTCACCATGCGCACTTCCCTCCATTGGAGTAATGTCTCAAACAGTCTACGCTTCGATTAGTCCCTGGAAGACCAGCAGTAGTTTCCGATGATCATCTGGTGGCATTCTGTAATCTGTGAACTATCAGAGTGTTGATGAAACTTAGAAATTGAATCGGAATTGAATACAACAGTCACCATGCGCACTTTCCTCCATGGGAGTAATGTCTCTAACAGTCTACGCTTTGATCGTTCCCTGGAAGACCAGTAGTACTTTCCGATGCACGTCTGGAGACTTTCCGTAATCTGTGGACTATCAGAGTGTTGATGAAACACAGAAATTGCTTCGGGATTGAATACAACAGTCACTAGGCGCACTTTCCTCCATGGGAGTAATGTCTCAAACAGTCTACTCTTTGATCGTTCCCTGGAAGACCAGTAGTACTTTCCGATGCACATCTGGAGGCTTCCCGTAATCTGTTGACTATCAGAGTGTTGATGAAACACAGAAATTGCAACGGGATTGAATACAACAGTCACCATGCGCACTTTTCTCCATTGGAGTAATGTCTCAAACAGTCTACCCTTTGATGGCTCCCTGGAAGACCAGTAGTAGTTTCCGATGCACATCTGGAGGCATTCTGTAATCTGTTGACTATCAGAGTGTTGATGAATCACAGAAATTGCATCGCGATTAAATACAAGAGTCACCATGCGCACTTTCCACCATGGGAGTAATGTCTCAAACAGTGTACGCTTTCATCGTTCCCTGGAGGACCAGTAGTAGTTGCCGGTGCACATCTGGAGGCATTCTGTAATCTGTGGACTATCAGAGTGTTGATGAAACACAGAAATTGCATCGGGATTGAATACAACAGTTACCATGTGCAATTTCTTCCATGGGAGCAATGTCTCAAACAGTCTATGATTTGTTCGTTCCCTGGAAGACCAATAGTAGTTTCCGATGCACATCTGGAGGCATTCTGTAATCTGTGGAGTATCAGAGTGTTGATGAAACACAGAAATTGCATCGGGATTGAATACAACAGTCACCATGCGAACTTTCCTCCATGGGAGTAATTCTCAAACAGTCTACGCTTTGATCGTTCCCTGGAAGACCAGTAGTAGTTTCCGATGCACATCTGAAAGCATTCTGTAATCTGTTCACTATCAGAGTGTTGATGAAACACAGAAATTGCATCTGGATTGAATACAACAGTCACCATGCGCACTTTCTTCCATGGGAGTAATGTCTCAAACAGTCTACGATTTGATCGTTCCCTATAAGACCAGTCGTAGTTTCCGATGCACATCTGGAGGTATACTGTAATCTGTGGACTATCAGAGTGTTGATGAAACACAGAAATTGCATCATGATTGAATACAACTGTCGCCATGCGCACATTCCTCCATGGGAGTAATGTCTCTAAGAGTCTACGCTTTGATCGTTCCCTGGAAGACCAGTAGTAGTTTCCGATGCACATCTGGTGGTATTCTGTAATCTGTGCCTATCAGAGTGGTGTTGAACCACAGAAATTGCATCCGGATTGAATACAACAGTCACCATGCGCAACTACCTCCACGGGAGTAATGTCTCAAACCGTCTACGCTTTGATCGTTCCCTGGAAGACCTGTAGCAGTTTCCGATGCACATCTGGAGGCTTTCCGTAATTTGTGGACTATCAGAGTGTTGATGAAACACAGAAATTGCATCGGGATTGAATACAACAGTCACCATGCGCTCTTTCCTCCATCTGAGTAATGTCTCGAACAGTCTACGCTTTGATCGTTCCCTGGAAGACCAGTAGTAGTTTCCGATGCACATCTGGATGCTTTCTGTAATCTGTGGACTATCAGAATGTTGATGAAACACAGAAATTGCATCGGGATTGAATACAACAGTCTCCATGAGCAGTTTCCTACATGGGAGTAATGTGTCAAACAGTCTACGCTTTGATCGTTCCCTGGAAGACCAGTAGTAGTTTCCGATGCACATCTGGAGGCATTTTGTAATGTGTGGACTATCAGAGTGTTGGTGAAACACAGAATTTGCATCGGGATTGTATACAACAGTCACCATGCGCACTTTCCTCCATAAAAGAAATGTCTCAAACAGTCTATGCTTTGATCGTTCCCCGGAAGACCAGTAGTAGTTTCCGATGCACATCTGGTGGCATTCTGTAATCTGTGGAATATCGGAGTGTTGATTAAAGACAGAAATAGCATCGGGATTGAATACAACAGTCACCATTCCCACTTACCTTCATGGGAATAATGTCTGAAACAGTCTACGTTTTGATCGTTACCTGGAAGACCAGTAGTAGTTTCCGATGCACATCTGAAAGCATTATGTAATCTGAGGACTATCAGAGTGTTGATGAAACAAAGAAATTGCATCGGGGTTGAATACAACAGTCACCATGCGTACTGCCCTCAATGGGAGAAATGTCTCAAAGAATTTACGCTTTGATCATCGATGGAAGACCAGCAGTAGTTTCCGATGCACATCTGGAGGCATTCTATAATCTGTGGAATATCAGAGTGTTGATGAAACACAGAAATTGCATCGGGATTGAATACAACAGTCACTATGGGCACTTTCCTCCATGGGAGTAATGTCTTAAACAGCCTACGCTTTGATCGTTCCCTGGAAGACCTGTAGTAGTTACCGATGCACATCTGGTGGCATTCTGTAATCTGTGTACAGTCAGTGTGTTGATGAATCACAGAAATTGAATCGGAATTGAATACAACAGTCACCATGCGCACTTTCCTCCACGGGAGTAATGTCTCAAACAGTCTACGCTTTGATCGTTCCCTGGAAGACCAATAGTAGTTTCCGATGCACATCTGGATGCTTTCTGTAATCTGTGGAGTATCTGAGTGTTGATGAAACACAGAAATTGCTTCGGGATTGAATACAACAGTCACCATCCGCACTTTCCTCCATGGGGTAATGTCTGAAACAGTCTACGCTTTGATCGTTCCCTGGAAGACCAGTAGTAGTTTCCGATGCACATCAGGTGGCATTCTATAATCTGTGGACTAGCAGAGTGTTGATGAAACACAGAAATTTAATCGGGATTGAATACAACAGTCACCATCCGCACTTTCCTCCATGGGGGTAATGTCTGAAACAGTCTACGCTTTGATCGTTCCCTGGAAGACCAGTAGTAGTTTCCGATGCACATCTGGTGGCATTCTGTAATCTGTGGACTATCAGAGTGTTGATGAAACTCAGAAATTGCACCGGGATTCAATACAACAGTCACCATGCGCACTTTTCTCCACGGAAGTAATGACTCTAACAGCCTACGCTTTGATCGTTCCCTGGAAGACCAGTAGTAGTTTCCGATGTACATCTGGAGGCTTTCTGTGATCTGTGGACTATCAGAATGTTAATGAAACACAGAAATTACATCGGGATTGAATACAACAGTCACCATGCTCACTTTCCTCCACGGAAGTAATGTCTCAAACATTCTACGCTTTGATCGTTCCCTGGAAGACTAGTAGTAGTTTCCGATGCACATCTGGTGGCATTCTGTAATCTGTGTACAATCAGAGTGTTGATGAAACACAGAAATTGAATCGGAATTGAATACAACAGTCACCAAGCGCACTTTTTTCCACGGGAGTAATGTCTCAAACAGTCTACGCTTCGATCGTTCCCTGGAAGACCAGTAGTAGTTTCCGATGCACATCTGGTGGCATTCTGTAATCTGTGGAGTATCAGAGTGTTGATTAAACACAGAAATTGCATCGGGATTGAATACAACAGTCACCATGCGCACTTTCCACCACGGGAGTAATGTCTCAAACAGTCTGCGCTTTGATCGTTCCCTGGAAGAGCAGTGTTAGTTTCCGATGCACATCTGGAGGCATTCTGTAATATGTGGACTATCCGAGTGTTGATGAAACACATAAATAGCATCGGGATTGAATACAACAGTCACCATGCGCACTTTCCTCCATGGGAGTAATGTCCCTAACAGCCTACGCTTTGATCGTTCCCTGGAAGACCAGTAGTAGTTTCCGATGCACATCTGGTGGCATTCTGTAATCTGTGGAATATCAGAGTGTTGATTAAACACAGAAATAGCATCGGGATTGAATACAACAGTCACCATGCGCACTTTCCTCCACGGGAGTAATGTCTCAAACAGTCTACGCTTTGATCGGTCCCTGGAAGACCAGTAGTAGTTTCCGATGCACATCTGGTGGCATTCTGTAATCTGTGGACAATCAGAGTGTTGATGAAACACAGAAATTGAATCGGAATTGAATACAACAGTCACCATGCGTACTTTCCTCCACGGGAGTAATGTCTCAAACAGTCTACGCTTTGATCGTTCCCTGGAAGACCAGTAGTAGTTTCCGATGCACATCTGGTGCCATTCTGTAATCTGTGGAATATCAGAGTGTTGATTAAACACAGAAATAGCATCGGGATTGAATACAACAGTCACCATGCGCACTTTCCTCCACGGGAGTAATGTCTCAAACAGTCTACGCTTTGATCGTTCCTGGAAGACCAGTAGTAGTTTCCGATGCACGTCTGGTGGCATTCTGTAATCTGTGGACTATCAGAGTGTAGATGAAACACAGAAATTGCCTCGGGATTGAATACAACAGTCACCATTCCCACTTACCTTCATGGGAATAATGTCTGAAACAGTCTACGTTTTGATCGTTACCTGGAAGACCAGTAGTAGTTTCCGATGCACATCTGAAAGCATTATGTAATCTGAGGACTATCAGAGTGTTGATGAAACAAAGAAATTGCATCGGGGTTGAATACAACAGTCACCATGCGTACTTCCCTCAATGGGAGAAATGTCTCAAAGAATTTACGCTTTGATCATCGATGGAAGACCAGCAGTAGTTTCCGATGCACATCTGGAGGCATTCTATAATCTGTGGAATATCAGAGTGTTGATGAAACACAGAAATTGCATCGGGATTGAATACAACAGTCACTATGGGCACTTTCCTCCATGGGAGTAATGTCTCAAACAGTCTACGCTTTGATCGTTCCCTGGAAGACCAATAGTAGTTTCCGATGCACATCTGGATGCTTTCTGTAATCTGTGGAGTATCTGAGTGTTGATGAAACACAGAAATTGCTTCGGGATTGAATACAACAGTCACCATCCGCACTTTCCTCCACGGGAGTAATGTCTTAAACAGCCTACGCTTTGATCGTTCCCTGGAAGACCTGTAGTAGTTACCGATGCACATCTGGTGGCATTCTGTAATCTGTGTACAGTCAGTGTGTTGATGAATCACAGAAATTGAATCGGAATTGAATACAACAGTCACCATGCGCACTTTCCTCCACGGGAGTAATGTCTCAAACAGTCTACGCTTTGATCGTTCCCTGGAAGACCAATAGTAGTTTCCGATGCACACCTGGATGCTTTCTGTAATCTGTGGAGTATCTGAGTGTTGATGAAACACAGAAATTGCTTCGGGATTGAATACAACAGTCACCATCTGCACTTTCCTCCATGGGGTAATGTCTGAAACAGTCTACGCTTTGATCGTTCCCTGGAAGACCAGTAGTAGTTTCCGATGCACATCTGGTGGCATTCTATAATCTGTGGACTAGCAGAGTGTTGATGAAACACAGAAATTTAATCGGGATTGAATACAACACTCACCATCCGCACTTTCCTCCATGGGGGTAATGTCTGAAACAGCCTACGCTTTGATCGTTCCCTGGAAGACCAGTAGTAGTTTCCGATGTACATCTGGAGGCTTTCTGTGATCTGTGGACTATCAGAATGTTAATGAAACACAGAAATTACATCGGGATTGAATACAACAGTCACCATGCTCACTTTCCTCCACGGAAGTAATGTCTCAAACATTCTACGCTTTATCGGTCCCTGGAAGACTAGTAGTAGTTTCCGATGCACATCTGGTGGCATTCTGTAATCTGTGTACAATCAGAGTGTTGATGAAACACAGAAATTGAATCGGAATTGAATACAACAGTCACCAAGCGCACTTTCTTCCACGGGAGTAATGTCTCAAACAGTCTACGCTTTGATCGTTCCCTGGAAGACCAGTAGTAGTTTCCGATGCACATCTGGTGGCATTCTGTAATCTGTGGAGTATCAGAGTGTTGATTAAACACAGAAATTGCATCGGGATTGAATACAACAGTCACCATGCGCACTTTCCACCACGGGAGTAATGTCTCAAACAGTCTGCGCTTTGATCGTTCCCTGGAAGAGCAGTGTTAGTTTCCGATGCACATCTGGAGGCATTCTGTAATATGTGGACTATCCGAGTGTTGATGAAACACATAAATAGCATCGGGATTGAATACAACAGTCACCATGCGCACTTTCCTCCATGGGAGTAATGTCCCTAACAGCCTACGCTTTGATCGTTCCCTGGAAGACCAGTAGTAGTTACCGATGCACATCTGGTGGCATTCTGTAATCTGTGTACAGTCAGTGTGTTGATGAATCACAGAAATTGAATCGGAATTGAATACAACAGTCACCATGCGCACTTTCCTCCACGGGAGTAATGTCTCAAACAGTCTACGCTTTGATCGTTCCCTGGAAGACCAATAGTAGTTTCCGATGCACATCTGGATGCTTTCTGTAATCTGTGGTCTATCAGAGTGTTGATGAAACACAGAAATTGAATCGGAATTGAATACAACAGTCACCATGCGCACTTCCCTCAATGGCAGTAATGTCTCTAACAGTCTACGCTTTGATCGTTCCCTGGAAGACCAGTAGTAGTTTCCGATGCACATCTGGTGGCATTCTATAATCTGTGGACTATCAGAGTGTTGATGAAACACAGAAATTGCATCGGGATTGAATACAACAGTCACCATGCGCACTTTCCTCCACGGAAGTAATGTCTCAAACAGTCTACGATTTGATCGGTCACTGGAAGACCAGTAGTAGTTTCCGATGCACATCTGGTGGCATTCTGTAATCTGTGGACAATCAGAGTGTTGATGAAACACAGAAATTGAATCGGAATTGAATACAACAGTCACCATGCGCACTATCCTCATTGGGGGTTATGTCGCAAAGAGTCTACTCTTTGATCGTTCCCTGGAAGACCAGAAGTAGTTTCCGATCCACATCAGGAGGCATTCTGTAATCTCTGGACTATCAGAGTGTTGAGGAAACACAGAAATTGAATCGGAATTGAATACAACAGTCACCATGCGCACATTCCTCCATGGCAGTAATGTCTCAAACAGTCTACATTTTGATCGTTCCCTGGAAGACCAGTAGTAGTTTCCGATTCACATCTGGAAGATTTCTGTAATCTGTGGACTATCAGAGTGTTGATGAAATACAGAAATTGAATCGGAATTGAATACAACAGTCACCATGCGCACTTTCCTCCATGGCAGTAATGTCTCAAACAGTCTACGCTTTGATCGTTCCCTGGAAGACCAGTAGTAGTTTCCGATGCACATATGGTGGCATTCTGTAATCTGTGTACAATCAGAGTGTTGATGAAACACAGAAATTGATTCGGAATTGAATACAACAGTCACCATGCGCACTTTCCTCAACGGGAGTAATGTCTCAAACAGTCTACGCTTTGATCGTTCCCTGGAAGACCAATAGTAGTTTCCGATGCACATCTGGATGCTTTCTGTAATCTGTGGAGTATCTGAGTGTTGATGAAACACAGAAATTGCTTCGGGATTGAATACAACAGTCACCATCCGCACTTTCCTCCATGGGGGTAATGTCTGAAACAGTCTACGCTTTGATCGTTCCCTGGAAGACCAGTAGTAGTTTCCGATGCACATCTGGTGGCATTCTGTAATCTGTGGACTATCAGAGTGTTGATGAAACTCAGAAATTGCACCGGGATTCAATACAACAGTCACCATGCGCACTTTCCTCCACGGAAGTAATGACTCTAACAGCCTACGCTTTGATCGTTCCCTGGAAGACCAGTAGTAGTTTCCGATGCACATCTGGATGCTTTCTGTAATCTGTGGACTATCAGAGTGTTGATGAAATACAGATATTGCATCGGAATTGAATACAACAGTCTCCATGATCAGTTTCCTCCATGGGGGTAATGTCTGAAACAGTCTACGCTTTGATCGTTCCCTGGAAGACCAGTAGTAGTTTCCGATGCACATCTGTTGGCATTCTGTAATCTGTGGTCTATCAGAGAGTTGATGAAACACAGAAATTGAATCGGAATTGAATGCAACAGTCACCATGCGCACTTTCCTCTGTGGGAGTAATGTCTCAAACAGTCTACGCTTTGATCGTTCCCTGGAAGACCAGTAGTAGTTTCCGATGCACATCAGGTGGCATTCTGTAATCTGTGGTCTATCAGAGTGTTGATGAAACACAGGAATTGAATCAGAATTGAATACAACAGTCACCATGCGCACTTCCCTCCATGGCAGTAATGTCTCAAACAGTCTACGCTTTGATCGTTCCCTGGAAGACCAGTAGTAGTTTCCGATGCACATCTGGTGGCATTCTGTAATCTGTGAACTATCAGAGTGTTGATGAAACACAGAACTTGCATCGGGATTGAATACAACAGTCACCATCCGCACTTTCCTCCATGTTAGTAATGTCTCAAACAGTCTACGTTTTGATCGTTCCCTGGAAGACCAGTGTCAGTTTCCGATGCACATCTGGAGGCATTCTGTAATCTGTGGACTATCCGAGTGTTGATGAAACACAGAAATTGCATCGGGATTGAATACAACAGTCATCATGCGCACTTTCCTCCATGGGAGTAATGTCTCAAACAGTCTACGCTTCGATTAGTCCCTGGAAGACCAGCAGTAGTTTCCGATGATCATCTGGTAGCATTCTGTAATCTGTGAACTATCAGAGTGTTGATGAAACTTAGAAATTGAATCGGAATTGAATACAACAGTCACCATGCGCACTTTCCTCCACGGGAGTAATGTCTCAAACAGTCTACACATTGATCGTTCATTGGAAGACCAGTAGTAGTTTCCGATGCACATCTGGTTGCATTCTGTAACCTGTGGAGTATCGGAGTGTTGATTAAACACAGAAATTGCATCGGGATTGAATACAACAGTCACCATGCGCACTTCCCTCCATTGGAGTAATGTCTCAAACAGTCTACGCTTCGATTAGTCCCTGGAAGACCAGCAGTAGTTTCCGATGATCATCTGGTGGCATTCTGTAATCTGTGAACTATCAGAGTGTTGATGAAACTTAGAAATTGAATCGGAATTGAATACAACAGTCACCATGCGCACTTTCCTCCATGGGAGTAATGTCTCTAACAGTCTACGCTTTGATCGTTCCCTGGAAGACCAGTAGTACTTTCCGATGCACGTCTGGAGACTTTCCGTAATCTGTGGACTATCAGAGTGTTGATGAAACACAGAAATTGCTTCGGGATTGAATACAACAGTCACTACGCGCACTTTCCTCCATGGGAGTAATGTCTCAAACAGTCTACTCTTTGATCGTTCCCTGGAGGACCAGTAGTACTTTCCGATGCACATCTGGAGGCTTCCCGTAATCTGTTGACTATCAGAGTGTTGATGAAACACAGAAATTGCAACGGGATTGAATACAACAGTCACCATGCGCACTTTTCTCCATTGGAGTAATGTCTCAAACAGTCTACCCTTTGATGGCTCCCTGGAAGACCAGTAGTAGTTTCCGATGCACATCTGGAGGCATTCTGTAATCTGTGGACTATCAGAGTGTTGATGAAACACAGAAATTGCATCGGGATTGAATACAACAGTTACCATGTGCAATTTCTTCAATGGGAGCAATGTCTCAAACAGTCTATGATTTGTTCGTTCCCTGGAAGACCAATAGTAGTTTCCGATGCACATCTGGAGGCATTCTGTAATCTGTGGAGTATCAGAGTGTTGATGAAACACAGAAATTGCATCGGGATTGAATACAACAGTCACCATGCGAACTTTCCTCCATGGGAGTAATTCTCAAACAGTCTACGCTTTGATCGGTCCCTGGAAGACCAGTAGTAGTTTCCGATGCACATCTGAAAGCATTCTGTAATCTGTGGACTATCAGAGTGTTGATGAAACACAGAAATTGCATCTGGATTGAATACAACAGTCACCATGCGCACTTTCTTCCATGGGAGTAATGTCTCAAACAGTCTACGATTTGATCGTTCCCTATAAGACCAGTCGTAGTTTCCGATGCACATCTGGAGGTATACTGTAATCTGTGGACTATCAGAGTGTTGATGAAACACAGAAATTGCATCATGATTGAATACAACTTTCGCCATGCGCACATTCCTCCATGGGAGTAATGTCTCTAAGAGTCTACGCTTTGATCGTTCCCTGGAAGACCAGTAGTAGTTTCCGATGCACATCTGGTGGTATTCTGTAATCTGTGGCCTATCAGAGTGGTGATGAACCACAGAAATTGCATCCGGATTGAATACAACAGTCACCATGCGCAACTACCTCCAAGGGGGGAAATGTCTAAAACCGTCTACGCTTTGATCGTTCCCTGGAAGACCTGTAGCAGTTTCCGATGCACATCTGGAGGCTTTCCGTAATTTGTGGACTATCAGAGTGTGGATGAAACACAGAAATTGCATCGGGATTGAATACAACAGTCACCATGCGCTCTTTCCTCCATCTGAGTAATGTCTCGAACAGTCTACGCTTTGATCGTTCCCTGGAAGACCAGTAGTAGTTTCCGATGCACATCTGGTGGCATTCTGTAATCTGTGGACTATCAGAGTGTTGATGAAACACAGAAGTTGCATAGGGATGAATACAACAGTCACCATGCGCACTTTCCTCCACGGGAGTAATGTCTCAAACAGTCTACGCTTTGATCGGTCCCTGGAAGACCAGTAGTAGTTTCCGATGCACATCTGGTGGCATTCTGTAATCTGTGGACAATCAGAGTGTTGATGAAACACAGAAATTGAATCGGAATTGAATACAACAGTCACCATGCGTACTTTCCTCCACGGGAGTAATGTCTCAAACAGTCTACGCTTTGATCGTTCCCTGGAAGACCAGTAGTAGTTTCCGATGCACATCTGGTGGCATTCTGTAATCTGTGGTCTATCAGAGTGTTGATGAAACACAGAAATTGAATCGGAATTGAATACAACAGTTACCATGCGCACTTCCCTCCATGGCAGTAATGTCTCTAACAGTCTACGCTTTGATCGTTCCCTGGAAGACCAGTAGTAGTTTCCGATGCACATCTGGAGGCATTCTGTAATCTGTGGTCTATCAGAGTGTTGAGGAAACACAGAAATTGAATCGGAATTGAATACAACAGTCACCATGCGCACTTTCCTCCATGGCAGTAATGTCTCAAACAGTCTACATTTTGATCGTTCCCTGGAAGACCAGTAGTAGTTATATGCACATCTGGAAGCTTTCTGTAATCTGTGGACTATCAGAGTGTTGATGAAATACAGAAATTGAATCGGAATGGAATACAACAGTCACCATGCGCACTTTCCTCCATGGCAGTAATGTCTCAAACAGTCTACGCTTTGATCTTTCCCTGGAAGACCAGTAGTAGTTTCCGATGCACATATGGTGGCATTCTGTAATCTGTGGACTATCAGAGTGTTGATGAAACACAGAAATTGCATCGGGATTGAATACAACAGTCACCATGCTCACTTTCCTCCACGGAAGTAATGTCTCAAACAGTCTACGCTTTGATCGGTCCCTGGAAGACTAGTAGTAGTTTCCGATGCACATCTGGTGGCATTCTGTAATCTGTGTACAATCAGAGTGTTGATGTAACACAGAAATTGAATCGGAATTGAATACAACAGTCACCATGCGCACTTTCCTCCACGGGAGTAATGTCTCAAACAGTCTACGCTTTGATCGTTCCCTGGAAGACCAATAGTAGTTTCCGATGCACATCTGGATGCTTTCTGTAATCTGTGGAGTATCTGAGTGTTGATGAAACACAGAAATTGCTTCGGGATTGAATACAACAGTCACCATCCGCACTTTCCTCCATGGGGGTAGTGTCTGAAAGAGTCTACGCTTTGATCGTTCCCTGGAAGACCAGTAGTAGTTTCCGATGCACATCTGGTGGCATTCTGTAATCTGTGGACTATCAGAGTGTTGATGAAACTCAGAAATTGCACCGGGATTCAATACAACAGTCACCATGCGCACTTTCCTCCACGGAAGTAATGACTCTAACAGCCTACGCTTTGATCGTTCCCTGGAAGACCATTAGTAGTTACCGATGCACATCTGGATGCTTTCTGTAATCTGTGGACTATCAGAGTGTTGATGAAATACAGATATTGCATCGGGATTGAATACAACAGTCTCCATGATCAGTTTCCTCCATGGGAGTAATGTCTCAAACAGTCTACGCTTTTTTCGTTCCCTGGAAGACCAGTAGTAGTTTCCGATGCACATCTGGTGGCATTCTGTAATCTGTGGACTATCAGAATGTTGATGAAACACAGAAATTGCTTCGGGATTGAATACAACTGTCACCATCCGGACTTTCCTCCATGGGGGTAATGTCTGAAACAGTCTACGCTTTGATCGTTCCCTGGAAGACCAGTAGTAGTTTCCGATGCACATCTGTTGGCATTCTGTAATCTGTGGTCTATCAGAGAGTTGATGAAACACAGAAATTGAATCGGAATTGAATGCAACAGTCACCATGCGCACTTTCCTCAGTGGGAGTAATGTCTCAAACAGTCTACGCTTTGATCGTTCCCTGGAAGACCAGTAGTAGTTTCCGATGCACATCTGGTGGCATTCTGTAATCTGTGGACTATCAGGGTTTTGATGAAACACAGAAATTGCATCGGGATTGAATACAACAGTCACCATGCTCACTTTCCCCCACGGAGGTAATGTCTCAAACAGTCTACGCTTTCATCGGTCCCTGGAAAACCAGTGGTAGTTTCCGATGCACATCTGGTGGCATTCTGTAATCTGTGTACAATCAGAGTGTTGATGAATCACAGAAATTGAATCGGAATTGAATACAACAGTCACCATGCGCATTCTCCTCCACGGGAGTAATGTCTCAAACAGTCTACGCTTTGATCATTCCCTGGAAGACCAGTAGTAGTTTCCGATGCACATCTGTTGGCATTCTGTAATCTGTGGTCTATCAGAGAGTTGATGAAACACAGAGATTGAATCGGAATTGAATGCAACAGTCACCATGCGCACTTTCCTGCATGGGAGTAATGTCTCAAACAGTCTACGCTTTGATCGTTCCTGGTAGACCAGTAGTAGTTTCCGATGCACATCTGAAAGCATTCTGTAATCTGTGGACTATCAGAGTGTTGATGAAACACAGAAATTGCATTGGGATTGAATACAACAGTCACCATGCGCACTTCCCTCAAAGAGAGTAATGTCTCAAAGAGTATACGCTTTGTACGTTCGATGGAAGACCAGTAGTAGTTTCCGATGCACATCTGGAGGCATTCTGTAATCTGTGGACTATCAGAGTGTTGATGAAACACAGAAATTGCATTGGGATTGAATACAACAGTCACCATGCGCACTTCCCTCAATGGGAGTAATGTCTCAAAGAGTTTACGCTTTGATCGTTCGATGGAAGACCAGTAGTAGTTTCCGATGCACATCTGTTGGCATTCTGTAATCTGTGGTCTATTAGAGAGTTGATGAAACACACAAATTGAATCGGAATTGAATGCAACAGTCACCATGCGCACTTTCCTCCATGGGAGTAATGTCCCAAACAGTCTACGCTTTGATCGGTCCCTGGAAGACCAGTAGTAGTTTCCGATGCACATCTGGTGGCATTCTGTAATCTGTGGACTATCAGAGTGTTGATGAAACACAGAAATTGCATCGGGATTGAATACAACAGTCACCATGCTCACTTTCCCCCACGGAGGTAATGTCTCAAACAGTCTACGCTTTCATCGGTCCCTGGAAAACCAGTAGTAGTTTCCGATGCACATCTGGAGGCATTCTGAATATCTGTGTACAATCAGAGTGTTGATGAAACAAAGAAATTGAATCGGAATTGAATACAACAGTCACCATGCGCATTCTCCTCCACGGGAGTAATGTCTCAAACAGTCTACGCTTTGATCATTCCCTGGAAGACCAGTAGTAGTTTCCGATGCACATCTGTTGGCATTCTGTAATCTGTGGTCTATCAGAGAGTTGATGAAACACAGAAATTGAATCGGAATTGAATGCAACAGTCACCATGCGCACTTTCCTCCATGGGAGTAATGTCTCAAACAGTCTACGCTTTGATCGTTCCTGGTAGACCAGTAGTAGTTTCCGATGCACATCTGAAAGCATTCTGTAATCTGTGGACTATCAGAGTGTTGATGAAACACAGAAATTGCATTGGGATTGAATACAACAGTCACCATGCGCACTTCCCTCAAAGGGAGTAATGTCTCAAAGAGTTTACGCTTTGATCGTTCGATGGAAGACCAGTAGTAGTTTCCGATGCACATCTGGAGGCATTCTGTAATCTGTGGACTATCAGAGTGTTGATGAAACACAGAAATTGCATTGGGATTGAATACAACAGTCACCATGCGCACTTCCCTCAATGGGAGTAATGTCACAAAGAGTTTACGCTATGATCGTTCGATGGAATACCAGTAGTAGTTTCCGATGCACATCTGGAGGCATTCTGTAATCCGTGGACTATCAGAGTGTTGATGAAACATAGAAATTGCATCGGGATTGAATACAACAGTCACCATGCGCACTTTCCTCTATGGGAGTAATTTCTCTAACTGTCTACGCTTTGGTCGTTCCCTGGCGACCAGTAGTACTTTCCGATGCACATCTTTAGGCGTTCCGTAAACTGTGGACTATCAGAATGTTGATGAAGCACAGAAAATGCATCGGGATTGAATACAACAGTCACCATGCGCACTTTCCTCCTTGGGAGTAATGTCTCAAAGAGTCTACTCTTTGATCGCTCCCTGGAAGGCCAGAAGTAGTTTCCGATGCACATCTGGAGGCATTCTGTAATCTCTGGACTATCAGAGTGTTGAAGAAACACAGAACTTGCATCGGGATTGAATACAACAGTCACCATCCGCACTTTCCTCCATGTTAGTAATGTCTCAAACAGTCTACGCTTTGATCGTTCCCTGGAAGACCAGTGTTAGTTTCCGATGCACATCTGGAGGCATTCTGTAATCTGTGGACTATCCGAGTGATGATGAAACACAGAAATTGCATCGGGATTGAATACAACAGTCACCATGCGCACTTTCCTCCGAGGGAGTAATGTCTATAACAGTCCTCGCTTCGATTAGTCCCTGGAAGACCAGCAGTAGTTTCCGATGATCATCTGGTGGCATTCTGTAATCTGTGAACTATCAGAGTGTTGATGAAACTTAGAAATTGAATCGGAATTGAATACAACAGTCACCATGCGCACTTTCCTCCACGGGAGTAATGTCTCAAACAATCTACGCATTGATCGTTCCCTGGAAGACCAGTAGTAGTTTCCGATGCACATCTGGAGGCATTCTGTAATCTGTGGACTAGCAGAGTGTTGATGAAACACAGAAATTTAATCGGGATTGAATACAACACTCACCATCCGCACTTTCCTCCATGGGGGTAATGTCTGAAACAGCCTACGCTTTGATCGTTCCCTGGAAGACCAGTAGTAGTTTCCGATGTACATCTGGAGGCTTTCTGTGATCTGTGGACTATCAGAATGTTAATGAAACACAGAAATTACATCGGGATTGAATACAACAGTCACCATGCTCACTTTCCTCCACGGAAGTAATGTCTCAAACATTCTACGCTTTATCGGTCCCTGGAAGACTAGTAGTAGTTTCCGATGCACATCTGGTGGCATTCTGTAATCTGTGTACAATCAGAGTGTTGATGAAACACAGAAATTGAATCGGAATTGAATACAACAGTCACCAAGCGCACTTTCTTCCACGGGAGTAATGTCTCAAACAGTCTACGCTTTGATCGTTCCCTGGAAGACCAGTAGTAGTTTCCGATGCACATCTGGTGGCATTCTGTAATCTGTGGAGTATCAGAGTGTTGATTAAACACAGAAATTGCATCGGGATTGAATACAACAGTCACCATGCGCACTTTCCACCACGGGAGTAATGTCTCAAACAGTCTGCGCTTTGATCGTTCCCTGGAAGAGCAGTGTTAGTTTCCGATGCACATCTGGAGGCATTCTGTAATATGTGGACTATCCGAGTGTTGATGAAACACATAAATAGCATCGGGATTGAATACAACAGTCACCATGCGCACTTTCCTCCATGGGAGTAATGTCCCTAACAGCCTACGCTTTGATCGTTCCCTGGAAGACCAGTAGTAGTTACCGATGCACATCTGGTGGCATTCTGTAATCTGTGTACAGTCAGTGTGTTGATGAATCACAGAAATTGAATCGGAATTGAATACAACAGTCACCATGCGCACTTTCCTCCACGGGAGTAATGTCTCAAACAGTCTACGCTTTGATCGTTCCCTGGAAGACCAATAGTAGTTTCCGATGCACATCTGGATGCTTTCTGTAATCTGTGGTCTATCAGAGTGTTGATGAAACACAGAAATTGAATCGGAATTGAATACAACAGTCACCATGCGCACTTCCCTCAATGGCAGTAATGTCTCTAACAGTCTACGCTTTGATCGTTCCCTGGAAGACCAGTAGTAGTTTCCGATGCACATCTGGTGGCATTCTATAATCTGTGGACTATCAGAGTGTTGATGAAACACAGAAATTGCATCGGGATTGAATACAACAGTCACCATGCGCACTTTCCTCCACGGAAGTAATGTCTCAAACAGTCTACGATTTGATCGGTCACTGGAAGACCAGTAGTAGTTTCCGATGCACATCTGGTGGCATTCTGTAATCTGTGGACAATCAGAGTGTTGATGAAACACAGAAATTGAATCGGAATTGAATACAACAGTCACCATGCGCACTATCCTCATTGGGGGTTATGTCGCAAAGAGTCTACTCTTTGATCGTTCCCTGGAAGACCAGAAGTAGTTTCCGATCCACATCAGGAGGCATTCTGTAATCTCTGGACTATCAGAGTGTTGAGGAAACACAGAAATTGAATCGGAATTGAATACAACAGTCACCATGCGCACATTCCTCCATGGCAGTAATGTCTCAAACAGTCTACATTTTGATCGTTCCCTGGAAGACCAGTAGTAGTTTCCGATTCACATCTGGAAGATTTCTGTAATCTGTGGACTATCAGAGTGTTGATGAAATACAGAAATTGAATCGGAATTGAATACAACAGTCACCATGCGCACTTTCCTCCATGGCAGTAATGTCTCAAACAGTCTACGCTTTGATCGTTCCCTGGAAGACCAGTAGTAGTTTCCGATGCACATATGGTGGCATTCTGTAATCTGTGTACAATCAGAGTGTTGATGAAACACAGAAATTGATTCGGAATTGAATACAACAGTCACCATGCGCACTTTCCTCAACGGGAGTAATGTCTCAAACAGTCTACGCTTTGATCGTTCCCTGGAAGACCAATAGTAGTTTCCGATGCACATCTGGATGCTTTCTGTAATCTGTGGAGTATCTGAGTGTTGATGAAACACAGAAATTGCTTCGGGATTGAATACAACAGTCACCATCCGCACTTTCCTCCATGGGGGTAATGTCTGAAACAGTCTACGCTTTGATCGTTCCCTGGAAGACCAGTAGTAGTTTCCGATGCACATCTGGTGGCATTCTGTAATCTGTGGACTATCAGAGTGTTGATGAAACTCAGAAATTGCACCGGGATTCAATACAACAGTCACCATGCGCACTTTCCTCCACGGAAGTAATGACTCTAACAGCCTACGCTTTGATCGTTCCCTGGAAGACCAGTAGTAGTTTCCGATGCACATCTGGATGCTTTCTGTAATCTGTGGACTATCAGAGTGTTGATGAAATACAGATATTGCATCGGGATTGAATACAACAGTCTCCATGATCAGTTTCCTCCATGGGGGTAATGTCTGAAACAGTCTACGCTTTGATCGTTCCCTGGAAGAACAGTAGTAGTTTCCGATGCACATCTGTTGGCATTCTGTAATCTGTGGTCTATCAGAGAGTTGATGAAACACAGAAATTGAATCGGAATTGAATGCAACAGTCACCATGCGCACTTTCCTCTGTGGGAGTAATGTCTCAAACAGTCTACGCTTTGATCGTTCCCTGGAAGACCAGTAGTAGTTTCCGATGCACATCAGGTGGCATTCTGTAATCTGTGGTCTATCAGAGTGTTGATGAAACACAGGAATTGAATCAGAATTGAATACAACAGTCACCATGCGCACTTCCCTCCATGGCAGTAATGTCTCAAACAGTCTACGCTTTGATCGTTCCCTGGAAGACCAGTAGTAGTTTCCGATGCACATCTGGTGGCATTCTGTAATCTGTGAACTATCAGAGTGTTGATGAAACACAGAACTTGCATCGGGATTGAATACAACAGTCACCATCCGCACTTTCCTCCATGTTAGTAATGTCTCAAACAGTCTACGTTTTGATCGTTCCCTGGAAGACCAGTGTCAGTTTCCGATGCACATCTGGAGGCATTCTGTAATCTGTGGACTATCCGAGTGTTGATGAAACACAGAAATTGCATCGGGATTGAATACAACAGTCATCATGCGCACTTTCCTCCATGGGAGTAATGTCTCAAACAGTCTACGCTTCGATTAGTCCCTGGAAGACCAGCAGTAGTTTCCGATGATCATCTGGTAGCATTCTGTAATCTGTGAACTATCAGAGTGTTGATGAAACTTAGAAATTGAATCGGAATTGAATACAACAGTCACCATGCGCACTTTCCTCCACGGGAGTAATGTCTCAAACAGTCTACACATTGATCGTTCATTGGAAGACCAGTAGTAGTTTCCGATGCACATCTGGTTGCATTCTGTAACCTGTGGAGTATCGGAGTGTTGATTAAACACAGAAATTGCATCGGGATTGAATACAACAGTCACCATGCGCACTTCCCTCCATTGGAGTAATGTCTCAAACAGTCTACGCTTCGATTAGTCCCTGGAAGACCAGCAGTAGTTTCCGATGATCATCTGGTGGCATTCTGTAATCTGTGAACTATCAGAGTGTTGATGAAACTTAGAAATTGAATCGGAATTGAATACAACAGTCACCATGCGCACTTTCCTCCATGGGAGTAATGTCTCTAACAGTCTACGCTTTGATCGTTCCCTGGAAGACCAGTAGTACTTTCCGATGCACGTCTGGAGACTTTCCGTAATCTGTGGACTATCAGAGTGTTGATGAAACACAGAAATTGCTTCGGGATTGAATACAACAGTCACTACGCGCACTTTCCTCCATGGGAGTAATGTCTCAAACAGTCTACTCTTTGATCGTTCCCTGGAGGACCAGTAGTACTTTCCGATGCACATCTGGAGGCTTCCCGTAATCTGTTGACTATCAGAGTGTTGATGAAACACAGAAATTGCAACGGGATTGAATACAACAGTCACCATGCGCACTTTTCTCCATTGGAGTAATGTCTCAAACAGTCTACCCTTTGATGGCTCCCTGGAAGACCAGTAGTAGTTTCCGATGCACATCTGGAGGCATTCTGTAATCTGTGGACTATCAGAGTGTTGATGAAACACAGAAATTGCATCGGGATTGAATACAACAGTTACCATGTGCAATTTCTTCAATGGGAGCAATGTCTCAAACAGTCTATGATTTGTTCGTTCCCTGGAAGACCAATAGTAGTTTCCGATGCACATCTGGAGGCATTCTGTAATCTGTGGAGTATCAGAGTGTTGATGAAACACAGAAATTGCATCGGGATTGAATACAACAGTCACCATGCGAACTTTCCTCCATGGGAGTAATTCTCAAACAGTCTACGCTTTGATCGGTCCCTGGAAGACCAGTAGTAGTTTCCGATGCACATCTGAAAGCATTCTGTAATCTGTGGACTATCAGAGTGTTGATGAAACACAGAAATTGCATCTGGATTGAATACAACAGTCACCATGCGCACTTTCTTCCATGGGAGTAATGTCTCAAACAGTCTACGATTTGATCGTTCCCTATAAGACCAGTCGTAGTTTCCGATGCACATCTGGAGGTATACTGTAATCTGTGGACTATCAGAGTGTTGATGAAACACAGAAATTGCATCATGATTGAATACAACTTTCGCCATGCGCACATTCCTCCATGGGAGTAATGTCTCTAAGAGTCTACGCTTTGATCGTTCCCTGGAAGACCAGTAGTAGTTTCCGATGCACATCTGGTGGTATTCTGTAATCTGTGGCCTATCAGAGTGGTGATGAACCACAGAAATTGCATCCGGATTGAATACAACAGTCACCATGCGCAACTACCTCCAAGGGGGGAAATGTCTAAAACCGTCTACGCTTTGATCGTTCCCTGGAAGACCTGTAGCAGTTTCCGATGCACATCTGGAGGCTTTCCGTAATTTGTGGACTATCAGAGTGTGGATGAAACACAGAAATTGCATCGGGATTGAATACAACAGTCACCATGCGCTCTTTCCTCCATCTGAGTAATGTCTCGAACAGTCTACGCTTTGATCGTTCCCTGGAAGACCAGTAGTAGTTTCCGATGCACATCTGGTGGCATTCTGTAATCTGTGGACTATCAGAGTGTTGATGAAACACAGAAGTTGCATAGGGATGAATACAACAGTCACCATGCGCACTTTCCTCCACGGGAGTAATGTCTCAAACAGTCTACGCTTTGATCGGTCCCTGGAAGACCAGTAGTAGTTTCCGATGCACATCTGGTGGCATTCTGTAATCTGTGGACAATCAGAGTGTTGATGAAACACAGAAATTGAATCGGAATTGAATACAACAGTCACCATGCGTACTTTCCTCCACGGGAGTAATGTCTCAAACAGTCTACGCTTTGATCGTTCCCTGGAAGACCAGTAGTAGTTTCCGATGCACATCTGGAAGCTTTCTGTAATCTGTGGACTATCAGAGTGTTGATGAAATACAGAAATTGAATCGGAATGGAATACAACAGTCACCATGCGCACTTTCCTCCATGGCAGTAATGTCTCAAACAGTCTACGCTTTGATCTTTCCCTGGAAGACCAGTAGTAGTTTCCGATGCACATATGGTGGCATTCTGTAATCTGTGGACTATCAGAGTGTTGATGAAACACAGAAATTGCATCGGGATTGAATACAACAGTCACCATGCTCACTTTCCTCCACGGAAGTAATGTCTCAAACAGTCTACGCTTTGATCGGTCCCTGGAAGACTAGTAGTAGTTTCCGATGCACATCTGGTGGCATTCTGTAATCTGTGTACAATCAGAGTGTTGATGTAACACAGAAATTGAATCGGAATTGAATACAACAGTCACCATGCGCACTTTCCTCCACGGGAGTAATGTCTCAAACAGTCTACGCTTTGATCGTTCCCTGGAAGACCAATAGTAGTTTCCGATGCACATCTGGATGCTTTCTGTAATCTGTGGAGTATCTGAGTGTTGATGAAACACAGAAATTGCTTCGGGATTGAATACAACAGTCACCATCCGCACTTTCCTCCATGGGGGTAGTGTCTGAAAGAGTCTACGCTTTGATCGTTCCCTGGAAGACCAGTAGTAGTTTCCGATGCACATCTGGTGGCATTCTGTAATCTGTGGACTATCAGAGTGTTGATGAAACTCAGAAATTGCACCGGGATTCAATACAACAGTCACCATGCGCACTTTCCTCCACGGAAGTAATGACTCTAACAGCCTACGCTTTGATCGTTCCCTGGAAGACCATTAGTAGTTACCGATGCACATCTGGATGCTTTCTGTAATCTGTGGACTATCAGAGTGTTGATGAAATACAGATATTGCATCGGGATTGAATACAACAGTCTCCATGATCAGTTTCCTCCATGGGAGTAATGTCTCAAACAGTCTACGCTTTTTTCGTTCCCTGGAAGACCAGTAGTAGTTTCCGATGCACATCTGGTGGCATTCTGTAATCTGTGGACTATCAGAATGTTGATGAAACACAGAAATTGCTTCGGGATTGAATACAACTGTCACCATCCGGACTTTCCTCCATGGGGGTAATGTCTGAAACAGTCTACGCTTTGATCGTTCCCTGGAAGACCAGTAGTAGTTTCCGATGCACATCTGTTGGCATTCTGTAATCTGTGGTCTATCAGAGAGTTGATGAAACACAGAAATTGAATCGGAATTGAATGCAACAGTCACCATGCGCACTTTCCTCAGTGGGAGTAATGTCTCAAACAGTCTACGCTTTGATCGTTCCCTGGAAGACCAGTAGTAGTTTCCGATGCACATCTGGTGGCATTCTGTAATCTGTGGACTATCAGGGTTTTGATGAAACACAGAAATTGCATCGGGATTGAATACAACAGTCACCATGCTCACTTTCCCCCACGGAGGTAATGTCTCAAACAGTCTACGCTTTCATCGGTCCCTGGAAAACCAGTGGTAGTTTCCGATGCACATCTAGTGGCATTCTGTAATCTGTGTACAATCAGAGTGTTGATGAATCACAGAAATTGAATCGGAATTGAATACAACAGTCACCATGCGCATTCTCCTCCACGGGAGTAATGTCTCAAACAGTCTACGCTTTGATCATTCCCTGGAAGACCAGTAGTAGTTTCCGATGCACATCTGTTGGCATTCTGTAGTCTGTGGTCTATCAGAGAGTTGATGAAACACAGAGATTGAATCGGAATTGAATGCAACAGTCACCATGCGCACTTTCCTGCATGGGAGTAATGTCTCAAACAGTCTACGCTTTGATCGTTCCTGGTAGACCAGTAGTAGTTTCCGATGCACATCTGAAAGCATTCTGTAATCTGTGGACTATCAGAGTGTTGATGAAACACAGAAATTGCATTGGGATTGAATACAACAGTCACCATGCGCACTTCCCTCAAAGAGAGTAATGTCTCAAAGAGTATACGCTTTGTACGTTCGATGGAAGACCAGTAGTAGTTTCCGATGCACATCTGGAGGCATTCTGTAATCTGTGGACTATCAGAGTGTTGATGAAACACAGAAATTGCATTGGGATTGAATACAACAGTCACCATGCGCACTTCCCTCAATGGGAGTAATGTCTCAAAGAGTTTACGCTTTGATCGTTCGATGGAAGACCAGTAGTAGTTTCCGATGCACATCTGTTGGCATTCTGTAATCTGTGGTCTATTAGAGAGTTGATGAAACACACAAATTGAATCGGAATTGAATGCAACAGTCACCATGCGCACTTTCCTCCATGGGAGTAATGTCCCAAACAGTCTACGCTTTGATCGGTCCCTGGAAGACCAGTAGTAGTTTCCGATGCACATCTGGTGGCATTCTGTAATCTGTGGACTATCAGAGTGTTGATGAAACACAGAAATTGCATCGGGATTGAATACAACAGTCACCATGCTCACTTTCCCCCACGGAGGTAATGTCTCAAACAGTCTACGCTTTCATCGGTCCCTGGAAAACCAGTAGTAGTTTCCGATGCACATCTGGAGGCATTCTGAATATCTGTGTACAATCAGAGTGTTGATGAAACAAAGAAATTGAATCGGAATTGAATACAACAGTCACCATGCGCATTCTCCTCCACGGGAGTAATGTCTCAAACAGTCTACGCTTTGATCATTCCCTGGAAGACCAGTAGTAGTTTCCGATGCACATCTGTTGGCATTCTGTAATCTGTGGTCTATCAGAGAGTTGATGAAACACAGAAATTGAATCGGAATTGAATGCAACAGTCACCATGCGCACTTTCCTCCATGGGAGTAATGTCTCAAACAGTCTACGCTTTGATCGTTCCTGGTAGACCAGTAGTAGTTTCCGATGCACATCTGAAAGCATTCTGTAATCTGTGGACTATCAGAGTGTTGATGAAACACAGAAATTGCATTGGGATTGAATACAACAGTCACCATGCGCACTTCCCTCAAAGGGAGTAATGTCTCAAAGAGTTTACGCTTTGATCGTTCGATGGAAGACCAGTAGTAGTTTCCGATGCACATCTGGAGGCATTCTGTAATCTGTGGACTATCAGAGTGTTGATGAAACACAGAAATTGCATTGGGATTGAATACAACAGTCACCATGCGCACTTCCCTCAATGGGAGTAATGTCACAAAGAGTTTACGCTATGATCGTTCGATGGAATACCAGTAGTAGTTTCCGATGCACATCTGGAGGCATTCTGTAATCCGTGGACTATCAGAGTGTTGATGAAACATAGAAATTGCATCGGGATTGAATACAACAGTCACCATGCGCACTTTCCTCTATGGGAGTAATTTCTCTAACTGTCTACGCTTTGGTCGTTCCCTGGCGACCAGTAGTACTTTCCGATGCACATCTTTAGGCGTTCCGTAAACTGTGGACTATCAGAATGTTGATGAAGCACAGAAAATGCATCGGGATTGAATACAACAGTCACCATGCGCACTTTCCTCCTTGGGAGTAATGTCTCAAAGAGTCTACTCTTTGATCGCTCCCTGGAAGGCCAGAAGTAGTTTCCGATGCACATCTGGAGGCATTCTGTAATCTCTGGACTATCAGAGTGTTGAAGAAACACAGAACTTGCATCGGGATTGAATACAACAGTCACCATCCGCACTTTCCTCCATGTTAGTAATGTCTCAAACAGTCTACGCTTTGATCGTTCCCTGGAAGACCAGTGTTAGTTTCCGATGCACATCTGGAGGCATTCTGTAATCTGTGGACTATCCGAGTGATGATGAAACACAGAAATTGCATCGGGATTGAATACAACAGTCACCATGCGCACTTTCCTCCAAGGGAGTAATGTCTATAACAGTCCTCGCTTCGATTAGTCCCTGGAAGACCAGCAGTAGTTTCCGATGATCATCTGGTGGCATTCTGTAATCTGTGAACTATCAGAGTGTTGATGAAACTTAGAAATTGAATCGGAATTGAATACAACAGTCACCATGCGCACTTTCCTCCACGGGAGTAATGTCTCAAACAATCTACGCATTGATCGTTCCCTGGAAGACCAGTAGTAGTTTCCGATGCACATCTGGTTGCATTCTGTAACCTGTGGAGTATCGGAGTGTTGACTAAACACAGAAATTGCATCGGGATTGAATACAACAGTCACCATGCGCACTTCCCTCCATTGGAGTAATGTCTCAAAGAGTTTACGCTTTGATCGTTCCCTTGAAGACCAGTAGTAGTTTCCGATGCACATCTGGTGGCATTCTGTAATCTGTGGACTATCAGAGTGCTGATGAAACACAGAAATTGTATCGGAATTGAATACAACCGTCACCATGCGCACTTTCCTCCATGGGAGTAATGTCTCTAACAGTCTACGCTTTGGTCGTTCCCTGGAAGACCAGTAGTACTTTCCGATGCACACCTGGAGACTTTCCGTAATCTGTGGACTATCTGAGTGTTGATGAAACACAGAAATTGCTTCGGGATTGAATACAACAGTCACTATGCGCACTTTCCTCCATGGGAGTAATGTCTCAAACCGTCTACGCTTTGATCGTTCCCTGGAAGACCAGTAGTAGTTTCCGATGCACATCTGGAGGCTTTCCGTAATTTGTGGACTATCAGATTGTTGATGAAACACAGAAATTGCATTTTGATTGAATACAACAGTCACCATGCGCTCTTTCCTCCATGGGAGTAATGTCTCGAACAGTCTACGCTTTGATCGTTCCCTGGAAGACCAGTAGTAGTTTCCGATGCACATCTGGTGGCATTCTGTAATCTGTGGACTATCAGAGTGTTGATGAAACACAGAAGTTGCATAGGGATGAATACAAGATTCACCATGCGCACTTTCCTCCACGGGAGTAATGTCTCAAACAGTCTACGCTTTGATCGGTCCCTGGAAGACTAGTAGTAGTTTCCGATGCACATCTGGTGGCATTCTGTAATCTGTGGACAATCAGAGTGTTGATGAAACACAGAAATTGAGTCGGAATTGAATACAACAGTCACCATGCGCACTTTCCTCCACGGGAGTAATGTCTCAAACAGTCTACGCTTTGATCGTTCCCTGGAAGACCAGTAGTAGTTTCCGATGCACATCTGGTGGCATTCTGTATTCTGTGTAGTATCAGAGTGTTGATTAAACACAGAAATTGCATCGGGATTGAATACAACAGTCACCATGCGCACTTTCCTCCACGGGAGTAATGTCTCAAACAGTCTACGCTTTGATCGTTCCTGGAAGACCAGTAGTAGTTTCCGATGCACGTCTGGTGGCATTCTGTAATCTGTGGACTATCAGAGTGTAGATGAAACACAGAAATTGCCTCGGGATTGAATACAACAGTCACCATTCGCACTTTCCTTCATGGGAATAGTGTCTGAAACAGTCTACGCTTTGATCGTTCCCTGGAAGACCAGTAGTAGTTTCCGATGCACATCTGAAAGCATTATGTAATCTGAGGACTATCAGAGTGTTAATGAAACAAAGAAATTGCATCGGGGTTGAATACAACAGTCACCATGCGCACTTCCCTCAATGGGAGTAATGTCTCAAAGAGTTTACGTTTGATCGTTCGATGGATGACCAGTAGTAGCTTCCGATGCACATCTGGAGGCATTCTGTAATCTGTGGACTAACAGACTGTTGATGAAACACAGAAATTGCATCGGGATTGAATACAACAGTCACCATGCGCACTTTCCTCCACGGCAGTAATGTCTCAAACAGTCTACGCTTTGATCGTTCCCTGGAAGGCCAGTAGTAGTTTCCGATGAACATCTGGAGGCATTCTGTATTCTGTGGACTATCAGAGTGTTGATGAAACACAGAATTTGCATCGGGATTGAATACAACAGTCACCATGCGCACTTTCTTCCTTGGGAGTAATGTCTCAAACAGTCTACGATTTGATCGTCCCTGGAAGACCAGTAGTAGTTTCCGTTGCACATCTGGACGCATTCTGTAATCTGTGGACTATCAGAGTGTTGATGAAACATAAGTTGCATAGGGATGAATACAAGAGTCACCATGCGCACTTTCCTCCAAGGGAGTAATGTCTCAAACAGTCTACGCTTTGATCGTTCCCTGGAAGACCAGTGTTAGTTTCCGATGCACATCTGGAGGCATTCTGTAATCTGTGGACTATCCGAGTGATGATGAAACACAGAAATTGCATCGGGATTGAATACAACAGTCACCATGCGCACTTTCCTCCAAGGGAGTAATGTCTATAACAGTCCTCGCTTCGATTAGTCCCTGGAAGACCAGCAGTAGTTTCCGATGATCATCTGGTGGCATTCTGTAATCTGTGAACTATCAGAGTGTTGATGAAACTTAGAAATTGAATCGGAATTGAATACAACAGTCACCATGCGCACTTTCCTCCACGGGAGTAATGTCTCAATTAATCTACGCATTGATCGTTCCCTGGAAGACCAGTAGTAGTTTCCGATGCACATCTGGTTGCATTCTGTAACCTGTGGAGTATCGGAGTGTTGACTAAACACAGAAATTGCATCGGGATTGAATACAACAGTCACCATGCGCACTTCCCTCCATTGGAGTAATGTCTCAAAGAGTTTACGCTTTGATCGTTCCCTTGAAGACCAGTAGTAGTTTCCGATGCACATCTGGTGGCATTCTGTAATCTGTGGACTATCAGAGTGCTGATGAAACACAGAAATTGTATTGGAATTGAATACAACCGTCACCATGCGCACTTTCCTCCATGGGAGTAATGTCTCTAACAGTCTACGCTTTGGTCGTTCCCTGGAAGACCAGTAGTACTTTCCGATGCACATCTGGAGACTTTCCGTAATGTGTGGACTATCAGAGTGTTGATGAAACACAGAAATTGCTTCGGGATTGAATACAACAGTCACTATGCGCACTTTCCTCCATGGGAGTAATGTCTCAAACCGTCTACGCTTTGATCGTTCCCTGGAAGACCAGTAGTAGTTTCCAATGCACATCTGGAGGCTTTCCGTAATTTGTGGACTATCAGATTGTTGATGAAACACAGAAATTGCATTTTGATTGAATACAACAGTCACCATGCGCTCTTTCCTCCATGGGAGTAATGTCTCGAACAGTCTACGCTTTGATCGTTCCCTGGAAGACCAGTAGTAGTTTCCGATGCACATCTGGTGGCATTCTGTAATCTGTGGACTATCAGAGTGTTGATGAAACACAGAAGTTGCATAGGGATGAATACAAGAGTCACCATGCGCACTTTCCTCCACGGGAGTAATGTCTCAAACAGTCTACGCTTTGATCGGTCCCTGGAAGACTAGTAGTAGTTTCCGATGCACATCTGGTGGCATTCTGTAATCTGTGAACAATCAGAGTGTTGATGAAACACAGAAATTGAATCGGAATTGAATACAACAGTCACCATGCGCACTTTCCACCACGGGAGTAATGTCTCAAACAGTCTACGCTTTGATCGTTCCCTGGAAGACCAGTAGTAGTTTCCGATGCACATCTGGTGGCATTCTGTATTCTGTGGAGTATCAGAGTGTTGATTAAACACAGAAATTGCATCGGGATTGAATACAACAGTCACCATGCGCACTTTCCTCCACGGGAGTAATGTCTCAAACAGTCTACGCTTTGATCGTTCCTGGAAGACCAGTAGTAGTTTCCGATGCACGTCTGGTGGCATTCTGTAATCTGTGGACTATCAGAGTGTAGATGAACCACAGAAATTGCCTCGGGATTGAATACAACAGTCACCATTCGCACTTTCCTTCATGGGAATAGTGTCTGAAACAGTCTACGCTTTGATCGTTCCCTGGAAGACCAGTAGTAGTTTCCGATGCACATCTGAAAGCATTATGTAATCTGAGGACTATCAGAGTGTTGATGAAACAAAGAAATTGCATCGGGGTTGAATACAACAGTCACCATGCGTACTTCCCTCAATGGGAGAAATGTCTCAAAGAGTTTACGCTTTGATCATCGATGGAAGACCAGCAGTAGTTTCCGATGCACATCTGGAGGCATTCTATAATCTGTGGACTATCAGAGTGTTGATGAAACACAGAAAATGCATCGGGATTGAATACAACAGTCACTATGCGCACTTTCCTCCATGGGTGTAATGTCTCAAACAGTCTACGCTTTGATCGTTCCCTGGAAGACCAGTAGTAGTTTCCGATGAACATCTGGATTCCATCTGTAATCTGTGGACTATCAGAGTGTTGATAAAACACAGAAATTGCATCGGGAATGAATACAACAGTCACCATGCGCACTTTCTTTCATGGGAGTAATGTCTCAAACAGTCTACGATTTGATCGTTCCCTGGAAGACCAGTAGTAGTTTCCGATGCACATCTGGACGCATTCTGTAATCAGTGGAGTATCAGAGTGTTGATGAAACACAGAAATTGCATCGGGATTGAATACAACAGTCACCATGCGCACTTCCCTCAATGGGAGTAATGTCTCAAAGAGTTTACGTTTGATCGTTCGATGGATGACCAGTAGTAGTTTCCGATGCACATCTGGAGGCATTCTGTAATCTGTGGACTAACAGACTGTTGATGAAACACAGAAATTGCATCGGGATTGAATACAACAGTCACCATGCGCACTTTCCTCCACGGCAGTAATGTCTCAAACAGTCTACGCTTTGATCGTTCCCTGGAAGGCCAGTAGTAGTTTCCGATGAACATCTGGAGGCATTCTGTAATCTGTGGACTATCAGAGTGTTGATGAAACACAGAATTTGCATCGGGATTGAATACAACAGTCACCATGCGCACTTTCTTCCTTGGGAGTAATGTCTCAAACAGTCTACGATTTGATCGTCCCTGGAAGACCAGTAGTAGTTTCCGTTGCACATCTGGACGCATTCTGTAATCTGTGGACTATCAGAGTGTTGATGAAACATAAGTTGCATAGGGATGAATACAAGAGTCACCATGCGCACTTTCCTCCAAGGGAGTAATGTCTCAAACAGTCTACGCTTTGATCGGTCCCTGGAAGACCAGTAGTAGTTTCCGATGCACATCTGGTGGCATTCTGCAATCTGTGGACAATCAGAGTGTTGATGAAACACAGACATTGAATCGGAATTGAATACAACAGTCACCATGCGCACTTTCCTCCACGGGAGTAATGTCTCAAACAGTCTACGCTTTGATCGTTCCCTGGAAGACCAGTAGTAGTTTCCGATGCACATCTGGTGTCATTCTGTAATCTGTGGAGTATCAGAGTGTTGATTAAACACAGAAATTGCATCGGGATTGAATACAACAGTCACCATGCGCACTTTCCTCCACGGGAGTAATGTCTCTAACTGTCTACGCTTTGATCGTTCCTGGAAGACCAGTAGTAGTTTCCGATGCACGTCTGGTGGCATTCTGCAATCTGTGGACTATCAGAGTGTAGATGAAACACAGAAATTGCCTCGGGATTGAATACAACAGTCACCATTCGCACTTTCCTTCATGGGATTAATGTCTCAAACAGTCTACGCTTTAATCGTTCCCAGGAAGACCAGTAGTAGTTTCCGATGCACATCTGAAAGCATTCTGTAATCTGAGGACTATCAGAGTGTTGATGAAACACAGAAATTGCATCGGGGTTGAATACAACAGTCACCATGCGCACTTCCCTCAATGGGAGTAATGTCTCAAAGAGTTTACGCTTTGATCATCGATGGAAGACCAGCAGTAGTTTCCGATGCACATCTGGAGGCATTCTGTAATCTGTGGCCTATCAGAGTGTTGATGAAACACAGAAATTGCATCGGGATTGAATACAACAGTCTCCATGCGCACTTTCCTCCATGGGAGTAATGTCTCAACCAGTCTACGCTTTGATCGTTCCCTGGAAGACCAGTAGTAGTTTCCGATGAACATCTGGATTCCATCTGTAATCTGTGGACTATCAGAGTGTTGATGAAACTCAGAAATTGCATCGGGAATGAATACAACAGTCACCATGCGCACTTTGTTCCATGGGAGTAATGTCTCAAACAGTCTACGATTTGATCGTTCCCTGGAAGACTAGTAGTAGTTTCCGATGCACATCTGGACGCATTCTGTAATCTGTGGAGTATCAGAGTGTTGATAAAACACAGAAATTGCATCGGGATTGAATACAACACTCACCATGCGCACTTCCCTCAATGGGAGTAATGTCTCAAAGAGTTTACGCTTTGATTGTTCGATGGAAGACCAGTAGTAGTTTCCGATGCATATCTGGAGGCATTCTGTAATCTGTGGACTATCAGAGTGTTGATGAAACACAGAAATTGCATCGGGATTGAATACAACAGACACCATGCGCACTTTCCTCCACAACAGTAATGTCTCAAACAGTCTACGCTTTGATCGTTCCCTGGAAGACCAGTAGTACTTTCCGATGCACATCTGGAGGCTTTCCGTAGACTGTGGACTATCCGAGTGTTGATGAAGCACAGAAATTGCATCGGGATTGAATACAACAGTCACCATGCGCACTTTCCTCCATGGGAGTAATGTCTCAAACAGTCTTCTCTTTGATCGTTCCCTGTAAGACCAGTAGTAGTTTCCGATGCACATCTGGAGGCATTCTGTAATCTGTGGACTATCAGAGTGTTGATGAAACACAGAAATTGCATCGGGATTGAATACAAGAGTCACCATGCTCACTTTCCTTCATGTGAGTAATGTCTCAAACACTCTACGCTTTGATCGTTCCCTGGAAGACCAGTAGTAGTTTCCGATGCACATCTGGAGGCATTCTGTAATCTGTGGACTATCAGAGTGTTGATGAAACACAGAAATTGCATCGGGATTGAATACAACAGTCACCATGAGCACTTACCTCCATGGGAGTAATGTCTCTAACAGTCTATGCTTTGATCGTTCCCTGGAAGACCAGTAGAGCTTTCCGATGCACATCTGGTGCCTTTCCGTAAACTGTGGACTATCAGAGTGTTGATGAAGCACAGAAATTGCATGGGGATAGAATACAACAGTCACCATGCGCACTTTCCTCCATGGGAGTAATGTATCAAACAGTCTACTCTTTGATCGTCCCTGGAAGACCAGTAGTAGTTTCCGATGCACATCTGGAGGCTTTCCGTAATTTGTGCACTATCAGAGTGTTGATGAAACACAGAAATTGCATCGGGATTGAATACAACTGTCACCATGCGCACTTTCGTCCATTGGAGTAATGTCTCAAACAGTCTACGCTTTGATCGTTCCTTGGAAGACCGGCAGTGGTTTCCGATGCACATCTGGAGGCATTCTGTAATCTGTGGACTATCAGAGTGTTGATGAAACACAGAAATTGCATCGGGATTGAATACAACAGTCACCTTGCTCACTTTCCTTCATGGGAGTAAGGTCTCAAACACTCTACGCTTTGATCGTTCCCTGGAAGACCAGTAGTAGTTTCTGATGCACATCTGGAGGCTTTCTGTAATCTGTGGACTATCAGAGTGTTGATGAAACACAGAAATTGATTCTGGATTGAATACAACAGTCACCATGCGCACTTTCTTCCATGGGAGTAATGTCTCAAACAGTCTACGATTTGATCGTTTCCTGGAAGACCAGTAGTAGTTTCCGATGCACATCTGGAGGCATTCTGTAATCTGTGGACTATCAGAGTGTTGATGAAACACAGAAATTGCATCATGATTGAAAACAACAGTCACCATGCGCACTTTCCTCCATGGGAATAATGTCTCTAACAGTCTACGCTTTGATCGTTCCCTGGAAGACCAGTAGTAGTTTCCGATGCACATCTGGAGGCTTTCCGTAATTTGTGGACTTTCAGAGTGTTGATGAAACACAGCAATTGCATCGGGATTAAATACAACAGTCACCATGCGCACTTTCCTCCACGGGAGTAATGTCTCGAACAGTCTACGCTTTGGTCGTTCCCTGGAAGACCAGTAGTAGTTTCCGATGCACATCTGGTGGCATTCTGTAATCTGTGGACTATCAGAGTGTTGATGAAACACAGAAGTTGCATAGGGATGAATACAACAGTCACCATGCGCACTTTCCTCCACGGGAGTAATGTCTCAAACAGACTACGCTTTGATCGGTCCCTGGAAGACCAGTAGCAGTTTCCGCTGCACATCTGGTAGCATTCTGTTATCTGTCGACAATCAGAGTGTTGATGAAACACAGAAATTGAATCTGAATTGAATACAACATTCACCATGCGCACTTTCATCCACGGGAGTAATGTCTAAAACAGTCTACGCTATGATCGTTCCTGGAAGACCAGTAGTAGTTTCCGATGCACGTCTGGCGGCATTCTGTAATCTGTGGACTATCAGAGTGTTGATGAAACACAGAAATTGAATCGGGATTGAATACAACAGTCACCATTCGCACTTTCCTTCATGGGAATAATGTCTCAATCAGTCTACGATTTGATCGTTCCCAGGAAGACCAGTAGTAGCTTCCGATGCACATCTGAAAGCATTCTGTAATCTGAGGACTATCAGAGTGTTGATGAAACACAGAAATTGCATCGGTGTTGAATACAACAGTCACCATGCGCACTTCCCTCAATGGGAGTAATGTCTCAAAGAGTTTACGCTTAGATCATCGATGGAAGACCAGCAGTAGTCTCCGATGCACATCTGGAGGCATTCTGTAATCTGTGGACTATCAGAGTGTTGATAAAACACAGAAATTGCATCGGGATTGAATACAACAGTCACCATGCGCACTTTCCTCAATGGGAGTAATGTCTCAAACAGTCTACGCTTTGATCGTTCCCTGGAAGACCAGTAGTAGTTTCCGATGGACATCTGGATTCCATCTGTAATCTGTGGACTATCAGAGTGTTGATGAAACAGAGAAATAGCATCGGGAATGAATACAACAGTCACCATGCGCACTTTCTTCCATGGGAGTAATGTCTCAAACAGTCTACGATTTGATCGTTCCCTGGAAGACTAGTAGTAGTTTCCGATGCACATCTGGACGCATTCTGTAATCTGTGGAGTATCAGAGTTTTGATGAAACACAGTAATTGCATCGGGATTGAATACAACAGTCACCATGCGCCCTTCCCTCAATGGGAGTAATGTCTCAAAGAGTTTACGCTTTGATCGTTCGATGGAAGACCAGTAGTAGTTTCCGATGCACATCTGGAGGCTTTCCGTAATTTGTGCACTATCAGAGTGTTGATGAAACACAGAAATTGCATCGGGATTGAATACAACTGTCACCATGTGCACTTTCGTCCATGGGAGTAATGTCTGAAACAGTCTACGCTTTGATCGTTCCTTGGAAGACCGGCAGTGGTTTCCGATGCACATCTGGAGGCATTCTGTAATCTGTGGACCATCAGAGTGTTGATGAAACACAGAAATTGCATCGGGATTGAATACAACAGTCACCTTGCTCACTTTCCTTCATGGGAGTAGTGTCTCAAACACTCTACGCTGTGATCGTTCCCTGGAAGACCAGTAGTGGTTTCCGATGCACATCTGGAGTCTTTCTTTAATCTGTGGACTATCAGAGTGTTGATGAAACACAAAAATTGATTCTGGATTGAATACAACAGTCACCATGCGCTTTTTCTTCCATGGGAGTAATGTCTCAAACAGTCTACGATTTGATCGTTTCCTGGAAGACCAGTAGTAGTTTCCGATGCACATCTGGAGGCATTCTGTAATCTGTGGACTATCAGAGTGTTGATGAAACACAGAAATTGCATCATGATTGAATACAACAGTCACCATGCGCACATTCCTCCATGGGAGTAATGTCTCTAACAGTCTACGCTTTGATTGTTCCCTGGAAGACCAGTAGTAGTTTCCGATGCACATCTGGTGGCATTCTGTAATCTGTGTACTATCAGAGTGGTGATGAGCCACAGAAATTGCATCGGGATTGAATACAACAGTCACCATGCGCACTTTCCTCCACGGGAGTAATGTCTCAAACAGTCTACGCTTTGATCGTTCCCTGGAAGACCAGTAGTAGTTTCCGATGCACATCTGGTGGCATTCTGTAATCTGTGGACTATCAGAGTGTTGATGAAACACAGAAGTTGCATAGGGATGAATACAACAGTAACGATGCGCACTTTCCTCTACGGGAGTAATGTCTCAAACAGACTACTCTCTGATAGGTCCCTGGAAGACAAGTAGCAGTTTCCGATGCACATCTGGTGGCATTCTGTAATCTGTCGACAATCAGAGTGTTGATGAAACACAGAAGTTGCATAGGGATGAATACAACAGTCACCATGCGCACTTTCCTCCACAAGAGTAATGTCTCAAACAGTCTACGCTTTGATCGTTCCTGGAAGACCAGTAGTAGTTTCCGATGCACGTCTGGTGGCATTCTGTAATCTGTGGACTATCAGAGTGTTGATGAAACACAGAAATTGAATCGGGATTGAACACAACAGTCACCATTCGCACTTTCCTTCATGGGAATAATGTCTCAAACAGTCTACGCTTTGATCGTTCTCAGGAAGACCAGTAGTAGTTTCCGATTCACATCTGAAATTATTCTGTAATCTGAGGACTATCAGAGTGTTGATGAAACACAGAAATTGCATCGGGGTTGAATACAACAGTCACCATGCGCACTTCCCTCAATGGGGGTAATGTCTCAAAGAGTTTACGCTTTGATGATCGATGGAAGACCAGCAGTAGTTTCCGATGCACATCTGGAGGCCATCTGTAATCTGTGGACTATCAGAGTGTTGATGAAACACAGAAATTGCATCGGGATTGAATACAACAGTCACCATGCGCACTTTCCTCCACGGCAGTAATGTCTCAAACAGTCTACGCTTTGATCGTTCCCTGGAAGACCAGTAGTAGTTTCCGATGAACATCTGGAGGACATCTGTAATCTGTGGACTATCAGAGTGTTGATGAAACACAGAAATTGCATCGGGAATGAATACAACAGTCACCATGCGCACTTTCTTCCATGGGAGTAATGTCTCAAACAGTCTACGATTTGATCGTTCCCTGGAAGACCAGTAGTAGTTTCCGATGCACATCTGGAGGCATTCTGTAATCTGTGGACTATCAGGGTGTTGATGAAACACAGAAATTGCATCGGGATTGAATACAACAGTCACCATGCGCACTTTCCTCCACGGCAGTAATGTCTCAAACAGTCTACGCTTTGATCGTTCTTTGGAAGACCAGTAGTAGTTTCCGATGAACATCTGGAGGCATTCTGTAATCTGTGAACTATCAGAGAGTTGATGAAACACAGAAATTGCATCGGGATTGAATACAACAGACACCATGCGCACTTTCCTCCATGGGAGTAATGTCTCTAACAGTCTACGGTTTGATCGTTCCCTGGAAGACCAGTAGTACTTTCCCATGCACATCTGGATTCATTCTGTAATCTGTGGACTATCAGAGTGTTGATGAAACACAGAAATTGCATCGGGATTGAATACAACAGTCACCATGCGCACTTTCCTCCATGGGAGTAGTGTCTCTAACAGTCTACGCTTTGATCGTTCCCTGGAAGACCAGTAGAGCTTTCCGATGCACATCTGGAGGCTTTCCGTAAACTGTGGACTATCAGAGTGTTGATGAAGCACAGAAATTGCATGGGGATTGAATACAAAAGTCACCATGCGCACTTTCCTCTATGGGAGTAATGTCTCAAAGAGTTTACGCAATGATCGTTCGATGGAAGACCAGTAGTAGTTTCCGATGCACATCTGTAGGCATTCTGTAATCTGTGGACTATCAGTGTGTTGATGAAACACAGAAATTGCATCGGGATTGAATACAACAGTCACCATGCGCACATTCCTCCATCCGAGTAATGTCTCTAACAGTCTACGCTTTGATTGTTCCCTGGAAGACCAGTAGTAGTTTCTGTTGCACATCTGCAGGCTTTCCGTAATTTGTGGACTATCAGAGTGTTGATGAAACACAGAAATTGCATCGGGATTGAATACAACAGTCACCATGCGCACTTTCCTCCATGGGAGTAATGTCTCAAACAGTCTACGCTTTGATCGTTCCCTGGAAGACCAGTAGTAGTTTCCGATGAACATCTGGAGGCATTCTGTAATCCGTGGACTATCAGAGTGTTGATGAAACACAGAAATTGCATCGGGATTGAATACAACAGTCACCATGCGAACTTTCGTCCATGGCAGTAATGTCTCAAACAGTCTACGCTTTGATCGTTCCCTGGAAGACCAGTAGTAGTTTCCGATGCACATCTGGTGGCATTCTGTAATCTGTGGACTATCAGAGTATTGATGAAAAACAGAAGTTGCATAGGGATTGAATACAACAGTCACTATGCGCACTTTCCTCCACGGGAGTAATGTCTCAAACAGTCTACGCTTTGATCGGTCCCTGGAAGACCAGTAGTAGTTTCCGATGCACATCTGGTGGCATTCTGTAATCTGTGGATAATCAGAGTGTTGATGGAACACAGAAATTGAATCGCAATTGAATACAACAGTCACCATGCGCACTTTCCTCCACGGGAGTAATGTCTCAAACAGTCTACGCTCTGATCGTTCCCTGGAAGACCAGCAGTAGTTTCCGATGCACATCTGGTGGCATTCTGTAATCTGTGGAGTATCAGAGTGTTGATTAAATACAGAAACTGCATCGGGATTGAATACAACAGTCACCATGCGCACTTTCCTCCACGGGAGTAATGTCTCAAACAATCTACGCTTTGATCGTTCCTGGAAGACCAGTAGTAGTTTCCGATGCACGTCTGGTGGCTTTCTGTAATCTGTGGACTATCAGAGTGTTGATGAAACAAAGAAATTGCATCGGGGTTGAATACAACAGTCACCATGCGCACTTCCCTCAATGGGAGTAATGTCTCAAAGAATTTACGCTTTGATCATCGATGGAAGACCAGCAGTAGTTTCCGATGCACATCTGGAGGCATTCTGTAATCGGTGGACTATCAGAGTGTTGATGAAACACAGAAATTGCATCGGGATTGAATACAACAGTCACCATGCGCACTTTCTACGATGGGAGTATTGTCTCAAACAGTCTACGATTTGATCGTTCATTGGAATACCAGTAGTACTTTCCGATGCACATCTGGACGCATTCTGTAATCTGTGGAGTATCAGAGTGTTGATGAAACACAGAAATTGCATCGGGATTGAATACAACAGTCACCATGCGCACTTCCCTCAATGGGAGTAATGTCTCAAAGAGTTTACGCTTTGATCGTTCGATGGAAGACCAGTAGTAGTTTCCGATGCACATCTGGAGGCATACTGTAATGTGTGGACTATCAGAGGGTTGATGAAACACAGAAATTGCATCGGGATTGAATACAACAGTCACCATGCGCACTTCCCTCAATGGGAGTAATGTCTCAAAGAGTTTACGCTTTGATCGTTCGATGGAAGACCAGTAGTAGTTTCCGATGCACATCTGGAGGCATTCTGTAATCTGTGGACTATCAGAGTGTTGATGAAACACAGAAATTGCATCGGAATAGAATACAACAGTCACCATGCGCACTTTCCTCCATGGGAGTAATGTCTCTAACAGTCTACGCTTTGATCGTTCCCTGTAAGACCAGTAGTAGTTTCCGATGCACATCTGGAGGCATTGTGTAATCTGTGGACTATCAGAGTGTTGATGAAACACAGAAATTGCATCGGGATTGAATACAACAGTCACCATGCGAACTTTCCTCCATGGGAGTAATATTCACACAGTCTCCGCTTTGATCGTTCCCTGGAAGACCAGTAGTAGTTTCCGATGCACATCTGGAGGCATTCTGTAATCTGTGGACTATCAGAGTGTTGATGAAACACAGAAATTGCATCGGGATTGAATACAACAGTCACCATGCGCACTTTCCTCCATGGGAGTAAAGTCTCTAACAGTCTACGCTTTCATCGTTCCCTGGAAGACCAGTAGTAGTTTCCGATGAACATCTGGAGGCATTCTGTAATCTGTGGACTATCAGAATGTTGATGAAACACAGAAATTGCATCGGGATTGAATACAACAGTCACCATGCGCACTTTCCTCCATGGGAGTAATGTCTCAAACAGTCTACGATTTGATCGATCCCTGGAAGACCAGTAGTAGTATCCGATGCACATCTGGACGCATTCTGTAATCTGTGGACTATCAGAGTGTTGATGAAACACAGAAATTGCATCGGGATTGAATACAACAGTCACCATGCGCACTTTCCTCCATGGGAGTAAAGTCTCTAACAGTCTACGCTTTGATCGTTCCCTGGAAGATCAGTAGTACTTTCCGATGCACATATGGAGCCTTTCCGTAAACTGTGGACTATCAGAGTGTTGATAAAGCACAGAAATTGCATCGGGATTGAATACAACAGTCACCATGCGCACTTTCCTCCATGGGAGTAATGTCTCAAACAGTCAACTCTTTGATCGTACCCTGGAAGATCAGTAGTAGTTTCCGATGCACATCTGGAGGCATTCTGTAATCTGTGGACTATCAGAGTGTTGATGAAACACAGAAATTGCATCGGGATTGAATTCAACAGTCACCATGCGCACTTACCTCCATGGGAGTAATGTCTCTAACATTCTACGCTTTGATCGTTACCTGGAAGACCAGTAGTACTTTCCGATGCACATCTAGAGGCATTCTGTAATCTGTGGACTATCAGAGTGTTGATGAAACACAGAAATTGCATCGGGATTGAATACAACAGTCGCCATGCTCACTTTCTTTCATGGGAGTAATTCTCAAACACCCTACGCTTTGATAGTTCCCTGGAAGACCAGTAGTAGTTTCCGATGCACATCTGGAGGCATTCTGTAATCTGTGGACTATCAGAGTGTTGATGAAACACAGAAATTGCATCGGGATTGAATACAACAGTCACCATGCGCACTTTCCTCCATGGGAGTAATGACTCTAACAGTCTACGCTTTGATCGTTCCCTGGAAGACCAGTAGTAGTTTCCGATTCACATCTGAAAGCATTCTGTAATCTGAGGACTATCAGAGTGTTGATGAAACACAGAAATTGCATCGGGGTTGAATACAACAGTCACCACGCGCACTTCCCTCAATGGGAGTAATGTCTCAAAGAGTTTACGCTTTGATCATCGATGGAAGACCAGCAGTAGTTTCCGATGCACATCTGGAGGCATTCTGTAATCTGTGGACTATCAGAGTGTTGATGAAACACAGAAATTGCATCGGGATTGAATACAACAGTCACCATGCGCACTTTCCTCCATGGGAGTAATGTCTCAACCAGTCTACGCTTTGATCGTTCCCTGGAAGACCAGTAGTAGTTTCTGATGAACATCTGGAGGCCATCTGTAATCTGTGGACTATCAGAGTGTTGATGAAACACAGAAATTGCATCGGGAATGAATACAACATTCACCATGCGCACTTTCTTCCATGGGAGTAATGTCTCAAACAGTCTACGATTTGATCGTTCCCTGGAAGACCAGTAGTAGTTTCCGATGCACATCTGGAGGCATTCTGTAATCTGTGGACTATCAGGGTGTTGATGAAACACAGAAATTGCATCGGGATTGAATACAACAGTCACCATGCGCACTTTCCTCCACGGCAGTAATGTCTCAAACAGTCTACGCTTTGATCGTTCATTGGAAGACCAGTAGTAGTTTCCGATGAATATCTGGAAGCATTCTGTAATCGGTGGAGTATCAGAGAGTTGATGAAACACAGAAATTGCATCGGGATTGAATACAACAGACACCATGAGCACTTTCCTCCATGGGAGTAATATCTCTAACAGTCTACGATTTGATCGTTCCCTGGAAGACCAGTAGTAGTTTCCGATGCACATCTGGTGGCATTCTGTAATCTGTGGATAATCAGAGTGTTGATGGAACACAGAAATTGAATCGCAATTGAATACAACAGTCACCATGCGCACTTTCCTCCACGGGAGTAATGTCTCAAACAGTCTACGCTCTGATCGTTCCCTGGAAGACCAGCAGTAGTTTCCGATGCACATCTGGTGGCATTCTGTAATCTGTGGAGTATCAGAGTGTTGATTAAATACAGAAACTGCATCGGGATTGAATACAACAGTCACCATGCGCACTTTCCTCCACGGGAGTAATGTCTCAAACAATCTACGCTTTGATCGTTCCTGGAAGACCAGTAGTAGTTTCCGATGCACGTCTGGTGGCTTTCTGTAATCTGTGGACTATCAGAGTGTTGATGAAACAAAGAAATTGCATCGGGGTTGAATACAACAGTCACCATGCGCACTTCCCTCAATGGGAGTAATGTCTCAAAGAATTTACGCTTTGATCATCGATGGAAGACCAGCAGTAGTTTCCGATGCACATCTGGAGGCATTCTGTAATCGGTGGACTATCAGAGTGTTGATGAAACACAGAAATTGCATCGGGATTGAATACAACAGTCACCATGCGCACTTTCTACGATGGGAGTATTGTCTCAAACAGTCTACGATTTGATCGTTCATTGGAATACCAGTAGTACTTTCCGATGCACATCTGGACGCATTCTGTAATCTGTGGAGTATCAGAGTGTTGATGAAACACAGAAATTGCATCGGGATTGAATACAACAGTCACCATGCGCACTTCCCTCAATGGGAGTAATGTCTCAAAGAGTTTACGCTTTGATCGTTCGATGGAAGACCAGTAGTAGTTTCCGATGCACATCTGGAGGCATACTGTAATGTGTGGACTATCAGAGGGTTGATGAAACACAGAAATTGCATCGGGATTGAATACAACAGTCACCATGCGCACTTCCCTCAATGGGAGTAATGTCTCAAAGAGTTTACGCTTTGATCGTTCGATGGAAGACCAGTAGTAGTTTCCGATGCACATCTGGAGGCATTCTGTAATCTGTGGACTATCAGAGTGTTGATGAAACACAGAAATTGCATCGGAATAGAATACAACAGTCACCATGCGCACTTTCCTCCATGGGAGTAATGTCTCTAACAGTCTACGCTTTGATCGTTCCCTGTAAGACCAGTAGTAGTTTCCGATGCACATCTGGAGGCATTGTGTAATCTGTGGACTATCAGAGTGTTGATGAAACACAGAAATTGCATCGGGATTGAATACAACAGTCACCATGCGAACTTTCCTCCATGGGAGTAATATTCACACAGTCTCCGCTTTGATCGTTCCCTGGAAGACCAGTAGTAGTTTCCGATGCACATCTGGAGGCATTCTGTAATCTGTGGACTATCAGAGTGTTGATGAAACACAGAAATTGCATCGGGATTGAATACAACAGTCACCATGCGCACTTTCCTCCATGGGAGTAAAGTCTCTAACAGTCTACGCTTTCATCGTTCCCTGGAAGACCAGTAGTAGTTTCCGATGAACATCTGGAGGCATTCTGTAATCTGTGGACTATCAGAATGTTGATGAAACACAGAAATTGCATCGGGATTGAATACAACAGTCACCATGCGCACTTTCCTCCATGGGAGTAATGTCTCAAACAGTCTACGATTTGATCGATCCCTGGAAGACCAGTAGTAGTATCCGATGCACATCTGGACGCATTCTGTAATCTGTGGACTATCAGAGTGTTGATGAAACACAGAAATTGCATCGGGATTGAATACAACAGTCACCATGCGCACTTTCCTCCATGGGAGTAAAGTCTCTAACAGTCTACGCTTTGATCGTTCCCTGGAAGATCAGTAGTACTTTCCGATGCACATATGGAGCCTTTCCGTAAACTGTGGACTATCAGAGTGTTGATAAAGCACAGAAATTGCATCGGGATTGAATACAACAGTCACCATGCGCACTTTCCTCCATGGGAGTAATGTCTCAAACAGTCAACTCTTTGATCGTACCCTGGAAGATCAGTAGTAGTTTCCGATGCACATCTGGAGGCATTCTGTAATCTGTGGACTATCAGAGTGTTGATGAAACACAGAAATTGCATCGGGATTGAATTCAACAGTCACCATGCGCACTTACCTCCATGGGAGTAATGTCTCTAACATTCTACGCTTTGATCGTTACCTGGAAGACCAGTAGTACTTTCCGATGCACATCTAGAGGCATTCTGTAATCTGTGGACTATCAGAGTGTTGATGAAACACAGAAATTGCATCGGGATTGAATACAACAGTCGCCATGCTCACTTTCTTTCATGGGAGTAATTCTCAAACACCCTACGCTTTGATAGTTCCCTGGAAGACCAGTAGTAGTTTCCGATGCACATCTGGAGGCATTCTGTAATCTGTGGACTATCAGAGTGTTGATGAAACACAGAAATTGCATCGGGATTGAATACAACAGTCACCATGCGCACTTTCCTCCATGGGAGTAATGACTCTAACAGTCTACGCTTTGATCGTTCCCTGGAAGACCAGTAGTAGTTTCCGATTCACATCTGAAAGCATTCTGTAATCTGAGGACTATCAGAGTGTTGATGAAACACAGAAATTGCATCGGGGTTGAATACAACAGTCACCACGCGCACTTCCCTCAATGGGAGTAATGTCTCAAAGAGTTTACGCTTTGATCATCGATGGAAGACCAGCAGTAGTTTCCGATGCACATCTGGAGGCATTCTGTAATCTGTGGACTATCAGAGTGTTGATGAAACACAGAAATTGCATCGGGATTGAATACAACAGTCACCATGCGCACTTTCCTCCATGGGAGTAATGTCTCAACCAGTCTACGCTTTGATCGTTCCCTGGAAGACCAGTAGTAGTTTCTGATGAACATCTGGAGGCCATCTGTAATCTGTGGACTATCAGAGTGTTGATGAAACACAGAAATTGCATCGGGAATGAATACAACATTCACCATGCGCACTTTCTTCCATGGGAGTAATGTCTCAAACAGTCTACGATTTGATCGTTCCCTGGAAGACCAGTAGTAGTTTCCGATGCACATCTGGAGGCATTCTGTAATCTGTGGACTATCAGGGTGTTGATGAAACACAGAAATTGCATCGGGATTGAATACAACAGTCACCATGCGCACTTTCCTCCACGGCAGTAATGTCTCAAACAGTCTACGCTTTGATCGTTCATTGGAAGACCAGTAGTAGTTTCCGATGAATATCTGGAAGCATTCTGTAATCGGTGGAGTATCAGAGAGTTGATGAAACACAGAAATTGCATCGGGATTGAATACAACAGACACCATGAGCACTTTCCTCCATGGGAGTAATATCTCTAACAGTCTACGGTTTGATCGTTCCCTGGAAGACCAGTAGTACTTTCCCATGCACATCTGGATTCATTCTGTAATCTGTGGACTATCAGAGATTTGATGAAACACAGAAAGTGCATCGGGATTGAATACAACAGTCACCATGCTCACTTTCCTTCATGGGAGTAATGACTCAAACACTCTACCCTTTGATCGTTCCCTGGAAGACCAGTAGTAGTTTCCGATGCACATCTGGAGGCATTCTGTAATCTGTGGACTATCAGAGTGTTGATGAAACACAGAAATTGCATCGGGATTGAATACAACAGTCACCATGCGCACTTTCCTCCATGGGAGTAGTGTCTCTAACAGTCTACGCTTTGATCGTTCCCTGGAAGACCAGTAGAGCTTTCCGATGCAAATCTGGAGGCTTTCCGTAAACTGTGGACTATCAGAGTGTTGATGAAGCACAGAAATTGCATGGGGATTGAATACAACAGTCACCATGCGCACTTTCCTCTATGGGAGTAATGTCTCATAGAGTTTACGCTTTGATCGTTCGACGGAAGACCAGTAGTAGTTTCCGATGAACATCTGGAGGCATTCTGTAATCTGTGGACTATCAGAGAGTTGATGAAACACAGAAATTGCATCATGATTGAATACAACAGTCACCATGCGCACATTCCTCCATGCGAGTAATGTCTCTAACAGTCTACGCTTTGATTGTTCCCTGGAAGACCAGTAGTAGTTTCTGTTGCACATCTGCAGGCTTTCCGTAATTTGTGGACTATCAGAGTGTTGATGAAACACAGAAATTGCATCGGGATTGAATACAACAGTCACCATGCGCACTTTCCTCCATGGGAGTAATGTCTCAAACAGTCTACGCTTTGATCGTTCCCTGGAAGACCAGTAGTAGTTTCCGATGAACATCTGGAGGCATTCTGTAATCCGTGGACTATCAGAGTGTTGATGAAACACAGAAATTGCATCGGGATTGAATACAACAGTCACCATGCGAACTTTCGTCCATGGCAGTAACGTCTCAAACAGTCTACGCTTTGATCGTTCCCTGGAAGACCAGTAGTAGTTTCCGATGCACATCTGGTGGCATTCTGTAATCTGTGGACTATCAGAGTATTGATGAAAAACAGAAGTTGCATAGGGATTGAATACAACAGTCACCAAGCGCACTTTCCTCCACGGGAGTAATGTCTCAAACAGTCTACGCTTTGATCGGTCCCTGGAAGACCAGTAGTAGTTTCCGATGCACATCTGGTGGCATTCTGTAATCTGTGGATAATCAGAGTGTTGATGGAATACAGAAATTGAATCGCAATTGAATACAACAGTCACCATGCGCACTTTCCACCACGGGAGTAATGTCTCAAACAGTCTACGCTTTGATCGCTCCCTGGAAGACCAGCAGTAGTTTCCGATGCACATCTGGTGGCATTCTGTAGTCTGTGGAGTATCAGAGTGTAGATTAAACACAGAAACTGCATCGGGATTGAATACAACAGTCAACATGCGCACTTTCCTCCACGGGAGTAATGTCTCAAACAGTCTACGCTTTGATCGTTCCTGGAAGACCAGTAGTAGTTTCCGATGCACGTCTGGTGGCATTCTGTAATCTGTGGACTATCAGAGTGTTGATGAAACACAGAAATTGCCTCGGGATTGAATACAACAGTCACCATGCGCACTTTCCTTCATGTGAATAATGTCTCAAACAGTCTACGTTTTGATCGTTCCCAGGAAGACCAGTAGCAGTTTCCGATGCACATCTGAAAGCATTCTGTAATCTGAGGACTATCAGAGTGTTGATGAAACAAAGAAATTGCATCGGGGTTGAATACAACAGTCACCATGCGCACTTCCCTCAATGGGAGTAATGTCTCAAAGAATTTACGCTTTGATCATCGATGGAAGACCAGCAGTAGTTTCCGATGCACATCTGGAGGCATTCTGTAATCGGTGGACTATCAGAGTGTTGATGAAACACAGAAATTGCATCGGGATTGAATACAACAGTCACCATGCGCACTTTCTACTATGGGAGTATTGTCTCAAACAGTCTACGATTTGATCGTTCATTGGAATACCAGTAGTACTTTCCGATGCACATCTGGACGCATTCTGTAATCTGTGGAGTATCAGAGTGTTGATGAAACACAGAAATTGCATCGGGATTGAATACAACAGTCACCATGCGAACTTCCCTCAATGGGAGTAATGTCTCAAAGAGTTTACGCTTTGATCGTTCGATGGAAGACCAGTAGTAGTTTCCGATGCACATCTGGAGGCATACTGTAATCTGTGGACTATCAGAGTGTTGATGAAACACAGAAATTGCATCGGGATTGAATACAACAGACACCATGAGCACTTTCCTCCATGGGAGTAATATCTCTAACAGTCTACGGTTTGATCGTTCCCTGGAAGACCAGTAGTACTTTCCCATGCACATCTGGATTCATTCTGTAATCTGTGGACTATCAGAGATTTGATGAAACACAGAAAGTGCATCGGGATTGAATACAACAGTCACCATGCTCACTTTCCTTCATGGGAGTAATGACTCAAACACTCTACCCTTTGATCGTTCCCTGGAAGACCAGTAGTAGTTTCCGATGCACATCTGGAGGCATTCTGTAATCTGTGGACTATCAGAGTGTTGATGAAACACAGAAATTGCATCGGGATTGAATACAACAGTCACCATGCGCACTTTCCTCCATGGGAGTAGTGTCTCTAACAGTCTACGCTTTGATCGTTCCCTGGAAGACCAGTAGAGCTTTCCGATGCACATCTGGAGGCTTTCCGTAAACTGTGGACTATCAGAGTGTTGATGAAGCACAGAAATTGCATGGGGATTGAATACAACAGTCACCATGCGCACTTTCCTCTATGGGAGTAATGTCTCAAAGAGTTTACGCTTTGATCGTTCGACGGAAGACCAGTAGTAGTTTCCGATGAACATCTGGAGGCATTCTGTAATCTGTGGACTATCAGAGAGTTGATGAAACACAGAAATTGCATCATGATTGAATACAACAGTCACCATGCGCACATTCCTCCATGCGAGTAATGTCTCTAACAGTCTACGCTTTGATTGTTCCCTGGAAGACCAGTAGTAGTTTCTGTTGCACATCTGCAGGCTTTCCGTAATTTGTGGACTATCAGAGTGTTGATGAAACACAGAAATTGCATCGGGATTGAATACAACAGTCACCATGCGCACTTTCCTCCACGGGAGTAATGTCTCAAACAGTCTACGCTTTGATCGGTCCCTGGAAGACCAGTAGTAGTTTCCGATGCACATCTGGTGGCATTCTGTAATCTGTGGATAATCAGAGTGTTGATGGAATACAGAAATTGAATCGCAATTGAATACAACAGTCACCATGCGCACTTTCCACCACGGGAGTAATGTCTCAAACTGTCTACGCTTTGATCGCTCCCTGGAAGACCAGCAGTAGTTTCCGATGCACATCTGGTGGCATTCTGTAGTCTGTGGAGTATCAGAGTGTAGATTAAACACAGAAACTGCATCGGGATTGAATACAACAGTCAACATGCGCACTTTCCTCCACGGGAGTAATGTCTCAAACAGTCTACGCTTTGATCGTTCCTGGAAGACCAGTAGTAGTTTCCGATGCACGTCTGGTGGCATTCTGTAATCTGTGGACTATCAGAGTGTTGATGAAACACAGAAATTGCCTCGGGATTGAATACAACAGTCACCATGCGCACTTTCCTTCATGTGAATAATGTCTCAAACAGTCTACGTTTTGATCGTTCCCAGGAAGACCAGTAGCAGTTTCCGATGCACATCTGAAAGCATTCTGTAATCTGAGTACTATCAGAGTGTTGATGAAACAAAGAAATTGCATCGGGGTTGAATACAACAGTCACCATGCGCACTTCCCTCAATGGGAGTAATGTCTCAAAGAATTTACGCTTTGATCATCGATGGAAGACCAGCAGTAGTTTCCGATGCACATCTGGAGGCATTCTGTAATCGGTGGACTATCAGAGTGTTGATGAAACACAGAAATTGCATCGGGATTGAATACAACAGTCACCATGCGCACTTTCTACTATGGGAGTATTGTCTCAAACAGTCTACGATTTGATCGTTCATTGGAATACCAGTAGTACTTTCCGATGCACATCTGGACGCATTCTGTAATCTGTGGAGTATCAGAGTGTTGATGAAACACAGAAATTGCATCGGGATTGAATACAACAGTCACCATGCGAACTTCCCTTAATGGGAGTAATGTCTCAAAGAGTTTACGCTTTGATCGTTCGATGGAAGACCAGTAGTAGTTTCCGATGCACATCTGGAGGCATACTGTAATCTGTGGACTATCAGAGTGTTGATGAAACACAGAAATTGCATCGGGATTGAATACAACAGTCACCATGCGAACTTCCCTTAATGGGAGTAATGTCTCAAAGAGTTTACGCTTTGATCGTTCGATGGAAGACCAGTAGTAGTTTCCGATGCACATCTGGAGGCATACTGTAATGTGTGGACTATCAGAGGGTTGATGAAACACAGAAATTGCATCGGGATTGAATACAACAGTCACCATGCGCACTTCCCTCAATGGGAGTAATGTCTCAAAGAGTTTACGCTTTGATCGTTCGATGGAAGACCAGTAGTAGTTTCCGATGCACATCTGGAGGCATTCTGTAATCTGTGGACTATCAGAGTGTTGATGAAACACAGAAATTGCATCGGGATAGAATACAACAGTCACCATGCGCACTTTCCTCCATGGGAGTAATGTCTCTAACAGTCTACGCTTTGATCGTTCCCTGGAGGACCAGTAGTAGTTTCCGATGCACATCTGGAGGCATTGTGTAATCTGTGGACTATCAGAGTGTTGATGAAACACAGAAATTGCATCGGGATTGAATACAACAGTCACCATGCGAACTTTCCTCCATGGGAGTAATATTCACACAGTCTCCGCTTTGATCGTTCCCTGGAAGACCAGTAGTAGTTTCCGATGCACATCTGGAGGCATTCTGTAATCTGTGGACTATCAGAGTGTTGATGAAACACAGAAATTGCATCGGGATTGAATACAACAGTCACCATGCGCACTTTCCTCCATGGGAGTAAAGTCTCTAACAGTCTACGATTTGATCGTTCCCTGGAAGACCAGTAGTAGTTTCCGATGAACATCTGGAGGCATTCTGTAATCTGTGGACTATCAGAGTGTTGATGAAACACAGAAATTGCATCGGGATTGAATACAACAGTCGCCATGCTCACTTTCTTTCATGGGAGTAATTCTCAAACACCCTACGCTTTGATAGTTCCCTGGAAGACCAGTAGTAGTTTCCGATGCACATCTGGAGGCATTCTGTAATCTGTGGACTATCAGAGTGTTGATAAAGCACAGAAATTGCATCGGGATTGAATACAACAGTCGCCATGCTCACTTTCTTTCATGGGAGTAATTCTCAAACACCCTACGCTTTGATAGTTCCCTGGAAGACCAGTAGTACTTTCCGATGCACATATGGAGCCTTTCCGTAAACTGTGGACTATCAGAGTGTTGATAAAGCACAGAAATTGCATCGGGATTGAATACAACAGTCACCATGCGCACTTTCCTCCATGGGAGTAATGTCTCAAACAGTCAACTCTTTGATCGTACCCTGGAAGATCAGTAGTAGTTTCCGATGCACATCTGGAGGCATTCTGTAATCTGTGGACTATCAGAGTGTTGATGAAACACAGAAATTGCATCGGGATTGAATTCAACAGTCACCATGCGCACTTACCTCCATGGGAGTAATGTCTCTAACATTCTACGCTTTGATCGTTACCTGGAAGACCAGTAGTACTTTCCGATGCACATCTGGAGGCATTCTGTAATCTGTGGACTATCAGAGTGTTGATGAAACACAGAAATTGCATCGGGATTGAATACAACAGTCACCATGCGCACTTTCCTCCATGGGAGTAATGACTATAACAGTCTACGCTTTGATCGTTCCCTGGAAGACCAGTAGTAGTTTCCGATTCACATCTGAAAGCATTCTGTAATCTGAGGACTATCAGAGTGTTGATGAAACACAGAAATTGCATCGGGGTTGAATACAACAGTCACCACGCGCACTTCCCGCAATGGGAGTAATGTCTCAAAGAGTTTACGCTTTGATCATCGATGGAAGACCAGCAGTAGTTTCCGATGCACATCTGGAGGCATTCTGTAATCTGCGGACTATCAGAGTGTTGATGAAACACAGAAATTGCATCGGGATTGAATACAACAGTCACCATGCGCACTTTCCTCCATGGGAGTAATGTCTCAACCAGTCTACGCTTTGATCGTTCCCTGGAAGACCAGTAGTAGTTTCCGATGAACATCTGGAGGCCATCTGTAATCTGTGGACTATCAGAGTGTTGATGAAACACAGAAATTGCATCGGGAATGAATACAACAGTCACCATGCGCACTTTCTTCCATGGGAGTAATGTCTCAAACAGTCTACGATTTGATCGTTCCCTGGAAGACCAGTAGTAGTTTCCGATGCACATCTGGAGGCATTCTGTAATCTGTGGACTATCAGAGAGTTGATGAAACACAGAAATTGCATCGGGATTGAATACAACAGACACCATGCGCACTTTCCTCCATGGGAGTAATGTCTCTAACAGTCTACGGTTTGATCGTTCCCTGGAAGACCAGTAGTACTTTCCCATGCACATCTGGATACATTCTGTAATCTGTGGACTATCAGAGATTTGATGAAACACAGAGAGTGCATCGGGATTGAATACAACAGTCACCATGCTCACTTTCCTTCATGGGAGTAATGACTCAAACACTCTACACTTTGATCGTTCCCTGGAAGACCAGTAGTAGTTTCCGATGCACATCTGGAGGCATTCTGTAATCTGTGGACTATCAGAGTGTTGATGAAACACAGAAATTGCATCGGGATTGAATACAACAGTCACCATGCGCACTTTCCTCCATGGGAGTAGTGTCTCTAACAGTCTACGCTTTGATCGTTCCCAGGAAGACCAGTAGAGCTTTCCGATGCACTTCTGGAGGCTTTCCGTAAACTGTGGACTATCAGAGTGTTGATGAAGCACAGAAATTGCATGGGGATTGAATACAACAGTCACCATACGCACTTTCCTCTATGGGAGTAATGTCTCAAAGAGTTTACGCTTTGATCGTTCGACGGAAGACCAGTAGTAGTTTCCGATGAACATCTGGTGGCATTCTGTAATCTGTGGACTATCAGAGTATTGATGAAAAACAGAAGTTGCATAGGGATTGAATACAACAGTCACCATGCGCACTTTCCTCCACGGGAGTAATGTCTCAAACAGTCTACGCTTTGATCGGTCCCTGGAAGACCAGTAGTAGTTTCCGATGCACATCTGGTGGCATTCTGTAATCTGTGGATAATCAGAGTGTTGATGGAATACAGAAATTGAATCGCAATTGAATACAACAGTCACCATGCGCACTTTCCACCACGGGAGTAATGTCTCAAACTGTCTACGCTTTGATCGCTCCCTGGAAGACCAGCAGTAGTTTCCGATGCACATCTGGTGGCATTCTGTAGTCTGTGGAGTATCAGAGTGTAGATTAAACACAGAAACTGCATCGGGATTGAATACAACAGTCAACATGCGCACTTTCCTCCACGGGAGTAATGTCTCAAACAGTCTACGCTTTGATCGTTCCTGGAAGACCAGTAGTAGTTTCCGATGCACGTCTGGTGGCATTCTGTAATCTGTGGACTATCAGAGTGTTGATGAAACACAGAAATTGCCTCGGGATTGAATACAACAGTCACCATGCGCACTTTCCTTCATGTGAATAATGTCTCAAACAGTCTACGTTTTGATCGTTCCCAGGAAGACCAGTAGCAGTTTCCGATGCACATCTGAAAGCATTCTGTAATCTGAGTACTATCAGAGTGTTGATGAAACAAAGAAATTGCATCGGGGTTGAATACAACAGTCACCATGCGCACTTCCCTCAATGGGAGTAATGTCTCAAAGAATTTACGCTTTGATCATCGATGGAAGACCAGCAGTAGTTTCCGATGCACATCTGGAGGCATTCTGTAATCGGTGGACTATCAGAGTGTTGATGAAACACAGAAATTGCATCGGGATTGAATACAACAGTCACCATGCGCACTTTCTACTATGGGAGTATTGTCTCAAACAGTCTACGATTTGATCGTTCATTGGAATACCAGTAGTACTTTCCGATGCACATCTGGACGCATTCTGTAATCTGTGGAGTATCAGAGTGTTGATGAAACACAGAAATTGCATCGGGATTGAATACAACAGTCACCATGCGAACTTCCCTTAATGGGAGTAATGTCTCAAAGAGTTTACGCTTTGATCGTTCGATGGAAGACCAGTAGTAGTTTCCGATGCACATCTGGAGGCATACTGTAATCTGTGGACTATCAGAGTGTTGATGAAACACAGAAATTGCATCGGGATTGAATACAACAGTCACCATGCGAACTTCCCTTAATGGGAGTAATGTCTCAAAGAGTTTACGCTTTGATCGTTCGATGGAAGACCAGTAGTAGTTTCCGATGCACATCTGGAGGCATACTGTAATGTGTGGACTATCAGAGGGTTGATGAAACACAGAAATTGCATCGGGATTGAATACAACAGTCACCATGCGCACTTCCCTCAATGGGAGTAATGTCTCAAAGAGTTTACGCTTTGATCGTTCGATGGAAGACCAGTAGTAGTTTCCGATGCACATCTGGAGGCATTCTGTAATCTGTGGACTATCAGAGTGTTGATGAAACACAGAAATTGCATCGGGATAGAATACAACAGTCACCATGCGCACTTTCCTCCATGGGAGTAATGTCTCTAACAGTCTACGCTTTGATCGTTCCCTGAAGGACCAGTAGTAGTTTCCGATGCACATCTGGAGGCATTGTGTAATCTGTGGACTATCAGAGTGTTGATGAAACACAGAAATTGCATCGGGATTGAATACAACAGTCACCATGCGAACTTTCCTCCATGGGAGTAATTTTCACACAGTCTCCGCTTTGATCGTTCCCTGGAAGACCAGTAGTAGTTTCCGATGCACATCTGGAGGCATTCTGTAATCTGTGGACTATCAGAGTGTTGATGAAACACAGAAATTGCATCGGGATTGAATACAACAGTCACCATGCGCACTTTCCTCCATGGGAGTAAAGTCTCTAACAGTCTACGATTTGATCGTTCCCTGGAAGACCAGTAGTAGTTTCCGATGAACATCTGGAGGCATTCTGTAATCTGTGGACTATCAGAGTGTTGATGAAACACAGAAATTGCATCGGGATTGAATACAACAGTCGCCATGCTCACTTTCTTTCATGGGAGTAATTCTCAAACACCCTACGCTTTGATAGTTCCCTGGAAGACCAGTAGTAGTTTCCGATGCACATCTGGAGGCATTCTGTAATCTGTGGACTATCAGAGTGTTGATAAAGCACAGAAATTGCATCGGGATTGAATACAACAGTCGCCATGCTCACTTTCTTTCATGGGAGTAATTCTCAAACACCCTACGCTTTGATAGTTCCCTGGAAGACCAGTAGTACTTTCCGATGCACATATGGAGCCTTTCCGTAAACTGTGGACTATCAGAGTGTTGATAAAGCACAGAAATTGCATCGGGATTGAATACAACAGTCACCATGCGCACTTTCCTCCATGGGAGTAATGTCTCAAACAGTCAACTCTTTGATCGTACCCTGGAAGATCAGTAGTAGTTTCCGATGCACATCTGGAGGCATTCTGTAATCTGTGGACTATCAGAGTGTTGATGAAACACAGAAATTGCATCGGGATTGAATTCAACAGTCACCATGCGCACTTACCTCCATGGGAGTAATGTCTCTAACATTCTACGCTTTGATCGTTACCTGGAAGACCAGTAGTACTTTCCGATGCACATCTGGAGGCATTCTGTAATCTGTGGACTATCAGAGTGTTGATGAAACACAGAAATTGCATCGGGATTGAATACAACAGTCACCATGCGCACTTTCCTCCATGGGAGTAATGACTATAACAGTCTACGCTTTGATCGTTCCCTGGAAGACCAGTAGTAGTTTCCGATTCACATCTGAAAGCATTCTGTAATCTGAGGACTATCAGAGTGTTGATGAAACACAGAAATTGCATCGGGGTTGAATACAACAGTCACCACGCGCACTTCCCGCAATGGGAGTAATGTCTCAAAGAGTTTACGCTTTGATCATCGATGGAAGACCAGCAGTAGTTTCCGATGCACATCTGGAGGCATTCTGTAATCTGCGGACTATCAGAGTGTTGATGAAACACAGAAATTGCATCGGGATTGAATACAACAGTCACCATGCGCACTTTCCTCCATGGGAGTAATGTCTCAACCAGTCTACGCTTTGATCGTTCCCTGGAAGACCAGTAGTAGTTTCCGATGAACATCTGGAGGCCATCTGTAATCTGTGGACTATCAGAGTGTTGATGAAACACAGAAATTGCATCGGGAATGAATACAACAGTCACCATGCGCACTTTCTTCCATGGGAGTAATGTCTCAAACAGTCTACGATTTGATCGTTCCCTGGAAGACCAGTAGTAGTTTCCGATGCACATCTGGAGGCATTCTGTAATCTGTGGACTATCAGAGAGTTGATGAAACACAGAAATTGCATCGGGATTGAATACAACAGACACCATGCGCACTTTCCTCCATGGGAGTAATGTCTCTAACAGTCTACGGTTTGATCGTTCCCTGGAAGACCAGTAGTACTTTCCCATGCACATCTGGATACATTCTGTAATCTGTGGACTATCAGAGATTTGATGAAACACAGAGAGTGCATCGGGATTGAATACAACAGTCACCATGCTCACTTTCCTTCATGGGAGTAATGACTCAAACACTCTACCCTTTGATCGTTCCCTGGAAGACCAGTAGTAGTTTCCGATGCACATCTGGAGGCATTCTGTAATCTGTGGACTATCAGAGTGTTGATGAAACACAGAAATTGCATCGGGATTGAATACAACAGTCACCATGCGCACTTTCCTCCATGGGAGTAGTGTCTCTAACAGTCTACGCTTTGATCGTTCCCAGGAAGACCAGTAGAGCTTTCCGATGCACTTCTGGAGGCTTTCCGTAAACTGTGGACTATCAGAGTGTTGATGAAGCACAGAAATTGCATGGGGATTGAATACAACAGTCACCATACGCACTTTCCTCTATGGGAGTAATGTCTCAAAGAGTTTACGCTTTGATCGTTCGACGGAAGACCAGTAGTAGTTTCCGATGAACATCTGGAGGCATTCTGTAATCTGTGGACTATCAGAGAGTTGATGAAACACAGAAATTGCATCATGATTGAATACAACAGTCACCATGCGCACATTCCTCCATGCGAGTAATGTCTCTAACAGTCTACGCTTTGATTGTTCCCTGGAAGACCAGTAGTAGTTTCTGTTGCACATCTGCAGGCTTTCCGTAATTTGTGGACTATCAGAGTGTTGATGAAACACAGAAATTGCATCGGGATTGAATACAACAGTCACCATGCGCACTTGCCTCCATGGGAGTAATGTCTCAAACAGTCTACGCTTTGATCGTTCCCTGGAAGACCAGTAGTAGTTTCCGATGAACATCTGGAGGCATTCTGTAATCCGTGGACTATCAGAGTGTTGATGAAACACAGAAATTGCATCGGGATTGAATACAACAGTCACCATGCGAACTTTCGTCCATGGCAGTAATTTCTCAAACAGTCTACGCTTTGATCGTTCCCTGGAAGACCAGTAGTAGTTTCCGATGCACATCTGGTGGCATTCTGTAATCTGTGGACTATCAGAGTATTGATGAAAAACAGAAGTTGCATAGGGATTGAATACAACAGTCACCATGAGCACTTTCCTCCACGGGAGTAATGTCTCAAACAGTCTACGCTTTGATCGGTCCCTGGAAGACCAGTAGTAGTTTCCGATGCACATCTGGTGGCATTCTGTAATCTGTGGATAATCAGAGTGTTGATGGAATACAGAAATTGAATCGCAATTGAATACAACAGTCACCATGCGCACTTTCCACCACGGGAGTAATGTCTCAAACAGTGTACGCTTTGATCGTTCCCTGGAAGACCAGCAGTAGTTTCCGATGCACATCTGGTGGCATTCTGTAATCTGTGGAGTATCAGAGTGTTGATGAAACACAGAAATTGCATCGGGATTGAATACAACAGTCACCATGCGCACTTCCCCCAATGGGAGTAATGTCTCAAAGAGTTTGCGCTTTGATCAATCGATGGAAGACCAGTAGTAGTTTCCGATGCACATCTGGAGGCATACTGTAATGTGTGGACTATCAGAGGGTTGATGAAACACAGAAATTGCATCGGGATTGAATACAACAGTCACCATGCGCACTTCCCTCAATGGGAGTAATGTCTCAAAGAGTTTACGCTTTGATCGTTCGATGGAAGACCAGTAGTAGTTTCCGATGCACATCTGGAGGCATTGTGTAATCTGTGGACTATCAGAGTGTTGATGAAACACAGAAATTGCATCGGGATTGAATACAACAGTCACCATGCGAACTTTCCTCCATGGGAGTAATATTCACACAGTCTCCGCTTTGATCGTTCCCTGGAAGACCAGTAGTAGTTTCCGATGCACATCTGGAGGCATTCTGTAATCTGTGGACTATCAGAGTGTTGATGAAACACAGAAATTGCATCGGGATTGAATACAACAGTCACCATGCGCACTTTCCTCCATGGGAGTAAAGTCTCTAACAGTCTACGCTTTGATCGTTCCCTGGAAGACCAGTAGTAGTTTCCGATGAACATCTGGAGGCATTCTGTAATCTGTGGACTATCAGAGTGTTGATGAAACACAGAAATTGCATCGGGATTGAATACAACAGTCGCCATGCTCACTTTCTTTCATGGGAGTAATTCTCAAACACCCTACGCTTTGATAGTTCCCTGGAAGACCAGTAGTAGTTTCCGATGCACATCTGGAGGCATTCTGTAATCTGTGGACTATCAGAGTGTTGATAAAGCACAGAAATTGCATCGGGATTGAATACAACAGTCGCCATGCTCACTTTCTTTCATGGGAGTAATTCTCAAACACCCTACGCTTTGATAGTTCCCTGGAAGACCAGTAGTACTTTCCGATGCACATATGGAGCCTTTCCGTAAACTGTGGACTATCAGAGTGTTGATAAAGCACAGAAATTGCATCGGGATTGAATACAACAGTCACCATGCGCACTTTCCTCCATGGGAGTAATGTCTCAAACAGTCAACTCTTTGATCGTACCCTGGAAGATCAGTAGTAGTTTCCGATGCACATCTGGAGGCATTCTGTAATCTGTGGACTATCAGAGTGTTGATGAAACACAGAAATTGCATCGGGATTGAATTCAACAGTCACCATGCGCACTTACCTCCATGGGAGTAATGTCTCTAACATTCTACGCTTTGATCGTTACCTGGAAGACCAGTAGTACTTTCCGATGCACATCTGGAGGCATTCTGTAATCTGTGGACTATCAGAGTGTTGATGAAACACAGAAATTGCATCGGGATTGAATACAACAGTCACCATGCGCACTTTCCTCCATGGGAGTAATGACTATAACAGTCTACGCTTTGATCGTTCCCTGGAAGACCAGTAGTAGTTTCCGATTCACATCTGAAAGCATTCTGTAATCTGAGGACTATCAGAGTGTTGATGAAACACAGAAATTGCATCGGGGTTGAATACAACAGTCACCACGCGCACTTCCCGCAATGGGAGTAATGTCTCAAAGAGTTTACGCTTTGATCATCGATGGAAGACCAGCAGTAGTTTCCGATGCACATCTGGAGGCATTCTGTAATCTGCGGACTATCAGAGTGTTGATGAAACACAGAAATTGCATCGGGATTGAATACAACAGTCACCATGCGCACTTTCCTCCATGGGAGTAATGTCTCAACCAGTCTACGCTTTGATCGTTCCCTGGAAGACCAGTAGTAGTTTCCGATGAACATCTGGAGGCCATCTGTAATCTGTGGACTATCAGAGTGTTGATGAAACACAGAAATTGCATCGGGAATGAATACAACAGTCACCATGCGCACTTTCTTCCATGGGAGTAATGTCTCAAACAGTCTACGATTTGATCGTTCCCTGGAAGACCAGTAGTAGTTTCCGATGCACATCTGGAGGCATTCTGTAATCTGTGGACTATCAGAGAGTTGATGAAACACAGAAATTGCATCGGGATTGAATACAACAGACACCATGCGCACTTTCCTCCATGGGAGTAATGTCTCTAACAGTCTACGGTTTGATCGTTCCCTGGAAGACCAGTAGTACTTTCCCATGCACATCTGGATACATTCTGTAATCTGTGGACTATCAGAGATTTGATGAAACACAGAGAGTGCATCGGGATTGAATACAACAGTCACCATGCTCACTTTCCTTCATGGGAGTAATGACTCAAACACTCTACCCTTTGATCGTTCCCTGGAAGACCAGTAGTAGTTTCCGATGCACATCTGGAGGCATTCTGTAATCTGTGGACTATCAGAGTGTTGATGAAACACAGAAATTGCATCGGGATTGAATACAACAGTCACCATGCGCACTTTCCTCCATGGGAGTAGTGTCTCTAACAGTCTACGCTTTGATCGTTCCCAGGAAGACCAGTAGAGCTTTCCGATGCACTTCTGGAGGCTTTCCGTAAACTGTGGACTATCAGAGTGTTGATGAAGCACAGAAATTGCATGGGGATTGAATACAACAGTCACCATACGCACTTTCCTCTATGGGAGTAATGTCTCAAAGAGTTTACGCTTTGATCGTTCGACGGAAGACCAGTAGTAGTTTCCGATGAACATCTGGAGGCATTCTGTAATCTGTGGACTATCAGAGAGTTGATGAAACACAGAAATTGCATCATGATTGAATACAACAGTCACCATGCGCACATTCCTCCATGCGAGTAATGTCTCTAACAGTCTACGCTTTGATTGTTCCCTGGAAGACCAGTAGTAGTTTCTGTTGCACATCTGCAGGCTTTCCGTAATTTGTGGACTATCAGAGTGTTGATGAAACACAGAAATTGCATCGGGATTGAATACAACAGTCACCATGCGCACTTGCCTCCATGGGAGTAATGTCTCAAACAGTCTACGCTTTGATCGTTCCCTGGAAGACCAGTAGTAGTTTCCGATGAACATCTGGAGGCATTCTGTAATCCGTGGACTATCAGAGTGTTGATGAAACACAGAAATTGCATCGGGATTGAATACAACAGTCACCATGCGAACTTTCGTCCATGGCAGTAATGTCTCAAACAGTCTACGCTTTGATCGTTCCCTGGAAGACCAGTAGTAGTTTCCGATGCACATCTGGTGGCATTCTGTAATCTGTGGACTATCAGAGTATTGATGAAAAACAGAAGTTGCATAGGGATTGAATACAACAGTCACCATGAGCACTTTCCTCCACGGGAGTAATGTCTCAAACAGTCTACGCTTTGATCGGTCCCTGGAAGACCAGTAGTAGTTTCCGATGCACATCTGGTGGCATTCTGTAATCTGTGGATAATCAGAGTGTTGATGGAATACAGAAATTGAATCGCAATTGAATACAACAGTCACCATGCGCACTTTCCACCACGGGAGTAATGTCTCAAACAGTCTACGCTTTGATCGTTCCCTGGAAGACCAGCAGTAGTTTCCGATGCACATCTGGTGGCATTCTGTAATCTGTGGAGTATCAGAGTGTTGATGAAACACAGAAATTGCATCGGGATTGAATACAACAGTCACCATGCGCACTTCCCCCAATGGGAGTAATGTCTCAAAGAGTTTGCGCTTTGATCAATCGATGGAAGACCAGTAGTAGTTTCCGATGCACATCTGGAGGCATACTGTAATGTGTGGACTATCAGAGGGTTGATGAAACACAGAAATTGCATCGGGATTGAATACAACAGTCACCATGCGCACTTCCCTCAATGGGAGTAATGTCTCAAAGAGTTTACGCTTTGATCGTTCGATGGAAGACCAGTAGTAGTTTCCGATGCACATCTGGAGGCATTGTGTAATCTGTGGACTATCAGAGTGTTGATGAAACACAGAAATTGCATCGGGATTGAATACAACAGTCACCATGCGAACTTTCCTCCATGGGAGTAATATTCACACAGTCTCCGCTTTGATCGTTCCCTGGAAGACCAGTAGTAGTTTCCGATGCACATCTGGAGGCATTCTGTAATCTGTGGACTATCAGAGTGTTGATGAAACACAGAAATTGCATCGGGATTGAATACAACAGTCACCATGCGCACTTTCCTCCATGGGAGTAAAGTCTCTAACAGTCTACGCTTTGATCGTTCCCTGGAAAACCAGTAGTAGTTTCCGATGAACATCTGGAGGCATTCTGTAATCTGTGGACTATCAGAATGTTGATGAAACACAGAAATTGCATCGGGATTGAATACAACAGTCACCATGCGCACTTTCTTCCATGGGAGTAATGTCTCAAACAGTCTACGATTTGATCGATCCCTGGAAGACCAGTAGTAGTATCCGATGCACATCTGGACGCATTCTGTAATCTGTGGACTATCAGAGTGTTGATGAAACACAGAAATTGCATCGGGATTGAATACAACAGTCACCATGCGCACTTTCCTCCATGGGAGTAAAGTCTCTAACAGTCTACGCTTTGATCGTTCCCTGGAAGAACAGTAGTACTTTCCGATGCACATATGGAGCCTTTCCGTAAACTGTGGACTATCAGAGTGTTGATAAAGCACAGAAATTGCATCGGGATTGAATACAACAGTCACCATGCGCACTTTCCTCCATGGGAGTAATGTCTCAAACAGCCAACTATTTGATCGTACCCTGGAAGATCAGTAGTAGTTTCCGATGCACATCTGGAGGCATTCTGTAATCTGTGGACTATCAGAGTGTTGATGAAACACAGAAATTGCATCGGGATTGAATTCAACAGTCACCATGCGCACTTACCTCCATGGGAGTAATGTCTCTAACATTCTACGCTTTGATCGTTACCTGGAAGACCAGTAGTACTTTCCGATGCACATCTGGTGGCATTCTGTAATCTGTGGACTATCAGAGTGTTGATGAAACACAGAAATTGCATCGGGATTGAATACAACAGTCGCCATGCTCACTTTCTTTCATGGGAGTAATTCTCAAACACCCTACGCTTTGATAGTTCCCTGGAAGACCAGTAGTAGTTTCCGATGCACATCTGGAGGCATTCTGTAATCTGTGGACTATCAGAGTGTTGATGAAACACAGAAATTGCATCGGGATTGAATACAACAGTCACCATGCGCACTTTCCTCCATGGGAGTAATGACTCTAACAGTCTACGCTTTGATCGTTCCCTGGAAGACCAGTAGTAGTTTCCGATTCACATCTGAAAGCATTCTGTAATCTGAGGACTATCAGAGTGTTGATGAAACACAGAAATTGCATCGGGGTTGAATACAACAGTCACCACGCGCACTTCCCTCAATGGGAGTAATGTCTCAAAGAGTTTACGCTTTGATCATCGATGGAAGACCAGCAGTAGTTTCCGATGCACATCTGGAGGCATTCTGTAATCTGTGGACTATCAGAGTGTTGATGAAACACAGAAATTGCATCGGGATTGAATACAACAGTCACCATGCGCACTTTCCTCCATGGGAGTAATGTCTCAACCAGTCTACGCTTTGATCGTTCCCTGGAAGACCAGTAGTAGTTTCCGATGAACATCTGGAGGCCATCTGTAATCTGTGGACTATCAGAGTGTTGATGAAACACAGAAATTGCATCGGGAATGAATACAACAGTCACCATGCGCACTTTCTTCCATGGGAGTAATGTCTCAAACAGTCTACGATTTGATCGTTCCCTGGAAGACCAGTAGTAGTTTCCGATGCACATCTGGAGGCATTCTGTAATCTGTGGACTATCAGGGTGTTGATGAAACACAGAAATTGCATCGGGATTGAATACAACAGTCACCATGCGCACTTTCCTCCACGGCAGTAATGTCTCAAACAGTCTACGCTTTGATCGTTCTTTGGAAGACCAGTAGTAGTTTCCGATGAACATCTGGAGGCATTCTGTAATCTGTGGAGTATCAGAGAGTTGATGAAACACAGAAATTGCATCGGGATTGAATACAACAGACACCATGCGCACTATCCTCCATGGGAGTAATGTCTCTAACAGTCTACGGTTTGATCGTTCCCTGGAAGACCAGTAGTACTTTCCCATGCACATCTGGATTCATTCTGTAATCTGTGGACTATCAGAGATTTGATGAAACACAGAAAGTGCATCGGGATTGAATACAACAGTCACCATGCTCACTTTCCTTCATGGGAGTAATGACTCAAACACTCTACCCTTTGATCGTTCCCTGGAAGACCAGTAGTAGTTTCCGATGCACATCTGGAGGCATTCTGTAATCTGTGGACTATCAGAGTGTTGATGAAACACAGAAATTGCATCGGGATTGAATACAACAGTCACCATGCGCACTTTCCTCCATGGGAGTAGTGTCTCTAACAGTCTACGCTTTGATCGTTCCCTGGAAGACCAGTAGAGCTTTCCGATGCACATCTGGAGGCTTTCCGTAAACTGTGGACTATCAGAGTGTTGATGAAGCACAGAAATTGCATGGGGATTGAATACAACAGTCACCATGCGCACTTTCCTCTATGGGAGTAATGTCTCAAAGAGTTTACGCTTTGATCGTTCGACGGAAGACCAGTAGTAGTTTCCGATGAACATCTGGAGGCATTCTGTAATCTGTGGACTATCAGAGAGTTGATGAAACACAGAAATTGCATCATGATTGAATACAACAGTCACCATGCGCACATTCCTCCATGCGAGTAATGTCTCTAACAGTCTACGCTTTGATTGTTCCCTGGAAGACCAGTAGTAGTTTCTGTTGCACATCTGCAGGCTTTCCGTAATTTGTGGACTATCAGAGTGTTGATGAAACACAGAAATTGCATCGGGATTGAATACAACAGTCACCATGCGCACTTTCCTCCATGGGAGTAATGTCTCAAACAGTCTACGCTTTGATCGTTCCCTGGAAGACCAGTAGTAGTTTCCGATGAACATCTGGAGGCATTCTGTAATCCGTGGACTATCAGAGTGTTGATGAAACACAGAAATTGCATTGGGATTGAATACAACAGTCACCATGCGAACTTTCGTCCATGGCAGTAACGTCTCAAACAGTCTACGCTTTGATCGTTCCCTGGAAGACCAGTAGTAGTTTCCGATGCACATCTGGTGGCATTCTGTAATCTGTGGACTATCAGAGTATTGATGAAAAACAGAAGTTGCATAGGGATTGAATACAACAGTCACCATGCGCACTTTCCTCCACGGGAGTAATGTCTCAAACAGTCTACGCTTTGATCGGTCCCTGGAAGACCAGTAGTAGTTTCCGATGCACATCTGGTGGCATTCTGTAATCTGTGGATAATCAGAGTGTTGATGGAATACAGAAATTGAATCGCAATTGAATACAACAGTCACCATGCGCACTTTCCACCACGGGAGTAATGTCTCAAACAGTCTACGCTTTGATCGCTCCCTGGAAGACCAGCAGTAGTTTCCGATGCACATCTGGTGGCATTCTGTAGTCTGTGGAGTATCAGAGTGTAGATTAAACACAGAAACTGCATCGGGATTGAATACAACAGTCAACATGCGCACTTTCCTCCACGGGAGTAATGTCTCAAACAGTCTACGCTTTGATCGTTCCTGGAAGACCAGTAGTAGTTTCCGAGGCACGTCTGGTGGCATTCTGTAATCTGTGGACTATCAGAGTGTTGATGAAACACAGAAATTGCCTCGGGATTGAATACAACAGTCACCATGCGCACTTTCCTTCATGTGAATAATGTCTCAAACAGTCTACGTTTTGATCGTTCCCAGGAAGACCAGTAGCAGTTTCCGATGCACATCTGAAAGCATTCTGTAATCTGAGGACTATCAGAGTGTTGATGAAACAAAGAAATTGCATCGGGGTTGAATACAACAGTCACCATGCGCACTTCCCTCAATGGGAGTAATGTCTCAAAGAATTTACGCTTTGATCATCGATGGAAGACCAGCAGTATTTTCCGATGCACATCTGGAGGCATTCTGTAACCGGTGGACTATCAGAGTGTTGATGAAACACAGAAATTGCATCGGGATTGAATACAACAGTCACCATGCGCACTTTCTACTATGGGAGTATTGTCTCAAACAGTCTACGATTTGATCGTTCATTGGAATGCCAGTAGTACTTTCCGATGCACATCTGGACGCATTCTGTAATCTGTGGAGTATCAGAGTGTTGATGAAACACAGAAATTGCATCGGGATTGAATACAACAGTCACCATGCGAACTTCCCTCAATGGGAGTAATGTCTCAAAGAGTTTACGCTTTGATCGTTCGATGGAAGACCAGTAGTAGTTTCCGATGCACATCTGGAGGCATACTGTAATCTGAGGACTATCAGAGTGTTGATGAAACACAGAAATTGCATCGGGATTGAATACAACAGTCACCATGCGCACTTCCCTCAATGGGAGTAATGTCTCAAAGAGTTTACGCTTTGATCGTTCGATGGAAGACCAGTAGTAGTTTCCGATACACATCTGGAGGCATACTGTAATGTGTGGACTATCAGAGGGTTGATGAAACACAGAAATTGCATCGGGATTGAATACAACAGTCACCATGCGCACTTCCCTCAATGGGAGTAATGTCTCAAAGAGGTTACGCTTTGATCGTTCGATGGAAGACCAGTAGTAGTTTCCGATGCACATCTGGAGGCATTCTGTAATCTGTGGACTATCAGAGTGTTGATGAAACACAGAAATTGCATCGGGATAGAATACAACAGTCACCATTCGCACTTTCCTCCATGGGAGTAATGTCTCTAACAGTCTACGCTTTGATCGTTCCCTGGAAGACCAGTAGTAGTTTCCGATGCACATCTGGAGGCATTGTGTAATCTGTGGACTATCAGAGTGTTGATGAAACACAGAAATTGCATCGGGATTGAATACAACAGTCACCATGCGAACTTTCCTCCATGGGAGTAATATTCACACAGTCTCCGCTTTGATCGTTCCCTGGAAGACCAGTAGTAGTTTCCGATGCACATCTGGAGGCATTCTGTAATCTGTGGACTATCAGAGTGTTGATGAAACACAGAAATTTCATCGGGATTGAATACAACAGTCACCAAGCGCACTTTCCTCCATGGGAGTAAAGTCTTTAACAGTCTACGCTTTGATCGTTCCCTGGAAGACCAGTAGTAGTTTCCGATGAACATCTGGAGGCATTCTGTAATCTGTGGACTATCAGAATGTTGATGAAACACAGAAATTGCATCGGGATTGAATACAACAGCCACCATGCGCACTTTCTTCCATGGGAGTAATGTCTCAAACAGTCTACGATTTGATCGATCCCTGGAAGACCAGTAGTAGTATCCGATGCACATCTGGACGCATTCTGTAATCTGTGGACTATCAGAGTGTTGATGAAACACAGAAATTGCATCGGGATTGAATACAACAGTCACCATGCGCACTTTCCTCCATGGGAGTAAAGTCTCTAACAGTCTACGCTTTGATCGTTCCCTGGAAGACCAGTAGTAGTTTCCGATTCACATCTGAAAGCATTCTGTAATCTGAGGACTATCAGAGTGTTGATGAAACACAGAAATTGCATCGGGGTTGAATACAACAGTCACCACGCGCACTTCCCGCAATGGGAGTAATGTCTCAAAGAGTTTACGCTTTGATCATCGATGGAAGACCAGCAGTAGTTTCCGATGCACATCTGGAGGCATTCTGTAATCTGTGGACTATCAGAGTGTTGATGAAACACAGAAATTGCATCGGGATTGAATACAACAGTCACCATGCGCACTTTCCTCCATGGGAGTAATGTCTCAACCAGTCTACGCTTTGATCGTTCCCTGGAAGACCAGTAGTAGTTTCCGATGAACATCTGGAGGCCATCTGTAATCTGTGGACTATCAGAGTGTTGATGAAACACAGAAATTGCATCGGGATTGAATACAACAGTCACCATGCGCACTTTCCTCCATGGGAGTAAAGTCTCTAACAGTCTACGCTTTGATCGTTCCCTGGAAGAACAGTAGTACTTTCCGATGCACATATGGAGCCTTTCCGTAAACTGTGGACTATCAGAGTGTTGATAAAGCACAGAAATTGCATCGGGATTGAATACAACAGTCACCATGCGCACTTTCCTCCATGGGAGTAATGTCTCAAACAGTCAACTCTTTGATCGTACCCTGGAAGATCAGTAGTAGTTTCCGATGCACATCTGGAGGCATTCTGTAATCTGTGGACTATCAGAGTGTTGATGAAACACAGAAATTGCATCGGGAATGAATACAACAGTCACCATGCGCACTTTCTTCCATGGGAGTAATGTCTCAAACAGTCTACGATTTGATCGTTCATTGGAAGACCAGTAGTAGTTTCCGATGCACATCTGGAGGCATTCTGTAATCTGTGGACTATCAGGGTGTTGATGAAACACAGAAATTGCATCGGGATTGAATACAACAGTCACCATGCGCACTTTCCTCCACGGCAGTAATGTCTCAAACAGTCTACGCTTTGATCGTTCTTTGGAAGACCAGTAGTAGTTTCCGATGAACATCTGGAGGCATTCTGTAATCTGTGGAGTATCAGAGAGTTGATGAAACACAGAAATTGCATCGGGATTGAATACAACAGACACCATGCGCACTTTCCTCCATGGGAGTAATGTCTCTAACAGTCTACGGTTTGATCGTTCCCTGGAAGACCAGTAGTACTTTCCCATGCACATCTGGATTCATTCTGTAATCTGTGGACTATCAGAGATTTGATGAAACACAGAGAGTGCATCGGGATTGAATACAACAGTCACCATGCGCACTTTCCTCCATGGGAGTAGTGTCTCTAACAGTCTACGCTTTGATCGTTCCCAGGAAGACCAGTAGAGCTTTCCGATGCACATCTGGAGGCTTTCCGTAAACTGTGGACTATCAGAGTGTTGATGAAGCACAGAAATTGCATGGGGATTGAATACAACAGTCACCATGCGCACTTTCCTCTATGGGAGTAATGTCTCAAAGAGTTTACGCTTTGATCGTTCGACGGAAGACCAGTAGTAGTTTCTGATGAACATCTGGAGGCATTCTGTAATCTGTGGACTATCAGAGAGTTGATGAAACACAGAAATTGCATCATGATTGAATACAACAGTCACCATGCGCACATTCCTCCATGCGAGTAATGTCTCTAACAGTCTACGCTTTGATCGTTCCCTGGAAGACCAGTAGTAGTTTCCGATTCACATCTGAAAGCATTCTGTAATCTGAGGACTATCAGAGTGTTGATGAAACACAGAAATTGCATCGGGGTTGAATACAACAGTCACCACGCGCACTTCCCTCAATGGGAGTAATGTCTCAAAGAGTTTACGCTTTGATCATCGATGGAAGACCAGCAGTAGTTTCCGATGCACATCTGGAGGCATTCTGTAATCTGTGGACTATCAGAGTGTTGATGAAACACAGAAATTGCATCGGGATTTAATACAACAGTCACCATGCGCACTTTCCTCCATGGGAGTAATGTCTCAACCAGTCTACGCTTTGATCGTTCCCTGGAAGACCAGTAGTAGTTTCCGATGAACATCTGGAGGCCATCTGTAATCTGTGGACTATCAGAGTGTTGATGAAACACAGAAATTGCATCGGGAATGAATACAACAGTCACCATGCGCACTTTCTTCCATGGGAGTAATGTCTCAAACAGTCTACGATTTGATCGTTCCCTGGAAGACCAGTAGTAGTTTCCGATGCACATCTGGAGGCATTCTGTAATCTGTGGACTATCAGGCTGTTGATGAAACACAGAAATTGCATCGGGATTGAATACAACAGTCACCATGCGCACTTTCCTCCACGGCAGTAATGTCTCAAACAGTCTACGCTTTGATCGTTCTTTGGAAGACCAGTAGTAGTTTCCGATGAACATCTGGAGGCATTCTGTAATCTGTGGAGTATCAGAGAGTTGATGAAACACAGAAATTGCATCGGGATTGAATACAACAGACACCATGCGCACTATCCTCCATGGGAGTAATGTCTCTAACAGTCTACGGTTTGATCGTTCCCTGGAAGACCAGTAGTACTTTCCCATGCACATCTGGATTCATTCTGTAATCTGTGGACTATCAGAGATTTGATGAAACACAGAAAGTGCATCGGGATTGAATACAACAGTCACCATGCTCACTTTCCTTAATGGGAGTAATGACTCAAACACTCTACCCTTTGATCGTTCCCTGGAAGACCAGTAGTAGTTTCCGATGCACATCTGGAGGCATTCTGTAATCTGTGGACTATCAGAGTGTTGATGAAACACAGAAATTGCATCGGGATTGAATACAACAGTCACCATGCGCACTTTCCTCCATGGGAGTAATGTCTCTAACAGTCTACGCTTTGATCGTTCCCTGAAGGACCAGTAGTAGTTTCCGATGCACATCTGGAGGCATTGTGTAATCTGTGGACTATCAGAGTGTTGATGAAACACAGAAATTGCATCGGGATTGAATACAACAGTCACCATGCGAACTTTCCTCCATGGGAGTAATTTTCACACAGTCTCCGCTTTGATCGTTCCCTGGAAGACCAGTAGTAGTTTCCGATGCACATCTGGAGGCATTCTGTAATCTGTGGACTATCAGAGAGTTGATGAAACACAGAAATTGCATCATGATTGAATACAACAGTCACCATGCGCACATTCCTCCATGCGAGTAATGTCTCTAACAGTCTACGCTTTGATTGTTCCCTGGAAGACCAGTAGTAGTTTCTGTTGCACATCTGCAGGCTTTCCGTAATTTGTGGACTATCAGAGTGTTGATGAAACACAGAAATTGCATCGGGATTGAATACAACAGTCACCATGCGCACTTTCCTCCATGGGAGTAATGTCTCAAACAGTCTACGCTTTGATCGTTCCCTGGAAGACCAGTAGTAGTTTCCGATGAACATCTGGAGGCATTCTGTAATCCGTGGACTATCAGAGTGTTGATGAAACACAGAAATTGCATTGGGATTGAATACAACAGTCACCATGCGAACTTTCGTCCATGGCAGTAACGTCTCAAACAGTCTACGCTTTGATCGTTCCCTGGAAGACCAGTAGTAGTTTCCGATGCACATCTGGTGGCATTCTGTAATCTGTGGACTATCAGAGTATTGATGAAAAACAGAAGTTGCATAGGGATTGAATACAACAGTCACCATGCGCACTTTCCTCCACGGGAGTAATGTCTCAAACAGTCTACGCTTTGATCGGTCCCTGGAAGACCAGTAGTAGTTTCCGATGCACATCTGGTGGCATTCTGTAATCTGTGGATAATCAGAGTGTTGATGGAATACAGAAATTGAATCGCAATTGAATACAACAGTCACCATGCGCACTTTCCACCACGGGAGTAATGTCTCAAACAGTCTACGCTTTGATCGCTCCCTGGAAGACCAGCAGTAGTTTCCGATGCACATCTGGTGGCATTCTGTAGTCTGTGGAGTATCAGAGTGTAGATTAAACACAGAAACTGCATCGGGATTGAATACAACAGTCAACATGCGCACTTTCCTCCACGGGAGTAATGTCTCAAACAGTCTACGCTTTGATCGTTCCTGGAAGACCAGTAGTAGTTTCCGAGGCACGTCTGGTGGCATTCTGTAATCTGTGGACTATCAGAGTGTTGATGAAACACAGAAATTGCCTCGGGATTGAATACAACAGTCACCATGCGCACTTTCCTTCATGTGAATAATGTCTCAAACAGTCTACGTTTTGATCGTTCCCAGGAAGACCAGTAGCAGTTTCCGATGCACATCTGAAAGCATTCTGTAATCTGAGGACTATCAGAGTGTTGATGAAACAAAGAAATTGCATCGGGGTTGAATACAACAGTCACCATGCGCACTTCCCTCAATGGGAGTAATGTCTCAAAGAATTTACGCTTTGATCATCGATGGAAGACCAGCAGTATTTTCCGATGCACATCTGGAGGCATTCTGTAACCGGTGGACTATCAGAGTGTTGATGAAACACAGAAATTGCATCGGGATTGAATACAACAGTCACCATGCGCACTTTCTACTATGGGAGTATTGTCTCAAACAGTCTACGATTTGATCGTTCATTGGAATGCCAGTAGTACTTTCCGATGCACATCTGGACGCATTCTGTAATCTGTGGAGTATCAGAGTGTTGATGAAACACAGAAATTGCATCGGGATTGAATACAACAGTCACCATGCGAACTTCCCTCAATGGGAGTAATGTCTCAAAGAGTTTACGCTTTGATCGTTCGATGGAAGACCAGTAGTAGTTTCCGATGCACATCTGGAGGCATACTGTAATCTGTGGACTATCAGAGTGTTGATGAAACACAGAAATTGCATCGGGATTGAATACAACAGTCACCATGCGCACTTCCCTCAATGGGAGTAATGTCTCAAAGAGTTTACGCTTTGATCGTTCGATGGAAGACCAGTAGTAGTTTCCGATGCACATCTGGAGGCATACTGTAATGTGTGGACTATCAGAGGGTTGATGAAACACAGAAATTGCATCGGGATTGAATACAACAGTCACCATGCGCACTTCCCTCAATGGGAGTAATGTCTCAAAGAGTTTACGCTTTGATCGTTCGATGGAAGACCAGTAGTAGTTTCCGATGCACATCTGGAGGCATTCTGTAATCTGTGGACTATCAGAGTGTTGATGAAACACAGAAATTGCATCGGGATAGAATACAACAGTCACCATTCGCACTTTCCTCCATGGGAGTAATGTCTCTAACAGTCTACGCTTTGATCGTTCCCTGGAAGACCAGTAGTAGTTTCCGATGCACATCTGGAGGCATTGTGTAATCTGTGGACTATCAGAGTGTTGATGAAACACAGAAATTGCATCGGGATTGAATACAACAGTCACCATGCGAACTTTCCTCCATGGGAGTAATATTCACACAGTCTCCGCTTTGATCGTTCCCTGGAAGACCAGTAGTAGTTTCCGATGCACATCTGGAGGCATTCTGTAATCTGTGGACTATCAGAGTGTTGATGAAACACAGAAATTTCATCGGGATTGAATACAACAGTCACCAAGCGCACTTTCCTCCATGGGAGTAAAGTCTTTAACAGTCTACGCTTTGATCGTTCCCTGGAAGACCAGTAGTAGTTTCCGATGAACATCTGGAGGCATTCTGTAATCTGTGGACTATCAGAATGTTGATGAAACACAGAAATTGCATCGGGATTGAATACAACAGTCACCATGCGCACTTTCTTCCATGGGAGTAATGTCTCAAACAGTCTACGATTTGATCGATCCCTGGAAGACCAGTAGTAGTATCCGATGCACATCTGGACGCATTCTGTAATCTGTGGACTATCAGAGTGTTGATGAAACACAGAAATTGCATCGGGATTGAATACAACAGTCACCATGCGCACTTTCCTCCATGGGAGTAAAGTCTCTAACAGTCTACGCTTTGATCGTTCCCTGGAAGACCAGTAGTAGTTTCCGATTCACATCTGAAAGCATTCTGTAATCTGAGGACTATCAGAGTGTTGATGAAACACAGAAATTGCATCGGGGTTGAATACAACAGTCACCACGCGCACTTCCCGCAATGGGAGTAATGTCTCAAAGAGTTTACGCTTTGATCATCGATGGAAGACCAGCAGTAGTTTCCGATGCACATCTGGAGGCATTCTGTAATCTGTGGACTATCAGAGTGTTGATGAAACACAGAAATTGCATCGGGATTGAATACAACAGTCACCATGCGCACTTTCCTCCATGGGAGTAATGTCTCAACCAGTCTACGCTTTGATCGTTCCCTGGAAGACCAGTAGTAGTTTCCGATGAACATCTGGAGGCCATCTGTAATCTGTGGACTATCAGAGTGTTGATGAAACACAGAAATTGCATCGGGATTGAATACAACAGTCACCATGCGCACTTTCCTCCATGGGAGTAAAGTCTCTAACAGTCTACGCTTTGATCGTTCCCTGGAAGAACAGTAGTACTTTCCGATGCACATATGGAGCCTTTCCGTAAACTGTGGACTATCAGAGTGTTGATAAAGCACAGAAATTGCATCGGGATTGAATACAACAGTCACCATGCGCACTTTCCTCCATGGGAGTAATGTCTCAAACAGTCAACTCTTTGATCGTACCCTGGAAGATCAGTAGTAGTTTCCGATGCACATCTGGAGGCATTCTGTAATCTGTGGACTATCAGAGTGTTGATGAAACACAGAAATTGCATCGGGAATGAATACAACAGTCACCATGCGCACTTTCTTCCATGGGAGTAATGTCTCAAACAGTCTACGATTTGATCGTTCCCTGGAAGACCAGTAGTAGTTTCCGATGCACATCTGGAGGCATTCTGTAATCTGTGGACTATCAGGGTGTTGATGAAACACAGAAATTGCATCGGGATTGAATACAACAGTCACCATGCGCACTTTCCTCCACGGCAGTAATGTCTCAAACAGTCTACGCTTTGATCGTTCTTTGGAAGACCAGTAGTAGTTTCCGATGAACATCTGGAGGCATTCTGTAATCTGTGGAGTATCAGAGAGTTGATGAAACACAGAAATTGCATCGGGATTGAATACAACAGACACCATGCGCACTTTCCTCCATGGGAGTAATGTCTCTAACAGTCTACGGTTTGATCGTTCCCTGGAAGACCAGTAGTACTTTCCCATGCACATCTGGATTCATTCTGTAATCTGTGGACTATCAGAGATTTGATGAAACACAGAGAGTGCATCGGGATTGAATACAACAGTCACCATGCGCACTTTCCTCCATGGGAGTAGTGTCTCTAACAGTCTACGCTTTGATCGTTCCCAGGAAGACCAGTAGAGCTTTCCGATGCACATCTGGAGGCTTTCCGTAAACTGTGGACTATCAGAGTGTTGATGAAGCACAGAAATTGCATGGGGATTGAATACAACAGTCACCATGCGCACTTTCCTCTATGGGAGTAATGTCTCAAAGAGTTTACGCTTTGATCGTTCGACGGAAGACCAGTAGTAGTTTCCGATGAACATCTGGAGGCATTCTGTAATCTGTGGACTATCAGAGAGTTGATGAAACACAGAAATTGCATCATGATTGAATACAACAGTCACCATGCGCACATTCCTCCATGCGAGTAATGTCTCTAACAGTCTACGCTTTGATTGTTCCCTGGAAGACCAGTAGTAGTTTCTGTTGCACATCTGCAGGCTTTCCGTAATTTGTGGACTATCAGAGTGTTGATGAAACACAGAAATTGCATCGGGATTGAATACAACAGTCACCATGCGCACTTTCCTCCATGGGAGTAAAGTCTCTAACAGTCTACGCTTTGATCGTTCCCTGGAAGACCAGTAGTAGTTTCCGATGAACATCTGGAGGCATTCTGTAATCTGTGGACTATCAGAATGTTGATGAAACACAGAAATTGCATCGGGATTGAGTACAACAGTCACCATGCGCACTTTCTTCCATGGGAGTAATGTCTCAAACAGTCTACGATTTGATCGATCCCTGGAAGACCAGTAGTAGTATCCGATGCACATCTGGACGCATTCTGTAATCTGTGGACTATCAGAGTGTTGATGAAACACAGAAATTGCATCGGGATTGAATACAACAGTCACCATGCGCACTTTCCTCCATGGGAGTAAAGTCTCTAACAGTCTACGCTTTGATCGTTCTCTGGAAGAACAGTAGTTCTTTCCGATGCACATATGGAGCCTTTCCGTAAACTGTGGACTATCAGAGTGTTGATAAAGCACAGAAATTGCATCGGGATTGAATACAACAGTCACCATGCGCACTTTCCTCCACGGGAGTAATGTCTCAAAGAGCCAACTCTTTGATCGTACCCTGGAAGATCAGTAGTAGTTTCCGATGCACATCTGGAGGCATTCTGTAATCTGTGGACTATCAGAGTGTTGATGAAACACAGAAATTGCATCGGGATTGAATTCAACAGTCACCATGCGCACTTACCTCCATGGGAGTAATGTCTCTAACATTCTACGCTTTGATCGTTACCTGGAAGACCAGTAGTACTTTCCGATGCACATCTGGAGGCATTCTGTAATCTGTGGACTATCAGAGTGTTGATGAAACACAGAAATTGCATCGGGATTGAATACAACAGTCGCCATGCTCACTTTCTTTCATGGGAGTAATTCTCAAACACCCTACGCTTTGATAGTTCCCTGGAAGACCAGTAGTAGTTTCCGATGCACATCTGGAGGCATTCTGTAATCTGTGGACTATCAGAGTGTTGATGAAACACAGAAATTGCATCGGGATTGAATACAACAGTCACCATGCGCACTTTCCTCCATGGGAGTAATGACTCTAACAGTCTACGCTTTGATCGTTCCCTGGAAGACCAGTAGTAGTTTCCGATTCACATCTGAAAGCATTCTGTAATCTGAGGACTATCAGAGTGTTGATGAAACACAGAAATTGCATCGGGGTTGAATACAACAGTCACCACGCGCACTTCCCTCAATGGGAGTAATGTCTCAAAGAGTTTACGCTTTGATCATCGATGGAAGACCAGCAGTAGTTTCCGATGCACATCTGGAGGCATTCTGTAATCTGCGGACCATCAGAGTGTTGATGAAACACAGAAATTGCATCGGGATTGAATACAACAGTCACCATGCGCACTTTCCTCCATGGGAGTAATGTCTCAACCAGTCTACGCTTTGATCGTTCCCTGGAAGACCAGTAGTAGTTTCCGATGAACATCTGGAGGCCATCTGTAATCTGTGGACTATCAGAGTGTTGATGAAACACAGAAATTGCATCGGGAATGAATACAACAGTCACCATGCGCACTTTCTTCCATGGGAGTAATGTCTCAAACAGTCTACGATTTGATCGTTCCCTGGAAGACCAGTAGTAGTTTCCGATGCACATCTGGAGGCATTCTGTAATCTGTGGACTATCAGGGTGTTGATGAAACACAGAAATTGCATCGGGATTGAATACAACAGTCACCATGCGCACTTTCCTCCACGGCAGTAATGTCTCAAACAGTCTACGCTTTGATCGTTCTTTGGAAGACCAGTAGTAGTTTCCGATGAACATCTGGAGGCATTCTGTAATCTGTGGAGTATAAGAGAGTTGATGAAACACAGAAATTGCATCGGGATTGAATACAACAGACACCATGCGCACTATCCTCCATGGGAGTAATGTCTCTAACAGTCTACGGTTTGATCGTTCCCTGGAAGACCAGTAGTACTTTCCCATGCACATCTGGATTCATTCTGTAATCTGTGGACTATCAGAGATTTGATGAAACACAGAAAGTGCATCGGGATTGAATACAACAGTCACCATGCTCACTTTCCTTCATGGGAGTAATGACTCAAACACTCTACCCTTTGATCGTTCCCTGGAAGACCAGTAGTAGTTTCCGATGCACATCTGGAGGCATTCTGTAATCTGTGGACTATCAGAGTGTTGATGAAACACAGAAATTGCATCGGGATTGAATACAACAGTCACCATGCGCACTTTCCTCCATGGGAGTAGTGTCTCTAACAGTCTACGCTTTGATCGTTCCCTGGAAGACCAGTAGAGCTTTCCGATGCACATCTGGAGGCTTTCCGTAAACTGTGGACTATCAGAGTGTTGATGAAGCACAGAAATTGCATGGGGATTGAATACAACAGTCACCATGCGCACTTTCCTCTATGGGAGTAATGTCTCAAAGAGTTTACGCTTTGATCGTTCGACGGAAGACCAGTAGTAGTTTCCGATGAACATCTGGAGGCATTCTGTAATCTGTGGACTATCAGAGAGTTGATGAAACACAGAAATTGCATCATGAGTGAATACAACAGTCACCATGCGCACATTCCTCCATGCGAGTAATGTCTCTAACAGTCTACGCTTTGATTGTTCCCTGGAAGACCAGTAGTAGTTTCTGTTGCACATCTGCAGGCTTTCCGTAATTTGTGGACTATCAGAGTGTTGATGAAACACAGAAATTGCATCGGGATTGAATACAACAGTCACCATGCGCACTTTCCTCCATGGGAGTAATGTCTCAAACAGTCTACGCTTTGATCGTTCCCTGGAAGACCAGTAGTAGTTTCCGATGAACATCTGGAGGCATTCTGTAATCCGTGGACTATCAGAGTGTTGATGAAACACAGAAATTGCATCGGGATTGAATACAACAGTCACCATGCGAACTTTCGTCCATGGCAGTAACGTCTCAAACAGTCTACGCTTTGATCGTTCCCTGGAAGACCAGTAGTAGTTTCCGATGCACATCTGGTGGCATTCTGTAATCTGTGGACTATCAGAGTATTGATGAAAAACAGAAGTTGCATAGGGATTGAATACAACAGTCACCATGCGCACTTTCCTCCACGGGAGTAATGTCTCAAACAGTCTACGCTTTGATCGGTCCCTGGAAGACCAGTAGTAGTTTCCGATGCACATCTGGTGGCATTCTGTAATCTGTGGATAATCAGAGTGTTGATGGAATACAGAAATTGAATCGCAATTGAATACAACAGTCACCATGCGCACTTTCCACCACGGGAGTAATGTCTCAAACAGTCTACGCTTTGATCGCTCCCTGGAAGACCAGCAGTAGTTTCCGATGCACATCTGGTGGCATTCTGTAGTCTGTGGAGTATCAGAGTGTAGATTAAACACAGAAACTGCATCGGGATTGAATACAACAGTCAACATGCGCACTTTCCTCCACGGGAGTAATGTCTCAAACAGTCTACGCTTTGATCGTTCCTGGAAGACCAGTAGTAGTTTCCGATGCACGTCTGGTGGCATTCTGTAATCTGTGGACTATCAGAGTGTTGATGAAACACAGAAATTGCCTCGGGATTGAATACAACAGTCACCATGCGCACTTTCCTTCATGTGAATAATGTCTCAAACAGTCTACGTTTTGATCGTTCCCAGGAAGACCAGTAGCAGTTTCCGATGCACATCTGAAAGCATTCTGTAATCTGAGGACTATCAGAGTGTTGATGAAACAAAGAAATTGCATCGGGGTTGAATACAACAGTCACCATGCGCACTTCCCTCAATGGGAGTAATGTCTCAAAGAATTTACGCTTTGATCATCGATGGAAGACCAGCAGTAGTTTCCGATGCACATCTGGAGGCATTCTGTAACCGGTGGACTATTAGAGTGTTGATGAAACACAGAAATTGCATCGGGATTGAATACAACAGTCACCATGCGCACTTTCTACTATGGGAGTATTGTCTCAAACAGTCTACGATTTGATCGTTCATTGGAATGCCAGTAGTACTTTCCGATGCACATCTGGACGCATTCTGTAATCTGTGGAGTATCAGAGTGTTGATGAAACACAGAAATTGCATCGGGATTGAATACAACAGTCACCATGCGAACTTCCCTCAATGGGAGTAATGTCTCAAAGAGTTTACGCTTTGATCGTTCGATGGAAGACCAGTAGTAGTTTCCGATGCACATCTGGAGGCATACTGTAATCTGTGGACTATCAGAGTGTTGATGAAACACAGAAATTGCATCGGGATTGAATACAACAGTCACCATGCGCACTTCCCTCAATGGGAGTAATGTCTCAAAGAGTTTACGCTTTGATCGTTCGATGGAAGACCAGTAGTAGTTTCCGATGCACATCTGGAGGCATACTGTAATGTGTGGACTATCAGAGGGTTGATGAAACACAGAAATTGCATCGGGATTGAATACAACAGTCACCATGCGCACTTCCCTCAATGGGAGTAATGTCTCAAAGAGTTTACGCTTTGATCGTTCGATGGAAGACCAGTAGTAGTTTCCGATGCACATCTGGAGGCATTCTGTAATCTGTGGACTATCAGAGTGTTGATGAAACACAGAAATTGCATCGGGATAGAATACAACAGTCACCATTCGCACTTTCCTCCATGGGAGTAATGTCTCTAACAGTCTACGCTTTGATCGTTCCCTGGAAGACCAGTAGTAGTTTCCGATGCACATCTGGAGGCATTGTGTAATCTGCGGACTATCAGAGTGTTGATGAAACACAGAAATTGCATCGGGATTGAATACAACAGTCACCATGCGAACTTTCCTCCATGGGAGTAATATTCACACAGTCTCCGCTTTGATCGTTCCCTGGAAGACCAGTAGTAGTTTCCGATGCACATCTGGAGGCATTCTGTAATCTGTGGACTATCAGAGTGTTGATGAAACACAGAAATTTCATCGGGATTGAATACAACAGTCACCAAGCGCACTTTCCTCCATGGGAGTAAAGTCTTTAACAGTCTACGCTTTGATCGTTCCCTGGAAGACCAGTAGTAGTTTCCGATGAACATCTGGAGGCATTCTGTAATCTGTGGACTATCAGAATGTTGATGAAACACAGAAATTGCATCGGGATTGAATACAACAGTCACCATGCGCACTTTCTTCCATGGGAGTAATGTCTCAAACAGTCTACGATTTGATCGATCCCTGGAAGACCAGTAGTAGTATCCGATGCACATCTGGACGCATTCTGTAATCTGTGGACTATCAGAGTGTTGATGAAACACAGAAATTGCATCGGGATTGAATACAACAGTCACCATGCGCACTTTCCTCCATGGGAGTAAAGTCTCTAACAGTCTACGCTTTGATCGTTCCCTGGAAGACCAGTAGTAGTTTCCGATTCACATCTGAAAGTATTCTGTAATCTGAGGACTATCAGAGTGTTGATGAAACACAGAAATTGCATCGGGGTTGAATACAACAGTCACCACGCGCACTTCCCGCAATGGGAGTAATGTCTCAAAGAGTTTACGCTTTGATCATCGATGGAAGACCAGCAGTAGTTTCCGATGCACATCTGGAGGCATTCTGTAATCTGTGGACTATCAGAGTGTTGATGAAACACAGAAATTGCATCGGGATTGAATACAACAGTCACCATGCGCACGTTCCTCCATGGGAGTAATGTCTCAACCAGTCTACGCTTTGATCGTTCCCTGGAAGACCAGTAGTAGTTTCCGATGAACATCTGGAGGCCATCTGTAATCTGTGGACTATCAGAGTGTTGATGAAACACAGAAATTGCATCGGGATTGAAAACAACAGTCACCATGCGCACTTTCCTCCATGGGAGTAAAGTCTCTAACAGTCTACGCTTTGATCGTTCCCTGGAAGAACAGTAGTACTTTCCGATGCACATATGGAGCCTTTCCGTAAACTGTGGACTATCAGAGTGTTGATAAAGCACAGAAATTGCATCGGGATTGAATACAACAGTCACCATGCGCACTTTCCTCCATGGGAGTAATGTCTCAAACAGTCAACTCTTTGATCGTACCCTGGAAGATCAGTAGTAGTTTCCGATGCACATCTGGAGGCATTCTGTAATCTGTGGACTATCAGAGTGTTGATGAAACACAGAAATTGCATCGGGAATGAATACAACAGTCACCATGCGCACTTTCTTCCATGGGAGTAATGTCTCAAACAGTCTACGATTTGATCGTTCCCTGGAAGACCAGTAGTAGTTTCCGATGCACATCTGGAGGCATTCTGTAATCTGTGGACTATCAGGGTGTTGATGAAACACAGAAATTGCATCGGGATTGAATACAACAGTCACCATGCGCACTTTCCTCCACGGCAGTAATGTCTCAAACAGTCTACGCTTTGATCGTTCTTTGGAAGACCAGTAGTAGTTTCCGATGAACATCTGGAGGCATTCTGTAATCTGTGGAGTATCAGAGAGTTGATGAAACACAGAAATTGCATCGGGATTGAATACAACAGACACCATGCGCACTTTCCTCCATGGGAGTAATGTCTCTAACAGTCTACGGTTTGATCGTTCCCTGGAAGACCAGTAGTACTTTCCCATGCACATCTGGATTCATTCTGTAATCTGTGGACTATCAGAGATTTGATGAAACACAGAGAGTGCATCGGGATTGAATACAACAGTCACCATGCGCACTTTCCTCCATGGGAGTAGTGTCTCTAACAGTCTACGCTTTGATCGTTCCCAGGAAGACCAGTAGAGCTTTCCGATGCACATCTGGAGGCTTTCCGTAAACTGTGGACTATCAGAGTGTTGATGAAGCACAGAAATTGCATGGGGATTGAATACAACAGTCACCATGCGCACTTTCCTCTATGGGAGTAATGTCTCAAAGAGTTTACGCTTTGATCGTTCGACGGAAGACCAGTAGTAGTTTCCGATGAACATCTGGAGGCATTCTGTAATCTGTGGACTATCAGAGAGTTGATGAAACACAGAAATTGCATCATGATTGAATACAACAGTCACCATGCGCACATTCCTCCATGCGAGTAATGTCTCTAACAGTCTACGCTTTGATTGTTCCCTGGAAGACCAGTAGTAGTTTCTGTTGCACATCTGCAGGCTTTCCGTAATTTGTGGACTATCAGAGTGTTGATGAAACACAGAAATTGCATCGGGATTGAATACAACAGTCACCATGCGCACTTGCCTCCATGGGAGTAATGTCTCAAACAGTCTACGCTTTGATCGTTCCCTGGAAGACCAGTAGTAGTTTCCGATGAACATCTGGAGGCATTCTGTAATCCGTGGACTATCAGAGTGTTGATGAAAAACAGAAATTGCATCGGGATTGAATACAACAGTCACCATGCGAACTTTCGTCCATGACAGTAATGTCTCAAACAGTCTACCCTTTGATCGTTCCCTGGAAGACCAGTAGTAGTTTCCGATGCACATCTGGTGGCATTCTGTAATCTGTGGACTATCAGAGTATTGATGAAAAACAGAAGTTGCATAGGGATTGAATACAACAGTCACCATGAGCACTTTCCTCCACGGGAGTAATGTCTCAAACAGTCTACGCTTTGATCGGTCCCTGGAAGACCAGTAGTAGTTTCCGATGCACATCTGGTGGCATTCTGTAATCTGTGGATAATCAGAGTGTTGATGGAATACAGAAATTGAATCGCAATTGAATACAACAGTCACCATGCGCACTTTCCACCACGGGAGTAATGTCTCAAACAGTCTACGCTTTGATCGTTCCCTGGAAGACCAGCAGTAGTTTCCGATGCACATCTGGTGGCATTCTGTAACCTGTGGAGTATCAGAGTGTTGATGAAACACAGAAATTGCATCGGGATTGAATACAACAGTCACCATGCGCACTTCCCTCAATGGGAGTAATGTCTCAAAGAGTTTACGCCTTGATCGTTCGATGGAAGACCAGTAGTAGTTTCCGATGCACATCTGGAGGCATACTGTAATGTGTGGACTATCAGAGGGTTGATGAAACACAGAAATTGCATCGGGATTGAATACAACAGTCACCATGCGCACTTCCCTCAATGGGAGTAAGGTCTCAAAGAGTTTACGCTTTGATCGTTCGATGGAAGACCAGTAGTAGTTTCCGATGCACATCTGGAGGCATTCTGTAATCTGTGGACTATCAGAGTGTTGATGAAACACAGAAATTGCATCGGGATAGAATACAACAGTCACCATGCGCACTTTCCTCCATGGGAGTAATGTCTCTAACAGTCTACGCTTTGATCGTTCCCTGGAAGACCAGTAGTAGTTTCCGATGCACATCTGGAGGCATTGTGTAATCTGTGGACTATCAGAGTGTTGATGAAACACAGAAATTGCTTTGGGATTGAATACAACAGTCACCATGCGAACTTTCCTCCATGGGAGTAATATTCACAGAGTCTCCGCTTTGATCGTTCCCTGGAAGACCAGTAGTAGTTTCCGATGCACATCTGGAGGCATTCTGTAATCTGTGGACTATCAGAGTGTTGATGAAACACAGAAATTGCATCGGGATTGAATACAACAGTCACCATGCGCACTTTCCTCCATGGGAGTAAAGTCTCTAACAGTCTACGCTTTGATCGTTCCCTGGAAGACCAGTAGTAGTTTCCGATGAACATCTGGAGGCATTCTGTAATCTGTGGACTATCAGAATGTTGATGAAACACAGAAATTGCATCGGGATTGAATACAACAGTCACCATGCGCACTTTCTTCCATGGGAGTAATGTCTCAAACAGTCTACGATTTGATCGATCCCTGGAAGACCAGTAGTAGTATCCGATGCACATCTGGACGCATACTGTAATCTGTGGACTATCAGAGTGTTGATGAAACACAGAAATTACATCGGGATTGAATACAACAGTCACCATGCGCACTTTCCTCCATGGGAGTAAAGTCTCTAACAGTCTACGCTTTGATCGTTCCCTGGAAGAACAGTAGTACTTTCCGATGCACATATGGAGCCTTTCCGTAAATTGTGGACTATCAGAGTGTTGATAAAGCACAGAAATTGCATCGGGATTGAATACAACAGTCACCATGCGCACTTTCCTCCATGGGAGTAATGTCTCAAACAGTCAACTCTTTGATCGTACCCTGGAAGATCAGTAGTAGTTTCCGATGCACATCTGGAGGCATTCTGTAATCTGTGGACTATCAGAGTGTTGATGAAACACAGAAATTGCATCGGGATTGAATTCAACAGTCACCATGCGCACTTACCTCCATGGGAGTAATGTCTCTAACATTCTACGCTTTGATCGTTACCTGGAAGACCAGTAGTACTTTCCGATGCACATCTGGAGGCATTCTGTAATCTGTGGACTATCAGAGTGTTGATGAAACACAGAAATTGCATCGGGATTGAATACAACAGTCGCCATGCTCACTTTCTTTCATGGGAGTAATTCTCAAACACCCTACGCTTTGATAGTTCCCTGGAAGACCAGTAGTAGTTTCCGATGCACATCTGGAGGCATTCTGTAATCTGTGGACTATCAGAGTGTTGATGAAACACAGAAATTGCATCGGGATTGAATACAACAGTCACCATGCGCACTTTCCTCCATGGGAGTAATGACTCTAACAGTCTACGCTTTGATCGTTCCCTGGAAGACCAGTAGTAGTTTCCGATTCACATCTGAAAGCATTCTGTAATCTGAGGACTATCAGAGTGTTGATGAAACACAGAAGTTGCATCGGGGTTGAATACAACAGTCACCACGCGCACTTCCCTCAATGGGAGTAATGTCTCAAAGAGTTTACGCTTTGATTATCGATGGAAGACCAGCAGTAGTTTCCGATGCACATCTGGAGGCATTCTGTAATCTGTGGACTATCAGAGTGTTGATGAAACACAGAAATTGCATCGGGATTGAATACAACAGTCACCATGCGCACTTTCCTCCATTGGAGTAATGTCTCAACCAGTCTACGCTTTGATCGTTCCCTGGAAGACCAGTAGTAGTTTCCGATGAACATCTGGAGGCCATCTGTAATCTGTGGACTATCAGAGTGTTGATGAAACACAGAAATTGCATCGGGAATGAATACAACAGTCACCATGCGCACTTTCTTCCATGGGAGTAATGTCTCAAACAGTCTACGATTTGATCGTTCCCTGGAAGACCAGTAGTAGTTTCCGATGCACATCTGGAGGCATTCTGTAATCTGTGGACTATCAGGGTGTTGATGAAACACAGAAATTGCATCGGGATTGAATACAACAGTCACCATGCGCACTTTCCTCCACGGCAGTAATGTCTCAAACAGTCTACGCTTTGATCGTTCTTTGGAATACCAGTAGTAGTTTCCGATGAACATCTGGAGGCATTCTGTAATCTGTGGAGTATCAGAGAGTTGATGAAACACAGAAATTGCATCGGGATTGAATACAACAGACACCATGCGCACTTTCCTCCATGGGAGTAATGTCTCTAACAGTCTACGGTTTGATCGTTCCCTGGAAGACCAGTAGTACTTTCCCATGCACATCTGGATTCATTCTGTAATCTGTGGACTATCAGAGATTTGATGAAACACAGAAAGTGCATCGGGATTGAATACAACAGTCACCATGCTCACTTTCCTTCATGGGAGTAATGACTCAAACACTCTACCCTTTGATCGTTCCCTGGAAGACCAGTAGTAGTTTCCGATGCACATCTGGAGGCATTCTGTAATCTGTGGACTATCAGAGTGTTGATGAAACACAGAAATTGCATCGGGATTGAATACAACAGTCACCATGCGCACTTTCCTCCATGGGAGTAGTGTCTCTAACAGTCTACGCTTTGATCGTTCCCTGGAAGACCAGTAAAGCTTTCCGATGCACATCTGGAGGCTTTCCGTAAACTGTGGACTATTAGAGTGTTGATGAAGCACAGAAATTGCATGGGGATTGAATACAACAGTCACCATGCGCACTTTCCTCTATGGGAGTAATGTCTCAAAGAGTTTACGCTTTGATCGTTCGACGGAAGACCAGTAGTAGTTTCCGATGAACATCTGGAGGCATTCTGTAATCTGTGGACTATCAGAGAGTTGATGAAACACAGAAATTGCGTCATGATTGAATACAACAGTCACCATGCGCACATTCCTCCATGCGAGTAATGTCTCTAACAGTCTACGCTTTGATTGTTCCCTGGAAGACCAGTAGTAGTTTCTGTTGCACATCTGCAGGCTTTCCGTAATTTGTGGACTATCAGAGTGTTGATGAAACACAGAAATTGCATCGGGATTGAATACAACAGTCACCATGCGCACTTTCCTCCATGGGAGTAATGTCTCAAACAGTCTACGCTTTGATCGTTCCCTGGAAGACCAGTAGTAGTTTCCGATGAACATCTGGAGGCATTCTGTAATCCGTGGACTATCAGAGTGTTGATGAAACACAGAAATTGCATCGGGATTGAATACAACAGTCACCATGCGAACTTTCGTCCATGGCAGTAATGTCTCAAACAGTCTACGCTTTGATCGTTCCCTGGAAGACCAGTAGTAGTTTCCGATGCACATCTGGTGGCATTCTGTAATCTGTGGACTATCAGAGTATTGATGAAAAACAGAAGTTGCATAGGGATTGAATACAACAGTCACCATGAGCACTTTCCTCCACGGGAGTAATGTCTCAAACAGTCTACGCTTTGATCGGTCCCTGGAAGACCAGTAGTAGTTTCCGATGCACATCTGGTGGCATTCTGTAATCTGTGGATAATCAGAGTGTTGATGGAATACAGAAATTGAATACAACAGTCACCATGCGCACTTTCCTCCACGGGAGTAATGTCTCAAACAGTCTACGCTTTGATCGTTCCTGGAAGACCAGTAGTAGTTTCCGATGCACGTCCGGTGGCATTCTGTAATCTGTGGACTATCAGAGTGTTGATGAAACACAGAAATTGCCTCGGGATTGAATACAACAGTCACCATGCGCACTTTCCTTCATGTGAATAATGTCTCAAACAGTCTACGTTTTGATCGTTCCCAGGAAGACCAGTAGCAGTTTCCGATGCACATCTGAAAGCATTCTGTAATCTGAGGACCATCAGAGTGTTGATGAAACAAAGAAATTGCATCGGGGTTGAATACAACAGTCACCATGCGCACTTCCCTCAATGGGAGTAATGTCTCAAAGAATTTACGCTTTGATCATCGATGGAAGACCAGCAGTAGTTTCCGATGCACATCTGGAGGCATTCTGTAATCGGTGGACTATCAGAGTGTTGATGAAACACAGAAATTGCATCGGGATTGAATACAACAGTCACCATGCGCACTTTCTACTATGGGAGTATTGTCTCAAACAGTCTACGATTTGATCGTTCATTGGAATACCAGTAGTACTTTCCGATGCACATCTGGACGCATTCTGTAATCTGTGGAGTATCAGAGTGTTGATGAAACACAGAAATTGCATCGCGATTGAATACAACAATCACCATGCGAACTTCCCTCAATGGGAGTAATGTCTCAAAGTGTTTACGCTTTGATCGTTCGATGGAAGACCAGTAGTAGTTTCCGATGCACATCTGGAGGCATTCTGTAATCTGTGGACTATCAGAGTGTTGATGAAACACAAAAATTGCATCGGGATTGAATACAACAGTCACCATGCGAACTTTCCTCCATGGGAGTAATATTCAAACAGTCTCCGCTTTGATCGTTCCCTGGAAGACCAGTAGTAGTTTCCCATGCACATCTGGAGGCATTCTGTAATCTGTGGACTATCAGATTGTTGATGAAACACAGAAATTGCATCGGGATTGAATACAAAAGTCACCATGCGCACTTTCCTCCATGGGAGTAAAGTCTCTAACAGTCTACGCTTTGATCGTTCCCTGGAAGACCAGTAGTAGTTTCCGATGAACATCTGGAGGCATTCTGTAATCTGTGGACTATCAGAATGTTGATGAAACACAGAAATTGCATCGGGATTGAATACAACAGTCACCATGCGCACTTTCTTCCATGGGAGTAATGTCTCAAACAGTCTACGATTTGATCGATCCCTGGAAGACCAGTAGTAGTATCCGATGCACATCTGGACGCATTCTGTAATCTGTGGACTATCAGAGTGTTGATGAAACACAGAAATTGCATCGGGATTGAATACAACAATCACCATGCGCACTTTCCTCCATGGGAGTAAAGTCTCTAACAGTCTACGCTTTGATCGTTCCCTGGAAGACCAGTAGTACTTTCCGATGCACATATGGAGCCTTTCCGTAAACTGTGGACTATCAGAGTGTTGATAAAGCACAGAAATTGCATCGGGATTGAATACAACAGTCACCATGCGCACTTTCCTCCATGGGAGTAATGTCTCAAACAGTCAACTCTTTGATCGTACCCTGGAAGATCAGTAGTAGTTTCCGATGCACATCTGGAGGCATTCTGTAATCTGTGGACTATCAGAGTGTTGATGAAACACAGAAATTGCATCGGGATTGAATACAACAGTCACCATGCGCACTTACCTCCATGGGAGTAATGTCTCTAACATTCTACGCTTTGATCGTTACCTGGAAGACCAGTAGTACTTTCCGATGCACATCTGGAGGCATTCTGTAATCTGTGGACTATCAGAGTGTTGATGAAACACAGAAATTGCGTCGGGATTGAATACAACAGTCGCCATGCTCACTTTCCTTCATGGGAGTAATTCTCAAACACCCTACGCTTTGATCGTTCCCTGGAAGACCAGTAGTAGTTTCCGATGCACATCTGGAGGCATTCTGTAATCTGTGGACTATCAGAGTGTTGATGAAACACAGAAATTGCATCGGGATTGAATTCAACAGTCACCATGCGCACTTTCCTCCATGGGAGTAATGACTCTAAAAGTCTACGCTTTGATCGTTCCCTGGAAGACCAGTAGTACTTTCCGATGCACATCTGGAGGCATTCTGTAATCTGTGGACTATCAGAGTGTTGATGAAACACAGAAATTGCATCGGGATTGAATACAACAGTCACCATGCGCACTTTCTTCCATGGGAGTAATGTCTCAAACAGTCTACGATTTGATCGTTCCCTGGAAGACAAGTAGTAGTTTCCGATGCACATCTTGACGCATTCTGTAATCTGTGGAGTATCAGATTGTTGATGAAACACAGAAATTGCATCGGGATTGAATACAAAAGTCACCATGCGCACTTTCCTCCATGGGAGTAATGTCTCTAACAGTCTACGCTTTGATCGTTCCCTGGAAGACCAGTAGTACTTTCCGATGCTCATCTGGAGGCATTCAGTAATCTGTGGACTATCAGAATGTTGATGAAACACAGAAATTGCATCATGATTGAATACAACAGTCACCATGCGCACATTCCTCCATGCGTGTAATGTCTCTAACAGTCTACGCTTTGATTGTTCCCTGGAAGACCAGTAGTAGTTTCTGTTGCACATCTGCAGGCTTTCCGTAATTTGTGGACTATCAGAGTGTTGATGAAACACAGAAATTGCATCGGGATTGAATACAACGGTCACCATGCGCACTTTCCTCCATGGGAGTAATGTCTCAAACAGTCTACGCTTTGATCGTTCCCTGGAAGACCAGTAGTAGTTTCCGATGAACATCTGGAGGCATTCTGTAATCCGTGGACTATCAGAGTGTTGATGAAACACAGAAATTGCATCGGGATTGAATACAACAGTCACCATGCAAACTTTCGTCCATGGCAGTAATGTCTCAAACAGTCTACGCTTTGATCGTTCCCTGGAAGACCAGTAGAAGTTTCCGATGCACATCTGGTGGCATTCTGTAATCTGTGGACTATCAGAGTGTTGATGAAAAACAGAAGTTGCATAGGGATTGAATACAACAGTCACCATGCGCACTTTCCTCCACAGGAGTAATGTCTCAAACAGTCTACGCTTTGATCGGTCCCTGGAAGACCAGTACTAGTTTCCGATGCACATCTGGTGGCATTCTGTAATCTGTGGATAATCAGAGTGTTGATGGAACACAGAAATTGAATCGCAATTGAATACAACAGTCACCATGCGCACTTTCCTCCACGGGAGTAATGTCTCAAACAGTCTACGCTTTGATCGTTCCCTGGAAGACCAGCAGTAGTTTCCGATGCACATCTGGTGGCATTCTGTAATCTGTGGAGTATCAGAGTGTTGATTAAACACAGAAACTGCATCGGGATTGAATACAACAGTCACTATGCGCACTTTCCTCCACGGGAGTAATGTCTCAAACAGTCTACGCTTTGATCGTTCCTGGAAGACCAGTAGTAGTTTCCGATGCACGTCTGGTGGCATTCTGTAATCTGTGAACTATCAGAGTGTTGATGAAACACAGAAATTGCCTCGGGATTGAATACAACAGTCACCATGCGCACTTTCCTTCATGTGAATAATGTCTCAAACAGTCTACGTTTTGATCGTTCCCAGGAAGACCAGTAGCAGTTTCCGATGCACATCTGAAAGCATTCTGTAATCTGAGTACTATCAGAGTGTTGATGAAACAAAGAAATTGCATCGGGGTTGAATTCAACAGTCACCATGCGCACTTCCCTCAATGGGAGTAATGTCTCAAAGAATTTACGCTTTGATCATCGATGGAAGACCAGCAGTAGTTTCCGATGCACATCTGGAGGCATTCTGTAATCGGTGGGCTATCAGAGTGTTGATGAAACACAGAAATTGCATCGGGATTGAATACAACAGTCACCATGCGCACTTTCTACTATGGGAGTATTGTCTTAAACAGTCTACGATTTGATCGTTCATTGGAATACCAGTAGTACTTTCCGATGCACATCTGGACGCATTCTGTAATCTGTGGAGTATCAGAGTGTTGATGAAACACAGATATTGCATCGGGATTGAATACAACAGTCACCATGCGAACTTCCCTCAATGGGGGTAATGTCTCAAAGAGTTTACGCTTTGATCGTTCGATGGAAGACCAGTAGTAGTTTCCGATGCACATCTGGAGGCATACTGTAATCTGTGGACTATCAGAGTGTTGATGAAACACACAAATTGCATCGGGATTGAATAAAACAGTCACCATGCGCACTTCCCTCAATGGGAGTAATGTCTCAAAGAGTTTACGCTTTTATCGTTCGATGGAAGACCAGTAGTAGTTTCCGATGCACATCTGGAGGCATTCTGTAATCTGTGGACTATCAGAGTGTTGATGAAACACAGAAATTGCATCGGGATAGAATACAACAGTCACCATGCGCACTTTCCTCCATGGGAGTAATGTCTCTAACAGTCTACGCTTTGATCGTTCCCTGGAAGACCAGTAGTAGTTTCCGATGCACATCTGGAGGCATTCTGTAATCTGTGGACTATCAGAGTGTTGATGAAACACAGAAATTGCATCGGGATTTAATACAACAGTCACCATGCGAACTTTCCTCCATGGGAGTAATATACAAACAGTCTCCGCTTTGATCGTTCCCTGGAAGACCAGTAGTAGTTTCCGATGCACATCTGGAGGCACTCTGTAATCCGTGGACTATCAGAGTGTTGATGAATCTCAGAAATTGCATCGGGATTGAATACAACAGTCACCATGCGCACTTTCCTCCATGGGAGTAATGTCTCTAACAGTCTACGCTTTGATCGTTCCCTGGAAGACCAGTAGTAGTTTCCGATGAACATCTGGAGGCATTCTGTAATCTGAGGACTATCAGAATGTTGATGAAACACAGAAATTGCATCTGGATTGAATACAACAGTCACCATGCGCACTTTCCTCCATGGGAGTAAAGTCTCTAACAGTCTACGCTTTGATCGTTAGCTGGAAGACCAGTAGTACTTTCCGATGCACATATGGAGCCTTTCCGTAAACTGTGGACTATCAGAGTGTTGATAAAGCACAGAAATTGCATCGGGATTGAATACAACAGTCACCATGCGCACTTTCCTCCATGGGAGTAATGTCTCAAACAGTCAACTCTTTGATCGTACCCTGGAAGATCAGTAGTAGTTTCCGATGCACATCTGGAGGCATTCTATAATCTGTGGACTATCAGAGTGTTGATGAAACACAGAAATTGCATCGGGATTGAATACAACAGTCACCATGTGCACTTACCTCCATGGGAGTAATGTCTCTAACATTCTACGCTTTGATCGTTACCAGGAAGACCAGTAGTACTTTCCGATGCACATCTGGAGGCATTCTGTAATCTGTGGACTATCAGAGTGTTGATGAAACACAGAAATTGCATCGGGATTGAATACAACAGTCGCCATCCTCACTTTCCTTCATGGGAGTAATTCTCAAACACCCTACGCTTTGATCGTTCCCTGGAAGACCAGTAGTAGTTTCCGATGCACTTCTGGAGGCATTCTGTAATCTGTGGACTATCAGAGTGTTGATGAAACACAGAAATTGCATCGGGATTGAATACAACAGTCACCATGCGCACTTTCCTCAATGGGAGTAATGACTCTAACAGTCTACGCTTTGATCGTTCCCTGGAAGACCAGTAGTACTTTCCGATGCACATCTGGAGGCATTCTGTAATCTGTGGACTATCAGAGTGTTGATGAAACAAAGAAATTGCATCGGGATAGAATACAACAGTCACCATGCGCACTTTCTTCCATGGGAGTAATGTCTCAAACAGTCTACGATTTGATCGTTCCCTGGAAGACCAGTAGTAGTTTCCGATGCACATCTTGACGCATTCTGTAATCTGTGGAGTATCAGAGTGTTGATGAAACACAGAAATTGCATCGGGATTGAATACAACAGTCACCTTGCGCACTTCCCTCAATGGGAGTAATGTCTCAAAGAGTATACGCTTTGATCGTTCGATGGAAGACCAGTAGTAGTTTCCGATGCACATCTCAAGGCATTCTGTAATCTGTGGACTATCAGAGTGTTGATGAAACACAGAAATTGCATCGGGATAGAATACAACAGTCACCATGCGCACTTTCCTCCATGGGAGTAATGTCTCTAACAGTCTACGATTTGATCGTTTCCTGGAAGACCAGTAGTACTTTCCGATGAACATCTGGAGACTTTCCGTAAACTTTGGACTATCAGAGTGTTGATGAAGCACAGAAATTGCATCGGGATTGAATACAACAGTCACCATGCGCACTTTCCTCCATGGGAGTAATGTCTCAAAAAGTCTACTCTTTGATAGTTCCCTGGAAGACGAGTAGTAGTTTCCGATGCACATCTGGAGGCATTCTGTAATCTGCGGACTATCAGAGTGTTGATGAAACACAGAAATTGCATCGGGATTGAATACAGCAGTCACCATGCGCAGTTTCCTCCATGGGAGTAATGTCTCTAACAGTCTACGCTTTGATCATTCCCTGGAAGACCAGTAGTACTTTCCGATGCACATCTGGAGGCATTCTGTAACTATGGACTATTAGAGTGTTGATGAAACAAAGAAATTGCATCGGGATTGAATACAACAGTCAACATGCGAACTTTCCTATATGGGAGTAATTCTCAAACAGTCTCCGCTTTGATCGTTCCCTGGAAGACCAGTAGTAGTTTCCGATGCACATCTGGTGGCATTCTGTAATCTGTGGAGTATCAGAGTGTTGATGAAACACAGAAATTGCATCGGGATTGAATACAACAGTAACCATGCGCATCTACCTCCACGGGAGTAATGTCTCATACAGTCTACGCTTTGATCGTTCCCTGGAAGACCAGTAGTAGTTTCCGATGCACATCTGGTGGCATTCCGTAATCCGTAGACTATCAGAGTGTTGATGAAACACAGAAATTGCATCGGGATTGAATACAACAGTCACCATGCGCACTTTCCTGCACGGGAGCAATGTCTCAAATAGTCTACGCTTTGATCGTTCCCTGAAAGACCAGTAGTAGTTTCCGATGCAAATCTGGTGGCATTCTGTAATCTGTAGACTGTCAGAGTGTTGATGAAACACAGAAATTGCATCGGGATTGAATACAACAGTCACCATGAGCACTTTCCTCCATGCGAGTAATGTCTCTAAGAGTCTACGCTTTGATCGTTCCCTGGAAGACCAGTAGTAGTTTCCGATGCACATATGTATGCTTTCTGTAATCTGTGGACTATCAGATTGTTGATGAAACACAGAAATTGCAACGGTATTGAATAAAACAGTCTCCATGCGCAGTTTCCTCCATGGGAGTAATGTCTCAAACAGTCTACGCTTTGATCGTTCCCTGGAAGACCAGTAGTAGTTTCCAATGCACATCTGGTGGCATTCTGTAATCTGTAGACTATCAGAGTGTTGATGAAACACAGATATTGCATCGGGATTGAATACAACAGTCACCATGCGCACTTTCCTCCATGGGAGTAATGACTCTAACAGCCTACGCTTTGATCGTTCCCTGGAAGACCAGTAGTAGTTACAGATGCACATCTGGATGCTTTCTGTAATCTGTGGACAATCAGAGTGTTGATGAAACACAGAAATTGCATCGGGAATGAATACAACATTCACCATCCTCACTTACCTTCATGGGAGTCATGTCTCAAACACTCTACGCTTTGATCGTACCCTGGAAGCCCAGTAGTAGTTTCCGATGCACATCTGGAGGCATTCTGTAATCTGTGGACTATCAGAGTGTTTATGAAGCACAGAAATTGCATGGGGATAGAATACAACAGTCACCATGCGCACTTTCCTCCATGGGAGTAATGTCTCAAACAGTCTACTCTTTGATCGTTCCCTGGAAGACCAGTAGTAGTATCCGATGCACATCTGGAGGCATTCTGTAATCTGTGGACTATCAGAGTGTTGATGAAACACAGAAATTGCATCGGGATTGAATACAACAGTCAGCATGCGCACTTTCCTCCATGGGAGTAATGTCTCTAACAGTCTACACTTTGATCGTTCCCTGGAAGACCAGTAGAGCATTCCGATGCACATCCGGAGGCTTTCCGTAAACTGTGGACTATCAGAGTGTTGATGAAGCACAGAAATTGCATGGGGATAGAATACAACAGTCACCATGCGCACTTTCCTCCATGGGAGTAATGTCTCAAACAGTCTACTCTTGATCGTTCCCTGGAAGACCAGTAGAGCATTCCGATGCACATCTGGAGGCTTTCCGTAAACTTTGGACTATCAGAGTGTTGATGAAACACAGAAATTGCATCGGGATTGAATACAACAGTCACCATGCGCACTTTCTACTAAGGGAGTAATGTCTCAAACAGTCTACGATTTGATCGTTCATTGGAAGACCAGTAGTAGTTTCCGATGCACATCTGGACGCAGTCTGTAATCTGTGGAGTATCAGAGTGTTGATGAAACACAGAAATTGCATCTCGATTGAATACAACAGTCACCATGCGAACTTCCTTCAAAGGGAGTAATGTCTCAAATAGTTTACGCTTTGATCGTTCGATGGAAGACCAGTAGTAGTTTCCGATGCACATCTGGAGGCATACTGTAATCTGTGGACTATCAGAGTGTTGATGAAACACAGAAATTGCCTCGGGATTGAATACAACAGTCACCATGCGCACTTTCCTTCATGTGAATAATGTCTCAAACAGTCTACGATTTGATCGTTCCCAGGAAGACCAGTAGCAGTTTCCGATGCACAACTGAAAGCATTCTGTAATCTGTGTACTATCAGAGTGTTGATGAAACACAGAAATTGCATCGGGATTGAATACAACAGTCACCATGCGCATCTACCTACATGGGAGTAATGTCTCAAACAGTCTACGCTTTGATCGTTCCCTGGAAGACCAGTAGTAGTTTCCGATGCACATCTGGTGGCATTCCGTAATCTGTAGACTATCAGAGTGTTGATGAAACACAGATATTGCATCGGGATTGAATACAACAGTCACCATGCGCACTTTCCTCCACGGGAGTAATGTCTCAAAAAGTCTACGCTTTGATCGTTCCCTGAAAGACCAGTAGTAGTTTCCGATGCAAATCTGGTGGCATTCTGTAATCTGTAGACTGTCAGAGTGATGATGAAACACAGAAATTGCATCGGGATTGAATACAACAGTCACCATGAGCACTTTCCTCCATGCGAGTAATGTCTCTAAGAGTCTACGCTTTGATCGTTCCCTGGAAGACCAGTAGTAGTTTCCGATGCACATATGATTGCTTTCTGTAATCTGTGGACTATCAGATTGTTGATGAAACACAGAAATTGCAACGGTATTGAATAAAACAGTCTCCATGCGCAGTTTCCTCCATGGGAGTAATGTCTCAAACAGTCTACGCTTTGATCGTTCCATGGAAGACCAGTAGTAGTTTCCAATGCACATCTGGTGGCATTCTGTAATCTGTAGACTATCAGAGTGTTGAAAACACAGATATTGCATCGGGATTGAATACAACAGTCACCATGCGCACTTTCCTCCATGGGAGTAATGACTCTAACAGCCTACGCTTTGATCGTTCCCTGGAAGACCAGTAGTAGTTACAGATGCACATCTGGATGCTTTCTGTAATCTGTGGACTATCAGAGTGTTGATGAAACACAGAAATTGCATCGGGATTGAATACAACATTCACCATCCTCACTTACCTTCATGGGAGTAATGTCTCAAATACTCTACGCTTTGATCGTTCCCTGGAAGCCCAGTAGTAGTTTCCGATGCACATCTAGAGGCATTCTGTAATCTGTGGACTATCAGAGTGTTGATGAAACACAGAAATTGCATCGGGATTGAATACAACAGTCACCATGCGCACTTTCTTCCATGGGAGTATTGTCTCAATCAGTCTACGATTTAATCGTTCCCTGGAAGACCAGTAGTAGTTTCCGATGCACATCTGTAGGCATTCTGTAATCTGTGCAGTATCAGAGTGTTGATGAAACACAGGAATTGCCTCGGGATTGAATACAACAATCACCATGCAAACTTTCCTCCATGGGAGTAATTCTCAAACAGTCTCCGCTTTGATCGTTCCCTGGAAGACCAGTAGTAGTTTCCGATGCACATCTGGAGGCATTCTGTAATCTGTGGACTATCAGAGAGTTGAAGAAACACAGAAATTGCATCGGGATTGAATACAACAGTCACCATGCGCACTTTCCTCCATGGAAGTAATGTCTCTAACAATCTACGCTTTGATCGTTCCCTGGAAGACCAGTAGTTCTTTCCGATGCACATCTGGAGGCATTCTGTAATCTGTGGACTATCAGAGTGTTGATGAAACACAGAAATTGCATCGGGATTGAATACAACAGTCGCCGTGCTCACTTTGCTTCATGGGTGTAATGTCTCAAACATTCTACGCTTTGATCGTTCCCTGGAAGACCAGTAGTAGTATCCGATAAACTTCTGGAGGCATTCTGTAATCTGTGGACTATCAGAGTGTTGATGACACACAGAAATTGCATCGGGATTGAATACAACAGTCACCATGCGCACTTACCTCCATGGGAGTAATGTCTCTAACAGTCTACGCTTTGATCGTTCCCTGGAAGACCAGTAGAGCATTCCGATGCTCATCTGGAGGCTTTCCGTAAACTGTGGACTATCAGAGTGTTGATGAAGCACAGAAATTGCATGGGGATAGAATACAACAGTCACCATGCGCACTTTCCTCCATGGGAGTAATGTCTCAAACAGTCTACTCTTTGATCGTTCCCTGGAAGACCAGTAGTAGTATCCGATGCACATCTGGAGGCATTCTGTAATCTGTGGACTATCAGAGTGTTGATGAAACACAGAAATTGCATCGGGATTGAATACAACAGTCGCCATTAGCACTTTCCTCCATGGGAGTAATGTCTCTAACAGTCTACGCTTTGATCGTTTCCTGGAAGACCAGTAGTACTTTCCGATGCACATCTGGAGGCATTCTGTAATCTGTGGACTATCAGAGTGTTGATGAAACACAGAAATTGCATCGGGATTGAATACAACAGTCACCATGCGCACTTTCCTCCACGGCAGTAATGTCTCAAACAGTCTACGCTTTGATCGTTCCCTGGAAGACCAGTAGTAGTTTCCGATGAACATCTGGAGGCATTCTGTAATCTGTGGACTATCAGAGTGTTGATGAAACACAGAAATTGCATCGGGATTGAATACAACAGTCACCATGCGCACTTTCTACTAAGGGAGTAATGTCTCAAACAGTCTACGATTTGATCATTCATTGAAAGACCAGTAGTACTTTCCGATGCACATCTGGACGCATTCTGTAATCTGTGGAGTATCAGAGTGTTGATGAAACACAGAAATTGCATCGCGATTGAATACAACAGTCACCATGCGAACTTCCCTCAATGGGAGTAATGTCTCAAAGAGTTTACGCTTTGATCGTTCGATGGAAGACCAGTAGTAGTTTCCGATGCACATCTGGAGGCATACTGTAATCTGTGGAGTATCAGAGTGTTGATGAAACACAGAAATTGTCTCGGGATTGAATACAACAGTCACCATGCGCACTTTCCTTCATGTGAATAATGTCTCAAACAGTCTACGTTTTGATCGTTCCCAGGAAGACCAGTAGCAGTTTCCGATACACATCTGAAAGCATTCTGTAATCTGAGGACTATCAGAGTGTTGATGCAACAAAGAAATTGCATCGGGGTTGAATACAACAAACACCATGCGCACTTCCCTCAATGGGAGTATTGTCTCAAAGAGTTTACGATTTGATCGTTCATTGGAAGACCAGTAGTACTTTCCGATGCACATCTAATGGCAGTCTGTAATCTGTGGAGTATCAGAGTGTTGATTAAACACAGAAACTGCATTGGGATTGAATACAACAGTCACCATGCGCACTTTCCTCCACGGGAGTTATGTCTCAAACAGTCTACGCTTTGATCGTTCCTGGAAGACCAGTAGTAGTTTCCGATGCACGTCTGGTGGCATTCTGTAATCTATGGACTATCAGAGTGTTGATGAAACACAGAAATTGCCTCGGGACTGAATACAACAGTCACCATGCGCACTTTCCTTCATGTGAATAATTTCTCAAACAGTCTACGTTTTGATCGTTCCCAGGAAGACCAGTAGCAGTTTCCGATGCACATCTGAAAGCATTCTGTAATCGGTGGACTATCAGAGTGTTGATGAAACACAGAAATTGCATCGGGATTGAATACAACAGTCACCATGCGCACTTTCTACTATGGGAGTATGGTCTCAAACAGTCTACGATTTGATCGTTCATTGGAATACCAGTAGTACTTTCCGATGCACATCTGGACGCATTCTGTAATCTGTGGAGTATCAGAGTGTTGATGAAACACAGAAATTGCATCGGGATTGAATACAACAGTCACCATGCGAACTTCCTTCAATGGGAGTAATGTCTCAAAGAGTTTACGCTTTGATCGTTCGATGGAAGACCAGTAGTAGTTTCCGATGCACATCTGGAGGCATACTGTAATCTGTGGACTATCAGAGTGTTGATGAAACACAGAAATTGCATCGGGATTGAATACAACAGTCACCATGCGCACTTCCCTCAATGGGAATAATGTCTCAAAGAGTTTACGCTTTGATCGTTCGTTGGAAGACCAGTAGTAGTTTCCGATGCACATCTGGAGGCATTCTGTAATCTGTGGACTATCAGAGTGTTGATGAAACACAGAAATTGCAACGGGATAGAATACAACATTCACCATCCTCACTTACCTTCATGGGAGTAATGTCTCAAACACTCTACGCTTTGATCGTTCCCTGGAAGCCCAGTAGTAGTTTCCGATGCACATCTGGAGGCATTCTGTAATCTGAGGACTATCAGAGTTTTGATGAAACACAGAAATTGCATCGGGATTGAATACAACAATCACCATGCGAACTTTCCTCCTTGGGAGTAATTCTCAAACAGTCTCCGCTTTGATCGTTCCCTGGAAGACCAGTAGTACTTTCCGATGCACATCTGGAGGCATTCTGTAATCTGTGGACTATCAGAGTGTTGAAGAAATACAGAAATTGCATCGGGATTGAATACAACAGTCACCATGCGCACTTTCCTCCATGGGAGTAATGTCTCTAACAGTCTACGCTTTGATCGTTCCCTGGAAGACCAGTAGTTCTTTCCGATGCACATCTGGAGGCATTCTGTAATCTGTGGACTATCAGAGTGTTGATGAAACACAGAAATTGCATCGGGATTGAATACAACAGTCGCCATGCTCACTTTGCTTCATGGGAGTAATGTCTCAAACATTCTACGCTTTGATCGTTCCCTGGAAGACCAGTAGTAGTTTCCGATGCACTTCTGGAGGCATTCTGTAATCTGTGGACTATCAGAGTGTTGATGACACACAAAAATTGCATCGGGATTGAATACAACAGTTACCATGCGCACTTACCTCCATGGGAGTAATGTCTCTAACAGTCTACGCTTTGATCGTTCCCTGGAAGACCAGTGGAGCATTCCGATGCACATCTGGAGGCTTTCCGTAAACTGTGGACTATCAGAATGTTGATGAAGCACAGAAATTGCATGGGGATAGAATACAACAGTCACCATGCGCACTTTCCTCCATGGGAGTAATGTCTCAAACATTCTACTCTTTGATCGTTCCCTGGAAGACCAGTAGTAGTATCCGATGCACATCTGGAGGCATTCTGTAATCTGTGGACTATCAGAGTGTTGATGAAACACAGAAATTGCATCGGGATTGAATACAACAGTCACCATGCGCACTTTCCTCCATGGGAGTAAAGTCTCTAACAGTCTACGCTTTGATCATTCCCTGGAAGACCAGTAGTACTTTCCGATGCACATCTGGAGGCATTCTGTAATCTGTGGACTATCAGAGTGTTGATGAAACACAGAAATTGCATCGGGATTGAATACAACAGTCACCATGCGCACTTTCCTCCACGGCAGTAATGTCTCAAACTGTCTACGCTTTGATCGTTCCCTGGAAGACCAGTAGTAGTTTCCGATGAACATCTGGAGGCATTCTGTAATCTGTGGACTATCCGAGTGTTGATGAAACACAGAAATTGCATCGGGATTGAATACAACAGTCACCATGCGCACTTTCTTCCATGGGAGTAATGTCTCAAACAGTCTACGATTTGATCGTTCCCTGGAAGACCAGAAGTAGTTTCCGATGCACATCTGGACGCATTCTGTAATCTGTGGAGTATCAGAGTGTTGATGAAACACAGAAATTGCATCGGGATTGAATACAACAGTCACCATGCGCACTTCCCTAAATGGGAGTAATGTCTCAATGAGTTTACGCTTTGATCGTTCGATGGAAGACCAGTAGTAGTTTCCGATGCACATCTGGAGGCATTCTGTAGTCTGTGGACTATCAGAGTGTTGATGAAACACAGAAATTGCATCAGGATACAATACAACAGTCACCATGCGCACTTTCCTCCATCGGAGTAATGTCTCAAACAGTCTACGCTTTGATCGTTCCCTGGAAGACCAGTAGTAGTTTCCGATGAACATCTGGAGGCATTCTGTAATCTGTGGACTATTAGAGTGTTGATGAAACACAGAAATTGCATCGGGATTGAATACAACAGTCACCATGCGCACTTTCTACTAAGGGAGTAATGTCTCAAACAGTCTACGATTTGATCGTTCATTGGAAGACCAGTAGTAGTTTCCGATGCACATCTGGACGCATTCTGTAATCTGTGGAGTATCAGAGTGTTGATGAAACACAGAAATTGCATCGGAATTGAATACAACAGTCACCATGCGCACTTCCCTCAATGGGAGTAATGTCTCAAAGAGTTTACGCTTTGATCGTTCGATGGAAGACCAGTAGTAGTTTCCGATGCACATCTGGAGGCATTCTGTAATCTGTGGACTATCAGAGTGTTGAAGAAATACAGAAATTGCATCGGGATTGAATACAACAGTCACCATGCGCACTTTCCTCCATGGGAGTAATGTCTCTAACAGTCTACGCTTTGATCGTTCCCTGGAAGACCAGTAGTTCTTTCCGATGCACATCTGGAGGCATTCTGTAATCTGTTGACTATCAGAGTGTTGATGAAACACAGAAATTGCATCGCGATTGAATACAACAGTCGCCATGCTCACTTTCCTTCATGGGAGTAATTCTCAAACACCCTACGCTTTGATCGTTCCCTGGAAGACCAGTAGTAGTTTCCGATGCACATCTGGAGGCATTCTGTAATCTGTGGACTATCAGAGTGTTGATGAAACACAGAAATTGCATCGGGATAGAATACAACAGTCACCATGCGCACTTTCCTCCATGGGAGTAATGTCTCTAACAGTCTACGATTTGATCGTTCCCTGGAAGACCAGTAGTACTTTCCGATGCACATCTGGAGACTTTCCGTAAACTTTGGACTATCAGAGTGTTGATGAAGCACAGAAATTCCATCTTGATTGAATACAACAGTCACCATGCGCACTTTCCTCCATGGGAGTAATGTCTCAAAAAGTCTACTCTTTGATAGTTCCATGGAAGACGAGTAGTAGTTTCCGATGCACATCTGGAGGCATTCTGTAATCTGTGGACTATCAGAGTGTTGATGAAACACAGAAATTGCATCGGAATTAAATACAGCAGTCACCATGCGCAGTTTCCCCCATGGGAGTAATGTCTCTAACAGTCTACGCTTTGATCGTTCCCTGGAAGACCAGTAGTACTTTCCGATGCACATCTGGAGGCATTCTGTAATTATGGACTGTTAGAGTGTTGATGAAACAAAGAAGTTGCATCGGGATTGAATACAACAGACAACATGCGAACTTTCCTCCATGGGAGTAATTCTCAAACAGTCTCCGCTTTGATCGTTCCCTGGAAGACCAGTAGTAGTTTCCGATGCACATCTGGTGGCATTCTGTAATCTGTGGACTATCAGTGTGTTGATGAAACACAGAAATTGCATCGGGATTGAATACAACAGTCACCATGCGCACTTTCCTCCACGGGAGTAATGTCTCAAACAGTCTACGCTTTGATCGTTCCTGGAAGACCAGTAGTAGTTTCCGATGCACGTCTGGTGGCATTCTGTAATCTGTGGACTATCAGAGTGTTGATGAAACACAGAAATTGCCTCGGGACTGAATACAACAGTCACCATGCGCACTTTCCTTCATGTGAATAATGTCTCAAACAGTCTACGTTTTGATCGTTCCCAGGAAGACCAGTAGCAGTTTCCGATGCACATCTGAAAGCATTCTGTAATCTGAGGGCTATCAGAGTGTCGATGAAACAAAGAAATTGCATCGGGGTTGGATACAACAGTCACCATGCGCACTTCCCTCAATGGGAGTAATGTCTCAAAGAATTTACGCTTTGATCATCGATGGAAGACCAGCAGCAGTTTCCGATGCACATCTGGAGGCATTCTGTAATCGGTGGACTATCAGAGTGTTGATGAAACACAGAAATTGCATCGGGATTGAATACAACAGTCACCATGCGCACTTTCTACTATGGGAGTATTGTCTCAAACAGTCTACGATTTGATCGTTCATTGGAATACCAGTAGTACTTTCCGATGCACATCTGGACGCATTCTGTAATCTGTGGAGTATCAGAGTGTTGATGAAACACAGAAATTGCATCGGGATTGAATACAACAGTCACCATGCGAACTTCCCTCAATGGGAGGAATGTCTCAAAGAGTTTACGCTTTGATCGTTCGATGGAAGACCAGTAGTAGTTTCCGATGCACATCTGGAGGCATACTGTAATCTGTGGACTATCAGAGTGTTGATGAAACACAGAAATTGCATCGGGATTCAATACAACAGTCACCATGCGCACTTCCCTCAATGGGAGTAATGTCTCAAAGAGTTTACGATTTGATCGTTCGATGGAAGACCAGTAGTAGTTTCCGATGCACATCTGGAGGCATTCTGTAATCTGTGGACTATCAGAGTGTTGATGAAACACAGAATTTGCATCGAAATTGAATACAACAGTTACCATGCGCACTTTCTTCCACCGTAGTAATTTTCTGAAACAGTCTACGCTTGGATCGTTCCCAGGAAGACCAGTAGTAGTTTCCGATGCACATCTCTTGGCATTCTGTAATCTGTGGACTACCAGAGTGTTGATGAAACACAGAAATTGCATCGGGATAGAATACAACAGTCACCATGCGCACTTTCCTCCATGGTAGTAATGTCTCTAACAGTCTACGATTTGATCGTTCCCTGGAAGACCAGTAGTACTTTCCGATGCACATCTGGAGACTTTCCGTAAACTTTGGACTATCAGAGTGTTGATGAAGGACAGAAATTCCATCGGGATTGAATACAACAGTCACCATGCGCACTTTCCTCCATGGGAGTAATGTCTCAAAAAGTCTACTCTTTGATAGTTCCCTGGAAGACGAGTAGTAGTTTCCGATGCACATCTGGAGGCATTCTGTAATCTGTGGACTATCAGAGTGTTGATGAAACACAGAAATTGCATCGGGATTGAATACAACATTCACCATCCTCACTTACCTTCATGGGAGTAATGTCTCAAACACTCTACGCTTTGATCGTTCCCTATAAGCCCAGTAGTAGTTTCCGATGCACATCTGGAGGCATTCTGTAATCTGTGGACTATCAGAGTGTTGATGAAACACAGAAATTGCATCGGGATTGAATACAACTGTCACCATGCGCACTTTCTTACATGGGAGTAATGTCTCAATCAGTCTACGATTTAATCGTTCCCTGGAAGACCAGTAGTAGTTTCCGATGCACATCTGTAGGCATTCTGTAATCTGTGCAGTATCAGAGTGTTGATGAAACACAGGAATTGCATCGGGATTGAATACAACAGTCACCATGCGAACTTTCCTCCATGTGAGTAATTCTCAAACAGTCTCCGCTTTGATCGTTCCCTGGAAGACCAGTAGTAGTTTCCGACGCACATCTGGAGGCATTCTGTAATCTGTGGACTATCAGAGTGTTGAAGAAATACAGAAATTGCTTCGGGATTGAATACAACAGTCGCCATGCGCACTTTCCTCCATGGGAGTAATGTCTCTAACAGTCTACGCTTTGATCGTTCCTTGGAAGACCAGTAGTTCTTTCCGATGCACATCTGGAGGCATTCTGTAATCTGTGGACTATCAGAGTGTTGATGAAACACAGAAATTGCATCGGGATTGAATACAACAGCCGCCATGCTCACTTTGCTTCATGGGAGTAATGTCTCAAACAATCTACGCTTTGATCGTTCCCTGGAAGACCAGTAGTAGTTTCCGATGCACTTCTGGAGGCATTCAGTAATCTGTGGACTATCAGAGTGTTGATGACACACAGAAATTGCATCGGGATTGAATACAACAGTCACCATGCGCACTTACCTCCATGGGAGTAATGTCTCTAACAGTCTACGCTTTGATCGTTCCCTGGAAGACCAGTGGAGCATTCCGATGCACATCTGGAGGCTTTCCGTAAACTGTGGACTATCAGAGTGTTGATGAAGCACAGAAATTGCATGGGGATAGAATACAACAGTCACCATGCGCACTTTCCTCCATGGGAGTAATGTCTCAAACATTCTACTCTTTGATAGTTCCCTGGAAGACCAGTAGTAGTATCCGATGCACATCTGGAGGCATTCTGTAATCTGTGGACTATCAGAGTGTTGATGAAACACAGAAATTGCATCGGGATTGAATACAACAGTCACCATGCGCACTTTCCTCCATGGGAGTAAAGTCTCTAACAGTCTACGCTTTGATCGTTCCCTGGAAGACCAGTATTACTTTCCGATGCACATCTGGAGGCATTCTGTAATCTGTGGACTATCAGAGTGTTGATGAAACACAGAAATTGCATCGGGATTGAATACAACAGTCACCATGCGCACTTTCCTCCACGGCAGTAATGTCTCAAACTGTCTACGCTTTGATCGTTCCCTGGAAGCCCAGTAGTAGTTTCCGATGCACATCTGGAGGCATTCTGTAATCTGTGGACTATCAGAGTGTTGATGAAACACAGAAATTGCATCGGGATTGAATACAACTGTCACCATGCGCACTTTCCTACATGGGAGTAATGTCTCAATCAGTCTACGATTTAATCGTTCCCTGGAAGACCAGTAGTAGTTTCCGATGCACATCTGTAGGCATTCTGTAATCTGTGCAGTATCAGAGTGTTGATGAAACACAGGAATTTCATCGGGATTGAATACAACAGTCACCATGCGCACTTTCCTCCATGGGAGTAATTCTCAAACAGTCTCCGCTTTGATCGTTCCCTGGAAGACCAGTAGTAGTTTCCGATGCACATCTGGAGGCATTCTGTAATCTGTGGACTATCAGAGTGTTGAAGAAATACAGAAATTGCATCGGGATTGAATACAACAGTCACCATGCGCACTTTCCTCCATGGGAGTAATGTCTCTAAAAGTCTACGCTTTGATCGTTCCCTGGAAGACCAGTAGTTCTTTCCGATGCACATCTGGAGGCATTCTGTAATCTGTGGACTATCACAGTGTTGATGAAACACAGAAATTGCATCGGGATTGAATACAACAGTCGCCATGCTCACTTTGATTCATGGAAGTAATGTCTCAAACATTCTACGCTTTGATCGTTCCCTGGAAGACCAGTAGTAGTTTCCGATGCACTTCTGGAGGCATTCTGTAATCTGTGGACTATCAGAGTGTTGATGACACACAGAAATTGCATCGGGATTGAATACAACAGTCACCATGCGCACTTACCTCCATGGGAGTAATGTCTCTAACAGTCTACGCTTTGATCGTTCCCTGGAAGACCAGTGGAGCATTCCGATGCACATCTGGAGGCTTTCCGTAAACTGTGGACTATCAGAGTGTTGATGAAGCACAGAAATTGCATGGGGATAGAATACAACAGTCACCATGCGCACTTTCCTCCATGGGAGTAATGTCTCAAACATTCTACTCTTTGATCGTTCCCTGGAAGACCAGTAGTAGTATCCGATGCACATCTGGAGGCATTCTGTAATCTGTGGACTATCAGAGTGTTGATGAAACACAGAAATTGCATCGGGATTGAATACAACAGTCACCATGCGCACTTTCCTCCATGGGAGTAAAGTCTCTAACAGTCTACGCTTTGATCGTTCCCTGGAAGACCAGTAGTACTTTCCGATGCACATCTGGAGGCATTCTGTAATCTGTGGAGTATCAGAGTGCTGATGAAACACAGAAATTGCATCGGGATTGAATACAACAGTCACCATGCGCACTTCCCTAAATGGGAGTAATGTCTCAAAGAGTTTACGCTTTGATCGTTCGATGGAAGACCAGTAGTAGTTTCCGATGCACATCTGGAGGCATTCTGTAATCTGTGGACTATCAGAGTGTTGATGAAACACAGAAATTGCATCAGGATACAATACAACAGTCACCATGCGCACTTTCCTCCACGGCAGTAATGTCTCAAACAGTCTACGCTTTGATCGTTCCCTGGAAGACCAGTAGTAGTTTCCGATGAACATCTGGAGGCATTCTGTAATCTGTGGACTATCAGAATGTTGATGAAACACAGAAATTGCATCGGGATTGAATACAACAGTCACCATGCGCACTTTCTTCCATGGGAGTAATGTCTCAAACAGTCTACGATTTGATCGATCCCTGGAAGACCAGTAGCAGTATCCGATGCACATATGGAGCCTTTCCGTAAACTGTGGACTATCAGAGTGTTGATAAAGCACAGAAATTGCATCGGGATTGAATACAACAGTCATCATGCGCACTTTCCTCCATGGGAGTAATGTCTCAAACAGTCAACTCTTTGATCGTACCCTGGAAGATCAGTAGTACTTTCCGATGCACATCTGGAGGCATTCTGTAATCCGTGGACTATCAGAGTGTTGATGAAACACAGAAATTGCATCGGGATTGAATACAACAGACACCATGCGCACTTACCTCCATGGGAGTAATGTCTCTAACATTCTACGCTTTGATCGTTACCTGGAAGACCAATAGTACTTTCCGATGCACATCTGGAGGCGTTCTGTAATCTGTGGACTATCAGAGTGTTGATGAAACACAGAAATTGCATCGGGATTGAATACAACAGTCGCCATGCTCACTTTCCTTCATGGGAGTAATTCTCAAACACCCTACGCTTTGATCGTTCCCTGGAAGACCAGTAGTAGTTTCCGATGCACATCTGGAGGCATTCTGTAATCTGTGGACTATCAGAGTGTTGATGAAACACAGAAATTGCATCGGGATTGAATACAACAGTCACCATGCGCACTTTCCTCCATGGGAGTAATGACTCTAACAGTCTACGTTTTGATCGTTCCCTGGAAGACCAGTAGTACTTTCCGATGCACATCAGGAGGCATTCTGTAATCTGTGGCCTATCAGAGTGTTGATGAAACACAGAAATTGCATCGGGATTGAATACAACAGTCTCCATGCGCACTTTCTTCCATGGGAGTAATGTCTCAAACAGTCTACGATTTGATCGTTCCCTGGAAGACCAGTAGTAGTTTCCGATGCACATCTTGACGCATTCTGTAATCTGTGGAGTATCAGAGTGTTGATGAAACACAGAAATTGCATCGGGATTGAATACAACTGTCACCATGCGAACTTTCCTCCATGGGAGTAATTCTCAAACAGTCTCCGCTTTGATCGTTCCCTGGAAGACCAGTAGTAGTTTCCGATGCACATCTGGAGGCATTCTGTAATCTGTGCAGTATCAGAGTGTTGATGAAACACAGGAATTGCATCGGGATTGAATACAACAGTCACCATGCGAACTTTCCTCCATGGGAGTAATTCTCAAACAGTCTCCGCTTTGATCGTTCCCTGGAAGACCAGTAGTACTTTCCGATGCACATCTGGAGGCATTCTGTAATCTGTGGACTATCAGAGTGTTGAAGAAATACAGAAATTGCATCGGGATTGAATACAACAGTCACCATGCGCACTTTCCTCCATGGGAGTAATGTCTCTAACAGTCTACGCTTTGATCGTTCCCTGGAAGACCAGTAGTTCTTTCCGATGCACATCTGGAGGCATTCTGTAATCTGTGGACTATCAGAGTGTTGATGAAACACAGAAATTGCATCGGGATTGAATACAACAGTCGCCATGCTCACTTTGCTTCATGGGAGTAATGTCTCAAACATTCTACGCTTTGATCGTTCCCTGGAAGACCAGTAGTAGTTTCCGATGCACTTCTGGAGGCATTCTGTAATCTGTGGACTATCAGAGTGTTGATGACACACAAAAATTGCATCGGGATTGAATACAACAGTCACCATGCGCACTTACCTCCATGGGAGTAATGTCTCTAACAGTCTACGCTTTGATCGTTCCCTGGAAGACCAGTGGAGCATTCCGATGCACATCTGGAGGCTTTCCGTAAACTGTGGACTATCAGAATGTTGATGAAGCACAGAAATTGCATGGGGATAGAATACAACAGTCACCATGCGCACTTTCCTCCATGCGAGTAATGTCTCTAAGAGTCTACGCTCTGATCGTTCCCTGGAAGACCAGTAGTAGTTTCCAATGCACATCTGGTGGCATTCTGTAATCTGTAGACTATCAGAGTGTTGATGAAACACAGATATTGCATCGGGATTGAATACAACAGTCACCATGCGCACTTTCCTCCATGGGAGTAATGACTCTAACAGCCTACGCTTTGATCGTTCCCTGGAAGACCAGTAGTAGTTACAGATGCACATCTGGATGCATTCTGTAATCTGTGGACTATCAGAGTGTTGATGAAACACAGAAATTGCATCGGGATTGAATACAACAGTCACCATGCGCACTTTCTTCCATGGGAGTAATGTCTCAATCAGTCTACGATTTAATCGTTCCCTGGAAGACCAGTAGTATTTTCCGATGACATCTGTAGGCATTCTGTAATCTGTGCAGTATCAGAGTGTTGATGAAACACAGGAATTGCATCGGGATTGAATACAACAGTCACCATGCGAACTTTCCTCCATGGGAGTAATTCTCAAACAGTCTCCGCTTTGATCGTTCCCTGGAAGACCAGTAGTAGTTTCCGATGCACATCTGGAGGCATTCTGTAATCTGTGGACTATCAGAGTGTTGAAGAAACACAGAAATTGCATCGGGATTGAATACAACAGTCACCATGCGCACTTTCCTCCATGGGAGTAATGTCTCTAACAGTCTATGCTTTGATCGTTCCCTGGAAGACCAGTAGTTCTTTCCGATGCACATCTGGAGGCATTCTGTAATCTGTGGACTATCAGAGTGTTGATGAAACACAGAAATTGCATCGGGATTGAATACAACAGTCGCCATGCTCATTTTGCTTCATGGGAGTAATGTCTCAAACATTCTACGCTTTGATCGTTCCCTGGAAGACAAGTAGTAGTTTCCGATGCACTTCTGGAGGCATTCTGTAATCTGTGGACTATCAGAGTGTTGATGACACACAGAAATTGCATCGGGATTGAATACAACAGTCACCATGCGCACTTACCTCCATGGGAGTAATGTCTCTAACAGTCTACGCTTTGATCGTTCCCTGGAAGACCAGTAGGGCATTCCGATGCACATCTGGAGGCTTTCCGTAAACTGTGGACTCTCAGAGTGTTGATGAAGCACAGAAATTGCATGGCGATAAAATACAACAGTCACCATGCGCACTTTCCTCCATGGGAGTAATGTCTCAAACAGTCTACTCTTTGATCGTTCCCTGGAAGACCAGTAGTAGTATCCGATGCACATCTGGAGGCATTCTGTAATCTGTGGACAATCAGAGTGTTGATGAAACACAGAAATTGCATCGGGATTGAATACAACAGTCACCATGCGCACTTTCCTCCATGGGAGTAATGTCTCTAACAGTCTACGCTTTGATCGTTCCCTGGAAGACCAGTAGTACTTTCCGATGCACATCTGGAGGCATTCTGTAATCTGTGGACTATCAGAGTGTTGATGAAACACAGAAATTGCATCGGGATAGAATACAACAGTCACCATGCGCACTTTCCTCCACGGCAGTAATGTCTCAAACAGTCTACGCTTTGATCGTTCCCTGGAAGACTAGTAGTAGTTTCCGATGAACATCTGGAGGCATTCTGTAATCTGTGGACTATCCGAGTGTTGATGAAACACAGAAATTGCATCGGGATTGAATACAACAGTCACCATGCGCACTTTCTTCCATGGGAGTAATGTCTCAAACAGTCTACGATTTGATCGTTCCCTGGAAGACCAGTAGTAGTTTCCGATGCACATCTGGACGCATTCTGTAATCTGTTGAGTATCAGAGTGTTGATGAAACACAGAAATTGCATCGGGATTGAATACAACAGTCACCATGCGCACTTCATTAAATGGGAGTAATGTCTCAAAGAGTTTACGCTTTGATCGTTCGATGGAAGACCAGTAGTAGTTTCCGATGCACATCTGGAGGCATTCTGTAATCTGTGGACTATCAGAGTGTTGATGAAACACAGAAATTGCATCGGGATACAATACAACAGTCACCATGCGCACTTTCCTCTACGGGAGGAATGTCTCTAACAGTCTGCGATTTGATCGTTCCCTGGAAGACCAGTAGTAGCTTCCGATGCACATCTGGAGGCATTCTGTAATCTGTGGACTATCAGAGTGTTGATGAAACACAGAAATTGCATCGGGGTTGAATACAACAGTCACCATGCGCACTTTCCTCCATGGGAGTAACCCTGAAACAGTCTACGCTTTAATCGTTCCTCGAAGACCAGTAGTAGTTTCCGATGCACATCTGGCGGCATTATGTAATCTGTGGACTATCAGAGTGTTGATGAAACACAGAAAAGGCATCGGGTTTGAATATAACAGTCACCATGCGCACTTTCCTTCATGGGAGTAATGTCTCTAAGAGTCTACGCTTTGATCGTTCCCTGGAAGACCAGTAGTAGTTTCCAATGCACATCTGGTCCCATTCTGTAATCTGTAGACTATCAGAGTGTTGATGAAACACAGATATTGCATCGGGATTGAATACAACAGTCACCATGCGCACTTCCCTCCATGGGAGTAATGTCTCTAAGAGTCTACGATTTGATCGTTCCCTGGAAGACCAGTAGTAGTTTCCAATGCACATCTGGTGGCATTCTGTAATCTGTGGACGATCAGAGTGTTGATGAAACACAGAAATTGCACCGGGATTGAATACAACAGTCACCATGAGCACTTTCCTCCATGCGAGTAATGTCTCTAAGAGTCTACGCTTTGATCGTTCCCTGGAAGACCAGTAGTAGTTTCCAATGCACATCTGGTCCCATTCTGTAATCTGTAGACTATCAGAGTGTTGATGAAACACAGATATTGCATTGGGATTGAATACAACAGTCACCATGCGCACTTCCCTCCATGGGAGTAATGTCTCAAACATTCTACGCTTTGATCGTTCCCTGGAAGACCAGTAGTAGTTGCAGATGCACATCTGGATGCTTTCTGTAATCTGTGGACTATCAGAGTGTTGATGAAACACATATATTGAATCGGGATTGAATACAACAGTCACCAGGCGCACTTTCCTCCATGGGAGTAATGTCTCTAGCAGTCTACGCTTTGATCGTTCCCTGGAAGACCAGTAGTACTTTCCGATGCACATCTTGAGGCATACTGTAATCTGTGGACTATCAGAGTGTTGATGAAACACAGAAATTGCATCTTGATTGAATACAACATTCACCATGCTCACTTACCTTCATGGGAGCAATTGTTTCAAACACTCTACGCTTTGATCGTTCCCTGGAAGCCCAGTAGTAGTTTCCGATGCACATCTGGAGGCATTCTGTAATTTGTGGACTATCAGAGTGTTGATGAAACACAGAAATTGCATCGGGATTGAATACAACAGTCACCATGCGCACTTTCTTCCATGGGAGTAATGTCTCAATCAGTCTACGATTTGATCGTTCCCTGGAAGACCAGTAGTAGTTTCAGATGCACATCTGTAGGCATTCTGTAATCTGTGCAGTATCATAGTGTTGATGAAACACAGAAATTGCATCGGGATTGAATACAACAGTCACCATGCGAACTTTCCTCCATGGGAGTAATTCTCAAACAGTCTCCGCTTTGATCTTTCCCTAAAGACCAGTAGTAGTTTCCGATGCACATCTGGAGGCATTCTGTAATCTGTGGACTATCAGAGTGTTGATGAAACACAGAAATTGCATCGGGATTGAATACAACAGTCACCATGCGCACTTTCCTCCAAGGGAGTAATGTCTCTAACAGTCTACGCTTTGATCGTTCCCTGGAGGAGCAGTAGTACTTTCCGATGTACATCTGCAGGCATTCTGTAATCTGTGGACTATCAGAGCGTTGATGAAACACAGAAATTGCATCGGGATTGAATACAACAGTCACCATGCGCACTTTCCTCCAAGGGAGTAATGTCTCTAACAGTCTACGCTTTGATCGTTCCCTGGAAGACCAGTAGAGCTTTCCGACGCACATCTGGAGGCTTTCCGTAAACTGTGGACTATCAGAGTGTTGATGAAGCACAGAAATTGCATGGGGATAGAATACAACAGTCACCATGCGCACTTTCCTCCATGGGAGTAATGTCTCAAACAGTCTACTCTTTGATCTTTCCCTAAAGACCAGTAGTAGTTTCCGATGCACATCTGGAGGCATTCTGTAATCTGTGGACTATCATAGTGTTGATGAAACACAGAAATTGCATCGGGATTGAATACAACAGTCACCATGCGAACTTTCCTCCATGGGAGTAATTCTCAAACAGTCTCCGCTTTGATCTTTCACTAAAGACCAGTAGTAGTTTCCGATGCACATCTGGAGGCATTCTGTAATCTGTGGACTATCAGAGTGTTGATGAAACACAGAAATTGCATCGGGATTGAATACAACAGTCACCATGCGCACTTTCCTCCATGGGAGTAATGTCTGAAACAGTCTACGCTTTGATCGTTCCCAGGAGGACCAGAAGTAGTTCCGATGCACATCTCCGGGCATTCCGTAATCTGTGGACTATCAGAGTGTTGATGAAACACAGAATTTGCATCGAAATTGAATACAACAGTCACCATGCGCACTTTCTTCCACCGGAGTAATGTCTGAAACAGTCTACGCTTGGATCGTTCCCAGGAAGACAAGTAGTAGTTTCCGATGCACATCTCTTGGCATTCTGTAATCTGTGGACTACCAGAGTGTTGATGAAACACAGAAATTGCATCGGGATTGAATACAACAGTCACCATCCTCACTTTCCTCCACGGGAGTAATGTCTGAAACAGTCTACGCTTGGATCGTTCCCAGGAAGACCAGTAGTAGTTTCCGATGCACATCTCGTGGCATTCTGTAATTTGTGGACTGTCAGTGTGTTGATGAAACACAGAAATTGCATCGGGATTGAATACAACAGTCACCATGCGCACTTTCTTCCATGGGAGTAATGTCTCAATCAGTCTACGATTTGATCGTTCCCTGGAAGACCAGTAGTAGTTTCCGATGCGCATCTGTAGGCATTCTGTAATCTGTGCAGTATCAGAGTGTTGATGAAACACAGAAATTGCATCGGGATTGAATACAAAAGTCACCATGCGAACTTTCCTCCATGGGAGTAATTCTCAAACAGTCTCCGCTTTGATCGTTCCCTGGAAGACCAGTAGTAGTTTCCGATGCACATCTGGAGGCATTCTGTAATCTGTGGACTATCAGAGTGTTGATGAAACACAGAAATTGCATCGGGATTGAATACAACAGTCACCATGCGCACTTTCCTCCATGGGAGTAATGTCTCTAACAGTCTACGCTTTGATCGTTCCCTGGAGGACCAGTAGTACTTTCCGATGCACATCTGTAGGCATTCTGTAATCTGTGGACTATCAGAGTGTTGATGAAACTCAGAAAATGCATCGGGATTGAATACAACAGTCGCCATGCTCACTTTGCTTCATGGGAGTAATGTCTCAAACACTCTACGCTTTGATCGTTCCCTGGAAGACCAGTAGTAGTTTCCGATGCACATCTGGAGGCATTCTGTAATCTGTGGACTATCAGAGAGTTCAAGAAACACAGAAATTGCATCGGGATTGAATACAACAGTCACCATGCGCACTTTCCTCCATGGGAGTAATGTCTCTAACAGTCTACGCTTTGATCGTTCCCTGGAAGACCAGTAGTACTTTCCGATGCACATCTGGAGGCATTCTGTAATCTGTGGACTATCAGAGTGTTGATGAAACACAGAAATTGCATCGGGATTGAATAAACAGTCACCATGCGCACTTACCTCCATGGGAGTAATGTCTCTAACAGTCTACGCTTTGATCGTTCCCTGGTAGACCAGTAGAGCTTTCCGATGCACATCTGGAGGCTTTCCGTAAACTGTGGACTATCAGAGTGTTGATGAAGCACAGAAATTGCATGGGGATAGAATACAACAGTCACCATGCGCACTTTCCTCCATGGGAGTAATGTCTCAAACAGTCTACTCTTTGATCGATCCCTGGAAGGCCAGCAGTAGTTTCCGATGCACATCTGGAGGCATTCTGTAATCTGCGGACTATCAGAGTGTTGATGAATCACAGAAATTGCATCGGGATTGAATACAACAGTCACCATGCGCACTTTCCTCCATGGGAGTAATGTCTCTAACAGTCTACGCTTTGATCGTTCCCTGGAAGACCAGTAGTACTTTCCGATGCACATCTGGAGGCATTCTGTAATCTGTGGACTATCAGAGTGTTGATGAAACACAGAAATTGCATCGGGATTGAATACAACAGTCACCATGCGCACTTACCTCCATGGGAGTAATGTCTCTAACAGTCTACGCTTTGATCGTTCCCTGGTAGACCAGTAGAGCTTTCCGATGCACATCTGGAGGCTTTCCGTAAACTGTGGACTATCAGAGTGTTGATGAAGCACAGAAATTGCATGGGGATAGAATACAACAGTCACCATGCGCACTTTCCTCCATGGGAGTAATGTCTCAAACAGTCTACTCTTTGATCGATCCCTGGAAGGCCAGCAGTAGTTTCCGATGCACATCTGGAGGCATTCTGTAATCTGCGGACTATCAGAGTGTTGATGAAACACAGAAATTGCATCGGGATTGAATACAACAGTCACCATGCGCACTTTCCTCCATGGGAGTAATGTCTCTAACAGTCTACGCTTTGATCGTTCCCTGGAAGACCAGTAGTACTTTCCGATGCACATCTGGAGGCATTCTGTAATCTGTGGACTATCAGAGTGTTGATGAAACACAGAAATTGCATCGGGATTGAATACAACAGTCACCATGCGCACTTTCCTCCACGGCAGTAATGTCTCAAACAGTCTACGCTTTTATCGTTCCCTGGAAGACCAGTAGTAGTTTCCGATGAACATCTGGAGGCATTCTGTAATCTGTGGACTATCAGAGTGTTGATGAAACACAGAAATTGCATCGGGATTGAATACAACAGTCACCATGCGCTTTTTCTACTAAGGGAGCAATGTCTCAAACAGTCTACGATTTCATCGTTCATTGGAAGCCCAGTAGTAGTTTCCGATGCACATCTGGACGCATTCTGTAATCTGTGGAGTATCAGAGTGTTGATGAAACACAGAAATTGCATCGGGATAGAATACAACAGTCACCATGCGCACTTTCCTCCACGGCAGTAATGTCTCAAACAGTCTACGCTTTGATCGTTCCCTGGAAGGCCAGTAGTAGTTTCCGATGAAAATCTGGAGGCATTCTGTAATCTGTGGACTATCAGAGTGTTGATGAAACATAGAAATTGCATCGGGATTGAATACAACAGTCACCATGCGCACTTTCTACTAAGGGAGTAATGTCTCAAACAGTCTACGATTTGATCGTTCATTGGAAGACCAGTAGTAGTTTCCGATGCACATCTGGACGCATTCTGTAATCTGTGGAGTATCAGAGTGTTGATGAAACACAGAAATTGCATCGCGATTGAATACAACAGTCACCATGCGAACTTCCCTCAATGGGAGTAATGTCTCAAAGAGTTTACGCTTTGATCGTTCGGTGGAAGACCAGTAGTAGTTTCCGATGCACATCTGGAGGCATACTGTAATCTGTGGACTATCAGAGTGTTGATGAAACACAGAAATTGCATCGGGATTGAATACAACAGTCACCATGCGCACTTTCCTCTACGGCAGTAATGTCTCAAACTGTCTACGCTTTGATCGTTCCCAGGAAGACCAGTAGTAGTTTCCGATGAACATCTGGAGGCATTCTGTAATCTGTGGACTATCCGAGTGTTGATGAAACACAGAAATTGCATCGGGATTGAATACAACAGTCACCATGCGCACTTTCTTCCATGGGAGTAATGTCTCAAACAGTCTACGATTTGATCGTTCCCTGGAAGACCAGTAGTAGTTTCCGATGCACATCTGGACGCATTCTGTAATCTGTGGAGTATCAGAGTGTTGATGAAACACAGAAATTGCATCGGGATTGAATACAACAGTCACCATGCGCACTTCATTAAATGGGAGTAATGTCTCAAAGAGTTTACGCTTTGATCGTTCGATGGAAGACCAGTAGTAGCTTCCGATGCACATCTGGAGGCATTCTGTAATCTGTGGACTATCAGAGTGTTGATGAAACACAGAAATTGCATCGGGATACAATACAACAGTCACCATGCGCACTTTCCTCTACGGGAGGAATGTCTCTAACGGTCTACGATTTGATCGTTCCCTGGTAGACCAGTAGTAGTTTCCGATGCACATCTGGAGGCATTCTGTAATCTGTGGTCTATCAGAGTGTTGATGAAACACAGAAATTGCATCGGGATTGAATACAACAGTCACCATGCGCACTTTCCTCCATGGGAGTAACCCTGAAACAGTCTACGCTTTAATCGTTCCCTCGAAGACCAGTAGTAGTTTCCGATGCACATCTGGCGGCATTCTGTAATCTGTGGACTATCAGAGAGTTGATGAAACACAGAAAAGGCATCGGGTTTGAATATAACAGTCACCATGCGCACTTTCCTTCATGGGAGTAATGTCTCTAAGAGTCTACGCTTTGATCGTTCCCTGGAAGACCAGTAGTAGTTTCCAATGCACATCTGGTCCCATTCTGTAATCTGTAGACTATCAGAGTGTTGATGAAACACAGATATTGCATCGGGATTGAATACAACAGTCACCATGCGCACTTCCCTCCATGGGAGTAATGTCTCTAAGAGTCTACGATTTGATCGTTCCCTGGAAGACCAGTAGTAGTTTCCAATGCACATCTGGTGGCATTCTGTAATCTGTGGACTATCAGAGTGTTGATGAAACACAGAAATTGCACCGGGATTGAATACAACAGTCACCATGAGCACTTTCCTCCATGCGAGTAATGTCTCTAAGAGTCTACGATTTGATCGTTCCCTGGAAGACCAGTAGTAGTTTCCAATGCACATCTGGTCCCATTCTGTAATCTGTAGACTATCAGAGTGTTGATGAAACACAGATATTGCATCGGGATTGAATGCAACAGTCACCATGCGCACTTCCCTCCATGGGAGTAATGTCTCAAACATTCTACGCTTTGATCGTTCCCTGGAAGACCAGTAGTAGTTGCAGATGCACATCTGGATGCTTTCTGTAATCTGTGGACTATCAGAGTGTTGATGAAACACATATATTGAATCGGGATTGAATACAACAGTCACCAGGCGCACTTTCCTCCATGGGAGTAATGTCTCTAGCAGTCTACGCTTTGATCGTTCCCTGGAAGACCAGTAGTACTTTCCGATGCACATCTGGAGGCATACTGTAATCTGTGGACTATCAGAGTGTTGATGAAACACATAAATTGCATCGGGATTGAATACAACATTCACCATGCTCACTTACCTTCATGGGAGCAATTGTTTCAAACACTCTAAGCTTTGATCGTTCCCTGGAAGCCCAGTAGTAGTTTCCGATGCACAGCTGGAGGCATTCTGTAATTTGTGGACTATCAGAGTGTTGATGAAACACAGAAATTGCATCGGGATTGAATACAACAGTCACCATGCGCACTTTCTTCTATGGGAGTAATGTCTCAATCAGTCTACGATTTGATCGTTCCCTGGAAGACCAGTAGTAGTTTCCGATGCACATCTGTAGGCATTCTGTAATCTGTGCAGTATCAGAGTGTTGATGAAACACAGAAATTGCATCGGGATTGAATACAACAGTCACCATGCGAACTTTCCTCCATGGGAGTAATTCTCAAACAGTCTCCGCTTTGATCGTTCCCTAAAGACCAGTAGTAGTTTCCGATGCACATCTGGAGGCATTCTGTAATCTGTGGACTATCAGAGTGTTGATGAAACACAGAAATTGCATCGGGATTGAATACAACAGTCACCATGCGCACTTTCCTCCATGGGAGTAATGTCTCTAACAGTCTACGCTTTGATCGTTCCCTGGAAGAGCAGTAGGACTTTCCGATGTACATCTGGAGGCATTCTGTAATCTGTGGACTATCACAGTGTTGATGAAACACAGAAATTGCATCGGGATTGAATACAACAGTCGCCATGCTCACTTTGCTTCATGGGAGTAATGTCTCAAACGATCTACGCTTTGATCGTTCCCTGGAAGACCAGTAGTAGTTTCCGATGCATATCTGCAGGCATTCTGTAATCTGTGGACTATCAGAGCGTTGATGAAACACAGAAATTGCATCGGGATTGAATACAAGAGTCACCATGCGCACTTTCTTCCATGGGAGTATTGTCTCAATCAGTCTACGATTTGATCGTTCCCTGGAAGACCAGTAGTAGTTTCCGATGCACATCTGTAGGCATTCTGTACTCTGTGCAGTATCAGAGTGTTGATGAAACACAGGAATTGCATCGGGATTCAATACAACAGTCACCATGTGAACTTTCCTCCATGGGAGTAATTCTCAAACAGTCTCCGCTTTGATCGTTCCCTGGAAGACCAGTAGTAGTTTCCGATGCACATCTGGAGGCATTCTGTAATCTGTGGACTATCAGAGAGTTGAAGAAACACAGAAAATGCATCGGGATTGAATACAACAGTCACCATGCGCACTTTCCTCCATGGGAGTAATGTCTCTAACAGTCTACGCTTTGATCGTTCCCTGGAAGACCAGTAGTACTTTCTGATGCACATCTGGAGGCATTCTGTAATCTGTGGACTATCAGAGTGTTGATAAAACACAGAAATTGCATCTGGATTGAATACAACAGTCGCCATGCTTACTTTGCCTCATGGAAGTAATGTCTCAAACATTCTACGCTTTGATCGTTCCCTGGAAGACCAGTAGTAGTTTCCGATGCACTTCTGGAGGCATTCTGTAATCTGTGGACTATCAGAGTGTTGATGAAACACAGAAATTGCATCGGGATTGAATACAACAGTCACCATGCGCACTTACCTCCATGGGAGTAATGTCTCTAACAGTCTACGCTTTGATCGTTCCCTGGAAGACCAGTAGAGCTTTCGATGCACATCTGGAGGCTTTCCGTAAACTGTGGACTATCAGAGTGTTGATGAAGCACAGAAATTGCATGGGGATAGAATACAACAGTCACCATGCGCACATTCCTCCATTCTGAGTAATGTCTCAAACAGTCTACCCTTTGATCGATCCCTGGAAGGCCAGTAGTAGTTTCCGATGCACATCTGGAGGCATTCTGTAATCTGTGGACTATCAGAGTGTTGATGAAACACAGAAATTGCATCGGGATTGAATACAACAGTCACCATGCGCACTTTCTTCCACCGGAGTAATGTCTGAAACAGTCTACGCTTGGATCGTTCCCAGGAAGACCAGTAGTAGCTTCCGATGCACATCTCTTGGCATTCTGTAATCTGTGGACTACCAGAGTGTTGATGAAACACAGAAATTGCATCGGGATTGAATACAACAGTCACCATCCTCACTTTCCTCCATGGGAGTAATGTCTGAAACAGTCTACGCTTGGATCGTTCCCAGGAAGACCAGTAGTAGTTTCCGATGCACATCTCGTGGCATTCTGTAATTTGTGGACTGTCAGTGTGTTGATGAAACACAGAAATTGCATCGGGATTGAATACAACAGTCACCATGCGCACATTCTTCCATGGGAGTAATGTCTCAATCAGTCTACGATTTGATCGTTCCCTGGAAGACCAGTAGTAGTTTCCGATGCACATCTGTAGGCATTCTGTAATCTGTGCAGTATCAGAGTGTTGATGAAACACAGAAATTGCATCGGGATTGAATACAACAGTCACCATGCGAACTTTCCTCCATGGGAGTAATTCTCAAACAGTCTCCGCTTTGATCGTTCCCTAAAGACCAGTAGTAGTTTCCGATGCACATCTGGAGGCATTCTGTAATCTGTGGACTATCAGAGTGTTGATGAAACACAGAAATTGCATCGGGATTGAATACAACAGTCACCATGCGCACTTTCCTCCATGGGAGTAATGTCTCTAACAGTCTACGCTTTGATCGTTCCCTGGAAGAGCAGTAGGACTTTCCGATGTACATCTGGAGGCATTCTGTAATCTGTGGACTATCAGAGTGTTGATGAAACACAGAAATTGCATCGGGATTGAATACAACAGTCGCCATGCTCACTTTGCTTCATGGGAGTAATGTCTCAAACACTCTACGCTTTGATCGTTCCCTGGAAGACCAGTAGTAGTTTCCGATGCACATCTGGAGGCATTCTGTAATCTGTGGACTATCAGAGAGTTCAAGAAACACAGAAATTGCATCGGGATTGAATACAACAGTCACCATGCGCACTTTCCTCCATGGGAGTAATGTCTCTAACAGTCTACGCTTTGATCGTTCCCTGGAAGACCAGTAGAGCTTTCCGATGCACATCTGGAGGCTTTCCGTAAACTGTGGACTATCAGAGTGTTGATGAAGCACAGAAATTGCATGGGGATAGAATACAACAGTCACCATGCGCACTTTCCTCCATGGGAGTAATGTCTCAAACAGTCTACTCTTTGATCGATCCCTGGAAGGCCAGCAGTAGTTTCCGATGCACATCTGGAGGCATTCTGTAATCTGTGGACTATCAGAGTGTTGATGAAACACAGAAATTGCATCGGGATTGAATACAACAGTCACCATGCGCACTTTCCTCCATGGGAGTAATGTCTCTAACAGTCTACGCTTTGATCGTTCCCTGGAAGACCAGTAGTACTTTCCGATGCACATCTGGAGGCATTCTGTAATCTGTGGACTATCAGAGTGTTGATGAAACACAGAAATTGCATCGGGATTGAATACAACAGTCACCATGCGCACTTTCCTCCTCGGCAGTAATGTCTCAAACAGTCTATGCTTTTATCGTTCCCTGGAAGACCAGTAGTAGTTTCCGATGAACATCTGGAGGCATTCTGTAATCTGTGGACTATCAGAGTGTTGATGAAACACAGAAATTGCATCGGGATTGAATACAACAGTCACCATGCGCACTTTCTACTAAGGGAGTAATGTCTCAAACAGTCTACGATTTGATCGTTCATTGGAAGACCAGTAGTAGTTTCCGATGCACATCTGGACGCATTCTGTAATCTGTGGAGTATCAGAGTGTTGATGAAACACAGAAATTGCATCGGGATTGAATACAACAGTCACCATGCGAACTTCCCTCAATGAGAGTAATGTCTCAAAGAGTTTACGCTTTGATCGTTCGATGGAAGACCAGTAATAGTTTCCGATGCACATCAGCAGGCATACTGTAATCTGTGGACTATCAGAGTGTTGATGAAACACAGAAATTGCATCGGGATTGAATACAACAGTCACCATGCGCACTTTCCTCCACAGCAGTAATGTCTCAAACAGTCTACGCTTTGATCGTTCCCTTGAAGACCAGTAGTAGTTTCCGATGAACATCTGGAGGCATTCTGTAATCTGTGGACTATCAGAGTGTTGATGAAACACAGAAATTGCATCGGGATTGAATACAAGAGCCACCAAGCGCACTTTCTTCCATGGGAGTAATGTCTCAAACAGTCTACGATTTGATCGTTCCCTGGAAGACCAGTAGTAGTTTCCGATGCACATCTGGACGCATTCTGTAATCTGTGGAGTATTAGAGTGTTGATGAAACACAGAAATTGCATCGGGATTGAATACAACAGTCACCATGCGCACTTCCCTCAATGGGAGTAATGTCTCAAAGAGATTACGCTTTGATCGTTCGATGGAAGACCAGTAGTAGTTTCCGATGCACATCTGGAGGCATTCTGTAATGTGTGGACAATCAGAGTGTTGATGAAACACAGAAATTGCATCGGGATAGAATACAACAGTCACCATGCGCACTTTCCTCCATGGGAGTAATGTCTCTAACAGTCTACGCTTAGATCGTTCGATAGAAGACCAGTAGTACTTTCCGATGCACATCTGGAGGCATTCTGTAATCTGTGGACTATCCGAGTGTTGATGAAACTCAGAAATTGCATCGGGATTGAATACAACAGTCACCATGCGCACTTTCTTCCATGGGAGTAATGTCTCAAACAGTCTTTGATTTGATCGTTCCATGGAAGCCCAGTAGTAGTTTCCGATACTCATCTGGAGGCATTCTGTAATCTGTGGACTATCAGAGTGTTGATGAAACACAGAAATTGCATCGGGATTGAATACAACAGTCACCATGCGAACTTTCCTCCATGGGAGTAATGTCTCTAACAGTCTACGCTTTGATCGTTCCCTGGAAGACCGGTTGTAGTTTCCGATGCACATCTGGTGGCATTCTGTAATCTGTGGACTATCAGAGTGTTGATGAAACACAGAAATTGCAACGGGACTGAATACAACAGTCACCATGAGCACTTTCCTCCATGCGAATAATGTCTCTAAGAGTCTACGCTTTGATCGTTCCCTGGAAGACCAGTAGTAGTTTCCAATGCACATATGGATGCTTTCTGTAATCTGTGGACTATCAGATTGTTGATGAAACACAGAAATTGCAACGGTATTGAATAAAACAGTCTCCATGCGCAGTTTCCTCCATGGGAGTAATGTCTCAAACAGTCTACGCTTTGATCATTCCCTGGAAGACCAGTAGTAGTTTCCAATGCACATCTGGTAGCATTCCGTAATCTGTAGACTATCAGAGTGTTGATGAAACACAGAAATTGCATTGGGATTGAATACAACAGTCACCATGCGCACTTTCTTCCATGGGAGTAATGTCTCAATCAGTCAACGATTTGATCGTTCCCTGGAAGACCAGTAGTAGTTTCCGATGCACATCTGTAGGCATTCTGTAATCTGTGCAGTATCACAGTGTTGATGAAACACAGAAATTGCATCGGGATTGAATACAACAGTCACCATGCGAACTTTCCTCCATATGAGTAATTCTCAAACAGTCTTAGCTTTGATCGTTCCCTGGAAGACCAGTAGTAGTTTCCGATGCACATCTGGAGGCATTCTGTAATCTGTGGACTATCAGAGTGTTAATGAAACACAGAAATTGCATCGGGATTGAATACAACAGTCACCATGCGCACTTTCCTCCATGGGAGTAATGTCTCTAACAGTCTACGCTTTGATCGTTCCCTGGAAGTCCAGTAGTACTTTCCGATGCACATCTGGAGGCATTCTGTAATCTGTGGACTATCAGAGTGTTGATGAAACACAGAAATTGCTTCGGGATTGAATACAACAGTCGCCATGCACACTTTGCTTCATGGGAGTAATGTCTCAAACACTCTACGCTTTGATTGTTCCCTGGAAGACTAGTAGTAGTTTCCGATGCACATCTGGAGGCATTCTGTAATGTGTGGACTATCAGAGTGTTGATGAAACACAGAAATTGCATCGGGATTGAATACAACAGTCACTATGCGCACTTACCTCCGTGGGAGTAATGTCTCTAACAGTCTACGCTTTGATTGTTCCCTGGAAGACCAGTAGAGCTTTCCGATGCACATCTGGAGGCTTTCCGTAAACTGTGGACTATCAGAGTGTTGATGAAGCACAGAAATTGCATGGGGATAGAATACAACAGTCACCATGCGCACTTTCCTCCATGGGAGTAATGTCTCAAACAGTCTACTCTTTGATCGTTCCCTGGAAGACCAGTAGTAGTTTTCGATGCACATCTGGAGGCATTCTGTAATCTGTGGACTATCCGAGTGTTGATGAAACACAGAAATTGCATCGGGATTGAATACAACAGTCACCATGCGCACTTTCTTCCATGGGAGTAATGTCTCAAACAGTCTACGATTTGATCGTTCCCTGGAAGACCAGTAGTAGTTTCCGATACACATCTGGAGGCATTCTGTAATCTGTGGACTATCAGAGTGTTGATGAAACACAGAAATTGCATCGGGATTGAATACAACAGTCACCATGCGAACTTTCCTCCATTGGAGTAATATTCAAACAGTCTCCGCTTTGATCGTTCCCTGGAAGACCGGTAGTAGTTTCCGATGCACATCTGGTGGCATTCAGTAATCTGTGGACTATCAGAGTGTTGATGAAACACAGAAATTGCACCGGGATTGAATACAACAGTCACCATGAGCACTTTCCTCCATGCGAGTAAGGTCTCTAAGAGTCTACGCTTTGATCGTTCCCTGGAAGACCAGTAGTAGTTTCCAATGCACATATGGATGCTTTCTGTAATCTGTGGACTATCAGATTGTTGATGAAACACAGAAATTGCAACGGTATTGAATAAAACAGTCTCCATGCGCAGTTTCCTCCATGGGAGTAATGTCTCAAACAGTCTACGCTTTGATCATTCCCTGGAAGACCAGTAGTAGTTTCCAATGCACATCTGGTAGCATTCCGTAATCTGTAGACTATCAGAGTGTTGATGAAACACAGAAATTGCATTGGGATTGAATACAACAGTCACCATGCGCACTTTCTTCCATGGGAGTAATGTCTCAATCAGTCTACGATTTGATCGTTCCCTGGAAGACCAGTAGTAGTTTCCGATGCACATCTGTAGGCATTCTGTAATCTGTGCAGTATCACAGTGTTGATGAAACACAGAAATTGCATCGGGATTGAATACAACAGTCACCATGCGAACTTTCCTCCATATGAGTAATTCTCAAACAGTCTTAGCTTTGATCGTTCCCTGGAAGACCAGTAGTAGTTTCCGATGCACATCTGGAGGCATTCTGTAATCTGTGGACTATCAGAGTGTTAATGAAACACAGAAATTGCATCGGGATTGAATACAACAGTCACCATGCGCACTTTCCTCCATGGGAGTAATGTCTCTAACAGTCTACGCTTTGATCGTTCCCTGGAAGTCCAGTAGTACTTTCCGATGCACATCTGGAGGCATTCTGTAATCTGTGGACTATCAGAGTGTTGATGAAACACAGAAATTGCTTCGGGATTGAATACAACAGTCGCCATGCACACTTTGCTTCATGGGAGTAATGTCTCAAACACTCTACGCTTTGATCGTTCCCTGGAAGACTAGTAGTAGTTTCCGATGCACATCTGGAGGCATTCTGTAATGTGTGGACTATCAGAGTGTTGATGAAACACAGAAATTGCATCGGGATTGAATACAACAGTCACTATGCGCACTTACCTCCGTGGGAGTAATGTCTCTAACAGTCTACGCTTTGATTGTTCCCTGGAAGACCAGTAGAGCTTTCCGATGCACATCTGGAGGCTTTCCGTAAACTGTGGACTATCAGAGTGTTGATGAAGCACAGAAATTGCATGGGGATAGAATACAACAGTCACCATGCGCACTTTCCTCCATGGGAGTAATGTCTCAAACAGTCTACTCTTTGATCGTTCCCTGGAAGACCAGTAGTAGTTTTCGATGCACATCTGGAGGCATTCTGTAATCTGTGGACTATCCGAGTGTTGATGAAACACAGAAATTGCATCGGGATTGAATACAACAGTCACCATGCGCACTTTCTTCCATGGGAGTAATGTCTCAAACAGTCTACGATTTGATCGTTCCCTGGAAGACCAGTAGTAGTTTCCGATACACATCTGGAGGCATTCTGTAATCTGTGGACTATCAGAGTGTTGATGAAACACAGAAATTGCATCGGGATTGAATACAACAGTCACCATGCGAACTTTCCTCCATTGGAGTAATATTCAAACAGTCTCCGCTTTGATCGTTCCCTGGAAGACCGGTAGTAGTTTCCGATGCACATCTGGTGGCATTCAGTAATCTGTGGACTATCAGAGTGTTGATGAAACACAGAAATTGCACCGGGATTGAATACAACAGTCACCATGAGCACTTTCCTCCATGCGAGTAAGGTCTCTAAGAGTCTACGCTTTGATCGTTCCCTGGAAGACCAGTAGTAGTTTCCGATGCACATATGGATGCTTTCTGTAATGTGTGGACTATCAGGTTGTTGATGAAACACAGAAATTGCAACGGTATTGAATAAAACAGTCTCCATGCGCAGTTTCCTTCATGGGAGTAATGTCTCAAACAGTCTACGCTTTGATCGTTCCCTGGAAGACCAGTAGTAGTTTCCGATGCACATCTGGAGGCATTCTGTAATCTGTGGGCTATCAGAGTGTTAATGAAACACAGAAATTGCATCGGGATTGAATACAACAGTCACCATGCGCACTTTCCTCCATGGGAGTAATGTCTCTAACAGTCTACGCTTTGATCGTTCCCTGGAAGCCCAGTAGTTATTTCCGATGCACATCTGGAGGCATTCTGTAATCTGTGGACTATCAGAGTGTTGATGAAACACAGAAATTGCTTCGGGATTGAATACAACAGTCGCCATGCTCACTTTGCTTCATGGGAGTAATGTCTGAAACACTCTACGCTTTGATCGTTCCCTGGAAGACCAGTAGTAGTTTCCGATGCACATCTGGAGGCATTCTGTAATGTGTGGACTATCAGAGTGTTGATGAAACACAGAAATTGCATCGGGATTGAATACAACAGTCACCATGCGCACTTACCTCCATGGGAGTAATGTTCTAACAGTCTACGCTTTGATCGTTCCCTGGAAGACCAGTAGAGCTTTCCGATGCACATCTGGAGGCTTTCTGTAAACTGTGGACTATCAGAGTGTTGATGAAGCACAGAAATTGCATGGGGATAGAATACAACAGTCACCATGCGCACTTTCCTCCATGGGAGTAATGTCTCAAACAGTCTACTCTTTGATCGTTCCCTGGAAGACCAGTAGTAGTTTTCGATGCTCATCTGGAGGCACTCTGTAATCTGTGGACTATCAGAGTGTTGATGAAACACAGAAATTGCATCGGGATTGCATACAACAGCCACCGTGCGCACTTTCCTCCATGGGAGTAATGTCTCTAACAGTCTACGCTTTGATCGTTCCCTGGAAGACCAGTAGTACTTTCCGATGCACATCTGGAGGCATTCTGTAATCTGTGGACTATCCGAGTGTTGATGAAACACAGAAATTGCATCGGGATTGAATACAACAGTCACCATGCGCACATTCTTCCAAGGGAGTAATGTCTCAAACAGTCTACGATTTGATCGTTCTCTGGAAGACCACTAGTAGTTTCCGATACACATCTGGAGGCATTCTGTAATCTGTGGACTATCAGAGTGTTGATGAAACACAGAAATTGCATCAGGATTGAATACAACAGTCACCATGCGAACTTTCCTCCATGGGAGTAATATTCAAACAGTCTCCGCTTTGATCGTTCCCTGGAAGACCGGTAGTAGTTTCCGATGCACATCTGGTGGCATTCAGTAATCTGTGGACTATCAGAGTGTTGATGAAACACAGAAATTGCACCGGGATTGAATACAACAGTCACCATGCGCAACTACCTCCACGGGAGTAATGTCTCAAACAGTCTACGCTTTGATCGTTCCCTGGAAGACCAGTAGTAGTTTCCGATGCACATCTGGTGGCATTCCGTAATCTGTAGACTATCAGAGTGTTGATGAAAGACAGGTATTGCATCGGGATTGAATACAACAGTCACCATGCGCACTTTCCTCCACGGGAGTAATGTCTCAAACAGTCTACGCTTTGATCGTTCCCTGGAAGACCAGTAGTAGTTTCCGATGCAAATCTGGTGGCATTCTGTAATCTGAAGACTGTCAGAGTGTTGATGAAACACAGAAATTGCATCGATATTGAATACAACAGTCACCATGAGCACTATCCTCCATGCGAGTAAGGTCTCTAAGAGTCTACGCTTTGATCGTTCCCTGGAAGACCAGTAGTAGTTTCCGATGCACATATGGATGCTTTCTGTAATGTGTGGACTATCAGATTGTTGATGAAACACAGAAATTGCAACGGTATTGAATAAAACAGTCTCCATGCGCAGTTTCCTCCATGGGAGTAATGTCTCAAACAGTCTACGCTTTCATCGTTCCCTGGAAGACCAGTAGTAGTTTCCAATGCACATCTGGTGGCATTCTGTAATCTGTAGACTATCAGAGAGTTGATGAAACACAGATATTGCATCGGGATTGAATACAACAGTCACCATGCGCACTTCCCTCCATGGGAGTAATGACTCTAACAGCCTACGCTTTGATCGTTCCCTGGAAGACCAGTAGTAGTTACAGATGCACATCTGGATGCTTTCTGTAATCTGTGGACTATCAGAGTGTTGATGAAACACAGAAATTGCATCGGGATTGAATACAACAGTCACCATGCGCACTTTCTTCCATGGGAGTAATGTCTCAATCAGTCTCGGCTTTGATCGTTCCCTGGAAGACCAGTAGTAGTTTCCGATGCACATCTGGAGGCATTCTGTAATTTGTGGACTATCAGAGTGTTAATGAGACACAGAAATTGCATCCGGATTGAATAAAACAGTCACCATGCGCACTTTCCTCCATGGGAGTAATGTCTCTAACAGTCTACGCTTTGATCGTTCCCTGGAAGACCAGTAGTACTCTCCGATGCACATCTGGAGGCATTCTGTAATCTGTGGACTGTCAGAGTGTTGATGAAACACAGAAATTGCATCGGGATTGAATACAACAGTCGCCATGCTCCCTTTGCTTCATGGGAGTAATGTCTCAAACACTCTACGCTTTGATCGTTCCCTGGAAGACCAGTAGTAGTTTCCGATGCACATCTGGAGGCATTCTGTAATCTGTGGACTATCAGAGTGTTAATGAAACACAGAAATTGCATCGGGATTGAATACAACAGTCACCATGCGAACTTTCCTCCATATGAGTAATTCTCAAACAGTCTTAGCTTTGATCGTTCCCTGGAAGACCAGTAGTAGTTTCCGATGCACATCTGTAGGCATTCTGTAATCTGTGCAGTATCACAGTGTTGATGAAACACAGAAATTGCATCGGGATTGAATACAACAGTCACCATGCGAACTTTCCTCCATATGAGTAATTCTCAAACAGTCTTAGCTTTGATCGTTCCCTGGAAGACCAGTAGTAGTTTCCGATGCACATCTGGAGGCATTCTGTAATCTGTGGACTATCAGAGTGTTAATGAAACACAGAAATTGCATCGGGATTGAATACAACAGTCACCATGCGCACTTTCCTCCATGGGAGTAATGTCTCTAACAGTCTACGCTTTGATCGTTCCCTGGAAGTCCAGTAGTACTTTCCGATGCACATCTGGAGGCATTCTGTAATCTGTGGACTATCAGAGTGTTGATGAAACACAGAAATTGCTTCGGGATTGAATACAACAGTCGCCATGCTCACTTTGCTTCATGGGAGTAATGTCTCAAACACTCTACGCTTTGATCGTTCCCTGGAAGACTAGTAGTAGTTTCCGATGCACATCTGGAGGCATTCTGTAATGTGTGGACTATCAGAGTGTTGATGAAACACAGAAATTGCATCGGGATTGAATACAACAGTCACTATGCGCACTTACCTCCATGGGAGTAATGTCTCTAACAGTCTACGCTTTGATTGTTCCCTGGAAGACCAGTAGAGCTTTCCGATGCACATCTGGAGGCTTTCCGTAAACTGTGGACTATCAGAGTGTTGATGAAGCACAGAAATTGCATGGGGATAGAATACAACAGTCACCATGCGCACTTTCCTCCATGGGAGTAATGTCTCAAACAGTCTACTCTTTGATCGTTCCCTGGAAGACCAGTAGTAGTTTTCGATGCACATCTGGAGGCATTCTGTAATCTGTGGACTATCCGAGTGTTGATGAAACACAGAAATTGCATCGGGATTGAATACAACAGTCACCATGCGCACTTTCTTCCATGGGAGTAATGTCTCAAACAGTCTACGATTTGATCGTTCCCTGGAAGACCAGTAGTAGTTTCCGATACACATCTGGAGGCATTCTGTAATCTGTGGACTATCAGAGTGTTGATGAAACACAGAAATTGCATCGGGATTGAATACAACAGTCACCATGCGAACTTTCCTCCATTGGAGTAATATTCAAACAGTCTCCGCTTTGATCGTTCCCTGGAAGACCGGTAGTAGTTTCCGATGCACATCTGGTGGCATTCAGTAATCTGTGGACTATCAGAGTGTTGATGAAACACAGAAATTGCACCGGGATTGAATACAACAGTCACCATGCGCAACTACCTCCACGGGAGTAATGTCTCAAACAGTCTACGCTTTGATCGTTCCCTGGAAGACCAGTAGTAGTTTCCGATGCACATCTGGTGGCATTCCGTAATCTGTAGACTATCAGAGTGTTGATGAAAGACAGGTATTGCATCGGGTTTGAATACAACAGTCACCATTCGCACTTTCCTCCACGGGAGTAATGTCTCAAACAGTCTACGCTTTGATCGTTCCCTGAAAGACCAGTAGTAGTTTCCGATGCAAATCTGATGGCATTCTGTAATCTGTAGACTGTCAGAGTGTTGATGAAACACAGAAATTGCATCGGGATTGAATACAACAGTCACCATGAGCACTTTCCTCCATGCGAGTAAGGTCTCTAAGAGTCTACGCTTTGATCGTTCCCTGGAAGACCAGTAGTAGTTTCCGATGCACATATGGATGCTTTCTGTAATGTGTGGACTATCAGGTTGTTGATGAAACACAGAAATTGCAACGGTATTGAATAAAACAGTCTCCATGCGCAGTTTCCTTCATGGGAGTAATGTCTCAAACAGTCTACGCTTTGATCGTTCCCTGGAAGACCAGTAGTAGTTTCCGATGCACATCTGGAGGCATTCTGTAATCTGTGGGCTATCAGAGTGTTAATGAAACACAGAAATTGCATCGGGATTGAATACAACAGTCACCATGCGCACTTTCCTCCATGGGAGTAATGTCTCTAACAGTCTACGCTTTGATCGTTCCCTGGAAGCCCAGTAGTTATTTCCGATGCACATCTGGAGGCATTCTGTAATCTGTGGACTATCAGAGTGTTGATGAAACACAGAAATTGCTTCGGGATTGAATACAACAGTCGCCATGCTCACTTAGCTTCATGGGAGTAATGTCTGAAACACTCTACGCTTTGATCGTTCCCTGGAAGACCAGTAGTAGTTTCCGATGCACATCTGGAGGCATTCTGTAATGTGTGGACTATCAGAGTGTTGATGAAACACAGAAATTGCATCGGGATTGAATACAACAGTCACCATGCGCACTTACCTCCATGGGAGTAATGTTCTAACAGTCTACGCTTTGATCGTTCCCTGGAAGACCAGTAGAGCTTTCCGATGCACATCTGGAGGCTTTCTGTAAACTGTGGACTATCAGAGTGTTGATGAAGCACAGAAATTGCATGGGGATAGAATACAACAGTCACCATGCGCACTTTCCTCCATGGGAGTAATGTCTCAAACAGTCTACTCTTTGATCGTTCCCTGGAAGACCAGTAGTAGTTTTCGATGCTCATCTGGAGGCACTCTGTACTCTGTGGACTATCAGAGTGTTGATGAAACACAGAAATTGCATCGGGATTGCATACAACAGCCACCGTGCGCACTTTCCTCCATGGGAGTAATGTCTCTAACAGTCTACGCTTTGATCGTTCCCTGGAAGACCAGTAGTACTTTCCGATGCACATCTGGAGGCATTCTGTAATCTGTGGACTATCCGAGTGTTGATGAAACACAGAAATTGCATCGGGATTGAATACAACAGTCACCATGCGCACTTTCTTCCAAGGGAGTAATGTCTCAAACAGTCTACGATTTGATCGTTCTCTGGAAGACCACTAGTAGTTTCCGATACACATCTGGAGGCATTCTGTAATCTGTGGACTATCAGAGTGTTGATGAAACACAGAAATTGCATCAGGATTGAATACAACAGTCACCATGCGAACTTTCCTCCATGGGAGTAATATTCAAACAGTCTCCGCTTTGATCGTTCCCTGGAAGACCGGTAGTAGTTTCGGATGCACATCTGGTGGCATTCAGTAATCTGTGGACTATCAGAGTGTTGATGAAACAAAGAAATTGCACCGGGATTGAATACAACAGTCACCATGCGCAACTACCTCCACGGGAGTAATGTCTCAAACAGTCTACGCTTTGATCGTTCCCTGGAAGACCAGTAGTAGTTTCCGATGCACATCTGGTGGCATTCCGTAATCTGTAGACTATCAGAGTGTTGATGAAAGACAGGTATTGCATCGGGATTGAATACAACAGTCACCATGCGCACTTTCCTCCACGGGAGTAATGTCTCAAACAGTCTACGCTTTGATCGTTCCCTGGAAGACCAGTAGTAGTTTCCGATGCAAATCTGGTGGCATTCTGTAATCTGTAGACTGTCAGAGTGTTGATGAAACACAGAAATTGCATCGATATTGAATACAACAGTCACCATGAGCACTATCCTCCATGCGAGTAAGGTCTCTAAGAGTCTACGCTTTGATCGTTCCCTGGAAGACCAGTAGTAGTTTCCGATGCACATATGGATGCTTTCTGTAATGTGTGGACTATCAGATTGTTGATGAAACACAGAAATTGCAACGGTATTGAATAAAACAGTCTCCATGCGCAGTTTCCTCCATGGGAGTAATGTCTCAAACAGTCTACGCTTTCATCGTTCCCTGGAAGACCAGTAGTAGTTTCCAATGCACATCTGGTGGCATTCTGTAGTCTGTAGACTATCAGAGAGTTGATGAAACACAGATATTGCATCGGGATTGAATACAACAGTCACCATGCGCACTTCCCTCCATGGGAGTAATGACTCTAACAGCCTAAGCTTTGATCGTTCCCTGGAAGACCAGTAGTAGTTACAGATGCACATCTGGATGCTTTCTGTAATCTGTGGACTATCAGAGTGTTGATGAAACACAGAAATTGCATCGGGATTGAATACAACAGTCACCATGCGCACTTTCTTCCATGGGAGTAATGTCTCAATCAGTCTCCGCTTTGATCGTTCCCTGGAAGACCAGTAGTAGTTTCCGATGCACATCTGGAGGCATTCTGTAATTTGTGGACTATCAGAGTGTTAATGAGACACAGAAATTGCATCCGGATTGAATACAACAGTCACCATGCGCACTTTCCTCCATGGGAGTAATGTCTCTAACAGTCTACGCTTTGATCGTTCCCTGGAAGACCAGTAGTACTCTCCGATGCACATCTGGAGGCATTCTGTAATCTGTGGACTGTCAGAGTGTTGATGAAACACAGAAATTGCATCGGGATTGAATACAACAGTCGCCATGCTCCCTTTGCTTCATGGGAGTAATGTCTCAAACACTCTACGCTTTGATCGTTCCCTGGAAGACCAGTAGTAGTTTCCGATGCACATCTGGAGGCATTCTGTAATCTGTGGACTATCAGAGTGTTGATGAAACACAGAAATTGCATCGGGATTGAATACAACAGTCACCATGCGCACTTACCTACATGGGAGTAATGTCTCTAACAGTCTACGCTTTGATCGTTCCCTGGAAGACCAGTAGAGCTTTCCGATGCACATCTGGAGGCTTTCCGTAAACTGTGGACTATCAGAGTGTTGATGAAGCACAGATATTGCATGGGGATAGAATACAACAGTCACCATGCGCACTTTCCTCCATGGGAGTAATGTCTCAAACAGTCTACTCTTTGATCGTTCCTTGGAAGGCCAGTAGTAGTTTTCGATGCACATCTGGAGGCATTCTGTAATCTGTGGACTATCAGAGTGTTGATGAAACACAGAAATTGCATCGGGATTGAATACAACAGTCACCATGCGCACTTCCCTCAATGGGAGTAATGTCTCAAAGAGTTTACGCTTTGATAGTTCGATGGAAGACCAGTAGTAGTTTCCGATGCACATCTGGAGGCATTCTGTAATCTGTGGACTATCAGAGTGTTGATGAAACACAGAAATTGCATCGGGATAGAATACAACAGTCACCATGCGCACTTTCCTCCATGGGAGTAATGTCTCTAACAGTCTACGCTTTGATCGTTCCCTGGAAGACCAGTAGTAGTTTCCGATGCACATCTGGAGGCATTCTGTAATCTGTGGACTATCAGAGTGTTGATGAATCACAGAAATTGCATCGGAATTGAATACAACAGTCACCATGCGAACTTTCCTCCATGGGAGTAATATTCAAACAGTCTCCGCTTTGATCGTTCCCTGGAAGACCAGTAGTAGTTTCCGATGCACATCTGGTGGCATTCTGTAATCTGTGGACTATCAGAGTGTTGATGAAACACAGAAATTGCACCGGGACTGAATACAACAGTCACCATGAGCACTTTCCTCCATGCGAGTAATGTCTCTAAGAGTCTACGCTTTGATCGTTCTCTGGAAGACCAGTAGAAGTTTCCAATGCACATATGGATGCTTTCTGTAATCTGTGGACTATCAGATTGTTGATGAAACACAGAAATTGCAACGGTATTGAATAAAACAGTCTCCATGCGCAGTTTCCTCCTTGGGAGTAATGTCTCAAACAGTCTACGCTTTGATCTTTCCCTGGAAGACCAGTAGTAGTTTCCAATGCACATCTGGTGGCATTCTGTAATCTGTAGACTATCAGAGTGTTGATGAAACACAGATATTGCATCGGGATAGAATACAACAGTCACCATGCGCACTTCCCTCGATGGGAGTAATGACTCTAACAGCCTACGCTTTGATCGTTCCCTGGAAGACCAGTAGTAGTTACAGATGCACATATATATGCTTTCTGTAATCTGTGGACTATCAGAGTGTTGATGAAACACATATATTGAATCGGGATTGAATACAACAGTCACCATGTGCACTTTCCTCCATGGGAGTAATGTCTCTAGCAGTCTACGCTTTGATCGTTCCCTGGAAGACCAGTAGTACTTTCCGATGCACATCTGGAGGCATACTGTAATCTGTGGACTATCAGAGTGTTGATGAAACACAGAAATTGCATCGGGATTGAATACAACATTCACCATGCTCACTTACCTTCATGGGAGCAATGTCTCAAACACTCTACGCTTTGATCGTTCCCTGGAAGCCCAGTAGTAGTTTCCGATGCACATCTGGAGGCATTCTGTAATTTGTGGAATATCAGAGTGTTGATGAAACACAGAAATTGCATCGGGATTGTATACAACAGTCACCATGCGCACTATCTTCCATGGGAGTAATGTCTCAATCAGTCTACGATTTGATCGTTCCCTGGAAGACCAGTAGTAGTTTCCGATGCACATCTGTAGGCATTCTGTAATCTGTGCAGTATCAGAGTGTTGATGAAACACAGAAATTGCATCGGGATTGAATACAACAGTCACCATGCGAACTTTCCTCCATGGGAGTAATTCTCAAACAGTCTCCGCTTTGATCGTTCCCTGGAAGACCAGTAGTAGTTTCCGATGCACATCTGGATGCATTCTGTAATCTGTGCACTATCAGAGTGTTGATGAAACACAGAAATTGCATCGGGATTGAATACAACAGTCACCATGCCCACTTTCCTCCATGGGAGTAATGTCTCTAACAGTCTACGCTTTGATCGTTCCCTGGAAGACCAGTAGTACTTTCCGATGAACATCTGGAGGCATTCTGTAATCTGTGGACTATCAGAGTATTGATGAAACACAGAAATTGCATCGGGATTGAATACAACAGTCACCATGCGCACTTTCCTCCACGGGAGTAATGTCTCAAACAGTCTACGCTTTGATCGTTCCCTGAAAGACCAGTAGTAGTTTCCGATGCAAATCTGGTGGCATTCTGTAATCTGTAGACTGTCAGAGTGTTGATGAAACACAGAAATTGCATCGATATTGAATACAACAGTCACCATGAGCACTATCCTCCATGCGAGTAAGGTCTCTAAGAGTCTACGCTTTGATCGTTCCCTGGAAGACCAGTAGTAGTTTCCGATGCACATATGGATGCTTTCTGTAATGTGTGGACTATCAGATTGTTGATGAAACACAGAAATTGCAACGGTATTGAATAAAACAGTCTCCATGCGCAGTTTCCCCCATGGGAGTAATGTCTCAAACAGTCTACGCTTTCATCGTTCCCTGGAAGACCAGTAGTAGTTTCCAATGCACATCTGGTGGCATTCTGTAATCTGTAGACTATCAGAGAGTTGATGAAACACAGATATTGCATCGGGATTGAATACAACAGTCACCATGCGCACTTCCCTCCATGGGAGTAATGACTGTAACAGCCTACGCTTTGATCGTTCCCTGGAAGACCAGTAGTAGTTGCAGATGCACATCTGGATGCTTTCTGTAATCTGTGGACTATCAGAGTGTTGATGAAACACAGAAATTGCATCGGGATTGAATACAACAGTCACCATGCGCACTTTCTTCCATGGGAGTAATGTCTCAATCAGTCTCCGCTTTGATCGTTCCCTGGAAGACCAGTAGTAGTTTCCGATGCACATCTGGAGGCATTCTGTAATTTGTGGACTATCAGAGTGTTAATGAGACACAGAAATTGCATCCGGATTGAATACAACAGTCACCATGCGCACTTTCTTCCATGGGAGTAATGTCTCTAACAGTCTACGCTTTGATCGTTCCCTGGAAGACCAGTAGTACTCTCCGATGCACATCTGGAGGCATTCTGTAATCTGTGGACTGTCAGAGTGTTGATGAAACACAGAAATTGCATCGGGATTGAATACAACAGTCGCCATGCTCCCTTTGCTTCATGGGAGTAATGTCTCAAACACTCTACGCTTTGATCGTTCCCTGGAAGACCAGTAGTAGTTTCCGATGCACATCTGGAGGCATTCTGTAATCTGTGGACTATCAGAGTGTTGATGAAACACAGAAATTGCATCGGGATTGAATACAACATTCACCATGCTCACTTACCTTCATGGGAGCAATGTCTCAAACACTCTACGCTTTGATCGTTCCCTGGAAGCCCAGTAGTAGTTTCCGATGCCCATCTGGAGGCATTCTGTAATTTGTGGATTATCAGAGTGTTGATGAAACACAGAAATTGCATCGGGATTGTATACAACAGTCACCATGCGCACTTTCTTCCATGGGAGTAATGTCTCAATCAGTCTACGATTTGATCGTTCCCTGGAAGACCAGTAGTAGTTTCCGATGCACATCTGTAGGCATTCTGTAATCTGTGCAGTATCAGAGTGTTGATGAAACACAGAAATTGCATCGGGATTGAATACAACAGTCACCATGCGAACTTTCCTCCATGGGAGTAATTCTCAAACAGTCTCCGCTTTGATCGTTCCCTGGAAGACCAGTAGTAGTTTCCGATGCACATCTGGATGCATTCTGTAATCTGTGCACTATCAGAGTGTTGATGAAACACAGAAATTGCATCGGGATTGAATACAACAGTCACCATGCCCACTTTCCTCCATGGGAGTAATGTCTCTAACAGTCTACGCTTTGATCGTTCCCTGGAAGACCAGTAGTACTTTCCGATGAACATCTGGAGGCATTCTGTAATCTGTGGACTATCAGAGTGTTGATGAAACACAGAAATTGCATCGGGATTGAATACAACAGTCACCATGCGCACTTTCCTCCAGGGGAGTAATGTCTCAAACAGTCTACGCTTTGATTGTTCCCCGGAACACCAGTAGTAGTTTGCGATGCACATCTGGTGTAATTCTGTAATCTGTGGAGTATCAGAGTTTTGATGAAACACCAAAATTGCATCGGGATTGATTACAACAGTCACCATGCGCACTTTCTTCCATGGGAGTAATGTCTCAAACAGTCAACGATTTGATCGTTCCCTGGAAGACCAGTAGAGCTTTCCGATGCACATCTGGAGGCTTTCCGTAAACTGTGGACTATCAGAGTGTTGATGAAGCACAGATATTGCATGAGGAAAGAATACAACAGTCACCATGCGCACATTCCTCCATGGGAGTAATGTCTCAAACAGTCTACTCTTTGATCGTTCCCTGGAAGACCAGTAGTACTTTCCGATGCACATCTGGAGGAATTCTGTATCTGTGGACTATCTGAGTGTTGATGAAACACAGAAATTGCATCGGGATTGAATACAACAGTCACCATGCTCACTTTCCTTCATGGGAGTAATGTCTCAAACACTCTACGCTTTGATCGTTCCCTGGAAGACCAGTAGTAGTTTCCGATGCACGTCTGGAGGCATTCTGTAATCTGTGGACTATCCGAGTGTTGATGAAACACAGAAATTGCATCGGGATTGAATACAACAGTCACCATGAGCACTGTCTTCCATGGGAGTAGTGTCTCAAACAGTCTACGATTTGATCGTTCCCTGGAAGACCAGTAGTAGTTTCCGATGCACATCTGGTGGCATTCTGTAATCTAAGGAGTATCAGGGTGTTGATGAAACACAGAAATTGCATCGGGATTGAATACAACAGTCACCATGCGAACTTTCCTCCATGGGAGTAATTGTCAAACAGTCTCCGCTTTGATCGTTCCCTGGAAGACCAGTAGTAGTTTCCGATTCACATCTGGTGGCATCCTGTAGTCTGTGGACTATCAGAGTGTTGATGAAACACAGAAATTGCATCGGGATTGAATATAACAGTCACCATGCGCAACTACCTCCACGGGAGTAATGTCTCAAACAGTCTACGCTTTGATCGTTCCCTGGAAGACCAGTAGAGCTTTCCGATGCACATCTCGTGGCATTCCGTAATCTGTAGACTATCAGAGTGTTGATGAAACACATATATTGCATCGGGATTGAATACAACAGTCACCATGCGCACTTTCCTCCACGAGAGTAATGTCTCAAACAGTCTACGCTTTGATCGTTCCCTGAAAGACCAGTAGTAGTTTCCGATGCAAATCTGGTGGCATTCTGTAATCTGTAGACTGTCAGAGTGTTGATGAAACACAGAAATTGCATCGGGATTGAATACAACAGTCACCATGCGCACTATCCTCCATGGGAGTAATGTCTCTAACAGTCTACGCTTTGATCGCTCTTTGGAAGACCAGTAGTACATTCCGATGCACATCTGGAGGCATTCTGTAATCTGTGGACTATCAGAGTGTTGATGAAACACAGAAATTGCATAGGGATTGAATACAACAGTCGCCATGCTCACTTTCCTCCATGGGAGTAATGTCTCTAACAGTCTACGCTTTGATCGTTCCCTGGAAGACCAGTAGAGCTTTCCGATGCACATCTGGAGGCTTTCCGTAAACTGTGGACTATCAGAGTGTTGATGAAGCACAGATATTGCATGGGGATAGAATACAACAGTCACCATGCACACTTTCCTCCATGGGAGTAATGTCTCAAACAGTCTACTCTTTGATCGTTCCTTGGAAGGCCAGTAGTAGTTTTCGATGCACATCTGGAGGCATTCTGTAATCTGTGGACTATCAGAGTGTTGATGAAACACAGAAATTGCATCGGGATTGAATACAACAGTCACCATGCGAACTTTCCTCCATGGGAGTAATTCTCAATCAGTCTCCGCTTTGATCGTTCCCTGGAAGACCAGTAGTAGTTTCCGATGCACATCTGGATGCATTCTGCAATCTGTGCACTATCAGAGTGTTGATGAAACACAGAAGTTGCATCGGGATTGAATACAACAGTCACCATGCACACTTTCCTCCATGGGAGTAATGTCTCTAACAGTCTACGCTTTGATCGTTCCCTGGAAGACCAGTAGTACTTTCCGATGCACATCTGGAGGCATTCTGTAATCTGTGGACTATCCGAGTGTTGATGAAACACAGAAATTGCATCGGGATTGAATACAACAGTCACCATGCGCACTTTCCTCCAGGGGAGTAATGTCTCAAACAGTCTACGCTTTGATCGTTCCCCGGAACACCAGTAGTAGTTTGCGATGCACATCTGGTGTAATTCTGTAATCTGTGGAGTATCAGAGTTTTGATGAAACACCAAAATTGCATCGGGATTGATTACAACAGTCACCATGCGCACTTTCTTCCATGGGAGTAATGTCTCAAACAGTCAACGATTTGATCGTTCCCTGGAAGACCAGTAGAGCTTTCCGATGCACATCTGGAGGCTTTCCGTAAACTGTGGACTATCAGAGTGTTGATGAAGCACAGATATTGCATGAGGATAGAATACAACAGTCACCATGCGCACATTCCTCCATGGGAGTAATGTCTCAAACAGTCTACTCTTTGATCGTTCCCTGGAAGACCAGTAGTAGTTTCCGATGCACTGCTGGAGGCATTCTGTAATCTGTGGACTATCAGAGTGTTGATGAAACACAGAAACTGTATCGGGATTGAATACAACCGTCACCATGCGCACTTCCCTCAATGGCAGTAATGTCTCAAAGAGTTTAAGCTTTGATCGTTCGATGGAAGACCAGTAGTAGTTTCCGATGCACATCTGGAGGCATTCTGTAATCTGTGGACTATCAGAGTATTGATGAAACACAGAAATTGCATCGGGATTGAATACAACAGTCACCATGCGCACTTTCCTCCACGGGAGTAATGTCTCAAACAGTCTACGCTTTGATCGTTCCCTGAAAGACCAGTAGTAGTTTCCGATGCAAATCTGGTGGCATTCTGTAATCTGTAGACTGTCAGAGTGTTGATGAAACACAGAAATTGCATCGATATTGAATACAACAGTCACCATGAGCACTATCCTCCATGCGAGTAAGGTCTCTAAGAGTCTACGCTTTGATCGTTCCCTGGAAGACCAGAAGTAGTTTCCGATGCACATATGGATGCTTTCTGTAATGTGTGGACTATCAGATTGTTGATGAAACACAGAAATTGCAACGGTATTGAATAAAACAGTCTCCATGCGCAGTTTCCTCCATGGGAGTAATGTCTCAAACAGTCTACGCTTTCATCGTTCCCTGGAAGACCAGTAGTAGTTTCCAATGCACATCTGGTGGCATTCTGTAATCTGTAGACTATCAGAGAGTTGATGAAACACAGATATTGCATCGGGATTGAATACAACAGTCACCATGCGCACTTCCCTCCATGGGAGTAATGACTCTAACAGCCTACGCTTTGATCGTTCCCTGGAAGACCAGTAGTAGTTGCAGATGCACATCTGGATGCTTTCTGTAATCTGTGGACTATCAGAGTGTTGATGAAACACAGAAATTGCGTCGGGATTGAATACAACAGTCACCATGCGCACTTTCTTCCATGGGAGTAATGTCTCAATCAGTCTCCGCTTTGATCGTTCCCTGGAAGACCAGTAGTAGTTTCCGATGCACATCTGGAGGCATTCTGTAATTTGTGGACTATCAGAGTGTTAATGAGACACAGAAATTGCATCCGGATTGAATACAACAGTCACCATGCGCACTTTCTTCCATGGGAGTAATGTCTCTAACAGTCTACGCTTTGATCGTTCCCTGGAAGACCAGTAGTACTCTCCGATGCACATCTGGAGGCATTCTGTAATCTGTGGACTGTCAGAGTGTTGATGAAACACAGAAATTGCATCGGGATTGAATACAACAGTCGCCATGCTCCCTTTGCTTCATGGGAGTAATGTCTCAAACACTCTACGCTTTGATCGTTCCCTGGAAGACCAGTAGTAGTTTCCGATGCACATCTGGAGGCATTCTGTAATCTGTGGACTATCAGAGTGTTGATGAAACACAGAAATTGCATCGGGATTGAATACAACAGTCACCATGCGCACTTACCTCCATGGGAGTAATGTCTCTAACAGTCTACGCTTTGATCGTTCCCTGGAAGACCAGTAGAGCTTTCCGATGCACATCTGGAGGCTTTCCGTAAACTGTGGACTATCAGAGTGTTGATGAAACACAGAAATTGCATCGGGATAGAATACAACAGTCACCATGCGCAATTTCCTCCATGGGAGTAATGTCTCTAACAGTCTACGCTTTGATCGTTCCCTGGAAGACCAGTAGTAGTTCCCGATGCACATCTGGAGGCATTCTGTAATCTGTGGACTATCAGAGTGTTGATGAATCACAGAAATTGCATCGGAATTGAATACAACAGTCACCATGCGAACTTTCCTCCATGGGAGTAAAATTCAAACAGTCTCCGCTTTGATCGTTCCCTGGAAGACCAGTAGTAGTTTCCGATGCACATCTGGTGGCATTCTGTAATCTGTGGACTATCAGAGTGTTGATGAAACACAGAAATTGCACCGGGACTGAATACAACAGTCACCATGAGCACTTTCCTCCATGCGAGTAATGTCTCTAAGAGTCTACGCTTTGATCGTTCTCTGGAAGACCAGTAGTAGTTTCCAATGCACATATGGATGCTTTCTGTAATCTGTGGACTAACAGATTGTTGATGAAACACAGAAATTGCAACGGTATTGAATAAAACAGTCTCCATGCGCAGTTTTCTCCATGGGAGTAATGTCTCAAACAGTCTACGCTTTGATCGTTCCCTGGAAGACCAGTAGTAGTTTCCAATGCCCATCTGGTGGCATTCTGTAATCTGTAGACTATCAGAGTGTTGATGAAACACAGATATTGCATCGGGATAGAATACAACAGTCACCATGCGCACTTCCCTCCATGGGAGTAATGACTCTAACAGCCTACGCTTTGATCGTTCCCTGGAAGACCAGTAGTAGTTACAGATGCACATCTATTTGCTTTCTGTAATCTGTGGACTATCAGAGTGTTGATGAAACACATATATTGAATCGGGATTGAATACAACAGTCACCATGTGCACTTTCCTCCATGGGAGTAATGTCTCTAGCAGTCTACGCTTTGATCGTTCCCTGGAAGACCAGTAGTACTTTCCGATGCACATCTGGAGGCATACTGTAATCTGTGGACTATCAGAGTGTTGATGAAACACAGAAATTGCATCGGGATTGAATACAACATTCACCATGCTCACTTACCTTCATGGGAGCAATGTCTCAAACACTCTACGCTTTGATCGTTCCCTGGAAGCCCAGTAGTAGTTTCCGATGCACATCTGGAGGCATTCTGTAATTTGTGGATTATCAGAGTGTTGATGAAACACAGAAATTGCATCGGGATTGTATACAACAGTCACCATGCGCACTTTCTTCCATGGGAGTAATGTCTCAATCAGTCTACGATTTGATCGTTCCCTGGAAGACCAGTAGTAGTTTCCGATGCACATCTGTAGGCATTCTGTAATCTGTGCAGTATCAGAGTGTTGATGAAACACAGAAATTGCATCGGGATTGAATACAACAGTCACCATGCGAACTTTCCTCCATGGGAGTAATTCTCAAACAGTCTCCGCTTTGATCGTTCCCTGGAAGACCAGTAGTAGTTTCCGATGCACATCTGGATGCATTCTGTAATCTGTGCACTATCAGAGTGTTGATGAAACACAGAAATTGCATCGGGATTGAATACAACAGTCACCATGCCCACTTTCCTCCATGGGAGTAATGTGTCTAACAGTCTACGCTTTGATCGTTCCCTGGAAGACCAGTAGTACTTTCCGATGAACATCTGGAGGCATTCTGTAATCTGTGGACTATCAGAGTGTTGATGAAACACAGAAATTGCATCGGGATTGAATACAACAGTCACCATGCGAACTTTCCTCCAGGGGAGTCATGTCTCAAACAGTCAACGATTTGATCGTTCCCTGGAAGACCAGTAGAGCTTTCCGATGCACATCTGGAGGCTTTCCGTAAACTGTGGACTATCAGAGTGTTGATGAAGCACAGATATTGCATGAGGAAAGAATACAACAGTCACCATGCGCACATTCCTCCATGGGAGTAATGTCTCAAACAGTCTACTCTTTGATCGTTCCCTGGAAGACCAGTAGTAGTTTCCGATGCACATCTGGAGGCATTCTGTAATCTGTGGACTATCAGAGTGTTGATGAAACACAGAAACTGTATCGGGATTGAATACAACCGTCACCATGCGCACTTCCCTCAATGGCAGTAATGTCTCAAAGAGTTTAAGCTTTGATCGTTCGATGGAAGACCAGTAGTAGTTTCCGATGCACATCTGGAGGCATTCTGTAATCTGTGGACTATCAGAGTGTTGATGAAACACAGATATTGCATCGGGATAGAATACAACAGTCACCATGCGCACTTTCCTCCATGGGAGTAATGTCTCTAACAGTCTACGCTTTGATCGTTCCCTGGAAGACCAGTAGTACTTTCCGATGCACATCTGGAGGCATTCTGTATCTGTGGACTATCTGAGTGTTGATGAAACACAGAAATTGCATCGGGATTGAATACAACAGTCACCATGCTCACTTTCCTTCATGGGAGTAATGTCTCAAACACTCTACGCTTTGATCGTTCCCTGGAAGACCAGTAGTAGTTTCCGATGCACGTCTGGAGGCATTCTGTAATCTGTGGACTATCCGAGTGTTGATGAAACACAGAAATTGCATCGGGATTGAATACAACAGTCACCATGAGCACTGTCTTCCATGGGAGTAGTGTCTCAAACAGTCTACGATTTGATCGTTCCCTGGAAGACCAGTAGTAGTTTCCGATGCACATCTGGTGGCATTCTGTAATCTAAGGAGTATCAGGGTGTTGATGAAACACAGAAATTGCATCGGGATTGAATACAACAGTCACCATGCGAACTTTCCTCCATGGGAGTAATTGTCAAACAGTCTCCGCTTTGATCGTTCGCTGGAAGACCAGTAGTAGTTTCCGATTCACATCTGGTGGCATTCTGTAGTCTGTGGACTATCAGAGTGTTGATGAAACACAGAAATTGCATCGGGATTGAATATAACAGTCACCATGCGCAACTACCTCCACGGGAGTAATGTCTCAAACAGTCTACGCTTTGATCGTTCCCTGGAAGACCAGTAGAGCTTTCCGATGCACATCTCGTGGCATTCCGTAATCTGTAGACTATCAGAGTGTTGATGAAACACAGATATTGCATCGGGATTGAATACAACAGTCACCATGCGCACTTTCCTCCACGAGAGTAATGTCTCAAACAGTCTACGCTTTGATCGTTCCCTGAAAGACCAGTAGTAGTTTCCGATGCAAATCTGGTGGCATTCTGTAATCTGTAGACTGTCAGAGTGTTGATGAAACACAGAAATTGCATCGGGATTGAATACAACAGTCACCATGCGCACTATCCTCCATGGGAGTAATGTCTCTAACAGTCTACGCTTTGATCGCTCTTTGGAAGACCAGTAGTACATTCCGATGCACATCTGGAGGCATTCTGTAATCTGTGGACTATCAGAGTGTTGATGAAACACAGAAATTGCATAGGGATTGAATACAACAGTCGCCATGCTCACTTTCCTCCATGGGAGTAATGTCTCTAACAGTCTACGCTTTGATCGTTCCCTGGAAGACCAGTAGAGCTTTCAGATGCACATCTGGAGGCTTTCCGTAAACTGTGGACTATCAGAGTGTTGATGAAGCACAGATATTGCATGGGGATAGAATACAACAGTCACCATGCGCACTTTCCTCCATGGGAGTAATGTCTCAAACAGTCTACTCTATGATCGTTCCTTGGAAGGCCAGCAGTAGTTTTCGATGCACATCTGGAGGCATTCTGTAATCTGTGGACTATCAGAGTGTTGATGAAACACAGAAATTGCATCGAGATTGAATACAACAGTCACCATGCGAACTTTCCTCCATGGGAGTAATTCTCAATCAGTCTCCGCTTTGATCGTTCCCTGGAAGACCAGTAGTAGTTTCCGATGCACATCTGGATGCATTCTGCAATCTGTGCACTATCAGAGTGTTGATGAAACACAGAAATTGCATCGGGATTGAATACAACAGTCACCATGCACACTTTCCTCCATGGGAGTAATGTCTCTAACAGTCTCCGCTTTGATCGTTCCCTGGAAGACCAGTAGTAGTTTCCGATGCACATCTGGTGGCATTCTGTAATCTGTGGACTCTCAGAGTGTTGATGAAACACAGAAATTGCACCGGGACTGAATACAACAGTCACCATGAGCACTTTCCTCCATGCGAGTAATGTCTCTAAGAGTCTACGCTTTGATCGTTCTCTGGAAGACCAGTAGTAGTTTCCAATGCACATATGGATGCTTTCTGTAATCTGTGGACTATCAGATTGTTGATGAAACACAGAAATTGCAACTGTATTGAATAAAACAGTCTCCATGCGCAGTTTCCTCCATGGGAGTAATGTCTCAAACAGTCTACGCTTTGATCGTTCCCTGGAAGACCAGTAGTAGTTTCCAATGCACATCTGGTGGCATTCTGTAATCTGTAGACTATCAGAGTGTTGATGAAACACAGATATAGCATCGGGATAGAATACAACAGTCACCATGCGCACTTCCCTCGATGGGAGTAATGACTCTAACAGTATACGCTTTGATCGTTCCCTGGAAGACCAGTAGTAGTTACAGATGCACATCTATATGCTTTCTGTAATCTGTGGACTATCAGAGTGTTGATGAAACACATATATTGAATCGGGATTGAATACAACAGTAACCATGTGCACTTTCCTCCATGGGAGTAATGTCTCTAGCAGTCTACGCTTTGATCGTTCCCTGGAAGACCAGTAGTACTTTCCGATGCACATCTGGAGGCATACTGTAATCTGTGGACTATCAGAGTGTTGATGAAACACAGAAATTGCATCGGGATTGAATACAACATTCACCATGCTCACTTACCTTCATGGGAGCAATGTCTCAAACACTCTACGCTTTTATCGTTCCCTGGAAGCCCAGTAGTAGTTTCCGATGCACATCTGGAGGCATTCTGTAATTTGTGGATTATCAGAGTGTTGATGAAACACAGAAATTGCATCGGGATTGTATACAACAGTCACCATGCGCACTTTCTTCCATGGGAGTAATGTCTCAATCAGTCTACGATTTGATCGTTCCCTGGAGGACCAGTAGTAGTTTCCGATGCACATCTGTAGGCATTCTGTAATTTGTGCAGTATCAGAGTGTTGATGAAACACAGAAATTGCATCGGGATTGAATACAACAGTCACCATGCGAACTTTCCTCCATGGGAGTAATTCTCAAACAGTCTCCGCTTTGATCGTTCCCTGGAAGACCAGTAGTAGTTTCCGATGCACATCTGGATGCATTCTGCAATCTGTGCACTATCAGAGTGTTGATGAAACACAGAAATTGCATCGGGATTGAATACAACAGTCACCATGCACACTTTCCTCCATGGGAGTAATGTCTCTAACAGTCTACGCTTTGATCGTTCCCTGGAAGACCAGTAGTACTTTCCGATGCACATCTGGAGGCATTCTGTAATCTGTGGACTATCCGAGTGTTGATGAAACACAGAAATTGCATCGGGATTGAATACAACAGTCACCATGCGCACTTTCCTCCAGGGGAGTAATGTCTCAAACAGTCTACGCTTTGATCGTTCCCCGGAACACCAGTAGTAGTTTGCGATGCACATCTGGTGTAATTCTGTAATCTGTGGAGTATCAGAGTTTTGATGAAACACCAAAATTGCATCGGGATTGATTACAACAGTCACCATGCGCACTTTCTTCCATGGGAGTAATGTCTCAAACAGTCAACGATTTGATCGTTCCCTGGAAGACCAGTAGAGCTTTCCGATGCACATCTGGAGGCTTTCCGTAAACTGTGGACTATCAGAGTGTTGATGAAGCACAGATATTGCATGAGGATAGAATACAACAGTCACCATGCGCACATTCCTCCATGGGAGTAATGTCTCAAACAGTCTACTCTTTGATCGTTCCCTGGAAGACCAGTAGTAGTTTCCGATGCACTGCTGGAGGCATTCTGTAATCTGTGGACTATCAGAGTGTTGATGAAACACAGAAACTGTATCGGGATTGAATACAACCGTCACCATGCGCACTTTCCTCCATGGGAGTAATGTCTCTAACAGTCTACGCTTTGATCGTTCCCTGGAAGACCAGTAGTACTTTCCGATGCACATCTGGAGGCATTCTGTATCTGTGGACTATCTGAGTGTTGATGAAACACAGAAATTGCATCGGGATTGAATACAACAGTCACCATGCTCACTTTCCTTCATGGGAGTAATGTCTCAAACACTCTACGCTTTGATCGTTCCCTGGAAGACCAGTAGTAGTTTCCGATGCACGTCTGGAGGCATTCTGTAATCTGTGGACTATCCGAGTGTTGATGAAACACAGAAATTGCATCGGGATTGAATACAACAGTCACCATGAGCACTGTCTTCCATGGGAGTAGTGTCTCAAACAGTCTACGATTTGATCGTTCCCTGGAAGACCAGTAGTAGTTTCCGATGCACATCTGGTGGCATTCTGTAATCTAAGGAGTATCAGGGTGTTGATGAAACACAGAAATTGCATCGGGATTGAATACAACAGTCACCATGCGAACTTTCCTCCATGGGAGTAATTGTCAAACAGTCTCCGCTTTGATCGTTCCCTGGAAGACCAGTAGTAGTTTCCGATTCACATCTGGTGGCATTCTGTAGTCTGTGGACTATCAGAGTGTTGATGAAACACAGAAATTGCATCGGGATTGAATATAACAGTCACCATGCGCAACTACCTCCACGGGAGTAATGTCTCAAACAGTCTACGCTTTGATCGTTCCCTGGAAGACCAGTAGAGCTTTCCGATGCACATCTCGTGGCATTCCGTAATCTGTAGACTATCAGAGTGTTGATGAAACACAGATATTGCATCATGATTGAATACAAGAGTCACCATGCGCACTTTCCTCCACGAGAGTAATGTCTCAAACAGTCTACGCTTTGATCGTTCCCTGAAAGACCAGTAGTAGTTTCCGATGCAAATCTGGTGGCATTCTGTAATCTGTAGACTGTCAGAGTGTTGATGAAACACAGAAATTGCATCGGGATTGAATACAACAGTCACCATGCGCACTATCCTCCATGGGAGTAATGTCTCTAACAGTCTACGCTTTGATCGCTCTTTGGAAGACCAGTAGTACATTCCGATGCACATCTGGAGGCATTCTGTAATCTGTGGACTATCAGAGTGTTGATGAAACACAGAAATTGCATAGGGATTGAATACAACAGTCGCCATGCTCACTTTCCTCCATGGGAGTAATGTCTCTAACAGTCTACGCTTTGATCGTTCCCTGGAAGACCAGTAGAGCTTTCCGATGCACATCTGGAGCCTTTCCGTAAACTGTGGACTATCAGAGTGTTGATGAAGCACAGATATTGCATGGGGATAGAATACAACAGTCACCATGCGCACTTTCCTCCATGGGAGTAATGTCTCAAACAGTCTACTCTTTGATCGTTCCTTGGAAGGCCAGTAGTAGTTTTCGATGCACATCTGGAGGCATTCTGTAATCTGTGGACTATCAGAGTGTTGATGAAACACAGAAATTGCATCGGGATTGAATACAACAGTCACCATGCGCACTTCCCTCAATGGGAGTAATGTCTCAAAGAGTTTACGCTTTGATCGTTCGATGGAAGACCAGTAGTAGTTTCCGATGCACATCTGGAGGCATTCTGTAATCTGTGGACTATCAGAGTGTTGATGAAACACAGAAATTGCATTGGGATAGAATACAACAGTCACCATGCGCACTTTCCTCCATGGGAGTAATGTCTCTAACAGTCTACGCTTTGATCGTTCCCTGGAAGACCAGTAGTAGTTTCCGATGCACATCTGGAGGCATTCTGTAATCTGTGGACTATCAGAGTGTTGATGAAACACAGAAATTGCATCGGAATTGAATACAACAGTCACCATGCGAACTTTCCTCCATGGGAGTAATATTCAAACAGTCTCCGCTTTGATCGTTCCCTGGAAGACCAGTAGTAGTTTCCGATGCACATCTGGTGGCATTCTGTAATCTGTGGACTCTCAGAGTGTTGATGAAACACAGAAATTGCACCGGGACTGAATACAACAGTCACCATGAGCACTTTCCTCCATGCGAGTAATGTCTCTAAGAGTCTACGCTTTGATCGTTCTCTGGAAGACCAGTAGTAGTTTCCAATGCACATATGGATGCTTTCTGTAATCTGTGGACTATCAGATTGTTGATGAAACACAGAAATTGCAACTGTATTGAATAAAACAGTCTCCATGCGCAGTTTCCTCCATGGGAGTAATGTCTCAAACAGTCTACGCTTTGATCGTTCCCTGGAAGACCAGTAGTAGTTTCCAATGCACATCTGGTGGCATTCTGTAATCTGTAGACTATCAGAGTGTTGATGAAACACAGATATAGCATCGGGATAGAATACAACAGTCACCATGCGCACTTCCCTCGATGGGAGTAATGACTCTAACAGTATACGCTTTGATCGTTCCCTGGAAGACCAGTAGTAGTTACAGATGCACATCTATATGCTTTCTGTAATCTGTGGACTATCAGAGTGTTGATGAAACACATATATTGAATCGGGATTGAATACAACAGTAACCATGTGCACTTTCCTCCATGGGAGTAATGTCTCTAGCAGTCTACGCTTTGATCGTTCCCTGGAAGACCAGTAGTACTTTCCGATGCACATCTGGAGGCATACTGTAATCTGTGGACTATCAGAGTGTTGATGAAACACAGAAATTGCATCGGGATTGAATACAACATTCACCATGCTCACTTACCTTCATGGGAGCAATGTCTCAAACACTCTACGCTTTTATCGTTCCCTGGAAGCCCAGTAGTAGTTTCCGATGCACATCTGGAGGCATTCTGTAATTTGTGGATTATCAGAGTGTTGATGAAACACAGAAATTGCATCGGGATTGTATACAACAGTCACCATGCGCACTTTCTTCCATGGGAGAAATGTCTCAATCAGTCTACGATTTGATCGTTCCCTGGAGGACCAGTAGTAGTTTCCGATGCACATCTGTAGGCATTCTGTAATTTGTGCAGTATCAGAGTGTTGATGAAACACAGAAATTGCATCGGGATTGAATACAACAGTCACCATGCGAACTTTCCTCCATGGGAGTAATTCTCAAACAGTCTCCGTTTTGATCTTTCCCTGGAAGACCAGTAGTAGTTTCCGATGCACATCTGGATGCATTCTGTAATCTGTGCACTATCAGAGTTTTGATGAAACACCAAAATTGCATCGGGATTGATTACAACAGTCACCATGCGCACTTTCTTCCATGGGAGTAATGTCTCAAACAGTCAACGATTTGATCGTTCCCTGGAAGACCAGTAGAGCTTTCCGATGCACATCTGGAGGCTTTCCGTAAACTGTGGACTATCAGAGTGTTGATGAAGCACAGATATTGCATGAGGATAGAATACAACAGTCACCATGCGCACATTCCTCCATGGGAGTAATGTCTCAAACAGTCTACTCTTTGATCGTTCCCTGGAAGACCAGTAGTAGTTTCCGATGCACATCTGGAGGCATTCTGTAATCTGTGGACTATCAGAGTGTTGATGAAACACAGAAACTGTATCGGGATTGAATACAACCGTCACCATGCGCACTTCCCTCAATGGCAGTAATGTCTCAAAGAGTTTAAGCTTTGATCGTTCGATGGAAGACCAGTAGTAGTTTCCGATGCACATCTGGAGGCATTCTGTAATCTGTGGAATATCAGAGTGTTGATGAGACACAGATATTGCATCGGGATAGAATACAACAGTCACCATGCGCACTTTCCTCCATGGGAGTAATGTCTCTAACAGTCTACGCTTTGATCGTTCCCTGGAAGACCAGTAGTACTTTCCGATGCACATCTGGAGGCATTCTGTATCTGTGGACTATCTGAGTGTTGATGAAACACAGAAATTGCATCGGGATTGAATACAACAGTCACCATGCTCACTTTCCTTCATGGGAGTAATGTCTCAAACACTCTACGCTTTGATCGTTCCCTGGAAGACCAGTAGTAGTTTCCGATGCACGTCTGGAGGCATTCTGTAATCTGTGGACTATCCGAGTGTTGATGAAACACAGAAATTGCATCGGGATTGAATACAACAGTCACCATGAGCACTGTCTTCCATGGGAGTAGTGTCTCAAACAGTCTACGATTTGATCGTTCCCTGGAAGACCAGTAGTAGTTTCCGATGCACATCTGGTGGCATTCTGTAATCTAAGGAGTATCAGGGTGTTGATGAAACACAGAAATTGCATCGGGATTGAATACAACAGTCACCATGCGAACTTTCCTCCATGGGAGTAATTGTCAAACAGTCTCCGCTTTGATCGTTCCCTGGAAGACCAGTAGTAGTTTCCGATTCACATCTGGTGGCATTCTGTAGTCTGTGGACTATCAGAGTGTTGATGAAACACAGAAATTGCATCGGGATTGAATATAACAGTCACCATGCGCAACTACCTCCACGGGAGTAATGTCTCAAACAGTCTACGCTTTGATCGTTCCCTGGAAGACCAGTAGAGCTTTCCGATGCACATCTCGTGGCATTCCGTAATCTGTAGACTATCAGAGTGTTGATGAAACACAGATATTGCATCGGGATTGAATACAACAGTCACCATGCGCACTTTCCTCCACGAGAGTAATGTCTCAAACAGTCTACGCTTTGATCGTTCCCTGAAAGACCAGTAGTAGTTTCCGATGCAAATCTGGTGGCATTCTGTAATCTGTAGACTGTCAGAGTGTTGATGAAACACAGAAATTGCATCGGGATTGAATACAACAGTCACCATGCGCACTATCCTCCATGGGAGTAATGTCTCTAACAGTCTACGCTTTGATCGGTCTTTGGAAGACCAAAAGTACATTCCGATGCACATCTGGAGGCATTCTGTAATCTGTGGACTATCAGAGTGTTGATGAAACACAGAAATTGCATCGGGATTGAATACAACAGTCGCCATGCTCACTTTCCTCCATGGGAGTAATGTCTCTAACAGTCAACGATTTGATCGTTCCCTGGAAGACCAGTAGTACTCTCCGATGCACATCTGGAGGCATTCTGTAATCTGTGGACTATCTGAGTGTTGATGAAACACAGAAATTGCATCGGGATTGAATACAACAGTCACCATGCGCACTTTCCTCCACGGCAGTAATGTCTTAAACAGTCTACGCTTTGATCGTTCCCTGGAAGACCAGTAGTAGTTTCCGATGAACATGTGGAGGCATTCTGTAATCTGTGGACTATCAGAGTGTTGATGAAACACAGAAATTGCATCGGGATTGAATACAACAGTCACCATGCGCACTTTCCTCCATGGGAGTAATGTCTCTAACAGTCAACGCTTTGATCGTTCCCTGGAAGACCAGTAGTACTTTCCGATGCACATCTGGAGGCATTCTGTAATCTGTGGACTATCAGAGTGTTGATGAAACACAGAAATTGCATCGGGATTGAATACAACAGTCACCATGCGCACCTTCCTCCACGGCAGTAATGTCTCAAACAGTCTACGCTTTGATCGTTCCCTGGAAGACCAGTAGTAGTTTCCGATGAACATCTGGAGGCATTCTGTAATCTCTGGACTATCAGAGTGTTGATGAAACACAGAAATTGCATCGGGATTGAATACAACAGTCACCATGCGCACTTTCCTCCATGGAAGTAATGTCTCTAACAGTCAACGCTTTGATCGGTCCTTGGAAGCGTAGTAGTACTTTCTGATGCACATCTGGAGGCATTCTGTAATCTGTGGACTATCAGAGTGTTGATGAAACACAGAAATTGCATCGGGATTGAATACAACAGTCACCATGCGCACTTTCCTCCATGGGAGTAATGTCTCTAACAGTCAACGCTTTGATCGTTCCCTGGAAGACCAGTAGTACATTCCGATGCACATCTGGAGGCATTCTGTAATCTGTGGACTACCAGAGTGTTGATGAAACACAGAAATTGCATCGGGATTGAATACAACAGTCACCATGCGCACTTACCTAAATGGGTGTAATGTCTCTAACAGTCTACGCTTTGATCGTTCCCTGGAAGACCAGTAGAGCTTTCCGATGCACATCTGGAGGCATTCTGTAATCTGTGGACTATCAGAGTGTTGATGAAACACAGAAATTGCATCGGGATAGAATACAACAGTCACCATGCGCACTTTCCTCCACGGCAGTAATGTCTCAAACAGTCTACGCTTTGATCGTTCCCTGGAAGACCAGTAGTAGTTTCCGATGAACATCTGGAGGCATTCTGTAATCTGTGGACTATCAGAGTGTTGATGAAACACAGAAATTGCGTCGGGATTGAATACAACAGTCACCATGCGCACTTTCCTCCATGGGAGTAATGTCTCTAACAGTCAACGCTTTGATCGTTCCCTGGAAGACCAGTAGTACTATCCGATGCACATCAGGAGGCATTCTGTAATCTGTGGACTATCAGAGTGTTGATGAAACACAGAAATTGCATCGGGATTGAATACGACAGTCACCATGCGCACTTTCCTCCATGGGAGTAATGTCTCAAACACTCTACGCTTTGATCGTTCCCTGGAAGACCTGTAGTAGTTTCCGATGCACATCTGGAGGCATTCTGTAATCTGTGGACTATCAGAGTGATGATGAAACACAGAAATTGCATCCTGATTGAATACAACAGTCACCATGCGCACTTACCTCCATGGGTGTAATGTCTCTAACAGTCTACGCTTTGATCGTTCCCTGGAAGACCAGTACAGCTTTCCGATGCACATCTGGAGGCTTTCCGTAAACTGTGGACTATCAGAGTGTTGATGAAGCACATAAATTGCATGGGGATTGAATACAACAGTCACCATGCGCACTTACCTTCATGGGAATAATGTCTCTAACAGTCAACGCTTTGCTCGTTCCCTGGAAGACCAGTAGTAATTTCCGATGCACATCTGGAGGCATTCTGTAATCTGTGGACTATCAGAGTGTTGATGAAACACAGAAATTGCATCGGGATTGAATACAACAGTCACCATGCGCACTTTCCTCCACGGCAGTAGTGTCTCAAACAGTCTACGCTTTGATCGTTCCCTGTAAGACCAGTAGTAGTTTCCGATGAACATCTGGAGGCATTCTGTAATCTGTGGACTATCAGAGTGTTGATGAAACACAGAAATTGCATCGGGATTTAATACAACAGTCACCATGCGCACTTCCCTCAATGGGAGTAATGTCTCAAAGAGTTTACGCTTTGATCGTTCGATGGAAGACCAGTAGTATTTTCCGATGCACATCTGGAGGCATTCTGTAAACTGTGGACTATCAGAGTGTTGATGAAACACAGAAATTGCATCGGGATAGAATACAACAGTCACCATACGCACTTTCCTCCATAGGAGTAATGTCTCTAACAGTCTACGCTTTGATCGTTCCCTGGAAGACCAGTAGTACTTTCCGATGCACATCTGGTTACTTTCCGTAAACTTTGGACTATCAGAGTGTTTATGAAGCACAGAAATTGCATCGGGATTGAATACAACAGTCACCATGCGCACTTTCCTCCATGGGAGTAATGTCTCAAAAAGTCTACTCTTTGATCGTTCCCTGGAAGACGAGTAGTACTTTCCGATGCACATCTGGAGGCATTCTGTAATCTGTGGACTATCAGAGTGTTGATGAAACACAGAAATTGCATCGGGATTGAATACAACAGTCACCATGCTCACTTTCCTTCATGGGATTAATGTCTCAAACACTCTACGCTTTTATCGTTCCCTGGAAGACCAGTAGTAGTTTCCGATGCACATCTGGAGGCATTCTGTAATCTGTGGACTATCCGAGTGTTGATGAAACACAGAAATTGCATCGGGATTGAATACAACTGTCACCATGCGCACTTTCTTGCATGGGAGTAATGTCTCAAACAGTTTACGATTTGATCGTTCCCTGGAAGACCAGTAGTAGTTTCCGATGCTCATCTGGAGGCTTTCCGTAATTTGTGGAGTATCAGAGTGTTGATGAAACACAGAAATTGCATCGGGATAGAATACAACAGTCACCATGCGAACTTTCCTCCACGGCAGTAATGTCTCAAACAGTCTACGCTTTGATCGTTCCCTGGGAGACCAGTAGTAGTTTCCGATGAACATCTGGAGGCACTCTATAATCTGTGGACTATCAGAGTGTTGTGAAACACAGAAATTGCATCGGGATTGAATACAACATTCACCATGCGCACTTTCCTCGACGGGAGTAATGTCTCAACAGTCTACGCTTTGATCGTTCCCTGAAAGACCAGTAGTAGTTGCCGATGCACATCTGGTGGCATTCTGTAATCTGCAGACTGTCAGAGTGTTGATGAAACACAGAAATTGCATCGGGATTGAATACAACAGTCACCATGCGCTCTTTCCTCCACGGGAGTAATGTCTCAAACAGTCTACGCTTTGATCGTTCCCTGTAAGACCAGTAGTACTTTCCGATGCACATCTAGAGACTTTCGGTAAACTGTGGACTATCAGAGTGTTGATGAAACACAGAAAGTGCAAAGGGATTGAATACAACAGTCACCATGCTCACTTTCCTTCATGGAAGTAATGTATCAAACACTCTACGCTTTGATCGTTCCCTGGAAGCCCAGTAGTAGTTTCCGATGCACATCTGGAGGCATTCTGTAATCTGTGGACTATCACAGTGTTGGTGAGAACCAGAAATTGCTTCTTGATTGAATACAACATTCACCATGCGCACATTCCTCCATGGGAGTAATGTCTCTAAGAGTCTACGCTTTGATCAGTCCCTGGAAGACCAGTTGCAGTTTCCAATGCACATCTGGTGGCACTCTGTATTCTGTAGACTATCAGAGTGTTGATGAAACACAGATATTGCATCGGGATTGAATACAACAGTCACCAAGCGCACTTCCCTCCATGGGCGTAATGACTCTAACAGCCTACGCTTTGATCGTTCCCTGGAAGACCAGTAGTAGTTACAGATGCACATCTGGATGTTTTCTGTAATCTGTGGACTATCAGAGTGTTGATGAAATACAGATATTGCATCGGGATTGAATACAACATTCACCATGCTCACTTTCCTTCATGGGAGTAATGTCTCAAACACTCTACGCTTTGATCGTTCCCTGGAAGTCCAGTAGTAGTTTCCGATGCACATCTGGAGGCATTCTGTAATCTGTGGACTATCAGAGTGTTGATGAAACACAGAAATTGCATCGGGATTGAATACAACAGTCACCATGCGCACTTTCTTCCATGGGAGTAATGTCTCAATCAGTCTACGATTTGATCGTTTCCTGGAAGACCAGTAGTAGTTTCCGATGCACATCTGGTGGCATTCTGTAATCTGTGGACTATCAGAGTGTTGATGAAACACAGAAATTGCATCGGGATTGAATACAACAGTCACCATGCGCACTTTCCTCCACGCAGTAATGTCTCAAAAAGTCTACTCTTTGATCGTTCCCTGGAAGACGAGTAGTAGTTTCCGATGCACATCTGGAGGCATTCTGTAATCTGTGGACTATCAGAGTGTTGATGAAACACAGAAATTGCATCGGTATTGAATACAGCAGTCACCATGCGCAGCTTCCTCCATGGGAGTAATGTCTCTAACAGTCTACGCTTTGATCGTTCCCTGGAAGACCAGTAGTACTTTCCGATGCACATCTGGAGGCATTCTGTAATCTGTGGAGTATCAGAGTGTTGATCAAACACAGAAATTGCATCGGGATTGAATACAACAGTCACCATGCGAACTTTCCTCCATGGGAGTAATTCTCAAACAGTCTCCGCTTTGATCGTTCCCTGGACGACCAGTAGTAGTTTCCGATGCACATCTGGAGGCATTCTGTAATCTGTGGACTATCAGAGTGTTGATGAAACAAAGAAATTGCATCGGGATTGAATACAACAGTCACCATGCGCACTTTCTTCCATGGGAGTAATGTCTCAATCAGTCTACGATTTGATCGTTCCCTGGAAGACCAGTAGTAGTTTCCGATGCACATCTGGAGGCATTCTGTAATCTGTTGAGTATCAGAGTGTTGATGAAACACAGAAATTGCATCGGGATTGAATACAACAGTCACCATGCGAACTTTCCTCCATGGGAGTAATTCTCAAACAGTCTCCGCTTTGATCGTTCCCTGGAAGACCCGTAGTAGTTTCCAATGCACATCTGGTGGCATTCTGTAATCTGTGGACAATCAGAGTGTTGACTAAACACAGAAATTGCATCGGGATTGAATACAAGAGTCACCATGCGCACTTTCCTCCACGGGAGTAATGTCTCTAACAGTCTACGCTTCGATCGTTCCCTGGAAGACCAGTAGTAGTTTCGATGCACATCTGGAGGCATTCTGTAATCTGTGGACTATCAGAGTGTTGGTGAGACACAGAAATTGCTTCTTGATTGAATACAACATTCACCATGCGCACTTTCCTCAATGGGAGTAATGTCTCTAAGAGTCTACGCTTTGATCGTTCCCTGGAAGACCAGTTGTAGTTTCCAATGCACATCTGGTGGCACTCTGTAATCTGTAGACTATCAGAGTGTTGAAGAAACACAGATATTGCATCGGGATTGAATACAACAGTCACCATGCGCACTTCCCTCCATGGGCGTAATGACTCTAACAGCCTACGCTTTGACCGTTCCCTGGAAGACCAGTACTAGTTACAGATGCACATCTGGATGTTTTCTGTAATCTGTGGCCTATCAGAGTGTTGATGAAACACAGATATTGCATCGGGATTGAATACAACAGTCACCATGCGCACTTTCCTCAATGGGAGTAATGTCTCTAGCAGTCTACGCTTTGATCGTTCCCTGGAAGACCAGTAGTACTTTCCGATGCACATCTGGAGGCATTCTGTAATCTGTGGACTATCAGAGTGTTGATGAAACACAGAAATTGCATCGGGATTGAATACAACAGTCACCATGCGCACTTTCTTCCATGGGAGTAATGTCTCAATCAGTCTACGATTTGATCGTTTCCTGGAAGACCAGTAGTAGTTTCCGATGCACATCTGGTGGCATTCTGTAATCTGTGGACTATCAGAGTGTTGATGAAACACAGAAATTGCATCGGGATTGAATACAACAGTCACCATGCGCACTTTCCTCCACGGCAGTAATGTCTCAAAAAGTCTACTCTTTGATCGTTCCCTGGAAGACGAGTAGTAGTTTCCGATGCACATCTGGAGGCATTCTATAATCTGTGGACTATCAGAGTGTTGATGAAACACAGAAATTGCATCGGTATTGAAAATAGCAGTCACCATGCGCAGTTTCCTCCATGGGAGTAATGTCTCTAACTGTCTACGCTTTGATCGTTCCCTGGAAGACCAGTAGTACTTTCCGATGCACATCTGGAGGCATTCTGTAATCTGTGGACTATCAGAGTGTTGATGAAACACAGAAATTGCATCGGGATTGAATACAACAGTCACCATGCTCACTTTCCTTCATGGAAGTAATGTATCAAACACTCTACGCTTTGATCGTTCCCTGGAAGCCCAGTAGTAGTTTCCGATGCACATCTGGAGGCATTCTGTAATCTGTGGACTATCAGAGTGTTGGTGAGACACAGAAATTGCTTCTTGATTGAATACAACATTCACCATGCTCACTTTCCTTCATGGGAGTAATGTCTCAAACACTCTACGCTTTGATCGTTCCCTGGAAGTCCAGTAGTAGTTTCCGATGCACATCTGGAGGCATTCTGTAATCTGTGGACTATCAGAGTGTTGATGAAACACAGAAATTGCATCGGGATTGAATACAACAGTCACCATGCGCACTGTCTTCCATGGGAGTAATGTCTCAATCAGTCTACGATTTGATCGTTTCCTGGAAGACCAGTAGTAGTTTCCGATGCACATCTGGTGGCATTCTGTAATCTGTGGACTATCAGAGTGTTGATGAAACACAGAAATTGCATCGGGATTGAATACAACAGTCACCATGCGCACTTTCCTCCACGGCAGTAATGTCTCAAAAAGTCTACTCTTTGATCGTTCCCTGGAAGACGAGTAGTATTTTCCGATGCACATCTGGAGGCATTCTGTAATCTGTGGACTATCAGAGTGTTGATGAAACACAGAAATTGCATCGGTATTGAATACAGCAGTCACCATGCGCAGTTTCCTCCATGGGAGTAATGTCTCTAACAGTCTACGCTTTGATCGTTCCCTGGAAGACCAGTAGTACTTTCCGATGCACATCTGGAGGCATTCTGTAATTTGTGGACTATCAGAGTGTTGATGAAACACAGAAATTGCATCGGGATTGAATACAACAGTCACCACGCTCACTTTCCTCCATGGGAGTAATGTCTCTAACAGTCTACGCTTTGATCGATCCCTGGAAGACCAGTAGTACTTTCCGATGCACATCTGGAGGCATTCTGTAATCTGTGGACTATCAGAGTGTTGATGAAACACAGAAATTGCATCGGGATTGAATACAACAGTCACCATGCGCACTTTCTTCCATGGGAGTAATGTCTCAATCAGTCTACGATTTGATCGTTCCCTGGAAGACCAGTAGTAGTTTCCGATGCACATCTGGAGGCATTCTGTAATCTGAGGAGTATCAGAGTGTTGATGAAACACAGAAATTGCATCGGGATTGAATACAACAGTCACCATGCGAACTTTCCTCCATGGGAGTAATTCTCAAACAGTCTCCGCTTTGATCGTTCCCTGGAAGACCCGTAGTAGTTTCCAATGCACATCTGGTGGCATTCTGTAATCTGTGGACAATCAGAGTGTTGACTAAACACAGAAATTGCATCGGGATTGAATACAAGATTCACCATGCGCACTTTCCTCCATGGGAGTAATGTCTCAATCAGTCTACGATTTGATCGTTCCCTGGAAGACCAGTAGTAGTTTCCGATGCACATCTGGAGGCATTCTGTAATCTGTGGAGTATCAGAGTGTTGAAGAAACACAGATATTGCATCGGGATTGAATACAACAGTCACCATGCGCACTTCCCTCCATGGGCGTAATGACTCTAACAGCCTACGCTTTGACCGTTCCCTGGAAGACCAGTAGTAGTTACAGATGCACATCTGGATGTTTTCTGTAATCTGTGGACTATCAGAGTGTTGATGAAACACAGAAATTGCATCGGGATTGAATACAACAGTCACCATGCGCACTTTCCTCCATGGGAGTAATGTCTCTAAGAGTCTAGGCTTTGATCGTTCCCTGGAAGACCAGTTGTAGTTTCCAATGCACATCTGGTGGCACTCTGTAATCTGTAGACTATCAGAGTGTTGAAGAAACACAGATATTGCATCGGGATTGAATACAACAGTCACCATGCGCACTTCCCTCCATGGGCGTAATGACTCTAACAGCCTACGCTTTGACCGTTCCCTGGAAGACCAGTAGTAGTTACAGATGCACATCTGGATGTTTTCTGTAATCTGTGGACTATCAGAGTGTTGATGAAACACAGATATTGCATCGGGATTGAATACAACAGTCACCATGCGCACTTTCCTCAATGGGAGTAATGTCTCTAGCAGTCTACGCTTTGATCGTTCCCTGGAAGACCAGTAGTACTTTCCGATGCACATCTGGAGGCATACTGTAATCTGTGGACTATCAGAGTGTTGATGAAATACAGAAATTGCATCGGGATTGAATACAACATTCACCATGCTCACTTTCCTTCATGGGAGTAATGTCTCAAACACTCTACGCTTTGATCGTTCCCTGGAAGTCCAGTAGTAGTTTCCGATGCACATGTGGAGGCATTCTGTAATCTGTGGACTATCAGAGTGTTGATGAAACACAGAAATTGCATCGGGATTGAATACAACAGTCACCATGCGCACTTTCTTCCATGGGAGTAATGTCTCAATCAGTCTACGATTTGATCGTTTCCTGGAAGACCAGTAGTAGTTTCCGATGCACATCTGGTGGCATTCTGTAATCTGTGGACTATCAGAGTGTTGATGAAACACAGAAATTGCATCGGGATTGAATACAACAGTCACCATGCGCACTTTCCTCCACGGCAGTAATGTCTCAAAAAGTCTACTCTTTGATCGTTCCCTGGAAGACGAGTAGTAGTTTCCGATGCACATCTGGAGGCATTCTATAATCTGTGGACTATCAGAGTGTTGATGAAACACAGAAATTGCATCGGTATTGAATACAGCAGTCACCATGCGCAGTTTCCTCCATGGGAGTAATGTCTCTAACTGTCTACGCTTTGATTGTTCCCTGGAAGACCAGTAGTACTTTCCGATGCACATCTGGAGGCATTCTGTAATCTGTGGACTATCAGAGTGTTGATGAAACACAGAAATTGCATCGGGATTGAATACAACAGTCACCATGCTCACTTTCCTTCATGGAAGTAATGTATCAAACACTCTACGCTTTGATCGTTCCCTGGAAGCCCAGTAGTAGTTTCCGATGCACATCTGGAGGCATTCTGTAATCTGTGGACTATCAGAGTGTTGGTGAGACACAGAAATTGCTTCTTGATTGAATACAACATTCACCATGCTCACTTTCCTTCATGGGAGTAATGTCTCAAACACTCTACGCTTTGATCGTTCCCTGGAAGTCCAGTAGTAGTTTCCGATGCACATCTGGAGGCATTCTGTAATCTGTGGACTATCAGAGTGTTGATGAAACACAGAAATTGCATCGGGATTGAATACAACATTCACCATGCGCACTTTCTTCCATGGGAGTAATGTCTCAATCAGTCTACGATTTGATCGTTTCCTGGAAGACCAGTAGTAGTTTCCGATGCACATCTGGTGGCATTCTGTAATCTGTGGACTATCAGAGTGTTGATGAAACACAGAAATTGCATCGGGATTGAATACAACAGTCACCATGCGCACTTTCCCCCACGGTAGTAATGTCTCAAAAAGTCTACTCTTTGATCGTCCCCTGGAAGACGAGTAGTATTTTCCGATGCACATCTGGAGGCATTCTGTAATCTGTGGACTATCAGAGTGTTGATGAAACACAGAAATTGCATCGGTATTGAATACAGCAGTCACCATGCGCAGTTTCCTCCATGGGAGTAATGTCTCTAACAGTCTACGCTTTGATCGTTCCCTGGAAGACCTGTAGTACTTTCCGATGCACATCTGGAGGCATTCTGTAATTTGTGGACTATCAGAATGTTGATGAAACACAGAAATTGCATCGGGATTGAATACAACAGTCACCACGCTCACTTTCCTCCATGGGAGTAATGTCTCTAACAGTCTACGCTTTGATCGTACCCTGGAAGACCAGTAGTACTTTCCGATGCACATCTGGAGGCATTCTGTAATCTGTGGACTATCAGAGTGTTGATGAAACACAGAAATTGCATCGGGATTGAATACAACAGTCACCATGCGCACTTTCTTCCATTGGAGTAATGTCTCAATCAGTCTACGATTTGATCGTTCCCTGGAAGACCAGTAGTAGTTTCCGATGCACATCTGGAGGCATTCTGTAATCTGTGGAGTATAAGAGTGTTGATGAAACACAGAAATTGCATCGGGATTGAATACAACAGTCACCATGCGAACTTTCCTCCATGGGAGTAATTCTCAAACAGTCTCCGCTTTGATCGTTCCCTGGAAGACCCGTAGTAGTTTCCAATGCACATCTGGTGGCATTCTGTAATCTGTGGACAATCAGAGTGTTGACTAAACACAGAAATTGCATCGGGATTGAATACAAGATTCACCATGCGCACTTTCCTCCATGGGAGTAATGTCTCAATCGGTCTACGAGTTGATCGTTCCCTGGAAGACCAGTAGTAGTTTCCGATGCACATCTGGAGGCATTCTGTAATCTGTGGAGTATCAGAGTGTTGATGAAACACAGAAATTGCATCGGGATTGAATACAACAGTCACCATGCGAACTTTCCTCCATGGGAGTAATTCTCAAACAGTCTCCGCTTTGATCGTTCCCTGGAAGACCCGTAGTAGTTTCCAATGCACATCTGGTGGCATTCTGTAATCTGTGGACAATCAGAGTGTTGACTAAACACAGAAATTGCATCGGGATTGAATACAAGAATCACCATGCGCACTTTCCTCCATGGGAGTAATGTCTCTAACAGTCTACGCTTCGATCGTTCATTGGAAGACCAGTAGTAGTTTCCGATGCACATCTGGAGGCATTCTGTAATCTGTGGACTATCAGAGTGTTGGTGAGACACAGAAATTGCTTCTTGATTGAATACAACATTCACCATGCGCACTTTCCTCCATGGGAGTAATGTCTCTAAGAGTCTACGCTTTGATCGTTCCCTGGAAGACCAGTTGTAGTTTCCAATGCACATCTGGTGGCACTCTGTAATCTGTAGACTATCAGAGTGTTGAAGAAACACAGATATTGCATCGGGATTGAATACAACAGTCACCATGCACACTTCCCTCCATGGGCGTAATGACTCTAACAGCCTACGCTTTGATCGTTCCCTGGAAGACCAGTAGTACTTTCCGATGCACATCTGGAGGCATTCTGTAATCTGTGGACTATCAGAGTGTTGATGAAACACAGAAATTGCATCGGGATTGAATACAACAGTCACCATGCTCACTTTCCTTCATGGAAGTAATGTATCAAACACTCTACGCTTTGATCGTTCCCTGGAAGCCCAGTAGTAGTTTCCGATGCACATCTGGAGGCATTCTGTAATCTGTGGACTATCAGAGTGTTATTGAGACACAGAAATTGCTTCTTGATTGAATACAACATTCACCATGCTCACTTTCCTTCATGGGAGTAATGTCTCAAACACTCTACGCTTTGATCGTTCCCTGGAAGTCCAGTAGTAGTTTCCGATGCACATCTGGAGGCATTCTGTAATCTGTGGACTATCAGAGTGTTGATGAAACACAGAAATTGCATTGGTATTGAATACAGCAGTCACCATGCGCAGTTTCCTCCATGGGAGTAATGTCTCTAACAGTCTACGCTTTGATCGTTCCCTGGAAGACCAGTAGTACTTTCCGATGCACATCTGGAGGCATTCTGTAATCTGTGGACTATCAGACTGTTGATGAAACACAGAAATTGCATCGGGATTGAATACAACAGTCACCATGCGCACTTTCCTCCACGGGAGTAATGTTTCAAACAGTCTACGCTTTGATCGTTCCCTGGAAGACCAGTAGTACTTTCCGATGCACATCTGGAGGCATTCTGTAATCTGTGGACTATCAGAGTGTTGATGAAACACAGAAATTGCATCGGGATTGAATACAACAGTCACCATGCTCACTTTCCTCCATGGGAGTAATGTCTCTAACAGTCGACGCTTTGATCGTTCCCTGGAAGTCCAGTAGTACTTTCCGATGCACATCTGGAGGCATTCTGTAATCTGTGGACTATCAGAGTGTTGATGAAACACAGAAATTGCATCGGGATTGAATACATCCGTCACCATTTTCACTTTCCTTCATGGAAGTAATGTATCAAACACTCTACGCTTTGATCGTTCCCTGGAAGCCCAGTAGTAGTTTCCGATGCACATCTGGAGGCATTCTGTAATCTGTGGACTATCAGAGTGTTGGTGAGACACAGAAATTGCTTCTTGATTGAATACAACATTCACCAAGCGCACTTTCCTCCATGGGAGTAATGTCTCTAAGAGTCTATGCTTTGATCGTTCCCTGGAAGACCAGTTGTAGTTTCCAATGCACATCTGGTGGCATTCTGTAATCTGTAGACTGTCAGAGTGTTGATGAAACACAGAAATTGCATCGGGAGCGAATACAACAGTCACCATGCGCACTTTCCTCCACGGGAGTAATGTTTCAAACAGCCTACGCTTTGATCGTTCCCTGGAAGACCAGTAGTAGTTACAGATGCACATCTGGATGTTTTCTGTAATCTGTGGACTATCAGAGTGTTGATGAAACATAGATATTGCATCGGGATTGAATACAACAGTCACCATGCGCACTTTCCTCCATGGGAGTAATGTCTCTAGCAGTCTACGCTTTGATCGTTCCCTGGAAGACCAGTAGTACTTTCCGATGCACATCTGGAGGCATTCTGTAATCTGTGGACTATCAGAGTGTTGATGAAACACAGAAATTGCATCGGGATTGAATACAACAGTCACCATGCGCACTTTCTTCCATGGGAGTAATGTCTCAATCAGTCTACGATTTGTTCGTTCCCTGGAAGACCAGTAGTAGTTTCCGATGCACATCTGGAGGCATTCTGTAATCTGTGGAGTATCAGAGTGTTGATGAAACACAGAAATTGCATCGGGTTTGAATACAACAGTCACCATGCGAACTTTCCTCCATGGGAGTAATTCTCAAACAGTCTCCGCTTTGATCGTTCCCTGGAAGACCAGTAGTAGTTTCCGATGCACATCTGGTGGCATTCTGTAATCTGTGGACAATCAGAGTGTTGACTAAACACAGAAATTGCATCGGGATTGAATACAAGAGTCACCATTCGCACTTTCCTCCATGGGAGTAATGTCTCTAACAGTCTACGCTTCGATCGTTCCCTGGAAGACCAGTAGTAGTTTCCGATGCTCATCTGGAGGCTTTCCGTAATTTGTGGAGTATCAGAGTGTTGATGAAACACAGAAATTGCATCGGGATAGAATACAACAGTCACCATGCGAACTTTCCTCAACGGCAGTAATGTCTCAAACAGTCTACGCTTTGATCGTTCCCTGGGAGACCAGTATTATTTTCCGATGAACATCTGGAGGCATTCTGTAATCTGTGGACTATCAGAGTGTTGTGAAACACAGAAATTGCATCGGGATTGAATACAACAGTCACCATGCGCACTTTCCTCGACGGGAGTAATGTCTCAACAGTCTACGCTTTGATCGTTCCCTGAAAGACCAGTAGTAGTTTCCGATGCACATCTGGTGGCATTCTGTAATCTGTTGACTGTCAGAGTGTTGATGAAACACAGAAATTGCATCGGGATTGAATACAACAGTCACCATGCTCACTTTCCTCCATGGGAGTAATGTCTCTAACAGTCTACGCTTTGATCGTTCCCTGGAAGACCAGTAGTACTTTCCGATGCACATCTGGAGGCATTCTGTAATCTGTGGACTATCAGAGTGTTGATGAAACACAGAAATTGCATCGGGATTGAATACAACCGTCACCATGCTCACTTTCCTTCATGGAAGTAATGTATCAAACACTCTACGCTTTGATCGTTCCCTGGAAGCCCAGTAGTAGTTTCCGATGCACATCTGGAGGCATTCTGTAATCTGTGGACTATCAGAGTGTTGGTGAGACACAGAAATTGCTTCTTGATTGAATACAACATTCACCATGCGCACTTTCCTCCATGGGAGTAATGTCTCTAAGAGTCTACGCTTTGATCGTTCCCTGGAAGACCAGTTGTAGTTTCCAATGCACATCTGGTGGCACTCTGTAATCTGTAGACTATCAGAGTGTTGATGAAACACAGATATTGCATCGGGATTGAATACAACAGTCACCATGCGCACTTCCCTCAATGGGCGTAATGACTCTAACAGCCTACGCTTTGATCGTTCCCTGGAAGACCAGTAGTAGTTACAGATGCACATCTGGATGTTTTCTGTAATCTGTGGACTATCAGAGTGTTGATGAAACATAGATATTGCATCGGGATTGAATACAACAGTCACCATGCGCACTTTCCTCCATGGGAGTAATGTCTCTAGCAGTCTACGCTTTGATCGTTCCCTGGAAGACCAGTAGTAGTTTCCGATGCACATCTGGAGGCATTCTGTAATCTGTGGACTATCAGAGTGTTGATGAAACACAGAAATTGCATCGGGATTGAATACAACAGTCACCATGCGCACTTTCTTCCATGGGAGTAATGTCTCAATCAGTCTACGATTTGATCGTTTCCTGGAAGATCAGTAGTAGTTTCCGATGCACATCTGGTGGCATTCTGTAATCTGTGGACTATCAGAGTGTTGATGAAACACAGAAATTGCATCGGGATTGAATACAACAATCACCATGCGCACTTTCCTCCACGGCAGAAATGTCTCAAAAAGTCTACTCTTTCATCGTTCCCTGGAAGACGAGTAGTAGTTTCCGATGCACATCTGGAGGCATTCTGTAATCTGTGGACTATCAGAGAGTTGATGAAACACAGAAATTGCATCGGTATTGAATACAGCAGTCACCATGCGCAGTTTCCTCCATGGGAGTAATGTCTCTAACAGTCTACGCTTTGATCGTTCCCTGGAAGACCAGTAGTACTTTCCGATGCACATCTGGAGGCATTCTGTAATCTGTGGACTATCAGAGTGTTGATGAAACACAGCAATTGCATCGGGATTGAATACAACAGTCACCATGCTCACTTTCCTCCATGGGAGTAATGTCTCTAACAGTCTACGCTTTGATCGTTCCCTGGAAGACCAGTAGTACTTTCCGATGCACATCTGGAGGCATTCTGTAATCTGTGGACTATCAGAGTGTTGATGAAACACAGAAATTGCATCGGGATTGAATACAAAAGTCACCATGCGCACTTTCTTCCATGGGAGTAATGTCTCAATCAGTCTACGATTTGATCGTTTCCTGGAAGATCAGTAGTAGTTTCCGATGCACATCTGGTGGCATTCTGTAATCTGTGGACTATCAGAGTGTTGATGAAACACAGAAATTGCATCGGGATTGAATACAACAGTCACCATGCGCACTTTCCTCCACGGCAGAAATGTCTCAAAATGTCTACTCTTTCATCGTTCCCTGGAAGACGAGTAGTAGTTTCCGATGCACATCTGGAGGCATTCTGTAATCTGTGGACTATCAGAGTGTTGATGAAACACAGAAATTGCATCGGGATAGAATACAACAGTCACCATGCGAACTTTCCTCAACGGCAGTAATGTCTCAAACAGTCTACGCTTTGATCGTTCCCTGGGAGACCAGTATTATTTTCCGATGAACATCTGGAGGCATTCTGTAATCTGTGGACTATCAGAGTGTTGTGAAACACAGAAATTGCATCGGGATTGAATACAACAGTCACCATGCGCACTTTCCTCGACGGGAGTAATGTCTCAACAGTCTACGCTTTGATCGTTCCCTGAAAGACCAGTAGTAGTTTCCGATGCACATCTGGTGGCATTCTGTAATCTGTTGACTGTCAGAGTGTTGATGAAACACAGAAATTGCATCGGGATTGAATACAACAGTCACCATGCTCACTTTCCTCCATGGGAGTAATGTCTCTAACAGTCTACGCTTTGATCGTTCCCTGGAAGACCAGTAGTACTTTCCGATGCACATCTGGAGGCATTCTGTAATCTGTGGACTATCAGAGTGTTGATGAAACACAGAAATTGCATCGGGATTGAATACAACCGTCACCATGCTCACTTTCCTTCATGGAAGTAATGTATCAAACACTCTACGCTTTGATCGTTCCCTGGAAGCCCAGTAGTAGTTTCCGATGCACATCTGGAGGCATTCTGTAATCTGTGGACTATCAGAGTGTTGGTGAGACACAGAAATTGCTTCTTGATTGAATACAACATTCACCATGCGCACTTTCCTCCATGGGAGTAATGTCTCTAAGAGTCTACGCTTTGATCGTTCCCTGGAAGACCAGTTGTAGTTTCCAATGCACATCTGGTGGCACTCTGTAATCTGTAGACTATCAGAGTGTTGATGAAACACAGATATTGCATCGGGATTGAATACAACAGTCACCATGCGCACTTCCCTCAATGGGCGTAATGACTCTAACAGCCTACGCTTTGATCGTTCCCTGGAAGACCAGTAGTAGTTACAGATGCACATCTGGATGTTTTCTGTAATCTGTGGACTATCAGAGTGTTGATGAAACATAGATATTGCATCGGGATTGAATACAACAGTCACCATGCGCACTTTCCTCCATGGGAGTAATGTCTCTAGCAGTCTACGCTTTGATCGTTCCCTGGAAGACCAGTAGTAGTTTCCGATGCACATCTGGAGGCATTCTGTAATCTGTGGACTATCAGAGTGTTGATGAAACACAGAAATTGCATCGGGATTGAATACAACAGTCACCATGCGCACTTTCTTCCATGGGAGTAATGTCTCAATCAGTCTACGATTTGATCGTTTCCTGGAAGATCAGTAGTAGTTTCCGATGCACATCTGGTGGCATTCTGTAATCTGTGGACTATCAGAGTGTTGATGAAACACAGAAATTGCATCGGGATTGAATACAACAATCACCATGCGCACTTTCCTCCACGGCAGAAATGTCTCAAAAAGTCTACTCTTTCATCGTTCCCTGGAAGACGAGTAGTAGTTTCCGATGCACATCTGGAGGCATTCTGTAATCTGTGGACTATCAGAGAGTTGATGAAACACAGAAATTGCATCGGTATTGAATACAGCAGTCACCATGCGCAGTTTCCTCCATGGGAGTAATGTCTCTAACAGTCTACGCTTTGATCGTTCCCTGGAAGACCAGTAGTACTTTCCGATGCACATCTGGAGGCATTCTGTAATCTGTGGACTATCAGAGTGTTGATGAAACACAGCAATTGCATCGGGATTGAATACAACAGTCACCATGCTCACTTTCCTCCATGGGAGTAATGTCTCTAACAGTCTACGCTTTGATCGTTCCCTGGAAGACCAGTAGTACTTTCCGATGCACATCTGGAGGCATTCTGTAATCTGTGGACTATCAGAGTGTTGATGAAACACAGAAATTGCATCGGGATTGAATACAAAAGTCACCATGCGCACTTTCTTCCATGGGAGTAATGTCTCAATCAGTCTACGATTTGATCGTTTCCTGGAAGATCAGTAGTAGTTTCCGATGCACATCTGGTGGCATTCTGTAATCTGTGGACTATCAGAGTGTTGATGAAACACAGAAATTGCATCGGGATTGAATACAACAGTCACCATGCGCACTTTCCTCCACGGCAGAAATGTCTCAAAATGTCTACTCTTTCATCGTTCCCTGGAAGACGAGTAGTAGTTTCCGATGCACATCTGGAGGCATTCTGTAATCTGTGGACTATCAGAGTGTTGATGAAACACAGAACTTGCATCGGGATTGAATACAAATGTCACCATGCGTACTTTCCCCCATGGGAGTAATTCTCAAACAGTCTCGGCTTTGATCGTTCCCTGGAAGACCAGTAGTAGTTTCCGATGCACATCTGGTGGCATTCTGTAATCTGTGGACAATCAGAGTGTTGACTAAACACAGCAATTGCATCGGGATTGAATACAACAGTCACCATGCTCACATTCCTCCATGGGAGTAATGTCTCTAACAGTCTACGCTTTGATCGTTCCCTGGAAGACCAGTAGTACTTTCCGATGCACATCTGGAGGCATTCTGTAATCTGTGGACTATCAGAGTGTTGATGAAACACAGAAATTGCATCGGGATTGAATACAACAGTCACCATGTGCACTTTCTTCCATGGGAGTAATGTCTCAATCAGTCTACGATTTGTTCGTTCCCTGGAAGACCAGTAGTAGTTTCCGATGCACATCTGGAGGCATTCTGTAATCTGTGGAGTATCAGAGTGTTGATGAAACACAGAAATTGCATCGGGATTGAATACAACAGTCATTATGCGAACTTTCCTCCATGGGAGTAATTCTCAAACAGTCTCCGCTTTGATCGTTCCCTGGAAGACCAGTAGTAGTTTCCGATGCACATCTGGTGGCATTCTGTAATCTGTGGACAATCAGAGTGTGGACTAAACACAGAAATTGCATCGGGATTGAATACAAGAGTCACCATTCGCACTTTCCACCATGGGAGTAATGTCTCTAACAGTCTACGCTTCGATCGTTCCCTGGAAGACCAGTAGTAGTTTCCGATGCTCATCTGGAGGCTTTCCGTAATTTGTGGAGTATCAGAGTGTTGATGAAACACAGAAATTGCATCGGGATAGAATACAACAATCACCATGAGAACTTTCCTCCACGGCAGTAATGTCTTAAACAGTCTACGCTTTGATCGTTCCCTGGGAGACCAGTAGTAGTTTCCGATGAACATCTGGAGGCATTCTGTAATCTGTGCACTATCAGAGTGTTGTGAAACACAGAAATTGCATCGGGATTGAATACAACTGTCACCATGCGCACTTTCCTCGACGGGAGTAATGTCTCAACAGTCTACGCTTTGATCGTTCCCTGAAAGACCAGTAGTAGTTTCCGATGCACATCTGGTGGCATTCTGTAATCTGTAGACTGTCAGAGTGTTGATGAAACACAGAAATTGCATCGGGATTGAATACAACAGTCACCATGCGCACTTTCCTCCACGGGAGTAATGTTTCAAACAGTCTACGCTTTGATCGTTCCCTGGAAGACCAGTAGTACTTTCCGATGCACATCTGGAGGCATTCTGTAATCTGTGGACTATCAGAGTGTTGATGAAACACAGAAATTGCATCGGGATTGAATACAACAGTCACCATGCTCACTTTCCTCCATGGGAGTAATGTCTCTAACAGTCTACGCTTTGATCGTTCCCTGGAAGACCAGTAGTACTTTCCGATGCACATCTGGATGCATTCTGTAATCTGTGGACTATCAGAGTGTTGATGAAACACAGAAATTGCATCGGGATTGAATACAACCGTCACCATGCTCACTTTCCTTCATGGAAGTAATGTGTCAAACACTCTACGCTTTGATCGTTCCCTGGAAGCCCAGTAGTAGTTTCCGATGCACATCTGGAGGCATTCTGTAATCTGTGGACTATCAGAGTGTTGGTGAGACACAGAAATTGCTTCTTGATTGAATACAACATTCACCATGCGCACTTTCCTCCATGGGAGTAATGTCTCTAAGAGTCTACGCTTTGATCGTTCCCTGGAAGACCAGTTGTAGTTTCCAATGCACATCTGGTGGCACTCTGTAATCTGTAGACTATCAGAGTGTTGATGAAACACAGATATTGCATCGGGATTGAATACAACAGTCACCATGCGCACTTCCCTCCATGGGCGTAATGACTCTAACAGCCTACGCTTTGATCGTTCCCTGGAAGACCAGTAGTAGTTACAGATGCACATCTGGATGTTTTCTGTAATCTGTGGACTATCAGAGTGTTGATGAAACATAGATATTGCATCGGGATTGAATACAACAGTCACCATGCGCACTTTCCTCCATGGGAGTAATGTCTCTAGCAGTCTACGCTTTGATCGTTCCCTGGAAGACCAGTAGTACTTTCCGATGCACATCTGGAGGCATACTGTAATCTGTGGACTATCAGAGTGTTGATGAAATACAGAAATTGCATCGGGATTGAATACAACATTCACCATGCTCACTTTCCTTCATGGGAGTAATGTCTCTAACACTCTACGCTTTGATCGTTCCCTGGAAGTCCAGTAGTAGTTTCCGATGCACATCTGGAGGCATTCTGTAATCTGTGGACCATCAGAGTGTTGATGAAACACAGAAATTGCATCGGGATTGAATACAACAGTCACCATGCGCACTTTCTTCCATGGGAGTAATGTCTCAATCAGTCTACGATTTGATCGTTTCCTGGAAGATCAGTAGTAGTTTCCGATGCACATCTGGTGGCATTCTGTAATCTGTGGACTATCAGAGTGTTGATGAAACACAGAAATTGCATCGGGATTGAATACAACAGTCACCATGCGCACTTTCCTCGACGGGAGTAATGTCTCAACAGTCTACGCTTTGATCGTTCCCTGAAAGACCAGTAGTAGTTTCCGATGCACATCTGGTGGCATTCTGTAATCTGTAGACTGTCAGAGTGTTGATGAAACACAGAGATTGCATCGGGATTGAATACAACAGTCACCATGCGTACTTTCCCCCATGGGAGTAATTCTCAAACAGTCTCCGCTTTGATCGTTCCCTGGAAGACCAGTAGTAGTTTCCGATGCACATCTGGTGGCATTCTGTAATCTGTGGACAATCAGAGTGTTGACTAAACACAGAAATTGCATCGGGATTGAATACAAGAGTCACCATGCGCACTTTCCTCCATGGGAGTAATGTCTCTAACAGTCTACGCTTCCATCGTTCCCTGGAAGACAAGTAGTAGTTTCCGATGCTCATCTGGAGGCTTTCCGTAATTTGTGGAGTATCAGAGTGTTGATGAAACACAGAAATTGCATCGGGATAGAATACAACAGTCACCATGCGAACTTTCCTCCACGGCAGTAATGTCTCAAACAGTCTACGCTTTGATCGTTCCCTGGGAGACCAGTAGTAGTTTCCGATGAACATCTGGAAACATTCTGTAATCTGTGGACTATCAGAGTGTTGTTAAACACAGAAATTGCATCGGGATTGAATACAACAGTCACCATGCGCACTTTCCTCGACGGGAGTAATGTCTCAACAGTCTACGCTTTGATCGTTCCCTGAAAGACCATTAGTAGTTTCCGATGCACATCTGGTGGCATTCTGTAATCTGTAGACTGTCAGAGTGTTGATGAAACACAGAAATTGCATCGGGATTGAATACAACAGTCACCATGCGTACTTTCCCCCATGGGAGTAATTCTCAAACAGTCTCCGCTTTGATCTTTCCCTGGAAGACCAGTAGTAGTTTCCGATGCACATCTGGTGGCATTCTGTAATCTGTGGACAATCAGAGTGTTGACTAAACACAGAAATTGCATCGGGATTGAATACAAGAGTCACCATGCGCACTTTCCTCCATGGGAGTAATGTCTCTAACAGTCTACGCTTCGATCGTTCCCTGGAAGACAAGTAGTAGTTTCCGATGCTCATCTGGAGGCTTTCCGTAATTTGTGGAGTATCAGAGTGTTGATGAAACACAGAAATTGCATCGGGATAGAATACAACAGTCACCATGCGAACTTTCCTCCACGGCAGTAATGTCTCAAACAGTCTACGCTTTGATCGTTCCCTGGGAGACCAGTAGTAGTTTCCGATGAACATCTGGAAACATTCTGTAATCTGTGGACTATCAGAGTGTTGTTAAACACAGAAATTGCATCGGGATTGAATACAACAGTCACCATGCGCACTTTCCTCGACGGGAGTAATGTCTCAACAGTCTACGCTTTGATCGTTCCCTGAAAGACCAGTAGTAGTTTCCGATGCACATCTGGTGGCATTCTGTAATCTGTAGACTGTCAGAGTGTTGATGAAACACAGAAATTGCATCGGGATTGAATACAACAGTCACCATGCGCACTTTCCTCCACGGGAGTAATGTCTCAAACAGTCTACGCTTTGATCGTTCCCTGTAACACCAGTAGTACTTTCCGATGCACATCTGGAGAATTTCGGTAAACTGTGGACTATCAGAGTGTTGATGAAACACAGAATTGCATCGGGATTGAATACAACAGTCACCATGCGCACTTTCGTCCATGGGAGTAATGTCTACAACAGTCTACGCTTTGATCATTCCCTGGAAGCCCAGTAGTACTTTCCGATGCACATCTGGAGGCATTCTGTAATCTGTGGACTATCAGAGTGTCTGTGAAACACAGAAATTGCTTCTTGATTGAATACAACATTCACCATGCGCACTTTCCTCCATGGGAGTAATGTCTCTAAGAGTCTACGCTTTGATCGTTCCCTGGAAGACCAGTTGTAGTTTCCAATGCACATCTGGTGGCACTCTGTAATCTGTAGACTATCAGAGTGTTGATGAAACACAGATATTGCATCGGGATTGAATACAACAGTCACCATGCGCAACTACCTCCACGGGAGTAATGTCCCAAACCGTCTACTCTTTGATCGTTCCCCGGAAGACCAGTAGTAGTTTCCGATGCACATCTGGTGGCATTCTGTAATCTGTGGACTATCAGAGTGTTGATGAAACACAGAAATTGCATCGGGATTGAATACAACAGTCACCATGCGCACTTTCCTCAATGGGAGTAATGTCTCTAGCAGTCTACGCTTTGAAAGTTCCCTGGAAGACCAGTAGTACTTTCCGATGCACATCTAGAGGCATACTGTAATCTGTGGACTATCAGAGTGTTGATGAAATACAGAAATTGCATCGGGATTGAATACAACATTCACCATGCTCACTTTCCTTCATGGGAGTAATGTCACAAACACTCTACGCTTTGATCGTTCCCTGGAAGTCCAGTAGTAGTTTCCGATGCACATCTGGAGGCATTCTGTAATCTGTGGACTATCAGAGTGTTGATGAAACACATAAATTGCATCGGGCTTGAATACAACAGTCACCATGCGCACTTTCTTCCATGGGAGTAATGTCTCAATCAGTCTACGATTTGATCGTTTCCTGGAAGACCAGTAGTAGTTTCCGATGCACATCTGGTGGCATTCTGTAATCTGTGGACTATCAGAGTGTTGATGAAACACAGAAATTGCATCGGGATTGAATACAACAGTCACCATGCGCACTTTCCTCCACGGCAGTAATGTCTCAAAAAGTCTACTCTTTGATCGTTCCCTGGAAGACGAGTAGTAGTTTCCGATGCACATCTGGAGGCATTCTGTAATCTGTGGACTATCAGAGTGTTGATGAAACACAGAAATTGCATCGGTATTGAATACAGCAGTCACCATGCGCAGTTTCCTCCATGGGAGTAATGTCTCTAACAGTCTACGCTTTGATCGTTACCTGGAAGACCAGTAGTACTTTCCGCTGCACATCTGGAGGCATTCTGTAATCTGTGGACTATCAGAGTGTTGATGAAACACAGAAATTGCATCGGGATTGAATACAACAGTCACTATGCTCACTTTCCTCCATGGGATTAATGTCTCTAACAGTCTACGCTTTGATCGTTCCCTGGAAGACCAGTAGTACTTTCCGATGCACATCTAAAGGCATTCTGTAATCTGTGGACTATCCGAGTGTTGATGAATCACAGAAATTGCATCGGGATTGAATACAACAGTCACCATGCTCACTTTCCTCCATGGGAGTAATGTCTCTAACAGTCTACGCTTTGATCGTTCCCTGGAAGCTCAGTAGTACTTTCCGATGCACATCTGGAGGCATTCTGTAATCTGTGGACTATCAGAGTGTTGATGAAACACAGAAATTGCATCGGGATTGAATACAACAGTCACCATGCGAACTTTCCTCCATGGGAGTAAATCTCAAACATTCTCCGCTTTGATCGTTCCCTGGAAGACCAGTAGTAGTTTCCGATGCACATCTGGTGGAATTCTGTAATGTGTGGACTATCCGAGTGTTGATGAAACACAGAAATTGCATCGGGATTGAATACAACAGTCACCATGAGCACTTTCCTCCATGCGAGTAATGTCTCTAAGTGTCTACGCTTTGATCGTTCCCTGGAAGACCAGTAGTAGTTTCCGATGCACATATGGATGCTTTCTGTAATCTGTGGACTATCAGAGTGTTGATGAAACACAAAAATTGGATCGGGATTGAATACAACAGTCACCATGCGCACTTTCTTCCATGGGAGTAATGTCTCAATGAGTCTACGATTTGATCGTTCCCTGGAAGACCAGTAGTAGTTTCCGATGCACATCTGGAGGCATTCTGTAATCTGTGGAGTATCAGAGTGTTGATGAAACACAGAAATTGCATCGGGATTGAATACAACAGTCACCATGCGAACTTTCCTCCATGGGAGTAATTCTCAAACAGTCTCCGCTTTTATCGTTCCCTGGAAGACCAGTAGTAGTTTCCGATGCACGTCTGGTGGCATTCTGTAATCTGTGGACCATCAGAGTGTTGACGAAACACATCGGGATTGAATACAAGAGTCACCATGCGCACTTTCATCCATGGGAGTAATGTCCCAAACAGTCTACGCTTGGATCGTTCCCTGGAAGACCAGTAGTAGTTTCCGATGCTCATCTGGAGGCTTTCCGTAATTTGTGGAGAATCAGAGTGTTGATGAAACACAGAAATTGCATCGGGATAGAATACAACAGTCACCATGCGAACTTTCCTCCACGGCAGTAATGTCTCAAACAGTCTACGCTTTGATCGTTCCCTGGGAGACCAGTAGTAGTTTCCGATGAACATCTGGAGGCATTCTGTAATCTGTGGACTATCAGAGTTTTGTGAAACACAGAAATTGCATCGGGATTGAATACAACAGTCGCCATGCGCACTTTCCTCGACGGGAGTAATGTCTCAAACAGTCTACGCTTTGATCGTTCCCTGAAAGACCAGTAGTAGTTTCCGATGCACATCTGGTGGCATTCTGTAATCTGTAGACTGTCAGAGTGTTGATGAAACACAGAAATTGCATCGGGATTGAATACAACAGTCACTATGCGCACTTTCCTCCACGGGAGTAATGTCTCTAACAGTCTACGCTTTGATCGTTCCCTGGAAGACCAGTAGTACTTTCCGATGCACATCTGGAGACTTTCGGTAAACTGTGGACTATCAGAGTGTTGATGAAACACAGAAATTGCATCGGGATTGAATACAACAGTCGCCATGCGCACTTTCCTCCATGGGAGTAATCTCTCTAACAGTCTACGATTTGATCGTTCCCTGGAAGCCCAGTAGTACTTTCCGATGCACATCTGGAGGCATTCTGTAACTGTGGACTATCAGAGTGTTTATGAAAAGCAGAAATTGCATCAGGATTGAATACAACGGTCACCATGCTCACTTTCCTTCATGGAAGTAACGTATCAAACACTCTACGCTTTGATCGTTCCCTGGAAGCCCAGTAGTAGTTTCCGATGCACATCTGGAGGCATTCTGTAATCTGTGGACTATCAGAGTGTTGGTGAAACACAGAAATTGCTTCGGGATTGAATACAACATTCACCATGCGCACTTTCCTCCATGGGAGTAATGTCTCTAAGAGTCTACGCTTTGATCGTTCCCTGGAAGACCAGTTGTAGTTTACAATGCACATCTGGTGGCACTCTGTAATCTGTAGACTATCAGAGTGTTGATGAAACACAGATATTGCATCGGGATTGAATACAACAGTCACCATGCGCACTTCCCTCCATGGGCGTAATGACTGTAACAGCCTACGCTTTGATCGTTCCCTGGAAGACCAGTAGTAGTTACAGATGCACATCTGGATGCTTTCTGTAATCTGTGGACTACAGAGTGTTGATGAAACACAGATATTGCATCGGGATTGAATACAACATTCACCATGCTCACTTTCCTTCATGGGAGTAATGTCTCAAACAATCTACGCTTTGATCGTTCCCTGGAAGCCCAGTAGTAGTTTCCGATGCACATCTGGAGGCAATCTGTAATCTGTGGACTATCAGAGTGTTGTGAAACACAGAAATTGCATCGGGATTGAATACAACAGTCACCATGCGCACTTTCCTCCACGGGAGTAATGTCTCAAACAGTCTACGCTTTGATCGCTCCCTGAAAGACCAGTAGTAGTTTCCGATGCACATCTGGTGGCATTCTGTAATCTGTAGACTGTCAGAGTGTTGATGAAACACAGAAATTGCATCGGGATTGAATACAACAGTCACCATGCGCACTTTCCTCCAAGGGAGTAATGTTTCAACCAGTCTACGCTTTGATCGTTCCCTGTAAGACCAGTAGTACTTTCCGATGCACATCTGGAGACTTTCCATAAACTGTGGACTATCAGAGTGTTGATGAAGCACAGAAATTGCATCGGGATTGAATACAACAGTCACCATGCGACTTTCCTCCATTTGAGTAATGTCTCAAACAGTCTACTCTTTGATCGTACCCTGGAAGACCAGTAGTAGTTTCCGATGCACATCTGGAGGCATTCTGTAATCTGTGGACTATCAGAGTGTTGATGAAACACAGACATTGCATCGGGATCGAATACAACAGTCACCATGCACACTTTCCTCAATGGGATTAATGTCTCTAACAGTCTACGCTTTGATCGTTCCCTGGAAGCCCAGTAGTACTTTCCGATGCACATTTGAGGGCATTCTGTAACTGTGGACTATCTGAGTGTTGATGAAACACAGAAATGGCATCGGGATTGAATACAACAGTCACCTTGCTCACTTTCCTCCATGGAAGTAATGTTCAAAAACTCTACGTTTTGATCGTTTCCTGCAAGCCCAGTAGTAGTTTCCGATGCACATCTGGAAGCATTTTGTAATCTGTGGACTATCAGAGTGTTGATGAAACACAGAAATTGCATCGGGATTGAATACAACATTCACCATGCGCACTTAGCTCCATGGGAGTAATGTCTCTAACAGTCTACGCTTTGATCGTTCCCTGGAAGACCAGTAGTACTTTCCGATGCTCATCAGGAGGCATTCTGTAATCTGTGGACTATCAGAGTGTTAATGAAACACAGAAATTGCATCGGGATTGAATACAACATTCACCATGCTCACTTTCCTTCATGGGAGTATTGTCTCAAACACTCGACGCTTTGATCGTTCCCTGGAAGACCAGTAGTAGTTTCCGATACACATCTGGAGGCATTCTCTAATGTGTGTAGTATCAGAGTGTTGATGAAACACAGCAATTGCATTGGGATTGAATACAACAGTCACCATGCGAACTTTCCTCCATTGGAGTAATTCTCAAACAGTTTCCGCTTTGATCGATCCCTGGAAGACCAGTAGTAGTTTCCAATGCACATCTGGTGGCATTCTGTAATCTGTGGACTATCAGAGTGTTGATGAAACACAGAAATTGCATCGGGATTGAATACAACAATCACCATGCGCAACTACCTCCACGGGAGTAATGTCCCGAACCGTCTACTCTTTGATCGTTCCCCGGAAGACCAGTAGTAGTTTCCGATGCACATCTGGTGGCATTCTATAATCTGTGGACTATCAGAGTGTTGATGAAACCCAGAAATTGCATCGGGATTGAATACAACAGTCACCATGCGCACTTCCTCCATGGGAGTAATATCTCTAACAGTCTAAACTTTGATCGTTCCCTAGAAGACCAATAGTAGTTTCCGATGCACATCTGGAGGCTTTTCGTAATATGTGGACTATCAGAGTGTCGATGAAACACAGAAATTGCATCGGGATTGAATAAACCAGTCACCATGCGCACTTTTCTCCACCGCAGTAATGTCTCAGACAGTCTACGTTTGATCGTTGCCTGGAAGACCAGTAGTAGTTTCCGATGAACATCTGGAGGCATTCTGTAATCTGTGGACTATCAGAGTGTTGATGAAACACAGAAATTGCATCGGGATTGAATACAACAGTCAGCATGCGCACTTCCCACCATGGGAGTAATGTCCCTAGCAGTCTACGCTTTGATCGTTCCCTGGAAGACCAGTAGTACTTTCCGATGCACATCTGGAGGCATACTGTAATCTGTGGACTATCAGATTGTTGATGAAACACAGAAATTGCATGGGGATTGAATACAACATTCACCATGCTCACTTTCCTTCATGGGAGTATTGTCTCAAACACTCTACGCTTTGATCATCCCTGGAAGACCAGTAGTAGTTTCCGATGCACATCTGGAGGCATTCTGTAATCTGTGGACTATCCGAGTGTTGATGAAACACAGAAATTGCATCGGGATTGAATACAACAGTTACCATGCTCACTTACCTCCATGGGAGTAATGTCTCTAACAGTCTAAGCTTTGATCGTTCCCTGGAAGAGCAGTAGAGCTTTCCGATGCACATCTGGAGCCTTTCCATAAACTGTGGAATATCAGAGTGTTGATGAAGCACAGAAATTGCATGGGGATAGAATACAACAGTCACCATGCGCACTTTCCTCGACGGCAGTAATGTCTCAAACAGTCTACGCTTTGATTGTTCCCTGGAAGACCAGTAGTACTTTCCGATGCACATCTGGAGGCATACTGTAATCTGTGGACTATCAGAGTGTTGATGAAACACAGAAATTGCATCGGGATTGAATACAACATCCACTATGCTCACTTTCCTTAATGAGAGTAATGTCTCAAACACTCTACGCTTTGATCGTTCCCTGGAAGACCAGTAGTACTTTCCGATGCTCATCTGGAGGCATTCTGTAATCTGTGGACTATCAGAGAGTTAATGAAACACAGAAATTGCATCGGGATTGAATACAACATTCACCATGCTCACTTTCCTTCATGGGAGTATTGTCTCAAACACTCGACGCTTTGATCTTTCCCTGGAAGACCAGTAGTAGTTTCCGATACACATCTGGAGGCATTCTCTAATGTGTGTAGTATCAGAGTGTTGATGAAACACAGAAATTGCATTGGGATTGAATACAACAGTCACCATGCGAACTTTCCTCCATTGGAGTAATTCTCAAACAGTTTCCGCTTTGATCGATCCCTGGAAGACCAGTAGTAGTTTCCAATGCACATCTGGTGGCATTCTGTAATCTGTGGACTATCAGAGTGTTGATGAAACACAGAAATTGCATCGGGATTGAATACAACAATCACCATGCGCAACTACCTCCACGGGAGTAATGTCCCGAACCGTCTACTCTTTGATCGTTCCCCGGAAGACCAGTAGTAGTTTCCGATGCACATCTGGTGGCATTCTATAATCTGTGGACTATCAGAGTGTTGATGAAACACAGAAATTGCATCGGGATTGAATACAACAGTCACCATGCGCACTTCCTCCATGGGAGTAATATCTCTAACAGTCTAAACTTTGATCGTTCCCTAGAAGACCAATAGTAGTTTCCGATGCACATCTGGAGGCTTTTCGTAATATGTGGACTATCAGAGTGTTGATGAAACACAGAAATTGCATCGGGATTGAATAAACCAGTCACCATGCGCACTTTTCTCCACCGCAGTAATGTCTCAGACAGTCTACGTTTGATCGTTGCCTGGAAGACCAGTAGTAGTTTCCGATGAACATCTGGAGGCATTCTGTAATCTGTGGACTATCAGAGTGTTGATGAAACACAGAAATTGCATCGGGATTGAATACAACAGTCACCATGCGCACTTCCCACCATGGGAGTAATGTCCCTAGCAGTCTACGCTTTGATCGTTCCCTGGAAGACCAGTAGTACTTTCCGATGCACATCTGGAGGCATACTGTAATCTGTGGACTATCAGATTGTTGATGAAACACAGAAATTGCATGGGGATTGAATACAACATTCACCATGCTCACTTTCCTTCATGGGAGTAATGTCTCAAACACTCTACGCTTTGATCGTTCCCTGGAAGACCAGTAGTAGTTTCCGATGCACATCTGGAGGCATTCTGTAATCTGTGGACTATCCGAGTGTTGATGAAACACAGAAATTGCATCGGGATTGAATACAACAGTTACCATGCTCACTTACCTCCATGGGAGTAATGTCTCTAACAGTCTAAGCTTTGATCGTTCCCTGGAAGACCAGTAGAGCTTTCCGATGCACATCTGGAGCCTTTCCATAAACTGTGGACTATCAGAGTGTTGATGAAGCACAGAAATTGCATGGGGATAGAATACAACAGTCACCATGCGCACTTTCCTCGACGGCAGTATTGTCTCAAACAGTCTACGCTTTGATTGTTCCCTGGAAGACCAGTAGTACTTTCCGATGCACATCTGGAGGCATACTGTAATCTGTGGACTATCAGAGTGTTGATGAAACACAGAAATTGCATCGGGATTGAATACAACATCCACCATGCTCACTTTCCTTAATGAGAGTAATGTCTCAAACACTCTACGCTTTGATCGTTCCCTGGAAGACCAGTAGTAGTTTCCGACGCACATCTGGAGGCATTCTGTAATCTGTGGACTATCAGAGTGTTGATGAAACACAGAAATTGCACCGTGATTGAATTCAACAGTCACCATTCGCACTTTCTTCCATGGGAGTAATGTCTCAAACAGCCTACGATTTGATCGTTCATTGGAAGACCAGTAGTAGTTTCCGATGCACATCTGGAGGCATTCTGTAATCTGTGGAGTCTCAGAGTGTTGATGAAACACAGAAATTGCATCGGGATTGAATACAACAGTCACCATGCGGACGTTCCTCCATGAGAATAATTCTCAAACAGTCTCCGCTTTGATCGTTCCCTGGAAGACCAGTAGTAGTTTCCGATGCACATCCTGTGGCATTCTGTAATCTGTGGACTTTCAGAGTGTTGATGAAACCCAGAAATTGCATCGGGATTGAATACAACAGTCACCATGCGCACTTTCCTCCATGGGAGTAATGTCTCTAACAGTCTACGCTTTGATCGTTCCCTGGAAGACCAGTAGTAGTTTCCGATGCACATCTGGAGGCTTTCCGTAATTTGTGGACTATCAGAGTGTTGATGAAACACAGAAATTGCATCGGGATTGAATACAACAGTCACCATGAGCACTTTCCTCCACGGCAGTAATGTCTCAAACAGTCTACGCTTAGATCGTTCTCTGAAAGACCAGTAGTAGTTCCGATGCACATCTGGTGGCCATCTGTAATCTGTAGACTGTCAGAGTGTTGATGAAACACAGAAATTGCATCGGGATTGAATACAAAAGTCACCACGCGCACTTTCCTCCATGGGAGTAATGTCTCTAAGAGTCTACGCTTTGATCGTCCCCTGGAAGACCAGTAGTAGTTTCCGATGCACATCTGGATGCTTTCTGTAATCTGTGGACTATCAGATTGTTGATGAAACACAGAAATTGCATCGGGATTGAATACAACAGTCACCATGCGCACTTTCCTTCATGGGAATAATGTCTCAAACAGGCTACGCTTTGATCGTGCCCAGGAAGACCAGTAGTAGTTTCCGATGCACATCTGAAAGCATTCTGCAATCTGTGGACTATCAGAGTGTTGATGAAACACAGAAACTGCATCGGGATTGAATTCAACAGTCACTATGCGCACAATCCTCCATGGGAGTAATGTCTCTAACAGTCTACGCTTTGATCGTTCCCAGGAAGACCAGTAGTACTTTCCGATGCACATCTGGAGGCTTTCCGTAAACTGTGGGCTATCAGAGTGTTGATGAAGCACAGAAATTGCATCGGGATTGAATACAACAGTCTACATGCGCACTTTCCTCCATGGGAGTAATGTCTCTAACAATCTACGCTTTGATCGTTCCCTGGAAGACCAGTAGTAGTTCCCGATGCACATCTGGAGGCTTTCCGTAAACTGTGGGCTATCTGAGTGTTGATGAAGCACAGAGATTGCATCTGGATTGAATACAACAGTCACCATGCGTACTTTCCTCCATGGGAGTAATGTCTCAATCAGTCTACGATTTGATCGTTTCCTGGAAGGCCAGTAGTAGTTTCCGATGCACATCTGGTGGCATTCTGTAATCCGTGGACTATCAGAGTGTTGATGAAACATAGAAATTGCATCGGGATTGAATACAACAATCACCATGCGAACTTTCCTCCACGGCAGTAATGTCTGAAACAGTCTACGCTTTGATCGTTCCCTGGGAGACCAGTAGTAGTTTCCGATGAACATCTGGAGGCATTCTGTAATCTGTGGACTATCAGAGTGTTGTGAAACACAGAAATTGCATCGGGATTGAATACAACAGTCACCATGCGCACTTTCCTCCACGGGAGTAATGTCTCAAACAGTCTACGCTTTGATCGCTCCCTGAAAAACCAGTAGTAGTTTCCGATGCACATCTGGTGGCATTCTGTGATGTGTAGACTGTCAGAGTGTTGATGAAACACAGAAATTGCATCGGGATTGAATACAACAGTCACCATGCGCACTTTCCTCCACGGGAGTAATGTTTCAAACAGTCTACGCTTTGATCGTTCCCTGGAAGACCAGTAATACTTTCCGATGCACATCTGGAGACTTTCCGTAAACTGTGGACTATCAGAGTGTTGATGAAGCACAGAAATTGCATCGGGATTGAATACAACAGTCACCATGCCCACTTTCCTCCATTTGAGTAATGTCTCAAACAGTCTACTCTTTGATCGTACCCTGGAAGACCAGTAGTAGTTTCCGATGCACATCTGGAGGCATTCTGTAATCTGTGGACTATCAGAGTGTTGATGAAACACAGACATTGCATCGGGATTGAATACAACAGTCACCATGCACACTTTCCTCAATGGGAGTAATGTCTCTAACAGTCTACGCTTTGATCGTTCCCTGGAAGCCCAGTAGTACTTTCCGATGCACATCTGGAGGCATTCTGTAACTGTGGACTATCTGAGTGTTGATGAAACACAGAAATGGCATCGGGATTGAATACAACAGTCACCATGCTCACTTTCCTCCATGGAAGTAATGTTCAAACACTCTACATTTTGATCGTTCCCTGGAAGCCCAGTAGTAGTTTCCGATGCACATCTGGAAGCATTCTGTAATCTGTGGCCTATCAGAGTGTTGATGAAACACAGAAATTGCATCGGGATTGAATACAACATTCACCATGCGCACTTAGCTCCATGGGAGTAATGTCTCTAACAGTATACGTTTTGATCGTTCCCTGGAAGACCAGTAGTACTTTCCGATGCTCATTTGGAGGCATTCTGTAATCTGTGGACTATCAGAGTGTTAATGAAACACAGAAATTGCATCGGGATTGAATACAACATTCACCATGCTCACTTTCCTTCATGGGAGTATTGTCTCAAACACTCTACGCTTTGATCGTTCCCTGGAAGACCAGTAGTAGTTTCCGATACACATCTGGAGGCATTCTCTAATGTGTGGAGTATCAGAGTGTTGATGAAACACAGAAATTGCATTGGGATTGAATGCAACAGTCACCATGCGAACTTTCCTCCATGGGAGTAATTCTCAAACAGTTTCCGCTTTGATCGTTCCCTGGAAGACCAGTAGTAGTTTCCAATGCACATCTGGTGGCATTCTGTAATCTGTGGACTATCAGAGTGTTGATGAAACACAGAAATTGCATCGGGATTGAATACAACAGTCACCATGCGAACTTTCCTCCATGGGAGTAATGACTCTAACAGTCTACGCTTTCATCGTTCCCTGGAAGACCAGTAGTACTTACAGATGCACATCTGGATGCTTTTTGTAATCTGTGGACTATCAGAGTATTGATGAAACACAGATATGGCATCGGGATTGAATACAACAGTCACCATGCGCACTTCCCACCATGGGAGTAATGTCCCTAGCAGTCTACGCTTTGATCGTTCCCTGGAAGACCAGTAGTACTTTCCGATGCACATCTGGAGGCATACTGTAATCTGTGGACTATCAGATTGTTGATGAAACACAGAAATTGCATCGGGATTGAATACAACATTCACCATGCTCACTTTCCTTCATGGAAGTAATGTCTCAAACACTCTACGCTTTGATCGTTCCCTGGAAGACCAGTAGTAGTTTCCGATGCACATCTGGAGGCATTCTGTAATCTGTGGACTATCCGAGTGTTGATGAAACACAGAAATTGCATCGGGATTGAATACAACAGTTACCACGCTCACTTACCTCCATGGGAGTAATGTCTCTAACAGTCTAAGCTTTGATCGTTCCCTGGAAGACCAGTAGAGCTTTCCGATGCACATCTGGAGGCTTTCCATAAACTGTGGACTATCAGAGTGTTGATGAAGCACAGAAATTGCATGGGGATAGAATACAACAGTCACCATGCGCACTTTCCTCGTCGGCAGTAATGTCTCAAACAGTCAACGCTTTGATTGTTCCCTGGAAGACCAGTAGTACTTTCCGATGCACATCTGGAGGCATACTGTAATCTGTGGACTATCAGAGTGTTGATGAAACACAGAAATTTCATCGGGATTGAATACAACATCCACCATGCTCACTTTCCTTAATGGGAGTAATGTCTCAAACACTCTACGCTTTGATCGTTCCCTGGAAGACCAGTAGTAATTTCCGACGCACATCTGGAGGCATTCTGTAATCTGTGGACTATCAGAGTGTTGATGAAACACAGAAATTGCATCGGGATTGAATACAACAGTCACCATTCGCACTTTCTTCCATGGGAGTAATGTCTCAAACAGCCTACGATTTGATCGTTCATTGGAAGACCAGTAGTAGTTTCCGATGCACATCTGGAGGCTTTCCGTAATTTGTGGACTATCAGAGTGTTGATGAAACACAGAAATTGCATCGTGATTGAATACAACAGTCACCATGAGCACTTTCCTCCACGGCAGTAATGTCTCTAACAATCTACGCTTTGATCGTTCCCTGGAAGACCAGTAGTAGTTTCCGATGCACATCTGGAAGCATTTTGTAATCTGTGGACTATCAGAGTGTTGATGAAACACAGAAATTGCATCGGGATTGAATACAACAATCACCATGCGCAACTACCTCCACGGGAGTAATGTTCCAAACCGTCTACTCTTTAATCGTTCCCCGGAAGACCAGTAGTAGTTTCCGATGCACATCTGGTGGCATTCTGTAATCTGTGGACTATCAGAGTGTTGATGAAACACAGAAATTGCATCGGGATTGAATACAACAGTCACCATGCGCACTTCCTCCATGGGAGTAATATCTCTAACAGTCTAAACTTTGATCGTTCCCTAGAAGACCAATAGTAGTTTCCGATGCACATCTGGAGGCTTTTCGTAATATGTGGACTATCTGAGTGTTGATGAAACACAGAAATTGCATCGGGATTGAATAAACCAGTCACCATGCGCACTTTTCTCCACCGCAGTAATGTCTCAGACAGTCTACGTTTGATCGTTGCCTGGAAGACCAGTAGTAGTTTCCGATGAACATCTGGAGGCATTTTGTAATCTGTGGACTATCAGAGTGTTGATGAAACACAGAAATTGCATCGGGATTGAATACAACATCCACCATGCACACTTTCCTTAATGAGAGTAATGTCTCAAACACTCTACGCTTTGATCGTTCCCTGGAAGACCAGTAGTAATTTCCGACGCACATCTGGAGGCATTCTGTAATCTGTGGACTATCAGAGTGTTGATGAAACACAGAAATTGCATCGGGATTGAATTCAACAGTCACCATTCGCACTTTCTTCCATGGGAGTAATGTCTCAAACAGCCTACGATTTGATCGTTCATTGGAAGACCAGTAGTAGTTTCCGATGCACATCTGGAGGCATTCTGCAATCTGTGGAGTCTCAGAGTGTTGATGAAACACAGAAATTGCATCGGGATTGAATACAACAGTCACCATGCGGACGTTCCTCCATGAGAATAATTCTCAAACAGTCTCCGCTTTGATCGTTCCCTGGAAGACCAGTAGTAGTTTTCGATGCACATCCTGTGGCATTCTGTAATCTGTGGACTTTCAAAGTGTTGATGAAACTCAGAAATTGCATCGGGATTGAATACAACAGTCACCATGCGCACTTTCCTCCATGGGAGTAATGTCTCTAACAGTCTACGCTTTGAACGTTCCCTGGAAGACCAGTAGTAGTTTCCGATGCACATCTGGAGGCTTTCCGTAATTTGTGGACTATCAGAGTGTTGATGAAACACAGAAATTGCATCGGGATTGAATACAACAGTCACCATGAGCACTTTCCTCCACGGCAGTAATGTCTCAAACAGTCTACGCTTTGATCGTTCTCTGAAAGACCAGTAGTAGTTTCCGATGCACATCTGGTGGCCATCTGTAATCTGTAGACTGTCAGAGTGTTGATGAAGCACAGAAATTGCATGGGGATTGAATTCAACAGTCACGATGCGCACAATCCTCCATGGGAGTAATGTCTCTAACAGTCTACGCTTTGATCGTTCCCAGGAAGACCAGTAGTACTTTCCGATGCACATCTGGAGGCTTTCCGTAAACTGTGGGCTATCTGAGTGTTGATGAAGCACAGAAATTGCATCGGGATTGAATACAACATTCTCCATGCGCACTTTCCTCCATGGGAGTAATGTCTCTAACAATCTACGCTTTGATCGTTCCCTGGAAGACCAGTAGTAGTTCCCGATGCACATCTGGAGGCTTTCCGTAAATTGTGGGCTATCTGAGTGTTGATGAAGCACAGAGATTGCATCTGGATTGAATACAACAGTCACCATGCGTACTTTCCTCCATGGAGTAATGTCTCAATCAGTCTACGATTTGATCGTTTCCTGTAAGACCAGTAGTAGTTTCCGATGCACATCTGGTGGCATTCTGTAATCCGTGGACTATCAGAGTGTTGATGAAACACAGAAATTGCATCGGAATTGAATACAACAGTCACCATGCGAACTTTCCTACACGGCAGTAATGTCTCAAACAGTCTACGCTTTGATCGTATCCTGGGAGACCAGTAGTAGTTTCCGATGAACATCTGGAGGCATTCTGTAATCTGTGGACTATCAGAGTGTTGTGAAACACAGAAATTGCATCGGGATTGAATACAACAGTCACCATGCGCACTTTCCTCCACGGGAGTAATGTCTCAAACAGTCTACGCTTTGATCGCTCCCTGAAAGACCAGTAGTAGTTTCCGATGCACATCTGGAGACTTTCCGTAAACTGTGGACTATCAGAGTGTTGATGAAGCACAGAAATTGCATCGGGATTGAATACAACAGTCACCATGCGCACTTTCCTCCATTTGAGTAATGTCTCAAACAGTCTACTCTTTGATCGTACCCTGGAAGACCAGTAGTAGTTTCCGATGCACATCTGGAGGCATTCTGTAATCTGTGGACTATCAGAGTGTTGATGAAACACAGACATTGCATCGGGATTGAATACAACAGTCACCATGCACACTTTCCTCAATGGGAGTAATGTCTCTAACAGTCTACGCTTTGATCGTTCCCTGGAAGCCCAGTAGTACTTTCCGATGCTCATCTGGAGGCATTCTGTAATCTGTGAACTATCAGAGTGTTGTGAAACACAGAAATTGCATCGGGATTGAATACAACAGTCACCATGCGCACTTTCCTCCACGGGAGTAATGTCTCAAACAGTCTACGCTTTGATCGCTCCCTGAAAAACCAGTAGTAGTTTCCGATGCACATCTGGTGGCATTCTGTGATCTGTAGACTGTCAGAGTGTTAATGAAACACAGAAATTGCATCGGGATTGAATACAACAGTCACCATGCGCACTTTCCTCCACGGGAGTAATGTTTCAAACAGTCTACGCTTTGATCGTTCCCTGGAAGACCAGTAATACTTTCCGATGCACATCTGGAGACTTTCCGTAAACTGTGGACTATCAGAGTGTTGATGAAGCACAGAAATTGCATCGGGATTGAATACAACAGTCACCATGCGCACTTTCCTCCATTTGAGTAATGTCTCAAACAGTCTACTCTTTGATCGTACCCTGGAAGACCAGTAGTAGTTTCCGATGCACATCTGGAGGCATTCTGTAATCTGTGGACTATCAGAGTGTTGATGAAACACAGAAATTGCATCGGGATTGAATACAACAGTCACCATGCGCACTTTCCTCCATGGGAGTAATGACTCTAACAGCCTACGCTTTCATCGTTCCCTGGAAGACCAGTAGTACTTACAGATGCACATCTGGATGCGTTTTGTAATCTGTGGACTATCAGAGTATTGATGAAACACAGATATGGCATCGGGATTGAATACAACAGTCACCATGCGCACTTCCCACCATGGGAGTAATGTCCCTAGCAGTCTACGCTTTGATCGTTCCCTGGAAGACCAGTAGTAGTTTCCGATGCACATCTGGAGGCATACTGTAATCTGTGGACTATCAGATTGTTGATGAAACACAGAAATTGCATCGGGATTGAATACAACATTCACCATGCTCACTTTCCTTCATGGGAGTAATGTCTCAAACACTCTACGCTTTGATCGTTCCCTGGAAGACCAGTAGTAGTTTCCGATGCACATCTGGAGGCATTCTGTAATCTGTGGACTATCCGAGTGTTGATGAAACACAGAAATTGCATCGGGATTGAATACAACAGTTACCACGCTCACTTACCTCCATGGGAGTAATGTCTCTAACAGTCTAAGCTTTGACCGTTCGCTGGAAGACCAGTAGAGCTTTCCGATGCACATCTGGAGGCTTTCCATAAACTGTGGACTATCAGAGTGTTGATGAAGCACAGATATTGCATGGGGATAGAATACAACAGTCACCATGCGCACTTTCCTCGTCGGCAGTAATGTCTCAAACAGTCAACGCTTTGATTGTTCTCTGGAAGACCAGTAGTACTTTCCGATGCACATCTGGAGGCATACTGTAATCTGTGGACTATCAGAGTGTTGATGAAACACAGAAATTTCATCGGGATTGAATACAACATCCACCATGCTCACTTTCCTTAATGGGAGTAATGTCTCAAACACTCTACGCTTTGATCGTTCCCTGGAAGACCAGTAGTAATTTCCGACGCACATCTGGAGGCATTCTGTAATCTGTGGACTATCAGAGTGTTGATGAAACACAGAAATTGCATCGGGATTGAATACAACAGTCACCATTCGCACTTTCTTCCATGGGAGTAATGTCTCAAACAGCCTACGATTTGATCGTTCATTGGAAGACCAGTAGTAGTTTCCGATGCACATCTGGAGGCTTTCTCTAATTTGTGGACTATCAGAGTGTTGATGAAACACAGAAATTGCATCGTGATTGAATACAACAGTCACCATGAGCACTTTCCTCCACGGCAGTAATGTCTCTAACAATCTACGCTTTGATCGTTCCCTGGAAGACCAGTAGTAGTTTCCGATGCACATCTGGAAGCATTTTGTAATCTGTGGACTATCAGAGTGTTGATGAAACACAGAAATTGCATCGGGATTGAATACAACAATCACCATGCGCAACTACCTCCACGGGAGTAATGTTCCAAACCGTCTACTCTTTGATCGTTCCCCGGAAGACAAGTAGTAGTTTCCGATGCACATCTGGTGGCATTCTGTAATCTGTGGACTATCAGAGTGTTGATGAAACACAGAAATTGCATCGGGATTGAATACAACAGTCACCATGCGCACTTCCTCCATGGGAGTAATATCTCTAACAGTCTAAACTTTGATCGTTACCTAGAAGACCAATAGTAGTTTCCGATGCACATCTGGAGGCTTTTCGTAATATGTGGACTATCTGAGTGTTGATGAAACACAGAAATTGCATCGGGATTGAATAAACCAGTCACCATGCGCACTTTTCTCCACCGCAGTAATGTCTCAGACAGTCTACGTTTGATCGTTGCCTGGAAGACCAGTAGTAGTTTCCGATGAACATCTGGAGGAATTCTGTAATCTGTGGACTATCAGAGTGTTGATGAAACACAGAAATTGCATCGGGATTGAATACAACAGTCACCATGCGCACTTTCCTCCATTGGAGTAATGTCTCTAACAGTCTACGCTTTGATCGTTCCCTGAAAGACCAGTAGTAGTTTCCGAAGCACATCTGGTGGCATTCTGTAATCTGTAGACTGTCAGAGTGTTGATGAAACACAGAAATTGCATCGGGATTGAATACAACAGTCACCATGCGCACTTTCCTCCATGGGAGTAATGACTCTAACAGCCTACGCTTTCATCGTTCCCTGGAAGACCAGTAGTACTTACAGATGCACATCTGGATGCTTTTTGTAATCTGTGAACTATCAGAGTGTTGATGAAACACAGATATGGCATCGGGATTGAATACAACAGTCACCATGCGGACTTCCCACCATGGGAGTAATGTCCCTAGCAGTCTACGCTTTGATCGTTCCCTGGAAGACCAGTAGTACTTTCCGATGCACATCTGGAGGTATACTGTAATCTGTGGACTATCAGATTGTTGATGAAACACAGAAATTGCATCGGGATTGAATACAACATTCACCATGCTCACTTTCCTTCATGGGAGTAATGTCTCAAACACTCTACGCTTTGATCGTTCCCTGGAAGACCAGTAGTAGCTTCCGATGCACATCTGGAGGCATTCTGTAATCTGTGGACTATCCGAGTGTTGATGAAACACTGAAATTGCATCGGGATTGAATACAACAGTTACCATGCTCACTTACCTCCATGGGAGTAATGTCTCTAACAGTCTAAGCTTTGATCGTTCCCTGGAAGACCAGTAGAGCTTTCCGATGCACATCTGGAGGCTTTCCATAAACTGTGGACTATCAGAGTGTTGATGCAGCACAGAAATTGCATGGGGATAGAATACAACAGTCACCATGCGCACTTTCCTCGACGGCAGTAATGTCTCAAACAGTCAACGCTTTGATTGTTCCCTGGAAGACCAGTAGTACTTTCCGATGCACATCTGGAGGCATACTGTAATCTGTGGACTATCAGAGTGTTGATGAAACACAGAAATTGCATCGGGATTGAATACAACATCCACCATGCACACTTTCCTTAATGAGAGTAATGTCTCAAACCCTCTACGCTTTGATCGTTCCCTGGAAGACCAGTAGTAATTTCCGACGCACATCTGGAGGCATTCTGTAATCTGTGGACTATCAGAGTGTTGATGAAACACAGAAATTGCATCGGGATTTAATTCAACAGTCACCATTCGCACTTTCTTCCATGGGAGTAATGTCTCAAACAGCCTACGATTTGATCGTTCATTGGAAGACCAGTAGTTGTTTCCGATGCACATCTGGAGGCATTCTGTAATCTGTGGAGTCTCAGAGTGTTGATGAAACACAGAAATTGCATCGGGATTGAATACAACAGTCACCATGCGGACGTTCCTCCATGAGAATAATTCTCAAACAGTCTCCGCTTTGATCGTTCCCTGGAAGACCAGTAGTAGTTTCCGATGCACATCCTGTGGCATTCTGTAATCTGTGGACTTTCAGAGTGTTGATGAAACTCAGAAATTGCATCGGGATTGAATACAACAGTCACCATGCGCACTTTCCTCCATGGGAGTAATGTCTCTAACAGTCTACGCTTTGATCGTTCCCTGGAAGACCAGTAGTAGTTTCCGATGCACATCTGGAGGCTTTCCGTAATTTGTGGACTATCAGAGTGTTGATGAAACACAGAAATTGCATCGGGATTGAATACAACAGTCACCATGAGCACTTTCCTCCACGGCAGTAATGTCTCAAACAGTCTACGCTTTGATCGTTCTCTGAAAGACCAGTAGTAGTTTCCGATGCACATCTGGTGGCCATCTGTAATCTGTAGACTGTCAGAGTGTTCATGAAGCACAGAAATTGCATGGGGATTGAATTCAACAGTCACGATGCGCACAATCCTCCATGGGAGTAATGTCTCTAACAGTCTACGCTTTGATCGTTCCCAGGAAGACCAGTAGTACTTTCCGATGCACATCTGGAGGCTTTCCGTAAACTGTGGGCTATCAGAGTGTTGATGAAGCACAGAAATTGCATCGGGATTGAATACAACATTCTCCATGCGCACTTTCCTCCATGGGAGTAATGTCTCTAACAATCTACGCTTTGATCGTTCCCAGGAAGACCAGTAGTAGTTCCCGATGCACATCTGGAGGCTTTCCGTAAACTGTGGGCTATCTGAGTGTTGATGAAGCACAGAGATTGCATCTGGATTGAATACAACAGTCACCATGCGTACTTTCCTCCATGGGAGTAATGTCTCAATCAGTCTACGATTTGATCGTTTCCTGGAAGACCAGTAGTAGTTTCCGATGCACATCTGGTGGCATTCTGTAATCCGTGGACTATCAGAGTGTTGATGAAACACAGAAATTGCATCGGAATTGAATTCAACAGTCACCATGCGAACTTTCCTCCACGGCAGTAATGTCTCAAACAGTCTACGCTTTGATCGTTCCCTGGGAGACCAGTAGTAGTTTCCGATGAACATCTGGAGGCATTCTCTAATCTGTGGACTATCAGAGTGTTGTGAAACACAGAAATTTCATCGGGATTGTATACAACAGTCACCATGCGCACTTTCCTCCACGGGAGTAATGTCTCAAACAGTCTACGCTTTGATCGCTCCCTGAAAGACCAGTAGTAGTTTCCGATGCACATCTGGTGGCATTCTGTAATCTGTAGACTGTCAGAGTGTTGATGAAACACAGAAATTGCATCTTGATTGAATACAACAGTCACCATGCGCACTTTCCTCCACGGGAGTAATGTTTCAAACAGTCTACGCTTTGATCGTTCCCTGTAAGACCAGTAGTACTTTCCGATGCACATCTGGAGACTTTCCGTAACCTGTGGACTATCAGACTGTTGATGAAGCACAGAAATTGCATCGGGATTGAATACAACATCCACCATGCACACTTTCCTTAATGAGAGTAATGTCTCAAACACTCTACGCTTTGATCGTTCCCTGGAAGACCAGTAGTAATTTCCGACGCACATCTGGAGGCATTCTGTAATCTGTGGACTATCAGAGTGTTGATGAAACACAGAAATTGCATCGGGATTTAATTCAACAGTCACCATTCGCACTTTCTTCCATGGGAGTAATGTCTCAAACAGCCTACGATTTGATCGTTCATTGGAAGACCAGTAGTAGTTTCCGATGCACATCTGGAGGCATTCTGTAATCTGTGGAGTCTCAGAGTGTTGATGAAACACAGAAATTGCATCGGGATTGAATACAACAGTCACCATGCGGACGTTCCTCCATGAGAATAATTCTCAAACAGTCTCCGCTTTGATCGTTCCCTGGAAGACCAGTAGTAGTTTCCGATGCACATCCTGTGGCATTCTGTAATCTGTGGACTTTCAGAGTGTTGATGAAACTCAGAAATTGCATCGGGATTGAATACAACAGTCACCATGCGCACTTTCCTCCATGGGAGTAATGTCTCTAACAGTCTACGCTTTGATCGTTCCCTGGAAGACCAGTAGTAGTTTCCGATGCACATCTGGAGGCTTTCCATAATTTGTGGACTATCAGAGTGTTGATGAAACACAGAAATTGCATCGGGATTAAATACAACAGTCACCATGAGCACTTTCCTCCACGGCAGTAATGTCTCAAACAGTCTACGCTTTGATCGTTCTCTGAAAGACCAGTAGTAGTTTCCGATGCACATCTGATGGCCATCTGTAATCTGTAGACTGTCAGAGTGTTCATGAAGCACAGAAATTGCATGGGGATTGAATTCAACAGTCACGATGCGCACAATCCTCCATGGGAGTAATGTCTCTAACAGTCTACGCTTTGATCGTTCCCAGGAAGACCAGTAGTACTTTCCGATGCACATCTGGAGGCTTTCCGTAAACTGTGGGCTATCAGAGTGTTGATGAAGCACAGAAATTGCATCGGGATTGAATACAACATTCTCCATGCGCACTTTCCTCCATGGGAGTAATGTCTCTAACAATCTACGCTTTGATCGTTCCCAGGAAGACCAGTAGTAGTTCCCGATGCACATCTGGAGGCTTTCCGTAAACTGTGGGCTATCTGGGTGTTGATGAAGCACAGAGATTGCATCTGGATTGAATACAACAGTCACCATGCGTACTTTCCTCCATGGGAGTAATGTCTCAATCAGTCTACGATTTGATCGTTTCCTGGAAGACCAGTAGTAGTTTCCGATGCACATCTGGTGGCATTCTGTAATCCGTGGACTATCAGAGTGTTGATGAAACACAGAAATTGCATCGGAATTGAATACTACAGTCACCATGCGAACTTTCCTCCACGGCAGTAATGTCTCAAACAGTCTACGCTTTGATCGTTCCCTGGGAGACCAGTAGTAGTTTCCGATGAACATCTGGAGGCATTCTCTAATCTGTGGACTATCAGAGTGTTGTGAAACACAGAAATTGCATCGGGATTGTATACAACAGTCACCATGCGCACTTTCCTCCACGGGAGTAATGTCTCAAACAGTCTACGCTTTGATCGCTCCCTGAAAGACCAGTAGTAGTTTCCGATGCACATCTGGTGGCATTCTGTAATCTGTAGACTGTCAGAGTGTTGATGAAACACAGAAATTGCATCTTGATTGAATACAACAGTCACCATGCGCACTTTCCTCCACGGGAGTAATGTTTCAAACAGTCTACGCTTTGATCGTTCCCTGTAAGACCAGTAGTACTTTCCGATGCACATCTGGAGACTTTCCGTAAACTGTGGACTATCAGACTGTTGATGAAGCACAGAAATTGCATCGGGATTGAATACAACAGTCACCATGCGCACTTTCCTCCATTTGAGTAATGTCTCAAACAGTCTACTCTTTGATCGTACCCTAAAAGACCAGTAGTAGTTTCCGATGCACATCTGGAGGCATTCTGTAATCTGTGGACTATCAGAGTGTTGATGAATCACAGACATTGCATCGGGATTGAATACAACAGTCACCATGCACACTTTCCTCAATGGGAGTAATGTCTCTAACAGTCTACGCTTTGATCGTTCCCTGGAAGCCCAGTAGTACTTTCCGATGCACATCTGGAGGCATTCTGTAACTGTGGACTATCTGAGTGTTGATGAAACACAGAAATGGCATCGGGATTGAATACAACAGTCACCATGCTAACTTTCCTCCATGGAAGTAATGTTCAAACATTCTACGTTTTGATCGTTCCCTGGAAGCCCAGTAGTAGTTTCCGATGCACATCTGGAAGCATTCTGTAATCTGTGGACTATCAGAGTGTTGATGAAACACAGAAATTGCATCGGGATTGAATACAACATTCACCATGCGCACTTAGCTCCATGGGAGTAATTCTCAAACAGTTTACGCTTTGATCGTTCCCTGGAAGACCAGTAGTAGTTTCCAATGCACATCTGGTGGCATTCTGTAATCTGTGGACTATCAGAGTGTTGATGAAACACAGAAATTGCATCGGGATTGAATAAACCAGTCACCATGCGCACTTTTCTCCACCGCAGTAATGTCTCAGACAGTCTACGTTTGATCGTTGCCTGGAAGATTAGTAGTAGTTTCCGATGAACATCTGGAGGCATTCTGTAATCTGTGGACTATCAGAGTGTTGATGAAACACAGAAATTGCATCGGGATTGAATACAACAGTCACCATGCGCACTTCCCTCCATTGTAGTAATGTCTCATACAGTCTACGCTTTGATCGTTCCCTGAAAGACCAGTAGTAGTTTCCGATGCACATCTGGTGGCATTCTGTAATCTGTAGACTGTCAGAGTGTTGATGAAACACAGAAATTGCATCGGGATTGAATACAACAGTCACCATGCGCACTTTCCTCCATGGGAGTAATGACTCTAACAGCCTACGCTTTCATCGTTCCCTGGAAGACCAGTAGAACTTACAGATGCACATCTGGATGCTTTTTGTAATCTGTGGACTATCAGAGTGTTGATGAAACACAGATATGGCATCGGGATTGAATACAACAGTCACCATGCGCACTTCCCACCATGGGAGTAATGTCCCTAGCAGTCTACGCTTTAACCGTTCCCTGGAAGACCAGTAGTACTTTCCGATGCACATCTGGAGGCATACTGTAATCTGTGGACTATCAGATTGATGATGAAACACAGAAACTGCATCGGGATTGAATACAACATTCACCATGCTCAGTTTCCTTCATGGGAGTAATGTCTCAAACACTCTACGCTTTGATCGTTCCCTGGAAGACCAGTAGTAGTTTCCGATGCACATCTGGAGGCATTCTGTAATCTGTGGACTATCCGAGTGTTGATGAAACACAGAAATTGCATCGGGATTGAATACAACAGTTACCACGCTAACTTACCTCCATGGGAGTAATGTCTCTAACAGTCTAAGCTTTGATCGTTCCCTGGAAGACCAGTAGAGCTTTCCGATGCACATCTGGAGGCTTTCCATAAACTGTGGACTATCAGAGTGTTGATGAAGCACAGAAATTGCATGGGGATAGAATACAACAGTCACCATGCGCACTTTCCTCGTCGGCAGTAATGTCTCAAACAGTCAACGCTTTGATTGTTCCCTGGAAGACCAGTAGTACTTTCCGATGCACATCTGGAGACTTTCGGTAAACTGTAGACTATCAGAGTGTTGATGAAACACAGAAATTGCATCGGGATTGAATACAACATCCACCATGCTCACTTTCCTTAATGGGAGTAATGTCTCAAACACTCTACGCTTTGATCGTTCCCTGGAAGACCAGTAGTAGTTTCCGATGCACATCTGGAGGCATTCTGTAATCTGTGGACTATCCGAGTGTTGATGAAACACAGAAATTGCATCGGGATTGAATACAACAGTCACCATTCGCACTTTCTTCTATGGGAGTAATGTCTCAAACAGCCTACGATTTGATCGTTCATTGGAAGACCAGTAGTAGTTTCCGATGCACATCTGGAGGCTTTCCGTAATTTGTGGACAATCAGAGTGTTGATTAAACACAGAAATTGCATCGGGATTGAATACAACAGTCACCATGAGCACTTTCCTCCACGGCAGTAATGTCTCAAACAGTCTACGCTTTGATCGTTCTCTGAAAGACCAGTAGTAGTTTCCCATGCACATCTGGTGGCCATCTGTAATCTGTAGACTGTCAGAGTGTTGATGAAACACAGAAATTGCATCGGGATTGAATACAACAGTCACCATGCGCACTTTCCTCCATGGGAGTAATGTCTCTAAGAGTCTACGCTTTGATCGTCCCCTGGAAGACCAGTAGTAGTTTCCGATGCACATCTGGATGCTTTCTGTAATCTGTGGACTATCAGATTGTTGATGAAACACAGAAATTGCATCGGGATTGAATACAACAGTCACCATGCGCACTTTCCTTCATAGGAATAATGTCTCAAACAGGCTACGCTTTGATCGTGCCCAGGAAGACCAGTAGTAGTTTCCGATGCACATCTGAAAGCATTCTGCAATCTGTGGACTATCAGAGTGTTGATGAAACACAGAAATTGCATCGGGATTGAATTCAACAGTCACCATGCGCACAATCCTACATGGGAGTAATGTCTCTAACAGTCTACGCTTTCATCGTTCCCTGGAAGACCAGTAGTACTTACAGATGCACATCTGGATGCTTTTTGTAATCTGTGGACTATCAGAGTGTTGATGAAACACAGATATGGCATCGGGATTGAATACAACAGTCACCATGCGCACTTCCCACCATGGGAGTAATGTCCCTAGCAGTCTACGCTTTGATCGTTCCCTGGAAGACCAGTAGTACTTTCCGATGCACATCTGGAGGCATACTGTAATCTGTGGACTATCAGATTGTTGATGAAACACAGAAATTGCATCGGGATTGAATACAACATTCACCATGCTCACTTTCCTTCATGGGAGTAATGTCTCAAACACTCTACGCTTTGATCGTTCCCTGGAAGACCAGTAGTAGTTTCCGATGCACATCTGGAGGCATTCTGTAATCTGTGGACTATCCGAGTGTTGATGAAACACAGAAATTGCATCGGGATTGAATACAACAGTTACCATGCTCACTTACCTCCATGGGAGTAATGTCTCTAACAGTCTAAGCTTTGATCGTTCCCTGGAAGACCAGTAGAGCTTTCCGATGCACATCTGGAGGCTTTCCATAAACTGTGGACTATCAGAGTGTTGACGAAGCACAGAAATTGCATGGGGATAGAATACAACAGTCACCATGCGCACTTTCCTCGACGGCAGTAATGTCTCAAACAGTCTACGCTTTGATTGTTCCCTGGAAGACCAGTAGTACTTTCCGATGCACATCTGGAGGCATACTGTAATCTGTGGACTATCAGAGTGTTGATGAAACACAGAAATTGCATCGGGATTGAATACAACATCCACCATGCTCACTTTCCTTAATGAGAGTAATGTCGCAAACACTCTACGCTTTGATCGTTCCCTGGAAGACCAGTAGTAATTTCCGACGCACATCTGGAGGCATTCTGTAATCTGTGGACTATCAGATTGTTGATGAAACACAGAAATTGCATCGGGATTGAATTCAACAGTCACCATTCGCACTTTCTTCCATGGGAGTAATGTCTCAAACAGCCTACGATTTGATCGTTCATTGGAAGACCAGTAGTAGTTTCCGATGCACATCTGGAGGCATTCTGTAATCTGTGGAGTCTCAGAGTGTTGATGAAACACAGAAATTGCATCGGGATTGAATACAACAGTCACCATGCGGACGTTCCTCCATGAGAATAATTCTCAAACAGTCTCCGCTTTGATCGTTCCCTGGAAGACCAGTAGTAGTTTCCGATGCACATCCTGTGGCATTCTGTAATCTGTGGACTTTCAGAGTGTTGATGAAACTCAGAAATTGCATCGGGATTGAATACAACAGTCACCATGCGCACTTTCCTCCATGGGAGTAATGTCTCTAACAGTCTACGCTTTGATCGTTCCCTGGAAGACCAGTAGTAGTTTCCGATGCACATCTGGAGGCTTTCCGTAATTTGTGGACTATCAGAGTGTTGATGAAACACAGAAATTGCATCGGGATTGAATACAACAGTCACCATGAGCACTTTCCTCCACGGCAGTAATGTCTCAAACAGTCGACGCTCTGATCGTTCTCTGAAAGACCAGTAGTAGTTTCCGATGCACATCTGGTGGCCATCTGTAATCTGTAGACTGTCAGAGTGTTGATGAAACACAGAAATTGCATCGGGATTGAATACAACAGTCACCATGCGCACTTTCCTCCATGGGAGTAATGTCTCTAAGAGTCTACGCTTTGATCGTCCCCTGGAAGACCAGTAGTAGTTTCCGATGCACATCTGGATGCTTTCTGTAATCTGTAGACTATCAGATTGTTGATGAAACACAGAAATTGCATCGGGATTGAATACAACAGTCACCATGCGCACTTTCCTTCATGGGAATAATGTCTCAAACAGGCTACGCTTTGATCGTGCCCAGGAAGACTAGTAGTAGTTTCCGATGCACATCTGAAAGCATTCTGCAATCTGTGGACTATCAGAGTGTTGATGAAACACAGAAACTGCATCGGGATTGAATTCAACAGTCACCATGCGCACTTTCCTCCACGGGGGTAATGTCTCAACCAGTCTACGCTTTGATCGCTCCCTGAAAGACCAGTAGTAGTTTCCGATGCACATCTGGTGGCATTCTGTAATCTGTAGACTGTCAGAGTGTTGATGAAACACAGAAATTGCATCGGGATTGAATACAACAGTCACCATGCGCACTTTCCTCCACGGGAGTAATGTTTCAAATAGTCTACGCTTTGATCGTTCCCTGTAAGACCAATAGTACTTTCCGATGCACATCTGGAGTCTTTCCGTAAACTGTGGACTATCAGAGTGTTGATGAAGCACAGAAATTGCATCGGGATTGAATACAACAGTCACCATGCGCACTTTCCTCCATTTGAGTAATGTCTCAAACAGTCTACTCTTTGATCGTACCCTGGAAGACCAGTAGTAGTTTCCGATGCACATCTGGAGGCATTCTGTAATCTGTGGACTATCAGAGTGTTGATGAAACACAGACATTGCATCGGGATTGAATACAACAGTCACCATGCTCACTTTCCTCCATGGAAGTAATGTTCAAACACTCTACGTTTTGATCGTTCCCTGGAAGCCCAGTAGTAGTTTCCGATGCACATCTGGAAGCATTCTGTAATCTGTGGACTATCAGAGTGTTGATGAAACACAGAAATTGCATCGGGATTGAATACAACATTCACCATGCGCACTTAGCTCCATGGGAGTAATGTCTCTAACAGTCTACGTTTTGATCGTTCCCTGGAAGACCAGTAGTACTTTCCGATGCTCATCTGGAGGCATTCTGTAATCTGTGGACTATCCGAGTGTTAATGAAACACAGAAATTGCATCGGGATTGAATACAACATTCACCATGCTCACTTTCATTCATGGGAGTATTGCCTCAAACACTCTACGCTTTGATCGTTCCCTGGAAGACCAGTAGTAGTTTCCGATACACATCTGGAGGCATTCTCTAATGTGTGGAGTATCAGAGTGTTGATGAAACACAGAAATTGCATTGGGATTGAATACAACAGTCACCATGCGAACTTTCCTCCATGGGAGTAATTCTCAAACAGTTTCCGCTTTGATCGTTCCCTGGAAGACCAGTAGTAGTTTCCAATGCACATCTGGTGGCATTCTGTAATCTGTGGACTATCAGAGTGTTGATGAAACACAGAAATTGCATCGGGATTGAATACAACAGTCACCATGCGCAACTACCTCCACGGGAGTAATGTCCCAAACCGTCTACTCTTTGATCGTTCCCCGGAAGACCAGTAGTAGTTTCCGATGCACATCTGGTGGCATTCTGTAATCTGTGGACTATCAGGGTGTTGATGAAACACAGAAATTGCATCGGGATTGAATACAACAGTCACCATGCGCACTTCCTCCATGGGAGTAATATCTCTAACAGTCTACACTTTGATCGTTCCCTAGAAGACCAATAGTAGTTTCCGATGCACATCTGGAGGCTTTTCGTAATATGTGGACTATCAGAGTGTTGATGAAACACAGAAATTGCATCGGGATTGAATAAACCAGTCACCATGCGCACTTTTCTCCACCGCAGTAATGTCTCAAACAGTCTACGTTTGATCGTTGCCTGGAAGACCAGTAGTAGTTTCCGATGAACATCTGGAGGCATTCTGTAATCTGTGGACTATCAGAGTGTTGATGAAACACAGAAATGGCATCGGGATTGAATACAACAGTCACCATGCGCACTTTCCTCCATTGTAGTAATGTCTCAAACAGTCTACGCTTTGATCGTTCCCTGAAAGACCAGTAGTAGTTTCCGATGCACATCTGGTGGCATTCTGTAATCTGTAGACTGTCAGAGTGTTGATGAAACACAGAAATTGCATCGGGATTGAATACAACAGTCACCATGCGCACTTTCCTCCATGGGAGTAATGACTCTAACAGCCTACGCTTTCATCGTTCCCTGGAAGACCAGTAGTACTTTCCGATGCACATCTGGAGGCATTCTGTAATCTGTGGACTATCCGAGTGTTGATGAAACACAGAAATTGCATCGGGATTGAATACAACAGTTACCACGCTCACTTACCTCCATGGGAGTAATGTCTCTAACAGTCTAAGCTTTGATCGTTCCCTGGAAGACCAGTAGAGCTTTCCGATGCACATCTGGAGGCTTTCCATAAACTGTGGACTATCAGAGTGTTCATGAAGCACAGAAATTGCATGGGGATAGATAACAACAGTCACCATGCGCACTTTCCTCGTCGGCAGTTATGTCTCAAACAGTCAACGCTTTGATTGTTCCCTGGAAGACCAGTAGTACTTTCCGATGCACATCTGGAGACTTTCGGTAAACTGTGGACTATCAGAGTGTTGATGAAACACAGAAATTGCATCGGGATTGAATACAACATCCACCATGCTCACTTTCCTTAATGGGAGTAATGTCTCAAACACTCTACGCTTTGATCGTTCCCTGGAAGACCAGTAGTAATTTCCGACGCACATCTGGAGGCATTCTGTAATCTGTGGACTATCAGAGTGTTGATGAAACACAGAAATTGCATCGGGATTGAATACAACAGTCACCATTCGCACTTTCTTCCATGGGAGTAATGTCTCAAACAGCCTACGATTTGATCGTTCATTGGAAGACCAGTAGTAGTTTCCGATGCACATCTGGAGGCTTTCCGTAATTTGTGGACTATCAGAGTGTTGATGAAACACAGAAATTGCATCGGGATTAAATACAACAGTCACCATGAGCACTTTATTCCACAGCAGTAATGTCTCAAACAGTCTACGCTTTGATCGTTCTCTGAAAGACCAGTAGTAGTTTCCGATGCACATCCTGTGGCATTCTGTAATCTGTAGACTGTCAGAGTGTTGATGAAACACAGAAATTGCGTCGGGATTGAATACAACAGTCACCATGCGCACTTTCCTCCATGGGAGTAATGTCTCTAAGAGTCTACGCTTTGATCGTCCCCTGGAAGACCAGTAGTAGTTTCCGATGCACATCTGGATGCTTTCTGTAATCTGTGGACTATCAGATTGTTGATGAAACACAGAAATTGCATCGGGATTGAATACAACAGTCACCATGCGCACTTTCCTTCATGGGAATAATGTCTCAAACAGGCTACGCTTTGATCGTGCCCAGGAAGACCAGTAGTAGTTTCCGATGCACATCTGAAAGCATTCTGCAATCTGTGGACTATCAGAGTGTTGATGAAACACAGAAATTGCATCGGGATTGAATTCAACACTCACCATGCGCACAAACCTCAATGGGAGTAATGTCTCTAACAGTCTACGCTTTGATCTTTCCCAGGAAGACCAGTAGTAGTTCCCGATGCACATCTGGAGGCTTTCCGTAAACTGTGGGCTATCTGAGTGTTGATGAAGCACAGAGATTGCATCTGGATTGAATACAACAGTCACCATGCGCACTTTCCTCCATGGGAGTAATGTCTCTAACAATCTACGATTTGATCGTTCCCTGGAAGGCCAGTAGTAGTTTCCGATGCATATCTGGAGGCTTTCCGCAATTTGTGGACTATCAGAGTGTTGATGAAACACAGAAATTTCATCAGGATTTAATACAACTGTCATCATGCGCACTTTCGTCCATGGGAGTAATGTCCCAAATGGTCTACGCGTTGATCGTTCCCTGGAAGACCAGTAGTGGTTTCCGATGCACATCTGGAGGCATTCTGTAATCTGTGGACTATCAGAGTGTTGATGAAACACAGAAATTGCATCGGGATTGAATACAACAGTCACCATGCTCACTTCCCTTCATGGGAGTAATGTCTCAAACACTCTACGCGTTGATCGTTCCCTGGAAGACCAGTAGTAGTTTCCGGTGCACATCTCGAGGCAATCTGTAATCTTTGGACTATCAGAGTGTTGATGAAACACAAAAATTGCATCGGGATTGAATACAACAGTCACCATGCGCACATTCTTCCATGGGAGTAATGTCTCAAACAGTCTACGTTTTGATCGTTCCCTTGAAGACCAGTAGTAGTTTCCGATGCACATCTGGAGGCATTCTGTAATCTGTGGAGTATCAGAGTGTTGATGAAACACAGAAATTGCATCGGGATTGAATACAGCAGTCACCATGCGAACTTTCCCCCATGGGAGTAATTCTCAACCAGTCTACGCTTTGATCGTTCCCTGGAAGACCAGTAGTGGTTTCCGATGCACATCTGGAGGCATTCTGTAATCTGTGGACTATCAGAGTGTTGATGAAACACAGAAATTGCATCGGGATTGAATACAACAGTCACCATGCTCACTTCCCTTCATGGGAGTAATGTCTCAAACACTCTACGCGTTGATCGTTCCCTGGAAGACCAGTAGTAGTTTCCGGTGCACATCTCGAGGCAATCTGTAATCTTTGGACTATCAGAGTGTTGATGAAACACAAAAATTGCATCGGGATTGAATACAACAGTCACCATGCGCACTTTCTTCCATGGGAGTAATGTCTCAAACAGTCTACGCTTTGATCGTTCCCTTGAAGACCAGTAGTAGTTTCCGATGCACATCTGGAGGCATTCTGTAATCTGTGGACTATCAGAGTGTTGATGAAACACAGAAATTGCATCGGGATTGAATACAACAGTCACCATGCGCACTTTCCTCCACGGGAGTAATGTCTCAAACTGTCTACGCTTAGATCGTTCCCCGGAACACCAGTAGTATTTTCCGATGAACATCTGGTGGCATTCTGTAATCTGTGGACTATCAGAGTGTTGATGAAACACAAAAATTGCATCGGGATTGAATACAACAGTCACCATGCGCACTTTCCCCCATGGGAGTAATGTCTCTATCAGTCTACGCTTCGATGGTTGCCTGGAAGACCAGTAGTAGTTTCCGATGCTCATCTGGAGGCTTTCCGTAATTTGTGGACCATCAGAGTGTTAATGAAACACAAAAATTGCATCGGGATAGAATAAAACAGTCACCATGCGAACTTTCCTCCACGGCAGTAATGTCTCAAACAGTCTACACTTTGATCGTTCCCTGGGAGACCAGTAGTAGTTTCCGATGAACATCTGCAGGCATTCTGTAATCTGTGGACTATCAGAGTGTTGTGAAACACAGAAATTGCATCGGGATTGAATACAACAGTCACCATGCGCACTTTCCTCCACGGGAGTAATGTCTCAAACACTCTACGCTTTGATCGTTCCCTGGAAGCCCAGTAGTAGTTTCCGATGCACATCTGGAGGCATTCTGTAATCTGAGGACTATCAGAGTGTTGATGAAACACAGAAATTGCATCGGGATTGAATACAGCATTTGTCATGCGCACTTTCCTCCATGGGAGTAATGTCTCTAACAGTCTACGCTTTGATCGTTCCCTTTAAGACCAGTAGTACTTTCCGAAGCACATCTGGAGGCATTCTGTAATCTGTGGACTATCAGAGTGTTGATGAAACACAGAAATTGCATCGGGATTGAATACAACATTCACCATGCTCACTTTCCTTCATGGGAGTATTGTCTCAAACACTCTACGCTTTGATCGTTCCCTGGAAGACCAGTAGTAGTTTCCGATACACATCTGGAGGCATTCTGTAATGTGTGGACTATCCGAGTGTTGATGAAACACAGAAATTGCATCGGGATTGAATACAACAGTCACCATGCGCACTTTCTTCCATGGGAGTAATGTCTCAAACAGTCTACGATTTGATCGTTCCCTGTAAGACCAGTAGTACTTTCCGATGCACATCTGGAGACTTTCCGTAAACTGTGGACAATCAGAGTGTTGATGAAGCACAGAAATTGCATCGGGATTGAATACAACAGTCACCATGCGCACTTTCCTCCATGGGAGTAATGTCTCAAACAGTTTACTCTTTGATCGTACCCTGGAAGACCAGTAGTAGTTTCCGATGCACATCTGGAGGCATTCTGTAATCTGTGGACTATCAGAGTGTTGACGAAACACAGACATTGCATCGGGATTGAATACAACAGTCACCATGCGCACTTTCCTCCATGGGAGTAATGTCTCTAACAGTCTACGCTTTGATCGTTCCCTGGAAGCCCAGTAGTACTTTCCGATGCACATCTGGAGGCATTCTGTAACTGTGGACTATCAGAGTGTTGATGAAACACAGAAATGGCATCGGGATTGAATACAACAGTCACCATGCTCACTTTCCTTCATGGAAGTAATGTCTCAAACACTCTACGCTTTGATCGTTCCCTGGAAGCCCAGTAGTAGTTTCCGATGCACATCTGGAGGCATTCTGTAATCTGAGGACTATCAGAGTGTTGATGAAACACAGAAATTGCATCGGGATTGAATACAGCATTCTCCATGCGCACTTTCCTCCATGGGAGTAATGTCTCTAACAGTCTACGCTTTGATCGTTCCCTTTAAGACCAGTAGTACTTTCCGATGCACATCTGGAGGCATTCTGTAATCTGTGGACTATCAGAGTGTTGATGAAACACAGAAATTGCATCGGGATTGAATACAACATTCACCATGCTCACTTTCCTTCATGGGAGTATTGTCTCAAACACTCTAAGCTTTGATCGTTCCCTGGAAGACCAGTAGTAGTTTCCGATACACATCTGGAGGCATTCTGTAATGTGTGGACTATCCGAGTGTTGATGAAACACAGAAATTGCATCGGGATTGAATACAACAGTCACCATGCGCACTTTCTTCCATGGGAGTAATGTCTCAAACAGTCTACGATTTGATCGTTCCCTTTAAGACCAGTAGTAGTTTCCGATGCACATCTGGAGGCATTCTGTAATCTGTGGAGAATCAGAGTGTTGATGAAACACAGAAATTGCATCGGGATTGAATACAACAGTCACCATGCGAACTTTCCTCCATGGGAGTAATTCTCAAACAGTTTCCGCTTTGATCGTTCCCCGGAAGACGAGTAGTAGTTTCCAATGCACATCTGGTGGCATGCTGTAATCTGTGGACTATCAGAGTGTTGATGAAACACAGAAATTCCATCGGGATTGAATACAACAGTCACCATGCGCAACTACCTCCACGGGAGTAATGTCCAAAACCGTCTACTCTTTGATCGTTCCCCGGAAGACCAGTAGTAGTTTCCGATGCACATCTGGAGGCTTTCATTAATTTGTGGACTATCAGAGTGTTGTTGAAACACAGAAATTACATCGGGATTGAATACAACAGTCACCATGCGCACTTTCCTCCATGGGGGTAATGACTCTAACAGCCTACGCTTTGATCGTTCCCTGGAAGACCAGTAGTAGTTACAGATGCACATCTGGATGCTTTCTGTAATCTGTGGACTATCAGAGTGTTGATGAAACACAGATATGGCATCGGGATTGAGTACAACAATCACCATGGGCACTTCCCTCCATGGGAGTAATGTCTCTAGCAGTCTACGCTTTGATCGTTCCCTGGAAGACCAGTACTACTTTCCGATGCACATCTGGAGGCATACTGTAATCTGTGGACTATCAGAGTGTTGATGAAACACAGGAATTGCATCGGGATTGAATACAACATTCACCATGCTCACTTTCCGTCATGGGAGTAATGTCTCAAACACTCTACGCTTTGATCGTTCCCTGGAAGGCCATTAGTAGTTTCCGATGCACATCTGGAGGCATTCTGTAGTCTGTGGACTATCAGAGTGTTGATGAAACACAGAAATTGCATCGTGATTGAATACAACAGTCACCATGCGAACTTTCCTCCATGGGAGTAATTCTCAAACAGTCTCCGCTTTGATCGTTCCCTGGAAGACCAGTAGTAGTTTCCGATGCACATTTGGTGGCATTCTGTAATCTGTGGACTATCAGAGTATTGATGAAACTCAGAAATTGCATCGGGATTGAATACAACAGTCACCATGCGCACTTTCCTCCATGGGAGTAATGTCTCTAACAGTCTACGATTTGATCGTTCCCTGGAAGACCAGTAGTAGTTTCCGATGCACATCTGGATGCTTTCTGTAATCTATGGACTATCAGATAGTTGATGAAACACAGAAATTGCATCGGGATTGAATACAACAGTCACCATTCGCACTTTCCTTCATGGGAATAATGTCTCAAACAGGCTACGCTTTGATCGTACCCAGGAAGACCAGTAGTAGTTTCCGATGCACATCTGAAAGCATTCTGTAATCTGTGGACTATCAGAGTGTTGATGAAACACAGAAATTGCATCGGGATTGAAATCAACAGTCACCATGCGCACAATCCGCCATGTGAGTAATGTCTCTAACAGTCTACGCTTTGATCGTTCCCAGGAAGACCAGTAGTAGTTTCCGATGCACATCTGGTGGCATTCTGTAATCTGTGGACTATCAGAGTGTTGATGAAACACAAAAATTGCATCGGGATTTAATACAAATGTCATCATGCGCACTTTCGTCCATGGGAGTAATGTCCCAAATAGTCTACGCGTTGATCGTTCCCTGGAAGACCAGTAGTGGTTTCCGATGCACATCTGGAGGCATTCTGTAATCTGTGGACTATCAGAGTGTTGATGAAACACAGAAATTGCATCGGGATTAAATACAACAGTCACCATGCGAACTTTCCCCCATGGGAGTAATGTCTCAAAGAGTTTACGATTTGATCGTTCCCTGGAAGACCAGTACTAGTTTCCGATGCACATCTGGTGTCATTCTGTAATCTGTTGACTATCAGAGTGTTGATGAAACACAGAAATTACATCGGGATTGAATACAACAGTCACCATGCGCACTTTCGTCCACGGAGTAATGTCTCAAACAGTCTACGCTTTGATCGTTCCCTGGAAGACCAGTAGTAGTTTCCGATGCACATCTGGTGGCATTCTGTAATCTGTATACTATCAGAGTGTTGATGAAACAAAGATATTGCATCGTTATTGAATACAACACTCACCATGCGCACATTCCTCCATGGGAGTAATATCTGTAACAGCCTACGCTTTGATCGTTCCCTGGAAGACCAGTAGTAGTTTCCGATGCACATCTGGTGGCATTCTGTAATCTGTGGACTATCAGAGTGTTGATGAAACACAGAAATTGCATCGGGATTGAATACAACAGTCACCATGCGAACTTTCCCCCATGGGAGTAATTCTCAACCAGTCTACGCTTTGATCGTTCCCTGGAAGACCAGTAGTGGTTTCCGATGAACATCTGGTGTCATTCTGTAATCTGTGGACTATCAGACTGTTGATGCAACACAGAAATTGCATCGGCATTGAATACAACAGTCACCATGCGCACTTTCCTCCACGGGAGTAATGTCTTATACAGGCTACGCTTAGATCGTTCCCCGGAACACCAGTAGTAGTTTCCGATGCACATCTGGTGGCATTCTGTAATCTGTGGACTATCAGAGTGTTGATGAAACACAGAAATTGAATCGGGATTGAATACAACAGTCACCATGCGCACTTTGCTCCATGGGAGTAATGTCTCTAACAGTCTACGCTTTGATCGTTCCCTGGAAGACCAGTAGTAGTTTCCGATGCACATCTGGAGGCTTTTCGTAATTTGTGGAATATCAGAGTGTTGATGAAACAAAGAAATTGCATCGGGATTGAATACAACAGTCACCATGCGCACTTTCCTCCATGGGAGTAATGTCTCAAACAGTCTACGCTTTGATCGTTCCCTGGAAGACCAGTAGTGGTTTCCGATGCACATCTGAAAGTATTCTGTAATCTGTGGACTATCAGAGTGTTGATGAAACATAGAAATTGCATCGGGATTGAATACAACAGTCACCATGCGCACTTTCCTCCATGGGAGTAATGTCTCAAACAGTCTACGCTTTGATCGTTCACTGGAAGACCAGTAGTAGTTTCCGATGCACATCTGGTGGCATTCTGTAATCTGTGGACTATCAGACTGTTGATGAAACACAGAAATTGCATCGGGATTGAATACAACAGTCACCACGCGCACTTTCCTCCATGGGAGTAATGTCTCTAACAATCTACGCTTTGATCGTTCCCTGGAAGACCAGTAGTAGTTGCCGATGCATATCTGTAGGCTTTCCGTAATTTGTGGACTATCAGAGTGTTGATGAAACACAGAAATTGCATCGGGATTTAATACAACTGTCATCATGCGCACTTTCGTCAATGCGTGTAATGTCCCAAATAGTCTACGAGTTGCTCGTTCCCTGCAAGACCAGTAGTGGTTTCTGATGCACATCTGGAGGCATTCTGTAATCTGTGGACTATCAGAGTGTTGATGAAACACAGAAATTGCATCGGGATTGAATACAACAGTCACCATGCGCACTTTCTTCCATGGGAGTAATGTCTCAAACAGTCCACGCTTTGATCGTTCCCTTGAAGACCAGTAGTAGTTTCCGATGCACATCTGGAGGCATTCTGTAATCTGTGGAGTATCAGAGTGTTGATAAAACACAGAAATTGCATCGGGATTGAATACAACAGTCACCATGCGAACTTTCCCCCATGGGAGTAATTCTCAACCAGTCTACGCTTTGATCGTTAACTGGAAGACCAGTAGTAGTTTCCGATGCCCATCTGGTGTCATTCTGTAATCTGTGGACTATCAGAGTGTTGATGAAACACAGAAATTGCATCGGGATTGAATACAACAGTCACCATGCGCACTTTCTTCCACGGGAGTAATGTCTCAAACAGTTTACGCTTAGATCGTTCCCCGGAACACGAGTAGTAGTTTCCGATGCACATCTGGTGGCATTCTGTAATCTGTGGACTATCAGAGTGTTGATGAAACACAGAAATTGCATCGGGATTGAATACAACAGTCAACATGCGCACTTTCCTCCATGGGAGTAATGTCTCTAACAGTCTACGCTTTGATCGTTCCCTGGAAGACCAGTAGTAGTTTCCGATGCACATCTGGAGGCTTTTCGTAATTTGTGGAATATCAGAGTGTTGATGAAACACAGAAACTGCATTGGGATTGAATACAACAGTCACCATGCGCACTTTACTCCATGGGAGTAATGTCTCAAACAGTCTACGCTTTGATCGTTCCCTGGAAGACCAGTAGTGGTTTCCGATGCACATCTGAAAGCATTCTGTAATCTGTGGACTATCAGAGTGTTGATGAAACACAGAAATTGCATCGGGATTGAATACAAAAGACACCATGCGCACTTTCCTCCATGGGAGTAATGTCTCTAACAGCCTACGCTTTGATCGTTCCCTGGAAGACCAGTAGTAGTTTCCTAAGCACAACTGGATGCTTTCTGTAATCTGTGGACTATCAGAGTGTTGATGAAACACAGAAATTACATCGGGAATGAATACAACATTCACCATGAGTACTTTCCTCCATGGGGGTAATGTCTCTAAGAGTCTACGCTCTGATCGTTCCCATGAACACCAGTAGCAGTTTCCGATGCACATCTGGATGCTTTCTGTAATCTGTGGACTATCAGAGTGTTGATGAAACACAGTAATTGCTTCGGGATTGAGTACAACAGTCTCCATGCGCAGTTTCCTCCATGGGAGTTATGTCTCAAACAGTCTACGCTTTGATCGTTCCCTGGAAGACCAGTAGTAGTTTCCGATGCACATCTGGTGGCATTCTGTAATCTGTAGACTATCAGAGTGTTGATGAAACAAAGATATTGCATCGGGATTGAATACAACAATCACCATGCGCACTTTCCTCCATGGGAGTAATGTCTCTAACAGCCTACGCTTTGATCGTTCCCTGGAAGACCAGTAGTAGTTTCCGATGCACATCAGGAGGCATTCTGTAATCTGTGGACTATCAGAGTGTTGGTGAAACACAGAAATTGCATCGGGATTGAATACAACATTCACCATGCGAACTTTCCCCCATGGGAGTAATTCTCAACCAGTCTACGCTTTGATCGTTCCCTGGAAGTCCAGTAGTAGTTTCCGATGCACATCTGGATGCTTTCTGTAATCTGTGGACTATCAGAGTGTTGATGAACCACAGAAATTGCATCGGGATTGAATACAACAGTCTCCATGAGCAGTTTCCTCCATGGGAGTAATGTCTCAAACAGCCTACGCTTTGATCGTTCCCTGGAAGACCAGTAGTAGTTTCCGATGCACATCAGGAGGCATTCTGTAATCTGTGGACTATCAGAGTGTTGGTGAAACACAGAAATTGCATCGGGATTGAATACAACAGTCACCATGCGAACTTTCCCCCATGGGAGTAATTCTCAACCAGTCTACGCTTTGATCGTTCCCTGGAAGACCAGTAGTAGTTTCCGATGAACATCTGGTGTCATTCTGTAATCTGTGGACTATCAGAGTGTTGATGAAACACAGAAATTGCATCGGGATTGAATACAACAGTCACCATGCGCACTTTCTTCCACGGGAGTAATGTCTCAAACAGTCTACGTTTAGATCGTTCCCCGGAACACCAGTGGTAGTTTCCGATGCACATCTGGTGGCATTCTGTAATCTGTGGACTATCAGAGTGTTGATGAAACACAGAAATTGCATCGGGATTGAATACAACAGTCACATTGCGCACTTTCCTCCATGGGAGTAATGTCTCTAACAGTCTACGCTTTGATCGTTCCCTGGAAGACCAGTAGTAGTTTCTGATGCACATCTGGAGGCTTTTCGTAATTTGTGCAATATCAGAGTGTTGATGAAACACAGAAATTGCATTGGGATTGAATACAACAGTCACCATGCGCACTTTCCTCCATGGGAGTAATGTCTCAAACAGACAACGCTTTGATCGTTCCCTGGAAGTCCAGTAGTGGTTTCCGATGCACATCTGAAAGTATTCTGTAATCTGTGGACTATCAGAGTGTTGATGAAACACAGAAATTGCATCGGGGTTGAATACAACAGTCACCATCCGCACTTTCCTCCATGGGAGTAATGTCTGAAACAGTCTACGCTTTGATCGTTCCCTGGAAGACCAGTAGTAGTTTCTGATGCACATCTGGTGGCATTCTGTAATCTGTGGACTATCAGAGGGTTGATGAAACACAGAAAATGCATCGGGATTGAATACAACAGTCACCATGCGCACATTCCTCCATAAAAGTAATGTCTCAAGCAGTCTACGCTTTGATCGTTCCCTGGAAGACCAGTAGTAGTTTCCCATGCACGTCTGGAGGCTTCCTGTAATCAGTGGACTATCAGAGTGTTGATGAATCACAGAAATTGCATCGGGATTGAACACAACAGTCACCATGCGCACTTTCCTATATGGGAGTAATGTTTCAAACATTCTACGCTTTGATCGTCCCCTGGAAGACCAGTAGAAGTTTCCGATGCACATCTGGTGAAATTCTGCAATCTGTGGAGTATCAGAGTGTTGATGAAACTAAGAAATTTCATCGGGATTGAATACAACAGACACCATGCGCACTTTCCTCCATGGGATTAACCCTGAAACAGTCTACGCTTTACTCGTTCCCTGGAAGACCAGTAGTAGTTTCCGATGCACATCTGGCGGCATTCTGTAATCTGTGGACTATCAGAGTGTTGATGAAACACAGAAAATGCATTGGGATTGATTACAACAGTCACCATGCGCACTTTCCTCCATGGGAGTAATGTCTCTAACAGTCTACGCTTTGATCGTTCCCTGGAAGACTAGTAGTAGATTCCGATGCACATCTGGAGGCTTTCCCTAATTTGTGGACTATCAGAGTGTTGATGAAACACAGAAATTGCATCGGGATTGAATACAACAGTCACCATGCGCATTTTCCTCCATGGAAGTAATTTCTCAAAGAGTTTACGCTCTGATCGTTCCCTGGAAGACCAGTAGTAGTTTCCGATGCACATCTGGAGGCATTCTGTAATCTGTGGACTATCAGAGTGTTGATGAAACACAGAAATTGCATCGGGATTGAATACAACAGTCACCATGCGCATTTTCGTCCATGGGAGTAATGTCCCAAATACTATACGCGTTGATCGTTCCCTGGAAGACCAGTAGTGGTTTCCGATGCACATCTGGAGGCATTCTGTAATCTGTGGACTATCAGAGTGTTGATGAAACACAGAAATTGCATCGGGATTGAATACAACAGTCACCATGCGTACTTTCCTTCATGGGAGTAATTCTCAACCAGTCTCCGCTTTGATCGTTCCCTGGAAGACCAGTAGTAGTTTCCGATGCACATCTGGTGTCATTCTGTAATCTGTGGACTATCAGAGTGTTGATGAAACACAGAAATTGCATCGGGATTGAATACAACAGTAACCATGCGCACTTTCTTCCATGGGAGTAATGTCTCAAACAGTCAACGATTTGATCGTTCCCTGGAAGACCAGTAGTAGTTTCCGATGCACATCTGGAGGCATTCTGTAATCTGTGGACTATCAGAGTGTTAATGAAACACAGAAATTGCATCGGGATTGAATACAACAGTAACCATGCGCACTTTCCTCCATGGGAGTAATGTCTCAAACAGTCTACGCTTTGATCGTTCCCAGGAAGACCAGTAGTGGTTTCCGGTGCACATCTGGAGGCAATCTGTAATCTGTGGACTATCAGAGTGTTGATGAAACACAAAAATTGCATCGGGATTGAATACAACAGTCACCATGCGCACTTTCTTCCATGGGAGTAATGTCTCAAACAGTCTACGCTTTGATCGTTCCTTTGAAGACCAGTAGTAGTTTCCGATGAACATCTGGAGGCATTCTGTATCTGTGGAGTATCAGAGTGTTGATAAAATACAGATATTGCATCGGGATTGAATACAACAGTCACCATGCGAACTTTCCCCCATGGGAGTAATTCTCAACCAGTCTACGCTTTGATCGTTCCCTGGAAGACCAGTAGTAGTTTCCGATGCACATCTGGTGTCATTCTGTAATCTGTGGACTATCAGAGTGTTGATGAAACACAGAAATTGCATCGGGATTGAATACAACAGTCACCATGCGCACTTTCCTCCATGGGAGTAATGTCTCAAACAGTCTACGCTTTGATCGTTCCCTGGAAGACCAGTAGTAGTTTCCGATGCACATCTGGATGCTTTCTGTAATCTGTGGACTATCAGAGTGTTGATGAAACTCAGAAATTGCATCGGGATTGAATACAACAGTCTCCATGCGCAGTTTCCTCCATGGGAGTAATGTCTCAAACAGTCTACGCTTTGATCGTTCCCTGGAAGACCAGTAGTAGTTTCCGATGCACATCTGGTGGCATTCTGTAATCTGTGGACTATCAGAGTGTTGATGAAACTCAGAAATTGCATCGGGATTGAATACAACAGTCTCCATGAGCAGTTTCCTTCATGGGAGAAATGTCTCTAACAGTCTACGCTTTGATCGTTCCCTGGAAGACCAGTAGTAGTTTCCGATGCACATCTGGAGGCATTCTGTAATATGTGGACTATCAGAGTGTTGATGAAACACAGAAATTGCAAAGGGATTGAATACAACAGTCACCATGCGCACATTCCTCCATAAAAGTAATGTCTCAAACAGTCTACGCTTTGATCGTTCCCTGGAAGACCAGTAGTAGTTTCCGATGCACATCTGGATGCTTCCTGTAATCTGTGGACTATCAGAGTGTTGATAAAACACAGAAATTGCATCGGCATTGAACACAACAATCACCATGCGCACTTTCCTCCATGGGAGTAATGTTTCAAACAATCTACGCTTTGATAGTCCCCTGGAAGACCAGTAGTAGTTTCCGATGCACATCTGGTGAAATTCTGCAATCTGTGGAGTATCAGAGTGTTGATGAAACTAAGAAATTCCATCGGGATTGAATACAACAGTCACCATGCGCACTTTCCTCCATGGGAGTAACCCTGAAACAGACTACGCTTTAATCGTTCCCTGGAAGACCAGTAGTAGTTTCCGATGCACATCTGGCGGCATTCTGTAATCTGTGGACTATCAGAGTGTTGATGAAACACAGAAAATGCATCTGGATTGAATACAACAGTCACAATGCGCACTTTCCTCCATGGGAGTAATGTCTCTAACAGTCTCCGCTTTGATCGTTCCCTGGAAGACCAGTAGTAGTTTCCGATGCACATTTGGAGGCTTTCCCTAATTTGTGGACTATCAGAGTGTTGATGAAACACAGACATTGCAACGGGATTGAATACAACATTCACCATGCGCACTTTCCTCCATGGGAGTAATGTCTCATACAGTCTATGCTTTGATCGTTCCCTGGAAGACCAGTAGTAGTTACCGATGCACATCTGGAGGCATTCTGTAATCTGTGGACTATCAGAGTGTTGATGAAACACAGAAATTGCATCGGGATTGAATACAACAGTCACCATGCGCACTTTCCTCCATGGGAGTAATGTCCCAAATAGTATACGCGTTGATCGTTCCCTGGAAGACCAGTAGTAGTTTCCGATGCACATCTGGTGTCATTCTGTAATTTGTGGACTATCAGAGTGTTGATGAAACACAGAAATTGCATCGGGATTGAATACAACAGTCACCATGCGCACTTTCCTCCAGGGGAGTAATGTCTCAAACAGTCTACGCTTTGATCGTTCCCCGGAACACCAGTAGTAGTTTGCGATGCACATCTGGTGTAATTCTGTAATCTGTGGAGTATCAGAGTTTTGATGAAACACCAAAATTGCATCGGGATTGATTACAACAGTCACCATGCGCACTTTCTTCCATGGGAGTAATTCTCAAACAGTTTCCGCTTTGATCGTTCCCTGGAAGACCAGTAGTAGTTACCGATGCACATCTGGAGGCATTCTGTAATCTGTGGACTATCAGAGTGTTGATGAAACACAGAAATTGCATCGGGATTGAATACAACAGTCACCATGCGCACTTTCCTCCATGGAAGTAATGTCCCAAATAGTATACGCGTTGATCGTTCCCTGGAAGACCAGTAGTAGTTACCGATACACATCTGGAGGCATTCTGTAATCTGTGGACTATCAGAGTGTTGATGAAACACAGAAATTGCATCGGGATTGAATACAACAGACACCATGCGCATTTTCCTCCATGGGAGTAATGTCTCAAACAGTCTACGCTTTGATCGTTCCCTGGAAGACCAGTAGTAGTTTCCGATGCACATCTGGAGTCATTCTGTAGTCTGTTGACTATCAGAGTGTTGATGAAACACAGATATAGCATCGGGATTGAATACAACAGTCACCATGCGGACTTTCCTCCATGGGAGTAATGTCTCAAACAGTCTACGGTTTGATCGTTCATTGGAAGACCAGTAGTAGTTTCCGATGCACATCTGGTGCATTCTGTAATCTGTGGACTATCAGAGTGTTGATGAAACACAGAAATTGCATCGGGATTGAATACAACAGACACCATGCGCACTTTTCTCCATGGGAGTAATGTCTCTAACAATCTACGCTTTGATCGTTCCCTGGAAGACCAGTAGTAGTTTCCGATGCATATCTGGAGGCTTTCCGTAATTTGTGGACTATCAGAGTGTTGATGAAACACAGAAATTGCATCGGGATTGAATACAACAGTCACCATGCGCACTTTCTTCCATGGGAGTAATGTCTCAAACAGTCTACGCTTTGATCGTTCCCCGGAACACCAGTAGTAGTTTGCGATGCACATCTGGTGTAATTCTGTAATCTGTGGACTATCAGAGTATTGATGAAACACCAAAATTGCATCGGGATTGATTACAACAGTCATCATGCGCACTTTCTTCCAAGGGAGTAATGTCTCAAACAGTCAACGATTTGATCGTTCCCTGGAAGACCAGTAGTAGTTTCCACTGCACATCTCTAGGGATTTTGTAATCTGTGGACTATCAGAGTGTTGATGAAACACAGAAATTGCATCGGGATTGAATACAACAGTCACCATGCGCACTTTCCTCCATGGGAGTAATTTCCCAAATAGTATACGCGTTGATCGTTCCCTGGAAGACCAGTAGTAGTTACCGATGCACATCTGGAGGCATTCTGTAATCTGTGGACTATCAGAGTGTTGATGAAACACAGAAATTGCTACGGGATTGAATACATCATTCACCATGCGCACTTTCCTCCATGGGAGTAATGTCTCATACAGTCTATGCTTTGATCGTTCCCTGGAAGGCCAGTAGTAGTTACCGATGCACATCTGGAGGCATTCTGTAATCTGTGGACTATCAGAGTGTTGATGAAACACAGAAATTGCATCGGGATTGAATACAACAGTCACCATGCGCACTTTCCCCCATGGGAGTAATGTCCCAAATAGTATACGCGTTGATCGTTCCCTGGAAGACCAGTAGTAGTTACCGATGCACATCTGGAGGCATTCTGTAATCTGTGGACTATCAGAGTGTTGATGAAACACAGAAATTGCATCGGGATTGAATACAACAGTCACCATGCGCACTTTCCTCCATGGGAGTAATGTCTCAAACAGTCTACTCTTTGATCGTTCCCTGGAAGACCAGTAGTAGTTTCCGATGCACATCTGGAGTCATTCTGTAATCTGTTGACTATCAGAGTGTTGATGAAACACAGATATTGCATCGGGATTGAATACAACAGTCACCATGCGGACTTTCCTCCATGGGAGTAATGTCTCAAACAGTCTACGGTTTGATCGTTCACTGGAAGACCAGTAGTAGTTTCCGATGCACCTCTGGTGGCATTCTGTAATCTGTGGACTATCAGAGTGTTGATGAAACACAGAAATTGCATCGGGATTGAATACAACAGTCACCATGCGTACTTTCCTCCATGGGAGTAATGTCTCTAACAATCTACGCTTTGATCGTTCCCTGGAAGAACAGTAGTAGTTTCCGATGCATATCTGGAGGCTTTCCGTAATTTGTGGACTATCAGAGTGTTGATGAAACACAGAAATTGCATCGGGATTTAATACAACTGTCATCATGCGCACATTCGTCCATGGGAGTAATGTCCCAAATAGTCTACGCGTTGATCGTTCCCTGGAAGACCAGTAGTGGTTTCCGATGCACATCTGGAGGCATTCTGTAATCAGTAGACTATCAGAGTGTTGATGAAACACAGGAATTGCATCGGAATTGAATACAACAGCCACCATGCTCACTTCCCTTCATGGGAGTAATGTCTGAAACACTCTACGCTTTGATCGTTCCCTGGAAGACTAGTAGTGGTTTCCGGTGCACATCTGGAGGCAATCTGTAATCTGTGGACTATCAGAGTGTTGATGAATCACAAAAATTGCATCGGGATTGAATACAACAGTCACCATGCGCACTTTCTTCCATTTGAGTAATGTCTCAAACAGTCTACGCTTTGATCGTTCCCTTGAAGACCAGTAGTAGTTTCCGATGAACATCTGGAGGCATTCTGTAATCTGTGGACTATCAGAGTGTTGATGAAACACCAAAATTGCATCGGGATTGAATACAACAGTCACCATGCGCACTTTCCTCAACAGAAGTAATGTCTCAAACAGTCTACGCTTAGATCGTTCCCCGGAACACCAGTAGTAGTTTGCGATGCACATCTGGTGTAATTCTGTAATCTGTGGACTATCAGAGTTTTGATGAAACACCAAAATTGCATCGGGATTGAATACAACAGTCACCATGCGCACTTTCTTCCATGGGAGTAATGTCTCAAACAGTCAACGATTTGATCGTTCCCTGGAAGACCAGTAGTAGTTTCCAATGCACATCTCTAGGCATTCTGTAATCTGTACACTATCAGAGTGTTGATGAAATACAGAAATTGCATCAGGATTGAATACAACATTCACCATGAGTACTTTCCTTCATGGGGGTAATGTCTCTAAGAGTCTACGCTTTGATCGTTCCCTGGAAGACCAGTAGTAGTTACCGATGCACATCTGGAGGCATTCTGTAATCTGTGGACTATCAGAGTGTTGATGAAACACAGAAATTGCATCGGGATTGAATACAACAGTCACCATGCGCACTTTCCTCCATGGGAGTAATGTCCCAAATAGTATACGCGTTGATCGTTCCCTGGAAGACCAGTAGTAGTTACCGATGCACATCTGGAGGCATTCTGTAATCTGTGGACTATCAGAGTGTTGATGAAACACAGAAATTGCATCGGGATTGAATACAACAGTCACCATGCGCACTTTCCTCCATGGGAGTAATGTCTCAAACAGTCTACTCTTTGATCGTTCCCTGGAAGACCAGTAGTAGTTTCCGATTCACATCTGGAGTCATTCTGTAATCTGTTGACTATCAGAGTGTTGATGAAACACAGATATTGCATCGGGATTGAATACAACAGTCACCATGCGGACTTTCCTCCATGGGAGTAATGTCTCAAACAGTCTACGGTTTGATCGTTCACTGGAAGACCAGTAGTAGTTTCCGATGCACATCTGGTGGCATTCTGTAATCTGTGGACTATCAGAGTGTTGATGAAACACAGAAATTGCATCGGGATTGAATACAACAGACACCATGCGCACTCTCCTCCATGGGAGTAATGTCTCTAACAATCTACGCTTTGATCGTTCCCTGGAAGAACAGTAGTAGTTTCCGATGCATATCTGGAGGCTTTCCGTAATTTGTGGACTATCAGAGTGTTGATGAAACACAGAAATTGCATCGGGATTTAATACAACTGTCATCATGCGCACTTTCGTCCATGGGAGTAATGTCCCAAATAGTCTACGCGTTGATCGTTCCCTGGAAGACCAGTAGTGGTTTCCGATGCACATCTGGAGGCATTCTGTAATCAGTAGACTATCAGAGTGTTGATGAAACACAGGAATTCCATCGGGATTGAATACAACAGCCACCATGCTCACTTCCCTTCATGGGAGTAATGTCTGAAACACTCTACGCTTTGATCGTTCCCTGGAAGACTAGTAGTGGTTTCCGGTGCACATCTGGAGGCAATCTGTAATCTGTGGACTATCAGAGTGTTGATGAATCACAAAAATTGCATCGGGATTGAATACAACAGTCACCATGCGCACTTTCTTCTATTTGAGTAATGTCTCAAACAGTCTACGCTTTGATCGTTCCCTTGAAGACCAATAGTAGTTTCCGATGAACATCTGGAGGCATTCTGTAATCTGTGGAGTATCAGAGTGTTGATAAAACACAGAAATTGCTTCGGGACTGAATACAACAGTCACCATACGAACTTTCCCCCATGGGAGTAATTCTCAACCAGTCTACGATTTGATCGTTCCCTGGAAGACCAGTAGTAGTTTCCGATGCACATCTGGTGTCATTCTGTAATCTGTGGACTATCAGAGTGTTGATGAAACACAGAAATTGCATCGGGATTGAATACAACAGTCACCATGCGCACTTTCCTCAACGGGTGTAATGTCTCAAACAGTCTACGCTTAGATCGTTCCCCGGAACACCAGTAGTAGTTTGCGATGCACATCTGGTGTAATTCTGTAATCTGTGGACTATCAGAGTTTTGATGAAACACCAAAATTGCATCGGGATTGAATAGAACAGTCACCATGCGCTCTTTCTTCCATGGGAGTAATGTCTCAAACAGTCAACGATTTGATCGTTCCCTGGAAGACCAGTAGTAGTTTCCAATGCACATCTCTAGGCATTCTGTAATCTGTACACTATCAGAGTGTTGATGAAACACAGAAATTGCATCAGGATTGAATACAACATTCACCATGAGTACTTTCCTTCATGGGGGTAATGTCTCTAAGAGTCTACGCTTTGATCGTTCCCTGGAAGACCAGTAGTAGTTTCCGATGCACATCTGGATGCTTTCTGTAATCTGTGGACTATCAGAGTGTTGATGAAACCCAGAAATTGCATCGGGATTGAATACAACAGTCTCCATGCGCAGTTTACTCCATAGGAGTAAAGTCTCAAACAGTCTACGCTTTGATCGTTCCCTGGAAGACCAGTAGTATTTTCCGATGCACATCTGGAGGCATTCTGTAATCTGTAGACTATCAGAGTGTTGATGAAACAAAGAAACTGCATCGGGATTGAATACAACAGTCACCATGCGCACTTTCCTCCATGGGAGTAATATCTCTAACAGCCTAAGCTTTGATCGTTCCCTGGAAGACCAGTAGTAGTTTCCGATGCACATCTGGTGGCATTCTGTAATCTGTGGACTATCAGATTGTTGATGAAACACAGAAATTGCATCGGGATTGAATACAACAGTCACCATGCGCACAATCCCCCATGGGAGTAATGTCTCTAACAGTCTACGCTTTGATCGTTCCCTGGAAGACCAGTAGCACGTTACGATGCACATCTGGAGGCTTTCCGTAAACTGTGGGCTATCAGAGTGTTGATCAAGCACACGAATTGCATCGGGATTGAATACAACAGTCTCCATGCGCACTTTCCTCCATGGGAGTAATGTCTCAAACAGTCTACTCTTTGATCGTTCCCTGGAAGACCAGTAGTAGTTTCCGATGCACATCTGGAGTCATTCTGTAATCTGTTGACTATCAGAGTGTTGATGAAACACAGAAATTGCATCGGGATTGAATACAACAGTCACCATGCGCACTTTCCTCCATGGGAGTAATGTCTCAAACAGTCTACGCTTTGATCGTTCACTGGAAGACCAGTAGTAGTTTCCGATGCACGTCTGGTGGCATTCTGTAATCTGTGGACTATCAGAGTGTTGATGAAACACAGAAATTGCATCGGGATTGAATACAACAGTCACCATGCGCACTTTCCTCCTTGGGAGTAATGTCTCTAACAATCTACGCTTTGATCGTTCCCTGGAAGACCAGTAGTAGTTTCCGATGCATATCTGGAGGCTTTCCGTAATTTGTGGACTATCAGAGTGTTGATGAAACACAGAAATTGCATTGGGATTTAATACAACTGTCATCATGCGCACTTTCGTCCATGGGAGTAATGTCCCAAATAGTCTACGCGTTGATCGTTCCCTGGAAGACCAGTAGTGGTTTCCGGTGCACATCTGGAGGCAATCTGTAATCTGTGGACTATCAGAGTGTTGATGAAACACAAAAATTGCATCGGGATTGAATACAATAGTCACCATGCGCACTTTCTTCCATGGGAGTAATGTCTCAAACAGTCTACGCTTTGATCGTTCCCTTGAAGACCAGTAGTAGTTTCCGATGAACATCTGGAGGCATTCTGTAATCTGTGGAGTATCAGAGTGTTGATAAAACACAGATATTGCATCGGGATTGAATACAACAGTCACCATGCGAACTTTCCCCCATGGGAGTAATTCTCAACCAGTCTACGCTTTGATCGTTCCCTGGAAGACCAGTAGTAGTTTCCGATGCACATCTGGTGTCATTCTGTAATCTGTGGACTATCAGAGTGTTGATGAAACACAGAAATTGCATCGGGATTGAATACAACAGTCACCATGCGCACTTTCCTCCTCGGGAGTAATGTCTCAAACAGTCAACGATTTGATCGTTCCCTGGAAGACCAGTAGTAGTTTCCAATGCACATCTCTAGGCATTCTGTAATCTGTACACTATCAGAGTGTTGATGAAACACAGAAATTGCATCGCGATTGAATACAACATTCAGCATGAGTACTTTCCTCCATGGGGGTAATGTCTCTAAGAGTCTACGCTTTGATCGTTCCCTGGAAGACCAGTAGTAGTTTCCGATGCACATCTGGATGCTTTCTGTAATCTGTGGACTATCAGAGTGTTGATGAAACAAAGAAACTGCATCGGGATTGAATACAACAGTCACCATGCGCACTTTCCTCCATGGGAGTAATATCTCTAACAGCCTACGCTTTGATCGCTCCCTGGAAGACTAGTAGTAGTTTCCGATGCACATCTGGTGGCATTCTGTAATCTGTGGACTATCAGATTGTTGATGAAACACAGAAATTGCCACGGTATTGAATACAACAGTCACCATGCGCACAATCCTCCATGGGAGTAATGTCTCTAACAGTCTACGTTTTGATCGTTCCCTGGAAGACCAGTAGCACTTTCCGATGCACATCTGGAGGCTTTCCGTAAACTGTGGGCTATCAGAGTGTTGATCAAGCACACGAATTGCATCGGGATTGAATACAACAGTCTCCATGCGCACTTTCCTCCATGGGAGTAATGTCTCAAACAGTCCACTCTTTGATCGTTCCCTGGAAGACCAGTAGTAGTTTCCGATGCACATCTGGAGTCATTCTGTAATCTGTTGACTATCAGAGTGTTGATGAAACACAGAAATTGCATCGGGATTGAATACAACAGTCACCATGCGCACTTTCCTCCATGGGAGTAATGTCTCAAACAGTCCACGCTTTGATCGTTCACTGGAAGACCAGTAGTAGTTTCCGATGCATATCTGGAGGCTTTCCGTAATTTGTGGACTATCAGAGTGTTGATGAAACACAGAAATTGCATCGGGATTTAATACAACTGTCATCATGCGCACTTTCGTCCATGGGAGTAATGTCCCAAATAGTCTACGCGTTGATCGTTCCCTGGAAGACCAGTAGTGGTTTCAGAAGCACATCTGGAGGCATTCTGTAATCTGTGGACTATCAGAGTGTTGATGAAACACAGAAATTGCATCGGGATTGAATACAACAGCCACCATGCTCACTTCCCTTCATGGGAGTAATGTCTTAAACACTCTACGCTTTGATCGTTCCCTGGAAGACCAGTAGTGGTTTCCGGTTCACATCTGGAGGCTTCCTGTAATCTGTTGACTATCAGAGTGTTGATGAAACACAGATATTTCATCGGGATTGAATACAACAGTCACCATGCGCACTTTCCTCCATGGGAGTAATGTTTCAAACAGTCTACGCTTTAATCGTTCCCTGGAAGACCAGTAGTAGTTTCCGATGCACATCTGGTGAAATTCTGCAATCTGTGGAGTATCAGAGTGTTGATTAAACTAAGAAATTTCATCGGGATTGAATACAACAGACACCATGCGCACTTTCCTCCATGGGAGTAACCCTGAAACAGTCTACGCTTTAATCGTTCCCTGGAAGACCAGTAGTAGTTTCCAATGCAGATCTGGCGGCATTCTGTAATCTGTGGACTACCAGAGTGTTGATGAAACACAGAAAATGCATCGGGATTGAATACAACAGTCACCATGCGCACTTTCCTCCATGGGAGTAACCCTGAAACAGACTACGCTTTAATCGTTCCCTGGAAGACCAGTAGTAGTTTCCGATGCACATCTGGCGGCATTCTGTAATCTGTGGACTATCAGAGTGTTGATGAAACACAGAAAATGCATCGGGATTGAATACAACAGTCACAATGCGCACTTTCCTCCATGGGAGTAATGTCTCTAACAGTCTACGCTTTGATCGTTCCCTGGAAGACCAGTAGTAGTTTCCGATGCACATCTGGAGGCTTTCCCTCATTTGTGGACTATCTGAGTGTTGATGAAACACAGAAATTGCATCGGGATTGAATACGACATTCACCATGCGCACTTTCCTCCATGGGAGTAATGTCTCAAACAGTCTATGCTTTGATCGTTCCCTGGAAGACCAGTAGTAGTCACCGATGCACATCTGGAGACATTCTGTAATCTGTGGACTATCAGAGTGTTGATGAAACACAGAAATTTAATCGGAATTGAATACAACAACCACCATGCGCACTTTCCTCCATGGGAGTAATGTCTCAAAGAGTTTACGCTTTGATCGTTCCCTGGAACACCAGTAGTAACTTCCGATGCACATCTGGAGGCATTCTGTAATCTGTGGACTATCAGAGTGTTTATGAAACACAGAAATTGCATCGGGATTGAATACAACAGTCACCATGCGCACATTCCTCCATAAAAGTAATGTCTCAAACAGTCTACGCTTTGATCGTTCCCTGGAAGACCAGTAGTAGTTTCCGATACACGTCTGGAGGTTTTCTGTAATCTGTGGACAATCAGTGTGTTGATGAAACACAGAAATTGCATCGGGATTGAATACAACAGTCACCATGCGCACTTTCTTCCATGGGAGTAATGTCTCAAACAGTCAACGATTTGATCGTTCCCTGGAAGACCAGTAGTAGTTTCCAATGCACATTTTTAGGCATTCTGTAATCTGTACACTATCAGAGTGTTGATGAAACACAGGAATTGCATCGGGATTGAATACAACATTCACCATGAGTACTTTCCTCCATGGGGGTAATGTCTCTAAGAGTCTACGCTTTGATTGTTCCCTGGAAGACCAGTAGTAGTTTCCGATACACATCTGGATGCTTTCTGTAATCTGTGGACTATCAGAGTGTTGATGAAACACAGAAATTGCATCGGGATTGAATACAACAGTCTCCATGCGCAGTTTCCTCCATGGGAGTAAAGTCTCAAACAGTCTACGCTTTGATCGTTCCCTGGAAGACCAGTAGTATTTTCCGATGCACATCTGGAGGCATTCTGTAATCTGTAGACTATCAGCGTGTTGATGAAACAAAGAAACTGCATCGGGATTGAATACAACAGTCTCCATGCGCACTTTCCTCCATGGGAGTAATGTCTCAAACAGTCCACTCTTTGATCGTTCCCTGGAAGACCAGTAGTAGTTTCCGATGCACATCTGGAGTCATTCTGTAATCTGTTGACTATCAGAGTGTTGATGAAACACAGAAATTGCATCGGGATTGAATACAACAGTCACCATGCGCACTTTCCTCCATGGGAGTAATGTCTCAAACAGTCTACGCTTTGATCGTTCACTGGAAGACCAGTAGTAGTTTCCGATGCATATCTGGAGGCTTTCCGTAATTTGTGGACTATCAGAGTGTTGATGAAACACAGAAATTGCATCGGGATTTAATACAACTGTCATCATGCGCACTTTCGTCCATGGGAGTAATGTCCCAAATAGTCTACGCGTTGATCGTTCCCTGGAAGACCAGTAGTGGTTTCAGATGCACATCTGGAGGCATTCTGTAATCTGTGGACTATCAGAGTGTTGATGAAACACAGAAATTGCATCGGGATTGAATACAACAGCCACCATGCTCACTTCCCTTCATGGGAGTAATGTCTTAAACACTCTACGCTTTGATCGTTCCCTGGAAGACCAGTAGTGGTTTCCGGTTCACATCTGGAGGCAATCTGTAAACTGTGGACTATCAGAGTGATGATGAAACACAAAAATTGCATCGGGATTGAATACAACAGTCACCATGCGCACTTTCTTCCATGGGAGTAATGTCTCAAACAGTCTACGCTTTGATCGTTCCCTTGAAGACCAGTAGTAGTTTCCGATGAACATCTGGAGGAATTCTGTAATCTGTGGAGTATCAGAGTGTTGATAAAACACAGAAATTGCATCGGGATTGAATACAACAGTCACCATGCGAACTTTCCCCCATGGGAGTAATTCTCAACCAGTCTACGCCTTGATCGTTCCCTGGAAGACCAGTAGTAGTTTCCGATGCACATCTGGTGTCATTCTGTAATCTGTGGACTATCAGAGTGTTGATGAAACACAGAAATTGCATCGGGATTGAATACAACAGTCACCATGCGCACTTTCCTCCTCGGGAGTAATGTCTCAAACAGTCAACGATTTGATCGTTCCCTGGAAGACGAGTAGTAGTTTCCAATGCACATCTCTAGGCATTCTGTAATCTGTACACTATCAGAGTGTTGATGAAACACGGAAATTGCATCGCGATTGAATACAACATTCAGCATGAGTACTTTCCTCCATGGGGGTAATGTCTCTAAGAGTCTACGCTTTGATCGTTCCCTGGAAGACCAGTAGTAGTTTCCGATGCACATCTGGATGCTTTCTGTAATCTGTGGACTATCAGAGTGTTGATGAAACACAGACATTGCATCGGGATTGAATACAACAGTCACCATGCGCACATTCCTCCATAAAAGTAATGTCTCAAACAGTCAACGCTTTGATCGTTCCCTGGAAGACCAGTAGTAGTTTCCGATGCACGTCTGGAGGCTTCCTGTAATCTGTTGACTATCAGAGTGTTGATGAAACACAGATATTTCATCGGGATTGAATACAACAGTCACCATGCGCACTTTCCTCCATGGGAGTAATGTTTCAAACAGTCTACGCTTTAATCGTTCCCTGGAAGACCAGTAGTAGTTTCCGATGCACATCTGGTGAAATTCTGCAATCTGTGGAGTATCAGAGTGTTGATTAAACTAAGAAATTTCATCGGGATTGAATACAACAGACACCATGCGCACTTTCCTCCATGGGAGTAACCCTGAAACAGTCTACGCTTTAATCGTTCCCTGGAAGACCAGTAGTAGTTTCCGATGCAGATCTGGCGGCATTCTGTAATCTGTGGACTACCAGAGTGTTGATGAAACACAGAAAATGCATCGGGATTGAATACAACAGTCACCATGCGCACATTCCTCCATGGGAGTAACCCTGAAACAGACTACGCTTTAATCGTTCCCTGGAAGACCAGTAGTAGTTTCCGATGCACATCTGGCGGCATTCTGTAATCTGTGGACTATCAGAGTGTTGATGAAACACAGAAAATGCATCGGGATTGAATACAACAGTCACAATGCGCACTTTCCTCCATGGGAGTAATGTCTCTAACAGTCTACGCTTTGATCGTTCCCTGGAAGACCAGTAGTAGTTTCCGATGCACATCTGGAGGCTTTCCCTCATTTGTGGACTATCTGAGTGTTGATGAAACACAGAAATTGCATCGGGATTGAATACGACATTCACCATGCGCACTTTCCTCCATGGGAGTAATGTCTCAAACAGTCTATGCTTTGATCGTTCCCTGGAAGACCAGTAGTAGTCACCGATGCACATCTGGAGACATTCTGTAATCTGTGGACTATCAGAGTGTTGATGAAACACAGAAATTTAATCGGAATTGAATACAACAGTCACCATGCGCACTTTCCTCCATGGGAGTAATGTCTCAAAGAGTTTACGCTTTGATCGTTCCCTGGAACACCAGTAGTAACTTCCGATGCACATCTGGAGGCATTCTGTAATCTGTGGACTATCAGAGTGTTTATGAAACACAGAAATTGCATCGGGATTGAATACAACAGTCACCATGCGCACATTCCTCCATAAAAGTAATGTCTCAAACAGTCTACGCTTTGATCGTTCCCTGGAAGACCAGTAGTAGTTTCCGATACACGTCTGGATGTTTTCTGTAATCTGTGGACAATCAGTGTGTTGATGAAACACAGAAATTGCATCGGGATTGAATACAACAGTCACCATGCGCACTTTCTTCCATGGGAGTAATGTCTCAAACAGTCAACGATTTGATCGTTCCCTGGAAGACCAGTAGTAGTTTCCAATGCACATCTCTAGGCATTCTGTAATCTGTACACTATCAGAGTGTTGATGAAACACAGAAATTGCATCGGGATTGAATACAACATTCACCATGAGTACTTTCCTCCATGGGGGTAATGTCGCTAAGAGTCTACGCTTTGATTGTTCCCTGGAAGACCAGTAGTAGTTTCCGATACACATCTGGATGCTTTCTGTAATCTGTGGACTATCAGAGTGTTGATGAAACACAGAAATTGCATCGGGATTGAATACAACAGTCTCCATGCGCAGTTTCCTCAATGGGAGTAAAGTCTCAAACAGTCTACGCTTTGATCGTTCCCTGGAAGACCAGTAGTATTTTCCGATGCACATCTGGAGGCATTCTGTAATCTGTAGACTATCAGCCTGTTGATGAAACAAAGAAACTGCATCGGGATTGAATACAACAGTCACCATGCGCACTTTCCTCCATGGGAGTAATATCTCTAACAGCCTACGCTTTGAAAGTTCCCTGGAAGACCAGTAGTAGTTTCCGATACACATCTGGATGCTTTCTGTAATCTGTGGACTATCAGAGTGTTGATGAAACACAGAAATTGCATCGGGATTGAATACAACAGTCACCATGCGCACATTCCTCCATAAAAGTAATGTCTCAAACAGTCTACGCTTTGATCGTTCCCTGGAAGACCAGTAGTAGTTTCCGATACACGTCTGGAGGTTTTCTGTAATCTGTGGACAATCAGTGTGTTGATGAAACACAGAAATTGCATCGGGATTGAATACAACAGTCACCATGCGCACTTTCTTCCATGGGAGTAATGTCTCAAACAGTCAACGATTTGATCGTTCCCTGGAAGACCAGTAGTAGTTTCCAATGCACATCTCTAGGCATTCTGTAATCTGTACACTATCAGAGTGTTGATGAAACACAGAAATTGCATCGGGATTGAATACAACATTCACCATGAGTACTTTCCTCCATGGGGGTAATGTCTCTAAGAGTCTACGCTTTGATTGTTCCCTGGAAGACCAGTAGTAGTTTCCGATACACATCTGGATGCTTTCTGTAATCTGTGGACTATCAGAGTGTTGATGAAACACAGAAATTGCATCGGGATTGAATACAACAGTCTCCATGCGCAGTTTCCTCCATGGGAGTAAAGTCTCAAACAGTCTACGCTTTGATCGTTCCCTGGAAGACCAGTAGTAGTTTCCGATGCACATCTGGTGGCATTCTGTAATCTGTGGACTATCAGATTGTTGATGAAACACAGAATTTGCATCGGGATTGAATACAACAGTCACCATGCGCACAATCCTCCATGGGAGTAATGTCTCAAACAGTCTACTCTTTGATCGTTCCCTGGAATACCAGTAGTAGTTTCCGATGCACATCTGGAGTCATTCTGTAATCTGTTGACTATCAGAGTGTTGATGAAACACAGAAATTGCATCGGGATTGAATACAACATTCACCATGCGCACTTTCCTCCATGGGAGTAATGTCTCAAACAGTCTATGCTTTGATCGTTCCCTGGAAGACCAGTAGTAGTTACCGATGCACATCTGGAGGCATTCTGTAATCTGTGGACTATCAGAGTGTTGATGAAACACAGAAATTTAATCGGAATTGAATACAACAGTCACCATGCGCACTTTCCTCCATGGGAGTAATGTCTCTAACAGTCTACGCTTTGATGATAACCAGAAAGACCAGTAGTAGTTATCGATGCACATCTGGAGGCATTCTGTAATCTGTGGACTATCTGAGTGTTGATGAAACACAGAAATTGCATCGGGATTGAATACATCAGTCAGCATGCGCACTTTCCTTCATAGGAGTAATGTCTCCAACAGTCTACGCTTTGATCATTCCCTGGAAGACCAGTAGTAGTTTCCGATGCACATCTGGTGCCATTCTGTAATCTGTGGATTATCAGACTATTCATGAAACAGAGAAATTGCATCGGGATTGATTACAACAGTCACCATGCGCTCTTTCCTCCACGGGAGGTATGTCTCAAACAGTCTACGATTTGATCGTTCCCTGGAACACCAGTAGTAACTTCCGATGCACATCTGGAGGCATTCTGTAATCTATGGACTATCTGAGTGTTGATGAAACACAGAAATTGCATCGGGATTGAATACAACAGTCACCATGCGCACATTCCTCCATGGGAGTAATGTCTCAAAGAGTTTACGCTTTGATCGTTCCCTGAAACACCAGTAGTAACTTCCGATGCACATCTGGAGCCATTCTGTAATCTGTGGAGTATCAGAGTGTTGATGAAACACAGAAATTGCATCGGGATTGAATACAACAGTCACCATGCGCACATTCCTTCATAAAAGGAATATCTCAAACAGTCTACGCGTTGATCGTTTCCTGGAAGACCAGTAGTAGTTTCCGATGCACATCTGGCGGCATTCTGTAATCTGTGGACTATCAAAGTGTTGGTGAAACACAGAAATTGCATCGGGATTGAATACAACAGTCACCATGCGCACTTTCCTCCATGGGAGTAATGTCTCAAAGAGTTTACGCTTTGATCGTTCCCTGGAACACCAGTAGTAACTTCCGATGCACATCTGGAGGCATTCTGTAATCTGTGGACTATCAGAGTGTTTATGAAACACAGAAATTGCATCGGGATTGAATACAACAGTCACCATGCGCACATTCCTCCATAAAAGTAATGTCTCAAACAGTCACGCTTTGATCGTTCCCTGGAAGACCAGTAGTAGTTTCCGATACACGTCTGGAGTCTTTCTGTAATCTGTGGACAATCAGAGTGTTGATGAAACACAGAAATTTCATCGGGATTGAATACAACAGTCACCATGCGCACTTTCCTCCATGGGAGTAATGTTTCAAACAGTCTACGCTTTGATCGTTCCCTGGAAGACCAGTAGTAGTTTCGGATGCACATCTGGTGAAATTCTGCAATCTGTGGAGTATCAGAGAGTTGATGAAACTAAGAAATTTCATCGGGATTGAATACATCAGTCACCATGCGCACTTTCCTCCATGGGAGTAACCCTGAAACAGATTACGCTTTAATCGTTCCCTGGAAGACCAGTAGTAGTTTCCGAAGCACATCTGGCAGCATTCTGTAATCTGTGGACTATCAGAGTGTTGATGAAACACAGAAAATGCATCGGGATTGAATACAACAGTCACAATGCGCACTTTCCTCCATGGGAGTAATGTCTCTAAGAGTCTACGCTTTGATCGTTCCTGGAAGACCAGTAGTAGTTTCCCATGCACATCTGGAGGCTTTCCCTAATTTGTGGACTATCTGAGTGTTGATGAAACACAGAAATTGCATCGGGATTGAATACAACATTCACCATGCCCACTTTCCTCCATGGGAGTAATGTCTCAAACAGTCTATGCTTTGATCGTTCCCTGGAAGACCAGTAGTAGTTACCGATGCACATCTGGAGGCATTCTGTAATCTGTGGACTATCAGAGTGTTGACGAAACACAGAAATTTAATCGGAATTGAATACAACAGTCACCATGCGCACTTTCCTCCAGGGGAGTAATGTCTCTAACGGTCTACGCTTTGATCATAACCTGGAAGACCAGTAGTAGTTATCGATGCACATCTGGAGGCATTCTGTAATCTGTGGACTATCAGAGTGTTGATGAAACACAGAAATTGCATCGGGATTGAATACATCAGTCACCATGCGCACTTTCCTCCATAGGAGTAATGTCTCCAACAGTCTACGCTTTGATCATTCCCTGGAAGACCAGTAGTAGTTTCCGATGCACATCTGGTGCCATTCTGTAATCTGTGGATTATCAGACTATTCATGAAACAGAGAAATTGCATCGGGATTGATTACAACAGTCACCATGCTACTTTCCTCCACGGGAGGTATGTCTCAAACAGTCTACGATTTGATCGTTCCCTGGAAGAAAAGTAATAGTTTCCGATGCACATCTGGTGGCATTCTGTAATCTGTGGACTATCGGAATGTTGATGAAACACAGAAATTGCATCGGGATTGAATACAACAGTCACCATTCGCACTTTCCTCCATGGGAGTAATGTCTCTAACAGTCTACGCTTTGATCGTTACCTGGAACACCAGTAGAAGATTCCGATACACATCTGGAGGCATTCTGTAATCTGTGGTCTATCAGAGTGTTGATGAAACACAGAAATTGAATCGGAATTGAATACAACAGTCACCATGCGCACTTTCCTCAACGGGAGTAATGTCTCAAACAGTCTACGCTTAGATCGTTCCCCGGAACACCAGTAGTAGTTTCCGATGCACATCTGGTGGCATTCTGTAATCTGTGGACTATCAGAGTGTTGATGAAACACAGAATTTGCATCGGGATTGAATACAACAGTCACCATGCGCACATTCCTCCATGGGAGTAATGTCTCAAAGAGTTTACGCTTTGATCGTTCCCTGGAACACCAGTAGTAACTTCCGATGCACATCTGGAGCCATTCTGTAATCTGTGGACTATCAGAGTGTTGATGAAACACAGAAATTGCATGGGGATTGAATACAACAGTCACCATGCGCACATTCCTCCGTAAAAGCAATGTCTCAAACAGTCTACGCTTTGAACGTTTCCTGGAAGACCAGTAGTAGTTTCCGATGCACATATGGCGGCATTCTGTAATCTGTGGACTATCAGAGTGTTGGTGAAACACAGAAATTGCATCGGGATTGAATACAACAGTCACCATGCGCACTTTCCTCCATGGGAGTAATGTCTCAAAGAGTTTACGCTTTGATCGTTCCCTGGAACACCAGTAGTAACTTCCGATGCACATCTGGAGGTATTCTGTAATCTGTGGACTATCAGAGTGTTTATGAAACACAGAAATTGCATCGGGATTGAATACAACAGTCACCATGCGCACATTCCTCCATAAAAGTAATGTCTCAAACAGTCTACGCTTTGATCGTTCCCTGGAAGACCAGTAGTAGTTTCCGATACACGTCTGGAGGCTTTCTGTAATCTGTGGACAATCAGAGTGTTGATGAAACACAGAAATTTCATCGGGATTGAATACAACAGTCACCATGCGCACTTTCCTCCATGGGAGTAATGTTTCAAACAGTCTACGCTTTGATCTTCCCTGGAAGACCAGTAGTAGTTTCGGATGCACATCTGGTGAAATTCTGCAATCTGTGGAGTATCAGAGAGTTGATGAAACTAAGAAATTTCATCGGGATTGAATACAACAGTCACCATGCGCACTTTCCTCCATGGGAGTAACCCTGAAACAGATTACGCTTTAATCGTTCCCTGGAAGACCAGTAGTAGTTTCCGATGCACATCTGGCGGCATTCTGTAATCTGTGGACTATCAGAGTGTTGATGAAACACAGAAAAAGCATCGGGATTGAATACAACAGTCACAATGCGCACTTTCCTCCATGGGAGTAATGTCTCTAACAGTCTACGCTTTGATCGTTCCTGGAAGACCAGTAGTAGTTTCCCATGCACATCTGGAGGCTTTCCCTAATTTGTGGACTATCTGAGTGTTGATGAAACACAGAAATTGCATCGGGATTGAATACAACATTCACCATGCGCACTTTCCTCCATGGGAGTAATGTCTCAAACAGTCTATGCTTTGATCGTTCCCTGGAAGACCAGTAGTAGTTACCGATGCACATCTGGAGGCATTCTGTAATCTGTGGACTATCAGAGTGTTGATGAAACACAGAAATTGCATCGGGATTGAATACAACAGTCTCCATGCGCAGTTTCCTCCATGGGAGTAAAGTCTCAAACAGTCTACGCTTTGATCGTTCCCTGGAAGACCAGTAGTAGTTTCCGATGCACATCTGGTGGCATTCTGTAATCTGTGGACTATCAGATTGTTGATGAAACACAGAATTTGCATCGGGATTGAATACAACAGTCACCATGCGCACAATCCTCCATGGGAGTAATGTCTCAAACAGTCTACTCTTTGATCGTTCCCTGGAATACCAGTAGTAGTTTCCGATGCACATCTGGAGTCATTCTGTAATCTGTTGACTATCAGAGTGTTGATGAAACACAGAAATTGCATCGGGATTGAATACAACATTCACCATGCGCACTTTCCTCCATGGGAGTAATGTCTCAAACAGTCTATGCTTTGATCGTTCCCTGGTAGACCAGTAGTAGTTACCGATGCACATCTGGAGGCATTCTGTAATCTGTGGACTATCAGAGTGTTGATGAAACACAGAAATTTAATCGGAATTGAATACAACAGTCACCATGCGCACTTTCCTCCATGGGAGTAATGTCTCTAACAGTCTACGCTTTGATGATAACCAGAAAGACCAGTAGTAGTTATCGATGCACATCTGGAGGCATTCTGTAATCTGTGGACTATCTGAGTGTTGATGAAACACAGAAATTGCATCGGGATTGAATACATCAGTCAGCATGCGCACTTTCCTTCATAGGAGTAATGTCTCCAACAGTCTACGCTTTGATCATTCCCTGGAAGACCAGTAGTAGTTTCCGATGCACATCTGGTGCCATTCTGTAATCTGTGGATTATCAGACTATTCATGAAACAGAGAAATTGCATCGGGATTGATTACAACAGTCACCATGCGCTCTTTCCTCCACGGGAGGTATGTCTCAAACAGTCTACGATTTGATCGTTCCCTGGAACACCAGTAGTAACTTCCGATGCACATCTGGAGGCATTCTGTAATCTATGGACTATCTGAGTGTTGATGAAACACAGAAATTGCATCGGGATTGAATACAACAGTCACCATGCGCACATTCCTCCATGGGAGTAATGTCTCAAAGAGTTTACGCTTTGATCGTTCCCTGAAACACCAGTAGTAACTTCCGATGCACATCTGGAGCCATTCTGTAATCTGTGGAGTATCAGAGTGTTGATGAAACACAGAAATTGCATCGGGATTGAATACAACAGTCACCATGCGCACATTCCTCCATAAAAGTAATGTCTCAAACAGTCTACGCTTTGATCGTTCCCTGGAAGACCAGTAGTAGTTTCCGATACACGTCTGGAGGCTTTCTGTAATCTGTGGACAATCAGAGTGTTGATGAAACACAGAAATTTCATCGGGATTGAATACAACAGTCACCATGCGCACTTTCCTCCATGGGAGTAATGTTTCAAACAGTCTACGCTTTGATCTTCCCTGGAAGACCAGTAGTAGTTTCGGATGCACATCTGGTGAAATTCTGCAATCTGTGGAGTATCAGAGAGTTGATGAAACTAAGAAATTTCATCGGGATTGAATACAACAGTCACCATGCGCACTTTCCTCCATGGGAGTAACCCTGAAACAGATTACGCTTTAATCGTTCCCTGGAAGACCAGTAGTAGTTTCCGATGCACATCTGGCGGCATTCTGTAATCTGTGGACTATCAGAGTGTTGATGAAACACAGAAAAAGCATCGGGATTGAATACAACAGTCACAATGCGCACTTTCCTCCATGGGAGTAATGTCTCTAACAGTCTACGCTTTGATCGTTCCTGGAAGACCAGTAGTAGTTTCCCATGCACATCTGGAGGCTTTCCCTAATTTGTGGACTATCAGAGTGTTGATGAAACACAGAAATTGCATCGGGATTGAATACAACAGTCTCCATGCGCAGTTTCCTCCATGGGAGTAAAGTCTCAAACAGTCTACGCTTTGATCGTTCCCTGGAAGACCAGTAGTAGTTTCCGATGCACATCTGGTGGCATTCTGTAATCTGTGGACTATCAGATTGTTGATGAAACACAGAATTTGCATCGGGATTGAATACAACAGTCACCATGCGCACAATCCTCCATGGGAGTAATGTCTCAAACAGTCTACTCTTTGATCGTTCCCTGGAATACCAGTAGTAGTTTCCGATGCACATCTGGAGTCATTCTGTAATCTGTTGACTATCAGAGTGTTGATGAAACACAGAAATTGCATCGGGATTGAATACAACATTCACCATGCGCACTTTCCTCCATGGGAGTAATGTCTCAAACAGTCTATGCTTTGATCGTTCCCTGGAAGACCAGTAGTAGTTACCGATGCACATCTGGAGGCATTCTGTAATCTGTGGACTATCAGAGTGTTGATGAAACACAGAAATTTAATCGGAATTGAATACAACAGTCACCATGCGCACTTTCCTCCATGGGAGTAATGTCTCTAACAGTCTACGCTTTGATGATAACCAGAAAGACCAGTAGTAGTTATCGATGCACATCTGGAGGCATTCTGTAATCTGTGGACTATCTGAGTGTTGATGAAACACAGAAATTGCATCGGGATTGAATACATCAGTCAGCATGCGCACTTTCCTTCATAGGAGTAATGTCTCCAACAGTCTACGCTTTGATCATTCCCTGGAAGACCAGTAGTAGTTTCCGATGCACATCTGGTGCCATTCTGTAATCTGTGGATTATCAGACTATTCATGAAACAGAGAAATTGCATCGGGATTGATTACAACAGTCACCATGCGCTCTTTCCTCCACGGGAGGTATGTCTCAAACAGTCTACGATTTGATCGTTCCCTGGAACACCAGTAGTAACTTCCGATGCACATCTGGAGGCATTCTGTAATCTATGGACTATCTGAGTGTTGATGAAACACAGAAATTGCATCGGGATTGAATACAACAGTCACCATGCGCACATTCCTCCATGGGAGTAATGTCTCAAAGAGTTTACGCTTTGATCGTTCCCTGAAACACCAGTAGTAACTTCCGATGCACATCTGGAGCCATTCTGTAATCTGTGGAGTATCAGAGTGTTGATGAAACACAGAAATTGCATCGGGATTGAATACAACAGTCACCATGCGCACATTCCTTCATAAAAGGAATATCTCAAACAGTCTACGCGTTGATCGTTTCCTGGAAGACCAGTAGTAGTTTCCGATGCACATCTGGCGGCATTCTGTAATCTGTGGACTATCAAAGTGTTGGTGAAACACAGAAATTGCATCGGGATTGAATACAACAGTCACCATGCGCACTTTCCTCCATGGGAGTAATGTCTCAAAGAGTTTACGCTTTGATCGTTCCCTGGAACACCAGTAGTAACTTCCGATGCACATCTGGAGGCATTCTGTAATCTGTGGACTATCAGAGTGTTTATGAAACACAGAAATTGCATCGGGATTGAATACAACAGTCACCATGCGCACATTCCTCCATAAAAGTAATGTCTCAAACAGTCACGCTTTGATCGTTCCCTGGAAGACCAGTAGTAGTTTCCGATACACGTCTGGAGTCTTTCTGTAATCTGTGGACAATCAGAGTGTTGATGAAACACAGAAATTTCATCGGGATTGAATACAACAGTCACCATGCGCACTTTCCTCCATGGGAGTAATGTTTCAAACAGTCTACGCTTTGATCGTTCCCTGGAAGACCAGTAGTAGTTTCGGATGCACATCTGGTGAAATTCTGCAATCTGTGGAGTATCAGAGAGTTGATGAAACTAAGAAATTTCATCGGGATTGAATACATCAGTCACCATGCGCACTTTCCTCCATGGGAGTAACCCTGAAACAGATTACGCTTTAATCGTTCCCTGGAAGACCAGTAGTAGTTTCCGAAGCACATCTGGCAGCATTCTGTAATCTGTGGACTATCAGAGTGTTGATGAAACACAGAAAATGCATCGGGATTGAATACAACAGTCACAATGCGCACTTTCCTCCATGGGAGTAATGTCTCTAAGAGTCTACGCTTTGATCGTTCCTGGAAGACCAGTAGTAGTTTCCCATGCACATCTGGAGGCTTTCCCTAATTTGTGGACTATCTGAGTGTTGATGAAACACAGAAATTGCATCGGGATTGAATACAACATTCACCATGCCCACTTTCCTCCATGGGAGTAATGTCTCAAACAGTCTATGCTTTGATCGTTCCCTGGAAGACCAGTAGTAGTTACCGATGCACATCTGGAGGCATTCTGTAATCTGTGGACTATCAGAGTGTTGACGAAACACAGAAATTTAATCGGAATTGAATACAACAGTCACCATGCGCACTTTCCTCCAGGGGAGTAATGTCTCTAACGGTCTACGCTTTGATCATAACCTGGAAGACCAGTAGTAGCTATCGATGCACATCTGGAGGCATTCTGTAATCTGTGGACTATCAGAGTGTTGATGAAACACAGAAATTGCATCGGGATTGAATACATCAGTCACCATGCGCACTTTCCTCCATAGGAGTAATGTCTCCAACAGTCTACGCTTTGATCATTCCCTGGAAGACCAGTAGTAGTTTCCGATGCACATCTGGTGCCATTCTGTAATCTGTGGATTATCAGACTATTCATGAAACAGAGAAATTGCATCGGGATTGATTACAACAGTCACCATGCTACTTTCCTCCACGGGAGGTATGTCTCAAACAGTCTACGATTTGATCGTTCCCTGGAAGAAAAGTAATAGTTTCCGATGCACATCTGGTGGCATTCTGTAATCTGTGGACTATCGGAATGTTGATGAAACACAGAAATTGCATCGGGATTGAATACAACAGTCACCATTCGCACTTTCCTCCATGGGAGTAATGTCTCTAACAGTCTACGCTTTGATCGTTACCTGGAACACCAGTAGAAGATTCCGATACACATCTGGAGGCATTCTGTAATCTGTGGTCTATCAGAGTGTTGATGAAACACAGAAATTGAATCGGAATTGAATACAACAGTCACCATGCGCACTTTCCTCAACGGGAGTAATGTCTCAAACAGTCTACGCTTAGATCGTTCCCCGGAACACCAGTAGTAGTTTCCGATGCACATCTGGTGGCATTCTGTAATCTGTGGACTATCAGAGTGTTGATGAAACACAGAATTTGCATCGGGATTGAATACAACAGTCACCATGCGCACATTCCTCCATGGGAGTAATGTCTCAAAGAGTTTACGCTTTGATCGTTCCCTGGAACACCAGTAGTAACTTCCGATGCACATCTGGAGCCATTCTGTAATCTGTGGACTATCAGAGTGTTGATGAAACACAGAAATTGCATGGGGATTGAATACAACAGTCACCATGCGCACATTCCTCCGTAAAAGCAATGTCTCAAACAGTCTACGCTTTGAACGTTTCCTGGAAGACCAGTAGTAGTTTCCGATGCACATATGGCGGCATTCTGTAATCTGTGGACTATCAGAGTGTTGGTGAAACACAGAAATTGCATCGGGATTGAATACAACAGTCACCATGCGCACTTTCCTCCATGGGAGTAATGTCTCAAAGAGTTTACGCTTTGATCGTTCCCTGGAACACCAGTAGTAACTTCCGATGCACATCTGGAGGTATTCTGTAATCTGTGGACTGTCAGAGTGTTTATGAAACACAGAAATTGCATCGGGATTGAATACAACAGTCACCATGCGCACATTCCTCCATAAAAGTAATGTCTCAAACAGTCTACGCTTTGATCGTTCCCTGGAAGACCAGTAGTAGTTTCCGATACACGTCTGGAGGCTTTCTGTAATCTGTGGACAATCAGAGTGTTGATGAAACACAGAAATTTCATCGGGATTGAATACAACAGTCACCATGCGCACTTTCCTCCATGGGAGTAATGTTTCAAACAGTCTACGCTTTGATCTTCCCTGGAAGACCAGTAGTAGTTTCGGATGCACATCTGGTGAAATTCTGCAATCTGTGGAGTATCAGAGAGTTGATGAAACTAAGAAATTTCATCGGGATTGAATACAACAGTCACCATGCGCACTTTCCTCCATGGGAGTAACCCTGAAACAGATTACGCTTTAATCGTTCCCTGGAAGACCAGTAGTAGTTTCCGATGCACATCTGGCGGCATTCTGTAATCTGTGGACTATCAGAGTGTTGATGAAACACAGAAAAAGCATCGGGATTGAATACAACAGTCACAATGCGCACTTTCCTCCATGGGAGTAATGTCTCTAACAGTCTACGCTTTGATCGTTCCTGGAAGACCAGTAGTAGTTTCCCATGCACATCTGGAGGCTTTCCCTAATTTGTGGACTATCTGAGTGTTGATGAAACACAGAAATTGCATCGGGATTGAATACAACATTCACCATGCGCACTTTCCTCCATGGGAGTAATGTCTCAAACAGTCTATGCTTTGATCGTTCCCTGGAAGACCAGTAGTAGTTACCGATGCACATCTGGAGGCATTCTGTAATCTGTGGACTATCAGAGTGTTGACGAAACACAGAAATTTAATCGGAATTGAATACAACAGTCACCATGCGCACTTTCCTCCAGGGGAGTAATGTCTCTAACGGTCTACGCTTTGATCATAACCTGGAAGACCAGTAGTAGTTATCGATGCACATCTGGAGGCATTCTGTAATCTGTGGACTATCAGAGTGTTGATGAAACACAGGAATTGCATCGGGATTGAATACATCAGTCACCATGCGCACTTTCCTCCATAGGAGTTATGTCTCCAACAGTCTACGCTTTGATCATCCCTGGAAGACCAGTAGTAGTTTTCGATGCACATCTGGTGCCATTCTGTAATCTGTGGATTATCAGACTATTCATGAAACAGAGAAATTGCATCGGGATTGATTACAACAGTCACCATGCTACTTTCCTCCACGGGAGGTATGTCTCAAACAGTCTACGATTTGATCGTTCCCTGGAAGAAAAGTAATAGTTTCCGATGCACATCTGGTGGCATTCTGTAATCTGTGGACTATCGGAATGTTGATGAAACACAGAAATTGCATCGGGATTGAATACAACAGTCACCATTCGCACTTTCCTCCATGGGAGTAATGTCTCTAACAGTCTACGCTTAGATCGTTCCCCGGAACACCAGTAGTAGTTTCCGATGCACATCTGGTGGCATTCTGTAATCTGTGGACTATCAGAGTGTTGATGAAACACACAGAATTTGCATCGGGATTGAATACAACAGTCACCATGCGCACTTTCCTCCATGGGAGTAATGTCTCAAAGAGTTTACGCTTTGATCGTTCCCTGGAACACCAGTAGTAACTTCCGATGCACATCTGGAGGCATACTGTAATCTGTGGACTATCAGAGTGTTGACGAAACACAGAAATTGCGTCGGGATTGAATACAACAGTCACCATGCGCACATTCCTCCATGGGAGTAATGTCTCAAAGAGTTTACGCTTTGATCATTCCCTGGAACACCAGTAGTAACTTCCGATGCACATCTGGAGCCATTCTGTAATCTGTGGACTATCAGAGTGTTGATGAAACACAGAAATTTCATCGGGATTGAATACAACAGTCACCATGCTCACTTTCCTCCATGGGAGTAATGTTTCAAACAGTCTACGCTTTGATCGTTCCCTGGAAGACCAGTAGTAGTTTCCGATGCACATCTGGTGAAATTCTGCAATCTGTGGAGTATCAGAGTGTTGATTTAACTAAGAAATTTCATTGGGATTGAATACAACAGACACCATGCGCACTTTCCTCCATGGGAGTATCCCTGAAACAGTCTACGCTTTAATCGTTCCCTGGAAGACCAGTAGTAGTTTCCGATGCACATCTGGCGGCATTCTGTAATCTGTGGACGATCAGAGTGTTGATGAAACACAGAAAATGCATCGGGATTGAATACAACAGTCACCATGCGCACTTTCCTCCATAGGAGTAATGTCTCTAACAGTCTACGCTTTGATCGTTCCCTGGAAGACCGGTAGTAAATTCCGATGCACATCTGGAGGCTTTCCCTAATTTGTGGACTATCAGAGTGTTGATAAAACACAGAAATTGCATCGGGATTGAATACAACAGTCACCATGCGCACTTTTCTCCATGGGAGTGATGTCTCAAAGAGTTTACGCTCTGATCGTTCCCTGGAAGACCAGTAGTAGTTTCCGATGCACATCTGGAGGCATTCTGTAATCTGTGGACTATCAGAGTGTTTATGAAACACAGAAATTGCATCGGGATTGAATACAACAGTCACCATGCGCACATTCCTCCATAAAAGTAATGTCTCAAACAGTCTACGCTTTGATCGTTCCCTGGAAGTCCAGTAGTAGTTTCCGATACACGTCTGGAGGCTTTCTGTAATCTGTGGACAATCAGAGTGTTGATGAAACACAGAAATTTCATCGGGATTGAATACAACAGTCACCATGCGCACTTTCCTGCATGGGAGTAACCCTGAAACAGATTACGCTTTAATCGTTCCCTGGAAGACCAGTAGTAGTTTCCGATGCACATCTGGCGGCATTCTGTAATCTGTGGACTATCAGAGTGTTGGTGAAACACAGAAATTGCATCGGGATTGAATACAACAGTCACCATGCGCACTTTCCTCCATGGGAGTAATGTCTCAAAGAGTTTACGCTTTGATCGTTCCCTGGAAACCAGTAGTAGTTTCGGATGCACATCTGGTGAAATTCTGCAATCTGTGGAGTATCAGAGTGTTGATGAAACTAAGAAATTTCATCGGGATTGAATACTTCAGTCACCATGCGCACTTTCCTCCATCGGAGTAACCCTGAAACAGATTACGCTTTAATCGTTCCCTGGAAGACCAGTAGTAGTTTCCGATGCACATCTGGCGGCATTCTGTAATCTGTGGACTATCAGAGTGTTGATGAAACACAGAAAATGCATCGGGATTGAATACATCAGTCACAATGCGCACTTTCCTCCATGGGAGTAATGTCTCTAACAGTCTACGCTTTGATCGTTCCTGGAAGACCAGTAGTAGTTTCCCATGCACATCTGGAGGCTTTCCCTAATTTGTGGACTATCTGAGTGTTGATGAAACACAGAAATTGCATCGGGATTGAATACAACATTCACCATGCGCACTTTCCTCCATGGGAGTAATGTCTCAAACAGTCTATGCTTTGATCGTTCCCTGGAAGACCAGTAGTAGTTACCGATGCACATCTGGAGGCATTCTGTAATCTGTGGACTATCAGATTGTTGACGAAACACAGAAATTTAATCGGAATTGAATACAACAGTCACCATGCGCACTTTCCTCCAGGGGAGTAATGTCTCTAACGGTCTACGCTTTGATCATTCCCTGGAAGACCAGTAGTAGTTTCCGATGCACATCTGGTGCCATTCTGTAATCTGTGGATTATCAGACTATTCATGAAACAGAGAAATTGCATCGGGATTGATTACAACAGTCACCACGCTACTTTCCTCCACGGGAGGTATGTCTCAAACAGTCTACGATTTGATCGTTCCCTGGAAGAAAAGTAATAGTTTCCGATGCACATCTGGTGGCATTCTGTAATCTGTGGACTATCGGAATGTTGATGAAACGCAGAAATTGCATCGGGAATGAATACAACAGTCACCATTCGCACTTTCCTCCATGGGAGAAATGTCTCTAACAGTCTACGCTTTGATCGTTCCCTGGAAGACCAGTAGAAGATTCCGATACACATCTGGAGGCATTCTGTAATCTGTGGTCTATCAGAGTGTTGATGAAACACAGAAATTGAATCGGAATTGAATACAACAGTCACCATGCGCACTTTCCTCAATGGGAGTAATGTCTCAAACAGTCTACGCTTAGATCGTTCCCCGGAACACCAGTAGTAGTTTCCGATGCACATCTGGTGGCATTCTGTAATGTGTGGACTATCAGACTGTTGATGAAACACAGAATTTGCATCGGGATTGAATACAACAGTCACCATGCGCACATTCCTCCATGGGAGTAACGTCTCAAAGAGTTTACGCTTTGATCGTTCCCTGGAACACCAGTAGTAACTTCCGATGCACGTCTGGAGCCATTCTGTAATCTGTGGACTATCAGAGTGTTGATGAAACACAGAAATTGCATAAGGATTGAATACAACCGTCACCATGCGCACATTCCTCCGTAAAAGCAAAGTCTCAAACAGTCTACGCTTTGAACGTTTCCTGGAAGACCAGTAGTAGTTTCCGATGCACATATGGCGGCATTCTGTAATCTGTGGACTATCAGAGTGTTGATGAAACACAGAATTTGCATCGGGATTGAATACAACAGTCACCATGCGCACATTCCTCCATGGGAGTAACGTCTCAAAGAGTTTACGCTTTGATCGTTCCCTGGAACACCAGTAGTAACTTCCGATGCACATCTGGAGGTATTCTGTAATCTGTGGACTATCAGAGTGTTTATGAATCACAGAAATTGCATCGGGATTGAATACAACAGTCACCATGCGCACATTCCTCCATAAAAGTAATGTCTCAAACAGTCTACGCTTTGATCGTTCCCTGGAAGACCAGTAGTAGTTTCCGATAAACGTCTGGAGGCTTTCTGTAATCTGTGGACAATCAGAGTGTTGATGAAACACAGATATTTCATCGGGATTGAATACAACAGTCACCATGCGCACTTTCCTCCATGGGAGTAATGTTTCAAACAGTCTACGCTTTAATAGTTCCCTGGAAGACCAGTAGTAGTTTCGGATGCACATCTGGTAAAATTCTGCAATCTGTGGAGTATCAGAGAGTTGATGAAACTAAGAAATTTCATCGGGATTGAATACAACAGTCACCATGCGCACTTACCTCCATGGGAGTAACCCTGAAACAGATTACGCTTTAATCGTTCCCTGGAAGACCAGTAGTAGTTTCCGATGCACATCTGGCGGCATTCTGTATTCTGCGGACTATCAGAGTGTTGATGAAACACAGAAAAAGCATCGGGATTGAATACAACAGTCACAATGCGCACTTTCCTCCATGGGAGTAATGTCTCTAACAGTCTACGCTTTGATCGTTCCTGGAAGACCAGTAGTAGTTTCCCATGCACATCTGGAGGCTTTCCCTAATTTGTGGACTATCTGAGTGTTGATGAAACACAGAAATTGCATCGGGATTGAATACAACATTCACCATGCGCACTTTCCTCCATGGGAGTAATGTCTCAAACAGTCTATGCTTTGATCGTTCCCTGGAAGACCAGTAGTAGTTACCGATGCACATCTGGAGGCATTCTGTAATCTGTGGACTATCAGAGTGTTGACGAAACACAGAAATTTAATCGGAATTGAATACAACAGTCACCATGCGCACTTTCCTCCAGGGGAGTAATGTCTCTAACGGTCTACGCTTTGATCATAACCTGGAAGAACAGTAGTAGTTATCGATGCACATCTGGAGGCATTCTGTAATCTGTGGACTATCAGAGTGTTGATGAAACACAGGAATTGCATCGGGATTGAAAACATCAGTCACCATGCGCACTTTCCTCCATAGGAGTAATGTCTCCAACAGTCTACGCTTTGATCATTCCCTGGAAGACCAGTAGTAGTTTCCGATGCACATCTGGTGCCATTCTGTAATCTGTGGATTATCAGACTATTCATGAAACAGAGAAATTGCATCGGGATTGATTACAACAGTCACCATGCTACTTTCCTCCACGGGAGGTATGTCTCAAACAGTCTACGATTTGATCGTTCCCTGGAAGAAACGTAATAGTTTCCGATGCACATCAGGTGGCATTCTGTAATCTGTGGACTATCGGAATGTTGATGAAACACAGAAATTGCATCGGGATTGAATACATCAGTCACCATTCGCACTTTCCTCCATGGGAGTAATGTCTCTAACAGTCTACGCTTAGATCGTTCCCCGGAACACCAGTAGTAGTTTCCGATGCACATCTGGTGGCATTCTGTAATCTGTGGACTATCAGAGTGTTGATGAAACACAGAATTTGCATCGGGATTAAATACAACAGTCACCATGCGCACTTTCCTCCATGGGAGTAATGACTCAAAGAGTTTACGCTTTGATCGTTCCCTGGAACACCAGTAGTAACTTCCGATGCACATCTGGAGGCTTACCGTAATCTGTGGACTATCAGAGTGTTGACGAAACACAGAAATTGCATCGGGATTGAATACAACAGTCACCATGCGCACATTCCTCCATGGGAGTAGTGTCTCAAAGAGTTTACGCTTTGATCGTTCCCTGGAACACCAGTAGTAACTTCCGATGCACATCTGGAGCCATTCTGTAATCTGTGGACTATCAGAGTGTTGATGAAACACAGAAATTTCATCGGGATTGAATACAACAGTCACCATGCTCACATTCCTACATGGGAGTAATGTTTCAAACAGTCTACGCTTTGATCGTTCCCTGGAAGACCAGTAGTAGTTTCCGATGCACATCTGGTGAAATTCTGCAATCTGTGGAGTATCAGAGTGTTGATTAAACTAAGAAATTTCATTGGGATTGAATACAACAGACACCATGCGCACTTTCCTCCATGGGAGTAACCCTGAAACAGTCTACGCTTTAATCGTTCCCTGGAAGACCAGTAGTAGTTTCCGATGCACATCTGGCGGCATTCTGTAATCTGTGGACGATCAGAGTGTTGATGAAACACAGAAAATGCATCGGGATTGAATACAACAGTCACCATGCGCACTTTCCTCCATAGGAGTAATGTCTCTAACAGTCTACGCTTTGATCGTTCCCTGGAAGACCGGTAGTAAATTCCGATGCACATCTGGAGGCTTTCCCTAATTTGTGGACTATCAGAGTGTTGATGAAACAAAGATATTGCATCGGGATTGAATACAACAGTCACCATGCGCACTTTCCTCAACGGGAGTAATGTCTCAAACAGTCTACGCTTAGATCGTTCCCCGGAACACCAGTAGTAGTTTCCGATGCACATCTGGTGGCATTCTGTAATCTGTGGACTATCAGAGTGTTGATGAAACACAGAAATTGCATCGGGATTGAATACAACAGTCACCATGCTCAGTTTCCTCCATGGGAGTAATGTCTCTAACAGTCTACGCTTTGATCGTTCCCTGGAAGACCAGTAGTAGTTTCCGATGCACATCTGGAGGCTTTTTGTAATTTGTGGAATATCAGAGTGTTGATGAAACACAGAAATTGCATCGGGATTGAATACAAAAGTCACCATGCGCACTTTCCTCCACGGGAGTAATGTATCAAACAGTCTACGCTTTGATCGTTCCCTGGAAGACCAGTAGTAGTTTCCGATGAACATCTGGAGGCATCCTGTAATCTGTGGACTATCAGAGTGTTGATGAAACACAGAAATTGCATCGGGATTGAATACAACAGTCACCATGCGCACTTTCCTCCTCGGGAGTAATGTCTCAAACAGTCAACGATTTGATCGTTCCCTGGAAGACCAGTAGTAGTTTCCATTGCACATCTCTAGGCATTCTGTAATCTGTACACTATCAGAGTGTTGATGAAACACAGATATTGCATCGGGATTGAATAAAACATTCAGCATGAGTACTTTCCTCCATGGGGTAATGTCTCTAAGAGTCTACGCTTTGATCGTTCCCTGGAAGACCAGTAGTAGTTTCCGATGCACATCTGGATGCTTTCTGTAATCTGTGGACTATCAGAGTGTTGATGAAACACAGAAATTGTATCGGGATTGAATATAACAGTCACCATGCGCTCATTCCTCCATAAAAGTAATGTCTCAAACAGTCTACGCTTTGATCGTTCGCTGGAAGACCAGTAGTAGTTTCCGATGCACGTCTGGAGGCTTCCTGTAATCTGTGGACTATCAGAGTGTTGATGAAACACAGAAATTGCATCGGGATTGAACACAACAGTCACCATGCGCACTTTCCTCCATAAAAGTAATGTCTCAAACAGTCTACGCTTTGATCGTTCCCTGGAAGACCAGTAGTAGTTTCCGATGCACGTCTGGAGGCTTTCTGTAATCTGTGGACAATCAGAGTGTTGATGAAACACCGAAATTTCATCGGGATTGAATACAACAGTCACCATGCGCACTTTCCTCCATGGGAGTAATGTTTCAAACAGTCTACGCTTCAATCGTTCCCTGGAAGACCAGTAGTAGTTTCCGATGCACATCTGGTGAAATTCTGCAATCTGTGGAGTATCAGAGTGTTGATTAAACTAAGAAATTTCATCGGGATTGAATACAACTGACACCATGCGCACTTTCCTCCATGGGAGTAACCCTGAAACAGTCTACGCTTTAATCGTTCCCTGGAAGACCAGTAGTAGTTTTCGATGCACATCTGGCGGCATTCTGTAATCTGTGGACTACCAGAGTGTTGATGAAACACAGAAAATGCATCGGGATTGAATACAACAGTCACAATGCGCACTTTCCTCCATGGGAGTAACCCTGAAACAGACTACGCTTTAATCGTTTCCTGGAAGACCAGTAGTAGTTTCCGATGCACATCTGGCGGCATTCTGTAATCTGTGGACTATCAGAGTGTTGATGAAACACAGAAAATGCATCGGGATTGAATACAACAGTCACAATGCGCACTTTCCTCCATGGGAGTAATGTCTCTAACAGTCTACGCTTTGATCGTTCCCTGGAAGACCAGTAGTAGTTTCCGATACACGTCTGGAGGCTTTCTGTAATCTGTGGACTATCAGAGTGTTGATGACACACAGAAATTGCATCGTGATTGAATACAACAGTCACCATGCGCACTTACCTCCATGGGAGTAATGTCTCTAACAGTCTACGCTTTGATCGTTCCCTGGAAGACCAGTAGAGCTTTCCGATGCACATCTGGAGGCTTTCCGTAAACTGTGGACTATCAGAGTGTTGATGAAGCACAGATATTGCATGGGGATAGAATACAACAGTCACCATGCGCACTTTCCTCCATGGGAGTAATGTCTCAAACAGTCTACTCTTTGATCGTTCCCTGGAAGACCAGTAGTAGTTTTCGATGCACATCTGGAGGCATTCTGTAAACTGTGGACTATCAGAGTGTTGATGAAACACAGAAATTGCATCGGGATTGAATACATCAGTCAGCATGCGCACTTTCCTTCATAGGAGTAATGTCTCCAACAGTCTACGCTTTGATCATTCCCTGGAAGACCAGTAGTAGTTTCCGATTCACATCTGGTGCCATTCTGTAATCTGTGGATTATCAGACTATTCATGAAACAGAGAAATTACATCGGGATTGATTACAACAGTCACCATGCGCACTTTCCTCCACGGGAGGTATGTCTCAAACAGTCTACGAGTTGATCGTTCCCTGGAACACAAGTAGTAACTTCCGATGCACATCTGGAGGCATTCTGTAATCTATGGACTATCAGAGTGTTGATGAAACACAGAATTTGAATCGGGATTGAATACAACAGTCACCATGCGCACATTCCTCCATGGGAGTAATGTCTCAAAGAGTTTACGCTTTGATCGTTCCCTGGAACACCAGTAGTAACTTCCGATGCACATCTGGAGCCATTCTGTAATCTGTGGACTATCAGAGTGTTGATGGAACACAGACATTGCATCGGGATTGACTACAACAGTCACCATGCGCACATTCCTCCATAAAAGCAATGTCTCAAACAGTCTACGCTTTGATCGTTTCCTGGAAGACCAGTAGTAGTTTCCGATGCACATCTGGCGGCATTCTGTAACCTGTGGACTATCAGAGTGTTGGTGAAACACAGAAATTGCATCGGGATTGAATACAACAGTCACCATGCGCACTTTCCTCCATGGGAGTAATGTCTCAAAGAGTTTACGCTTTGATCGTACCCTGGAACACCAGTAGTAACTTCCGATGCACATCTGGAGGCATTCTGTAATCTGTGGACTATCAGAGTGTTTATGAAACACAGAAATTGCATCGGGATTGAATACAACAGTCACCATGCGCACATTCCTCCATAAAAGTAATGTCTCAAACAGTCTACGCTTTGATCGTTCCCTGGAAGACCAGTAGTAGTTTCCGATACACGTCTGGAGGCTTTCTGTAATCTGTGGACAATCAGAGTGTTGATGAAACACAGAAATTTCATCGGGATTGAATACAACAGTCACCATGCGCACTTTCCTCCATGGGAGTAATGTTTCAAACAGTCTACGCTTTGATCGTTCCCTGGAAGACCAGTAGTAGTTTCGGATGCACATCTGGTGAAATTCTGCAATCTGTGGAGTATCAGAGAGTTGATGAAACTAAGAAATTTCATCGGGATTGAATACAACAGTCACCATGCGCACTTTCCTCCATGGGAGTAACCCTGAAACAGATTACGCTTTAATCGTTCCCTGGAAGACCAGTAGTAGTTTCCGATGCACATCTGGCGGCATTCTGTAATCTGTGGACTATCAGAGTGTTGATGAAACACAGAAAATGCATCGGGATTGAATACAACAGTCACAATGCGCACTTTCCTCCATGGCAGTAATGTCTCTAACAGTCTACGCTTTGATCGTTATCTGGAAGACCAGTAGTAGTTTCCGATGCACATCTGGAGGCTTTCCCTAATTTGTGGACTATCTGAGTGTTGATGAAACACAGATATATTATCGGGATTGAATACAACATTCACCATGCGCACTTTCCTCCATGGGAGTAATGTCTCAAACAGTCTATGCTTTGATCGTTCCCTGGAAGACCAGTAGTAGTTACCGATGCACATCTGGAGGCATTCTGTAATCTGTGGACTATCAGAGTGTTGATGAAACACAGAAATTTAATCGGAATTGAATACATCAGTCACCATGCGCACTTTCCTCCATAGGAGTAATGTCTCCAACAGTCTACGCTTTGATTATTCCCTGGAAGACCAGTAGTAGTTTCCGATGCACATCTGGTGCCATTCTGTAATCTGTGGATTATCAGACTATTCATGAAACAGAGAAATTGAATCGGGATTGATTACAACAGTCACCATGCGCACTTTCCTCCATGGGAGTAATGTCTCAAACAGTCTATGCTTTGATCGTTCCCTGGAAGACCAGTAGTAGATTCCGATGTACATCTCGAGGCATTCTGTAATCTGTGGTCTATCAGAGTGTTGATGAAACACAGAAATTGAATTGGAATTGAATACAACAGTCACCATGCGCACTTTCCTCCATGGGAGTAATGTCTCAAACAGTCTACGCTTTGATCGTTCCCTGGAAGACCAGTAGTAGTTTCCGATGCACATCCGGTGGCATTCTCTAATCTGTGGACTATCAGAGTGTTGATGAAACACAGAATCTGAATCGGAATTGAATACAACAGTCACCATGCGCACTTTCCTCCATGGGAGTAATGTCCCAAACAGTCTACGCTTTGATCGTTCCCTGGAAGACCAGCAGTAGTTTCCGATGCACATCTGGTGGCATTCTGTAATCTGTAGACTATCAGAGTGTTGATGAAACACAGTAATTGCATCGGGATTGAATACAACAGTCACCATGCGCACATTCCTCCACGGGAGTAATGTCTCAAACAGTCTACGCTTTGATCGGTCCCTGGAAGACCATAAGTAGTTTCTGATGCACATCTGGTGGCATTCTGTAATTTGTGGACAATCAGAGTGTTCATGAAACACAGATATTGAATCGGAATTGAATACAACTGTCACCATGCGCACTTTCCTCCACGAGAGTAATGTCTCAAACAGTCTATGCTTTGATCGTTCCCTGGAAGACCAGTAGCAGTTTCCGATGCACATCTGGCGGCATTCTGTAAACTGTGGACTATTAGAGTGTTGATGAAACACAGAAATTGCATCGATATTGAATACAACAGTCACCATGCGCACTTTCCTCCACGGTAGTAATGTCTCAAACAGTCTACGCTTTGATCGTTCCTGGAAGACCAGTAGTAGTTTCCGATGCACATCTGGAGGCATTCTGTAATCTGTGGACTATCAGAGTGTTGATGAAACACAGAAATTGCATCGGGATTGAATACAACAGTCACCATGCGCACATTCCTCCATAAAAGTAATGTCTCAAACAGTCTACGCTTTGATCGTTCCCTGGAAGACCAGTAGTAGTTTCCGATGCACATCTGGAGGCTTTCTGTAATCTGTGGACTATCAGAGTGTTGATGAAACACAGAAATTGTATCGGGATTTAATACAACAGTCACAAGTCACCATGCGCACTTTCCTCCATGGGAGTAATGTCCCAAACAGTCTACGCTTTGATCGTTCCTGGAAGACCAGTAGTAGTTTCCGATGCACATCTGGAGGCATTCTGTAATCTGTGGACTATCAGAGTGTTGATGAAACACAGAAATTGCATCGGGATTGAATACAACAGTCACCATGCGCACATTCCTCCATAAAAGTAATGTCTCAAACAGTCTACGCTTTGATCGTTCCCTGGAAGACCAGTAGTAGTTTCCGATGCACATCTGGAGGCTTTCTGTAATCTGTGGACTATCAGAGTGTTGATGAAACACAGAAATTGTATCGGGATTTAATACAACAGTCACAAGTCACCATGCGCACTTTCCTCCATGGGAGTAATGTCTCAAACAATCTACTCTTTGATCGTTCCCTGGAAGACCAGTAGTAGTTTCCTTTGCACATCTGGAGGCATTCTGTAATCTGTTGACTATCAGAGTGTTGATGAAACACAGAAATTGCATCGGGATTGAATACAACAGTCACCATGCGCACATTCCTCCATAAAAGTAATGTCTCAAACAGTTTACGCTTTGATCGTTCCCTGGAGGACCAGTAGTAATTTCCGATGCACATCTGGAGGCTTTCTGTAATCTGTGGACTATCAGAGTGTTGATGAAACACAGAAATTGCATCGATATTGAATACAACAGTCACCATGCGCACTTTCCACCACGGTAGTAATGTCTCAAACAGTCTACGCTTTGATCGTTCCTGGAAGACCAGTAGTAGTTTCCGATGCACATCTGGAGGCATTCTGTAATCTGTTGACTATCAGAGTGTTGATGAAACACAGAAATTGCATCGGGATTGAATACAACAGTCACCATGCGCACATTCCTCCATAAAAGTAATGTCTCAAACAGTCTACGCTTTGATCGTTCCCTGGAGGACCAGTAGTAGTTTCCGATGCACATCTGGAGGCTTTCTGTAATCTGTGGATTATCAGAGTGTTGATGAAATATAGAAATTGCATCTGGAATGAATACAACAGTCACCATGCGCACTTTCCTCCATGGGAGTAATGTCTCTAACAGTCTACGCTTTGATCGTTCCCTGGAACACCAGTAGTAGTTTCCGATGCACATCTGGAGGCATTCTGTAATCTGTGGAATATCAGAGTGTTGATGAAACTAAGAAATTGCATCGGGATTGAATACAACAGTCACCATGCGCACTTTCCTCCACGGGAGTAATGTCTCAAACAGTCTACGCTTTGATCGTTCCCTGGAAGACCAGTAGTAGTTTCCGATGCACATCTGGCGGCATTCTGTAAACTGTGGACTATTAGAGTGTTGATGAAACACAGAAATTGCATCGATATTGAATACAACAGTCATCATGCGCACTTTCCTCCACGGTAGTAATGTCTCAAACAGTCTACGCTTTGATCGTTCCTGGAAGACCAGTAGTAGTTTCCGATGCACATCTGGAGGCATTCTGTAATCTGTGGACTATCAGAGTGTTGATGAAACACAGAAATTGCATCGGGATTGAATACAACAGTCACCATGCGCACATTCCTCCATAAAAGTAATGTCTCAAACAGTCTACGCTTTGATCGTTCCCTGGAAGACCAGTAGTAGTTTCCGATGCACATCTGGAGGCTTTCTGTAATCTGTGGACAATCAGAGTGTTGATGAAACACAGAAATTGTATCGGGATTTAATACAACAGTCACAAGTCACCATGCGCACTTTCCTCCATGGGAGTAATGTCTCAAACAGTCTACTCTTTGATCGTTCCCTGGAAGACCAGTAGTAGTTTCCTTTGCACATCTGGAGGCATTCTGTAATCTGTTGACTATCAGAGTGTTGATGAAACACAGAAATTGCATCGGGATTGAATACAAGAGTCACCATGCGCACATTCCTCCATAAAAGTAATGTCTCAAACAGTCTACGCTTTGATCGTTCCCTGGAGGACCAGTAGTAATTTCCGATGCACATCTGGAGGCTTTCTGTAATCTGTGGACTATCAGAGTGTTGATGAAACACAGAAATTGCATCGATATTGAATACAACAGTCACCATGCGCACTTTCCACCACGGTAGTAATGTCTCAAACAGTCTACGCTTTGATCGTTCCTGGAAGACCAGTAGTTGTTTCCGATGCACATCTGGAGGCATTCTGTAATCTGTTGACTATCAGAGTGTTCATGAAACACAGATATTGAATCGGAATTGAATACAACTGTCACCATGCGCACTTTCCTCCACGGGAGTAATGTCTCAAACAGTCTATGCTTTGATCGTTCCCTGGAAGACCAGTAGTAGTTTCCGATGCACATCTGGCGGCATTCTGTAAACTGTGGACTATTAGAGTGTTGATGAAACACAGAAATTGCATCGATATTGAATACAACAGTCACCATGCGCACTTTCCTCCACGGTAATAATGTCTCAAACAGTCTACGCTTTGATCGTTCCTGGAAGACCAGTAGTAGTTTCCGATGCACATCTGGAGGTTTTCTGTAATCTGTGGACTATCAGAGTGTTGATGAAACACAGAAATTGCATCGGGATTGAATACAACAGTCACCATGCGCACATTCCTCCATAAAAGTAATGTCTCAAACAGTCTACGCTTTGATCGTTCCCTGGAAGACCAGTAGTAGTTTCCGATGCACATCTGGAGGCTTTCTGTAATCTGTGGACTATCAGAGTGTTGATGAAACACAGAAATTGTATCGGGATTTAATACAACAGTCACAAGTCACCATGCGAACTTTCCTCCATGGGAGTAATGTCTCAAACAGTCTACTCTTTGATCGTTCCCTGGAAGACCAGTAGTAGTTTCCTTTGCACATCTGGAGGCATTCTGTAATCTGTTGACTATCAGAGTGTTGATGAAACACAGAAATTGCATCGGGATTGAATACAACAGTCACCATGCGCACATTCCTCCATAAAAGTAATGTCTCAAACAGTTTACGCTTTGATCGTTCCCTGGAGGACCAGTAGTAATTTCCGATGCACATCTGGAGGCTTTCTGTAATCTGTGGACTATCAGAGTGTTGATGAAACACAGAAATTGCATCGATATTGAATACAACAGTCACCATGCGCACTTTCCACCACGGTAGTAATGTCTCAAACAGTCTACGCTTTGATCGTTCCTGGAAGACCAGTAGTAGTTTCCGATGCACATCTGGAGGCATTCTGTAATCTGTTGACTATCAGAGTGTTGATGAAACACAGAAATTGCATCGGGATTGAATACAACAGTCACCATGCGCACATTCCTCCATAAAAGTAATGTCTCAAACAGTCTATGCTTTGATCGTTCCCTGGAGGACCAGTAGTAGTTTCCGATGCACATCTGGAGGCTTTCTGTAATCTGTGGATTATCAGAGTGTTGATGAAACATAGAAATTGCATCTGGAATGAATACAACAGTCACCATGCGCACTTTCCTCCATGGGAGTAATGTCTCTAACAGTCTACGCTTTGATCGTTCCCTGGAACACCAGTAGTAGTTTCCGATGCACATCTGGAGGCATTCTGTAATCTGTGGAATATCAGAGTGTTGATGAAACTAAGAAATTGCATCGGGATTGAATACAACAGTCACCATGCGCACTTTCCTCCAGGGGAGTAATGTCTCAAACAGTCTACGCTTTGATCGTTCCCTGGAAGACCAGTAGTAGTTTCCGATGCACATCTGGCGGCATTCTGTAAACTGTGGACTATTAGAGTGTTGATGAAACACAGAAATTGCATCGATATTGAATACAACAGTCACCATGCGCACTTTCCTCCACGGTAGTAATGTCTCAAACAGTCTACGCTTTGATCGTTCCTGGAAGACCAGTAGTAGTTTCCGATGCACATCTGGAGGCATTCTGTAATCTGTGGACTATCAGAGTGTTGATGAAACACAGAAATTGCATCGGGATTGAATACAACAGTCACCATGCGCACATTCCTCCATAAAAGTAATGTCTCAAACAGGCTACGCTTTGATCGTTCCCTGGAAGACCAGTAGTAGTTTCCGATGCACATCTGGAGGCTTTCTGTAATCTGTGGACTATCAGAGTGTTGATGAAACACAGAAATTGTATCGGGATTTAATACAACAGTCACAAGTCACCATGCGCACTTTCCTCCATGGGAGTAATGTCTCAAACAGTCTACTCTTTGATCGTTCCCTGGAAGACCAGTAGTAGTTTCCTTTGCACATCTGGAGGCATTCTGTAATCTGTTGACTATCAGAGTGTTGATGAAACACAGAAATTGCATCGGGATTGAATACAACAGTCACCATGCGCACATTCCTCCATAAAAGTAATGTCTCAAACAGTCTACGCTTTGATCGTTCCCTGGAGGACCAGTAGTAATTTCCGATGCACATCTGGAGGCTTTCTGTAATCTGTGGACTATCAGAGTGTTGATGAAACACAGAAATTGCATCGATATTGAATACAACAGTCACCATGCGCACTTTCCACCACGGTAGTAATGTCTCAATTAGTCTACGCTTTGATCGTTCCTGGAAGACCAGTAGTTGTTTCCGATGCACATCTGGAGGCATTCTGTAATCTGTTGACTATCAGAGTGTTGATGAAACACAGAAATTGCATCGGGATTGAATACAACAGTCACTATGCGCACATTCCTCCATAAAAGTAATGTCTCAAACAGTCTACGCTTTGATCGTTCCTTGGAGGACCAGTAGTAGTTTCCGATGCACATCTGGAGGCTTTCTGTAATCTGTGGATTATCAGAGTGTTGATGAAACATAGAAATTGCATCTGGAATGAATACAACAGTCACCATGCGCACTTTCCTCCATGGGAGTAATGTCTCTAACAGTCTACGCTTTGATCGTTCCCTGGAACACCAGTAGTAGTTTCCGATGCACATCTGGAGGCATTCTGTAATCTGTGGAATATCAGAGTGTTGATGAAACTAAGAAATTGCATCGGGATTGAATACAACAGTCACCATGCGCACTTTCCTCCACGGGAGTAATGTCTCAAACAGTCTACGCTTTGATCGTTCCCTGGAAGACCAGTAGTAGTTTCCGATGGACATCTGGTGGCATTCTGTAATCTGTAGACTATCAGAGTGTTGATGAAACACAGACATTGCATCGGGAAATAATACAACAGTCACCATGCGCACTTTCCTCCATGGGAGTAATGTCTCTAACAGTCTACGCTTTGATCGTTCCCTGGAAGACCAGTAGAAGTTTCCGATGCACATCTGTTGGTATTCTGTAGTCTGTGGACTCTCAGAGTGTTGACGAAACACAGAAATTGCATCGGGATTGAATACAACAGTCACCATGCGCACTTTCCTGAATGGGAGTAATGTCTCAAACAGTCTACGCTTTGATCGATCCCTGGAAGACCAGTAGTGGTTTCCGATGCACATCTGGAGGCATTCTGTAATCTGTGGACTATCAGAGTGTAGATGAAACACAGAAATAGCATCGGGATTGAATACAACAGTCACCATGCGCACTTTCCTCCACGGGAGTAATGTCTCAAACAGTCTACGTTTTGATCGTTCCCCGGAAGACCAGTAGAAGTTTCCGATGCACATCTGGAGGCTTTCTGTAATCTGTGGACTATCAGAGTGTTGATGAAACATAGAATTTGCATCGGGATTGAATAAACCAGTCACCATGCGCACTTTCCTCCATGGGAGTAATGTCTCAAACAGTCTACGCTTTGATCGTTCCCTGGAAGACCAGTAGTAGTTCCCGATGCACATCTGGAGGCATTCTGTAATCTGTGGAGTATGAGAGTGTTGATGAAACTAAGAAATTGCATCGGGATTGAATACAACAGTCACCATGCGCACTTTCCTCCATGGGAGTAATGTCTCAAACAGTCTACGCTTTGATCGTTCCCTGGAAGACCAGTAGTAGTTTCCGATGCACATCTGGAGGCTTTCATTAATTTGTGGACTATCAGAGTGTTGTTGAAACACAGAAATTACATCGGGATTGAATACAACAGTCACCATGCGCACTTTCCTCCATGGGAGTAATGTCTCAAACAGTCTACGCTTTGATCGTTCCCTGGAAGACCAGTAGTGGTTTCCGATGTACATCTGGAGGCATTCTGTAATCTGTGGACTATGAGAGTGTTGATGAAATACAGAAATTGCATCGCGATTGAATACAACAGTCACCATGCGCACTTTCCTTCTTGGGAGTAATGTCTCAAACAGTCTACGCTTTGATCGTTCCCTGGAAGACCAGCAGTAGTTTCCGATGAACATCTGGAGGGATTCTGTAATCTGTGGACTATCAGAGTGTTGATGAAACACAGAAAATGCATCGGGATTGAATACAACAGTCACCATGTGCACTTTCCTCCATGGGAGTAATGTCTCAAAGAGTTTACGATTTGATCGTTCCCTGGAAGACTAGTAGTAGTTTCCGATGCACATCTGGAGGCATTCTGTAATCTGTGGACTATCAGAGTGTTGATGAAACACAGAAATAGCATCGGGATTGAATACAACAGTCACCATGCGCACTTTCCTCCATGGGAGTAATGTCTCAAACAGTCTACGCTTTGATCGTTCCCTGGAAGACCAGTAGTGGTTTCCGATGCACATCTGGTGGCATTCTGTAATCTGTGGACTATCAACATGTTGATGAAACACAGAAATTGCATCGGGATTGAATACAACAGTCACCATGCGCACTTTCCTTCTTGGGAGTAATGTCTCAAACAGTCTACGCCTTGATCGTTCCCTGGAAGACCAGCAGTAGTTTCCGATGAACATCTGGAGGCATTCTGTAATCTGTGGACTATCAGAGAGTAGATAAAACACAGAAATTGCATCGGGAATGAATACAAAAGTCATTATGCTCACATTCCTCCATGGGAGTAATGTCTCTAACAGCTTACGCTTTGATCGTACCCTGGAAGACCAGTAGTAGTTTCCGATGCACATCTGGATGCTTTCTGTAATCTGTAGACTATCAGAATGTTGATGAAACACAGAAATTGCATCGGGATTGAATACAACAGTCTCCATGAGCGGTTTCCTAAATGGGAGTAATGTGTCAAACAGTCTACGCTTTGATCGTTCCCTGGAAGACCAGTAGTAGTTTCCGATGCACATCTGGAGGCATTCTGTAATCTGTGGACTATCAGAGTGCTGATGAAACACAGAAATAGCATCGGGATTGAATACAACAGTCACCATGCGCACTTTCCACCATGGGAGTAATGTCTCAAACAGTCTACGCTTTGATCGTTCCCTGGAAGACCAGTAGTGGTTTCCGATGCACATCTGGAGGCATTCTGTAATCTGTGGACTATCAACATGTTGATGAAACACAGAAATTGCATCGGGATTGAATACAACAGTCACCATGCGCACTTTCCTTCTTGGGAATAATGTCTCAAACAGTCTACGCCTTGATCGTTCCCTGGAAGACCAGCAGTAGTTTCCGATGAACATCTGGAGGCATTCTGTAATCTGTGGACAATCAGAGTGTAGATAAAACACAGAATTTGCATCGGGATTGAATACAACAGTCTCCATGAGCAGTTTCCTAAATGGGAGTAATGTCTCATACAGTTTAAGCTTCGATCGTTCCCTGGAAGACCAGTAGTAGTTTCCGATGCACATCTGGTGGCATTCTGTAATCTGTGGACTATCAGAGTGTTGATGAAACACAGAAATTGCATCGAGATTAAATACAACAGTCACCATCCGCACTGTCCTCCATGGGAGTAAGGCCTGAAACAGTCTACGCTTTGATTGTCCCCTGGAAGACCAGTAGTAGTTTCCGATGCACATCTGGTGGCATTCTGTAATCTGTGGCGTATCAGAGTGTTGATTAAAAACAGATATTGCATCGGGATTGAATACAACAGTCACTATGCACACTTTCCTCCACGGGAGCAATGTCGTAAACAGTCTACGCTTTGATCGTTCCTGGAAGACCAGTAGTAGTTTCCGATGCACGTCTGGTGGCATTCTGTAATCTGTGGACTATCAGAGTGTTGGTGAAACACAGAAATTGCATCGGGATTGAATACAACAGTCACCATGCGCACTTTCCTCCATAAATGAAATGTCTCAAAAAGTCTACGCTTCGATCGTCCCCTGGAAGACCAGTAGTAGTTTCCGATGCACATCTGGAGGCTTTCATTAATTTGTGGACTATCAGAGTGTTGTTGAAACACAGAAATTACATCGGGATTGAATACAACAGTCACCATGCGCACATTCCTCCATGGGAGTAATGTCTCAAACAGTCTACGCTTTGATCGTTCCCTGGAAGACCAGTAGTGGTTTCCGATCTGGAGGCATTCTGTAATCTGTGGACTATGAGAGTGTTGATGAAATACAGAAATTGCATCGCGATTGAATACAACAGTCACCATGCGCACTTTCCTTCTTGGGAGTAATGTCTCAAACAGTCTACGCTTTGATCGTTCCCTGGAAGACCAGCAGTAGTTTCCGATGAACATCTGGAGGCATTCTGTAATCTGTGGACTATCAGAGTGTTGATGAAACACAGAAAATGCATCGGGATTGAATACAACAGTCACCATGTGCACTTTCCTATATGGGAGTAATGTCTCAAAGAGTTTACGATTTGATCGTTCCCTGGAAGACCAGTAGTAGTTTCCGATGCACATCTGGAGGCATTCTGTAATCTGTGGACTATCAGAGTGTTGATGAAACACAGAAATAGCATCGGGATTGAATACAACAGTCACCATGCGCACTTTCCTCCATGGGAGTAATGTCTCAAACAGTCTACGATTTGATCGTTCCCTGGAAGACCAGTAGTGGTTTCCGATGCACATCTGGAGGCAATCTGTAATCTGTGGACTATCAACATGTTGATGAAACACAGAAATTGCATCGGGATTGAATACAACAGTCACCATGCGCACTTTTCTTCTTGGGAGTAATGTCTCAAACAGTCTACGCTTTGATCGTTCCCTGGAAGACCAGCAGTAGTTTCCGATGAACATCTGGAGGCATTCTGTAATCTGTGGACTATCAGAGTGTAGATAAAACACAGAAATTGCATCGGGATTGAATACAACAGTCTCCATGAGCAGTTTCCTAAATGGGAGTAATGTCTCAAACAGTTTAAGCTTCGATCGTTCCCTGGAAGACCAGTAGTAGTTTCCGATGCACATCTGGTGGCATTCTGTAATCTGTGGACTATCAGAGTGTTGATGAAACACAGAAATTGCATCGAGATTAAATACAACAGTCACCATCCGCACTTTCCTCCATGGGAGTAAGGCCTGAAACAGTCTACGCTTTGATCGTTCCCTGGAAGACCAGTAGTAGTTTCCGATGCACATCTGGTAGCATTCTGTAATCTGTGGACTATCAGAGTGTTGATGAAACACAGAAATTGCATCTGGATTGAATACAAGAGTCACCATGCGCACTTTCCTCCACGGGAGTAATGTCTCAAACAGTCTACGCATTGATCGTCCCCTGGAAGACCAGTAGTAGTTTCCGATGCACATCTGGTGGCATTCTGTAATCTGTGGCGTATCAGAGTGTTGATTAAAAACAGAAATTGCATCGGGATTGAATACAACAGTCACCATGCGCACTTTCCTTCATGGGAATAATGTCTCAAAGAGTCTACGCTTTGATCGTTCCCAGGAAGACCAGTAGTAGTTTCCGATACACATCTGAAAGCATTCTGTAATCTGTGGACTATCAGAGTGATGATGAAACACAGAAATAGCATCGGGATTGAATACAACAGTCACCATGCGCACTTTCCTCCATGGGAGTAATGTCTCAAAGAGTTTACGATTTGATCGTTCCCTGGAAGACTAGTAGTAGTTTCCGATGCACATCTGGAGGCATTCTGTAATCTGTGGACTATCAGAGTGTTGATGAAACACAGAAATAGCATCAGGATTGAATACAACAGTCACCATGCGCACTTTCCTCCATGGGAGTAATGTCTCAAACAGTCTACGCTTTGATCGTTCCCTGGAAGACCAGTAGTGGTTTCCGATGCACATCTGGAGGCATTCTGTAATCTGTGGACTATCAACATGTTGATGAAACACAGAAATTGCATCGGGATTGAATACAACAGTCACCATGCGCACTTTCCTTCTTGGGAGTAATGTCTCAAACAGTCTACGCCTTGATCGTTCCCTGGAAGACCAGCAGTAGTTTCCGATGAACATCTGGAGGCATTCTGTAATCTGTGGCCTATCAGAGAGTAGATAAAACACAGAAATTGCATCGGGAATGAATACAAAAGTCACTATGCTCACATTCCTCCATGGGAGTAATGTCTCTAACAGCTTACGCTTTGATCGTACCCTGGAAGACCAGTAGTAGTTTCCGATGCACATCTGGATGCTTTCTGTAATCTGTAGACTATCAGAATGTTGATGAAACACAGAAATTGCATCGGGATTGAATACAACAGTCTCCATGAGCGGTTTCCTAAATGGGAGTAATGTGTCAAAGAGTCTACGCTTTGATCGTTCCCTGGAAGACCAGTAGTAGTTTCCGATGCACATCTGGAGGCATTCTGTAATCTGTGGACTATCAGAGTGCTGATGAAACACAGAAATAGCATCGGGATTGAATACAACAGTCACCATGCGCACTTTCCACCATGGGAGTAATGTCTCAAACAGTCTACGCTTTGATCGTTCCCTGGAAGACCAGTAGTGGTTTCCGATGCACATCTGGAGGCATTCTGTAATCTGTGGACTATCAACATGTTGATGAAACACAGAAATTGCATCGGGATTGAATACAACAGTCACCATGCGCACTTTCCTTCTTGGGAGTAATGTCTCAAACAGTCTACGCCTTGATCGTTCCCTGGAAGACCAGCAGTAGTTTCCGATGAACATCTGGAGGCATTCTGTAATCTGTGGACTATCAGAGTGTAGATAAAACACAGAAATTGCATCGGGATTGAATACAACAGTCTCCATGAGCAGTTTCCTAAATGGGAGTAATGTCTCAAACAGTTTAAGCTTCGATCGTTCCCTGGAAGACCAGTAGTAGTTTCCGATGCACATCTGGTGGCATTCTGTAATCTGTGGACTATCAGAGTGTTGATGAAACACAGAAATTGCATCGAGATTAAATACAACAGTCACCATCCACACTTTCCTCCATGGGAGTAAGGCCTCAAACAGTCTACGCTTTGATCGTTCCCTGGAAGACCAGTAGTAGTTTCCGATGCACATCTGGTAGCATTCTGTAATCTGTGGACTATCAGAGTGTTGATGAAACACAGAAATTGCATCGGGATTGAATACAAGAGTCACCATGCGCACTTTCCTCCACGGGAGTAATGTCTCAAACAGTCTACGCATTGATCGTCCCCTGGAAGACCAGTAGTAGTTTCCGATGCACATCTGGTGGCATTCTGTAATCTGTGGCGTATCAGAGTGTTGATTAAAAACAGAAATTGCATCGGGATTGAATACAACAGTCACCATGCGCACTTTCCTTCATGGGAATAATGTCTCAAAGAGTCTACGCTTTGATCGTTCCCAGGAAGACCAGTAGTAGTTTCCGATACACATCTGAAAGCATTCTGTAATCTGTGGACTATCAGAGTGATGATGAAACACAGAAATTGCATCGGGATTAAATACAACAGTCACCATCCGCACTTTCCTCCATGGGAGTAAGGTCTGAAACAGTCTACGCTTTGATCGTTCCCTGGAAGACCAGTAGTAGTTTCCGATGCACATCTGGTGGCATTCTGTAATCTGTGGACTATCGGAGTGTTGATGAAACACAGAAAATGAATCGGGATTGAATACAACAGCCACCATGTGAACTTTCCTCCATGGGAGTAATGTCTCAAAGAGTTTACGATTTGATCGTTCCCTGGAAGACCAGTAGTAGTTTCCGATGCACATCTGGAGGCATTCTGTAATCTGTGGACTATCAGAGTGTTGATGAAACACAGAAATAGCATCGGGATTGAATACAACAGTCACCATGCGCACTTTCCTCCATGGGAGTAATGTCTCAAACAGTCTACGCTTTGATCGTTCCCTGGAAGACCAGTAGTGGTTTCCGATGCACATCTGTAGGCATTCTGTAATCTGTGGACTATCAGCATGTTGATGAAACACAGAAATTGCATCGGGATTGAATACAACAGTCACCATGCGCACTTTCCTTCTTGGGAGTAATGTCTCAAACAGTCTACGCCTTGATCGTTCCCTGGAAGACCAGCAGTAGTTTCCGATGAACATCTGGAGGCATTCTGTAATCTGTGGACTATCAGAGTGTAGATAAAACACAGAAACTGCATCGGGAATGAATACAAAAGTCACCATGCGCACATTCCTCCATGGGAGTAATGTCTCTAACAGCTTACGCTTTGATCGTTCCTTGGAAGACCAGTAGTAGTTTCCGATGCTCATCTGGATGCTTTCTGTAATCTGTGGACTATCAGAATGTTGATGAAACACAGAAATTGCATCTGGATTGAATACAACAGTCTCCATGAGCAGTTTCCTAAATGGGAGTAATGTCTCAAACAGTTTAAGCTTCGATCGTTCCCTGGAAGACCAGTAGTAGTTTCCGATGCACATCTGGTGGCATTCTGTAATCTGTGGACTATCAGAGTGTTGATGAAACACAGAAATTGCATCGAGATTAAATACAACAGTCACCTTCCGCACTTTCCTCCATGGGAGTAAGGCCTGAAACAGTCTACGCTTTGATCGTTCCCTGGAAGACCAGTAGTAGTTTCCGATGCACATCTGGTAGCATTCTGTAATCTGTGGACTATCAGAGTGTTGATGAAACACAGAAATTGCATCGGGATTGAATACAAGAGTCACCATGCGCACTTTCCTCCACGGGAGTAATGTCTCAAACAGTTTACGCATTGATCGTCCCCTGGAAGACCAGTAGTAGTTTCCGATGCACATCTGGTGGCATTCTGTAATCTGTGGCGTATCAGAGTGTTGATTAAAAACAGAAATTGCATCGGGATTGAATACAACAGTCACCATGCGCACTTTCCTTCATGGGAATAATGTCTCAAAGACTCTACGCTTTGATCGTTCCCAGGAAGACCAGTAGTAGTTTCCGATACACATCTGAAAGCATTCTGTAATCTGTGGACTATCAGAGTGATGATGAAACACAGAAATTGCATCGGGATTAAATACAACAGTCACCATCCGCACTTTCCTCCATGGCAGTAAGGTCTGAAACAGTCTACGCTTTGATCGTTCCCTGGAAGACCAGTAGTAGTTTCCGATGCACATCTGGTGGCATTCTGTAATCTGTGGACTATCGGAGTGTTGATGAAACACAGAAAATGCATCGGGATTGAATACAACAGCCACCATGTGAACTTTCCTCCATGGGAGTAATGTCTCAAAGAGTTTACGATTTGATCGTTCCCTGGAAGACCAGTAGTAGTTTCCGATGCACATCTGGAGGCATTCTGTAATCTGTGGACTATCAGAGTGTTGATGAAACACAGAAATAGCATCGGAATTGAATACAACAGTCACCATGCGCACTTTCCTCCATGGGAGTGATGTCTCAAACAGTCTACGCTTTGATCGTTCCCTGGAAGACCAGTAGTGGTTTCCGATGCACATCTGGAGGCATTCTGTAATCTGTGGACTATCAGCAAGTTGATGAAACACAGAAATTGCATCGGGATTGAATACAACAGTCACCATGCGCACTTTCCTTCTTGGGAGTAATGTCTCAAACAGTCTACGCCTTGATCGTTCCCTGGAAGACCAGCAGTAGTTTCCGATGAACATCTGGAGGCATTCTGTAATCTGTGGACTATCAGAGTGTAGATAAAACACAGAAACTGCATCGGGAATGAATACAAAAGTCACCATGCGCACATTCCTCCATGGGAGTAATGTCTCTAACAGCTTACGCTTTGATCGTTCCTTGGAAGACCAGTAGTAGTTTCCGATGCTCATCTGGATGCTTTCTGTAATCTGTGGACTATCAGAATGTTGATGAAACACAGAAATTGCATCGGGATTGAATACAACAGTCTCCATGAGCAGTTTCCTAAATAGGAGTTATGTGTCAAACAGTCTACGCTTTGATCGTTCCCTGGAAGACCAGTAGTAGTTTCCGATGCACATCTGGTGGCATTCTGTAATGTGTGGACTATCAGAGTGTTGGTGAAACACAGAAATTGCATCGGGATTGTATACAACAGTCACCATTCGCACTTTCCTAAATAAAAGAAATGTCTCAAACAGTCTACGCTTTGATCGTTCCCTGGAAGACCAGTAGTAGTTTCCGATGCACATCTGGTGGCATTCTGTAATCTGTGGACTAACAGAGTGTTGATGAAACACAGAAATTGCCTCGGGATTGAATACAACAGTCACCATTTGCAGTTTCCTCCATGGGAGTAATGCCTCAAAGCGTTTACGATTTGATCTTTCCCTGGAAGACCAGTACCAGTTTCCGATGCACATCTGGAGGCATTCAGTAATCTGTGGACTAACAGAGTGTTGATGAAACACAGAAATTGCATCGGGATTGAATACAACAGTCACCATGCGCACTTTCCTCCATAAATGAAATGTCTCAAACAGTCTACGCTTCGATCGTCCCCTGGAAGACCAGTAGTAGTTTCCGATGCACATCTGGTGGGTTCGGTAATCTGTGGACTATCAGAGTGTTGATGAAACAAAGAAATTGCCTCGGGTTCGAATACAACAGTCACCATGCGCACTTTCCTTCATGGGAATAATGTCTCAAAGAGTCTACGCTTTGATCGTTCCCAGGAAGACCAGTAGTAGTTTCCGATACACATCTGAAAGCATTCTGTAATCTGTGGACTATCAGAGTGTTGATGAAACACAGAAATTGCATCGGGATTAAATACAACAGTCACCATCCGCACTTTCCTCCATGGGAGTAAGGTCTGAAACAGTCTACGCTTTGGTCGTTCCCTGGAAGACCAGTAGTAGTTTCCGATGCACATCTGGTGGCATTCTGTAATCTGTGGACTATCGGAGTGTTGATGAAACACAGAAAATGCATCGGGATTGAATACAACAGCCACCATGTGCACTTTCCTCCATGGGAGTAATGTCTCAAAGAGTTTACGATTTGATCGTTCCCTGGAAGACCAGTAGTAGTTTCCGATGCACATCTGGAGGCATTCTGTAATCTGTGGACTATCAGAGTGTTGATGAAACACAGAAATAGCATCGGGATTGAATACAACAGTCACCATGCGCACTTTCCTCCATGGGAGTAATGTGTCAAACAGTCTACGCTTTGATCGTTCCCTGGAAGACCAGTAGTGGTTTCCGATGCACATTTGGAGGCATTCTGTAATCTGTGGACTATCAGCATGTTGATGAAACACAGAAATTGCATCGGGATTGAATACAACAGTCACCATGCGCACTTTCCTTCTTGGGAGTAATGTCTCAAACAGTCTACGCCTTGATCGTTCCCTGGAAGACCAGCAGTAGTTTCCGATGAACATCTGGAGGCATTCTCTAATCTGTGGACTATCAGAGTGTAGATAAAACACAGAAATTGCATCGGGAATGAATACAAAAGTCACCATGCGCACATTCCTCCATGGGAGCAATGTCTCTAACCGCTTACGCTTTGATCGATCCCTGGAAGACCAGTAGTAGTTTCCGATGCACATCTGGATGCTTTCTGTAATCTGTGGACTATCAGAATGTTGATGAAACACAGAAATTGCATCGGGATTGAATACAACAGTCTCCATGAGCAGTTTCCTAAATAGGAGTAATGTGTCAAACAGTCTACGCTTTGATCGTTCACTGGAAGACCAGTAGTAGTTTCCGATGCACAACTGGAGGCATTCTGTAATGTGTGGACTATCAGAGTGTTGGTGAAACACAGAAATTGCATCGGGATTGAATACAACAGTCACCATGCTCACTTTCCTCCACGGGAGTAATGTCTCAAACAGTCTACGCATTGATCGTCCCCTGGAAGACCAGTAGTAGTTTCCGATGCACATCTGGTGGCATTCTGTAATCTGTGGCGTCTCAGAGTGTTGATTAAAAACAGAAATTGCATCGGGATTGAATACAACAGTCACCATGCGCACTTTCCTCCACGGGAGCAATGTCTCAAACAGTCTACGCTTTGATCGTTCCTGGAAGACCAGTAGTAGTTTCCGATGCACGTCTGGTGGCATTCTGTAATCTGTGGACTATCAAAGTGTTGGTGAATCACAGAAATTGCATCGGGATTGAATACAACAGTCACCATGCGCACTTTCCTCCATAAATGAAATGTCTCAAACAGTCTACGCTTCGATCGTCCCCTGGAAGACCAGTAGTAGTTTCCGATGCACATCTGGTGGCATTCGGTAATCTGTGGACTATCAGAGTGTTGATGAAACAAAGAAATTGCCTCGGGATTGAATCCAACAGTCACCATGTGCACTTTCCTACATGGGAATAATGTCTCAAACAGTCTACGCTTTGATCGTTCCCAGGAAGACCAGTAGTAGTTTCCGATACACATCTGAAAGCATTCTGTAATCTGTGGACTATCAGAGTGTTGATGAAACACAGAAATTGCATCGGGATTAAATACAACAGTCACCATCCGCACTTTCCTCCATGGCAGTAAGGTCTGAAACAGTCTACGCTTTGATCGTTCCCTGGAAGACCAGTAGTAGTTTCCGATGCACATCTGGTGGCATTCTGTAATCTGTGGACTATCGGAGTGTTGATGAAACTCAGAAAATGCATCGGGATTGAATACAACACCCACCATGTGCACTTTCCTCCATGGGAGTAATGTCTCAAAGAGTTTACGATTTGATCGTTCCCTGGAAGACCAGTAGTAGTTTCCGATGCACATCTGGAGGCATTCTGTAATCTGTGGACTATCAGAGTGTTGATGAAACACAGAAATAGCATCGGGATTGAATACAACAGTCACCATGCGCACTTTCCTCCATGGGAGTAATGTCTCAAACAGTCTACGCTTTGATCGTTCCCTGGAAGACCAGTAGTGGTTTCCGATGCACATCTGGAGGCATTCTGTAATCTGTGGATTATAAGCATGTTGATGAAACACAGAAATTGCATCGGGATTGAATACAACAGTCACCATGCGCACTTTCCTTCTTGGGAGTAATGTCTCAAACGGTCTACGCCTTGATCGTTCCCTGGAAGACCAGCAGTAGTTTCCGATGAACATCTGGAGGTATTCTGTAATCTGTGGACTATCAGAGTGTAGATAAAACACAGAAATTGCATCGGGAATGAATACAAAAGTCACCATGCGCACATTCCTCCATGGGAGTAATGTCTCTAACCGCTTACGCTTTGATCGTTCCCTGGAAGACCAGTAGTAGTTTCCGATGAACATCTGGATGCTTTCTGTAATCTGTGGACTATCAGAATATTGATGAAACACAGAAATTGCATCGGGATTGAATACAACAGTCTCCATGAGCAGTTTCCTAAATAGGAGTAATGTGTCAAACAGTCTACGGTTTGATCGTTCCCTGGAAGACCAGTAGTAGTTTCCGATGCACATCTGGAGGCATTCTGTAATGTGTGGACTATCAGAGTGTTGGTGAAACACAGAAATTGCATCGGGATTGTATACAACAGTCACCATGCGCACTTTCCTAAATACAAGAAATGTCTTAAACAGTCTACGCTTTGATCGTTCCCTGGAAGACCAGTAGTAGTTTCCGATGCACATCTGGTGGCATTCTGTAATCTGTGGACTAACAGAGTGTTGATGAAACACAGAAATTGCCTCGGGATTGAATACAACAGTCACCATCCGCACTTTCCTCCATGGGAGTAATGTCTCAAAGCGTTATGCTTTGATCGTTCCCTGGAAGACCAGTACCAGTTTACGATGCACATCTGGAGGCATTCTGTAATCTGTGGACTATCAGAGTGTTGATGAAACACAGAAAATGCATCGGGATTGAATACAACAGTCACCATGCGAACTTTCCTCCATGGGAGTAATGTCTCAAAGAGTTTACGCTTTGATTGTTCCCTGGAAGACCAGTAGTAGTTTCCGATGCACATCTGGAGGCATTCTGTAATCTGTGGACTATCAGAGTGTTGATGAAACACAGAAATTGCATCGGTATTAATTACAACAGTCACCATCCGCACTTTCCTCTGTGGGAGTAAGGTCTGAAACAGTCTACGCTTTGATCGTTCCCTGGAAGACCAGTAGTAGTTTCCGATGCACATCTGGTGGCATTCTGTAATCTGTGGACTATTAGAGTGTTGATGAAACACAGAAAATGCATCGGGATTGAATACAACAGTCACCACGCGCACTTTCCTCCATGGGAGTAATGTCTCAAAGAGTTTACGATTTGATCGTTCCCTGGAACACCAGTAGTAGTTTCCGACGCACATCTGGAGGCATTCTGTAATCTGTGGACTATCAGAATGTAGATAAAACACAGAAATTGCATCGGGAATGAATACAAAAGTCACCATGCGCACATTCCTCCATGGGAGTAATGTCTCTAACAGCTTACGCTTTGATCGTTCCCTAGATGACCAGTAGTAGTTTCCGATGCACATCTGGATGCTTTCTGTAATCTGTAGACTTTCAGAATGTTGATGAAACACAGAAATTGCATCGGGATTGAATACAACAGTCTCCATGAGCAGTTTCCTACATCTGAGTAATGTGTCAAACTGTCTACGCTATGATCGTTCACTGGAAGACCAGTAGTAGTTTCCGATGCACATCTGGACGCATTCTGTAATGTGTGGACTATCAGAGTGTTGGTGAAACACAGAAATTGCATCGCGATTGTATACAACAGTCACCATGCGCATTTCCCTCCATAAAAGAATGTCTCAAACAGTCTACGCTTTGATCGTTCCCTGGAAGACCAGTAGTAGTTTCCGATGCACATCTGGTGGCATTCTGTAATCTGTGGACTATCACAGAGTTGATGAAACACAGAAATTGCCTCGGGATTGAATACAACAGTCACCATCCGCACTTTCCTCAATGGGAGTAATGTCTGAAAGCGTTTACGCTTAGATCGTTCCCTGGTAGACCAGTACCAGTTTCCGATGCACATCTGGAGGCATTCTGTAATCTGTGGACTATCAGAGTGTTGATGAAACACAGAAAATGCATCGGGATTGAATACAACTGTCACCATGCGCACTTTCCTCCATGGGAGTAATGTCTCAAAGAGTTTACGCTTTGATCGTTCCCTGGAAGACCAGTAGTAGTTTCCGATGCACATCTGGAGGCATTCTGTAATCTGTGGACTATCAGAGTGTTGATGAAACACAGAAATTGCATCGGGATTGAATACAACAGTCACCATGCTCACTTTCCTCCACGGGAGTAATGTCTCAAACAGTCTACGCATTGATCGTCCCCTGGAAGACCAGTAGTAGTTTCCGATGCACATCTGGTGGCATTCTGTAATCTGTGGCGTCTCAGAGTGTTGATTAAAAACAGAAATTGCATCGGGATTGAATACAACAGTCACCATGCGCACTTTCCTCCACGGGAGCAATGTCTCAAACAGTCTACGCTTTGATCGTTCCTGGAAGACCAGTAGTAGTTTCGATGCACGTCTGGTGGCATTCTGTAATCTGTGGACTATCAAAGTGTTGGTGAATCACAGAAATTGCATCGGGATTGAATACAACAGTCACCATGCGCACTTTCCTCCATAAATGAAATGTCTCAAACAGTCTACGATTCGATCGTCCCCTGGAAGACCAGTAGTAGTTTCCGATGCACATCTGGTGGCATTCGGTAATCTGTGGACTATCAGAGTGTTGATGAAACAAAGAAATTGCCTCGGGATTGAATACAACAGTCACCATGTGCACTTTCCTACATGGGAATAATGTCTCAAACAGTCTACGCTTTGATCGTTCCCAGGAAGACCAGTAGTAGTTTCCGATACACATCTGAAAGCATTCTGTAATCTGTGGACTATCAGAGTGTTGATGAAACACAGAAATTGCATCGGGATTAAATACAACAGTCACCATCCGCACTTTCCTCCATGGCAGTAAGGTCTGAAACAGTCTACGCTTTGATCGTTCCCTGGAAGACCAGTAGTAGTTTCCGATGCACATCTGGTGGCATTCTGTAATCTGTGGACTATCGGAGTGTTGATGAAACTCAGAAAATGCATCGGGATTGAATACAACACCCACGATGTGCACTTTCCTCCATGGGAGTAATGTCTCAAAGAGTTTACGATTTGATCGTTCCCTGGAAGACCAGTAGTAGTTTCCGATGCACATCTGGAGGCATTCTGTAATCTGTGGACTATCAGAGTGTTGATGAAACACAGAAATAGCATCGGGATTGAATACAACAGTCACCATGCGCACTTTCCTCCATGGGAGTAATGTCTCAAACAGTCTACGCTTTGATCGTTCCCTGGAAGACCAGTAGTGGTTTCCGATGCACATCTGGAGGCATTCTGTAATCTGTGGATTATAAGCATGTTGATGAAACACAGAAATTGCATCGGGATTGAATACAACAGTCACCATGCGCACTTTCCTTCTTGGGAGTAATGTCTCAAACGGTCTACGCCTTGATCGTTCCCTGGAAGACCAGCAGTAGTTTCCGATGAACATCTGGAGGTATTCTGTAATCTGTGGACTATCAGAGTGTAGATAAAACACAGAAATTGCATCGGGAATGAATACAAAAGTCACCATGCGCACATTCCTCCATGGGAGTAATGTCTCTAACCGCTTACGCTTTGATCGTTCCCTGGAAGACCAGTAGTAGTTTCCGATGAACATCTGGATGCTTTCTGTAATCTGTGGACTATCAGAATATTGATGAAACACAGAAATTGCATCGGGATTGAATACAACAGTCTCCATGAGCAGTTTCCTAAATAGGAGTAATGTGTCAAACAGTCTACGGTTTGATCGTTCCCTGGAAGACCAGTAGTAGTTTCCGATGCACATCTGGAGGCATTCTGTAATGTGTGGACTATCAGAGTGTTGGTGAAACACAGAAATTGCATCGGGATTGTATACAACAGTCACCATGCGCACTTTCCTAAATACAAGAAATGTCTTAAACAGTCTACGCTTTGATCGTTCCCTGGAAGACCAGTAGTAGTTTCCGATGCACATCTGGTGGCATTCTGTAATCTGTGGACTAACAGAGTGTTGATGAAACACAGAAAATGCATCGGGATTGAATACAACAGTCACCATGCGAACTTTCCTCCATGGGAGTAATGTCTCAAAGAGTTTACGCTTTGATTGTTCCCTGGAAGACCAGTACCAGTTTCCGATGCACATCTGGAGGCATTCTTTAATCTGTGGACTATCAGAGTGTTGATGAAACACAGAAAATGCATCGGGATTGAATACAACAGTCACCATGCGAACTTTCCTCCATGGGAGTAATGACTCAAAGAGTTTACGCTTTGATTGTTCCCTGGAAGACCAGTAGTAGTTTCCGATGCACATCTGGAGGCATTCTGTAATCTGTGGACTATCAGAATGTAGATAAAACACAGAAATTGCATCGGGAATGAATACAAAAGTCACCATGCGCACATTCCTCCATGGGAGTAATGTCTCTAACAGCTACGCTTTGATCGTTCCCTGGATGACCAGTAGTAGTTTCCGATGCACATCTGGATGCTTTCTGTAATCTGTAGACTTTCAGAATGTTGATGAAACACAGAAATTGCATCGGGATTGAATACAACAGTCTCCATGAGCAGTTTCCTACATCTGAGTAATGTGTCAAACTGTCTACGCTATGATCGTTCACTGGAAGACCGGTAGTAGTTTCCGATGCACATCTGGACGCATTCTGTAATGTGTGGACTATCAGAGTGTTGGTGAAACACAGAAATTGCATCGCGATTGTATACAACAGTCACCATGCGCATTTCCCTCCATAAAAGAATGTCTCAAACAGTCTACGCTTTGATCGTTCCCTGGAAGACCAGTAGTAGTTTCCGATGCACATCTGGTGGCATTCTGTAATCTGTGGACTATCACAGAGTTGATGAAACACAGAAATTGCCTCGGGATTGAATACAACAGTCACCATCCGCACTTTCCTCAATGGGAGTAATGTCTGAAAGCGTTTACGCTTAGATCGTTCCCTGGTAGACCAGTACCAGTTTCCGATGCACATCTGGAGGCATTCTGTAATCTGTGGACTATCATAGTGTTGATGAAACACAGAAAATGCATCGGGATTGAATACAACTGTCACCATGCGCACTTACCTCCATGGGAGTAATGTCTCAAAGAGTTTACGCTTTGATCGTTCCCTGGAAGACCAGTAGTAGTTTCCGATGCACATCTGGAGGCATTCTGTAATCTGTGGACTATCAGAGTGTTGATAAAACACAGAAATTGCATCGGGATTGAATACAACAGTCACCATGCGCACTTTCCTCCATAAAAGAAATGTCTCATACAGTCTACGCTTCGATCGTTCCCTGGAAGACCAGTAGTAGTTTCCGATGCACATCTGGTGGCATTCTGTAATCTGTGGACTATCAGAGTGTTGATGAAACACAGAAAATGCATCGGGATTGAATACAACAGTCACCATGTGCACTTTCCTCCATGGGAGTAATGTCTCAAAGAGTTTACGATTTGATCGTTCCCTGGAAGACCAGTAGTAGTTTCCGATGCACATCTGGAGGCTTTCTGTAATCTGTGGACTATCAGAGTGTTGATGAAACACAGAAATAGCATCGGGATAGAATACAACAGTCACCATGCGCACTTTCCTCCATGGTAGTAATGTCTCAAACAGTCTACGCTTTGATCGTTCCCTGGAAGACCAGTAGTGGTTTCCGATGGACATCTGGAGGCATTCTGTAATCTGTGGACTATCAGCATGTTGATGAAACACAGAAATTGCATCGGGATTGAATACAACAGTCACCATGCGCACTTTCCTTCTTGGGAGTAATGTCTCAAACAGTCTACGCCTTGATCGTTCCCTGGAAGACCAGCAGTAGTTTCCGATGAACATCTGGAGGCATTCTGTAATCTGTGGACCATCAGAGTGTAGATAAAACACAGAAATTGCATCGGGAATGAATACAAAAGTCACCATGCGCACATTCCTCCATGGGAGTAATGTCTCTAACAGCTTACGCTTTCATCGTTCCCTGGAAGACCAGTAGTAGTTTCCGATGCACATCTGGATGCTTTCTGCAATCTGTGGTCTATCAGAATGTTGATGAAACACAGAAATTGCATCGGGATTGAATACAAGAGTCTCCATGAGCAGTTTCCTAATTGGGAGTAATGTCTCAAACAGTCTTAGCTTCGATCGTTCCCTGGAAGACCAGTAGTAGTTTCCGATGCACATCTGGTGGCATTCTGTAATCTGTGGACTATCAGAGTGTTGATGAAACACAGAAATTGCATCGGGATTAAATACAACAGTCACCATCCGCACTTTCCTCCATGGGAGTAAGGTCTGAAACAGTCTACGCTTTGATCGTTCCCTGGAAGACCAGTAGTAGTTTCCGATGCACATCTGGTGGTATTCTGTAATCTGTGGACTATCAGAGTGTTGATGAAACACAGAAATTGCGTCGGGATTGAATACAACAGTCACCATGCGCACTTTCCTCCACGGGAGTAATGTCTCAAACAGTCTACGCATTGATCGTCCCCTGGAAGACCAGTAGTAGTTTCCGATGCACATCTGGTGGCATTCTGTAATCTGTGGCGTATCAGAGTGTTGATTAAAAACAGAAATTGCATCGGGATTGAATACAACAGTCACCATGCGCACTTTCCTCCACGGGAGCAATGTCTCAAACAGTCAACGCTTTATCGTTCCTGGAAGACCAGTAGTAGTTTCCGATGCACGTCTGGTGGCATTCTGTAATCTGTGGACTATCAGAGTGTTGGTGAAACACAGAAATTGCATCGGTATTGAATACAACAATCACCATGCGCACTTTCCTCCATAAATGAAATGTCTCAAACAGTCTACGCTTCGATCGTCCCCTGGAAGACCAGTAGTAGTTTCCGATACACATCTGAAAGCATTCTGTAATCTGTGGACTATCAGAGTGTTGATGAAACACAGAAATTGCATCGGGATTAAATACAACAGTCACCATGTGCACTTTCCTCCATGGGAGTAATGTCTCAAAGAGTTTACGATTTGATCGTTCCCTGGAAGACCAGTAGTAGTTTCCGATGCACATCTGGAGGCATTCTGTAATCTGTGGACTATCTGAGTGTTGATGAAACACAGAAATAGCATCGGGATTGAATACAACAGTCACCATGCGCACTTTCCTCCATGGGACTAATGTCTCAAACAGTCTACGCTTTGATCGTTCCCTGGAAGACCAGTTGTGGTTTCCGATGCACATCTGGAGGCATTCTGTAATCTGTGGACTATCAGCATGTTGATGAAACACAGAAATTGCATCGGGATTCAATACAACAGTCACCATGCGCACTTTCCTTCTTGGGAGTAATATCTCAAACAGTCTACGCCTTGATCGTTCCCTGGAACACCAGCAGTAGTTTCCGATGAACATCTGGAGGCATTCTGTAATCTGTGGACTATCAGAGTGTAGATAAAACACAGAAATTGCATCGGGAATGAATACAAAAGTCACCATGCGCACATTCCTCCATGGGAGTAATGTCTCTAACAGCTTACGCTTTGATCGTTCCCTGGAAGACCAGTAGTAGTTTCCGATGCACATCTGGATGCTTTCTGTAATCTGTGGACTATCAGAATGTTGATGAAACACAGAAATTGCATCGGGATTGAATACAACAGTCTCCATGAGCAGTTTCCTACATGGGAGTAATGTGTCAAACATTCTACGCTTTGATCGTTCCCTGGAAGACCAGTAGTAGTTTCCGATGCACATCTGGAGGCATTCTGTAATGTGTGGACTATCAGAGTGTTGGTGAAACACAGATATTGCATCGGGATTGTATACAACAGTCACCATACGCACTTTCCTAAATAAAAGAAATGTCTCAAACAGTCTGCGCTTTGATCGTTCCCTGGTAGACCAGTAGTAGTTTCCGATGCACATCTGGTGGCATTCTGTAATGTGTGGACTAACAGAGTGTTGATGAAACACAGAAATTGCCTCGGGATTGAATACAACAGTCACCATCCGCACTTTCCTCCATGGGAGTAATGTCTGAAAGCGTTTACGCTTTGATCGTTCCCTGGAAGACCAGTACCAGTTTCCGATGCACATCTGGAGGCATTCTGTAATCTGTGGACTATCAGAGTGTTGATGAAACACAGAAAATGCATCGGGATTGAATACAACAGTCACCATGCGATCTTTCCTCCATGGGAGTAATGTCTCAAAGAGTTTACGCTTTGATTGTTCCCTGGAAGACCAGTAGTAGTTTCCGATGCACATCTGGAGGCATTCTGTAATCTGTGGACTATCAGAGTGTTGATGAAACACAGAAATTTTATCGGGTGTAAATACAACAATCACCATCCGCACTTTCCTCCATGGGAGTAAGGTCTGAAACTGTCTACGCTTTGATCGTTCCCTGGAAGACCAGTAGTAGTTTCCGATGCACATCTGGTGGCATTCTGTAATCAGTGGACTATTAGAGTGTTGATGAAACACAGAAAATGCATCGGGATTGAATACAACAGTCACCACGCGCACTTTCCTCCATGGGAGTAATGTCTCAAAGAGTTTACGATTTGATCGTTCCCTGGAAGACCAGTAGTAGTTTCCGATGCACATCTAGGGGCATTCTGTAATCTGTGGACTATCAGAGTGTAGATAAAACACAGAAATTGCATCGGGAATGAATACAAAAGTCACCATGCACACATTCCTCCATGGGAGTAATGTCTCTAACAGCTTACGCTTTGATCGTTCTCTGGAAGACCAGTAGTAGTTTCCGATGCACATCTGGATGCTTTCTGTAATCTGTGGACTATCAGAATGTTGATGAAACACAGAAATTGCATCGGGATTGAATACAACAGTCTCCATGAGCAGTTTCCTACATCTGAGTAATGTGTCAAACTGTCTACGCTATGATCGTTCACTGGAAGACCGGTAGTAGTTTCCGATGCACATCTGGACGCATTCTGTAATGTGTGGACTATCAGAGTGTTGGTGAAACACAGAAATTGCATCGCGATTGTATACAACAGTCACCATGCGCATTTCCCTCCATAAAAGAATGTCTCAAACAGTCTACGCTTTGATCGTTCCCTGGAAGACCAGTAGTAGTTTCCGATGCACATCTGGTGGCATTCTGTAATCTGTGGACTATCACAGAGTTGATGAAACACAGAAATTGCCTCGGGATTGAATACAACAGTCACCATCCGCACTTTCCTCAATGGGAGTAATGTCTGAAAGCGTTTACGCTTAGATCGTTCCCTGGTAGACCAGTACCAGTTTCCGATGCACATCTGGAGGCATTCTGTAATCTGTGGACTATCATAGTGTTGATGAAACACAGAAAATGCATCGGGATTGAATACAACTGTCACCATGCGCACTTTCCTCCATGGGAGTAATGTCTCAAAGAGTTTACGCTTTGATCGTTCCCTGGAAGACCAGTAGTAGTTTCCGATGCACATCTGGAGGCATTCTGTAATCTGTGGACTATCAGAGTGTTGATAAAACACAGAAATTGCATCGGGATTGAATACAACAGTCACCATGCGCACTTTCCTCCATAAAAGAAATGTCTCATACAGTCTACGCTTCGATCGTTCCCTGGAAGACCAGTAGTAGTTTCCGATGCACATCTGGTGGCATTCTGTAATCTGTGGACTATCAGAGTGTTGATGAAACACAGAAAATGCATCGGGATTGAATACAACAGTCACCATGTGCACTTTCCTCCATGGGAGTAATGTCTCAAAGAGTTTACGATTTGATCGTTCCCTGGAAGACCAGTAGTAGTTTCCGATGCACATCTGGAGGCATTCTGTAATCTGTGGACTATCAGAGTGTTGATGAAACACAGAAATAGCATCGGGATTGAATACAACAGTCACCATGCGCACTTTCCTCCATGGGAGTAATGTCTCAAACAGTCTACGCTTTGATCGTTCCCTGGAAGACCAGTAGTGGTTTCCGATGGACATCTGGAGGCATTCTGTAATCTGTGGACTATCAGCATGTTGATGAAACACAGAAATTGCATCGGGATTGAATACAACAGTCACCATGCGCACTTTCCTTCTTGGGAGTAATGTCTCAAACAGTCTACGCCTTGATCGTTCCCTGGAAGACCAGCAGTAGTTTCCGATGAACATCTGGAGGCATTCTGTAATCTGTGGACCATCAGAGTGTAGATAAAACACAGAAATTGCATCGGGAATGAATACAAAAGTCACCATGCGCACATTCCTCCATGGGAGTAATGTCTCTAACAGCTTACGCTTTCATCGTTCCCTGGAAGACCAGTAGTAGTTTCCGATGCACATCTGGATGCTTTCTGCAATCTGTGGTCTATCAGAATGTTGATGAAACACAGAAATTGCATCGGGATTGAATACAACAGTCTCCATGAGCAGTTTCCTAATTGGGAGTAATGTCTCAAACAGTCTTAGCTTCGATCGTTCCCTGGAAGACCAGTAGTAGTTTCCGATGCACATCTGGTGGCATTCTGTAATCTGTGGACTATCAGAGTGTTGATGAAACACAGAAATTGCATCGGGATTAAATACAACAGTCACCATCCGCACTTTCCTCCATGGGAGTAAGGTCTGAAACAGTCTACGCTTTGATCGTTCCCTGGAAGACCAGTAGTAGTTTCCGATGCACATCTGGTGGTATTCTGTAATCTGTGGACTATCAGAGTGTTGATGAAACACAGAAATTGCGTCGGGATTGAATACAACAGTCACCATGCGCACTTTCCTCCACGGGAGTAATGTCTCAAACAGTCTACGCATTGATCGTCCCCTGGAAGACCAGTAGTAGTTTCCGATGCACGTCTGGTGGCATTCTGTAATCTGTGGACTATCAGAGTGTTGGTGAAACACAGAAATTGCATCGGGATTGAATACAACAATCACCATGCGCACTTTCCTCCATAAATGAAATGTCTCAAACAGTCTACGCTTCGATCGTCCCCTGGAAGACCAGTAGTAGTTTCCGATACACATCTGAAAGCATTCTGTAATCTGTGGACTATCAGAGTGTTGATGAAACACAGAAATTGCATCGGGATTAAATACAACAGTCACCATGTGCACTTTCCTCCATGGGAGTAATGTCTCAAAGAGTTTACGATTTGATCGTTCCCTGGAAGACCAGTAGTAGTTTCCGATGCACATCTGGAGGCATTCTGTAATCTGTGGACTATCTGAGTGTTGATGAAACACAGAAATAGCATCGGGATTGAATACAACAGTCACCATGCGCACTTTCCTCCATGGGACTAATGTCTCAAACAGTCTACGCTTTGATCGTTCCCTGGAAGACCAGTTGTGGTTTCCGATGCACATCTGGAGGCATTCTGTAATCTGTGGACTATCAGCATGTTGATGAAACACAGAAATTGCATCGGGATTCAATACAACAGTCACCATGCGCACTTTCCTTCTTGGGAGTAATATCTCAAACAGTCTACGCCTTGATCGTTCCCTGGAAGACCAGCAGTAGTTTCCGATGAACATCTGGAGGCATTCTGTAATCTGTGGACTATCAGAGTGTAGATAAAACACAGAAATTGCATCGGGAATGAATACAAAAGTCACCATGCGCACATTCCTCCATGGGAGTAATGTCTCTAACAGCTTACGCTTTGATCGTTCCCTGGAAGACCAGTAGTAGTTTCCGATGCACATCTGGATGCTTTCTGTAATCTGTGGACTATCAGAATGTTGATGAAACACAGAAATTGCATCGGGATTGAATACAACAGTCTCCATGAGCAGATTCCTACATGGGAGTAATGTGTCAAACATTCTACGCTTTGATCGTTCCCTGGAAGACCAGTAGTAGTTTCCGATGCACATCTGGAGGCATTCTGTAATGTGTGGACTATCAGAGTGTTGGTGAAACACAGATATTGCATCGGGATTGTATACAACAGTCACCATACGCACTTTCCTAAATAAAAGAAATGTCTCAAACAGTCTGCGCTTTGATCGTTCCCTGGTAGACCAGTAGTAGTTTCCGATGCACATCTGGTGGCATTCTGTAATGTGTAGACTAACAGAGTGTTGATGAAACACAGAAATTGCCTCGGGATTGAATACAACAGTCACCATCCGCACTTTCCTCCATGGGAGTAATGTCTGAAAGCGTTTACGCTTTGATCGTTCCCTGGAAGACCAGTACCAGTTTCCGATGCACATCTGGAGGCATTCTGTAATCTGTGGACTATCAGAGTGTTGATGAAACACAGAAAATGCATCGGGATTGAATACAACAGTCACCATGCGATCTTTCCTCCATGGGAGTAATGTCTCAAAGAGTTTACGCTTTGATTGCTCCCTGGAAGACCAGTAGTAGTTTCCGATGCACATCTGGAGGCATTCTGTAATCTGTGGACTATCAGAGTGTTGATGAAACACAGAAATTGCATCGGGAGTAAATACAACAATCACCATCCGCACTTTCCTCCATGGGAGTAAGGTCTGAAACTGTCTACGCTTTGATCGTTCCCTGGAAGACCAGTAGTAGTTTCCGATGCACATCTGGTGGCATTCTGTAATCAGTGGACTATTAGAGTGTTGATGAAACACAGAAAATGCATCGGGATTGAATACAACAGTCACCACGCGCACTTTCCTCCATGGGAGTAATGTCTCAAAGAGTTTACGATTTGATCGTTCCCTGGAAGACCAGTAGTAGTTTCCGATGCACATCTAGGGGCATTCTGTAATCTGTGGACTATCAGAGTGTAGATAAAACACAGAAATTGCATCGGGAATGAATACAAAAGTCACCATGCACACATTCCTCCATGGGAGTAATGTCTCTAACAGCTTACGCTTTGATCGTTCTCAGGAAGACCAGTAGTAGTTTCCGATGCACATCTGGATGCTTTCTGTAATCTGTGGACTATCAGAATGTTGATGAAACACAGAAATTGCATCGGGATTGAATACAACAGTCTCCATGAGCAGTTTCCTACATCTGAGTAATGTGTCAAACAGTCTACGCTATGATCGTTCACTGGAAGACCAGTAGCAGTTTCCGGTGCACATCTGGAGGCATTCTGTAATGTGTGGACTATCAGAGTGTTGGTGAAGCACAGAAATTGCATCGGGATTGTATACAACAGTCACCATGCGCACTTCCCTCCATAAAAGAAATGTCTCAAACAGTCTACGATTTGATCGTTCCCTGGAAGACCAGTAGTAGTTTCCGATGCACATCTGGTGGCATTCTGTAATCTGTGAACTATCAGAGAGTTGATGAAACACAGAAATTGCCTCGGGATTGTATAGAAGAGTCACCATCCGCACTTTCCTCCATGGGAGTAATGTCTCAAAGCGTTTACGCTCAGATCGTTCCCTGGTAGACCAGTATCAGTTTCCGATGCACATCTGGAGTTATTCTGTAATCTGTGGACTATCAGAGTGTTGATGAAACACAGAAAATGCATCGGGATTGAATACAACAGTCACCATGCGCACTTTCCTCCATGGGAGTAATGTCTCAAAGAGTTTACGCTTTGATCGTTCCCTGGAAGACCAGTAGTAGTTACCGATGCACATCAGTTGGCATTCTGTAATGTGTGGACTATCAGAGTGTTGGTGAAACACAGAAATTGCATTGGGATTGTATACAACAGTCACCATGCGCACTTTCCTCCATAAAAGAAATGTCTCAATCAGTCTACGCTTTGATCGTTCCCTGGAAGACCAGTAGTAGTTTCCGATGCACATCTGGAGGCATTCTGTAATCTGTGGACTATCAGAGTGTTGATGAAACACAGAAATTGCATCGGGATTGAATACAACAGTCACTATGCGCACTATCCTCCATAAACGAAATGTCTCATACAGTCTACGCTTCGATCGGTCCCTGGAAAACCAGTAGTAGTTTCCGATGCACATCTGGTGGCATTCTGTAATCTGTGGACTATCAGAGTGTTGATGAAACACAGAAATTGCATCGGGATTAAATACAACAATCACCATGCGCACTTTCCTCCATAAATGAAATGTCTCAAACAGTCTACGCTTCGATCGTCCCCTGGAAGACCAGTAGTAGTTTCCGATACACATCTGAAAGCATTCTGTAATCTGTGGACTATCAGAGTGTTGATGAAACACAGAAATTGCATCGGGATTAAATACAACAGTCACCATGTGCACTTTCCTCCATGGGAGTAATGTCTCAAAGAGTTTACGATTTGATCGTTCCCTGGAAGACCAGTAGTAGTTTCCGATGCACATCTGGAGGCATTCTGTAATCTGTGGACTATCTGAGTGTTGATGAAACACAGAAATAGCATCGGGATTGAATACAACAGTCACCATGCGCACTTTCCTCCATGGGACTAATGTCTCAAACAGTCTACGCTTTGATCGTTCCCTGGAAGACCAGTTGTGGTTTCCGATGCACATCTGGAGGCATTCTGTAATCTGTGGACTATCAGCATGTTGATGAAACACAGAAATTGCATCGGGATTCAATACAACAGTCACCATGCGCACTTTCCTTCTTGGGAGTAATATCTCAAACAGTCTACGCCTTGATCGTTCCCTGGAAGACCAGCAGTAGTTTCCGATGAACATCTGGAGGCATTCTGTAATCTGTGGACTATCAGAGTGTAGATAAAACACAGAAATTGCATCGGGAATGAATACAAAAGTCACCATGCGCACATTCCTCCATGGGAGTAATGTCTCTAACAGCTTACGCTTTGATCGTTCCCTGGAAGACCAGTAGTAGTTTCCGATGCACATCTGGATGCTTTCTGTAATCTGTGGACTATCAGAATGTTGATGAAACACAGAAATTGCATCGGGATTGAATACAACAGTCTCCATGAGCAGTTTCCTACATGGGAGTAATGTGTCAAACATTCTACGCTTTGATCGTTCCCTGGAAGACCAGTAGTAGTTTCCGTTGCACATCTGGAGGCATTCTGTAATGTGTGGACTATCAGAGTGTTGGTGAAACACAGATATTGCATCGGGATTGTATACAACAGTCACCATACGCACTTTCCTAAATAAAAGAAATGTCTCAAACAGTCTGCGCTTTGATCGTTCCCTGGTAGACCAGTAGTAGTTTCCGATGCACATCTGGTGGCATTCTGTAATGTGTGGACTAACAGAGTGTTGATGAAACACAGAAATTGCCTCGGGATTGAATACAACAGTCACCATCCGCACTTTCCTCCATGGGAGTAATGTCTGAAAGCGTTTACGCTTTGATCGTTCCCTGGAAGACCAGTACCAGTTTCCGATGCACATCTGGAGGCATTCTGTAATCTGTGGACTATCAGAGTGTTGATGAAACACAGAAAATGCATCGGGATTGAATACAACAGTCACCATGCGATCTTTCCTCCATGGGAGTAATGTCTCAAAGAGTTTACGCTTTGATTGTTCCCTGGAAGACCAGTAGTAGTTTCCGATGCACATCTGGAGGCATTCTGTAATCTGTGGACTATCAGAGTGTTGATGAAACACAGAAATTGCATCGGGAGTAAATACAACAATCACCATCCGCACTTTCCTCCATGGGAGTAAGGTCTGAAACTGTTTACGCTTTGATCGTTCCCTGGAAGACCAGTAGTAGTTTCCGATGCACATCTGGTGGCATTCTGTAATCAGTGGACTATTAGAGTGTTGATGAAACACAGAAAATGCATCGGGATTGAATACAACAGTCACCACGCGCACTTTCCTCCATGGGAGTAATGTCTCAAAGAGTTTACGATTTGATCGTTCCCTGGAAGACCAGTAGTAGTTTCCGATGCACATCTAGGGGCATTCTGTAATCTGTGGACTATCAGAGTGTAGATAAAACACAGAAATTGCATCGGGAATGAATACAAAAGTCACCATGCACACATTCCTCCATGGGAGTAATGTCTCTAACAGCTTACGCTTTGATCGTTCTCTGGAAGACCAGTAGTAGTTTCCGATGCACATCTGGATGCTTTCTGTAATCTGTGGACTATCAGAATGTTGATGAAACACAGAAATTGCATCGGGATTGAATACAACAGTCTCCATGAGCAGTTTCCTACATCTGAGTAATGTGTCAAACAGTCTACGCTATGATCGTTCACTGGAAGACCAGTAGTAGTTTCCGGAGCACATCTGGAGGCATTCTGTAATGTGTGGACTATCAGAGTGTTGGTGAAGCACAGAAATTGCATCGGGATTGTATACAACAGTCACCATGCGCACTTCCCTCCATAAAAGAAATGTCTCAAACAGTCTACGATTTGATCGTTCCCTGGAAGACCAGTAGTAGTTTCCGATGCACATCTGGTGGCATTCTGTAATCTGTGAACTATCAGAGAGTTGATGAAACACAGAAATTGCCTCGGGATTGTATAGAAGAGTCACCATCCGCACTTTCCTCCATGGGAGTAATGTCTCAAAGCGTTTACGCTCAGATCGTTCCCTGGTAGACCAGTATCAGTTTCCGATGCACATCTGGAGTTATTCTGTAATCTGTGGACTATCAGAGTGTTGATGAAACACAGAAAATGCATCGGGATTGAATACAACAGTCACCATGCGCACTTTCCTCCATGGGAGTAATGTCTCAAAGAGTTTACGCTTTGATCGTTCCCTGGAAGACCAGTAGTAGTTACCGATGCACATCTGTTGGCATTCTGTAATGTGTGGACTATCAGAGTGTTGGTGAAACACAGAAATTGCATTGGGATTGTATACAACAGTCACCATGCGCACTTTCCTCCATAAAAGAAATGTCTCAATCAGTCTACGCTTTGATCGTTCCCTGGAAGACCAGTAGTAGTTTCCGATGCACATCGGGTGGTATTCTGTAATCTGTGGACTATCAGAGTGTTGATGAAACACAGATATTGCCTCGGGATTGAATACAACAGTAACCATCCGCACTTTCCTCCATGGGAGTAATGTCTCAAAGAGTTTACGCTTTGATCGTTCCCTGGAAGACCAGTACCAGTTTCCGAAGCACATCTGGAGGCATTCTGTAATCTGTGGACTATCAGAGTGTTGATCAAACACAGAAAAAGCATCGGGTTTGAATACAACAGTCACCATGCGCACTTTCCTCCATGGGAGTTATGTCTCAAAGTGTTTACGCTTTGATCGTTCCCTGGAAGACCAGTAGTAGTTTCCGATGCACATCTGGAGGCATTCTGTAATCTGTGGACTATCAGAGTGTTGATGAAACACAGAAATTGCATCGGGATTGAATACAACAGTCACTATGCGCACTATCCTCCATAAACGAAATGTCTCATACAGTCTACGCTTCGATCGGTCCCTGGAAATCCAGTAGTAGTTTCCGATGCACATCTGGTGGCATTCTGTAATCTGTGGACTATCAGAGTGTTGATGAAACACAGAAATTGCATCGGGATTAAATACAACAGTCACCATCCGCACTTTCCTCCATGGGAGTAAGGTCTGAAACAGTCTACTCTTTGATTGTTCCCTGGAAGACCAGTAGTAGTTTCCGATGCACATCTGGTAGCATTCTGTAATCTGTGGACTATCAGAGTGTTGATGAAACATAGAACATGCATCGGGAATGAATACAAAAGTCACCATGCGCACATTACTCCATGGGAGTAATGTCTCTAACAGCTTACGCTTTGATCGTTCCCTGGAAGACCAGTAGTAGTTTCCGATGCACATCTGGATGCATTCTGTAATCTGTGGACTATCAGAATGTTGATGAAACACAGAAATTGCATCGGGATTGAATACAACAGTCTCCATGAGCAGTTTCCTAAATGGGAGTAATGTGTCAAACAGTCTACGCTTTGATCGTTCCCTGGAAGACCAGTAGTAGTTTCCGATGCACATCTGGAGGCATTCTGTAAACTGTGGACTATCAGAGTGTAGATAAAACACAGAAATTGCATCGGGAATGAATACAAAATTCACCATGCGCACATTCCTCCATGGGAGTAATGTCTCTAACAGCTTACGCTTTGATCGTTCCCTGGAAGACCAGTAGTAGTTTCCGATGCACATCTGGATGCTTTCTGTAATCTGTGGACTATCAGAATGTTGATGAAACACAGAAATTGCATCGGGATTGAATACAACAGTCTCCATGAGCAGTTTCCTACATGGGAGTAATGTGTCAAACAGTCTACGCTTTGATCGTTCCCTGGAAGACCAGTAGTAGTTTCCGATGCACATCTGGAGGCATTCTGTAATGTGTGGACTATCAGAGTGTTGGTGAAACACAGAAATTGCATCGGGATTGTATACAACAGTCACCATGCGCACTTTCCTAAATAAAAGAAATGTCTCAAACAGTCTACGCTTTGATCGTTCCCTGGAAGACCAGTAGTAGTTTCCGATGCACATCTGGTGGCATTCTGTAATCTGTGGACTATCGGAGTATTGATGAAACACAGAAAATGCATCGGGATTGAATACAACAGCCACCATGTGCACATTCCTCCATGGGAGTAATGACTCAAAGAATTTACGATTTGATCGTTCCCTGGAAGACCAGTAGCAGTTTCCGATGCACATCTGGAGGCATTCTGTAATCTGTGGACTATCAGACTGTTGATGAAACACAGAAATAGCATCGGGATTGAATACAACAGTCACCATGCGCACTTTCCTCCATGGGAGTAATGTCTCAAACAGTCTACGCTTTGATCGTTCCCTGGAAGACCAGTAGTGGTTTCCGATGCACATCTGGAGGCATTCTGTAATCTGTGGACTATCAGCATGTTGATGAAACACAGAAATTGCATCGGGATTGAATACAACAGTCACCATGCGCACTTTCCTTCTTGGGAGTAATGTCTCAAACAGTCTACGCCTTGATCGTTCCCTGGAAGACCAGCAGTAGTTTCCGATGAACATCTGGAGGCATTCTGTAATCTGTGGACTATCAGAGTGTAGATAAAACACAGAAATTGCATCGGGAATGAATACAAAAGTCACCATGCGCACATTCCTCCATGGGAGTAATGTCTCTAACCGCTTACGCTTTGATCGTTCCCTGGAAGACCAGTAGTAGTTTCCGATGCACATCTGGATGCTTTCTGTAATCTGTGGACTATCAGAATGTTGATGAAACACAGAAATTGCATCGGGATTGAATACAACAGTCTCCATGATCAGTTTCCTAAATGGGAGTAATGTGTCAAACAGTCTACGCCTTGATCGTTCCCTGGAAGACCAGTAGTAGTTTCCGATGCACATCTGGAGGCATTCTGTAATCTGTGGACTATCAGAGTGTAGATAAAACACAGAAATTGCATCGGGAATGAATACAAAAGTCACCATGCGCACATTCCTCCATGGGAGTAATGTCTAACAGCTTACCCTTTGATCGTTCCCTGGAAGACCAGTAGTAGTTTCCGATGCACATCTGGATGCTTTCTGTAATCTGTGGACTATCAGAATGTTGATGAAACACAGAAATTGCATCGGGATTGAATACAACAGTCTCCATGAGCAGTTTCCTACATGGGAGTAATGTGTCAAACATTCTACGCTTTGATCGTTCCCTGGAAGACCAGTAGTAGTTTCCGATGCACATCTGGAGGCATTCTGTAATGTGTGGACTATCAGAGTGTTGCTGAAACACAGAAATTGCATCGGGATTGTATACAACAGTCACCATGCGCACTTTCCTAAATAAAAGAAATGTCTCAAACAGTCTACGCTTTGATCGTTCCCTGGAAGACCAGTAGTAGTTTCCGATGCACATCTGGTGGCATTCTGTAATGTGTGGACTAACAGAGTGTTGATGAAACACAGAAATTGCCTCGGGATTGAAAACAACAGTCACAATGCGCACTTTCCTCCATGGGAGTAATGTCTCAAAGCGTTAACGCTTTGATCGTTCCCTGGAAGACCAGTACCAGTTTCCGATGCACATCTGGAGGCATTCTGTAATCTGTGGACTATCAGAGTGTTGATGAAACACAGAAAATGCATCGGGATTGAATACAACAGTCACCATGCGATCTTTTCTCCATGGGAGTAATGTCTCAAAGAGTTTACGCTTTGATTGTTCCCTGGAAGACCAGTAGTAGTTTCCGATGCACATCTGGAGGCATTCTGTAATCTGTGGACTATCAGAGTGTTGATGAAACACAGAAATTGCATCGGGAGTAAATACAACAATCACCATCCGCACTTTCCTGCATGGGAGTAAGGTCTGAAACAGTCTACGCTTTGATCGTTCCCTGGAAGACCAGTAGTAGTTTCCGATGCACATCTGGAGGCATTCTGTAATGTGTGGACTATCAGAGTGTTGCTGAAACACAGAAATTGCATCGGGATTGTATACAACAGTCACCATGCGCACTTTCCTAAATAAAAGAAATGTCTCAAACAGTCTACGCTTTGATCGTTCCCTGGAAGACCAGTAGTAGTTTCCGATGCACATCTGGTGGCATTCTGTAATGTGTGGACTAACAGAGTGTTGATGAAACACAGAAATTGCCTCGGGATTGAATACAACAGTCACAATGCGCACTTTCCTCCATGGGAGTAATGTCTCAAAGCGTTAACGCTTTGATCGTTCCCTGGAAGACCAGTACCAGTTTCCGATGCACATCTGGAGGCATTCTGTAATCTGTGGACTATCAGAGTGTTGATGAAACACAGAAAATGCATCGGGATTGAATACAACAGTCACCATGCGATCTTTTCTCCATGGGAGTAATGTCTCAAAGAGTTTACGCTTTGATTGTTCCCTGGAAGACCAGTAGTAGTTTCCGATGCACATCTGGAGGCATTCTGTAATCTGTGGACTATCAGAGTGTTGATGAAACACAGAAATTGCATCGGGAGTAAATACAACAATCACCATCCGCACTTTCCTGCATGGGAGTAAGGTCTGAAACAGTCTACGCTTTGATCGTTCCCTGCAAGACCAGTAGTAGTTTCCGATGCACATCGGGTGGTATTCTGTAATCTGTGGACTATCAGAGTGTTGATGAAACACAGATATTGCCTCGGGATTGAATACAACAGTAACCATCCGCACTTTCCTCCATGGGAGTAATGTCTCAAAGAGTTTACGCTTTGATCGTTCCCTGGAAGACCAGTACCAGTTTCCGAAGCACATCTGGAGGCATTCTGTAATCTGTGGACTATCAGAGTGTTGATCAAACACAGAAAAAGCATCGGGTTTGAATACAACAGTCACCATGCGCACTTTCCTCCATGGGAGTTATGTCTCAAAGTGTTTACGCTTTGATCGTTCCCTGGAAGACCAGTAGTAGTTTCCGATGCACATCTGGAGGCATTCTGTAATCTGTGGACTATCAGAGTGTTGATGAAACACAGAAATTGCATCGGGATTAAATACAACAGTCACCATCCGCACTTTCCTCCATGGGAGTAAGGTCTGAAACAGTCTACTCTTTGATTGTTCCCTGGAAGACCAGTAGTAGTTTCCGATGCACATCTGGTAGCATTCTGTAATCTGTGGACTATCAGAGTGTTGATGAAACATAGAACATGCATCGGGAATGAATACAAAAGTCACCATGCGCACATTACTCCATGGGAGTAATGTCTCTAACAGCTTACGCTTTGATCGTTCCCTGGAAGACCAGTAGTAGTTTCCGATGCACATCTGGATGCATTCTGTAATCTGTGGACTATCAGAATGTTGATGAAACACAGAAATTGCATCGGGATTGAATACAACAGTCTCCATGAGCAGTTTCCTAAATGGGAGTAATGTGTCAAACAGTCTACGCTTTGATCGTTCCCTGGAAGACCAGTAGTAGTTTCCGATGCACATCTGGAGGCATTCTGTAAACTGTGGACTATCAGAGTGTAGATAAAACACAGAAATTGCATCGGGAATGAATACAAAATTCACCATGCGCACATTCCTCCATGGGAGTAATGTCTCTAACAGCTTACGCTTTGATCGTTCCCTGGAAGACCAGTAGTAGTTTCCGATGCACATCTGGATGCTTTCTGTAATCTGTGGACTATCAGAATGTTGATGAAACACAGAAATTGCATCGGGATTGAATACAACAGTCTCCATGAGCAGTTTCCTACATGGGAGTAATGTGTCAAACAGTCTACGCTTTGATCGTTCCCTGGAAGACCAGTAGTAGTTTCCGATGCACATCTGGAGGCATTCTGTAATGTGTGGACTATCAGAGTGTTGGTGAAACACAGAAATTGCATCGGGATTGTATACAACAGTCACCATGCGCACTTTCCTAAATAAAAGAAATGTCTCAAACAGTCTACGCTTTGATCGTTCCCTGGAAGACCAGTAGTAGTTTCCGATGCACATCTGGTGGCATTCTGTAATCTGTGGACTATCGGAGTATTGATGAAACACAGAAAATGCATCGGGATTGAATACAACAGCCACCATGTGCACATTCCTCCATGGGAGTAATGACTCAAAGAATTTACGATTTGATCGTTCCCTGGAAGACCAGTAGCAGTTTCCGATGCACATCTGGAGGCATTCTGTAATCTGTGGACTATCAGACTGTTGATGAAACACAGAAATAGCATCGGGATTGAATACAACAGTCACCATGCGCACTTTCCTCCATGGAAGTAATGTCTCAAACAGTCTACGCTTTGATCGTTCCCTGGAAGACCAGTAGTGGTTTCCGATGCACATCTGGAGGCATTCTGTAATCTGTGGACTATCAGCATGTTGATGAAACACAGAAATTGCATCGGGATTGAATACAACAGTCACCATGCGCACTTTCCTTCTTGGGAGTAATGTCTCAAACAGTCTACGCCTTGATCGTTCCCTGGAAGACCAGCAGTAGTTTCCGATGAACATCTGGAGGCATTCTGTAATCTGTGGACTATCAGAGTGTAGATAAAACACAGAAATTGCATCGGGAATGAATACAAAAGTCACCATGCGCACATTCCTCCATGGGAGTAATGTCTCTAACCGCTTACGCTTTGATCGTTCCCTGGAAGACCAGTAGTAGTTTCCGATGCACATCTGGATGCTTTCTGTAATCTGTGGACTATCAGAATGTTGATGAAACACAGAAATTGCATCGGGATTGAATACAACAGTCTCCATGATCAGTTTCCTAAATGGGAGTAATGTGTCAAACAGTCTACGCCTTGATCGTTCCCTGGAAGACCAGTAGTAGTTTCCGATGCACATCTGGAGGCATTCTGTAATCTGTGGACTATCAGAGTGTAGATAAAACACAGAAATTGCATCGGGAATGAATACAAAAGTCACCATGCGCACATTCCTCCATGGGAGTAATGTCTAACAGCTTACCCTTTGATCGTTCCCTGGAAGACCAGTAGTAGTTTCCGATGCACATCTGGATGCTTTCTGTAATCTGTGGACTATCAGAATGTTGATGAAACACAGAAATTGCATCGGGATTGAATACAACAGTCTCCATGAGCAGTTTCCTACATGGGAGTAATGTGTCAAACATTCTACGCTTTGATCGTTCCCTGGAAGACCAGTAGTAGTTTCCGATGCACATCTGGAGGCATTCTGTAATGTGTGGACTATCAGAGTGTTGCTGAAACACAGAAATTGCATCGGGATTGTATACAACAGTCACCATGCGCACTTTCCTAAATAAAAGAAATGTCTCAAACAGTCTACGCTTTGATCGTTCCCTGGAAGACCAGTAGTAGTTTCCGATGCACATCTGGTGGCATTCTGTAATGTGTGGACTAACAGAGTGTTGATGAAACACAGAAATTGCCTCGGGATTGAATACAACAGTCACAATGCGCACTTTCCTCCATGGGAGTAATGTCTCAAAGCGTTAACGCTTTGATCGTTCCCTGGAAGACCAGTACCAGTTTCCGATGCACATCTGGAGGCATTCTGTAATCTGTGGACTATCAGAGTGTTGATGAAACACAGAAAATGCATCGGGATTGAATACAACAGTCACCATGCGATCTTTTCTCCATGGGAGTAATGTCTCAAAGAGTTTACGCTTTGATTGTTCCCTGGAAGACCAGTAGTAGTTTCCGATGCACATCTGGAGGCATTCTGTAATCTGTGGACTATCAGAGTGTTGATGAAACACAGAAATTGCATCGGGAGTAAATACAACAATCACCATCCGCACTTTCCTGCATGGGAGTAAGGTCTGAAACAGTCTACGCTTTGATCGTTCCCTGGAAGACCAGTAGTAGTTTCCGATGCACATCTGGTGGCATTCTGTAATCAGTGGACTATTAGACTGTTGATAAAACACAGAAAATGCATCGGGATTGAATACAACAGTCACCACGCGCACTTTCCTCCTTGGGAGTAATGTCTCAAAGAGTTTACGATTTGATCGTTCCCTGGAAGACCAGTAGTAGTTTCCGATGCACATCTGGGAGCATTCTGTAATCTGTGGACTATCAGAGTGTAGATAAAACACAGAAATTGCATCGGGAATGAATACAAAAGTCACCATGCGCACATTCCTCCATGGGAGTAATGTCTCTAACAGCTTACGCTTTGATCGTTCTCTGGAAGACCAGTAGTTGTTTCCGATGCACATCTGGAGGCATTCTGTAATGTGTGGACTATCAGAGTGTTGATGAAACACAGATATTGCCTCGGGATTGAATACAACAGTAACCATCCGCACTTTCCACCATGGGAGTAATGTCTCAAAGAGTTTACGCTTTGATCGTTCCCTGGAACACCAGTAGTAGTTTCCGATGAACATCTGGAGGCATTCTGTAATCTGTGGACTATCAGAGTGTTGATGAAACACAGAAATTGCATCGGGATTGAATACAACAGTCACTATGCGCACTTTCCTCCATAAACGAAATGTCTCATACAGTCTACGCTTCGATCGTTCCCTGGAAGACCAGTAGTAGTTTCCGATGCACATCTGGTGGCATTCTGTAATCTGTGGACTATCAGAGTGTTGATGAAACACAGAAATTGCATCGGGATTAAATACAACAGTCACCATCCGCACTTTCCTCCATGGGAGTAAGGTCTGAAACAGTCTACTCTTTGATTGTTCCCTGGAAGACCAGTAGTAGTTTCCGATGCACATCTGGTAGCATTCTGTAATCTGTGGACTATCAGAGTGTTGATGAAACATAGAACATGCATCGGGAATGAATACAAAAGTCACCATGCGCACATTCCTCCATAGGAGTAATGTCTCTAACAGCTTACGCTTTGATCGTTCCCTGGAAGACCAGTAGTAGTTTCCGATGCACATCTGGATGCTTTCTGTAATCTGTGGACTATCAGAATGTTGATGAAACACAGAAATTGCATCGGGATTGAATACAACATTCTCCATGGGCAGTTTCCTAAATGGGAGTAATGTGTCAAACAGTCTACGCTTTGATCGTTCCCTGGAAGACCAGTAGTAGTTTCCGATGCACATCTGGAGGCATTCTGTAATCTGTGGACTATCAGAGTGTGGATAAAACACAGAAATTGCATCGGGAATGAATACAAAAGTCACCATGCGCACATTCCTCCATGGGAGTAATGTCTCTAACAGCTTACGCTTTGATCGTTCCCTGGAAGACCAGTAGTAGCTTCCGATGCACATCTGGATGCTTTCTGTAATCTGTGGACTATCAGAATGTTGATGAAACACAGAAATTGCCTCGGGATTGTATACAACAGTCACCATCCGCACTTTCCTCCATGGGAGTAATGTCTCAAAGCGTTTACGCTTAGATCGTTCCCTGGTAGACCAGTACCAGTTTCCGATGCACATCTGGAGGCATTCTGTAATCTGTGGACTATCAGAGTGTTGATGAAACACAGAAAATGCATCGGGATTAAATACAACAGTCACCATCCGCACTTTCCTCCATGGGAGTAAGGTCTGAAACAGTCTACTCTTTGATTGTTCCCTGGAAGACCAGTAGTAGTTTCCGATGCACATCTGGATGCTTTCTGTAATCTGTGGACTATCAGAATGTTGATGAAACACAGAAATTGCATCGGGATTGAATACAACAGTCTCCATGAGCAGTTTCCTACATGGGAGTAAGGTCTGAAACAGTCTACTATTTGATTGTTCCCTGGAAGACCAGTAGTAGTTTCCGATGCACATCTGGTAGCATTCTGTAATCTGTCGACTATCAGAGTGTTGATGAAACATAGAACATGCATCGGGAATGAATACAAAAGTCACCGTGCGCACATTCCTCCATGGGAGTAATGTCTCTAACAGCTTACGCTTTGATCGTTCCCTGGAAGACCAGTAGTAGTTTCCGATGCACATCTGGATGCTTTCTGTAATCTGTGGACTATCAGAATGTTGATGAAACACAGAAATTGCATCGGGATTGAATACAACAGTCTCCATGAGCAGTTTCCTACATGGGAGTAATGTGTCAAACAGTCTACGCTTTGATCGTTCCCTGGAAGACCAGTAGTAGTTTCCGATGCACATCTGGAGGCATTCTGTAATGTGTGGACTATCAGAGTGTTGGTGAAACACAGAAATTGCATCGGGATTGTATACAACAGTCACCATGCGCACTTTCCTCCATAAAAGAAATGTCTCAAACAGTCTACGCTTTGATCGTTCCCTGGAAAACCAGTAGTAGTTTCCGATGCATATCTGGTGGCATTCTGTAATCTGTGGACTATCAGAGTGTTGATGAAACACAGAAATTGCCTCGGGATTGAATACAACAGTCACCATCCGCACTTTCCTCCATGTGAGTAATGTTTCAAAGCGTTTACGCTTTGATCGTTCCCTGGAAGACCAGTACCAGTTTCCGATGCACATCTGGAGGCATTCTGTAATCTGTGGACTATCAGAGTGTTGATGAAACACAGAAAATGCATCGGGATTGAATACAACAGTCACCATGCGCACTTTTCTCCATGTTAGTAATGTCTCAAAGAGTTTACGCTTTGATCGTTCCCTGGAAGACCAGTAGTAGTTTCCGATGCACCCCTGGTGACATTCTGTAATCTGTGGACTATCAGAGTGTTGATGAAACACAGAAAATGCATCGGGATTGAATACAACAGTCACCATGCGCACTTTCCTCCATGGGAGTAATGTCTCAAAGAGTTTACGGTTTGATCGTTCCCTGGAAGACCAGTAGTAGTTTCCGATGCACATCTGGAGGCATTCTGTAATCGGTGGACTATCAGAGTGTTGATGAAACACAGAAATTGCTTCGGGATTGAATACAACAGTCACCATGCGCACTTTCCTCCATGGGAGTAATGTCGCAAACAGTCTACGATTTGATCGGTCCCTGGAAGACCAGTATTAGTTTCCGATACACATCTGGTGGCATTCTGTAATCTGTGGACAATCAGAGTGTTGATGGAACACGGAAATTGAATCGGAATTGAATACAACAGTCACCATGCGCACTTTCCTCCACGGGAGTAATGTCTCAAACAGTCTACGCATTGATCGTTCCCTGGGAGACCAGTAGTAGTTTCCTATGCACAACTGGTGGCATTCTGTAATCTGTGGCGTATCAGAGTGTTGATTAAACACAGAAATTGAATCGGGATTGAACACAACAGTCACCATGCGCACTTTCCTCCACAGGAGTAATTTCTCAAAAAGTCTACGCTTTGATCGTTCCTGGAAGACCAGTAGTAGTTTCCGATGCACGTCTGGTGGCATTCTGTAATCCCTAGACTATCAGAGTGTTGATGAAACACAGAAATTGCCTCAGGACTGAATACAACAGTCAGCATGCGCACTTTCCTTCATGGGAATAATGTCTCAAACAGTCTATGCTTTTAATCGTTCCCAGGATGACCAGTAGTGGTTTCCGATTCACATCTGAAAGCCTCCTGTAATCTGTGGACTATCAGAGTGTTGATGAAACACAGAAATTGCATCGGGATTGAATACAACAGTCACCATGCACACTTCCCTCAATGGGAGAAATGTCTCAAGGGTTTACGTTTTCATCGTTCCCTGGACGACCAGTAGTAGTTTCCGATGCACATCTGGAGGCATTCTGTATTCTGTGGACTATCAGAGTGTTGATGAAACACAGATATTGCCTCGGGATTAAATACAACAGTCACCATGCGCACTTTCCTCCATGGGAGTAATGTCTCTAAAAGTCTACGCTTTGATCGTTCCCTGGAAGACCAGTAGTACTTTCCGCTGCACACCTGGAGGCTTTCCGTAAACTGTGGACTCTCAGAGTGTTGATGAAGCACAGAAATTGCATCGGAATTGAATACAACAGTCACCATGCGCACTTTCCTCAATGGGAGAAATGTCTCAAACAGTCTACTATTTGATCGTTCCCTGGAAGACCAGTAGTAGTTTCCGATGCACATCTGGAGGCATTCTGTAATCTGTGGACTATCAGAGTGTAGATAAAACACAGAAATTGCATCGGGAATGAATACAAAAGTCACCATGCGCACATTCCTCCATGGGAGTAATGTCTCTAACAGCTTACGCTTTGATCGTTCCCTGAGAGTCCTGTAGTAGTTTCCGATGCACATCTGGATGCTTTCTGTAATCTGTGGACTATCAGAATGTTGATGAAACACAGAAATTGAATCGGGATTGAATACAACAGTCTCCATGAGCAGTTTCGTACATGGGAGTAATGTGTCAAACAGTCTACGCTTTGATCGTTCCCTGGAAGACCAGTAGTAGTTTCCGATACACATCTGGAGGCATTCTGTAATGTGTGGACTATCAGAGTGTTGGTGAAACACAGATATTGCATCGGGATTGTATACAACAGTCACCATGCGCACTTTCCTCCATAAAAGAAATGTCTCAAACAGTCTACGCTTTGATCGTTCAGTGGAAGACCAGTAGTAGTTTCCGATGCACATCTGGTGGCATTCTGTAATCTGTGGAGTATCAGAGTGTTGATGAAACACAGAAATTGCATCGGGATTGAATACAACAGTCACCAGGCGAACTTTCCTCCATGGGAGTAATTCTCAAACAGTCTACGCTTTGATCGTTCCCTGGAAGACCAGTGGAAGTTTCCGATGCACATCTGAAAGCATTCTGTAATCTGTGGACTATCAGAGTCTTGATGAAACACAGAAATTGCATCGTGATTGAATACAACAGTCACCATGCGCACTTTCCTCCACGGGAGTAATGTCTCAAAGAGTCTACGCTTTGATCGTTCCCCGGAAGACCAGTAGTAGTTTCCGATGCACATCTGGTGGCATTCTGTAATCTGTGGACTATCAGAGTGTTGATGAAACACAGAAATTGAATCGGAATTGAATACAACAGTCACCATGCGCACATTCCTCCACGGGAGTAATGTCTCAAACAGTCTACGCATTGATCGTTCCCTGGAGGACCAGTAGTAGTTTCCGATGCACCTCTGGTGGCATTCTGTAATCTGTGGCGTATCAGAGTGTTGATTAAACACAGAAATTGCATCGGGGTTGAATACAACAGTCACCATGCGCACTTTCCTCCATGGAAGTAATGTCTCTAACAGTCTACGCTTTGATCGTTCCCTGGAAGACCAGTAGTAGTTTCCCATGCATATCTGGAGGCTTTCCGTAATTTGTGGACTATCAGAGTGTTGATGAAACACAGAAATTGCATCGGGATTGAATACAACTGTCACGATGCGCACTTTCGTCCATGGGAGTAATGTCTCAAACAGTCTAAGCTTTGATCGTTCCCTGGAAGACCAGTAGTGGTTTCCGATGCACATCTGGAGGCATTCTGTAATCTGTGGACTATCAGAGTGTTGATGAAACACAGAAATTGCATCGGGATTGAATACAACAGTCACCATGCTCACTTTCCTTCATGGGAGTAATGTCTCAAACAGTCTACGCTTTGATCGTTCCCTGGAAGACCAGTAGTAGTTTCCGATGCACATCTGGAGGCATTCTGTAATGTGTGGACTAACAGAGTGTTGGTGAAACACAGATATTGCATCGTGATTGTATACAACAGTTACCATGCGCACTTTCCTCCATGAAAGAAATGTCTCAAACAGTCTATGCTTTGATCGTTCCCTGGAAGACCAGTAGTAGTTTCCGATGCACATCTGGAGGCATTCTGTAATCGGTGGACTATCAGAGTGTTGATGAAACACAGAAATTGCTTCGGGATTGAATACAACAGTCACCATGCGCACTTTCCTCCATGGGAGTAATGTCGCAAACAGTCTACGCTTTGATCGGTCCCTGGAAGACCAGTATTAGTTTCCGATACACATCTGGTGGCATTCTGTAATCTGTGGACAATCAGAGTGTTGATGGAACACGGAAATTGAATCGGAATTGAATACAACAGTCACCATGCGCACTTTCCTCCACGGGAGTAATGTCTCAAACAGTCTACGCATTGATCGTTCCCTGGGAGACCAGTAGTAGTTTCCTATGCACAACTGGTGGCATTCTGTAATCTGTGGCGTATCAGAGTGTTGATGAAACACAGAAATTGCATCGGGATTGAACACAACAGTCACCATGCGCACTTTCCTCCACAGGAGTAATTTCTCAAAAAGTCTACGCTTTAATCGTTCCTGGAAGACCAGTAGTAGTTTCCGATGCACGTCTGGTGGCATTCTGTAATCCCTAGACTATCAGAGTGTTGATGAAACACAGAAATTGCCTCAGGACTGAATACAACAGTCAGCATGCGCACTTTCCTTCATGGGAATAATGTCTCAAACAGTCTATGCTTTTAATCGTTCCCAGGATGACCAGTAGTGGTTTCCGATTCACATCTGAAAGCCTCCTGTAATCTGTGGACTATCAGAGTGTTGATGAAACACAGAAATTGCATCGGGATTGAATACAACAGTCACCATGCACACTTCCCTCAATGGGAGAAATGTCTCAAGGGTTTACGCTTTCATCGTTCCCTGGACGACCAGTAGTAGTTTCCGATGCACATCTGGAGGCATTCTGTATTCTGTGGACTATCAGAGTGTTGATGAAACACAGATATTGCCTCGGGATTAAATACAACAGTCACCATGCGCACTTTCCTCCATGGGAGTAATGTCTCTAAAAGTCTACGCTTTGATCGTTCCCTGGAAGACCAGTAGTACTTTCCGCTGCACACCTGGAGGCTTTCCGTAAACTGTGGACTCTCAGAGTGTTGATGAAGCACAGAAATTGCATCGGAATTGAATACAACAGTCACCATGCGCACTTTCCTCAATGGGAGAAATGTCTCAAACAGTCTACTATTTGATCGTTCCCTGGAAGACCAGTAGTAGTTTCCGATGCACATCTGGAGGCATTCTGTAATCTGTGGACTATCAGAGTGTAGATAAAACACAGAAATTGCATCGGGAATGAATACAAAAGTCACCATGCGCACATTCCTCCATGGGAGTAATGTCTCTAACAGCTTACGCTTTGATCGTTCCCTGAGAGTCCTGTAGTAGTTTCCGATGCACATCTGGATGCTTTCTGTAATCTGTGGACTATCAGAATGTTGATGAAACACAGAAATTGAATCGGGATTGAATACAACAGTCTCCATGAGCAGTTTCGTACATGGGAGTAATGTGTCAAACAGTCTACGCTTTGATCGTTCCCTGGAAGACCAGTAGTAGTTTCCGATACACATCTGGAGGCATTCTGTAATGTGTGGACTATCAGAGTGTTGCTGAAACACAGATATTGCATCGGGATTGTATACAACAGTCACCATGCGCACTTTCCTCCATAAAAGAAATGTCTCAAACAGTCTACGCTTTGATCGTTCAGTGGAAGACCAGTAGTAGTTTCCGATGCACATCTGGTGGCATTCTGTAATCTGTGGAGTATCAGAGTGTTGATGAAACACAGAAATTGCATCGGGATTGAATACAACAGTCACCAGGCGAACTTTCCTCCATGGGAGTAATTCTCAAACAGTCTACGCTTTGATCGTTTCCTGGAAGACCAGTGGAAGTTTCCGATGCACATCTGAAAGCATTCTGTAATCTGTGGACTATCAGAGTCTTGATGAAACACAGAAATTGCATCGTGATTGAATACAACAGTCACCATGCGCACTTTCCTCCACGGGAGTAATGTCTCAAAGAGTCTACGCTTTGATCGTTCCCCGGAAGACCAGTAGTAGTTTCCGATGCACATCTGGTGGCATTCTGTAATCTGTGGACTATCAGAGTGTTGATGAAACACAGAAATTGAATCGGAATTGAATACAACAGTCACCATGCGCACATTCCACCACGGGAGTAATGTCTCAAACAGTCTACGCATTGATCGTTCCCTGGAGGACCAGTAGTAGTTTCCGATGCACATCTGGTGGCATTCTGTAATCTGTGGCGTATCAGAGTGTTGATTAAACACAGAAATTGCATCGGGGTTGAATACAACAGTCACCATGCGCACTTTCCTCCATGGAAGTAATGTCTCTAACAGTCTACGCTTTGATCGTTCCCTGGAAGACCAGTAGTAGTTTCCCATGCATATCTGGAGGCTTTCCGTAATTTGTGGACTATCAGAGTGTTGATGAAACACAGAAATTGCATCGGGATTGAATACAACTGTCACGATGCGCACTTTCGTCCATGGGAGTAATGTCTCAAACAGTCTAAGCTTTGATCGTTCCCTGGAAGACCAGTAGTGGTTTCCGATGCACATCTGGAGGCATTCTGTAATCTGTGGACTATCAGAGTGTTGATGAAACACAGAAATTGCATCGGGATTGAATACAACAGTCACCATGCTCACTTTCCTTCATGGGAGTAATGTCTCAAACAGTCTACGCTTTGATCGTTCCCTGGAAGACCAGTAGTAGTTTCCGATGCACATCTGGAGGCATTCTGTAATGTGTGGACTAACAGAGTGTTGGTGAAACACAGATATTGCATCGTGATTGTATACAACAGTTACCATGCGCACTTTCCTCCATGAAAGAAATGTCTCAAACAGTCTATGCTTTGATCGTTCCCTGGAAGACCAGTAGTAGTTTCCGATGCACATCTGGTGGCATTCTGTAATCTGTGGACTATCAGAGCGTTGATGAAACACAGAAATTGCATCGGGATTGAATACAACAGTCACCATGCGCACTTTCCTCAACGGGAGTAATGTCTCAAACAGTCTACGATTTGATCGTTCCCTGGAAGACCAGTAGTAGTTTCCTATGCACATCTGGTGGCATTCTGTAATCTGTGGCGTATCAGAGTGTTGATTAAACACAGAAATTGCATCGGGATTGAACACAACAGTCACCATGCGCACTTTCCTCCACAGGAGTAATTTCTCAAACAGTCTACGCTTTGATCGTTCCTGGAAGACCAGTAGTAGTTTCCGATGCACGTCTGGTGGCATTCTGTAATCCCTAGACTATCAGAGTGTTGATGAAACACAGAAATTGCCTCAGGACTGAATACAACAGGCAGCATGCGCACTTTCCTTCATGGGAATAATGTCTCAAACAGTCTACGCTTTGATCGTTCCCAGGAAGACCAGTAGTAGTTTCCGATGCACATCTGAAAGCCTTCTGTAATCTGTGGACTATCAGAGTGTTGATGAAACACAGAAATTGCATCGGGATTGAATACAACAGTCACCATGCGCACTTCCCTCAAATTGAATAATGTCTCAAAGAGTTTACGTTTTGATCGTTCCCTGGTCAACCAGTAGTAGTTCCCGATGCACATCTGGAGGCATTCTGTAATCTGTGGACTATCAGAGTGTTGATGAAACACAGAAATTGCCTCGGGATTAAATACAACAGTCACCATGCGCACTTTCCTCCATGGGAGTAATGTCTCTAAAAGTCTACGCTTTGATCGTTCCCTGGAAGACCAGTAGTACTTTCCGCTGCACACCTGGAGGCTTTCCGTAAACTGTGGACTCTCAGAGTGTTGATGAAGCACAGAAATTGCATCGGAATTGAATACAACAGTCACCATGCGCACTTTCCTCAATGGTAGAAATGTCTCAAACAGTCTACTATTTGATCGTTCCCTGGAAGACCAGTAGTAGTTTCCGATGCACATCTGGAGGCATTCTGTAATCTGTGGACTATCAGAGTGTAGATAAAACACAGAAATTGCATCGGGAATGAATACAAAAGTCACCATGCGCACATTCCTCCATGGGAGTAATGTCTCTAACAGCTTACGCTTTGATCGTTCCCTGAGAGTCCTGTAGTAGTTTCCGATGCACATCTGGATGCTTTCTGTAATCTGTGGACTATCAGAATGTTGATGAAACACAGAAATTGAATCGGGATTGAATACAACAGTCTCCATGAGCAGTTTCCTACATGGGAGTAATGTGTCAAACAGTCTACGCTTTGATCGTTCCCTGGAAGACCAGTAGTAGTTTCCGATGCACATCTGGAGGCATTCTGTAATGTGTGGACTATCAGAGTGTTGGTGAAACACAGATATTGCATCGGGATTGTATACAACAGTCACCATGCGCACTTTCCTCCATAAAAGAAATGTCTCAAACAGTCTACGCTTTGATCGTTCAGTGGAAGACCAGTAGTAGTTTCCGATGCACATCTGGTGGCATTCTGTAATCTGTGGAGTATCAGAGTGTTGATGAAACACAGAAATTGCATCGGGATTGAATACAACAGTCACCAGGCGAACTTTCCTCCATGGGAGTAATTCTCAAACAGTCTACGCTTTGATCGTTCCCTGGAAGACCAGTGGTAGTTTCCGATGCACATCTGAAAGCATTCTGTAATCTGTGGACTATCAGAGTCTTGATGAAACACAGAAATTGCATCGTGATTGAATACAACAGTCACCATGCGCACTTTCCTCCACGGGAGTAATGTCTCAAAGAGTCTACGCTTTGATCGTTCCCCGGAAGACCAGTAGTAGTTTCCGATGCACATCTGGTGGCATTCTGTAATCTGTGGACTATCAGAGTGTTGATGAAACACAGAAATTGAATCGGAATTGAATACAACAGTCACCATGCGCACATTCCTCCACGGGAGTAATGTCTCAAACAGTCTACGCATTGATCGTTCCCTGGAGGACCAGTGGTAGTTTCCGATGCACATCTGGTGGCATTCTGTAATCTGTGGCGTATCAGAGTGTTGATTAAACACAGAAATTGCATCGGGGTTGAATACAACAGTCACCATGCGCACTTTCCTCCATGGAAGTAATGTCTCTAACAGTCTACGCTTTGATCGTTCCCTGGAAGACCAGTAGTAGTTTCCCATGCATATCTGGAGGCTTTCCGTAATTTGTGGACTATCAGAGTGTTGATGAAACACAGAAATTGCATCGGGATTGAATACAACTGTCACGATGCGCACTTTCGTCCATGGGAGTAATGTCTCAAACAGTCTAAGCTTTGATCGTTCCCTGGAAGACCAGTAGTGGTTTCCGATGCACATCTGGAGGCATTCTGTAATCTGTGGACTATCAGAGTGTTGATGAAACACAGAAATTGCATCGGGATTGAATACAACAGTCACCATGATCACTTTCCTTCATTGGAGTAATGTCTCAAACAGTCTACGCTTTGATCGTTCCCTGGAAGACCAGTAGTAGTTTCCGATGCACATCTGGAGGCATTCTGTAATGTGTGGACTAACAGAGTGTTGGTGAAACACAGATATTGCATCGGGATTGTATACAACAGTTACCATGCGCACTTTCCTCCATAAAAGAAATGTCTCAAACAGTCTACGCTTTGATCGTTCCCTGGAAGACCAGTAGTAGTTTCCGATGCACATCTGGTGGCATTCTGTAATCTGTGGACTATCAGAGCGTTGATGAAACACAGAAATTGCATCGGGATTGAATACAACAGTCACCATGCGCACTTTCCTCAACGGGAGTAATGTCTCAAACAGTCTACGATTTGATCGTTCCCTGGAAGACCAGTAGTAGTTTCCTATGCACATCTGGTGGCATTCTGTAATCTGTGGCGTATCAGAGTGTTGATTAAACACAGATATTGCATCGGGATTGAACACAACAGTCACCATGCGCACTTTCCTCCACAGGAGTAATTTCTCAAACAGTCTACGCTTTGATCGTTCCTGGAAGACCAGTAGTAGTTTCCGATGCACGTCTGGTGGCATTCTGTAATCCCTAGACTATCAGAGTGTTGATGAAACACAGAAATTGCCTCAGGACTGAATACAACAGGCAGCATGCGCACTTTCCTTCATGGGAATAATGTCTCAAACAGTCTACGCTTTGATCGTTCCCAGGAAGACCAGTAGTAGTTTCCGATGCACATCTGAAAGCCTTCTGTAATCTGTGGACTATCAGAGTGTTGATGAAACACAGTAATTGCATCGGGATTGAATACAACAGTCACCATGCGCACTTCCCTCAAAGGGAATAATGTCTCAAAGAGTATACGTTTTGATCGTTCCCTGGACAACCAGTAGTAGTTCCCGATGCACATCTGGAGGCATTCTGTAATCTGTGGACTATCAGAGTGTTGATGAAACACAGAAATTGAATCGGAATTGAATACAACAGTCACCATTCGCACATTCCTCCACGGGAGTAATGTCTCAAACAGTCTACGCATTGATCGTTCCCTGGATGACCAGTAGTAGTTTCCGATGCACATCTGGTGGCATTCTGTAATCTGTGGCGTATCAGAGTGTTGATTAAACACAGAAATTGCATCGGGATTAAATACAACAGTCACCATGCGCACTTTCCTCCATGGGAATAATGTCTCTAACAGTCTACGTTTTGATCGTTCCCTGGAAGACCAGTAGTACTTTCCGCTGCACACCTGGAGGCTTTCCGTAAACTGTGGACTATCAGAGTGTTGATGAAGCACAGAAATTGCATCGGAATTGAATACAACAGTCACCATGCGCACTTTCCTCCATGGGAGAAATGTCTCAAACAGTATACTATTTGATCGTTCCCTGGAAGACCAGTAGTAGTTTCCGATGCACATCTGGATGCTTTCTGTAATCTGTGGACTATCGGAATGTTGATGAAACACAGAAATTGCATCGGGATTGAATACAACAGTCTCCATGAGCAGTTTCCTACATGGGAGTAATGTGTCAAACAGTCTACGCTTTGATCGTTCCCTGGAAGACCAGTAGTAGTTTCCGATGCACATCTGGAGGCATTTTGTAATGTGTGGACTATCAGAGTGTTGGTGAAACACAGAAATTGCATCGGGATTGTATACAACAGTCACCATGCGCACTTTCCTCCATAAAAGAAATGTCTCAAACAGTCTATGCTTTGATCGTTCCCCGGAAGACCAGTAGTAGTTTCCGATGCACATCTGGTGGCATTCTGTAATCTGTGGACTATCAGAGTGTTGATGAAACACAGAAATTGAATCGGAATTGAATACAACAGTCACCATTCGCACATTCCTCCACGGGAGTAATGTCTCAAACAGTCTACGCATTGATCGTTCCCTGGATGACCAGTAGTAGTTTCCGATGCACATCTGGTGGCATTCTGTAATCTGTGGCGTATCAGAGTGTTGATTAAACACAGAAATTGCATCGGGATTGAATACAACAGTCACTATGCGCACTTTCCTAAATGGAAGTAATGTCTCTAACAGTCTACGCTTTGATCGATCCCTGGAAGACCAGTAGTAGTTTCCGATGCATATCTGGAGGCTTTCCGTAATTTGTGGACTATCAGAGTGTTGATGAAACACAGAAATTGCATCGGGATTTAATACAACTGTCACCATGCGCACTTTCGTCCATGGGAGTAATGTCTCAAAAAGTCTAAGCTTTGATCGTTCCCTCGAAGACCAGTAGTGGTTTCCGATGCACATCTGGAGGCATTCTGTAATCTGTGGACTATCAGAGTGTTGATGAAACACAGAAATTGCATCGGGATTGAATACAACAGTCACCATGCTCACTTCCCTTCATGGGAGTAATGTCTCAAACAGTCTACGCTTTGATCGTTCCCTGAAAGACCAGTAGTAGTTTCCGATGCACATCTGGTGTCATTCTGTAATCTGTGGACTATCAGAGCGTTGATGAAACACAGAAATTGCATCGGGATTGAATACAACAGTCACCACGCGAACTTTCCTCCATGCGAGTAATTCTCAAACAGTCTACGCTTTGATCGTTCCCTGGAAGACCAGTAGTAGTTTCCGATGCACATCTGATGGCATTCTGTAATCTGTGGACTATCAGAGTGTTGATGAAACACAGAAATTGCATCGGGATTGAATACAACAGTCACCATGCGCACTTTCGTCCATGGGAGTAATGTCTCAAACAGTCTACGCTTTGATCGTTCCCTGGAAGACCAGCAGTGGTTTCCGATGAACATCTGGAGGTATTCTGTAATCTGTGGCCTATCAGAGTGTTGATGAAACACAGAAATTGCATCGGGATTGAATACAACAGTCTCCATGCGCAGTTTCCTCCATGGTAGTAATGTCTCAAACAGTCTACGCTTTGATCGTTCCCTGGAAGACCAGTAGTAGTTTCCGATGCACATCTGGTGGCATTTTGTATTCTGTAGACTATCAGAGAGTTGATGAAACAAAGATATTGCATCGGGATTGAATACAACAGTCACCATGCGCACTTTCCTCCATGGGAGTAATGTCTCAAACAGTCTACGCTTTGATCGTTCCCTGGAAGACCAGTAGTAGTTTCCGATGCACATCTGGTGGCATTCTGTAATCTCTGGAGTATCAGAGTGTTGATGAAACACAGAAATTGCATCGGGATTGAATACAACAGTCACCATGCGCACTTTCGTCCATGGGAGTAATGTCTCAAACAGTCTACGCTTTGATCGTTCCCTGGAAGACCAGTAGTGGTTTCCGATGCACATCTGGAGGCATTCTGTAATCTGTGGAGTATCAGAGTGTTGATGAAACACAGAAATTGCATCGGGATTGAATACAACAGTCACCATGCTCACTTCCCTTCATGGGAGTAATGTCGCAAACAGTCTACGCTTTGATCGTTCCCTGGAAGACCAGTAGTAGTTTCCGATGCACATCTGGTGTCATTCTGTAATCTGTGAACTATCAGAGCGTTGATGAAACACAGAAATTGCATCGGGATTGAATACAACAGTCACCATGCGAACTTTCCTCCATGGGAGTAATTCTCAAACAGTCTACGCTTTGATCGTTCCCTGGAAGACCTGTAGTAGTTTCCGATGCACATCTGGTGGCATTCTGTAATCTGTGGACTATTAGAGTGTTGATGAAACACAGAAAATGCATCGGGATTGAATACAACAGTCACCATCCGCACTTTCATCCATGGGAGTAATGTCTCAAAGAGTTTACGGTTTGATCGTTCCCTGGAAGACCAGTAACAGTTTCCGATGCACATCTGGAGGCATTCTGTAATCTGTGGAGTATCAGAGTGTTGATGAAACACAGAAATTGCATCGGGATTGAATACAACAGTCACCATGCGAACTTTCCTACATGGGAGTAATTCTCAAACAGTCTACGCTTTGAGCGTTCCCTGGAAGACCAGTAGTGGTTTCCGATGAACATCTGGAGGTATTCTCTAATCTGTGACCTATCAGAGTGTTGATGAAACACAGAAATTGCATCGGGACTGAATACAACAGTCACCATGCGCACTTTCCTCAACGGGAGTAATGTCTCAAACAGTCTACGATTTGATCGTTCCCTGGAAGACCAGTAGTAGTTTCCGATGTACATCTGGATGCTTTCTGTAATCTGTGGACTATCAGACTGTTGATGAAACACAGAAATTGCCTCGGGATGAATACAACAGTCTCCATGCGCAGTTTCCTCCATGGTAGTAATGTCTCAAACAGTCTACGCTTTGATCGTTCCCTGGAAGACCAGTAGTAGTTTCCGATGCACATCTGGTGGCATTCTGTAATCTGTAGACTATCAGAGAGTTGATGAAACAAAGATATTGCATCGGGATTGAATACAACAGTCACCATCCGCACTTTCTCCATGGGAGTAATGTCTCTAACAGTCTACGCTTTGATCGTTCCCTGGAAGACCAGTAGTACTTTGCGCTGCACACCTGGAGGCTTTCCGTAAACTGTGGACTATCAGAGTGTTGATGAAGCACAGTAATTGCATCGGGATTGAATACAACAGTCACCATGCGCACTTTCCTCCATGGTAGAAATGTCTCAAACAGTCTACTATTTGATCGTTCCCTGGAAGACCAGTAGTAGTTTCCGACCCACATCTGGAGGCATTCTGTAATCTGTTGTCTATCAGAGTGTTGATGAAGCACAGAAACTGCATCGGGATTGAATACAACAGTCACCATGCGCACTTTCCTCCATGGGAGTAATGTCTCAAACAGTCTACGCTTTGATCGTTCCCTGGAAGACCAGTAGTAGTTTCCGCTGCACATCTGGTGGCATTCTGTAATCTCTGGAGTATCAGAGTGTTGATGAAACACAGAAATTGCATCGGGATTGAATACAACAGTCACCATGCGCACTTTCGTCCATGGAAGTTATGTCTCTAACAGTCTACGCTTTGATCGTTCCCTGGAAGACCAGTAGTAGTTTCCGATGCACATCTGGATGCTTTCTGTAATCTGTGGACTATCAGAATGTTGATGAAACACAGAAATTGCATCGGGATTGAATACAACAGTCTCCATGAGCAGTTTCCTACATGGGAGTAATGTGTCAAACAGTCTACGCTTTGATCGTTCCCTGGAAGACCAGTAGTAGTTTCCGATGCACATCTGGAGGCATTTTGTAATGTGTGGACTATCAGAGTGTTGGTGAAACACAGAAATTGCATCGGGATTGTATACAACAGTCACCATGCGCACTTTCCTCCATAAAAGAAATGTCTCAAACAGTCTATGCTTTGATCGTTCCCCGGAAGACCAGTAGTAGTTTCCGATGCACATCTGGTGGCATTCTGTAATCTGTGGACTATCAGAGTGTTGATGAAACACAGAAATTGAATCGGAATTGAATACAACAGTCACCATTCGCACATTCCTCCACGGGAGTAATGTCTCAAACAGTCTACGCATTGATCGTTCCCTGGATGACCAGTAGAAGTTTCCGATGCACATCTGGTGGCATTCTGTATTCTGTGGCGTATCAGAGTGTTGATTAAACACAGAAATTGCATCGGGATTGAATACAACAGTCACTATGCGCACTTTCCTCCATGGAAGTAATGTCTCTAACAGTCTACGCTTTGATCGTTCCCTGGAAGACCAGTAGTAGTTTCCGATGCATATCTGGAGGCTTTCCGTAATTTGTGGACTATCAGAGTGTTGATGAAACACAGAAATTGCATCGGGATTTAATACAACTGTCACCATGCGCACTTTCGTCCATGGGAGTAATGTCTCAAAAAGTCTAAGCTTTGATCGTTCCCTCGAAGACCAGTAGTGGTTTCCGATGCACATCTGGAGGCATTCTGTAATCTGTGGACTATCAGAGTGTTGATGAAACACAGAAATTGCATCGGGATTGAATACAACAGTCACCATGCTCACTTCCCTTCATGGGAGTAATGTCTCAAACAGTCTACGCTTTGATCGTTCCCTGAAAGACCAGTAGTAGTTTCCGATGCACATCTGGTGTCATTCTGTAATCTGTGGACTATCAGAGCGTTGATGAAACACAGAAATTGCATCGGGATTGAATACAACAGTCACCACGCGAACTTTCCTCCATGGGAGTAATTCTCAAACAGTCTACGCTTTGATCGTTCCCTGGAAGACCAGTAGTAGTTTCCGATGCACATCTGATGGCATTCTGTAATCTGTGGACTATCAGAGTGTTGATGAAACACAGAAATTGCATCGGGATTGAATACAACAGTCACCATGCGCACTTTCGTCCATGGGAGTAATGTCTCAAACAGTCTACGCTTTGATCGTTCCCTGGAAGACCAGCAGTGGTTTCCGATGAACATCTGGAGGTATTCTGTAATCTGTGGCCTATCAGAGTGTTGATGAAACACAGAAATTGCATCGGGATTGAATACAACAGTCCCCTTGCGCAGTTTCCTCCATGGTAGTAATGTGTCAAACAGTCTACGCTTTGATCGTTCCCTGGAAGACCAGTAGTAGTTTCCGATGCACATCTGGTGGCATTTTGTATTCTGTAGACTATCAGAGAGTTGATGAAACAAAGATATTGCATCGGGATTGAATACAACAGTCACCATGCGCACTTTCCTCCATGGGAGTAATGTCTCAAACAGTCTACGCTTTGATCGTTCCCTGGAAGACCAGTAGTAGTTTCCGATGCACATCTGGTGGCATTCTGTAATCTCTGGAGTATCAGAGTGTTGATGAAACACAGAAATTGCATCGGGATTGAATACAACAGTCACCATGCGCACTTTCGTCCATGGAAGTAATGTCTCTAACAGTCTACGCTTTGATCGTTCCCTGGAAGACCAGTAGTAGTTTCCGATGCATATATGGAGGCTTTCCGTAATTTGTGGACTATAGGAGTTTTGATGAAACACAGAAATTGCATCGGGATTGAATACAACTGTCACCATGCGCACTTTCGTCCATGGGAGTAATGTCTCAAACAGTCTACGCTTTGATCGTTCCCTGGAAGACCAGTAGTGGTTTCCGATGCACATCTGGAGGCATTCTGTAATCTGTGGACTATCAGAGTGTTGATTAAACACAGAAATTGCATCGGGATTGAATACAAAAGTCTCCATGCGCAGTTTCCTCCATGGTAGTAATGTCTCAAACAGTCTACGCTTTGATCGTTCCCTGGAAGACCAGTAGTAGTTTCCGATTCACATCTGGTGGCAATCTGTATTCTGTAGACTATCAGAGAGTTGATGAAACAAAGATATTGCATCGGGATTGAATACAACAGTCACCATCCGCACTTTCCTCCATTTGAGTAATGTCTCTAACAGTCTACGCTTTGATCGTTCCCTGGAAGACCAGTAGTACTTTCCGCTGCACACCTGGTGGCTTTCCGTAAACTGTGGACTATCAGAGTGTTGATGAAGCACAGTAATTGCATCGGGATTGAATACAACAGTCACCATGCGCACTTTCCTCCATGGTAGAAATGTCTCAAACAGTCTACTATTTGATCGTTCCCTGGAAGACCAGTAGTGGTTTCCGATAAACATCTGGAGGCATTCTGTAATCTGTTGTCTATCAGAGTGTTGATGAAGCACAGAAACTGCATCGGGATTGACTACAACAGTCACCATGCGCACTTTCCTCCATGGGACTAATGTCTCAAACAGTCTACGCTTTGATCGTTCCCTGGAAGACCAGTAGTAGTTTCCGATGCACATCTGGTGGCATTCTGTAATCTCTGGAGTATCAGAGTGTTGATGAAACACAGAAATTGCATCGGGATTGAATACAACAGTCACCATGCGCACTTTCGTCCATGAAAGTTATGTCTCTAACAGTCTACGCTTTGATCGTTCCCTGGAAGACCAGTAGTAGTTTCCGATGCATATCTGGAGGCTTTCCGTAATTTGTGGACTATCAGAGTGTTGATGAAACACAGAAATTGCATCGGGATTGAATACAACTGTCACCATGCGCACTTTCGTCCATGGGAGTAATGTCTCAAACAGTCTACGCTTTGATCGTTCCCTGGAAGACCAGTAGTGGTTTCCGATGCACATCTGGAGGCATTCTGTAATCTGTGGACTATCAGAGTGTTGATGAAACACAGAAATTGCATCGGGATTGAATACAACAGTCACCATGCTCACTTCCCTTCATGGGAGTAATGTCGCAAACAGTCTACGCTTTGATCGTTCCCTGGAAGACCAGTAGTAGTTTCCGATGCACATCTGGTGTCATTCTGTAATCTGTGATCTATCAGAGCGTTGATGAAACACAGAAATTGCATCGGGATTGAATACAACAGTCACCATGCGAACTTTCCTCCATGGGAGTAATTCTCAAACAGTCTACGCTTTGATCGTTCCCTGGAAGACCTGTAGTAGTTTCCGATGCACATCTGGTGGCATTCTGTAATCTGTGGACCATCAGAGTGTTGATGAAACACAGAAATTGCATCGGGATTGAATACAACAGTCACCATCCGCACTTTCCTCCACGGGAGTAATGTCTCAAAGAGTTTACGGTTTGATCGTTCCCTGGGAGACCAGTACCAGTTTAAGATGCACATCTGGACGCATTCTGTAATCTGTGGAGTATCAGAGTGTTGATGAAACACAGAAATTGCATCGGGATTGAATACAACAGTCACCATGCGAACTTTCCTCCATGGGAGTAATTCTCAAACAGTCTACGCTTTGATCGTTCCCTGGATGACCAGTAGTGGTTTCCGATGAACATCTGGAAGTATTCTGTAATCTGTGGCCTATCAGAGTGTTGATGAAACACAGAAATTGCATCGGGATTGAATACAACAGTCACCATGCGCTGTTTCCTCAACGGGAGTAATGTCTCAAACAGTCTACGATTTGATCGTTCCCTGGAAGACCAGTAGTAGTTTCCGATGTACATCTGGATGCTTTCTGTAATCTGTGGACTATCAGACTGTTGATGAAACACAGAAATTGCCTCGGGATGAATACAACAGTCTCCATGCGCAGTTTCCACCATGGCAGTAATGTCTCAAACAGTCTACGCTTTGATCGTTCCCTGGAAGACCAGTAGTAGTATCCGATGCACATCTGGTGGCATTCTGTAATCTGTAGACTATCAGACAGTTGATGAAACAAAGATATTGCATCGGGATTGAATACAACAGTCACCATCCGCACTTTCCTCCATGGGAGTAATGTCTCTAACAGTCTACGCTTTGATCGTTCCCTGGTAGACCAGTAGTACTTTGCGCTGCACACCTGGAGGCTTTCCGTAAACTGTGGACTATCAGAGTGTTGATGAAGCACAGTAATTGCATCGGGATTGAATACAACAGTCACCATGCGCACTTTCCTCCATGGTAGAAATGTCTCAAGCAGTCTACTATTTGATCGTTCCCTGGAAGACCAGTAGTAGTTTCCGATCCACATCTGGAGGCATTCTGTAATCTGTTGTCTATCAGAGTGTTGATGAAGCACAGAAACTGCATCGGGATTGAATACAACAGTCACCATGCGCACTTTCCTTAATGGGAGTAATGTCTCAAACAGTCTACGCTTTGATCGTTCCCTGGAAGACCAGTAGTAGTTTCCGATGCACATCTGGTGTCAATCTGTAATCTGTGGACTATCAGAGCGTTGATGAAACACAGAAATTGCATCGGGATTGAATACAACAGTCACCATGCGAACTTTCCTCCATGGGAGTAATTCTCAAACAGTCTACGCTTTGATCGTTCCCTGGAAGATCAGTAGTAGTTTCCGATGCACATCTGGTGGCATTCTGTAATCTGTGGACTATCAGAGTGTTGATTAAACGCAGAAATTGCTTCGGGATTGAATACAACAGTCACCATGCGCACTTTCCTCCATGGAAGTAATGTCTCAAACAGTCTACGCTTTGATCGTTCCCTGGAAGACCAGCAGTGGTTTCCGATGAACATCTGGAGGTATTCTGTAATCTGTGGCCTATCAGAGTGTTGATGAAACACAGAAATTGCATCGGGATTGAATAGAACTGTCTCCATGCGCAGTTTCCTCCATGGTAGTAATGTCTCAAACAATCTACGCTTTGATCGTTCCCTGGAAGACCAGTAGTAGTTTCCGATGCACATCTGGTGGCAATCTGTATTCTGTAGACTATCAGAGAGTTGATGAAACAAAGATATTGCATCGGGATTGAATACAACAGTCACCATCCGCACTTTCCTCCATGGGAGTAATGTCTCTAACAGTCTACGCTTTGATCGTTCCCTGGAAGACCAGTAGTACTTTCCGCTGCACACCTGGAGGCTTTCCGTAAACTGTGGACTATCAGAGTGTTGATGAAACACAGAAATTGCATCGGGATTGAATACAACAGTCACCATGCGCACTTTCCTCCATGGGAGTAATGTCTCAAACAGTCTACGCTTTGATCGTTCCCTGGAAGACCAGCAGTGGTTTCCGATGAACATCTGGAGGTATTCTGTAATCTGTGGCCTATCAGAGTGTTGATGAAACACAGAAATTGCATCGGGATTGAATACAACAGTCTCCATGCGCAGTTTCCTCCATGGTAGTAATGTCTCAAACAGTCTACGCTTTGATCGTTCCCTGGAAGACCAGTAGTAGTTTCCGATGCACATCTGGTGGCATTTTGTATTCTGTAGACTATCAGAGAGTTGATGAAACAAAGATATTGCATCGGGATTGAATACAACAGTCACCATCCGCACTTTTCTCCATGGTAGTAATGTCTCTAACAGTCTACGATTTGATCGTTCCCTGGAAGACCAGTAGTACTTTCCGCTGCACACCTGGTGGCTTTCCGTAAACTGCGGACTATCAGAGTGTTGATGAAGCACAGTAATTGCATCGGGATTGAATACAACAGTCACCATGCGCACTTTCCTCCATGGTAGAAATGTCTCAAACAGTCTACTATTTGATCGTTCCCTGGAAGACCAGTAGTAGTTTCCGATCCACATCTGGAGGCATTCTGTAATCTGTTATCTATCAGAGTGTTGATGAAGCACAGAAACTGCATCGATATTAAATACAACAGTCACCATGCGCACTTTCCTCCATGGGAGTAATGTCTCAAACAGTCTACGCTTTGATCGTTCCCTGGAAGACCAGTAGTAGTTTCCGATGCATATCTGGAGGCTTTCCGTAATTTGTGGACTATAGGAGTGTTGATGAAACACAGAAATTGCATCGGGATTGAATACAACTGTCACCATGCGCACTTTCGTCCATGGGAGTAATGTCTCAAACAGTCTACGCTTTGATCGTTCCCTGGAAGACCAGTAGTGGTTTCCGATGCACATCTGGAGGCATTCTGTAATCTGTGGACTATCAGAGTGTTGATGAAACACAGAAATTGCATCGGGATTGAATACAACAGTCACCATGCTCACTTCCCTTCATGGGAGTAATGTCGCAAACAGTCTACGCTTTGATCGTTCCCTGGAAGACCAGTAGTAGTTTCCGATGCACATCTGGTGTCATTCTGTAGTCTGTGAACTATCAGAGCGTTGATGAAACACAGAAATTGCATCGGGATTGAATACAACAGTCACCATGCGAACTTTCCTCCATGGGAGTAATGTCTCAAACAGTCTACGCTTTGATCGTTCCCTGGAAGACCAGCAGTGATTTCCGATGAACATCTGGAGGTATTCTGTAATCTGTGGCCTATCAAAGTGTTGATGAAACACAGAAATTGCATCGGGATTGAATACAACAGTCTCCATGCGCAGTTTCCTCCATGGTAGTAATGTCTCAAACAGTCTACGCTTTGATCGTTCCCTGGAAGACCAATAGTAGTTTCCGATGCACATCTGGTGGCATTTTGTATTCTGTAGACTATCAGAGAGTTGATGAAACAAAGATATTGCATCGGGATTGAATACAACAGTCACCATCCGCACTTTTCTCCATGGGAGTAATGTCTCTAACAGTCTACGCTTTGATCGTTCCCTGGAAGACCAGTAGTACTTTCCGCTGCACACCTGGAGGCTTTCCGTAAACTGTGGACTATCAGAGTGTTGATGAAGCACAGTAATTGCATCGGGATTGAATACAACAGTCACCATGCGCACTTTCCTCCATGGTAGAAATGTCTCAAACAGTCTACTATTTGATCGTTCCCTGGAAGACCAGTAGTAGTTTCCGATCCACATCTGGAGGCATTCTGTAATCTGTTGTCTATCAGAGTGTTGATGAAGCACAGAAACTGCATCGGGATTGAATACAACAGTCACCATGCGCACTTTCCTCCATGGGAGTAATGTCTCAAACAGTCTACGCTTTGATCGTTCCCTGGAAGACCAGTAGTAGTTTCCGATGCATATCTGGAGGCTTTCCGTAATTTGTGGACTATAGGAGTGTTGATGAAACACAGAAATTGCATCGGGATTGAATACAACTGTCACCATGCGCACTTTCGTCCATGGGAGTAATGTCTCAAACAGTCTACGCTTTGATCGTTCCCTGGAAGACCAGTAGTGGTTTCCGATGCACATCTGGAGGCATTCTGTAATCTGTGGACTATCAGAGTGTTGATGAAACACAGAAATTGCATCGGGATTGAATACAACAGTCACCATGCTCACTTCCCTTCATGGGAGTAATGTCGCAAACAGTCTACGCTTTGATCGTTCCCTGGAAGACCAGTAGTAGTTTCCGATGCACATCTGGTGTCATTCTGTAGTCTGTGAACTATCAGAGCGTTGATGAAACACAGAAATTGCATCGGGATTGAATACAACAGTCACCATGCAAACTTTCCTCCATGGGAGTAATGTCTCAAACAGTCTACGCTTTGATCGTTCCCTGGAAGACCAGCAGTGGTTTCCGATGAACATCTGGAGGTATTCTGTAATCTGTGGCCTATCAAAGTGTTGATGAAACACAGAAATTGCATCGGGATTGAATACAACAGTCTCCATGCGCAGTTTCCTCCATGGTAGTAATGTCTCAAACAGTCTACGCTTTGATCGTTCCCTGGAAGACCAGTAGTAGTTTCCGATGCACATCTGGTGGCATTTTGTATTCTGTAGACTATCAGAGAGTTGATGAAACAAAGATATTGCATCGGGATTGAATACAACAGTCACCATCCGCACTTTTCTCCATGGGAGTAATGTCTCTAACAGTCTACGCCTTGATCGTTCCCTGGAAGACCAGTAGTACTTTCCGCTGCATACCTGGAGGCTTTCCGTAAACTGTGGACTATCAGAGTCTTGATAAAGCACAGTAATTGCATCGGGATTGAATACAACAGTCACCATGCGCACTTTACTCCATGGTAGAAATGTCTCAAACAGTCTACTATTTGATCGTTCCCTGGAAGACCAGTAGTAGTTTCCGATCCACATCTGGAGGCATTCTATAATCTGTTGTCTATCAGAGTGTTGATGAAGCACAGAAACTGCATCGGGATTGAATACAACAGTCACCATGCGCACTTTCCTCCATGGGAGTAATGTCTCAAACAGTCTACGCTTTGATCGTTCCCTGGAAGACCAGTAGTAGTTTCCGATGCATATCTGGAGGCTTTCCGTAATTTGTGGACTATAGGAGTGTTGATGAAACACAGAAATTGCATCGGGATTGAATACAACTGTCACCATGCGCACTTTCGTCCATGGGAGTAATGTCTCAAACAGTCTACGCTTTGATCGTTCCCTGGAAGACCAGTAGTTGTTTCCGATGCACATCTGGAGGCATTCTGTAATCTGTGGCCTATCAGAGTGTTGATGAAACACAGAAATTGCATCGGGATTGAATACAACAGTCACCATGCGCACTTTCCTTAATGGGAGTAATGTCTCAAACAGTCTACGCTTTGATCGTTCCCTGGAAGACCAGTAGTAGTTTCCGATGCACATCTGGTGTCATTCTGTAATCTGTGGACTATCAGAGCGTTGATGAAACACAGAAATTGCATCGGGATTGAATACAACAGTCACCATGCGAACTTTCCTCCATGGGAGTAATTCTCAAACAGTCCACGCTTTGATCGTTCCCTGGAAGACCAGTAGTAGTTTCCGATGCACATCTGGTGGCATTCTGTAATCTGTGGACTATCAGAGTGTTGATTAAACACAGAAATTGCATCGGGATTGAATACAACAGTCACCATGCGCACTTTCCTCCATGGAAGTAATGTCTCAAACAGTCTACGCTTTGATCGTTCCCTGGAAGACCAGCAGTGGTTTCCGATGAACATCTGGAGGTATTCTGTAATCTGTGGCCTATCAGAGTGTTGATGAAACACAGAAATTGCATCGGGATTGAATACAACAGTCTCCATGCGCAGTTTCCTCCATGGTAGTAATGTCTCAAACAATCTACGCTTTGATCGTTCCCTGGAAGACCAGTAGTAGTTTCCGATGCACATCTGGTGGCAATCTGTATTCCTTAGACTATCAGAGAGTTGAAGAAACAAAGATATTGCATCGGGATTGAATACAACAGTCACCATCCGCACTTTCCTCCATGGGAGTAATGTCTCTAACAGTCTACGCTTTGATCGTTCCCTGGAAGACCAGTAGTACTTTCCGCTGCACACCTGGAGGCTTTCCGTAAACTGTGGACTATCAGAGTGTTGATGAAGCACAGGAATTGCATCGGGATTGGATACAACAGTCACCATGCGCACTTTCCTCCATGGTAGAAATGTCTCAAACAGTCTACTATTTGATCGTTCCCTTGAAGACCAGTAGTAGTTTCCGATAAACATCTGGAGGCATTCTGTAATCTGTTGTCTATCAGAGTGTTGATGAAGCACAGAAACTGCATCGGGATTGAATACAACAGTCACCATGCGCAGTTTCCTCCATGGTAGTAATGTCTCAAACAGTCTACGCTTTGATCGTTCCCTGGAAGACCAGTAGTAGCTTCCGATGCACATCTGGTGGCATTCTGTAATCTGTAGACTATCAATGAGTTGATGAAACAAAGATATTGCATCGGGATGGAATACAACAGTCACCATGCGCACTTTCCTCCATGGGAGTAATGTCTCTAACAGTCTACGCTTTGATCGTTCCCTGGAAGACCAGTAGTGCTTTCCGATGCACATCTGGAGGCATTCTGTAATCTGTGGACTATCAGAGTGTTGATGAAACACAGAAATTGCATCGGGATTGAATACAACAGTCACCTTGCTCACTTCCCTTCATGGGAGTAATGTCGCAAACAGTCTACGCTTTGATCGTTCCCTGAAAGACCAGTAGTAGTTTCCGATGCACATCTGGTGTCATTCTGTAATCTGTGGACTATCAGAGCGTTGATGAAACACAGGAATTGCATCGGGATTGAATACAACAGTCACCATGCGAACTTTCCTCCATGGGAGTAATTCTCAAACAGTCTACGCTTTGATCGTTCCCTGGAAGACCAGTAGTAGTTTCCGATGCACATCTGGTGGCATTCTGTAATCTGTGGACTATCAGAGTGTTGATGAAACACAGAAATTGCATCGGGATTGAATACAACAGTCACCATGCGCACTTTCCTCCATGGGAGTAATGTCTCAAACAGTCTACGCTTTGATCGTTCCCTGAAAGACCAGCAGTGGTTTCCGATGAACATCTGGAGGTATTCTGTAATCTGTGGCCTATCAGAGTGTTGATGAAACACAGAAATTGCATCTGGATTGAATACAACAGTCTCCATGCGCAGTTTCCTCCATGGTAGTAATGTCTCAAACAGTCTACGCTTTGATCGTTCCCTGGAAGACCAGTAGTAGTTTCCGATGCACATCTGGTGGCATTTTGTATTCTGTAGACTATCAGAGAGTTGATGAAACAAAGATATTGCATCGGGATTGAATACAACAGTCACCATCCGCACTTTTCTCCATGGGAGTAATGTCTCTAACAGTCTACGCTTTGATCATTCCCTGGAAGACCAGTAGTACTTTCCGCTGCACACCTGGAGGCTTTCCGTAAACTGTGGACTATCAGAGTGTTGATGAAGCACAGTAATTGCATCGGGATTGAATACAACAGTCACCATGCGCACTTTCCTCCATGGTAGAAATGTCTCAAACAGTCTACTATTTGATCGTTCCCTGGAAGACCAGTAGTAGTTTCCGATCCACATCTGGAGGCATTCTGTAATCTGTTGTCTATCAGAGTGTTGATGAAGCACAGAAACTGCATCGGGATTGAATACAACAGTCACCATGCGCACTTTCCTCCATGGGAGTAATGTCTCAGACAGTCTACGCTTTGATCGTTCCCTGGAAGACCAGTAGTAGTTTCCGATGCATATCTGGAGGCTTTCCGTAAACTGTGGACTATCAGAGTGTTGATGAAGCACAGTAATTGCATCGGGATTGAATACAACAGTCACCATGCGCACTTTCCTCCATGGTAGAAATGTCTCAAACAGTCTACTATTTGATCGTTCCCTGGAAGACCAGTAGTAGTTTCCGATCCACATCTGGTGGCATTCTGTAATCTGTGGACTATCAGAGTGTTGATTAAACACAGAAATTGCATCGGGATTGAATACAACAGTCACCATGCGCAGTTTCCTCCATGGTAGTAATGTCTCAAACAATCTACGCTTTGATCGTTCCCTGGAAGACCAGTAGTAGTTTCCGATGCACATCTGGTGGCAATCTGTATTCTGTAGACTATCAGAGAGTTGATGAAACAAAGATATTGCATCGGGATTGAATACAACAGTCACCATCCGCACTTTCCTCCATGGGAGTAATGTCTCTAACAGTCTACGCTTTGATCGTTCCCTGGAAGACCAGTAGTACTTTCCGCTGCACACCTGGAGGCTTTCCGTAAACTGTGGACTATCAGAGTGTTGATGAAGCACAGTAATTGCATCGGGATTGAATACAAAAGTCACCATGCGCACTTTCCTCCATGGTAGAAATGTCTCAAACAGTCTACTATTTGATCGTTCCCTTGAAGACCAGTAGTAGTTTCCGATAAACATCTGGAGGCATTCTGTAATCTGTTGTCTATCAGAGTGTTGATGAAGCACAGAAACTGCATCGGGATTGAATACAACAGTCACCATGCGCACTTTCCTCCATGGGAGTAATGTCTCAAACAGTCTACGCTTTGATCGTTCCCTGGAAGACCAGTAGTAGTTTCCGATGCACATCTGGTGGCTTTCTGTAATCTCTGAAGTATTAGAGTGTTGATGAAACACAGAAATTGCATCGGGATTGAATACAACAGTCACCATGCTCACTTCCCTTCATGGGAGTAATGTCGCAAACAGTCTACGCTTTGATCGTTCCCTGGAAGACCAGTAGTAGTTTCCGATGCACATCTGGTGTCATTCTGTAATCTGTGAACTATCAGAGCGTTGATGAAACACAGAAATTGCATCGGGATTGAATACAACAGTCACCATGCGAACTTTCCTCCATGGGAGTAATTCTCAAACAGTCTACGCTTTGATCGTTCCCTGGAAGACCTGTACTAGTTTCCGATGCACATCTGGTGGCATTCTGTAATCTGTGGACTATCAGAGTGTTGATGAAACACAGAAAATGCATCGGGATTGAATACAACAGTCACCATCCGCACTTTCCTCCATGGGAGTAATGTCTCAAAGAGTTTACGGTTTGATCGTTCCCTGGGAGACCAGTACCAGTTTCCGATGCACATCTGGAGGCATTCTGTAATCTGTGGAGTATCAGAGTGTTGATGAAACACAGAAATTGCATCGAGATTGAATACAACAGTCACCATGCGAACTTTCCTCCATGGGAGTATTTCTCAAACAGTCTACGCTTTGATCGTTCCCTGGAAGACCAGTAGTGGTTTCCGATGAACATCTGGAGGTATTCTGTAATCTGTGGCCTATCAGAGTGTTGATGAAACACAGAAATTACATCGGGACTGAATACAACAGTCACCATGCGCACTTTCCTCCATGGTAGAAATGTCTCAAACAGTCTACTATTTGATCGTTCCCTGGAAGACCAGTAGTAGTTTCCGATCCACATCTGGAGGCATTCTGTAATCTGTTGTCTATCAGAGTGTTGATGAAGCACAGAAACTGCATCGGGATTGAATACAACAGTCACCATGCGCACTTTCCTCCATGGGAGTAATGTCTCAAACAGTCTACGCTTTGATCGTTCCCTGGAAGACCAGTAGTAGTTTCCGATGCATATCTGGAGGCTTTCCGTAATTTGTGGACTATAGGAGTGTTGATGAAACACAGAAATTGCATCGGGATTGAATACAACTGTCACCATGCGCACTTTCGTCCATGGGAGTAATGTCTCAAACAGTCTACGCTTTGATCGTTCCCTGGAAGACCAGTAGTGGTTTCCGATGCACATCTGGAGGCATTCTGTAATCTGTGGACTATCAGAGTGTTGATGAAACACAGAAATTGCATCGGGATTGAATACAACAGTCACCATGCTCACTTCCCTTCATGGGAGTAATGTCGCAAACAGTCGACGCTTTGATCGTTCCCTGGGAGACCAGTAGTAGTTTCCGATGCACATCTGGTGTCATTCTGTAATCTGTGAACTATCAGAGCGTTGATGAAACAAAGAAATTGCATCGGGATTGAGGACAACAGTCACCATGCGAACTTTCCCCCATGGGAGTAATTCTCAAACAGTCTACGCTTTGATCGATCCCTGGAAGACCTGTAGTAGTTTCCGATGCACATCTGGTGGCATTCTGTAGTCTGTGGACTATAGGAGTGTTGATGAAACACAGAAAATGCATCGGGATTGAATACAACAGTCACCATGCGCAGTTTCCTCCATGGTAGTAATTTCTCAAACAGTCTACGCTTTGATCGTTCCCTGGAAGACCAGTAGTAGTTTCCGATGCACATCTGGTTTCATTCTGTAATCTGTAGACTATCAGAGAGTTGATGAAACAAAGATATTGCATCGGGATTGAATACAACAGTCACCATCCGCACTTTCCTCCATGGGAGTAATGTCTCAAAGAGTTTACGGTTTGATCGTTCCCTGGAAGACCAGCACCAGTTTCCGATGCACATCTGGAGGCATTCTGTAATCTGTGGAGTATCAGAGTGTTGATGAAACACAGAAATTTGCTTCGGGATTGAATACAACAGTCACCATGCGAACTTTCCTCCGTGGGAGTAATTCTCAAACAGTCTACGCTTTGATCGTTCCCTGGAAGACCAGTAGTGGTTTCCGATGAACATCTGGAGGTATTCTCTAATCTGTGACCTATCAGAGTGTTGATGAAGCACAGAAATTGCATCGGGATTGAATACAACAGTCACCATGCGCAGTTTCCTCCATGGTAGTAATGTCTCAAACAGTCTACGATTTGATCGTTCCCTGGAAGACCAGTAGTAGTTTCCGATGTACATCTGGATGCTTTCTGTAATCTGTGGACTATCAGACTGTTGATGAAACACAGAAATTGCCTCGGGATGAATACAACAGTCTCCATGCGCAGTTTCCTCCATGGTAGTAATGTCTCAAACAGTCTACGCTTTGATCGTTCCCTGGAAGACCAGTAGTAGTTTCCGATGCACATCTGGTGGCATTCTGTAATCTGTAGACTATCAGAGAGTTGATGAAACAAAGATATTGCATCGGGATTGAATACAACAGTCACCATCCGCACTTTCCTCCATGGGAGTAATGTCTCTAACAGTCTACGCTTTGATCGTTCCCTGGAAGACCAGTAGTACTTTGCGCTGCACACCTGTAGGCTTTCCGTAAACTGTGGACTATCAGAGTGTTGATGAAGAACAGTAACTGTATCGGGATTGAATACAACAGTCACCATGCGCACTTTCCTCCATGGTAGAAATGTCTCAAACAGTCTACTATTTGATCGTTCCCTGGAAGACCAGTAGTAGTTTCCGATCCACATCTGGAGGCATTCTGTAATCTGTTGTCTATCAGAGTGTTGATGAAGCACAGAAACTGCATCGGGATTCAATACAACAGTCACCATGCGCACTTTCCTCCATGGGAGTAATGTCTCAAACAGTCTACGCTTTGATCGTTCCCTGGAAGACCAGTAGTAGTTTCCGATGCACATCTGGTGTCATTCTGTAATCTGTGGACTATCAGAGCGTTGATGAAACACAGAAATTGCATCGGGATTGAATACATCAGTCACCATGCGAACTTTCCTCCATGGGAGTAATTCTCAAACAGTCTACGCTTTGATCGTTCCCTGGAAGACCAGTAGTAGTTTCCGATGCACATCTGGTGGCATTCTGTAATCTGTGGACTATCAGAGTGTTGATGAAACACAGAAATTGCATCGGGATTGAATACAACAGTCTCCATGCGCAGTTTCCTCCATGGTAGTAATGTCTCAAACAGTCTACGCTTTGATCGTTCCCTGGAAGACCAGTAGTAGTTTCCGATGCACATCTGGTGGTAATCTGTATTCTGTAGACTATCAGAGAGTTGATGAAACAAAGATATTGCATCGGGATTGAATACAACAGTCACCATCCGCACTTTCCTCCATGGGAGTAATGTCTCTAACAGTCTACGCTTTGATCGTTCCCTGGAAGACCAGTAGTACTTTCCGCTGCACACCTGGAGGCTTTCCGTAAACTGTGGACTATCAGAGTGTTGATGAAGCACAGTAATTGCATCGGGATTGAATACAACAGTCACCATGCGCACTTTCCTCCATGGTAGAAATGTCTCAAACAGTCTACTATTTGATCTTTCCCTGGAAGACCAGTAGTGGTTTCCGATAAACATCTGGAGGCATTCTGTAATCTGTTGTCTATCAGAGTGTTGATGAAGCACAGAAACTGCATCGGGATTGAATACAACAGTCACCATGCGCACTTTCCTCCATGGGAGTAATGTCTCAAACAGTCTACGCTTTGATCGTTCCCTGGAAGACCAGTAGTAGTTTCCGATGCACATCTGGTGGCATTCTGTAATCTCTGGAGTATCAGAGTGTTGATGAAACACAGAAATTGCATCGGGATTGAATACAACAGTCAACATACGCACTTTCGTCCATGGAAGTTATGTCTCTAAGAGTCTACGCTTTGAACCTTCCCTGGAAGACCAGTAGTAGTTTCCGATGCATATCTGGAGGCTTTCCGTAATTTGTGGACTATCAGAGTGTTGATGAAACACAGAAATTGCGTCGGGATTGAATACAACTGTCACCATGCGCACTTTCCTCCATGGGAGTATTGTCTCAAACAGTCTACGCTTTGATCGTTCCCTGGAAGACCAGTAGTGGTTTCCGATGCACATCTGGAGGCATTCTGTAATCTGTGGACTATCAGAGTGTTGATGAAACACAGAAATTGCATCGGGATTGAATACAACAGTCACCATGCTCACTTCCCTTCATGGGAGTAATGTCGCAAACAGTCTACGCTTTGATCGTTCCCTGGAAGACCAGTAGTAGTTTCCGATGCACATCTGGTGTCATTCTGTAATCTGTGAACTATCAGAGCGTTGATGAAACACAGAAATTGCATCGGGATTGAATACAACAGTCACCATGCGAACTTTCCTCCATGGGAGTAATTCTCAAACAGTCTACGCTTTGATCGTTCCCTGGAAGACCTGTAGTAGTTTCCGATGCACATCTGGTGGCATTCTGTAATCTCTGGAGTATCAGAGTGTTGATGAAACACAGAAATTGCATCGGGATTGAATACAACAGTCACCATCCGCACTTTCCTCCATGGGAGTAATGTCTCAAAGAGTTTACGGTTTGATCGTTCCCTGGGAGACCAGTACCAGTTTCCGATGCACATCTGGAGGCATTCTGTAATCTGTGGAGTATCAGAGTGTTGATGAAACACAGAAATTGCATCGGGATTGAATACAACAGTCACCATGCGAACTTTCCTCCATGGGAGTAATTCTCAAACAGTCTACGCTTTGATCGTTCCCTGGAAGACCAGTAGTGGTTTCCGATGAACATCTGGAGGTATTCTGTAATCTGTGGCCTATCAGAGTGTTGATGAAACACAGAAATTGCATCGGGATTGAATACAACAGTCACCATGCGCACTTTTCTCAACGGGAGTAATGTCTCAAACAGTCTACGATTTGATCGTTCCCTGGAAGACCAGTAGTAGTTTCCGATGTACATCTGGATGCTTTCTGTAATCTGTGGACTATCAGAGTGTTGATGAAACACAGAAATTGCCTCGGGATGAATACAACAGTCTCCATGCGCAGTTTCCTCCATGGTAGTAATGTCTCAAACAGTCTACACTTTGATCGTTCCCTGGAAGACCAGTAGTAGTTTCCGATGCACTTCTGGTGGCATTCTGTAATCTGTAGACTATCAGAGAGTTGATGAAACAAAGATATTGCATCGGGATTGAATACAACAGTCACCATCCGCACTTTCCTCCATGGGAGTAATGTCTCTAACATTCTACGCTTTGATCGTTCCCTGGAAGACTAGTAGTACTTTGCGCTGCACACCTGGAGTCTTTCCGTAAACTGTGGACTATCAGAGTGTTTATGAAGCACAGTAATTGCATCGGGATTGAATACAACAGTCACCATGCGCACTTTCCTCCATGGTAGAAACGACTCTAACAGTCTACGCTTTGATCGTTCCCTGGAAGACCAGTAGTAGTTTCCGATGCACATCTGGTGGCATTCTGTAATCTGTGGACTATCAGAGTGTTGATTAAACACAGAAATTGCATCGGGATTGAATACAACAGTCACCATGCGCACTTCCCTCCATGGGAGTAATGTCTCAAAGAGTCTATGCTTTGATCGTTCCCTGGAAGACCAGTAGTAGTTTCCGATGCACATCTGGTGGCAATCTGTATTCTGTAGACTATCAGAGAGTTGATGAAACAAAGATATTGCATCGGGATTGAATACAACAGTCACCATCCGCACTTTCCTCCATGGGAGTAATGTCTCTAACAGTCTACGCTTTGATCGTTCCCTGGAAGACCAGTAGTACTTTCCGCTGCACACCTGGAGGCTTTCCGTAAACTGTGGACTATCAGAGTGTTGATGAAGCACAGTAATTGCATCGGAATTGAATACAACAGTCACCATGCGCACTTTCCTCCATGGTAGAAATGTCTCAAACAGTCTACTATTTGATCGTTCCCTGGAAGACCAGTAGTAGTTTCCGATAAACATCTGGAGGCATTCTGTAATCAGTTGTCTATCAGAGTGTTGATGAAGCACAGAAACTGCATCGGGATTGAATACAACAGTCACCATGCGCACTTTCCTCCATGGGAGTAATGTCTCAAACAGTCTACGCTTTGATCGTTCCCTGGAAGACCAGTAGTAGTTTCCGATGCACATCTGGTGGCATTCTGTAATCTCTGGAGTATCAGAGTGTTGATGAAACACATAAATTGCATCGGGATTGAATACAACAGTCACCATGCTCACTTCCCTTCATGGGAGTAATGTCGCAAACAGTCTACGCTTTGATCGTCCCCTGGAAGACCAGTAGTAGTTTCCGATGCACATCTGGTGTCATTCTGTAATCTGTGAACTATCAGAGCGTTGATGAAACACAGAAATTGCATCGGGATTGAATACAACAGTCACCATGCGAACTTTCCTCCATGGGAGTAATTCTCAAACAGTCTACGCTTTGATCGTTCCCTGGAAGACCTGTACTAGTTTCCGATGCACATCTGGTGGCATTCTGTAATCTGTGGACTATCAGAGTGTTGATGAAACACAGAAAATGCATCGGGATTGAATACAACAGTCACCATCCGCACTTTCCTCCATGGGAGTAATGTCTCAAAGAGTTTACGGTTTGATCGTTCCCTGCGAGACCAGTACCAGTTTCCGATGCACATCTGGAGGCATTCTGTAATCTGTGGAGTATCAGAGTGTTGATGAAACACAGAAATTGCATCGGGATTGAATACAACAGTCACGATGCGAACTTTCCTCCATGGGAGTAATTCTCAAAAAGTCTACGCTTTGATCGTTCCCTGGAAGACCAGTAGTGGTTTCCGATGAACATCTGGAGGTATTCTGTAATCTGTGGCCTATCAGAGTGTTGATGAAACACAGAAATTGCATCGGGACTGAATACAACAGTCACCATGCGCACTTTCCTCAACGGGAGTAATGTCTCAAACGGTCTACGATTTGAACGTTCCCTGGAAGACCAGTAGTAGTTTCCGATGTACATCTGGATGCTTTCTGTAATCTGTGGACTATCAGACTGTTGATGAAACACAGAAATTGCCTCGGGATGAATACAACAGTCTCCATGCGCAGTTTCCTCCATGGTAGTAATGTCTCAAACAGTCTACGCTTTGATCGTTCCCTGGAAGACCAGTTGTAGCTTCCGATGCACATCTGGTGGCATTCTGTAATCTGTAGACTATCAGAGAGTTGATGAAACAAAGATATTGCATCGGGATTGAATGCAACAGTCACCATCCGCACTTTCCTCCATGGGAGTAATGTCTCTAACAGTCTACGCTTTGATCGTTCCCTGGAAGACCAGTAGTACTTTCCGCTGCACACCTGGAGGCTTTCCGTAAACTGTGGACTATCAGAGTGTTGATGAAGCACAGTAATTGCATCGGGATTGAATACAACAGTCACCATGCGCACTTTCCTCCATGGTAGAAATGTCTCAAACAGTCTACTATTTGATCGTTCCCTGGAAGACCAGTAGTAGTTTCCGATCCACATCTGGAGGCATTCTGTAATCTGTTGTCTATCAGAGTGTTGATGAAGCGCAGAAACTGCATCGGGATTGAATACAACAGTCACCATGCGCACTTTCCTCCATGGGAGTAATGTCTTAAACAGTCTACGCTTTGATCGTTCCCTGGAAGACCAGTAGTAGTTTCCGATGCACATCTGGTGGCATTCTGTAATCACTAGAGTATCAGAGTGTTGATGAAACACAGAAATTGCATCGGGATTGAATACAACAGTCACCATGCGCACTTTCGTCCATGGATGTTATGTCTCTAACAGTCTACGCTTTGATCGTTCCCTGGAAGACCAGTAGTAGTTTCCGATTCACATCTGAAAGCATTCTGTAATCTGTGGCGTATCAGAGTGTTGATGAAACACAGAAATTACATCGGGATTGAATGCAACTGTCACCATGCGCACTTTAGTCCATGGGAGTAATGTCTCAAAGAGTCTACGCTTTGATCGTTCCCTGGAAGACCAGTAGTGGTTTCCGATGTACATCTGGATGCTTTCTGTAATCTGTGGACTATCAGACTGTTGATGAAACACAGAAATTGCCTCGGGATGAATACAACAGTCTCCATGCGCAGTTTCCTCCATGGTAGTAATGTCTCAAACAATCTACGCTTTGATCGTTCCCTGGAAGACCAGTAGTAGCTTCCGATGCACATCTGGTGGCATTCTGTAATCTGTAGACTATCAGAGAGTTGATGAAACAAAGATATTGCATCGGGATTGAATACAACAGTCACCATCCGCACTTTCCTCCATGGGAGTAATGTCTCTAACAGTCTACGCTTTGATCGTTCCCTGGAAGACCAGTAGTACTTTCCGCTGCACACCTGGAGGCTTTCCGTAAACTGTGGACTATCAGAGTGTTGATGAGGCACAGTAATTGCATCGGGATTGAATACAACAGTCACCATGCGCACTTTCCTCCATGGTAGAAATGTCTCAAACAGTCTACTATTTGATCGTTCCCTGGAAGACCAGTAGTAGTTTCCGATTCACATCTGGAGGCATTCTGTAATCTGTTGTCTATCAGAGTGTTGATGAATCGCAGAAACTGCATCGGGATTGAATACAACAGTCACCATGCGCACTTTCCTCCATGGGAGTAATGTCTCAAACAGTCTACGCTTTGATCGTTCCCTGGAAGACCAGTAGTAGTTTCCGATGCACATCTGGTGGCATTCTGTAATCTCTAGAGTATCAGAGTGTTGATGAAACACAGAAATTGCATCGGGATTGAATACAACAGTCACCATGCTCACATTCGTCCATGGAAGTTATGTCTCTAACAGTCTACTTTTTGATCGTTCCCTGGAAGACCAGTAGTAGTTTCCGATGCATATCTGGAGGCTTTCCGTAATTTGTGGACTATCAGAGTGTTGATGAAACACAGAAATTGCATCGGGATTGAATGCAACTGTCACCATGCGCACTTTCCTCCATGGGAGTAATGTCTCAAAGAGTTTACGGTTTGATCGTTCCCTGCGAGACCAGTACCAGTTTCCGATGCACATCTGGAGGCATTCTGTAATCTGTGGACTATCAGAGTGTTGATGAAACAAAGAAATTGAATCGGAATTGAATACAACAGTCACCATGCGCACATTCATCCACGGGAGTAATGTCTCAAACAGTCTACGCATTGATCGTTCCCTGGAGGACCAGTAGTAGTTTCCGATGCACATCTGGTGGCATTCTGTAATCTGTGGCGTATCAGAGTGTTGATTAAACACAGAAATTGCATCGGGACTGAATACAACAGTCACCATGCGCACTTTCCTCCATGGAAGTAATGTCTCAAACTGTCTACGCTTTGATCGTTCCCTGGAAGACCAGTAGTAGTTTCCGATGCATATCTGGAGGCTTTCCGTAATTTGTGAACTATCAGAGTGTTGATGAAACACAGAAATTGCATCGGGATTGAATACAACTGTCACCATGCGCACTTTCGTCCATGGGAGTAACGTCTCATACAGTCTACGCTTTGATCGTTCCCTGGAAGTCCAGTAGTGGTTTCCGATGCACATCTGGAGGCATTCTGTAATCTGTGGACTATCAGAGTGTTGATGAAACACAGAAATTGCATCGGGATTGAATACAACAGTCACCATGCGCACTTTCCTCCATGGGAGTAATGTCTCAAACAGTCTACGCTTTGATCGTTCCCTGGAAGACCAGTAGTAGTTTCCGATGTACATCTGGATGCTTTCTGTAATCTGTGGACTATCAGAGTGTTGATGAAACACAGAAATTGCCTCGGGATGAATACAACAGTCTCCATGCGCCGTTTCCTCCATGGTAGTAATGTCTCAAACAGTCTACGCTTTGATCATTCCCTGGAAGACCAGTAGTAGTTTCCGATGCACATCTGGTGGCATTCTGTAATCTGTAGAGTAACAGAGAGTTGATGAAACAAAGATATTGCATCGGGATTGAATTCAACAGTCACCATCCGCACTTTCCTCAATGGGAGTAATGTCTCTAACAGTCTACGCTTTGATCGTTGCCTGGAAGACCAGTAGTACTTTCCGCTGCACACGTGGAGGCTTTCCGTCAACTGTGGACTATCAGAGTGTTGATTGAATACAACAGTCACCATGCGCACTTTCCTCCATGGTAGAAATGTCTCAAACAGTCTACTATTTGATCGTTCCCTGGAAGACCAGTTGTAGTTTCCGATGCACATCTGGAGGCATTCTGTAATCTGTTGTCTATCAGAGTGTTGATGAAACACAGAAACTGCATCGGGATTGAAGACAACAGTCACCATGCGCACTATCCTCCATGGGAGTAATGTCTCTAACAGTCTACGCTTTGATCGTTCCCTGGAAGACCAGTAGTAGTTTCCGATGCACATCTGGTGGCATTCTGTAATCACTGGAGTATCAGGGTGTTGATGAAACACAGAAATTGCATCGGGATTGAATACAACAGTCACCATGCGCACTTTCCGCCATGGAAGTAATGTCCCAAACAGTCTACGCTTTGATCGTTCCCTGGAAGACCGGTAGTAGTTTCCGATGCATATCTGGAGGCACTCCGTAATTTGTGGACTATCAGAGCGTTGATGAAACACAGAAATTGCATCGGGACTGAATACAACTGTCACCATGCGCACTTTTGTTTATGGGAGTAATGTCTCAAACAGTCTACGCTTTGATCGTTCCCTGGAAGACCAGTAGTAGCTTCCGATGCACATCTGGTGTCATTCTGTAATCTGTGGACTATCAGAGTGTTGATGAAACACAGAAATTGCATCGGGATTGAATACAACAGTCACCATGCGAACTTTCCTCCATGGGAGTAATTCTCAAACAGTCTACGCTTTGATCGTTCCCTGGAAGACCAGTAGTAGTTTCCGATGCACATCTGGTGGCATTCTGTAATCTGTGGACTATCAGAGTGTTGATGAAACACAGAAATTGCATCGGGATTGAATACAACAGTCACCATGCGCACTTTCCTCCATGGGAGTAATGTCTCAAACAGTCTACACTTTGATCGTTCCCTGGAAGACCAGCAGTGGTTTCCGATGAACATCTGGAGGCATTCTGTAATCTGTGGCCTATCAGAGTGTTGATGAAACACAGAAATTGCATCGGGATTGAATACAACAGTCACCATGCGCACTTTCCTCAACGGGAGTAATGTCTCAAACAGTCTACGATTTGATCGTTCCCTGGAAGACCAGTAGTAGTTTCCGATGTACATCTGGATGCTTTCTGTAATCTGTGGACTATCAGAGTGTTGATGAAACACAGAAATTGCCTCGGGATGAATACAACAGTCTCCATGCGCAGTTTCCTCCATGGTAGTAATGTCTCAAACAGTCAACGCTTTGATCGTTCAATGGAAGACCAGTAGTAGTTTCCGATGCACATCTGGTGGCATTCTGTAATCTGTAGACTATCAGAGAGTTGATGAAACAAAGATATTGCATCGGGATTGAATACAACAGTCACCAAGCTCACTTTCCTCCATGGGAGTAATGTCTGAAACTTTCTACGCTTTTGATCGTTCCCTGGAAGACCAGTAGTAGTTTCCGATGCACATCTGGAAGCTTTCTGTAATCTGTGGTCTATCAGAGTGTTGATGAAACCCAGAAATTGAATCGGGATTGAATACATCAGTCACCACGCGCACTTTCCTCCTTTGGAGTAATGTCTCTAACAGTCTACGCTTTGATCATTCGCTGGAAGACCAGTAGTAGTTTCCGATGCACATCTGGTGCCATTATGTAATCTGTGGACTATCACACTATTCATGAAACACAGAAATTGCATCGGGATTGATTACAACAGTCACCATGCACACTTTCCTCCACGGGAGGTATGTCACAAACAGTCTACGATTTGATCGTTCCCTGGAAGACCAGTAGTAGTTTCCGATGCACATCTGGTGGCATTCTGTAATCTGTGGACTATCAGAATGTTGATGAAACACAGAAATTGCATCTAGATTGAATACAACAGTCACCATCCGCACTTTCCTCCATGGGAGTAATGTCTGAAACAGTCTACGCTCTGATCGTTCCCTGGAAGACCAGTAGCAGTTTCCAATACACATCTGGTGGTATTCTGTAATCTGTGGTCTATCAGAGTGTTGATGAAACACAGAAATTGAATCGGAATTGAATACAACAGTCACCATGCGCACTTTCCTCCATGGGAGTAATGTCTCAAACAGTCTAGGCTTTGATCGTTCACTGGAAGACCAGTAGTAGTTTCCGATGCACATCTGGTGGCATTCTGTAGTCTGTGGACTATCAGAGTGTTGATGAAACACAGAAATTGCATCGGGAATGAATACAACAGTCACCATGCGCACTTTCCTCCATGGGAGTAATGTCTCAAAGAGTTTACGCTTTGATCGTCCCCGGAAGACCAGTAGTAGTTTCCGATGCACATCTGGAGGCATTCTGTAATCTGTGGAGCATCAGAGTGTTGATGAAACACAGAAATTGCATCGGTATTGAATACAACAGTCACCATGCAAACTTTCCTCCATGGGAGTAATTCTCAAACAGTCTATGCTTTGATCGTTCCCTGGAAGACCAGTAGTAGTTTCCGATGCACATCTGGTTGCATTCTGTAATCTGTGGACTATCCGAATTTTGGTGAAACACAGAAATTGCATCGGGATTGAATACAACAGTCACCATTCGCACTTCCGTCCATGGGAGTAATGTCTCAAAGAGTCAATGCTTTGATCGTTCCCTGGAAGACCAGTAGTAGTTACCGATGCACATCTGGAGGCATTCTGTAACCTGTGGACTATCAGAGTGTTGATGAAACACAGAAATTGCATCGAGATTGAATACAACAGTTACCATGCGCACCTTCCTCCACGAGAGGTATGTCTCAAACAGTCTATGCTCTGATCGTTCCCTGGAAGACCAGTAGTAGTTTCCGATGCACATCTGGTTGCATTCTGTAATCTGTGGACTATCCGAATTTTGGTGAAACACAGAAATTGCATCGGGATTGAATACAACAGTCACCATTCGCACTTTCCTCCATGGGAGTAATGTCTCAAACAGTCTACGCTTTGATCGTTCCCTGGAAGACCAGTAGTAGTTTCCGATGCACATCTGGTGGCATTCTGTAATCTGTGGACTATCAGAGTGTTGATGAAACACAGAAAATGCATCGGGATTGAATACAACAGTCACCATCCGCACTTTCCTCCATGGGAGTAATGTCTCAAAGAGTTTACGGTTTGATCATTCCCTGGAAGACCAGTACCAGTTTCCGATGCACATCTGGCGCCATTCTATAATCTGTGGAGTATCAGAGTGTTGATGAAACACAGAAATTGCATCGGGATTGAATACAACAGTCACCATGCGAACTTTCCTCCATGGGAGTAATTCTCAAACAGTCTACGCTTTGATCGTTCCCTGGAAGACCAGTAGTAGTTTCCGATTCACATCTGAAAGCATTCTGTAATCTGTGGCGTATCAGAGTGTTGATGAAACACAGAAATTGCATCGGGATTGAATGCAACTGTCACCATGCGCACTTTAGTCCATGGGAGTAATGTCTCAAAGAGTCTACGCTTTGATCGTTCCCTGGAAGACCAGTAGTGGTTTCCGATGCACATCTGGAGGTATTCTGTAATCTGTGGCCTATCAGAGTGTTGATGAAACACAGAAATTGCATCGGGACTGAATACAACAGTCACCATGCGCACTTTCCTCAACGGGAGTAATGTCTCAAACGGTCTACGATTTGAACGGTCCCTGGAAGACCAGTAGTAGTTTCCGATGTACATCTGGATGCTTTCTGTAATCTGTGGACTATCAGACTGTTGATGAAACACAGAAATTGCCTCGGGATGAATACAACAGTCTCCATGCGCAGTTTCCTCCATGGTAGTAATGTCTCAAACAATCTACGCTTTGATCGTTCCCTGGAAGACCAGTAGTAGCTTCCGATGCACATCTGGTGGCATTCTGTAATCTGTAGACTATCAGAGAGTTGATGAAACAAAGATATTGCATCGGGATTGAATACAACAGTCACCATCCGCACTTTCCTCCATGGGAGTAATGTCTCTAACAGTCTACGCTTTGATCGTTCCCTGGAAGACCAGTAGTACTTTCCGCTGCACACCTGGAGGCTTTCCGTAAACTGTGGACTATCAGAGTGTTGATGAGGCACAGTAATTGCATCGGGATTGAATACAACAGTCACCATGCGCACTTTCCTCCATGGTAGAAATGTCTCAAACAGTCTACTATTTGATCGTTCCCTGGAAGACCAGTAGTAGTTTCCGATTCACATCTGGAGGCATTCTGTAATCTGTTGTCTATCAGAGTGTTGATGAATCGCAGAAACTGCATCGGGATTGAATACAACAGTCACCATGCGCACTTTCCTCCATGGGAGTAATGTCTCAAACAGTCTACGCTTTGATCGTTCCCTGGAAGACCAGTAGTAGTTTCCGATGCACATCTGGTGGCATTCTGTAATCTCTAGAGTATCAGAGTGTTGATGAAACACAGAAATTGCATCGGGATTGAATACAACAGTCACCATGCTCACATTCGTCCATGGAAGTTATGTCTCTAACAGTCTACTTTTTGATCGTTCCCTGGAAGACCAGTAGTAGTTTCCGATGCATATCTGGAGGCTTTCCGTAATTTGTGGACTATCAGAGTGTTGATGAAACACAGAAATTGCATCGGGATTGAATGCAACTGTCACCATGCGCACTTCAGTCCATGGGAGTAATGTCTCAAAGAGTCTACGCTTTGATCGTTCCCTGGAAGACCAGTAGTGGTTTCCGATGCACATCTGGAGGCATTCTGTAATCTGTGGACTATCAGAGTGTTGATGAAACACAGAAAATGCATCGGGATTGAATACAACAGTCACCATCCGCACTTTCCTCCATGGGAGTAATGTCTCAAAGAGTTTACGGTTTGATCGTTCCCTGGAAGACCAGTACCAGTTTTCGATGCACATCTGGCGCCATTCTGTAATCTGTGGAGTATCAGAGTGTTGATGAAACACAGAAATTGCATCGGGATTGAATACAACAGTCACCATGCGAACATTCCTCCATGGGAGTAATTCTCAAACAGTCTACGCTTTGATCGTTCCCTGGAAGACCAGTAGTAGTTTCCGATTCACATCTGAAAGCATTCTGTAATCTGTGGACTATCAGAGTGTTGATGAAACAGAGAAATTGCATCGGGATTGAATACAACAGTCACCATGCGCACTTTCCTCCACGGGAGTAACGTCTCAAAGAGTCTACGCCTTGATCGTTCCCCGGAAGACCAGTAGTAGTTTCCGATGCACATCTGGTGGCATTCTGTAATCTGTGGACTATCAGAGTGTTGATGAAACAAAGAAATTGAATCGGAATTGAATACAACAGTCACCATGCGCACATTCATCCACGGGAGTAATGTCTCAAACAGTCTACGCATTGATCGTTCCCTGGAGGACCAGTAGTAGTTTCCGATGCACATCTGGTGGCATTCTGTAATCTGTGGCGTATCAGAGTGTTGATTAAACACAGAAATTGCATCGGGAATGAATACAACAGTCACCATGCGCACTTTCCTCCATGGAAGTAATGTCTCAAACTGTCTACGCTTTGATCGTTCCCTGGAAGACCAGTAGTAGTTTCCGATGCATATCTGGAGGCTTTCCGTAATTTGTGAACTATCAGAGTGTTGATGAAACACAGAAATTGCATCGGGATTGAATACAACTGTCACCATGCGCACTTTCGTCCATGGGAGTAACGTCTCATACAGTCTACGCTTTGATCGTTCCCTGGTAGTCCAGTAGTGGTTTCCGATGCACATCTGGAGGCATTCTGTAATCTGTGGACTATCAGAGTGTTGATGAAACACAGAAATTGCATCGGGATTGAATACAACAGTCACCATGCGCACTTTCCTCCATGGGAGTAATGTCTCAAACAGTCTACGCTTTGATCGTTCCCTGGAAGACCAGTAGTAGTTTCCGATGTACATCTGGATGCTTTCTGTAATCTGTGGACTATCAGAGTGTTGATGAAACACAGAAATTGCCTCGGGATGAATACAACAGTCTCCATGCGCCGTTTCCTCCATGGTAGTAATGTCTCAAACAGTCTACGCTTTGATCATTCCCTGGAAGACCAGTAGTAGTTTCCGATGCACATCTGGTGGCATTCTGTAATCTGTAGAGTAACAGAGAGTTGATGAAACAAAGATATTGCATCGGGATTGAATTCAACAGTCACCATCCGCACTTTCCTCAATGGGAGTAATGTCTCTAACAGTCTACGCTTTGATCGTTGCCTGGAAGACCAGTAGTACTTTCCGCTGCACACCTGGAGGCTTTCCGTCAGCTGTGGACTATCAGAGTGTTGATTGAATACAACAGTCACCATGCGCACTTTCCTCCATGGTAGAAATGTCTCAAACAGTCTACTATTTGATCGTTCCCTGGAAGACCAGTTGTAGTTTCCGATGCACATCTGGAGGCATTCTGTAATCTGTTGTCTATCAGAGTGTTGATGAAACACAGAAACTGCATCGGGATTGAAGACAACAGTCACCATGCGCACTATCCTCCATGGGAGTAATGTCTCTAACAGTCTACGCTTTGATCGTTCCCTGGAAGACCAGTAGTAGTTTCCGATGCACATCTGGTGGCATTCTGTAATCACTGGAGTATCAGGGTGTTGATGAAACACAGAAATTGCATCGGGATTGAATACAACAGTCACCATGCGCACTTTCCGCCATGGAAGTAATGTCCCAAACAGTCTACGCTTTGATCGTTCCCTGGAAGACCGGTAGTAGTTTCCGATGCATATCTGGAGGCTTTCCGTAATTTGTGGACTATCAGAGCGTTGATGAAACACAGAAATTGCATCGGGACTGAATACAACTGTCACCATGCGCACTTTTGTTTATGGGAGTAATGTCTCAAACAGTCTACGCTTTGATCGTTCCCTGGAAGACCAGTAGTAGCTTCCGATGCACATCTGGTGTCATTCTGTAATCTGTGGACTATCAGAGTGTTGATGAAACACAGAAATTGAATCGGGATTGAATACAACAGTCACTATGCGAACTTTCCTCCATGGGAGTAATTCTCAAACAGTCTACGCTTTGATCGTTCCCTGGAAGACCAGTAGTAGTTTCCGATGCACATCTGGTGGCATTCTGTAATCTGTGGACTATCAGAGTGTTGATGAAACACAGAAATTGCATCGGGATTGAATACAACAGTCACCATGCGCACTTTCCTCCATGGGAGTAATGTCTCAAACAGTCTACACTTTGATCGTTCCCTGGAAGACCAGCAGTGGTTTCCGATGAACATCTGGAGGCATTCTGTAATCTGTGGCCTATCAGAGTGTTGATGAAACACAGAAATTGCATCGGGATTGAATACATCAGTCACCACGCGCACTTTCCTCCTTTGGAGTAATGTCTCTAACAGTCTACGCTTTGATCATTCGCTGGAAGACCAGTAGTAGTTTCCGATGCACATCTGGTGCCATTATGTAATCTGTGGACTATCACACTATTCATGAAACACAGAAATTGCATCGGGATTGATTACAACAGTCACCATGCACACTTTCCTCCACGGGAGGTATGTCACAAACAGTCTACGATTTGATCGTTCCCTGGAAGACCAGTAGTAGTTTCCGATGCACATCTGGTGGCATTCTGTAATCTGTGGACTATCAGAATGTTGATGAAACACAGAAATTGCATCTAGATTGAATACAACAGTCACCATCCGCACTTTCCTCCATGGGAGTAATGTCTGAAACAGTCTACGCTCTGATCGTTCCCTGGAAGACCAGTAGCAGTTTCCAATACACATCTGGTGGTATTCTGTAATCTGTGGTCTATCAGAGTGTTGATGAAACACAGAAATTGAATCGGAATTGAATACAACAGTCACCATGCGCACTTTCCTCCATGGGAGTAATGTCTCAAACAGTCTAGGCTTTGATCGTTCACTGGAAGACCAGTAGTAGTTTCCGATGCACATCTGGTGGCATTCTGTAGTCTGTGGACTATCAGAGTGTTGATGAAACACAGAAATTGCATCGGGAATGAATACAACAGTCACCATGCGCACTTTCCTCCATGGGAGTAACCTTGAAACAGTCTACGCTTTGATCGGTCCCTGGAAGACCAGTATTAGTTTCCGATGCACATCTGGTGGCATTCTGTAATCTGTGGAGTATCAGAGTGTTGATTAAACACAGATATTGCATCGGGATTGAATACAACAGACACCATGCGCACTTTCCTCCACGGGAGGTATGTCTCAAACAGTCTACGGTTTGATCGTTCCCTGGAAGACCAGTAGTAGTTTCCGATGCACATCTGGTGGCATTCTGTAATCTCTGGAGTATCAGAGTGTTGATGAAACACAGAAATTGGATCGGGATTGAATACAACAGTCACCATGCGCACTTTCCTCCATGGAAGTAATGTCTCTAACAGTCTACGCTTTGATCGTTAGCTGGAAGACCAGTAGTAGTTTCCGATGCATATCTGGAGGCTATCCGTAATTTGTGGACTATCAGAGTGTTGATGAAATACAGAAATTTCATCGGGATTGAATACAACAGTCACCATGCGAACTTTCCTACATGGGAGTAAATCTCAAACAGTCTACGCTTTGATCGTTCCCTGGAAGACCAGTAGTAGTTTCCGATGCACATCTGGACGCTTTCTGTAATCTGTGGACTATCAGAGTGTTGATGAAACACAGAAAATGCAACAGGATTGAATATAACAGTCATCATGCGCACTTACATCCATGGGAGTAGTACTCAAACAGTCTACGCTTTGATCGTTCCCTGCAAGACCAGTAGTAGTTTCCGATGCACATCTGGATTCCTTCTGTAATCTGTGGCCCTTCAAAGTGTGGATTGCAACACAGAAATTGCTTTGCGATTGAATACAACAGTCACCATGCGCACTTTCCTCCGTGGGAGTAATGTCTCAATCAGTCTATGCTTTGATCGTTCCCTGGAAGACCAGTAGTAGTTACCGATGCACATCTGGAGGCACTCTGTAATCTGTGGACTATCATAGTGATGATGAAACACAGAAATTGCATCGGGATTGAATACAACAGTCACCATCCGCACTATCCTCCATGGGAGTAATGTCTCTAACAGTCTACGCTTTGATCATAACCTGGAAAACCAGTAAAAGTTACCGATGCACATCTGGAGGCATTCTGTAATCTGTGGACTATCTGAGTGTTGGTGAAACACAGAAATGGCATCGGGATTGAATACAACAGTCACCATGCCCACTTTCTTCCATGGGCGTAATGTCTCAAACAGTCCACGATATGACCGTTCCCTGGAAGACCAGTAGTAGTTTCCGATGCACATCTGGAGGCATTCTGTAATCTGTGGAGTATCAGAGTGTTGATGAAACACAGAAATTTCATCGGGATTGAATACAACAGTCACCATGCGAACTTTCCTGAATGGGAGTAATTCTCAAACAGTCTCCGCTTTGATCTTTCCCTGGAAGATCAGTAGTAGTTTCCGATGCACATCTGGTGGCATTCTGTAATCTGTGGACTATCAGAGTGTTGATGAAACACAGAAAATGTATCGGAATTGAATACAACAGTCACCATGCGCACTTTCCTCAATGGGAGTAATGTCTCACACAGTCTACGCTTTGATCGTTCCTGGAAGACCGGTAGTAGTTTCCGATGCACGTCTGGTTGGATTCTGTAATCTGTGGACTATCAGAGTGTTGATGAAACATAGAAATTGCCTCGGGATTGAATACAATAGTCACCATGAGCACTTTCCTTCATGGGAATAATGTCTCAAAGGGTTTATGCTTTGATCGTTACCTGGAAGACCAGTAGTAGTTCCCGATGCACATCTGGTGTCATTCTGTAATCTGTGGAATATCAGAGTGTTGATTAAACACAGAAATTGCATCGGGATTGAATACAACCGTCACCATGCGCACTTCCCTCCATGGGAGTAATGTCTCAAAGAGTTTACGCTTTGATCGTCCCCGGAAGACCAGTAGTAGTTTCCGATGCACATCTGGAGGCATTCTGTAATCTGTGGAGCATCAGAGTGTTGACGAAACACAGAAATTGCATCGGTATTGAATACAACAGTCACCATGCAAACTTTCCTCCATGGGAGTAATTCTCAAACAGTCTATGCTTTGATCGTTCCCTGGAAGACCAGTAGTAGTTTCCGATGCACATCTGGTTGCATTCTGTAATCTGTGGACTATCCGAATTTTGGTGAAACACAGAAATTGCATCGGGATTGAATACAACAGTCACCATTCGCACTTCCGTCCATGGGAGTAATGTCTCAAAGAGTCAATGCTTTGATCGTTCCCTGGAAGACCAGTAGTAGTTACCGATGCACATCTGGAGGCATTCTGTAACCTGTGGACTATCAGAGTGTTGATGAAACACAGAAATTGCATCGAGATTGAATACAACAGTTACCATGCAAACCTTCCTCCACGAGAGGTATGTCTCAAACAGTCTATGCTCTGATCGTTCCCTGGAAGACCAGTAGTAGTTTCCGATGCACGTCTGGTGGCATTCTGTAATCTGTGGACTATCAGAGTGTTGATGAAACACAGAAATTGCATCGGGATTGAATACAAAGTCACCATGCGCAATTTGCTGCATGGGAATATTGTCTCAAACAGTCTACGCTTTGATCGTTCCCAGGAAGGCCAGTAGTTTTTTTCGATGCACATCTGAAGGCATTCTGTAATCTCTGGACTATCAGAGTGTTGATGAAACACAGAAATTACATCGGGATTGTATACAACAGACACCATGCGCACTTCTTTCCATTGGAGTAATGTCTCAAAGAGTTTACGCTTTGATCGTTCCCTGGAAGACCAGTAGTAGTTTCCGATGCACATCTGGTGGCATTCTGTAACCTGTGGAATATCAGTGTTGATTAAACACAGAAATTGCATTGAGATTGAATACAACAGTTACCATGCGCACCTTCCTCCATGGGAGGTATGTCTCAAACAGTCTACGCTTTGATCGTTCCCTGGAAGACCAGTAGTAGTTTCCGATGCACATCTGGAGTCATTCTGTAATCTGTGGACTATCAGAGTGTTGATGAAACACAGAAATTGCATCGGGATTGACTACGACAGTCACCATGCGCACTTTCCTCCATGGGAGTAATGTCTCTAAGAGTCTACGCTTTGATCGTTCCCTGGTATACCTGTAGTAGTTTCCGATGCACATCTGGAGGCATTCTGTAATCTGTGGAGTATCAGAGTGTTGATGAAACACAGAAATTGCATCGGGATTGACTACGACAGTCACCATGCGCACTTTCCTCCATGGGAGTAATGTCTCTAAGAGTCTACGCTTTGATCGTTCCCTGGTATACCTGTAGTAGTTTCCGATGCACATCTGGAGGCATTCTGTAAACTGTGGAGCATCAGAGTGTTGATGAAACACAGAAATTGCATCGGGATTGAATACAACAGTCACCATGCAAACTTTCCTCCATGGGAGTAATTCTCAAACAGTCTATGCTTTGATCGTTCCCTGGAAGACCAGTAGTAGTTTCCGATGCACATCTGGTTGCATTCTGTAATCTATGGACTATCCGAATTTTGGTGAAACACAGAAATTGCATCGGGATTGAATACAACAGTCACCATTCGCACTTCCGTCCATGGGAGTAATGTCTCAAAGAGTCAATGCTTTGATCGTTCCCTGGAAGACCAGTAGTAGTTACCGATGCACATCTGGAGGCATTCTGTAACCTGTGGACTATCAGAGTGTTGATGAAACACAGAAATTGCATCGAGATTGAATACAACAGTTACCATGCGCACCTTCCTCCACGAGAGGTATTTCTCAAACAGTCTATGCTCTGATCGTTCCCTGGAAGACCAGTAGTAGTTTCCGATGCACGTCTGGTGGCATTCTGTAATCTGTGGACTATCAGAGTGTTGATGAAACACAGAAATTGCATCGGGATTGAATACAACAGTCTCCATGCGCAATTTGCTTCATGGGAATATTGTCTCAAACAGTCTACGCTTTGATCGTTCCCAGGAAGGCCAGTAGTTTTTTTCGATGCACATCTGAAGGCATTCTGTAATCTCTGGACTATCAGAGTGTTGATGAAACACAGAAATTACATCGGGATTGTATACAACAGACACCATGCGCACTTCTTTCCATTGGAGTAATGTCTCAAAGAGTTTACGCTTTGGTCGTTCCCTGGAAGACCAGTAGTAGTTTCCGATGCACATCTGGTGGCATTCTGTAACCTGTGGAATATCAGTGTTGATTAAACACAGAAATTGCATTGAGATTGAATACAACAGTTACCATGCGCACCTTCCTCCATGGGAGGTATGTCTCAAACAGTCTACGCTTTGATCGTTCCCTGGAAGACCAGTAGTAGTTTCCGATGCACATCTGGAGGCATTCTGTAATCTGTGGAGTATCAGAGTGTTGATGAATCACAGAAATTGCATCGGGATTGAATACAACAGTCACCATGCGAACTTTCCTGAATGGGAGTAATTCTCAAACAGTCTCCGCTATGATCGTCCCCTGGAATACCTGTAGTAGTTTCCGATGCACATCTGGAGGCATTCTGTAATCTGTGGACTATCATGGTGTTGATGAAACACAGAAAATGCATCGGGATTGAATACAACAGTCACCATGCGCACTTTCCTCAACGGGAGTAATGTCTCAAACAGTCTACGCTTTGATCGTTCCCTGGAAGACCAGTACTAGTTTCCGATGCACATCTGGAGGCATTCTGCAATCTGTGGACTATCAGAGTGTTGGTGAAACACTTAAATTGCATCGGGATTGAATACAACATTCACCATGCGCACTTTCCTCCATGGGACAATGTCTCAAAGAGTTTATGCTTTGACCGTTACCTGGAAGACCAGTAGTAGTTCCCGATGCACATCTGGTGTCATTCTGTAATCTGTGGAATATCAGAGTGTTGATTAAACACAGCAATTGCATCGGTATTGAATACAACAGTCACCATGCGCACTTTCCTCCACGGGAGTAATGTCTCAAACAGTCTACGCTTTGATCGTTCCTGGAAGACCGGTAGTAGTTTCCGATGCACGTCTGGTTGGATTCTGTAATCTGTGGACTATCAGAGTGTTGATGAAACACAGAAATTGCCTCGGGATTGAATACAATAGTCACCATGAGCACTTTCCTTCATGGGAATAATGTCTCAAACAGTCTACGCTTTGATCGTTCCCAGGAAGACCAGTAGTAGTTTCCGATGCACATCTGAAGGCATTCTGTAATCTGTGGACTATCAGAGTGTTGATGAAACACAGAAATTGCATCGGGATTGAATACAACCGTCACCATGCGCACTTCCTTCCATAGGAGTAATGTCTCAAAGAGTTTACGCTTTGATCGTCCCCGGAAGAACAGTAGTAGTTTCCGATGCACATCTGGAGGCATTCTGTAATCTGTGGAGCATCAGAGTGTTGATGAAACACAGAAATTGCATCGGGATTGAATACAACAGTCACCATGCAAACTTTCCTCCATGGGAGTAATTCTCAAACAGTCTATGATTTGATCGTTCCCTGGAAGACCAGTAGTAGTTTCCGATGCACATCTGAAGGCATTCTGTAATCTGTGGACTATCAGAGTGTTGATGAAACACAGATATTGCATCGGGATTGAATAGAACAGTTACCATGCCCACTTTCTTCCATGGGAAAAATGTCTCAAGCAGTCTATGCTTTGATCGTTCCCTGGAAGACCAGTAGTAGTTACCGATGCACATCTGGAGGCACTCTGTAATCTGTGGACTATCATAGTGATGATGAAACACAGAAATTGCATCGGGATTGAATACAACAGTCACCATCCGCACTATCCTCCATGGGAGTAATGTCTCTAACAGTCTACGCTTTGATCATAACCTGGAAAACCAGTAAAAGTTACCGATGCACATCTGGAGGCATTCTGTAATCTGTGGACTATCAGAGTGTTGGTGAAACACAGAAATTGCATCGGGATTGAATACAACAGTCACCATGCGCACTTTCCTCCATAAAAGTAATGTCTCAAACAGTCTACGCTTTGATCGTTCCCTGGAAGACCAGTAGTAGTTTCCGATGCACATCTAGTGGCATTCTGTAATCTGTGGACTATCAGAGTGTTGATGAAACACAGAAATTGTATCGGGATTGAATTCAACAGTCACCATCCGCACTTTCCTCCTTTGTTGTAATGTCTCTAACAGTCTACGCTTTGATCATTCGCTGGAAGACCAGTAGTAGTTTCCGATGCACATCTGGTGCCATTCTGTAATCTGTGGACTATCAGACTATTCATGAAACACAGAAATTGCGTCGGGATTGAATACAACAGTCACCATCCGCACTTCCCTCCATGGGAGTAATGTCTGAAACAGTCTACGCTTTTGATCGTTCCCTGGAAGACCAGTAGTAGTTTCTGATGCACATCTGCAAGCTTTCTGTAATCTGTGGACTATCAGAGTGTTGATGAAACACTGAAAATGCATCGGGATTGAATACAACAGTCACCATGCGCACTTTCCTCCACGGGAGTAATGTCTCAAACAGTCTACGCTTTGATCGTTCCCTGGAAGACCAGTGGCAGTTTCCAATGCACATCTGGTGGTATTCTGTAATCTGTGGAATATCAGAGTGTTGATTAAACACAGAAATTGCATCGGTATTGAATACAAGCGTCACCATGCGCACTTTCCTCCACAGGAGTAATGTCTCAAACAGTCTACGCTTTGATCGTTCCCTGGAAGACCAGTAGTAGTTTCCGTTGCACGTCTGGTTGGATTCTGTAATCTGTGGACTATCAGAGTGTTGATGAAACACAGAAATTGCCTCGGGATTGAATACAATAGTCACCATGAGCACTTTCCTCCATGGGAATAAAGTCTCAAACAGTCTACGCTTTGATCGTTCCCAGGAAGACCAGTAGTAGTTTCCGATGCACATCTGAAGGCATTCTGTAATCTGTGGACTATCCGAGTGTTGGTGAAACACAGAAATTGCATCGGGAATGAATAAAACAGTCACCATGTGCACTTCCCTTCATGGGAGTAATGTCTCAAAGAGTCTATGCTTTGATCGTTCCCTGGAAGACCAGTAATAGTTTCCGATGCACATCTGGTTGCATTCTGTAATCTGTGGACTATCCGAGTGTTGGTGAAACACAGAAATTGCATCGGGATTGAATACAACAGTCACCATTCGCACTTCCCTCCATGGGAGTAATGTCTCAAAGAGTCTATGCTTTGATCGTTCCCTGGAAGACCAGTAGTAGTTACCGATGCACATCTGGAGGCATTCTGTAACCTGTGGACTATCAGAGTGTTGATGAAACACAGAAATTGCATCGGGATTGAATACAACAGTCACCATGCGAACTTTCCTCCATGGGAGTAATTCTCAAACAGTCTATGCTTTGATCGTTCCCTGGAAGACCAGTAGTAGTTTCCGATGCACATCTGGTTGCATTCTGTAATCTGTGGACTATCCAAGTGTTGGTGGAACAAAGAAATTGCATCGGGATTGAATACAACAGTCACCATTTGCACTTCCCTCCATGGGAGTAATGTCTCAAAGAGTCTATGCATTGATCGTTCCCTGGAAGACCAGTAGTAGTTACCGATGCACATCTGGAGGCATTCTGTAACCTGTGGACTATCAGAGTTTTGATGAAACACAGAAATTGCATCGAGATTGAATACAACAGTTACCATGCGCACCTTCCTCCACGGGAGGTATGTCTCAAACTGTCTTCGCTTTGATCGTTCCCTGGAAGACCAGTAGTAGTTTCCGATGCACGTCTGGTGGCATTCTGTAATCTGTGGACTATCAGAGTGTTGATGAAACACAGAAATTGCATCGGGATTGAATACAACAGTCACCGTGCGCAATTTGCTTCATGGGAATATTGTCTCAAACTGTCTACGTTTTGATCGTTCCCAGGAAGACCAGTAGCAGTTTCCGATGCACATCTGAAGGCATTCTGTAATCTGTGGACTATCAGAGCGTTGATGAAACACAGTAATTACATCGAGATTGTATACAACAGTCACCATGCGCATTTCCCTCCATTGGAGTAATGTCTCAAAGAGTTTACGCTTTGATCGTTCCCTTGAAGACCAGTAGTAGTTTCCGATGCACATCTGGAGTCATTCTGTAATCTGTGGACTATCAGATTGTTGATGAAACACAGAAATTGCATAGGGATTGAATACAATAGTCACCATGCGCACTTTCCTCCATGGGAGTAATGTCTCTAAGAGTCTACGTTTTGATCGTTTCCTGGAATACCTGTAGTAGTTTCCGATGCACATCTGGAGGCATTCTGTAATCTGTGGACTATCAGAGTGTTGATGAAATACAGAAATTGCATCGGGATTGAATACAACAGTCACCATGCCCACTTTCTTCCATGAGAGTAATGTCTCAAAAAGTCTACGATTTGATCGTTCCCTGGAAGACCAGTAGTAGTTTCCGATGCACATATGGGAGGCACTCTGTAATCTGTGGAGTATCATTGTGTTGATGAAACACAGAAATTGCATCGGGATTGAATACAACAGTCACCATGCGAACTTTCCTCCATGGGAGTAATTCTCAAACAGTCTCCGCTTTGATCTTTACCTGGAAGATCAGTAGTAGTTTCCGATGCACATCTGAAGCCATTCTGTAATCTGTGAACTATCAGAGTGTTGATGAAACACAGAAATTGCATCGGGATTGAATACAACAGTCACCATGCGCACTTCCCTCCATGGGAGTAATGTCTCAAAGAGTTTACGCTTTGTTCGTCCCCGGAAGACCAGTAGTAGTTTCCGATGCACATCTGGTGGCATTCTGTAATCTGTGGACTATCAGAGTGTTGATGAAACACAGAAATTGCATCGGGATTGAATACAACAGTCACCATGCTCACTTTCCTCCACGGGAGTAATGTCTCTAACAGTCTACGCTTTTGATCATTCCCTGGAAGACCAGTAGTAGTTTCCGATGCACATATGGTGCCATTCGGTAATCTGTGGTCTATCAGAGTGTTGATGAAACACCGAAATTGAATCGGAATTGAATACAACAGTCACCATGCGCACTTTCCTCCATGGGAGTAATGTCTCAAACAGTCTACGCTTTGATCGTTCCCTGGAAGACCAGTAGCAGTTTCCGATCCACATCTGAAGGCACTCTGTAATCTGTGGACTATCAGAGTGTTGATGAAACACAGAAATTGCATCGGGATTGATTACAACAGTCACCATGCGAACTTTCCTCCATGGGAGTAATTCTCAAACAGTCTATGCTTTGATCGTTCCCTGGAAGACCAGTAGTAGTTTCCGATGCACATCTGGAGTCATTCTGTAATCTGTGGACTATCAGATTGTTGATGAAACACAGAAATTGCATAGGGATTGAGTACAACTGTCACCATGCGCACTTTCCTCCATGGGAGTAATGTCTCTAAGAGTCTACGCTTTGATCGTTCCCTGGAATACCTGTAGTAGTTTCCGATGCACATCTGGAGGCATTCTGTAATCTGTGGACTATCAGAGTGTTGATGAAACACAGATATTGCATCGGGATTGAATAGAACAGTCACCATGCCCACTTTCTTCCATGGGAGTAATGTCTAAAACAGTCTACGATTTGATCGTTCCCTGGAAGACCAGTAGCAGTTTCCGATGCACATCTGGAGGCATTCTGTAATCTGTGGACTATCAGAGTGTTGGTGAAACACTTAAATTGCATCGGGATTGAATACAACATTCACCATGCACACTTTCCTCCATGGGAATAATGTCTCAAAGAGTCTATGCTTTGATCGTTCCCTGGAAGACCAGTAGTAGTTACCGATGCACATCTGGAGGCATTCTGTAACCTGTGGACTATCAGAGTTTTGATGAAACACAGAAATTGCATCGAGATTGAATACAACAGTTACCATGCGCACCTTCCTCCACGGGAGGTATGTCTCAAACTGTCTTCGCTTTGATCGTTCCCTGGAAGACCAGTAGTAGTTTCCGATGCACGTCTGGTGGCATTCTGCAATCTGTGGACTATCAGAGTGTTGATGAAACACAGAAATTGCATCGGGATTGAATACAACAGTCACCGTGCGCAATTTGCTTCATGGGAATATTGTCTCAAACTGTCTACGCTTTGATCGTTCCCAGGAAGACCAGTAGCAGTTTCCGATGCACATCTGAAGGCATTCTGTAATCTGTGGACTATCAGAGCGTTGATGAAACACAGTAATTACATCGAGATTGTATACAACAGTCACCATGCGCATTTCCCTCCATTGGAGTAATGTCTCAAAGAGTTTACGCTTTGATCGTTCCCTTGAAGACCAGTAGTAGTTTCCGATGCACATCTGGAGTCTTTCTGTAATCTGTGGACTATCAGATTGTTGATGAAACACAGAAATTGCATAGGGATTGAATACAATAGTCACCATGCGCACTTTCCTCCATGGGAGTAATGTCTCTAAGAGTCTACGCTTTGATCGTTTCCTGGAATACCTGTAGTAGTTCCCGATGCACATCTGGAGGCATTCTGTAATCTGTGGACTATCAGAGTGTTGATGAAATACAGAAATTGCATCGGAATTGAATACAACAGTCACCATGCCCACTTTCTTCCATGGGAGTAATGTCTCAAAAAGTCTACGATTTCATCGTTCCCTGGAAGACCAGTAGTAGTTTCCGATGCACATATGGGAGGCACTCTGTAATCTGTGGAGTATCAGAGTGTTGATGAAACACAGAAATTGCATCGGGATTGAATACAACTGTCACCATGCGAACTTTCCTCCATGGGAGTAATTCTCAAACAGTCTCCGCTTTGATCTTTACCTGGAAGATCAGTAGTAGTTTCCGATGCACATCTGGTGGCATTCTGTAATCTGTGGACTATCAGAGTGTTGATGAAACACAGAAATTGCATCGGGATTGAATACAACAGTCACCATGCTCACTTTCCTAAACGGGAGTAATGTCTCAAACAGTCTACGCTTTGATCGTTCCTGGAAGACCGGTAGTAGTTTCCGTTGCACGTCTGGTTGGATTCTGTAATCTGTGGACTATCAGAGTGTTGATGAAACACAGAAATTGCCTTGTGATTGAATACAATAGTCACCATGAGCACATTCCTTCATGGGAATAATGTCTCAAACAGTCTACGCTTTGATCGTTCCCAGGAAGACCAGTTGTAGTTTCCGATGCACATCTGAAGCCATTCTGTAATCTGTGAACTATCAGAGTGTTGATGAAACACAGAAATTGCATCGGGATTGAATACAACAGTCACCATGCGCACTTCCCTCCATGGGCGTAATGTCTCAAAGAGTTTACGCTTTGATCGTCCCCGGAAGACCAGTAGTAGTTTCCGATGCACATCTGGTGGCATTCTGTAAACTGTGGACTATCAGAGTGTTGATGAAACACAGAAATTGCATCGGGATTGAATACAACAGTCACCATGCTCACTTTCCTCCACGGGAGTAATGTCTCTAACAGTCTACGCTTTTGATCATTCCCTGGAAGACCAGTAGTAGTTTCCGATGCACATATGGTGCCATTCGGTAATCTGTGGTCTATCAGAGTGTTGATGAAACACCGAAATTGAATCGGAATTGAATACAACAGTCACCATGCGCACTTTCCTCCATGGGAGTAATGTCTCAAACAGTCTACGCTTTGATCGTTCCCTGGAAGACCAGTAGCAGTTTCCGATCCACATCTGAAGGCACTCTGTAATCTGTGGACTATCAGAGTGTTGATGAAACACAGAAATTGCATCGGGATTGATTACAACAGTCACCATGCGAACTTTCCTCCATGGGAGTAATTCTCAAACAGTCTATGCTTTGATCGTTCCCTGGAAGACCAGTAGTAGTTTCCGATGCACATCTGGAGTCATTCTGTAATCTGTGGACTATCAGATTGTTGATGAAACACAGAAATTGCATAGGGATTGAGTACAACTGTCACCATGCGCAATTTCCTCCATGGGAGTAATGTCTCTAAGAGTCTACGCTTTGATCGTTCCCTGGAATACCTGTAGTAGTTTCCGATGCACATCTGAAGGCATTCTGTAATCTGTGGACTATCCGAGTGTTGGTGAAACACAGAAATTGCATCGGGAATGAATAAAACAGTCACCATGTGCACTTCCCTTCATGGGAGTAATGTCTCAAAGAGTCTATGCTTTGATCGTTCCCTGGAAGACCAGTAATAGTTTCCGATGCACATCTGGTTGCATTCTGTAATCTGTGGACTATCCGAGTGTTGGTGAAACACAGAAATTGCATCGGGATTGAATACAACAGTCACCATTCGCACTTCCCTCCATGGGAGTAATGTCTCAAAGAGTCTATGCTTTGATCGTTCCCTGGAAGACCAGTAGTAGTTACCGATGCACATCTGGAGGCATTCTGTAACCTGTGGACTATCAGAGTGTTGATGAAACACAGAAATTGCATCGGGATTGAATACAACAGTCACCATGCGAACTTTCCTCCATGGGAGTAATTCTCAAACAGTCTATGCTTTGATCGTTCCCTGGAAGACCAGTAGTAGTTTCCGATGCACATCTGGTTGCATTCTGTAATCTGTGGACTATCCAAGTGTTGGTGAAACAAAGAAATTGCATCGGGATTGAATACAACAGTCACCATTTGCACTTCCCTCCATGGGAGTAATGTCTCAAAGAGTCTATGCATTGATCGTTCCCTGGAAGACCAGTAGTAGTTACCGATGCACATCTGGAGGCATTCTGTAACCTGTGGACTATCAGAGTTTTGATGAAACACAGAAATTGCATCGAGATTGAATACAACAGTTACCATGCGCACCTTCCTCCACGGGAGGTATGTCTCAAACTGTCTTCGCTTTGATCGTTCCCTGGAAGACCAGTAGTAGTTTCCGATGCACGTCTGGTGGCATTCTGTAATCTGTGGACTATCAGAGTGTTGATGAAACACAGAAATTGCATCGGGATTGAATACAACAGTCACCGTGCGCAATTTGCTTCATGGGAATATTGTCTCAAACTGTCTACGTTTTGATCGTTCCCAGGAAGACCAGTAGCAGTTTCCGATGCACATCTGAAGGCATTCTGTAATCTGTGGACTATCAGAGCGTTGATGAAACACAGTAATTACATCGAGATTGTATACAACAGTCACCATGCGCATTTCCCTCCATTGGAGTAATGTCTCAAAGAGTTTACGCTTTGATCGTTCCCTTGAAGAGCAGTAGTAGTTTCCGATGCACATCTGGAGTCATTCTGTAATCTGTGGACTATCAGATTGTTGATGAAACACAGAAATTGCATAGGGATTGAATACAATAGTCACCATGCGCACTTTCCTCCATGGGAGTAATGTCTCTAAGAGTCTACGTTTTGATCGTTTCCTGGAATACCTGTAGTAGTTTCCGATGCACATCTGGAGGCATTCTGTAATCTGTGGACTATCAGAGTGTTGATGAAATACAGAAATTGCATCGGGATTGAATACAACAGTCACCATGCCCACTTTCTTCCATGAGAGTAATGTCTCAAAAAGTCTACGATTTGATCGTTCCCTGGAAGACCAGTAGTAGTTTCCGATGCACATATGGGAGGCACTCTGTAATCTGTGGAGTATCATTGTGTTGATGAAACACAGAAATTGCATCGGGATTGAATACAACAGTCACCATGCGAACTTTCCTCCATGGGAGTAATTCTCAAACAGTCTCCGCTTTGATCTTTACCTGGAAGATCAGTAGTAGTTTCCGATGCACATCTGGTGGCATTCTGTAATCTGTGGACTATCAGAGTGTTGATGAAACACAGAAATTGCATCGGGATTGAATACAACAGTCACCATGCTCACTTTCCTCCACGGGAGTAATGTCTCAAACAGTCTACGCTTTGATCGTTCCTGGAAGACCGGTAGTAGTTTCCGTTGCACGTCTGGTTGGATTCTGTAATCTGTGGACTATCAGAGTGTTGATGAAACACAGAAATTGCCTTGTGATTGAATACAATAGTCACCATGAGCACATTCCTTCATGGGAATAATGTCTCAAACAGTCTACGCTTTGATCGTTCCCAGGAAGACCAGTAGTAGTTTCCGATGCACATCTGAAGCCATTCTGTAATCTGTGAACTATCAGAGTGTTGATGAAACACAGAAATTGCATCGGGATTGAATACAACAGTCACCATGCGCACTTCCCTCCATGGGAGTAATGTCTCAAAGAGTTTACGCTTTGTTCGTCCCCGGAAGACCAGTAGTAGTTTCCGATGCACATCTGGTGGCATTCTGTAATCTGTGGACTATCAGAGTGTTGATGAAACACAGAAATTGCATCGGGATTGAATACAAGAGTCACCATGCTCACTTTCCTCCACGGGAGTAATGTCTCTAACAGTCTACGCTTTTGATCATTCCCTGGAAGACCAGTAGTAGTTTCCGATGCACATATGGTGCCATTCGGTAATCTGTGGTCTATCAGAGTGTTGATGAAACACCGAAATTGAATCGGAATTGAATACAACAGTCACCATGCGCACTTTCCTCCATGGGAGTAATGTCTCAAACAGTCTACGCTTTGATCGTTCCCTGGAAGACCAGTAGCAGTTTCCGATCCACATCTGAAGGCACTCTGTAATCTGTGGACTATCAGAGTGTTGATGAAACACAGAAATTGCATCGGGATTGATTACAACAGTCACCATGCGAACTTTCCTCCATGGGAGTAATTCTCAAACAGTCTATGCTTTGATCGTTCCCTGGAAGACCAGTAGTAGTTTCCGATGCACATCTGGAGTCATTCTGTAATCTGTGGACTATCAGATTGTTGATGAAACACAGAAATTGCATAGGGATTGAGTACAACTGTCACCATGCGCACTTTCCTCCATGGGAGTAATGTCTCTAAGAGTCTACGCTTTGATCGTTCCCTGGAATACCTGTAGTAGTTTCCGATGCACATCTGGAGGCATTCTGTAATCTGTGGACTATCAGAGTGTTGATGAAACACAGATATTGCATCGGGATTGAATAGAACAGTCACCATGCCCACTTTCTTCCATGGGAGTAATGTCTAAAACAGTCTACGATTTGATCGTTCCCTGGAAGACCAGTAGCAGTTTCCGATGCACATCTGGAGGCATTCTGTAATCTGTGGACTATCAGAGTGTTGGTGAAACACTTAAATTGCATCGGGATTGAATACAACATTCACCATGCACACTTTCCTCCATGGGAATAATGTCTCAAAGAGTCTATGCTTTGATCGTTCCCTGGAAGACCAGTAGTAGTTACCGATGCACATCTGGAGGCATTCTGTAACCTGTGGACTATCAGAGTTTTGATGAAACACAGAAATTGCATCGAGATTGAATACAACAGTTACCATGCGCACCTTCCTCCACGGGAGGTATGTCTCAAACTGTCTTCGCTTTGATCGTTCCCTGGAAGACCAGTAGTAGTTTCCGATGCACGTCTGGTGGCATTCTGCAATCTGTGGACTATCAGAGTGTTGATGAAACACAGAAATTGCATCGGGATTGAATACAACAGTCACCGTGCGCAATTTGCTTCATGGGAATATTGTCTCAAACTGTCTACGTTTTGATCGTTCCCAGGAAGACCAGTAGCAGTTTCCGATGCACATCTGAAGGCATTCTGTAATCTGTGGACTATCAGAGCGTTGATGAAACACAGTAATTACATCGAGATTGTATACAACAGTCACCATGCGCATTTCCCTCCATTGGAGTAATGTCTCAAAGAGTTTACGCTTTGATCGTTCCCTTGAAGACCAGTAGTAGTTTCCGATGCACATCTGGAGTCATTCTGTAATCTGTGGACTATCAGATTGTTGATGAAACACAGAAATTGCATAGGGATTGAATACAATAGTCACCATGCGCACTTTCCTCCATGGGAGTAATGTCTCTAAGAGTCTACGCTTTGATCGTTTCCTGGAATACCTGTAGTAGTTTCCGATGCACATCTGGAGGCATTCTGTAATCTGTGGACTATCAGAGTGTTGATGAAATACAGAAATTGCATCGGAATTGAATACAACAGTCACCATGCCCACTTTCTTCCATGGGAGTAATGTCTCAAAAAGTCTACGATTTCATCGTTCCCTGGAAGACCAGTAGTAGTTTCCGATGCACATATGGGAGGCACTCTGTAATCTGTGGAGTATCAGAGTGTTGATGAAACACAGAAATTGCATCGGGATTGAATACAACTGTCACCATGCGAACTTTCCTCCATGGGAGTAATTCTCAAACAGTCTCCGCTTTGATCTTTACCTGGAAGATCAGTAGTAGTTTCCGATGCACATCTGGTGGCATTCTGTAATCTGTGGACTATCAGAGTGTTGATGAAACACAGAAATTGCATCGGGATTGAATACAACAGTCACCATGCTCACTTTCCTAAACGGGAGTAATGTCTCAAACAGTCTACGCTTTGATCGTTCCTGGAAGACCGGTAGTAGTTTCCGTTGCACGTCTGGTTGGATTCTGTAATCTGTGGACTATCAGAGTGTTGATGAAACACAGAAATTGCCTTGTGATTGAATACAATAGTCACCATGAGCACATTCCTTCATGGGAATAATGTCTCAAACAGTCTACGCTTTGATCGTTCCCAGGAAGACCAGTTGTAGTTTCCGATGCACATCTGAAGCCATTCTGTAATCTGTGAACTATCAGAGTGTTGATGAAACACAGAAATTGCATCGGGATTGAATACAACAGTCACCATGCGCACTTCCCTCCATGGGCGTAATGTCTCAAAGAGTTTACGCTTTGATCGTCCCCGGAAGACCAGTAGTAGTTTCCGATGCACATCTGGTGGCATTCTGTAAACTGTGGACTATCAGAGTGTTGATGAAACACAGAAATTGCATCGGGATTGAATACAACAGTCACCATGCTCACTTTCCTCCACGGGAGTAATGTCTCTAACAGTCTACGCTTTTGATCATTCCCTGGAAGACCAGTAGTAGTTTCCGATGCACATATGGTGCCATTCGGTAATCTGTGGTCTATCAGAGTGTTGATGAAACACCGAAATTGAATCGGAATTGAATACAACAGTCACCATGCGCACTTTCCTCCATGGGAGTAATGTCTCAAACAGTCTACGCTTTGATCGTTCCCTGGAAGACCAGTAGCAGTTTCCGATCCACATCTGAAGGCACTCTGTAATCTGTGGACTATCAGAGTGTTGATGAAACACAGAAATTGCATCGGGATTGATTACAACAGTCACCATGCGAACTTTCCTCCATGGGAGTAATTCTCAAACAGTCTATGCTTTGATCGTTCCCTGGAAGACCAGTAGTAGTTTCCGATGCACATCTGGAGTCATTCTGTAATCTGTGGACTATCAGATTGTTGATGAAACACAGAAATTGCATAGGGATTGAGTACAACTGTCACCATGCGCAATTTCCTCCATGGGAGTAATGTCTCTAAGAGTCTACGCTTTGATCGTTCCCTGGAATACCTGTAGTAGTTTCCGGTTCACATCTGGAGGCATTCTGTAATCTGTGGACTATCAGAGTGTTGATGAAACACAGATATTGCATCGGGATTGAATAGAACAGTCACCATGCCCACTTTCTTCCATGGGAGTAATGTCTAAAACTGTCTACGATTTGATCGTTCCCTGGAAGACCAGTAGTAGTTGACGATGCACATATGATGTCATTCTGTAATCTGTGTAATATCAGAGTGTTGATTAAACACAGAAATTGCATCGGGATTGAATACAAGCGTCACCATGCGCACTTTCCTCCACAGGAGTAATGTCTCAAACTGTCTACGCTTTGATCGTTCCTGGAAGACCAGTAGTACTTAGCGATGCACATCTGGAGGCTTTCCATAAACTGTGGACTATCAGAGTGGTGATGAAGCACAGAAATTCCATCGGGACTGAATACAACAGACACCATGCGCACTTTCCTACATGGGAGTAATGTCTCAAACAGTCTACTCTTTGATTGTACCCTGGTAGACCAGTAGTAGTTTCCGATGCACATCTGAAGGCATTCTGTAATCCGTGGACTATAAGAGTGTTGATGAAACACAGAAATTGCATCGGGATTGAATACAACCGTCACCATGCGCACTTCCCTCCATGGGAGTAATGTCTCAAAGAGTTTACGCTTTGATCGTCCCCGGAAGACCAGTAGTAGTTTCCGATGCACATCTGGAGGCATTCTGTAATCTGTGGAGTATCAGAGTGTTGATGAAACACAGAAATTGCATCGGGATTGAATACAACAGTCACCATGCGAACTTTCCTCCATGGGAGTAATGTCTCAAAGAGTCTATGCTTTGATCGTTCCCTGGAAGACCAGTAGTAGTTACTGATGCACATCTGGAGGCATTATGTAACCTGTGGACTATCAGAGTGTTGATGAAACACAGAAATTGCATCGAGATTGAATACAACAGTTACCATGCGCACCTTCCACCACGGGAGGTATGTCTCAAACTGTCTACGCTTTGATCGTTCCCTGGAAGATCGGTAGTAGTTTCCGTTGCACGTCTGGTTGGATTCTGTAATCTGTGGACTATCAGAGTGTTGATGAAACACAGAAATTACCTCGGGATTGAATACAATAGTCACCATGAGCACTTTCTTTCATGGGAATAATGTCTCAAAGAGTCTATGCTTTGATCGTTCCCTGGAAGACAAGTAGTAGTTACCGAAGCACATCTGGAGACATTCTGTAACCTGTGGACTATCAGAGTGTTGATGAAACGCAGAAATTGTATCGGGATTGAATACAACAGTCACCATGCGCACTTTCCTCCATAGGAGTAATGTCTCTAACAGTCTACGCTTTTGATCATTCCCTGGAAGACCAGTAGTAGTTTCCGATGCACATATGGTGCCATTCGGTAATCTGTGGTCTATCAGAGTGTTGATGAAACACCGAAATTGAATCGGAATTGAATACAACAGTCACCATGCGGACTTTCCTCCATGGGAGTAATGTCTCAAACAGTCTACGCTTTGATCGTTCCCTGGAAGACCAGTAGCAGTTTCCGATCCGCATCTGAAGGCACTCTGTAATCTGTGGACTATCAGAGTGTTGATGAAACACAGAAATTGCATCGGGATTGAATACAACAGTCACCATGCGCACTTTCCTCCATGGGAGTAATGTCTCTAACAGTCTACGCTTTGATCGTTCCCTGGAAGACCAGTAGTACTTCCCGATGCACATCTGGTGGCTTTCCGTAAACTGTGGACTATCAGAGTGGTGATGAAGCACAGAAATTGCATCGGGATTGAATACAACAGTCACCATGCGCACTTTCCTCCATGGGAGTAATGTCTCAACAGTCTACTCTTTGATCGTTCCCTGGAAGACCAGTAGTAGTTTCCGATGCACATCTGGAGGCATTCTGTAATCTGTTGACTATCAGAGTGGTGATGAAACACAGAAATTGCATCGGGATTGAATACAACAGTCACCATGCGCACTTCCCTCCATGGGAGTAATGTCTCAAACAGTCTACGCTTTGATCGTTCCCTGGAAGACCAGTAGTAGTTTCCGATGCACATCTGGAGGCATTCTGTAATATGTTGACTATCAGATTGTTGATGAAACACAGAAATTGCATCGGGATTGAATACAACTGTCATCATGCGCACTTTCGTCGATGGGAGTAATGTCTCAAACATTGTACGTTTGATCCTTCCCTAGGAGACCAGTAGTGGTTACCGATGCACATGTGGAGGCATTCTGTAATCTGTGGACTATCAGAGTGTTGATTGAAACACAGAAATTGCATCGGGATTGAATACAACAGTCACCATGCTCACTTTCGTTCATGGGAGTAATGTCTAAAACACTCTACGCTTTGAACGTTCCCTGGAAGACCAGTAGTAGTTTCCGGTGCACATCTGGAGGCATTCTGTAATCTGTGGACTATCAGAGTGTTGATGAAACACAGAAATTGCATCAAGATTGAATACAACAGTCACCATGCGCACTTTCTTCAGTGGGAGTAATGTCTCAAACAGTCTACGCTTTTGATCATTCCCTGGAAGACCAGTAGTAGTTTCCGATGCACATCTGGAGGCATTCTGTTATCTGTGGAGTATCAGAGTGTTGATGAAACACAGAAATTGCATTGGGATTGAATACAACAGTCACCATGCGAACTTTCCTCTATGGGAGTAATTCTCAAACAGTCTCCGCTTTGATCTTTCCCTGGAAGATCAGTCGTAGTTTCCGATGCACATCTGGTGGCATTCTGTAATCTGTGGACTATCAGAGTGTTGATAAAACACAGAAATTGCATCCTGATTGAATACAACAGTCACCATGCGCACTTACCTCCACAGGAGTAATGTCTCAAACAGTCTACGCTTTGATCGGTCAACGGAAGACCAGTAGCAGCTTCCGATGCACATCTGGTGGCATTCTGTAATCTGTGGACTATCAGAGTGTTGACGAAACACAGAAAATGCATCGGTATTGAATACAACAGTCTCCATGCGCAGTTTCCTGTATGAGAGTAATGTCTCTAACAGTCTACGCTTTGATCGTTCCCTGGAAGACCAGTAGTAGTTTCCGATGCACATCTGGTGGCATTCTGTAATCTGTAGACTATCAGAGTGTTGATGAAACAAAGATATTGCATCGGGATTGAATACAACAGTCACCATGCGCACTTTCCTCAACGGGAGTAATGTCTGAAACAGTCTACGCTTTGATCGTTCCCTGGAAGACAAGTAGTAGTTTCCGATGCACATCTGGATGCTTTCTGTAATCTGTGGACTATCAGAGTGTTGATGAAACACAGAAGTTGCATCGGGATTGAATACGACAGTCTCCATGAGCAGTTTCCTCAATGGGAGTAATGTCTGAAACAGTCTACGCTTTGATCGTTCCCTGGAAGTCCAGTAGTAGTTTCCGATGCACATCTGGAGGCATTCTGTAATCTGTGGACTATCAGAGTGTTGGTGAAACACAGAAATTGCATCGGGATTGAATACAACAGTCACCATGCGCACTTTCCTCCATAAAAGTAATGTCTCAAACAGTACAAGTTTTGATCTTTCCCTGGAAGACCAGTAGTAGGTCCCGATGCACATCTGGTGGCATTCTGTAATCTGTGGACTATCAGAGTGTTGATGAAACACAGAAAATACATCGGGATTGAATGCAACAGTCACCATGAACACTTTCCTCCATGGGAGTAATGTCTCAAAGAGTTTACGCTTTGAACGTTCCCTAGAAGACCAGTAATAGTTTCCGATGCACATCTGGATGCTTTCTGTAATCCGTGGACTATCAGAGTGTTGATGAAACACAGAAATTGCATCGGGATTGAATACAACAGTCACCATGCGCACTTTCCTCCATGCGAGTAATGTCTCAAACAGTCTACGTTTTGATCGTTCCCTGGAAGACCAGTAGTAGATCCCGATGCACATCTAGAGGCATTCTGTAATCTGTGGAGTATCAGAGTGTTGATGAAACTAAGAAATTGCATCGGGATCGAATACAACATTCACCATGCGCACTTTCCTCCACGTGAGTAATGCCTCAAACAGTCTACGCTTTGATCGTTCCCTGGAAAACCATTAATAGTTTCCGATGGACATCTGGTGGCATTCTGTAAACTGTAGACTATCACAGTGTTGATGAAACACAGAAATTGCATCGGGATTGAATACAACAGTCACCATGCGAACTTTCCTCCATGGGAGTAATTCTCAAACAGTCTCCGCTTTGATCTTTCCCTGGAAGATCAGTAGTAGTTTCCGATGCACATCTGGTGGCATTCTGTAATCTGTGGACTATCAGAGTGTTGATAAAACACAGAAATTGCTTCCTGATTGAATACAACAGTCACCATGCACACTTACCTCCACGGGAGTAATGTCTCAAACAGTCTACGATTTGATCGGTCAACGGAAGACCAGTAGCAGTTTCCGATGCACATCTGGTGGCATTCTGTAATCTGTGGACTATCAGAGTGTTGATGAAACACAGAAAATGCATCGGGATTGAATACAAGAGTCACCATGCGCACTTTCCTCCACGGGAGTAATGTCTCAAACACTCTACGCTTTGATCGTTCCCTGGAAGACCAGTACTAGTTTCCGATGAACATCTGGAGGCATTCTGTAATCTGTGGACTATCTGAGTGTTGATGAAACACAGAAATTGCATCGGGATTGAATACAACATCCACCATGCGCACTTTCCTCCATGGGAGTAATGTCTCAAACAGTATACGCTTAAATCGTTCCCTGGAAGACCAGTAGTAATTTCCGATGCACATCTGGTGGCATTCTGTAATCTGTAGACTATCAGAGTGTTGATGAAACACAGATATTGCATCGGGATTGAATACAACAGTCGCCATGAGCACTTTCCTTCATGGGAATAATGTCTCTAACAGTCTACGCTTTGATCGTTCCCTGGAAGACCAGTAGTAGTTTCCGATGCACATCTGGAGGCATTCTGTAATCTGTGGGCTATCAGAGTGTTGGTGAAACACTTAAATTTCATCGGGATTGAATACAACATTTACCATGCGCACTTTCCTCCATGGGAATAATGTCTCAAAGAGTCTATGCTTTGATCGTTCCCTGGAAGACCAGTAGTAGTTCACGATGCACATCTGGTGTCATTCTGTAATCTGTGGAGTATCAGAGTGTTGATTAAACACAGAAATTGCATCGGGATTGAATACAACAGTCACCATGCGCACTTTCCTCCACGGGAGTAATGTCGCAAACAGTCTACGCTTTGATCGTTCCTGGAAGACCATTAGTAGTTTCCGATGCACGTCTGGTTGGATTCTGTAATCTGTGGACTATCAGAGTGTTGATGAAACACAGAAATTGCCTCGGGATTGAATACAACAGTCGCCATGAGCACTTTCCTTCATGGGAATAATGTCTCAAACAGTCTACGCTTTGATCGTTCCCTGAAGACAAGTAGTGGTTTCCGATGCACATCTGAAGGCATTCTGTAATCTGTGGACTATCCGAGTGTTGGTGAAACACAGAAATTGCATCGGTATTGAATACAACAGTCACCATGTGCACTTCCCTCCATGGGAGTAATGTCTCAAAGAGTCTATGCTTTGATCGTTCCCTGGAAGACCAGTAGTAGATACCGATGCACATCTGGACGCATTCAGTAACCTGTGGACTATCAGAGTGTTGATGAAACACAGAAATTGTATCGGGATTGAATACAACAGTCACCATGCGCACTTTCCTCCATAGGAGTAATGTCTCTAACAGTCTACGCTTTGATCATTCCCTGGAAGACCAGTAGCAGTTTCCGATGCACATCTGATGCCATTCGGTAATCTGTGTGAAGCAAAGCAAGCGCTGTATCATGTATAAGATACAGAGGCGAGCGAGTACACGGGACTTACCCTAGTTCACTGCTAGTAGCGTCACGTCATCATAACGCGCCTGCATTTAGTATTGCACCACATTTAACATAAAAGTAAAAATTAAGATTTGTGTGTAAAACTTTGTTAAAGTATAGTTCTATGTAATAATGTTTCAGGTAACAAGTCTTAATGTTATAAAATTTGTAGTTTACGTAAAATTCACGTTTTGAAAGAAAAATAGGAGGCGCTAAATAATGACGCTAGGAACCCAAAATTTGGTGAGAAGGTGCAGTAAGAAGTCATTAATGAGTGGTGCTGGTTTCCAAAACCATAAAACTAAAATTGACTCCAGAATCCGCGTTTTTCGGAAAAATCAGAGGCGCGAAATAATAGAGCTACAATATTGAAAATTGGTAGGATGCTTCAGTTCACCCTAATAATAATAATGGAAATACCACAACCAGTTACCTCTTCTAGTTTTTTTAGTAATTTAGTAAAAACTACTTTTGTGAGTAAAATGTACATAAGCATTATAGATTAAGTACTTTAAATTTTAATGATAAAACAAATTCTTTAAGACCAATGATCAGATAGGACAATTAACAAAGCTACACCAAGTTTTAGTCTTGTAGCATAATTAACAGCTGATACAAGTCTTGATAAAGCTATGGTTCAGAGGTAACAATCTACCGTTAGTTCCATTGTAAAAATTCTAGAGAGTAAAGTTTTAATTTTAGCGGGCTGAGATTTTCTACGTGCTTCTGTACTGCTCAGATGTATGTATACAAAAATTGAGAAGTTTGTAAAGCTATTATTAAATGTGATATTTAAGATTATGTGCCTGAGATAGCGATCATTTGGAGGCTGCAGGCATCTGCATAGGAACGGAAAGAACAGATGCTCTCTTGGCGGTACGCGCCGGAGCTATATAAAAAGAGCGGCAGAGGCAGTAGGAAGCTCACTCCGCATTAGACCAACGCCTAGTCCACGCGAGCTTAACGTCCGATCGCGCCTCGCCTCGGGTGACGTCATAGCGGGCTGTGACATGCGCGTATTTAGCAATGTAAACGGACATTGAAAATCGCGAGGACTGTACACCGTCCTGGATCGTTTAGACTTCGGTAACAAACTGTTATTGTGCCGTCCGTGTGAAGTATAATTCCGCGTGGCAAGTGGTGACTAACTCCACTTTTAAGGCGAGCATTAATCTTTTTTTTTAACATTATTGCGAACTATTAATAGAGCACCGTTAGTTAGAGTAATGAACTATTCGGGAGGAACTTGCTGTAGAAGTCGCCTCTGAACTATTAAACGATTGGCTGAATTAACAATATTTAATGTCTTTAGCATTTTCAGAAGTTTCGAGTAATTTGTGTGAGCCTTTAAGATAATAAAATCTTGTTGGGAACTTTAAATTTTATTGAAGCAGCCCTAATCCCGTGAAGAACTATGGATATTTTTCGTTTAGCTGGGCTGTACAGGAATGTGGCCGTGCCGACTGGGAACTAAGGTCAGTAAGTTTCCCTTCGCTTTCTGACTGGCCACCAAATTAGTTGCCAGGCTCGCGTGATTTAAGGTGGCAATGTTCAACTTTCATTCAACATTAAACAATGACTTCTTCGCCGTCCCACATATGTTGCATCGGCAATAGTCTGTTACGTGAAATGAACATTCAAACAACCCATTCGACAACTTCTTCGCCGCCCCACATGTGGTCTATCAGAGTGTTGATGAAACACAGAAATGGAATCGGAATTGAATACAACAGTCACCATGCGCACTTTCCTCCATGGGAGTAATGTCTCAAACAGTCTACGTTTTGATCGTTCCCTGGAAGACCAGTAGTAGTTTCCGATCCACATCTGAAGGCACTCTGTAATATGTGGACTATCAGAGTGTTGATGAAACACAGAAATTGCATCGGGATTGAATACAATAGTCACCATGCGCACTTCCCTCCATGGGAGTAATGTCTCAAAGAGTTTACGCTTTGATCGTTCCCTGGAAGACCACTAGTAGTTTCCGATGCACATATGGAGGTTATTCTGTAATCTGTGGACTATCAGAGTGTTGGTGAAACACAGAAATTGCATCGGGATGGAATACAACAGTCACCATGCGCACTTTCCTCCATGGGAGTAATGTCTCTAACAGTCTACGCTTTGATCGTTCCCTGGAAGACCAGTAGTACTTCCCGATGCACATCTGGAGGCTTTCCGTAAACTGTGGACTATCAGAGTGGTGATGAAGCACAGAAATAGCATCGGGATTGAATACAACAGTCACCATGCGCACTTTCCTCCATGGGAGTAATGTCTCAAACAATCTACACTTTGATCGTTCCCTGGAAGACCAGTAGTAGTTTCCGATGCACATCTGGAGGCATTCTGTAATCTGTTGACTATCAGTGTGTTGATGAAACACAGAAATTGCATCGGGATTGAATACAACAGTCACCATGCGCACTTCCCTCCATGGGATTAATGTCTCAAACAGTCTACGCTTTGATCGTTCCTTGGAAGACCAGTAGTAGTTTCCGATGCACATCTGGTGGCATTCTGTAATCTGTGGACTATCAGAGTGTTGATGAAACACAGAAATTGCATCGGGATTGAATACAACAGTCACCAGGCGCATTTTCCTATATGAGAGTAATGTCTCTAACAGTCTACGCTTTGATCGTTCCCTGGAAGACCAGTAGTAGTTTCCGATGCACATCTGGAGGATTTCCATAATTTGTGGAGTATCAGATTGTTGATGAAACAAAGAAATAACATCGGGATTGAATACAACTGTCACCATGCGCACATTCGTTTATGGGAGTAATGTCTCAAACAGTGTACGCTTTGATCGTTCCCTGGAACACCAGTAGTGGTTACCGATGCACATGTGGAGGCATTCTGTAATCTGTGGACTAGCAGAGTGTTGATGAAACACAGAAATTGCATCGGGATTGAATACAACAGTCACCATGCTCACTTTCCTTCATGGGAGTAATGTCTCAAACACTCTACGCTTTGAACGTTCCCTGAAAGACCAGTAGTAGTTTCCGGTGCACATCTGGAGGCATTCTGTAATCTGTGGACTATCAGAGTGTTGATGAAACACAGAAATTGCATCGGGACTGAATACAACAGTCACCATGCGCACTTCCTTCCATGGGAGTAATGTCTCAAACAGTCTACGCTTTGATCGTTCCCTGGAAGACCAGTAGTACTTTCGAAGGCACATCTGGATGCTTTCTGTAATCTGTGGACTATCAGAGAGTTGATGAAACACAGAAATTGCATCGGGATTGAATACAACAGTCTCCATGCGCAGTTTCCTCCATGAGAGTAATGTCTCAGACAGTCTACGCTTTGATCGTTCCCTGGAAGACCAGTAGTAGTTTCCGATGCACATCTGGTGGCATTCTGTAATCTGTAGACTATCAGAGTGTTGATGAAACAAAGATATTGCATCGGGATTGAATACAACAGTCACCATGCGCACTTTCCTCCATGGGAGTAATGTCTCTAACAGCCTACGCTTTGATCGTTCCCTGGAAGACAAGTAGTAGTTTCCGATGCACATCTGGATGCTTTCTGTAATCCGTGGACTATCAGAGTGTTGATGAAACACAGAAAATATATCGGGATTGAATGCAACAGTCACCATGAACACTTTCCTCCATGGGAGTAATGTCTCAAAGAGTTTACGCTTTGATCGTTCCCTGGAAGACCAGTAGTAGTTTCCGATGCACATCTGGATGCTTTCTGTAATCCGTGGACTATCAGAGTGTTGATGAAACACAGAAATTGCATCGGGATTGAATACAACAGTCACCATGCGCAATTCCTCCAAGGGAGTAATGTCTCTAAAAGTCTACGCTTTGATCGTTCCCTGGAAGACCAGTAGTATTTCCCGATGCACATCTGGAGGCTTTCCGTAAACTGTGGACTATCAGAGTGGTGATGAAGCACAGAAATTGTATCGGGAATGAATACAACAGTCACCATGCGCACTTTCCTCCATGGGAGTAATGTCTCAAACAGTCTACTCTTTGATCGTTCCCTGGAACCCCAGTAGTAGTTTCCGATGCACATCTGGAGGCATTCTGTAATCTGCTGTCTATCAGAATGTTGATTAAACACAGAAATTGCATCGGGATTGAATTCAACAGTCACCATGCGCACATTCTTCCATTTGAGTAATGTCTCAAACAGTCTACGATTTGATCGTTCCCTGGAAGACCAGTAGTAGTTTCCGATGCACATCTGGAGGCATTCTGTTATCTGTGGAGTATCAGAGTGTTGATGAAACACAGAAATTGCATTGGGATTGAATACAACAGTCACCATGCGAACTTTCCTCCGTGGGAGTAATTCTCAAACAGTCTCCGCTTTGATCTTTCCCTGGAAGATCAGTCGTAGTTTCCGATGCACATCTGGTGGCATTCTGTAATCTGTGGACTATCAGAGTGTTGATGAAACACAGAAATTGCATCCTGATTGAATACAACAGTCACCATGCGCACTTACCTCCACGGGAGTAATGTCTCAAACAGTCTACGCTTTGATCGGTCAACGGAAGACCAGTAGCAGCTTCCGATGCACATCTGGTGGCATTCTGTAATCTGTGGACTATCAGAGTGTTGACGAAACACAGAAAATGCATCGGTATTGAATACAACAGTCTCCATGCGCAGTTTCCTGTATGAGAGTAATGTCTCAAACAGTCTGCGCTTTGATCGTTCCCTGGAAGACCAGTAGTAGTTTCCGATGCACATCTGGTGGCATTCTGTAATCTGTAGACTATCAGAGTGTTGATGAAACAAAGATATTGCATCGGGATTGAATACAACAGTCTCCATGCGCACTTTCCTCAACGGGAGTAATGTCTGAAACAGTCTACGCTTTGATCGTTCCCTGGAAGTCCAGTAGTAGTTTCCGATGCACATCTGGAGGCATTCTGTAATCTGTGGACTATCAGAGTGTTGATGAAACACAGAAGTTGCATCGGGATTGAATACGACTGTCTACATGAGCAGTTTCCTCCATGGGAGTAATGTCTGAAACAGTCTACGCTTTGATCGTTCCCTGGAAGTCCAGTAGTAGTTTCCGATGCACATCTGGAGGCATTCTGTAATCTGTGGACTATCAGAGTGTTGGTGAAACACAGAAATTGCATCGGGATTGAATACAACAGTCACCATGCGCACTTTCCTCCATAAAAGTAATGTCTCAAACAGTACACGTTTTGATCTTTCCCTGGAAGACCAGTAGTAGTTCCCGATGCACATCTGGTGGCATTCTGTAATCTGTGGACTATCAGAGTGTTGATGAAACACAGAAAATACATCGGGATTGAATGCAACAGTCACCATGAACACTTTCCTCCATGGGATTAATGTCTCAAACAGTCTACGCTTTGATCGTTCCTTGGAAGACCAGTAGTAGTTTCCGATGCACATCTGGTGGCATTCTGTAATCTGTTGACTATCAGTGTGTTGATGAAACACAGAAATTGCATCGGGATTGAATACAACAGTCACCATGCGCACTTCCCTCCATGGGATTAATGTCTCAAACAGTCTACGCTTTGATCGTTCCTTGGAAGACCAGTAGTAGTTTCCGATGCACATCTGGTGGCATTCTGTAATCTGTGGACTATCAGAGTGTTGATGAAACACAGAAATTGCATCGGGATTGAATACAACAGTCACCAGGCGCATTTTCCTATATGAGAGTAATGTCTCTAACAGTCTACGCTTTGATCGTTCCCTGGAAGACCAGTAGTAGTTTCCGATGCACATCTGGAGGATTTCCATAATTTGTGGAGTATCAGATTGTTGATGAAACAAAGAAATAACATCGGGATTGAATACAACTGTCACCATGCGCACATTCGTTTATGGGAGTAATGTCTCAAACAGTGTACGCTTTGATCGTTCCCTGGAACACCAGTAGTGGTTACCGATGCACATGTGGAGGCATTCTGTAATCTGTGGACTAGCAGAGTGTTGATGAAACACAGAAATTGCATCGGGATTGAATACAACAGTCACCATGCTCACTTTCCTTCATGGGAGTAATGTCTCATACACTCTACGCTTTGAACGTTCCCTGGAAGACCAGTAGTAGTTTCCGGTGCACATCTGGAGGCATTCTGTAATCTGTGGACTATCAGAGTGTTGATGAAACACAGAAATTGCATCGGGACTGAATACAACAGTCACCATGCGCACTTCCTTCCATGGGAGTAATGTCTCAAACAGTCTACGCTTTGATCGTTCCCTGGAAGACCAGTAGTACTTTCGAAGGCACATCTGGATGCTTTCTGTAATCTGTGGACTATCAGAGAGTTGATGAAACACAGAAATTGCATCGGGATTGAATACAACAGTCTCCATGCGCAGTTTCCTCCATGAGAGTAATGTCTCAGACAGTCTACGCTTTGATCGTTCCCTGGAAGACCAGTAGTAGTTTCCGATGCACATCTGGTGGCATTCTGTAATCTGTAGACTATCAGAGTGTTGATGAAACAAAGATATTGCATCGGGATTGAATACAACAGTCACCATGCGCACTTTCCTCCATGGGAGTAATGTCTCTAACAGCCTACGCTTTGATCGTTCCCTGGAAGACAAGTAGTAGTTTCCGATGCGCATCTGGATGCTTTCTGTAATCCGTGGACTATCAGAGTGTTGATGAAACACAGAAAATATATCGGGATTGAATGCAACAGTCACCATGAACACTTTCCTCCATGGGAGTAATGTCTCAAAGAGTTTACGCTTTGATCGTTCCCTGGAAGACCAGTAGTAGTTTCCGATGCACATCTGGATGCTTTCTGTAATCCGTGGACTATCAGAGTGTTGATGAAACACAGAAATTGCATCGGGATTGAATACAACAGTCACCATGCGCAATTCCTCCAAGGGAGTAATGTCTCTAAAAGTCTACGCTTTGATCGTTCCCTGGAATACCAGTAGTATTTCCCGATGCACATCTGGAGGCTTTCCGTAAACTGTGGACTATCAGAGTGGTGATGAAGCACAGAAATTGTATCGGGAATGAATACAACAGTCACCATGCGCACTTTCCTCCATGGGAGTAATGTCTCAAACAGTCTACTCTTTGATCGTTCCCTGCAACCCCAGTAGTAGTTTCCGATGCACATCTGGAGGCATTCTGTAATCTGCTGTCTATCAGAATGTTGATTAAACACAGAAATTGCATCGGGATTGAATTCAACAGTCACCATCCGCACATTCTTCCATTTGAGTAATGTCTCAAACAGTCTACGATTTGATCGTTCCCTGGAAGACCAGTAGTAGTTTCCGATGCACATCTGGAGGCATTCTGTTATCTGTGGAGTATCAGAGTGTTGATGAAACACAGAAATTGCATTGGGATTGAATACAACAGTCACCATGCGAACTTTCCTCCGTGGGAGTAATTCTCAAACAGTCTCCGCTTTGATCTTTCCCTGGAAGATCAGTCGTAGTTTCCGATGCACATCTGGTGGCATTCTGTAATCTGTGGACTATCAGAGTGTTGATGAAACACAGAAATTGCATCCTGATTGAATACAACAGTCACCATGCGCACTTACCTCCACGGGAGTAATGTCTCAAACAGTCTACGCTTTGATCGGTCAACGGAAGACCAGTAGCAGCTTCCGATGCACATCTGGTGGCATTCTGTAATCTGTGGACTATCAGAGTGTTGACGAAACACAGAAAATGCATCGGTATTGAATACAACAGTCTCCATGCGCAGTTTCCTGTATGAGAGTAATGTCTCAAACAGTCTGCGCTTTGATCGTTCCCTGGAAGACCAGTAGTAGTTTCCGATGCACATCTGGTGGCATTCTGTAATCTGTAGACTATCAGAGTGTTGATGAAACAAAGATATTGCATCGGGATTGAATACAACAGTCACCATGCGCACTTTCCTCAACGGGAGTAATGTCTGAAACAGTCTACGCTTTGATCGTTCCCTGGAAGACAAGTAGTAGTTTCCGATGCACATCTGGATGCTTTCTGTAATCTGTGGACTATCAGAGTGTTGATGAAACACAGAAGTTGCATCGGGATTGAATACGACTGTCTACATGAGCAGTTTCCTCCATGGGAGTAATGTCTGAAACAGTCTACGCTTTGATCGTTCCCTGGAAGTCCAGTAGTAGTTTCCGATGCACATCTGGAGGCATTCTGTAATCTGTGGACTATCAGAGTGTTGGTGAAACACAGAAATTGCATCGGGATTGAATACAACAGTCACCATGCGCACTTTCCTCCATAAAAGTAATGTCTCAAACAGTACACGTTTTGATCTTTCCCTGGAAGACCAGTAGTAGTTCCCGATGCACATCTGGTGGCATTCTGTAATCTGTGGACTATCAGAGTGTTGATGAAACACAGAAAATACATCGGGATTGAATGCAACAGTCACCATGAACACTTTCCTCCATGGGAGTAATGTCTCAAAGAGTTTACGCTTTGATCGTTACCTGGAAGACCAGTAGTAGTTTCCGATGCACATCTGGATGCTTTCTGTAATCCGTGGACTATCAGAGTGTTGATGAAACACAGAAATTGCATCGGGATTGAATACAACAGTCACCATGCGCAATTCCTCCAAGGGAGTAATGTCTCTAAAAGTCTACGCTTTGATCGTTCCCTGGAAGACCAGTAGTATTTCCCGATGCACATCTGGAGGCTTTCCGTAAACTGTGGACTATCAGAGTGGTGATGAAGCACAGAAATTGTATCGGGAATGAATACAACAGTCACCATGCGCACTTTCCTCCATGGGAGTAATGTCTCAAACAGTCTACTCTTTGATCGTTCCCTGGAACCCCAGTAGTAGTTTCCGATGCACATCTGGAGGCATTCTGTAATCTGCTGTCTATCAGAATGTTGATTAAACACAGAAATTGCATCGGGATTGAATTCAACAGTCACCATGCGCACATTCTTCCATTTGAGTAATGTCTCAAACAGTCTACGATTTGATCGTTCCCTGGAAGACCAGTAGTAGTTTCCGATGCACATCTGGAGGCTTTCTGTTATCTGTGGAGTATCAGAGTGTTGATGAAACACAGAAATTGCATTGGGATTGAATACAACAGTCACCATGCGAACTTTCCTCCGTGGGAGTAATTCTCAAACAGTCTCCGCTTTGATCTTTCCCTGGAAGATCAGTCGTAGTTTCCGATGCACATCTGGTGGCATTCTGTAATCTGTGGACTATCAGAGTGTTGATGAAACACAGAAATTGCATCCTGATTGAATACAACAGTCACCATGCGCACTTACCTCCACGGGAGTAATGTCTCAAACAGTCTACGCTTTGATCGGTCAACGGAAGACCAGTAGCAGCTTCCGATGCACATCTGGTGGCATTCTGTAATCTGTGGACTATCAGAGTGTTGACGAAACACAGAAAATGCATCGGTATTGAATACAACAGTCTCCATGCGCAGTTTCCTGTATGAGAGTAATGTCTCAAACAGTCTGCGCTTTGATCGTTCCCTGGAAGACCAGTAGTAGTTTCCGATGCACATCTGGTGGCATTCTGTAATCTGTAGACTATCAGAGTGTTGATGAAACAAAGATATTGCATCGGGATTGAATACAACAGTCACCATGCGCACTTTCCTCAACGGGAGTAATGTCTGAAACAGTCTACGCTTTGATCGTTCCCTGGAAGACAAGTAGTAGTTTCCGATGCACATCTGGATGCTTTCTGTAATCTGTGGACTATCAGAGTGTTGATGAAACACAGAAGTTGCATCGGGATTGAATACGACTGTCTACATGAGCAGTTTCCTCCATGGGAGTAATGTCTGAAACAGTCTACGCTTTGATCGTTCCCTGGAAGTCCAGTAGTAGTTTCCGATGCACATCTGGAGGCATTCTGTAATCTGTGGACTATCAGAGTGTTGGTGAAACACAGAAATTGCATCGGGATTGAATACAACAGTCACCATGCGCACTTTCCTCCATAAAAGTAATGTCTCAAACAGTACACGTTTTGATCTTTCCCTGGAAGACCAGTAGTAGTTCCCGATGCACATCTGGTGGCATTCTGTAATCTGTGGACTATCAGAGTGTTGATGAAACACAGAAAATACATCGGGATTGAATGCAACAGTCACCATGAACACTTTCCTCCATGGGAGTAATGTCTCAAAGAGTTTACGCTTTGAACGTTCCCTAGAAGACCAGTAATAGTTTCCGATGCACATCTGGATGCTTACTGTAATCCGTGGACTATCAGAGTGTTGATGAAACACAGAAATTGCATCGGGATTGAATACAACAGTCACCATGCGCACTTTCCTCCATGCGAGTAATGTCTCAAACAGTCTACGTTTTGATCGTTCCCTGGAAGACCAGTAGTAGATCCCGATGCAGATCTGGAGGCATTCTGTAATCTGTGGAGTATCAGAGTGTTGATGAAACTAAGAAATTGCATCGGGATCGAATACAACATTCACCATGCGCACTTTCCTCCACATGAGTAATGCCTCAAACAGTCTACGCTTTGATCGTTCCCTGGAAAACCAGTAGTAGTTTCCGATGGACATCTGGTGGCATTCTGTAAACTGTAGACTATCACAGTGTTGATGAAACACAGAAATTGCATCGGGATTGAATACAACAGTCACCATGCGAACTTTCCTCCATGGGAGTAATTCTCAAACAGTCTCCGCTTTGATCTTTCCCTGGAAGATCAGTAGTAGTTTCCGATGCACATCTGGTGGCATTCTGTAATCTGTGGACTATCAGAGTGTTGATAAAACACAGAAATTGCTTCCTGCTTGAATACAACAGTCACCATGCGCACTTACCTCCACGGGAGTAATGTCTCAAACAGTCTACGATTTGATCGGTCAACGGAAGACCAGTAGCAGTTTCCGATGCACATCTGGTGGCATTCTGTAATCTGTGGACTATCAGAGTGTTGATGATACACAGAAAATGCATCGGGATTGAATACAAGAGTCACCATGCGCACTTTCCTCCACGGGAGTAATGTCTCAAACACTCTACGCTTTGATCGTTCCCTGGAAGACCAGTACTAGTTTCCGATGGACATCTGGTGGCATTCTGTAAACTGTAGACTATCACAGTGTTGATGAAACACAAAATTGCATCGGGATTGAATACAACAGTCACCATGCGAACTTTCCTCCATGGGAGTAATTCTCAAACAGTCTCCGCTTTGATCTTTCCCTGGAAGATCAGTAGTAATTTCCGATGCACATCTGGTGGCATTCTGTAATCTGTAGACTATCAGAGTGTTGATGAAACACAGATATTGCATCGGGATTGAATACAACAGTCACCATGCGCACTTTCCTCCATGGGAGTAATGTCTCTAACAGTCTACGCTTTGATCGTTCCCTGGAAGACCAGTAGTAGTTTCCGATGCACATCTGGAGGCATTCTGTAATCTGTGGGCTATCAGAGTGTTGGTGAAACACTTAAATTTCATCGGGATTGAATACAACATTTACCATGCGCACTTTCCTCCATGGGAATAATGTCTCAAAGAGTCTATGCTTTGATCGTTCCCTGGAAGACCAGTAGTAGTTCACGATGCACATCTGGTGTCATTCTGTAATCTGTGGAGTATCAGAGTGTTGATTAAACACAGAAATTGCATCGGGATTGAATACAACAGTCACCATGCGCACTTTCCTTCACGGGAGTAATGTCGCAAACAGTCTACGCTTTGATCGTTCCTGGAAGACCAGTAGTAGTTTCCGATGCACGTCTGGTTGGATTCTGTAATCTGTGGACTATCAGAGTGTTGATGAAACACAGAAATTGCCTCGGGATTGAATACAACAGTCGCCATGAGCACTTTCCTTCATGGGAATAATGTCTCAAACAGTCTACGCTTTGATCGTTCCCTGAAGACCAGTAGTGGTTTCCGATGCACATCTGAAGGCATTCTGTAATCTGTGGACTATCCGAGTGTTGGTGAAACACAGAAATTGCATCGGTATTGAATACAACAGTCACCAAGTGCACTTCCCTCCATGGGAGTAATGTCTCAAAGAGTCTATGCTTTGATCGTTCCCTGGAAGACCAGTAGTAGTTACCGATGCACATCTGGACGCATTCAGTAACCTGTGGACTATCAGAGTGTTGATGAAACACAGAAATTGTATCGGGATTGAATACAACAGTCACCATGCGCACTTTCCTCCATAGGAGTAATGTCTCTAACAGTCTACGCTTTGATCATTCCCTGGAAGACCAGTAGCAGTTTCCGTTGCACATCTGATGCCATTCGGTAATCTGTGTGAAGCAAAGCAAGCGCTGTATCATGTATAAGATACAGAGGCGAGCGAGTACACGGGACTTACCCTAGTTCACTGCTAGTAGCGTCACGTCATCATAACGCGCCTGCATATAGTATTGCACCACATTTAACATAAAAGTAAAAATTAAGATTTGTGTGTAAAACTTTGTTAAAGTATAGTTCTATGTAATAATGTTTCAGGTAACAAGTCTTAATGTTATAAAATTAGTAGTTTACGTAAAATTCACGTTTTGAAAGAAAAATAGGAGGCGCTAAATAATGACGCTAGGAAGCCAAAATTTGGTGAGAAGGTGCAGTAAGAAGTCATTAATGAGTGGTGCTGGTTTCCAAAACCATAAAACTAAAATTGACTCCAGAATCCGCGTTTTTCGGAAAAATCAGAGGCGCGAAATAATAGAGCTACAATATTGAAAATTGGTAGGATGCTTCAGTTCACCCTAATAATAATAATGGAAATACCACAACCAGTTACCTCTTCTAGTTTTTTTAGTAATTTAGTAAAAACTACTTTTGTGAGTAAAATGTACATAAGCATTATAGATTAAGTACTTTAAATTTTAATGATAAAACAAATTCTTTAAGACCAATGATCAGATAGGACAATTAACAAAGCTACACCAAATTTTAGTCTTGTAGCATAATTAACAGCTGATACAAGTCTTGATAAAGCTATGGTTCAGAGGTAACAATCTACCGTTAGTTCCATTGTAAAAATTCTAGAGAGTAAAGTTTTAATTTTAGCGGGCTGAGATTTTCTACGTGCTTCTGTACTGCTCAGATGTATGTATACAAAAATTGAGAAGTTTGTAAAGCTATTATTAAATGTGATATTTAAGATTATGTGCCTGAGATAGCGATCATTTGGAGGCTGCAGGCATCTGCATAGGAACGGAAAGAACAGATGCTCTCTTGGCGGTACGCGTCGGAGCTATATAAAAAGAGCGGCAGAGGCAGTAGGAAGCTCACTCCGCATTAGACCAACGCCTAGTCCACGCGAGCTTAACGTCCGATCGCGCCTCGCCTCGGGTGACGTCATAGCGGGCTGTGACATGCGCGTACTTAGCAATGTAAACGGACATTGAAAGTCGCGAGGACTGTACACCGTCCTGGATCGTTTAGACTTCGGTAACAAACTGTTATTGTGCCGTCCGTGTGAAGTATAATTCCGCGTGGCAAGTGGTGACTAACTCCACTTTTAAGGCGAGCATTAATCTTTTTTTTTAACATTATTGCGAACTATTAATAGAGCACCGTTAGTTAGAGTAATGAACTATTTGGGAGGAACTTGCTGTAGAAGTCGCCTCTGAACTATTAAACGATTGGCTGAATTAACAATATTTAATGTCTTTAGCATTTTCAGAAGTTTCGAGTAATTTGTGTGAGCCTTTAAGATAATAAAATCTTGTTTGGAACTTTAAATTTTATTGAAGCAGCCCTAATCCCGTGAAGAACTATGGATATTTTTCGTTTAGCTGGGCTGTACAGCAATGTGGCCGTGCAGACTGGGAACTAAGGTCAGTAAGTTTCCCTTCGCTTTCTGACTGGCCACCAAATTAGTTGCCAGGCTCGCGTGATTTAAGGTGGCAATGTTCAACTTTCATTCAACATTAAACAACGACTTCTTCGCCGTCCCACATATGTTGCATCGGCAATAGTCTGTTACGTGAAATGAACATTCAAACAACCCATTCGACAACTTCTTCGCCGCCCCACATGTGGTCTATCAGAGTGTTGATGAAACACAGAAATTGAATCGGAATTGAATACAACAGTCACCATGCGCACTTTCCTCCATGGGAGTAATGTCTCAAACAGTCTACGTTTTGATCGTTCCCTGGAAGACCAGTAGTAGTTTCCGATCCACATCTGAAGGCACTCTGTAATATGTGGACTATCAGAGTGTTGATGAAACACAGAAATTGCATCGGGATTGAATACAATAGTCACCATGCGCACTTCCCTCCATGGGAGTAATGTCTCAAAGAGTTTACGCTTTGATCGTGCCCTGGAAGACCAGTAGTAGTTTCCGATGCACATATGGAGGTTATTCTGTAATCTGTGGACTATCAGAGTGTTGATGAAACACAGAAATTGCATCGGGATGGAATACAACAGTCACCATGCGCACTTTCCTCCATGGGAGTAATGTCTCTAACAGTCTACGCTTTGATCGTTCCCTGGAAGACCAGTAGTACTTCCCGATGCACATCTGGAGGCTTTCCGTAAACTGTGGACTATCAGAGTGGTGATGAAACACAGAAATAGCATCGGGATTGAATACAACAGTCACCATGCGCACTTTCCTCCATGGGAGTAATGTCTCAAACAATCTACACTTTGATCGTTCCCTGGAAGACCAGTAGTAGTTTCCGATGCACATCTGGAGGCATTCTGTAATCTGTTGACTATCAGTGTGTTGATGAAACACAGATATTGCATCGGGATTGAATACAACAGTCACCATGCGCACTTCCCTCCATGGGATTAATGTCTCAAACAGTCTACGCTTTGATCGTTCCTTGGAAGACCAGTAGTAGTTTCCGATGCACATCTGGTGGCATTCTGTAATCTGTGGACTATCAGAGTGTTGATGAAACACAGAAATTGCATCGGGATTGAATACAACAGTCACCAGGCGCATTTTCCTATATGAGAGTAATGTCTCTAACAGCCTACGCTTTGATCGTTCCCTGGAAGACCAGTAGTAGTTTCCGATGCACATCTGGAGGATTTCCATAATTTGTGGAGTATCAGATGGTTGATGAAACACAGAAATAACATCGGGATTGAATACAACAGTCACCATGCGCACATTCGTTTATGGGAGTAATGTCTCAAACAGTGTACGCTTTGATCGTTCCCTGGAACACCAGTAGTGGTTACCGATGCACATGTGGAGGCATTCTGTAATCTGTGGACTAGCAGAGTGTTGATGAAACACAGAAATTGCATCGGGATTGAATACAACAGTCACCATGCTCACTTTCCTTCATGGGAGTAAGGTCTCAAACACTCTACGCTTTGAACGTTCCCTGGAAGACCAGTAGTAGTTTCCGGTGCACATCTGGATGCATTCTGTAATCTGTGGACTATCAGAGTGTTGATGAAACACAGAAATTGCATCGGGACTGAATACAACAGTCACCATGCGCACTTCCTTCCATGGGAGTAATGTCTCAAACAGTCTACGCTTTGATCGTTCCCTGGAAGACCAGTAGTACTTTCGAAGGCACATCTGGATGCTTTCTGTGATCTGTAGACTATCAGAGAGTTGATGAAACACAGAAATTGCATCGGGATTGAATACAACAGTCTCCATGCGCAGTTTCCTCCATGAGAGTAATGTCTCAGACAGTCTACGCTTTGATCGTTCCCTGGAAGACCAGTAGTAGTTTCCGATGCACATCTGGTGGCATTCTGTAATCTGTAGACTATCAGAGTGTTGATGAAACAAAGATATTGCATCGGGATTGAATACAACAGTCACCATGCGCACTTTCCTCCATGGGAGTAATGTCTCTAACAGCCTACGCTTTGATCGTTCCCTGGAAGACAAGTAGTAGTTTCCGATGCACATCTGGATGCTTTCTGTAATCCGTGGACTATCAGAGTGTTGATGAAACACAGAAAATATATCGGGATTGAATGCAACAGTCACCATGAACACTTTCCTCCATGGGAGTAATGTCTCAAAGAGTTTACGCTTTGATCGTTCCCTGGAAGACCAGTAGTAGTTTCCGATGCACATCTGGATGCTTTCTGTAATCCGTGGACTATCAGAGTGTTGATGAAACACAGAAATTGCATCGGGATTGAATACAACAGTCACCATGCGCAATTCCTCCAAGGGAGTAATGTCTCTAAAAGTCTACGCTTTGATCGTTCCCTGGAAGACCAGTAGTAGTTTCCGATGCACATCTGGTGGCATTCTGTAATCTGTGGACTATCAGAGTGTTGATGAAACACAGAAATTGCATCGTGATTGAATACAACAGTCACCAGGCGCATTTTACTATATGAGAGTTATGTCTCCAACAGTCTACGCTTTGATCGTTCCCTGGAAGACCAGTAGTAGATTCCGATGCACATCTGGAGGATTTCCATAATTTGTGGACTATCTGATTTTTGATGAAACACAGAAATAGCATCGGGATTGAATACAACTGTCACCATGCGCACATTCGTTGATGGGAGTAATGTCTCAAACAGTGTACGCTTTGATCGTTCCCTGGAACACCAGTAGTGGTTACCGATGCACATGTGGAGGCATTCTGTAATCTGTGGACTAGCAGAGTGTTGATGAAACACAGAAATTGCATCGGGATTGTATACAACAGTCACCATGCGCACTTCCCTCCATTGGAGTAATGTCTCAAAGAGTTTACGCTTTGATCGTTCCCTGGAAGACCAGTAGTAGTTTTCGATGCACATCTGGAGTCATTCTGTAATCTGTGGAGTATCAGATTGTTGATGAAACACAGAAATTGCATAGGGATTGAGTACAACTGTCACCATGCGCACTTTCCTCCATGGCAGTAATGTCTCTAAGAGACTACGCTTTGATCGTTCCCTGGAATACCTGTAGTAGTTTCCGATGCACATCTGGAGGCATTCTGTAATCTGTGGACTATCAGTGTGTTGATGAAACACAGATATTGCATCGGGATTGAATAGAACAGTCACCATGCCCACTTTCTTCCATGGGAGTAATGTCTCAAACAGTCTACGATTTGATCGTTCCCTGGAAGACCAGTAGTAGTTTCCTATGCACATCTGGAGGCATTCTGTAATCTGTGGAGTATCAGAGTGTTGATGAAACACAGAAATTGCATCGGGATTGAATACAACAGTCACCATGCGAACTTTCCTCCATGGGAGTAATTCTCAAACAGTCTCCGCTTTGATCTTTACCTGGAAGATCAGTAGTAGTTTCCGATGCTCATCTGGTGGCATTCTGTAATCTGTGGACTATCAGAGTGTTGATGAAACACAGAAAATGCATCGGGATTGAATACAACAGTCACCATGCGCACTTTCCTCCACGGGAGTAATGTCTCAAACAGTCTGCGCTTTGATCGTTCCCTGGAAGACCGGTAGCAGTTTCCAATGCACATCTGGTGGTATTCTGTAATCTGTGGAATATCGGAGTGTTGATTAAACACAGAAATTGCATCGGGATTGAATACAAGCGTCACCATGCGCACTTTCCTCCACAGGAGTAATGTCTCAAACAGTCTACGCTTTGATCGTTCCTGGAAGACCGGTAGTGGTTTCCGTTGCACGTCTGGTTGGATTCTGTAATCTGTGGACTATCAGAGTGTTGATGAAACACAGAAATTGCCTCGGGATTGAATACAATAGTCACCATGAGCACTTTCCTTCATGGGAATAAAGTCTCAAACAGTCTACGCTTTGATCGTTCCCAGGAAGACCAGTAGTAGTTTCCGATGCACATCTGAAGGCATTCTGTAATCTGTGGGCTATCAGAGTGTTGATGAAACACAGATATTGCATCGGGATTGAATACAACAGTCACCATGCGCACTTCCCTCCATGGGAGTAATGTCTCAAAGAGTTTACGCTTTGATCGTCCCCGGAAGACCAGTAGTAGTTTCCGATGCACATCTGGAGGCATTCTGTAATCTGTGGAGTATCAGAGTGTTGATGAAACACAGAAATTGCATCGGGATTGAATACAACAGTCACCATGCGAACTTTCCTCCATGGGAGTAATGTCTCAAACAGTCTACGCTTTGATCGTTCCCTGGAAGACCAGTAGTAGTTTCCGATCCACATCTGAAGGCACTCTGTAATCTGTGGACTATCCGAGTGTTGGTGAAACACAGAAATTGCATCGGGATTGAATACAACAGTCACCATTCGCACTTCCCTCCATGGGAGTAATGTCTCAAAGAGTCTATGCTTTGATCGTTCCCTGGAAGACGAGTAGTAGTTACCGATGCACATCTGGAGGCATTCTGTAACCTGTGGACTATCAGAGTGTTGATGAAACACAGAAATTGTATCGGGATTGAATATAACAGTCACCATGCGCACTTTCCTCCATAGGAGTAATGTCTCTAACAGTCTACGCTTTGATCGTTCCCTGGAAGACCAGTAGTAGTTTCCGATCCACATCTGAAGGCACTCTGTATTCTATGGACTATCAGAGTGTTGATGAAACACAGAAATTGCATCGGGATTGAATACAATAGTCACCATGCGCACTTCCCTCCATGGGAGTAATCTCTCAAAGAGTTTACGCTTTGATCGTTCCCTGGAAGACCAGTAATAGTTTCCGATGCAAATCTGGAGGCACTCTGTAATCTTTGGAGTATCAGAGTGTTGATGAAACACAGAAATTGCATCGGGATTGAATACAACAGTCACCATGCGAACTTTCCTCCATGGGAGTAATTCTCAAACAGTCTCCGCTTTGACCTTTACCTGGAAGATCAGTAGTAGTTTCCGATGCACATCTGGTGGCATTCTGTAATCTGTGGACTATCAGAGTGTTGATGAAACACAGAAATTGCATCGGGATTGAATACAACAGTCACCATGCTCACTTTCCTCCACGGGAGTAATGTCTCAAACAGTCTACGCTTTGATCGTTCCTGGAAGACCGGTAGTAGTTTCCGTTGCACGTCTGGTTGGATTCTGTAATCTGTGGACTATCAGAGTGTTGATGAAACACAGAAATTGCCTTGTGATTGAATACAATAGTCACCATGAGCACATTCCTTCATGGGAATAATGTCTCAAACAGTCTACGCTTTGATCGTTCCCAGGAAGACCAGTAGTAGTTTCCGATGCACATCTGAAGCCATTCTGTAATCTGTGAACTATCAGAGTGTTGATGAAACACAGAAATTGCATCGGGATTGAATACAACAGTCACCATGCGCACTTCCCTCCATGGGAGTAATGTCTCAAAGAGTTTACGCTTTGATCGTCTCCGGAAGACCAGTAGTAGTTTCCGATGCACCTCTGGAGGTATTCTGTAATCTGTGGAGTATCAGAGTGTTGATGAAACACAGAAATTGCATCGGGATTGAATACAACAGTCACCATTCGCACTTCCCTCCATGGGAGTAATGTCTCAAAGAATCTATGCTTTGATCGTTCCCTGGAAGACCAGTAGTAGTTACCGAAGCACATCTGGAGGCATTCTGTAACCTGTGGACTATCAGAGTGTTGATGAAACACAGAAATTGTATCGGGATTGAATACAACAGTCACCATGCGCACTTTCCTCCATGGGAGTAATGTCTCAAACAGTCTATGCTTTGATCGTTCCCTGGAAGACCAGTAGTAGTTTCCGATGCACATCTATAGTCATTCTGTAATCTGTGGACTATCAGATTGTTGATGAAACACAGAAATTGCATAGGGATTGAGTACAAATGTCACCATGCGCACTTTCCTCCATGGGAGTAATGTCTCTAAGTGTCTACGCTTTGATCGTTCCGGGGAATACCTGTAGTAGTTTCCGATGCACATATGGTGCCATTCGGTAATCTGTGGTCTATCAGAGTGTTGATGAAACACCGAAATTGAATCGGAATTGAATACAACAGTCACCATGCGCACTTTCCTCCATGGGAGTAATGTCTCAAACAGTCTATGCTTTGATCGTTCCCTGGAAGACCAGTAGTAGTTTCCGATGCACATCTGGAGGCATTCTGTAATCTGTGGACTATCAGAGTGTTGATAGAAACACAGAAATTGCATCGGGATTGAATACAACAGTCACCATGCGCATATTCCTCCATGGGAGTAATGTCTCTAACAGTCTACGCTTTGATCGTTCCCTGGAAGACCAGTAATAGTTTCCGATGCACATCTGGAGGCATTCTGTAATCTGTGTAGTATCAGAGTGTTGATGAAACACAGAAATTGCATCGGGATTAAATACAACAGTCACCATGCGAACTTTCCTCCATGGGAGAAATTCTCAAACAGTCTCCGCTTTGAGCTTTACCTGGAAGATCAGTAGTAGTTTCCGATGCACATCTGGTGGCATTCTGTAATCTGTGGACTATCAGACTGTTGATGAAACACAGAAAATGCATCGGGATTGAATACAACAGTCACCATGCGCACTTTCCTCCACGGGAGTAATGTCTCAAACAGTCTACGCTTTGATCGTTCCCTGGAAGACCAGTACTAGTTTCCGATGAACATATGGAGGCATTCTGTAATCTGTGGACTATCTGAGTGTTGATGAAACACAGAAATTGCATCGGGATTGAATACAACAGTCACCATGCGCATATTCCTCCATGGGAGTAATGTCTCTAACAGTCTACGCTTTGATCGTTCCCTGGAAGACCAGTAGTAGTTTCCGATGCACATCTGGAGGCATTCTGTAATCTGTGGACTATCAGAGTGTTGGTGAAACACTTAAATTGCATCGGGATTGAATACAACATTCACCATGCGCACTTTCCTCCATGGGAATAATGTCTCAAAGAGTTTATGCTTTGATCGTTCCCTGGAAGACCAGTAGTAGTTCCCGATGCACATCTGATGTCATTCTGGAATCTGTGGAATATCAGAGTGTTGATTAAACACAGAAATTGCATCGGGATTGAATACAAGCGTCACCATACGCACTTTCCTCCACAGGAGTAATGTCTCAAACAGTCTACGCTTTGATCGTTCCTGGAAGACCGGTAGTAGTTTCCGTTGCACGTCTGGTTGGATTCTGTAATCTGTGGACTATCAGAGTGTTGATGAAACACAGAAATTGCCTCGGGATTGAATACAATAGTCACCATGAGCACATTCCTTCATGGGAATAAAGTCTCAAACAGTCTAGGCTTTGATCGTTCCCAGGAAGACCAGTAGTAGTTTCCGATGCACATCTGAAGGCATTCTGTAATCTGTGGACTATCAGAGTGTTGATGAAACACAGAAATTGCATCGGGATTGAATACAACAGTCACCATGCGACACTTCCCTCCATGGGAGTAATGTCTCAAAGAGTTTACGCTTTGATCGTCCCCGGAAGACCAGTAGTAGTTTCCGATGCACATCTGGAGGCATTCTGTAATCTGTGGAGTATCAGAGTGTTGATGAAACACAGAAATTGCATCGTGATTGAATACAACAGTCACCATGCGAACTTTCTTCCATGGGAGTAATTTCCAAACAGTCTATGCTTTGATCGTTCCCTGGAAGACCAGTAATAGTTTCCGATGCACATCTGGTTGCATTCTGTAATCTGTGGACTATCCGAGTGTTGGTGAAACACAGAAATTGCATCGGGATTGAATACAACAGTCACCATTCGCACTTCCCTCCATGGGAGTAATGTCTCAAAAAAGTCTATGCTTTGATCGTTCCCTGGAAGACCAGTAGTACTTAGCGATGCACATCTGGAGGCTTTCCATAAATTGTGGACTATCAGAGTGGTGATGAAGCACAGAAATTCCATCGGGATTGAATACAACAGACACCATGCGCACTTTCCTACATGGGAGTAATGTCTCAAACAGTCTACTCTTTGATTGTTCCCTGGTAGACCAGTAGTAGTTTCCGATGCACATCTGAAGGCATTCTGTAATCTGTGGACTATAAGAGTGTTGATGAAACACAGAAATTGCATCGGGATTGAATACAACCGTCACCATGCGCACTTCCCTCCATGGGAGTAATGTCTCAAAGAGTTTACGCTTTGATCGTCCCCGGAAGACCAGTAGTAGTTTCCGATGCACATCTGGAGGCATTCAGTAATCTGTGGAGTATCAGAGTGTTGATGAAACACAGAAATTGCATCGGGATTGAATACAACAGTCACCATGCGAACTTTCCTCCATGGGAGTAATGTCTCAAAGAGTCTATGCTTTGATCGTTCCCTGGAAGACCAGTAGTAGTTACCGATGCACATCTGGAGGCATTATGAAACCTGTGGACTATCAGAGTGTTGATGAAACACAGAAATTGCATCGAGATTGAATACAACAGTTACCATGCGCACCTTCCTCCACGGGAGGTATGTCTCAAACTGTCTACGCTTTGATCGTTCCCTGGAAGATCGGTAGTAGTTTCCGTTGCACGTCTGGTTGGATTCTGTAATCTGTGGCCTATCAGAGTGTTGATGAAACACAGAAATTACCTCGGGATTGAATACAATAGTCACCATGAGCACTTTCCTTCATGGGAATAATGTCTCAAACAGTCTACGCTTTGATCGTTCCCAGGAAGACCAGTAGTAGTTTCCGATGCACATCTGAAGCCATTCTGTAATCTGTGAACTATCAGAGTGTTGATGAAAAACAGAAATTGCATCGGGATTGAATACAACAGTCCCCATGCGCACTTCCCTCCAAGGGAGTAATGTCTCAAAGAGTTTACGCTTTGATCGTCCCCGGAAGACCAGTAGTAGTTTCCGATGCACATCTGGAGGCATTCTGTAATCTGTGGAGTATCAAAGTGTTGATGAAACACAGATATTGCATCGGGATTTATTACGACAGTCACCATGCGAACTTTCCTCCATGGGAGTAATTCTCAAACAGTCTATGCTTTGATCGTTCCCTGGAAGACCAGTAATAGTTTCCGATGCACATCTGGTTGCATTCTGTAATCTGTGGACTATCCGAGTGTTGGTGAAACACAGAAATTGCATCGGGATTGAATACAACGGTCACCATTCGCACTTCCCTCCATGGGAGTAATGTCTCAAAGAGTCTATGCTTTGATCGTTCCCTGGAAGACAAGTAGTAGTTACCGAAGCACATCTGGAGACATTCTGCAAACTGTGGACTATCAGAGTGTTGATTAAACGCAGAAATTGTATCGGGATTGAATACAACAGTCACCATAGGCACTTTCCTCCATAGGAGTAATGTCTCTAACAGTCTACGCTTTTGATCATTCCCTGGAAGACCAGTAGTAGTTTCCGATGCACATATGGTGCCATTCGGTAATCTGTGGTCTATCAGAGTGTTGATGAAACACCGAAATTGAATCGGAATTGAATACAATAGTCACCATGCGCACTTTCCTCCATGGGAGTAATGTCTCAAACAGTCTACGCTTTGATCGTTCCCTGGAAGACCAGTAGCAGTTTCCGATCCACATCTGAAGGCACTCTGTAATCTGTGGACTATCAGAGTGTTGATGAAACACAGAAATTGCATCGGGATTGAATACAACAGTCACCATGCGCACTTTCCTCCATTGGAGTAATGTGTCAAAGAGTTTACGCTTTGATCGTTCCCTGGAAGATTAGTAGTATTTCCCGATGCACATCTGGAGGCTTTCCGTAAACTGTGGACTATCAGAGTGGTGATGAAGCACAGAAATTGCATCGGGAATGAATACATCAGTCACCATGCGCACTTTCCTCCATGGGAGTAATGTCTCAAACAGTCTACTCTTTGATCGTTCCCTGGAACCCCAGTAGTAGTTTCCGATGCACATCTGGAGGCATTCTGTAATCTGTTGTCTATCAGAGTGTTGATTAAACACAGAAATTGCATCGGGATTGAATACAACAGTCACCATGCGCACATTCTTCCATTTGAGTAATGTCTCAAACAGTCTACGATTTGATCGTTCCCTGGAAGACCAGTAGTAGTTTCCGATGCACATCTGGAGGCATTCTGTTATCTGTGGAGTATCAGAGTGTTGATGAAACACAGAAATTGCATTGGGATTGAATACAACAGTCACCATGCGAACTTTCCTCCATGGGAGTAATTCTCAAACAGTCTCTGCTTTGATCTTTCCCTGGAAGATCAGTCGTAGTTTCCGATGCACATCTGGTGGCATTCTGTAATCTGTGGACTATCAGAGTGTTGATGAAACACAGAAAAAGCATCGGGATTGAATACAAGAGTCACCATGCGCACTTTCGTCCACGGGAGTAATGTCGCAAACAGTCTACGCTTTGATCGTTCCTGGAAGACCAGTAGTAGTTTCCGATGCACGTCTGGTTGGATTCTGTAATCTGTGGACTATCAGAGTGTTGATGAAACAAAGATATTGCATCGGGATTGAATACAACAGTCACCATGTGCACTTTCCTCCATGGGAGTAATGTCTCTAACAGCCTACGCTTTGATCGTTCCCTGGAAGATAAGTAGTCGTTTCCGATGCACATCTGGATGCTTTCTGTAATCTGTGGACTATCAGAGTGTTGATAAAACACAGAAATTGCATCCTGATTGAATACAACAGTCACCATGCGCACTTACCTCCACGGGAGTAATGTCTCAAACAGTCTACGCTTTGATCGGTCAACGGAAGACCAGTAGCAGCTTCCGATGCACATCTGGTGGCATTCTGTAATCTGTGGACTATCAGAGTGTTGACGAAACACAGAAAATGCATCGGGATTGAATACAACAGTCACCATGCGCACTTTCCTCAACGGGAGTAATGTCTGAAACAGTCTACGCTTTGATCGTTCCCTGGAAGATAAGTAGTAGTTTCCGATGCACATCTGGATGCTTTCTGTAATCTGTGGACTATCAGAGTGCTGATGAAACACAGAAATTGCATCGGGATTGAATACGACAGTCTCCGTGAGCAGATTCCTCCATGGGAGTAATGTCTCTAACAGTCTACGCTTTGATCGTTCCCTGGAAGAGCAGTAGTAGTTTCCGATGAACATCTGGTGGCATTCTGTATTCTGTGGACTATCAGAGTGTTGATGAAACACAGAAATTGCATCGGGGTTGAATACAACAGTCACCATGCGCACTTTCCTCCATGGGAGTAATGTCTCAAAGAGTTTACGCTTTGATCGTTCCCTGGAAGACCAGTAGTACTTCCCGATGCACATCTGGAGGCTTTACGTAAACTGTGGACTATCAGAGTGGTGATGAAGCACAGAAATTGCATCGGGATTGAATACAACAGTCACCATGCGCACTTTCCTCCATGGGAGTAATGTCTCAAAGAGTCTATGCTTTGATCGTTCCCTGGAAGACCAGTAGTAGTTCCCGATGCACAACTGGTGTCATTCTGTAATCTGTGGAGTATCAGAGTGTTGATTAAACACAGAAATTGCATCGGGATTGAATACAACAGTCACCATGCGCACTTTCTTCCACGGGAGTAATGTCTCAAACAGTCTACGCTTTGATCGTTCCTGGAAGACCAGTAGTAGTTTCCGATGCACGTCTGGTTGGATTCTGTAATCTGTGGACTATCAGAGTGTTGATGAAACACAGAAATTGCCTCGGGATTGATTACAACAGTCACCATGAGCACTTTCCTTCATGGGAATAATGTCTCAAACAGTCTACGCTTTGATCGTTCCCAGGAAGACCAGTGCTAGCTTCCGATGCACATCTGGATGCTTTCTGTAATCTGTGGACTATCAGAGAGTTGATGAAACACAGAAATTGCATCGGGATTGAATTCAACATTCTCCATGCGCAGTTTCCTCCATGACAGTAATGTCCCAAACAGTCTACGCTTTGATCGTTCCCTGGAAGACCAGTAGTAGTTTCGGATGCACATCTGGATGCTTTCTGTAATCTGTGGACTATCAGAGTGTTGATGAAACACAGAAATTGCATCGGGATTGAATACAACAGTCTCCATGCGCAGTTTCCTGTATGAGAGTAATGTCTCAAACAGTCTACGCTTTGATCGTTCCCTGGAAGACCAGTAGTAGTTACCGATGCACATCTGGTGGCATTCTGTAATCTGTAGACTATCAGAGTGTTGATGAAACAAAGATATTGCATCGGGATTGAATACAACAGTCACCATGCGCACTTTCTTCAACGGGAGTAATGTCTGAAACAGTCTACGCTTTGATCGTTCCCTGGAAGACAAGTAGTAGTTTCCGATGCACATCTGGATGCTTTCTGTAATCTGTGGACTATCAGAGTGTTGATGAAACACAGAAGTTGCATCGGGATTGAATACGACAGTCTCCATGAGCAGTTTCCTCCATAGGAGTAATGTCTGAAACAGTCTACGCTTTGATCGTTCCCTGGAAGTCCAGTAGTAGTTTCCGATGCACATCTGGAGGCATTCTGTAATCTGCGGACTATCAGAGTGTTGGTGAAACACAGAAATTGCATCGGGATTGATTACAACAGTACCATGCGCACTTTCCTCCATAAAAGTAATGTCTCAAACAGTACACGTTTTGATCTTTCCCTGGAAGACCAGTAGTAGTTCCCGATGCACATCTGGTGGGATTCTGTAATCTGTGGACTATCAGAGTGTTGATGAAACACAGAAAATACATCGGGATTGAATGCAACAGTCACCATGAACACTTTCCTCCATGGGATAATGTCTCAAAGAGTTTACGCTTTGAACGTTCCCTAGAAGACCAGTAATAGTTTCCGATGCACATCTGGATGCTTTCTGTAATCCGTGGACTATCAGAGTGTTGATGAAACACAGAAATTGCATCGGGATTGAATACAACAGTCACCATGCGCACTTTCCTCCATGCGAGTAATGTCTCAAACAGTCTACGTTTTGATCGTTCCCTGGAAGACCAGTAGTAGTTCCCGATGCACATCTGGAGGCATTCTCTAATCTGTGGAGTATCAGAGTGTTGATGAAACTAAGAAATTGCATCGGGATCGAATACAACATTCACCATGCGCACTTTCCTCCACGTGAGTAATGCCTCAAACAGTCTACGCTTTGATCGTTCCCTGGAAAAGCAGTAGTAGTTTCCGATGGACATCTGGTGGCATTCTGTAATCTGTGGACTATCTGAGGGTTGATGAAACACAGAAATTGCATCGGGATTGAGTACAACAGTCACCATGCGAACTTTCCTCCATGGGAGTAATTCTCAAACAGTCTCCGCTTTGATCTTTCCCTGGAAGATCAGTAGTAGTTTCCGATGCACATCTGGTGGCATACTGTAATCTGTGGACTATCAGAGTGTTGATAAAACACAGAAATTGCATCCTGATTTAATACAACAGTCACCATGCGCACTTACCTCCATGGGAGTAATGTCTCAAACAGTCTACGATTTGATCGGTCAACGGAAGACCAGTAGCAGTTTCCGATGCACATCTGGTGGCATTCTGTAATCTGTGGACTATCAGAGTGTTGATGAAACACAGAAAATGCATCGGGATTGAATACAAGAGTCACCATGCGCACTTTCCTCCACGGGAGTAATGTCTCAAACAGTCTACGCTTTGATCGTTCCCTGGAAGACCAGTACTAGTTTCCGATGAACATCTGGAGGCATTCTGTAATCTGTGGACTATCTGAGTGTTGATGAAACACAGAAATTGCATCGGGATTGAATACAACATCCACCATGCGCACTTTCCTCCATGGGAGTAAAGTCTCAAACAGTATACGCTTAAATCGTTCCCTGGAAGACCAGTAGTAATTTCCGATGCACATCTGGTGGCATTCTGTAATCTGTAGACTATCAGAGTGTCGATGAAACACAGATATTGCATCGGGATTGAATACAACAGTCACCATGCGCACTTTCCTCCATGGGAGTAATGTCTCTAACAGTCTACGCTTTGATCGTTCCCTGGAAGACCAGTAGTAGTTTCCGATGCACATCTGGAGGCATTCTGTAATCTGTGGGCTATCAGAGTGTTGGTGAAACACTTAAATTTCATCGGGATTGAATACAACATTTACCATGCGCACTTTCCTCCATGGGAATAATGTCTCAAAGAGTCTATGCTTTGATCGTTCCCTGGAAGACCAGTAGTAGTTCACGATGCACATCTGGTGTCATTCTGTAATCTGTGGAGTATCAGAGTGTTGATTAAACACAGAAATTGCATCGGGATTGAATACAACAGTCACCATGCGCACTTTCCTCCACGGGAGTAATGTCGCAAACAGTCTACGCTTTGATCGTTCCTGGAAGACCAGTAGTAGTTTCCGATGCACGTCTGGTTGGATTCTGTAATCGGTGGACTATCAGAGTGTTGATGAAACACAGAAATTGCCTCGGGATTAAATACAACAGTCGCCATGAGCACTTTCCTTCATGGGAATAATGTCTCAAACAGTCTACGCTTTGATCGTTCCCTGGAAGACCAGTAGTGGTTTCCGATGCACATCTGAAGGCATTCTGTAATCTGTGGACTATCCGAGTGTTGGTGAAACACAGAAATTGCATCGGTATTGAATACAACAGTCACCATGTGCACTTCCCTCCATGGGAGTAATTTCTCAAAGAGTCTATGCTTTGATCGTTCCCTGGAAGACCAGTAGTAGTTACCGATGCACATCTGGACGCATTCAGTAACCTGTGGACTATCAGAGTGTTGATGAAACACAAAAATTGTATCGGGATTGAATACAACAGTCACCATGCGCACTTTCCTCCATAGGAGTAATGTCTCTAACAGTCTACGCTTTGATCATTCCCTGGAAGACCAGTAGCAGTTTCCGATGCACATCTGATGCCATTCGGTAATCTGTGTGAAGCAAAGCAAGCGCTGTATCATGTATAAGATACAGAGGCGAGCGAGTACACGGGACTTACCCTAGTTCACTACTAGTAGCGTCACGTCATCATAACGCGCCTGCATATAGTATTGCACCACATTTAACATAAAAGTAAAAATTAAGATTTGTGTGTAAAACTTTGTTAAAGTATAGTTCTATGTAATAATGTTTCAGGTAACAAGTCTTAATGTTATAAAATTTGTAGTTTACGTAAAATTCACGTTTTGAAAGAAAAATAGGAGGCGCTAAATAATGACGCTAGGAAGCCAAAATTTGGTGAGAAGGTGCAGTAAGAAGTCATTAATGAGTGGTGCTGGTTTCCAAAACCATAAAACTAAAATTGACTCCAGAATCCGCGTTTTTCGGAAAAATCAGAGGCGCGAAATAATAGAGCTACAATATTGAAAATTGGTAGGATGCTTCAGTTCACCCTAATAATAATAATGGAAATACCACAATCAGTTACCTCTTCTAGTTTTTTTAGTAATTTAGTAAAAACTACTTTTGTGAGTAAAATGTACATAAGCATTATAGATTAAGTACTTTAAATTTTAATGATAAAACAAATTCTTTAAGACCAATGATCAGATAGGACAATTAACAAAGCTACACCAAGTTTTAGTCTTGTAGCATAATTAACAGCTGATACAAGTCTTGATAAAGCTATGGTTCAGAGGTAACAATCTACCGTTAGTTCCATTGTAAAAATTCTAGAGAGTAAAGTTTTAATTTTAGCGGGCTGAGATTTTCTACGCGCTTCTGTACTGCTCAGATGTATGTATACAAAAATTGAGAAGTTTGTAAAGCTATTATTAAATGTGATATTTAAGATTATGTGCCTGAGATAGCGATCATTTGGAGGCTGCAGGCATCTGCATAGGAACGGAAAGAACAGATGCTCTCTTGGCGGTACGCGCCGGAGCTATATAAAAAGAGCGGCAGAGGCAGTAGGAAGCTCACTCCGCATTAGACCAACGCCTAGTCCACGCGAGCTTAACGTCCGATCGCGCCTCGCCTCGGGTGACGTCATAGCGGGCTGTGACATACGCGTACTTAGCAATGTAAACGGACATTGAAAGTCGCGAGGACTGTACACCGTCCTGGATCGTTTAGACTTCGGTAACAAACTGTTATTGTGCCGTCCCTGTGAAGTATAATTCCGCGTGGCAAGTGGTGACTAACTCCACTTTTAAGGCGAGCATTAATCTTTTTTTTTAACATTATTGCGAACTATTAATAGAGCACCGTTAGTTAGAGTAATGAACTATTCGGGAGGAACTTGCTGTAGAAGTCGCCTCTGAACTATTAAACGATTGGCTGAATTAACAATATTTAATGTCTTTAGCATTTTCAGAAGTTTCGAGTAATTTGTGTGAGCCTTTAAGATAATAAAATCTTGTTTGGAACTTTAAATTTTATTGAAGCAGCACTAATCCCGTGAAGAACTATGGATATTTTTCGTTTAGCTGGGCTGTACAGGAATGTGGCCGTGCAGACTGGGAACTAAGGTCAGTAAGTTTCCCTTCGCTTTCTGACTGGCCACCAAATTAGTTGCCAGGCTCGCGTGATTTAAGGTGGCAATGTTCAACTTTCATTCAACATTAAACAACGACTTCTTCGCCGTCCCACATATGTTGCATCGGCAATAGTCTGTTACGTGAAATGAACATTCAAACAACTCATTCGACAACTTCTTCGCCGCCCCACATATGGTACTTATCGGCCGGGAAAACTGAATTAAAAGCAAATAAAAGTGCTCGATGTGTGAAAGCGATTGGTATAAATTAACGAACTCGGTAGGCAATAACAGGACACTGAATTGAACTAGTGTGGGAACAGTGTTACCAGTAAAGGCGGGTGTAGTGTATAAACAATAAGTGTCTACCGCTGTACGTTGGTTAGTGACGATGGTGAGGAAGGCGACGATGCTGGATCGCGGCTGCCGACGGCGCTGAGACTAAAGGAAGACGGTGCGTCATCGCGGAGCTGCGCTGATCTGCGAGACAGCTGCCTGCTGCGCCGAGCGGTCAACGGTGCCTTGCTGCCCCCCCCCCTGGAGCTATTGCAGTAGGCGATTCCTGTGGCGGTACTCGACGCTACAGCTGCTGCTGCTGCCTTCAATACGTTGCGACGCGTCGCATCACGATTGCTGGTACACCGCGACGACATCATTCGTCGAAATCAAGCATTTAAGTTAAGTCAAAGACTTTTAAAATATTTATTAACTGCTGCTAACAAACTAAAAGATATGGAAAGTAGTGTACATTTCAGAAGGGAACCGGTCTCTGACCAAGAATCCTCAGGATCAGGAATTGAGTTTAATGAGGATGGTTCCATTAATCCCTCAAATATTGAACTAGAACGTAATTTGTCACCAGTAAATTATGACTTTAATTTAAATGAGAGTGCAGGGATGCAATCAATAAGTGAAATAGAAGTCAAAAGGGAGCCAGTAGAGTTGCTAACTTTGTCAGGTAGTGAAACTGAGCTCAATATATCTCCAGCTCAGTCAAGTCAAGAGATACAAAGTATCAAGGTAGAAGCTCCGGATTGGATGCAAATACTGTTTGCCAAACTCGAATCAAACCAAAATAAAATTGAGGCTAAAATTGAAAATAGTAATAAAGAGTTGGAGAATAAAATTGAGGTTAGTAATAAAGGGTTGGAAAATAAAATTGAGGCTAAAATTGAGGATAGTAATAAAGAACTAAAAGAAGAACTGCAATCAAAATGGAATAGTTTGAATTATAAGATAGATGCTATTCATCATGACATTCAAGTAAAAGTAGGGCAACAGTTAACTAAAATGCATAGTACTTTCAAATGTGAAATAGATCAAATTCAAAAAAAATATCAAGAGGCAGATGAACTTTTGGAAGTGAGGTTGTCCGAAAGATTGAGCAACGAGTCCAAACTTTGCTCTGACAAAGTTAAAGAGGTACAAATTAAAGTAGATACTTGTCAGAAAAACATTGAGAAAGTAAAAGAAACCTGTACCGAAATTCGTGGTGCAGTGGAACAAAGATGTTCTGCCAGGATAGAAGCAGTAGAGTCACAAGTAGAGGAATTAAATACTAACATTGCTAACCTAGAAAATAGAGTAACCTCTGTTAATTCTAGTCATTCTACTGTACAGCATGTGACTTCAGTTGACGCCGCTTTTATAGGGTGTCGACAGTTTTTGCGCTTTGATCCTGATAAGTACATTCACCCTCTTGAATTTTGGAATGACTTTGAGGATGTTCTCCCCAACACTTGGTCAGAAAGAGAAAAAATTTCATTTATAAGAAGTCATTTGTCAGGTGATGCTTTGCGATGGTCAGCGGATGTAATGATCAAATGTAAAACTTTATCTGAATTTAAGTCTGCATTTCTCAACGAATACTGGTCACATAACAAACAAAATGATGTGTTAAGGGAATTCTGGAGTGGTAAGAAGTTTTTCCCAGGGCGTGAATCAGTAAAGGATTTCGCTAGGAAGTGGGTTTCAAGACTGTCACATTTGACAGAAAAGATGAAGCCAGATATGATCATTATGGGTTTAGAAGGTAAGCTGCCGTGGTACTGGCAGAAGAGGATCATTTCCGCCCCTAGAGATAATATAGAGAAATTTATTGAATATCTGGAAAGAGTGGAAAGAGTAGCTGCTGCTGAGGAGCAGGTGCAGCAGAATAACAAATCTTCTAACAATCACATACAAAATAATGGAAACGTGAACGTTAGAAATATGGAAGTTAGGCACACCAAAACAAACTATCGAAACCAAAGCCGTGGCAGAGGAAGAGGGGGTAGATACTCACCACGCTTTCGTAACAACTACTATGACGAAAGTGGAGAAGTAAATACTATGCCATTAAGACAAGAAGGGAGTCATGATGCTACTATATCTAGTGGTGTCACAGATGAACACAACAGGCCGCGTGTGGGAAACTAAATCCCGTCTATGAGGAAACTGGCGCTCACCAGGGGGTAACAGTAACACAGCCAGTAACGGAAACACAGGCAATCAGCCAACATACACAGACAGACAACATGGATGACGAAATAAATACAGATAATACCAGTGATGTGTTAAGCCACTCTCACAAAATAGTGGATAGTATTTTGGATACACTAGAAAAATGGGTCAAGGAAGAACAGGAACTCAAGGTAGATAATGGGGAAGAAATAGATAATGGGTTTGAGTCTGATGGGAATAATGATGAAGTAAAAGCTTACATCTTCGATGAAAATGGCAATCTAAAAGCTGAAGTAGAAGTAGCAGAAGTAGAATCAGTACTGAAAAACTTTAGAGAGGAGGAAATGATGAATGAAGGGGGTAGAAATAGTAACGAGGTGAAAGAATCTAGTAGCTGTGTAAACGTGCCACAAATGGTTGAAGGTGACGACATTCTTATGAACAGCAATATTGCGCAGGGACGCAGTTGCTCAGAGGTAGAGGATAGTTTGGCTGATGTGCAGCAAACAAAAGTAGAAAAAGTCGTCAGATGCTTCGATTTAAAGTTAGTGGACAGATTAGAGAAAGCAGCTAAGATTATAGAGCATGATGAGCCCCAGGATGTAAATGTAAATGTAATTGCAACTGATCAGAATTACTTTAGCTGGAAGAACATAGAACGAGATTTATTAGACGAGGTGTGTGAGCAACCTGTTCAATGTAAAATAACTCACCCTGTTATCAAAGTAAACATATCAGGAGTCACTGTGCGTTGTCTGCTTGACAGTGGCAGTGAAGCAAGTGCTTTATCACAAACATTTTTTGACACCATACCCAATAAAGAGAAGTTAACAGTTATGAAAGTAAGTGGCTTAAAGATTATAGGTGCTACTGGAAAAGTCTCTAGACCAGTTCAACACGAAGCTTTGATACCCATTGGTATAAATGACGTAGTAATAGATCATCCTTGTTTGATTGTGCTAGGCTTAAGTGTTGATATGTTGCTTGGTACTGATTTCTTATCAAAGCACCAGGGAAAGATCAATTTTGATCAGAATAACTTAATTTTAACTTTACCTGATTCTAAAGTGATAAGAGAGTCTTTTATAGGAAGTCATATAGGCGGTAGTAATGAAAATTGGGAACTGCCTATTAGAGTAATAAAGAATAAAGGATACTTGCAGGAAAATTTGGTTTTCAGTGAGAATGAGGAAAGTGCTAAGGTTGAAGAGAGACACATCCTAAAGGAAATAGAGGAAAAGGTACAATCAACAAAGCAAATTGCTGACGAACAAAGATCAGAGTTAAAGTGTGTGTTAACTAAGCATAGTAATGTATTCTCAAACGCGCCTGGTGAAGTTAAAGGTTATGAATGCCATTTGAATATCAAGCCTGGGAAGGTATTTTTTAAGAAGCCTTATCCAATACATGTTGCAAGGAAACAAGCAGTGCGAAATGAAATTAAACGTATGTTGGCATGGGGTGTCATAGAGCAAGCAATTAGTGAATACAATAGTCCTCTTGTTGTAGTGCCTAAGCGTGATGGAAGTGTTAGATTAGTATTGGATGCACGCTGGTTAAATGAAATTGTCATCAGAGAAAGTGATCGTCCTCAAAATATGGATGAGTTAATTCAAAAGTTCCGAGGGGTTAAGTACCTTACTTCCATGGACATAACATGTGGTTACTGGAATTTGCCGCTGGCTAAGGAATCACGTAAGTATACAGCATTTTTGTATGAAGGAGTATGCTACCAGTATAAAGTAGTTCCGTTCGGATTGAATATTTCAGTGTGTGCCTTTGTAAGAGTTATAGCTCATGTATTAGGACAGGAATTATTAGATCAAGTAACCATTTACGTAGACGATATTCTGTTGGCAACTCCCACATGGGAAGAACATATCAGTCTGTTGGACAGGGTACTAGAAGCTCTTGAAAATGGAGGTATGAAATTAAAGTTAGAAAAGACTGAATGTGTAAAGGACAGAATAAAATTCCTGGGCCATGAAATAGGAAGAGAGGGTATATTACCTGATCCATCCAAATTATCATGTATTGAAAAGTTTGAAGCGCCCCGAAATAAAAAGCAACTCAGGTCAATGTTCGGTTTGTTTGGATTCTACCGACGTTTTGTTAAAGATCATTTATTTAATGATCCATGTTTACTCAACCTGCTAAAAAAGAATACCCCATGGGTTTGGACTCCAGAATGCCAGTCTGCTTTTGAGGGATTAAAAGATTGTTTGATTAATAGTCCGCTCTTGCACCATCCCGATTTTACAAGACCCTTTTGCATGTCAGTGGATGCAAGTGGTTATGGGATTGCTGTAGAATTGTTTCAGCTAGAAACAGAAGGCGACCAGGAGGTTCATAAAACTATTGCCTTTGCAAGTCGTTCATTACAATCTGCTGAGCGAAATTATGCTATCTCAGAATTAGAGGCACTAGCCATAGTATTTGGTATGCAGAAGTTTGAGCACTATTTGTTAGGACAGAAGGTAATTATCTATAGTGATCACAAAGCACTTACATTTTTGAAGACTTGTAAACTAAGGCATCCAAGGTTGACAAGGTGGGCCATGTACCTTCAGCAGTTTGATCTTGAAATTAATTATATACAGGGAAAGAGCAATTTGGTAGCAGATGGGCTATCAAGAAGTGCTGAATTATGGAATGAATCAGAACTTCCTTTGGCAGAAAGGAATGAGGTAAGTATGTTGACAGTACATGAGCTCAGAGAGGAGAGTGCCTTAAAGAAAGTATTTAAGAATTTAAGACGAGAACAGAATGAGGATGATCAATTGAAGCTAGTTAAAAGCTATTTAGGGGACCCTAATTATCCAAAGGTAGCACAATATTACTGTCTACACAAAGGAATTTTGTTCCGTAGGAGGAAGGTAACTTTAGCAGAATGGAAAGTGTGTTTTCCTTCACAGCACGTAGATCTGCTAATAGGTTATGTACATCTAAGGTATGGTCATTATGGTACAAAAAAGTGCATTGCTAAAGTAAATGAGAAAGTCATCTTTGATAACATGCATCGTAGAGTTGCAGAAAGGTTAGCATCCTGTGTTATTTGTCAAAAGGTAAGAGCAGTAAATAAAATAGTGCAAGGGGATATGCATCACGTAGACTCAAGTGAACCCTTAGAGTTATGTGCAGTTGATCTTTTTGGACCTCTCCCGACATCTAAAGGAGGATGTACACATGTTTTTGTGGTGATTGATGGGTTTAGTAAATATGTTAAACTGTATCCGATTAAGAGAGCCAATGCCAAAACACTTGTAGATAAATTGGAGAAAGATTATTTTGTGAAAATTGGCAAGCCAAAGAACCTATTGTCAGATAATGGTCCTCAATTTGTATCAGAAAAATTTAAGTTGTGTCTTGAAAGGAGCGGAACTCGGCATATAAGGATTTCAGCATACTTTCCGCAAGGAAATATTAGTGAAAGGGTTATGCGAGAACTGAATAGACTATGTAGAACCTACTGTGCTAGGAAGCATTCAACATGGGCTGATCATATTAAGTATTTTGAAGAGATAATTAATAATCTGAAACACGATGCCACAGGTTTTGCTCCATGTGAGCTGATGTTCAATCAGGAACCACATAATATCATTCCGAGTATGATTGACTTTCCAGTTCAAAGTCAGAGTACATTGGATGAGAAGAAAGCACAGGCCAGGGCAAATATACGCAAAAGAGCTTTAGATAGGAAAAAGAGGCATGATGCAAGGGCTTCCCCCACTAGTTTTAAAATTGGTGAGCTAGTGCTGGTCAAAACAAAAGAAAAATCAAAGAAAATTTCTACAGAAACTAAAAAGTTTATGCATGTATATCATGGACCATTTAGAATAGTAAGTAAACCTCATGCAAATGCCTATCGTTTGGAATATCCAAAGAGTAAGAGAGAACTAGGTCTAAGAAATATTGTGGATCTAAAGGAATTTAAAATTAACAGTAATTAAATACTGTAGGGAGTCTGCCACTCTTTGGCGGATACACGGTTTGGCGTACCGTGCAGTCCCAGCTGGGTGAAACTTTATTTCCTTTTCAAGTTTCATTCCCTTCTTCTGGTCTATCATAACAGGTAAGAATCACATATGTCTTCATGTTGTATATATGCTATTAGGTTTTAAGTATTCTTAGTAAGGATCTACCTAGTGAATGGCAAAACAAAAGTCTGAGTACCAATAAGAGGCAAACATGGCTAAAATAAATAAATTAAAATATTTCATGTAATTGTAAAGGGTTAGAAACTACAACTAAGAGAGACACTTTGCAGTATACGAAGTACGGTATGAATATGAATAATCCATGAGATTTTGCAGAAGGTAGTATGTTGCTAGAAATAAGGTTGTCTGAAGGAAAACAGCGTAAGAAGGTAATGCTCATAGAGGCAAGCAATGGCGTTTTAGAATTAAATAAATGGAGATGTGTGGAAGTGGTGTGAGGATCGCACCAAATATATAGAAACAGGACGTCAATAGGCTGACAAAAGGAAAAGGGAGAAAGAAGTGGAGAAATGAAGTATTTTGAATCTGGAAGAAAAGGGAGAAAATGAATGAGGTGAAGAAGTGAAGTAAGTAAATTGAAGTAAATGATGTAGGATTAAAGAATAATTCCCTCACGTCTCGTGAAATGGTGAAAAACGCTAAATCTTGCTTGAGGCAAATAAATAGTTAAACAGACAACAGAAACACACAAATATTGGAAAATGCAGAAATTTGGAATCGGTATACTGAAAATAACTAATTTCTTTAGTAATTCATACAATAAAGCAAAGTGCTGGTCAGCAAATGACTTCTTTGATGAACTAATCCATACGATAATTAAGCCAGAGTACATTAAAACTAAAAGGTTACTCAATTTTCTAAGTTGAAGCAAGATCTTAATATATTAATTTGCTAAAAGAATTTTCACTATTTAGGAACCTAAAAGATTATTTATGAAAGAAGAAAGTAGGAGCTATTGTATCAGATACGACTTAGTGCTAAATGTCTTTCTGACAACTTCACAATTAGTAAAATAGTGCCAGAATATAAACTATAAAATGTACTTTGTCCTACCTTAGATATAAGTTGAAAACAGAAACTTAGACTGTATTGTCTGTTTCTCAGGGACATGCAGGCTGCATGAATGACTGACAACAAGCGGTAGGGAGATTGGAAGTAGAGACGCAAACCACAGTGAATACAATTTCCTCCCACAATTTTGTCAATCAGTGAAATTAAATGAGTGTTACAATAGGACACCCACCACAGTGCCGAGTATTATAGTAAAAGAAAAATGTGAGTGCGTTGCAGTGATAAAAGTCGTGTGTATTTTCTTTTTCAGGAAGAGACTGATTTAAAAAAAAAAATAGCTATTTTGTAACCATTGAAAAATTTATATTTCCATGTAAATGTATGTCAATAATTTGTGAATGTCTTCTGTACTAGGTTTTCTATGTGTATATGAGTATGGTTATTTTGTGTATGAAGTAATAAGGAATTTCCTAAGAAGAAGCAACTTAAGTTGAAAGAGGTATACTAAAGTAATCCATCGCTTGTTTGTTCTTTTAGAAATTTAATTTTGTTCAAAAATAGATTTTCACCAAAATTAAAAAGGGGGTGATGAAGCAAAGCAAGCGCTGTATCATGTATAAGATACAGAGGCGAGCGAGTACACGGGACTTACCCTAGTTCACTGCTAGTAGCGTCACGTCATCGTAACGCGCCTGCATATAGTATTGCACCACATTTAACATAAAAGTAAAAATTAAGATTTGTGTGTAAAACTTTGTTAAAGTATAGTTCTATGTAATAATGTTTCAGGTAACAAATCTTAATGTTATAAAATTAGTAGTTTACGTAAAATTCACGTTTTGAAAGAAAAATAGGAGGCGCTAAATAATGACGCTAGGAAGCCAAAATTTGGTGAGAAGGTGCAGTAAGAAGTAATTAATGAGTGGTGCTGGTTTCCAAAACCATAAAACTAAAATTGACTCCAGAATCCGCGTTTTTCGGAAAAATCAGAGGCGCGAAATAATAGAGCTACAATATTGAAAATTGGTAGGATGCTTCAGTTCACCCTAATAATAATAATGGAAATACCACAACCAGTTACCTCTTCTAGTTTTTTTAGTAATTTAGTAAAAACTACTTTTGTGAGTAAAATGTACATAAGCATTATGGATTAAGTACTTTAAATTTTAATGATAAAACAAATTCTTTAAGACCAATGATCAGATAGGACAATTAACAAAGCTACACCAAGTTTTAGTCTTGTAGCATAATTAACAGCTGATACAAGTCTTGATAAAGCTATGGTTCAGAGGTAACAATCTACCGTTAGTTCCATTGTAAGAATTCTAGAGAGTAAAGTTTTAATTTTAGCGGGCTGAGATTTTCTACGTGCTTCTGTACTGCTCAGATGTATGTATACAAAAATTGAGAAGTTTGTAAAGCTATTATTAAATGTGATATTTAAGATTATGTGCCTGAGATAGCGATCATCTGGAGGCTGCAGGCATCTGCATAGGAACAGAAAGAACAGATGCTCTCTTGGCGGTACGCGCCGGAGCTATATAAAAAGAGCGGCAGAGGCAGTAGGAAGCTCACTCCGCATTAGACCAACGCCTAGTCCACGCGAGCTTAACGTCCGATCGCGCCTCGCCTCGGGTGACGTCATAGCGGGCTGTGACATGCGCGTACTTAGCAATGTAAACGGACATTGAAAGTCGCGAGGACTGTACACCGTCCTGGATCGTTTAGACTTCGGTAACAAACTGTTATTGTGCCGTCCGTGTGAAGTATAATTCCGCGTGGCAAGTGGTGACTAACTCCACTTTTAAGGCGAGCATTAATCTTTTTTTTTAACATTATTGCGAACTATTAATAGAGCACCGTTAGTTAGAGTAATGAACTATTCGGGAGGAACTTGCTGTAGAAGTCGCCTCTGAACTATTAAACGATTGGCTGAATTAACAATATTTAATGTCTTTAGCATTTTCAGAAGTTTCGAGTAATTTGTGTGAGCCTTTAAGATAATAAAATCTTGTTTGGAACTTTAAATTTTATTGAAGCAGCCCTAATCCCGTGAAGAACTATGGATATTTTTCGTTTAGCTGGGCTGTACAGGAATGTGGCCGTGCAGACTGGGAACTAAGGTCAGTAAGTTTCCCTTCGCTTTCTGACTGGCCACCAAATTAGTTGCCAGGCTCGCGTGATTTAAGGTGGCAATGTTCAACTTTCATTCAACATTAAACAAAGACTTCTTCGCCGTCCCACATATGTTGCATCGGCAATAGTCTGTTACGTGAAATGAACATTCAAACAACCTATTCGACAACTTCTTCGCCGCCCCACATGTGGTCTATCAGAGTGTTGATGAAAAACAGAAATTGAATCGGAATTGAATACAACAGTCACCATGCGCACTTTCCTCCATGGGAGTAATGTCTCAAACAGTCTACGTTTTGATCGTTCCCTGGAAGACCAGTAGTAGTTTCCGATCCACATCTGAAGGCACTCTGTAATATGTGGACTATCAGAGTGTTGATGAAACACAGAAATTGCATCGGGATTGAATACAATAGTCACCATGCGCACTTCCCTCCATGGGAGTAATGTCTCAAAGAGTTTACGCTTTGATCGTTCCCTGGAAGACCAGTAGTAGTTTCCGATGCACATCTGGAGGTTATTCTGTAATCTGTGGACTATCAGAGTGTTGATGAAACACAGAAATTGCATCGGGATGGAATACAACAGTCACCATGCGCACTTTCCTCCATGGGAGTAATGTCTCTAACAGTCTACGCTTTGATCGTTCCCTGGAAGACCAGTAGTACTTCCCGATGCACATCTGGAGGCTTTCCGTAAACTGTGGACTATCAGAGTGGTGATGAAGCACAGAAATAACATCGGGATTGAATACAACAGTCACCATGCGCACTTTCCTCCATGGGAGTAATGTCTCAAACAATCTACACTTTGATCGTTCCCTGGAAGACCAGTAGTAGTTTCCGATGCACATCTGGAGGCATTCTGTAATCTGTTGACTATCAGTGTGTTGATGAGACACAGAAATTGCATCGGGATTGAATACAACAGTCACCATGCGCACTTCCCTCCATGGGATTAATGTCTCAAACAGTCTACGCTTTGATCGTTCCTTGGAAGACCAGTAGTAATTTCCGATGCACATCTGGTGGCATTCTGTAATCTGTGGACTATCAGAGTGTTGATGAAACACAGAAATTGCATCGGGATTGAATACAACAGTCACCAGGCGCATTTTCCTATATGAGAGTAATGTCTCTAACAGTCTACGCTTTGATCGTTCCCTGGAAGACCAGTAGTAGTTTCCGATGCACATCTGGAGGATTTCCATAATTTGTGGACTATCAGATTGTTGATGAAACACAGAAATAACATCGGGATTGAATACAACTGTCACCATGCGCACATTCGTTGATGGGAGTAATGTCTCAAACAGTGTACGCTTTGATCGTTCCCTGGAACACCAGTATTGGTTACCGATGCACATGTGGAGGCATTCTGTAATCTGTGGACTAGCAGAGTGTTGATGAAACACAGAAATTGCATCGGGATTGAATACAACAGTCACCATGCTCACTTTCCTTCATGGGAGTAATGTCTCAAAAACTCTACGCTTTGAACGTTCCCTGGAAGACCAGTAGTAGTTTTCGGTGCACATCTGGAGGCATTCTGTAATCTGTGGACTATCAGAGTGTTGATGAAACACAGAAATTGCATCGGGATTGAATACAACAGTCACCATGCGAACTTTCCTCCATGGGAGTAATTCTCAAACAGTCTCCGCTTTGACCTTTACCTGGAAGATCAGTAGTAGTTTCCGATGCACATCTGGTGGCATTCTGTAATCTGTGGACTATCAGAGTGTTGATGAAACACAGAAATTGCATCGGGATTGAATACAACAGTCACCATGCTCACTTTCCTCCACGGGAGTAATGTCTCAAACAGTCTACGCTTTGATCGTTCCTGGAAGACCGGTAGTAGTTTCCGTTGCACGTCTGGTTGGATTCTGTAATCTGTGGACTATCAGAGTGTTGATGAAACACAGAAATTGCCTTGTGATTGAATACAATAGTCACCATGAGCACATTCCTTCATGGGAATAATGTCTCAAACAGTCTACGCTTTGATCGTTCCCAGGAAGACCAGTAGTAGTTTCCGATGCACATCTGAAGCCATTCTGTAATCTGTGAACTATCAGAGTGTTGATGAAACACAGAAATTGCATCGGGATTGAATACAACAGTCACCATGCGCACTTCCCTCCATGGGAGTAATGTCTCAAAGAGTTTACGCTTTGATCGTCTCCGGAAGACCAGTAGTAGTTTCCGATGCACCTCTGGAGGTATTCTGTAATCTGTGGAGTATCAGAGTGTTGATGAAACACAGAAATTGCATCGGGATTGAATACAACAGTCACCATTCGCACTTCCCTCCATGGGAGTAATGTCTCAAAGAATCTATGCTTTGATCGTTCCCTGGAAGACCAGTAGTAGTTACCGAAGCACATCTGGAGGCATTCTGTAACCTGTGGACTATCAGAGTGTTGATGAAACACAGAAATTGTATCGGGATTGAATACAACAGTCACCATGCGCACTTTCCTCCATGGGAGTAATGTCTCAAACAGTCTATGCTTTGATCGTTCCCTGGAAGACCAGTAGTAGTTTCCGATGCACATCTATAGTCATTCTGTAATCTGTGGACTATCAGATTGTTGATGAAACACAGAAATTGCATAGGGATTGAGTACAAATGTCACCATGCGCACTTTCCTCCATGGGAGTAATGTCTCTAAGTGTCTACGCTTTGATCGTTCCGGGGAATACCTGTAGTAGTTTCCGATGCACATATGGTGCCATTCGGTAATCTGTGGTCTATCAGAGTGTTGATGAAACACCGAAATTGAATCGGAATTGAATACAACAGTCACCATGCGCACTTTCCTCCATGGGAGTAATGTCTCAAACAGTCTATGCTTTGATCGTTCCCTGGAAGACCAGTAGTAGTTTCCGATGCACATCTGGAGGCATTCTGTAATCTGTGGACTATCAGAGTGTTGATAGAAACACAGAAATTGCATCGGGATTGAATACAACAGTCACCATGCGCATATTCCTCCATGGGAGTAATGTCTCTAACAGTCTACGCTTTGATCGTTCCCTGGAAGACCAGTAATAGTTTCCGATGCACATCTGGAGGCATTCTGTAATCTGTGTAGTATCAGAGTGTTGATGAAACACAGAAATTGCATCGGGATTAAATACAACAGTCACCATGCGAACTTTCCTCCATGGGAGAAATTCTCAAACAGTCTCCGCTTTGAGCTTTACCTGGAAGATCAGTAGTAGTTTCCGATGCACATCTGGTGGCATTCTGTAATCTGTGGACTATCAGACTGTTGATGAAACACAGAAAATGCATCGGGATTGAATACAACAGTCACCATGCGCACTTTCCTCCACGGGAGTAATGTCTCAAACAGTCTACGCTTTGATCGTTCCCTGGAAGACCAGTACTAGTTTCCGATGAACATATGGAGGCATTCTGTAATCTGTGGACTATCTGAGTGTTGATGAAACACAGAAATTGCATCGGGATTGAATACAACAGTCACCATGCGCATATTCCTCCATGGGAGTAATGTCTCTAACAGTCTACGCTTTGATCGTTCCCTGGAAGACCAGTAGTAGTTTCCGATGCACATCTGGAGGCATTCTGTAATCTGTGGACTATCAGAGTGTTGGTGAAACACTTAAATTGCATCGGGATTGAATACAACATTCACCATGCGCACTTTCCTCCATGGGAATAATGTCTCAAAGAGTTTATGCTTTGATCGTTCCCTGGAAGACCAGTAGTAGTTCCCGATGCACATCTGATGTCATTCTGGAATCTGTGGAATATCAGAGTGTTGATTAAACACAGAAATTGCATCGGGATTGAATACAAGCGTCACCATACGCACTTTCCTCCACAGGAGTAATGTCTCAAACAGTCTACGCTTTGATCGTTCCTGGAAGACCGGTAGTAGTTTCCGTTGCACGTCTGGTTGGATTCTGTAATCTGTGGACTATCAGAGTGTTGATGAAACACAGAAATTGCCTCGGGATTGAATACAATAGTCACCATGAGCACATTCCTTCATGGGAATAAAGTCTCAAACAGTCTAGGCTTTGATCGTTCCCAGGAAGACCAGTAGTAGTTTCCGATGCACATCTGAAGGCATTCTGTAATCTGTGGACTATCAGAGTGTTGATGAAACACAGAAATTGCATCGGGATTGAATACAACAGTCACCATGCGACACTTCCCTCCATGGGAGTAATGTCTCAAAGAGTTTACGCTTTGATCGTCCCCGGAAGACCAGTAGTAGTTTCCGATGCACATCTGGAGGCATTCTGTAATCTGTGGAGTATCAGAGTGTTGATGAAACACAGAAATTGCATCGTGATTGAATACAACAGTCACCATGCGAACTTTCTTCCATGGGAGTAATTTCCAAACAGTCTATGCTTTGATCGTTCCCTGGAAGACCAGTAATAGTTTCCGATGCACATCTGGTTGCATTCTGTAATCTGTGGACTATCCGAGTGTTGGTGAAACACAGAAATTGCATCGGGATTGAATACAACAGTCACCATTCGCACTTCCCTCCATGGGAGTAATGTCTCAAAAAAGTCTATGCTTTGATCGTTCCCTGGAAGACCAGTAGTACTTAGCGATGCACATCTGGAGGCTTTCCATAAATTGTGGACTATCAGAGTGGTGATGAAGCACAGAAATTCCATCGGGATTGAATACAACAGACACCATGCGCACTTTCCTACATGGGAGTAATGTCTCAAACAGTCTACTCTTTGATTGTTCCCTGGTAGACCAGTAGTAGTTTCCGATGCACATCTGAAGGCATTCTGTAATCTGTGGACTATAAGAGTGTTGATGAAACACAGAAATTGCATCGGGATTGAATACAACCGTCACCATGCGCACTTCCCTCCATGGGAGTAATGTCTCAAAGAGTTTACGCTTTGATCGTCCCCGGAAGACCAGTAGTAGTTTCCGATGCACATCTGGAGGCATTCAGTAATCTGTGGAGTATCAGAGTGTTGATGAAACACAGAAATTGCATCGGGATTGAATACAACAGTCACCATGCGAACTTTCCTCCATGGGAGTAATGTCTCAAAGAGTCTATGCTTTGATCGTTCCCTGGAAGACCAGTAGTAGTTACCGATGCACATCTGGAGGCATTATGAAACCTGTGGACTATCAGAGTGTTGATGAAACACAGAAATTGCATCGAGATTGAATACAACAGTTACCATGCGCACCTTCCTCCACGGGAGGTATGTCTCAAACTGTCTACGCTTTGATCGTTCCCTGGAAGATCGGTAGTAGTTTCCGTTGCACGTCTGGTTGGATTCTGTAATCTGTGGACTATCAGAGTGTTGATGAAACACAGAAATTACCTCGGGATTGAATACAATAGTCACCATGAGCACTTTCCTTCATGGGAATAATGTCTCAAACAGTCTACGCTTTGATCGTTCCCAGGAAGACCAGTAGTAGTTTCCGATGCACATCTGAAGCCATTCTGTAATCTGTGAACTATCAGAGTGTTGATGAAAAACAGAAATTGCATCGGGATTGAATACAACAGTCCCCATGCGCACTTCCCTCCAAGGGAGTAATGTCTCAAAGAGTTTACGCTTTGATCGTCCCCGGAAGACCAGTAGTAGTTTCCGATGCACATCTGGAGGCATTCTGTAATCTGTGGAGTATCAAAGTGTTGATGAAACACAGATATTGCATCGGGATTTATTACGACAGTCACCATGCGAACTTTCCTCCATGGGAGTAATTCTCAAACAGTCTATGCTTTGATCGTTCCCTGGAAGACCAGTAATAGTTTCCGATGCACATCTGGTTGCATTCTGTAATCTGTGGACTATCCGAGTGTTGGTGAAACACAGAAATTGCATCGGGATTGAATACAACGGTCACCATTCGCACTTCCCTCCATGGGAGTAATGTCTCAAAGAGTCTATGCTTTGATCGTTCCCTGGAAGACAAGTAGTAGTTACCGAAGCACATCTGGAGACATTCTGCAAACTGTGGACTATCAGAGTGTTGATTAAACGCAGAAATTGTATCGGGATTGAATACAACAGTCACCATAGGCACTTTCCTCCATAGGAGTAATGTCTCTAACAGTCTACGCTTTTGATCATTCCCTGGAAGACCAGTAGTAGTTTCCGATGCACATATGGTGCCATTCGGTAATCTGTGGTCTATCAGAGTGTTGATGAAACACCGAAATTGAATCGGAATTGAATACAATAGTCACCATGCGCACTTTCCTCCATGGGAGTAATGTCTCAAACAGTCTACGCTTTGATCGTTCCCTGGAAGACCAGTAGCAGTTTCCGATCCACATCTGAAGGCACTCTGTAATCTGTGGACTATCAGAGTGTTGATGAAACACAGAAATTGCATCGGGATTGAATACAACAGTCACCATGCGCACTTTCCTCCATTGGAGTAATGTGTCAAAGAGTTTACGCTTTGATCGTTCCCTGGAAGATTAGTAGTATTTCCCGATGCACATCTGGAGGCTTTCCGTAAACTGTGGACTATCAGAGTGGTGATGAAGCACAGAAATTGCATCGGGAATGAATACATCAGTCACCATGCGCACTTTCCTCCATGGGAGTAATGTCTCAAACAGTCTACTCTTTGATCGTTCCCTGGAACCCCAGTAGTAGTTTCCGATGCACATCTGGAGGCATTCTGTAATCTGTTGTCTATCAGAGTGTTGATTAAACACAGAAATTGCATCGGGATTGAATACAACAGTCACCATGCGCACATTCTTCCATTTGAGTAATGTCTCAAACAGTCTACGATTTGATCGTTCCCTGGAAGACCAGTAGTAGTTTCCGATGCACATCTGGAGGCATTCTGTTATCTGTGGAGTATCAGAGTGTTGATGAAACACAGAAATTGCATTGGGATTGAATACAACAGTCACCATGCGAACTTTCCTCCATGGGAGTAATTCTCAAACAGTCTCTGCTTTGATCTTTCCCTGGAAGATCAGTCGTAGTTTCCGATGCACATCTGGTGGCATTCTGTAATCTGTGGACTATCAGAGTGTTGATGAAACACAGAAAAAGCATCGGGATTGAATACAAGAGTCACCATGCGCACTTTCGTCCACGGGAGTAATGTCGCAAACAGTCTACGCTTTGATCGTTCCTGGAAGACCAGTAGTAGTTTCCGATGCACGTCTGGTTGGATTCTGTAATCTGTGGACTATCAGAGTGTTGATGAAACAAAGATATTGCATCGGGATTGAATACAACAGTCACCATGTGCACTTTCCTCCATGGGAGTAATGTCTCTAACAGCCTACGCTTTGATCGTTCCCTGGAAGATAAGTAGTCGTTTCCGATGCACATCTGGATGCTTTCTGTAATCTGTGGACTATCAGAGTGTTGATAAAACACAGAAATTGCATCCTGATTGAATACAACAGTCACCATGCGCACTTACCTCCACGGGAGTAATGTCTCAAACAGTCTACGCTTTGATCGGTCAACGGAAGACCAGTAGCAGCTTCCGATGCACATCTGGTGGCATTCTGTAATCTGTGGACTATCAGAGTGTTGACGAAACACAGAAAATGCATCGGGATTGAATACAACAGTCACCATGCGCACTTTCCTCAACGGGAGTAATGTCTGAAACAGTCTACGCTTTGATCGTTCCCTGGAAGATAAGTAGTAGTTTCCGATGCACATCTGGATGCTTTCTGTAATCTGTGGACTATCAGAGTGCTGATGAAACACAGAAATTGCATCGGGATTGAATACGACAGTCTCCGTGAGCAGATTCCTCCATGGGAGTAATGTCTCTAACAGTCTACGCTTTGATCGTTCCCTGGAAGAGCAGTAGTAGTTTCCGATGAACATCTGGTGGCATTCTGTATTCTGTGGACTATCAGAGTGTTGATGAAACACAGAAATTGCATCGGGGTTGAATACAACAGTCACCATGCGCACTTTCCTCCATGGGAGTAATGTCTCAAAGAGTTTACGCTTTGATCGTTCCCTGGAAGACCAGTAGTACTTCCCGATGCACATCTGGAGGCTTTACGTAAACTGTGGACTATCAGAGTGGTGATGAAGCACAGAAATTGCATCGGGATTGAATACAACAGTCACCATGCGCACTTTCCTCCATGGGAGTAATGTCTCAAAGAGTCTATGCTTTGATCGTTCCCTGGAAGACCAGTAGTAGTTCCCGATGCACAACTGGTGTCATTCTGTAATCTGTGGAGTATCAGAGTGTTGATTAAACACAGAAATTGCATCGGGATTGAATACAACAGTCACCATGCGCACTTTCTTCCACGGGAGTAATGTCTCAAACAGTCTACGCTTTGATCGTTCCTGGAAGACCAGTAGTAGTTTCCGATGCACGTCTGGTTGGATTCTGTAATCTGTGGACTATCAGAGTGTTGATGAAACACAGAAATTGCCTCGGGATTGATTACAACAGTCACCATGAGCACTTTCCTTCATGGGAATAATGTCTCAAACAGTCTACGCTTTGATCGTTCCCAGGAAGACCAGTGCTAGCTTCCGATGCACATCTGGATGCTTTCTGTAATCTGTGGACTATCAGAGAGTTGATGAAACACAGAAATTGCATCGGGATTGAATTCAACATTCTCCATGCGCAGTTTCCTCCATGACAGTAATGTCCCAAACAGTCTACGCTTTGATCGTTCCCTGGAAGACCAGTAGTAGTTTCGGATGCACATCTGGATGCTTTCTGTAATCTGTGGACTATCAGAGTGTTGATGAAACACAGAAATTGCATCGGGATTGAATACAACAGTCTCCATGCGCAGTTTCCTGTATGAGAGTAATGTCTCAAACAGTCTACGCTTTGATCGTTCCCTGGAAGACCAGTAGTAGTTACCGATGCACATCTGGTGGCATTCTGTAATCTGTAGACTATCAGAGTGTTGATGAAACAAAGATATTGCATCGGGATTGAATACAACAGTCACCATGCGCACTTTCTTCAACGGGAGTAATGTCTGAAACAGTCTACGCTTTGATCGTTCCCTGGAAGACAAGTAGTAGTTTCCGATGCACATCTGGATGCTTTCTGTAATCTGTGGACTATCAGAGTGTTGATGAAACACAGAAGTTGCATCGGGATTGAATACGACAGTCTCCATGAGCAGTTTCCTCCATGGGAGTAATGTCTGAAACAGTCTACGCTTTGATCGTTCCCTGGAAGTCCAGTAGTAGTTTCCGATGCACATCTGGAGGCATTCTGTAATCTGCGGACTATCAGAGTGTTGGTGAAACACAGAAATTGCATCGGGATTGATTACAACAGTACCATGCGCACTTTCCTCCATAAAAGTAATGTCTCAAACAGTACACGTTTTGATCTTTCCCTGGAAGACCAGTAGTAGTTCCCGATGCACATCTGGTGGGATTCTGTAATCTGTGGACTATCAGAGTGTTGATGAAACACAGAAAATACATCGGGATTGAATGCAACAGTCACCATGAACACTTTCCTCCATGGGATAATGTCTCAAAGAGTTTACGCTTTGAACGTTCCCTAGAAGACCAGTAATAGTTTCCGATGCACATCTGGATGCTTTCTGTAATCCGTGGACTATCAGAGTGTTGATGAAACACAGAAATTGCATCGGGATTGAATACAACAGTCACCATGCGCACTTTCCTCCATGCGAGTAATGTCTCAAACAGTCTACGTTTTGATCGTTCCCTGGAAGACCAGTAGTAGTTCCCGATGCACATCTGGAGGCATTCTCTAATCTGTGGAGTATCAGAGTGTTGATGAAACTAAGAAATTGCATCGGGATCGAATACAACATTCACCATGCGCACTTTCCTCCACGTGAGTAATGCCTCAAACAGTCTACGCTTTGATCGTTCCCTGGAAAAGCAGTAGTAGTTTCCGATGGACATCTGGTGGCATTCTGTAATCTGTGGACTATCTGAGGGTTGATGAAACACAGAAATTGCATCGGGATTGAGTACAACAGTCACCATGCGAACTTTCCTCCATGGGAGTAATTCTCAAACAGTCTCCGCTTTGATCTTTCCCTGGAAGATCAGTAGTAGTTTCCGATGCACATCTGGTGGCATACTGTAATCTGTGGACTATCAGAGTGTTGATAAAACACAGAAATTGCATCCTGATTTAATACAACAGTCACCATGCGCACTTACCTCCATGGGAGTAATGTCTCAAACAGTCTACGATTTGATCGGTCAACGGAAGACCAGTAGCAGTTTCCGATGCACATCTGGTGGCATTCTGTAATCTGTGGACTATCAGAGTGTTGATGAAACACAGAAAATGCATCGGGATTGAATACAAGAGTCACCATGCGCACTTTCCTCCACGGGAGTAATGTCTCAAACAGTCTACGCTTTGATCGTTCCCTGGAAGACCAGTACTAGTTTCCGATGAACATCTGGAGGCATTCTGTAATCTGTGGACTATCTGAGTGTTGATGAAACACAGAAATTGCATCGGGATTGAATACAACATCCACCATGCGCACTTTCCTCCATGGGAGTAAAGTCTCAAACAGTATACGCTTAAATCGTTCCCTGGAAGACCAGTAGTAATTTCCGATGCACATCTGGTGGCATTCTGTAATCTGTAGACTATCAGAGTGTCGATGAAACACAGATATTGCATCGGGATTGAATACAACAGTCACCATGCGCACTTTCCTCCATGGGAGTAATGTCTCTAACAGTCTACGCTTTGATCGTTCCCTGGAAGACCAGTAGTAGTTTCCGATGCACATCTGGAGGCATTCTGTAATCTGTGGGCTATCAGAGTGTTGGTGAAACACTTAAATTTCATCGGGATTGAATACAACATTTACCATGCGCACTTTCCTCCATGGGAATAATGTCTCAAAGAGTCTATGCTTTGATCGTTCCCTGGAAGACCAGTAGTAGTTCACGATGCACATCTGGTGTCATTCTGTAATCTGTGGAGTATCAGAGTGTTGATTAAACACAGAAATTGCATCGGGATTGAATACAACAGTCACCATGCGCACTTTCCTCCACGGGAGTAATGTCGCAAACAGTCTACGCTTTGATCGTTCCTGGAAGACCAGTAGTAGTTTCCGATGCACGTCTGGTTGGATTCTGTAATCGGTGGACTATCAGAGTGTTGATGAAACACAGAAATTGCCTCGGGATTAAATACAACAGTCGCCATGAGCACTTTCCTTCATGGGAATAATGTCTCAAACAGTCTACGCTTTGATCGTTCCCTGGAAGACCAGTAGTGGTTTCCGATGCACATCTGAAGGCATTCTGTAATCTGTGGACTATCCGAGTGTTGGTGAAACACAGAAATTGCATCGGTATTGAATACAACAGTCACCATGTGCACTTCCCTCCATGGGAGTAATTTCTCAAAGAGTCTATGCTTTGATCGTTCCCTGGAAGACCAGTAGTAGTTACCGATGCACATCTGGACGCATTCAGTAACCTGTGGACTATCAGAGTGTTGATGAAACACAAAAATTGTATCGGGATTGAATACAACAGTCACCATGCGCACTTTCCTCCATAGGAGTAATGTCTCTAACAGTCTACGCTTTGATCATTCCCTGGAAGACCAGTAGCAGTTTCCGATGCACATCTGATGCCATTCGGTAATCTGTGTGAAGCAAAGCAAGCGCTGTATCATGTATAAGATACAGAGGCGAGCGAGTACACGGGACTTACCCTAGTTCACTACTAGTAGCGTCACGTCATCATAACGCGCCTGCATATAGTATTGCACCACATTTAACATAAAAGTAAAAATTAAGATTTGTGTGTAAAACTTTGTTAAAGTATAGTTCTATGTAATAATGTTTCAGGTAACAAGTCTTAATGTTATAAAATTTGTAGTTTACGTAAAATTCACGTTTTGAAAGAAAAATAGGAGGCGCTAAATAATGACGCTAGGAAGCCAAAATTTGGTGAGAAGGTGCAGTAAGAAGTCATTAATGAGTGGTGCTGGTTTCCAAAACCATAAAACTAAAATTGACTCCAGAATCCGCGTTTTTCGGAAAAATCAGAGGCGCGAAATAATAGAGCTACAATATTGAAAATTGGTAGGATGCTTCAGTTCACCCTAATAATAATAATGGAAATACCACAATCAGTTACCTCTTCTAGTTTTTTTAGTAATTTAGTAAAAACTACTTTTGTGAGTAAAATGTACATAAGCATTATAGATTAAGTACTTTAAATTTTAATGATAAAACAAATTCTTTAAGACCAATGATCAGATAGGACAATTAACAAAGCTACACCAAGTTTTAGTCTTGTAGCATAATTAACAGCTGATACAAGTCTTGATAAAGCTATGGTTCAGAGGTAACAATCTACCGTTAGTTCCATTGTAAAAATTCTAGAGAGTAAAGTTTTAATTTTAGCGGGCTGAGATTTTCTACGCGCTTCTGTACTGCTCAGATGTATGTATACAAAAATTGAGAAGTTTGTAAAGCTATTATTAAATGTGATATTTAAGATTATGTGCCTGAGATAGCGATCATTTGGAGGCTGCAGGCATCTGCATAGGAACGGAAAGAACAGATGCTCTCTTGGCGGTACGCGCCGGAGCTATATAAAAAGAGCGGCAGAGGCAGTAGGAAGCTCACTCCGCATTAGACCAACGCCTAGTCCACGCGAGCTTAACGTCCGATCGCGCCTCGCCTCGGGTGACGTCATAGCGGGCTGTGACATACGCGTACTTAGCAATGTAAACGGACATTGAAAGTCGCGAGGACTGTACACCGTCCTGGATCGTTTAGACTTCGGTAACAAACTGTTATTGTGCCGTCCCTGTGAAGTATAATTCCGCGTGGCAAGTGGTGACTAACTCCACTTTTAAGGCGAGCATTAATCTTTTTTTTTAACATTATTGCGAACTATTAATAGAGCACCGTTAGTTAGAGTAATGAACTATTCGGGAGGAACTTGCTGTAGAAGTCGCCTCTGAACTATTAAACGATTGGCTGAATTAACAATATTTAATGTCTTTAGCATTTTCAGAAGTTTCGAGTAATTTGTGTGAGCCTTTAAGATAATAAAATCTTGTTTGGAACTTTAAATTTTATTGAAGCAGCACTAATCCCGTGAAGAACTATGGATATTTTTCGTTTAGCTGGGCTGTACAGGAATGTGGCCGTGCAGACTGGGAACTAAGGTCAGTAAGTTTCCCTTCGCTTTCTGACTGGCCACCAAATTAGTTGCCAGGCTCGCGTGATTTAAGGTGGCAATGTTCAACTTTCATTCAACATTAAACAACGACTTCTTCGCCGTCCCACATATGTTGCATCGGCAATAGTCTGTTACGTGAAATGAACATTCAAACAACTCATTCGACAACTTCTTCGCCGCCCCACATATGGTACTTATCGGCCGGGAAAACTGAATTAAAAGCAAATAAAAGTGCTCGATGTGTGAAAGCGATTGGTATAAATTAACGAACTCGGTAGGCAATAACAGGACACTGAATTGAACTAGTGTGGGAACAGTGTTACCAGTAAAGGCGGGTGTAGTGTATAAACAATAAGTGTCTACCGCTGTACGTTGGTTAGTGACGATGGTGAGGAAGGCGACGATGCTGGATCGCGGCTGCCGACGGCGCTGAGACTAAAGGAAGACGGTGCGTCATCGCGGAGCTGCGCTGATCTGCGAGACAGCTGCCTGCTGCGCCGAGCGGTCAACGGTGCCTTGCTGCCCCCCCCCCTGGAGCTATTGCAGTAGGCGATTCCTGTGGCGGTACTCGACGCTACAGCTGCTGCTGCTGCCTTCAATACGTTGCGACGCGTCGCATCACGATTGCTGGTACACCGCGACGACATCATTCGTCGAAATCAAGCATTTAAGTTAAGTCAAAGACTTTTAAAATATTTATTAACTGCTGCTAACAAACTAAAAGATATGGAAAGTAGTGTACATTTCAGAAGGGAACCGGTCTCTGACCAAGAATCCTCAGGATCAGGAATTGAGTTTAATGAGGATGGTTCCATTAATCCCTCAAATATTGAACTAGAACGTAATTTGTCACCAGTAAATTATGACTTTAATTTAAATGAGAGTGCAGGGATGCAATCAATAAGTGAAATAGAAGTCAAAAGGGAGCCAGTAGAGTTGCTAACTTTGTCAGGTAGTGAAACTGAGCTCAATATATCTCCAGCTCAGTCAAGTCAAGAGATACAAAGTATCAAGGTAGAAGCTCCGGATTGGATGCAAATACTGTTTGCCAAACTCGAATCAAACCAAAATAAAATTGAGGCTAAAATTGAAAATAGTAATAAAGAGTTGGAGAATAAAATTGAGGTTAGTAATAAAGGGTTGGAAAATAAAATTGAGGCTAAAATTGAGGATAGTAATAAAGAACTAAAAGAAGAACTGCAATCAAAATGGAATAGTTTGAATTATAAGATAGATGCTATTCATCATGACATTCAAGTAAAAGTAGGGCAACAGTTAACTAAAATGCATAGTACTTTCAAATGTGAAATAGATCAAATTCAAAAAAAATATCAAGAGGCAGATGAACTTTTGGAAGTGAGGTTGTCCGAAAGATTGAGCAACGAGTCCAAACTTTGCTCTGACAAAGTTAAAGAGGTACAAATTAAAGTAGATACTTGTCAGAAAAACATTGAGAAAGTAAAAGAAACCTGTACCGAAATTCGTGGTGCAGTGGAACAAAGATGTTCTGCCAGGATAGAAGCAGTAGAGTCACAAGTAGAGGAATTAAATACTAACATTGCTAACCTAGAAAATAGAGTAACCTCTGTTAATTCTAGTCATTCTACTGTACAGCATGTGACTTCAGTTGACGCCGCTTTTATAGGGTGTCGACAGTTTTTGCGCTTTGATCCTGATAAGTACATTCACCCTCTTGAATTTTGGAATGACTTTGAGGATGTTCTCCCCAACACTTGGTCAGAAAGAGAAAAAATTTCATTTATAAGAAGTCATTTGTCAGGTGATGCTTTGCGATGGTCAGCGGATGTAATGATCAAATGTAAAACTTTATCTGAATTTAAGTCTGCATTTCTCAACGAATACTGGTCACATAACAAACAAAATGATGTGTTAAGGGAATTCTGGAGTGGTAAGAAGTTTTTCCCAGGGCGTGAATCAGTAAAGGATTTCGCTAGGAAGTGGGTTTCAAGACTGTCACATTTGACAGAAAAGATGAAGCCAGATATGATCATTATGGGTTTAGAAGGTAAGCTGCCGTGGTACTGGCAGAAGAGGATCATTTCCGCCCCTAGAGATAATATAGAGAAATTTATTGAATATCTGGAAAGAGTGGAAAGAGTAGCTGCTGCTGAGGAGCAGGTGCAGCAGAATAACAAATCTTCTAACAATCACATACAAAATAATGGAAACGTGAACGTTAGAAATATGGAAGTTAGGCACACCAAAACAAACTATCGAAACCAAAGCCGTGGCAGAGGAAGAGGGGGTAGATACTCACCACGCTTTCGTAACAACTACTATGACGAAAGTGGAGAAGTAAATACTATGCCATTAAGACAAGAAGGGAGTCATGATGCTACTATATCTAGTGGTGTCACAGATGAACACAACAGGCCGCGTGTGGGAAACTAAATCCCGTCTATGAGGAAACTGGCGCTCACCAGGGGGTAACAGTAACACAGCCAGTAACGGAAACACAGGCAATCAGCCAACATACACAGACAGACAACATGGATGACGAAATAAATACAGATAATACCAGTGATGTGTTAAGCCACTCTCACAAAATAGTGGATAGTATTTTGGATACACTAGAAAAATGGGTCAAGGAAGAACAGGAACTCAAGGTAGATAATGGGGAAGAAATAGATAATGGGTTTGAGTCTGATGGGAATAATGATGAAGTAAAAGCTTACATCTTCGATGAAAATGGCAATCTAAAAGCTGAAGTAGAAGTAGCAGAAGTAGAATCAGTACTGAAAAACTTTAGAGAGGAGGAAATGATGAATGAAGGGGGTAGAAATAGTAACGAGGTGAAAGAATCTAGTAGCTGTGTAAACGTGCCACAAATGGTTGAAGGTGACGACATTCTTATGAACAGCAATATTGCGCAGGGACGCAGTTGCTCAGAGGTAGAGGATAGTTTGGCTGATGTGCAGCAAACAAAAGTAGAAAAAGTCGTCAGATGCTTCGATTTAAAGTTAGTGGACAGATTAGAGAAAGCAGCTAAGATTATAGAGCATGATGAGCCCCAGGATGTAAATGTAAATGTAATTGCAACTGATCAGAATTACTTTAGCTGGAAGAACATAGAACGAGATTTATTAGACGAGGTGTGTGAGCAACCTGTTCAATGTAAAATAACTCACCCTGTTATCAAAGTAAACATATCAGGAGTCACTGTGCGTTGTCTGCTTGACAGTGGCAGTGAAGCAAGTGCTTTATCACAAACATTTTTTGACACCATACCCAATAAAGAGAAGTTAACAGTTATGAAAGTAAGTGGCTTAAAGATTATAGGTGCTACTGGAAAAGTCTCTAGACCAGTTCAACACGAAGCTTTGATACCCATTGGTATAAATGACGTAGTAATAGATCATCCTTGTTTGATTGTGCTAGGCTTAAGTGTTGATATGTTGCTTGGTACTGATTTCTTATCAAAGCACCAGGGAAAGATCAATTTTGATCAGAATAACTTAATTTTAACTTTACCTGATTCTAAAGTGATAAGAGAGTCTTTTATAGGAAGTCATATAGGCGGTAGTAATGAAAATTGGGAACTGCCTATTAGAGTAATAAAGAATAAAGGATACTTGCAGGAAAATTTGGTTTTCAGTGAGAATGAGGAAAGTGCTAAGGTTGAAGAGAGACACATCCTAAAGGAAATAGAGGAAAAGGTACAATCAACAAAGCAAATTGCTGACGAACAAAGATCAGAGTTAAAGTGTGTGTTAACTAAGCATAGTAATGTATTCTCAAACGCGCCTGGTGAAGTTAAAGGTTATGAATGCCATTTGAATATCAAGCCTGGGAAGGTATTTTTTAAGAAGCCTTATCCAATACATGTTGCAAGGAAACAAGCAGTGCGAAATGAAATTAAACGTATGTTGGCATGGGGTGTCATAGAGCAAGCAATTAGTGAATACAATAGTCCTCTTGTTGTAGTGCCTAAGCGTGATGGAAGTGTTAGATTAGTATTGGATGCACGCTGGTTAAATGAAATTGTCATCAGAGAAAGTGATCGTCCTCAAAATATGGATGAGTTAATTCAAAAGTTCCGAGGGGTTAAGTACCTTACTTCCATGGACATAACATGTGGTTACTGGAATTTGCCGCTGGCTAAGGAATCACGTAAGTATACAGCATTTTTGTATGAAGGAGTATGCTACCAGTATAAAGTAGTTCCGTTCGGATTGAATATTTCAGTGTGTGCCTTTGTAAGAGTTATAGCTCATGTATTAGGACAGGAATTATTAGATCAAGTAACCATTTACGTAGACGATATTCTGTTGGCAACTCCCACATGGGAAGAACATATCAGTCTGTTGGACAGGGTACTAGAAGCTCTTGAAAATGGAGGTATGAAATTAAAGTTAGAAAAGACTGAATGTGTAAAGGACAGAATAAAATTCCTGGGCCATGAAATAGGAAGAGAGGGTATATTACCTGATCCATCCAAATTATCATGTATTGAAAAGTTTGAAGCGCCCCGAAATAAAAAGCAACTCAGGTCAATGTTCGGTTTGTTTGGATTCTACCGACGTTTTGTTAAAGATCATTTATTTAATGATCCATGTTTACTCAACCTGCTAAAAAAGAATACCCCATGGGTTTGGACTCCAGAATGCCAGTCTGCTTTTGAGGGATTAAAAGATTGTTTGATTAATAGTCCGCTCTTGCACCATCCCGATTTTACAAGACCCTTTTGCATGTCAGTGGATGCAAGTGGTTATGGGATTGCTGTAGAATTGTTTCAGCTAGAAACAGAAGGCGACCAGGAGGTTCATAAAACTATTGCCTTTGCAAGTCGTTCATTACAATCTGCTGAGCGAAATTATGCTATCTCAGAATTAGAGGCACTAGCCATAGTATTTGGTATGCAGAAGTTTGAGCACTATTTGTTAGGACAGAAGGTAATTATCTATAGTGATCACAAAGCACTTACATTTTTGAAGACTTGTAAACTAAGGCATCCAAGGTTGACAAGGTGGGCCATGTACCTTCAGCAGTTTGATCTTGAAATTAATTATATACAGGGAAAGAGCAATTTGGTAGCAGATGGGCTATCAAGAAGTGCTGAATTATGGAATGAATCAGAACTTCCTTTGGCAGAAAGGAATGAGGTAAGTATGTTGACAGTACATGAGCTCAGAGAGGAGAGTGCCTTAAAGAAAGTATTTAAGAATTTAAGACGAGAACAGAATGAGGATGATCAATTGAAGCTAGTTAAAAGCTATTTAGGGGACCCTAATTATCCAAAGGTAGCACAATATTACTGTCTACACAAAGGAATTTTGTTCCGTAGGAGGAAGGTAACTTTAGCAGAATGGAAAGTGTGTTTTCCTTCACAGCACGTAGATCTGCTAATAGGTTATGTACATCTAAGGTATGGTCATTATGGTACAAAAAAGTGCATTGCTAAAGTAAATGAGAAAGTCATCTTTGATAACATGCATCGTAGAGTTGCAGAAAGGTTAGCATCCTGTGTTATTTGTCAAAAGGTAAGAGCAGTAAATAAAATAGTGCAAGGGGATATGCATCACGTAGACTCAAGTGAACCCTTAGAGTTATGTGCAGTTGATCTTTTTGGACCTCTCCCGACATCTAAAGGAGGATGTACGCATGTTTTTGTGGTGATTGATGGGTTTAGTAAATATGTTAAACTGTATCCGATTAAGAGAGCCAATGCCAAAACACTTGTAGATAAATTGGAGAAAGATTATTTTGTGAAAATTGGCAAGCCAAAGAACCTATTGTCAGATAATGGTCCTCAATTTGTATCAGAAAAATTTAAGTTGTGTCTTGAAAGGAGCGGAACTCGGCATATAAGGATTTCAGCATACTTTCCGCAAGGAAATATTAGTGAAAGGGTTATGCGAGAACTGAATAGACTATGTAGAACCTACTGTGCTAGGAAGCATTCAACATGGGCTGATCATATTAAGTATTTTGAAGAGATAATTAATAATCTGAAACACGATGCCACAGGTTTTGCTCCATGTGAGCTGATGTTCAATCAGGAACCACATAATATCATTCCGAGTATGATTGACTTTCCAGTTCAAAGTCAGAGTACATTGGATGAGAAGAAAGCACAGGCCAGGGCAAATATACGCAAAAGAGCTTTAGATAGGAAAAAGAGGCATGATGCAAGGGCTTCCCCCACTAGTTTTAAAATTGGTGAGCTAGTGCTGGTCAAAACAAAAGAAAAATCAAAGAAAATTTCTACAGAAACTAAAAAGTTTATGCATGTATATCATGGACCATTTAGAATAGTAAGTAAACCTCATGCAAATGCCTATCGTTTGGAATATCCAAAGAGTAAGAGAGAACTAGGTCTAAGAAATATTGTGGATCTAAAGGAATTTAAAATTAACAGTAATTAAATACTGTAGGGAGTCTGCCACTCTTTGGCGGATACACGGTTTGGCGTACCGTGCAGTCCCAGCTGGGTGAAACTTTATTTCCTTTTCAAGTTTCATTCCCTTCTTCTGGTCTATCATAACAGGTAAGAATCACATATGTCTTCATGTTGTATATATGCTATTAGGTTTTAAGTATTCTTAGTAAGGATCTACCTAGTGAATGGCAAAACAAAAGTCTGAGTACCAATAAGAGGCAAACATGGCTAAAATAAATAAATTAAAATATTTCATGTAATTGTAAAGGGTTAGAAACTACAACTAAGAGAGACACTTTGCAGTATACGAAGTACGGTATGAATATGAATAATCCATGAGATTTTGCAGAAGGTAGTATGTTGCTAGAAATAAGGTTGTCTGAAGGAAAACAGCGTAAGAAGGTAATGCTCATAGAGGCAAGCAATGGCGTTTTAGAATTAAATAAATGGAGATGTGTGGAAGTGGTGTGAGGATCGCACCAAATATATAGAAACAGGACGTCAATAGGCTGACAAAAGGAAAAGGGAGAAAGAAGTGGAGAAATGAAGTATTTTGAATCTGGAAGAAAAGGGAGAAAATGAATGAGGTGAAGAAGTGAAGTAAGTAAATTGAAGTAAATGATGTAGGATTAAAGAATAATTCCCTCACGTCTCGTGAAATGGTGAAAAACGCTAAATCTTGCTTGAGGCAAATAAATAGTTAAACAGACAACAGAAACACACAAATATTGGAAAATGCAGAAATTTGGAATCGGTATACTGAAAATAACTAATTTCTTTAGTAATTCATACAATAAAGCAAAGTGCTGGTCAGCAAATGACTTCTTTGATGAACTAATCCATACGATAATTAAGCCAGAGTACATTAAAACTAAAAGGTTACTCAATTTTCTAAGTTGAAGCAAGATCTTAATATATTAATTTGCTAAAAGAATTTTCACTATTTAGGAACCTAAAAGATTATTTATGAAAGAAGAAAGTAGGAGCTATTGTATCAGATACGACTTAGTGCTAAATGTCTTTCTGACAACTTCACAATTAGTAAAATAGTGCCAGAATATAAACTATAAAATGTACTTTGTCCTACCTTAGATATAAGTTGAAAACAGAAACTTAGACTGTATTGTCTGTTTCTCAGGGACATGCAGGCTGCATGAATGACTGACAACAAGCGGTAGGGAGATTGGAAGTAGAGACGCAAACCACAGTGAATACAATTTCCTCCCACAATTTTGTCAATCAGTGAAATTAAATGAGTGTTACAATAGGACACCCACCACAGTGCCGAGTATTATAGTAAAAGAAAAATGTGAGTGCGTTGCAGTGATAAAAGTCGTGTGTATTTTCTTTTTCAGGAAGAGACTGATTTAAAAAAAAAAATAGCTATTTTGTAACCATTGAAAAATTTATATTTCCATGTAAATGTATGTCAATAATTTGTGAATGTCTTCTGTACTAGGTTTTCTATGTGTATATGAGTATGGTTATTTTGTGTATGAAGTAATAAGGAATTTCCTAAGAAGAAGCAACTTAAGTTGAAAGAGGTATACTAAAGTAATCCATCGCTTGTTTGTTCTTTTAGAAATTTAATTTTGTTCAAAAATAGATTTTCACCAAAATTAAAAAGGGGGTGATGAAGCAAAGCAAGCGCTGTATCATGTATAAGATACAGAGGCGAGCGAGTACACGGGACTTACCCTAGTTCACTGCTAGTAGCGTCACGTCATCGTAACGCGCCTGCATATAGTATTGCACCACATTTAACATAAAAGTAAAAATTAAGATTTGTGTGTAAAACTTTGTTAAAGTATAGTTCTATGTAATAATGTTTCAGGTAACAAATCTTAATGTTATAAAATTAGTAGTTTACGTAAAATTCACGTTTTGAAAGAAAAATAGGAGGCGCTAAATAATGACGCTAGGAAGCCAAAATTTGGTGAGAAGGTGCAGTAAGAAGTAATTAATGAGTGGTGCTGGTTTCCAAAACCATAAAACTAAAATTGACTCCAGAATCCGCGTTTTTCGGAAAAATCAGAGGCGCGAAATAATAGAGCTACAATATTGAAAATTGGTAGGATGCTTCAGTTCACCCTAATAATAATAATGGAAATACCACAACCAGTTACCTCTTCTAGTTTTTTTAGTAATTTAGTAAAAACTACTTTTGTGAGTAAAATGTACATAAGCATTATGGATTAAGTACTTTAAATTTTAATGATAAAACAAATTCTTTAAGACCAATGATCAGATAGGACAATTAACAAAGCTACACCAAGTTTTAGTCTTGTAGCATAATTAACAGCTGATACAAGTCTTGATAAAGCTATGGTTCAGAGGTAACAATCTACCGTTAGTTCCATTGTAAGAATTCTAGAGAGTAAAGTTTTAATTTTAGCGGGCTGAGATTTTCTATGTGCTTCTGTACTGCTCAGATGTATGTATACAAAAATTGAGAAGTTTGTAAAGCTATTATTAAATGTGATATTTAAGATTATGTGCCTGAGATAGCGATCATTTGGAGGCTGCAGGCATCTGCATAGGAACGGAAAGAACAGATGCTCTCTTGGCGGTACGCGCCGGAGCTATATAAAAAGAGCGGCAGAGGCAGTAGGAAGCTCACTCCGCATTAGACCAACGCCTAGTCCACGCGAGCTTAACGTCCGATCGCGCCTCGCCTCGGGTGACGTCATAGCGGGCTGTGACATGCACGTACTTAGCAATGTAAACGGACATTGAAAGTCGCGAGGACTGTACACCGTCCTGGATCGTTTAGACTTCGGTAACAAACTGTTATTGTGCCGTCCGTGTGAAGTATAATTCCGCGTGGCAAGTGGTGACTAACTCCACTTTTAAGGCGAGCATTAATCTTTTTTTTTAACATTATTGCGAACTATTAATAGAGCACCGTTAGTTAGAGTAATGAACTATTCGGGAGGAACTTGCTGTAGAAGTCGCCTCTGAACTATTAAACGATTGGCTGAATTAACAATATTTAATGTCTTTAGCATTTTCAGAAGTTTCGAGTAATTTGTGTGAGCCTTTAAGATAATAAAATCTTGTTTGGAACTTTAAATTTTATTGAAGCAGCCCTAATCCCGTGAAGAACTATGGATATTTTTCGTTTAGCTGGGCTGTACAGGAATGTGGCCGTGCAGACTGGGAACTAAGGTCAGTAAGTTTCCCTTCGCTTTCTGACTGGCCACCAAATTAGTTGCCAGGCTCGCGTGATTTAAGGTGGCAATGTTCAACTTTCATTCAACATTAAACAAAGACTTCTTCGCCGTCCCACATATGTTGCATCGGCAATAGTCTGTTACGTGAAATGAACATTCAAACAACCTATTCGACAACTTCTTCGCCGCCCCACATGTGGTCTATCAGAGTGTTGATGAAAAACAGAAATTGAATCGGAATTGAATACAACAGTCACCATGCGCACTTTCCTCCATGGGAGTAATGTCTCAAACAGTCTACGTTTTGATCGTTCCCTGGAAGACCAGTAGTAGTTTCCGATCCACATCTGAAGGCACTCTGTAATATGTGGACTATCAGAGTGTTGATGAAACACAGAAATTGCATCGGGATTGAATACAATAGTCACCATGCGCACTTCCCTCCATGGGAGTAATGTCTCAAAGAGTTTACGCTTTGATCGTTCCCTGGAAGACCAGTAGTAGTTTCCGATGCACATCTGGAGGTTATTCTGTAATCTGTGGACTATCAGAGTGTTGATGAAACACAGAAATTGCATCGGGATGGAATACAACAGTCACCATGCGCACTTTCCTCCATGGGAGTAATGTCTCTAACAGTCTACGCTTTGATCGTTCCCTGGAAGACCAGTAGTACTTCCCGATGCACATCTGGAGGCTTTCCGTAAACAGTGGACTATCAGAGTGGTGATGAAGCACAGAAATAACATCGGGATTGAATACAACAGTCACCATGCGCACTTTCCTCCATGGGAGTAATGTCTCAAACAATCTACACTTTGATCGTTCCCTGGAAGACCAGTAGTAGTTTCCGATGCACATCTGGAGGCATTCTGTAATCTGTTGACTATCAGTGTGTTGATGAGACACAGAAATTGCATCGGGATTGAATACAACAGTCACCATGCGCACTTCCCTCCATGGGATTAATGTCTCAAACAGTCTACGCTTTGATCGTTCCTTGGAAGACCAGTAGTAGTTTCCGATGCACATCTGGTGGCATTCTGTAATCTGTGGACTATCAGAGTGTTGATGAAACACAGAAATTGCATCGGGATTGAATACAACAGTCACCAGGCGCATTTTCCTATATGAGAGTAATGTCTCTAACAGTCTACGCTTTGATCGTTCCCTGGAAGACCAGTAGTAGTTTCCGATGCACATCTGGAGGATTTCCATAATTTGTGGACTATCAGATTGTTGATGAAACACAGAAATAACATCGGGATTGAATACAACTGTCACCATGCGCACATTCGTTGATGGGAGTAATGTCTCAAACAGTGTACGCTTTGATCGTTCCCTGGAACACCAGTATTGGTTACCGATGCACATGTGGAGGCATTCTGTAATCTGTGGACTAGCAGAGTGTTGATGAAACACAGAAATTGCATCGGGATTGAATACAACAGTCACCATGCTCACTTTCCTTCATGGGAGTAATGTCTCAAAAACTCTACGCTTTGAACGTTCCCTGGAAGACCAGTAGTAGTTTTCGGTGCACATCTGGAGGCATTCTGTAATCTGTGGACTATCAGAGTGTTGATGAAACACAGAAATTGCATCGGGATTGAATACAACAGTCACCATGCGCACTTCCTTCCATGGGAGTAATGTCTCAAACAGTCTACGCTTTGATCGTTCCCTGGAAGACCAGTAGTACTTTCGAAGGCACATCTGGATGCTTTCTGTAATCTGTGGACTATCAGAGAGTTGATGAAACACAGAAATTGCATCGGGATTGAATACAACAGTCTCCATGCGCAGTTTCCTCGATGAGAGTAATGTCTCAGACAGTCTACGCTTTGATCGTTAGCTGGAAGACCAGTAGTAGTTTCCGATGCACATCTGGTGGCATTCTGTAATCTGTAGACTATCAGAGTGTTGATGAAACAAAGATATTGCATCGGGATTGAATACAACAGTCACCATGCGCACTTTCCTCCATGGGAGTAATGTCTCTAACAGCCTACGCTTTGATCGTTCGCTGGAAGACAAGTAGTAGTTTCCGATGCACATCTGGATGCTTTCTGTAATCCGTTAACTAACAGAGTGTTGATGAAACACAGAAAATGCATCGGGATTGAATGCAACAGTCACCATGAACACTTTCCTCCATGGGAGTAATGTCTCAAAGAGTTTACGCTTTGATCGTTCCCTGGAAGACCAGTAGTAGTTTCCGATGCACATCTGGATGCATTCTGTAATCCGTGGACTATCAGAGTGTTGATGAAACACAGAAATTGCATCGGGATTGAATACAACAGTCACCATGCGCAATTCCTCCAAGGCAGTAATGTCTTTAAAGTCTACGCTTTGATCGTTCCCTGGAAGACCAGTAGTAGTTTCCGATGCACATCTGGTGGCATTCTGTAATCTGTGGACTATCAGAGTGTTGATGAAACACAGAAATTGCATCGGGATTGAATACAACAGTCACCAGGCGCATTTTCCTATATGAGAGTAATGTCTCCAACAGTCTACGCTTTGATCGTTCCCTGGAAGACCAGTAGTAGTTTCCGATGCACATCTGGAGGATTTCCATAATTTGTGGACTATCAGATTGTTGATGAAACACAGAAATAGCATCGGGATTGAATACAACTGTCACCATGCGCACATTCGTTGATGGGAGTAATGTCTCAAACAGTGTACGCTTTGATCGTTCCCTGGTACACCAGTAGTGGTTACCGATGAACATGTGGAGGCACTCTGTAATCTGTGGACTAGCAGAGTGTTGATGAAACACAGAAAATGCATCGGGATTGAATGCAACAGTCACCATGAACACTTTCCTCCATGGGAGTAATGTCTCAAAGAGTTTACGCTTTGATCGTTCCCTGGAAGACCAGTAGTAGTTTCCGATGCACATCTGGATGCTTTCTGTAATCCGTGGACTATCAGAGTGTTGATGAAACACAGAAATTGCATCGGGATTGAATACAACAGTCACCATGCGCACTTTCCTCCATGGGAGTAATGTCTCTGACAGTCTATTCTTTGATCGTTCAATGGAAGACCAGTAGTACTTCCCGATGCACATCTGGATTCTTTCGGTAATATGTGGACTATCAGAGTGGTGATGAAGCACAGAAATTGCATCGGGATTGAATACAACAGTCACCATGCGCACTTTCCTCCATGGGAGTAATGTCTCTAACAGTCTACGCTTTGATCGTTCCCTGGAAGACCAGTAGTAGTTTCCGATGCACATCTGGTGGCATTCTGTAATCTGTGGACTATCAGAGTGTTGATGAAACACAGAAATGGCATCGGGATTGAATACAACAGTCACCATGCGCACTTTCCTCCATGGGAGTAATGTCTCTAACAGTCTACGATTTGATCGTTCCCTGGAAGACCAGTAGTAGTTTCCGATGCACATCTCGAGGCATTCTGTAATCTGTGGACTATCAGAGTGTTGATGAAACACAGAAATTGCCTCGGGATTAAATACAACAGTCACCATGCGCACTTTCCTCCATGGGAGTAATGTCTCTAACAGTCTACGTTTTGATCGTTCCCTGGAAGACCAGTAGTACTTTCCGCTGCACACCTGGAGGCTTTCCGTAAACTGTGGACTATCAGAGTGTTGATGAAGCACAGAAATTGCATCGGAATTGAATACAACAGTCACCATGCGCACTTTCCTCCATGGGAGAAATGTCTCAAACAGTATACTATTTGATCGTTCCCTGGAACACCGGTAGTAGTTTCCGATGCACATCTGGATGCTTTCTGTAATCTGTGGACTATCAGAGTGTTGATGAAACACAGATATTGCATCGGGATTGAATACAACAGTCTCTATGCGCAGTTTCCTCCATGAGAGTAATGTCTCAAACAGTGTACGCTTTGATCGCTCCCTGGAAGACCAGTAGTAGTTCCGATGCACATCTGGCGGCATTCTGTAATCTGTAGACTATCAGAGTGTTGATGAAACAAAGATATTGCATCGGGATTGAATACAACAGTCACCATGCGCACTTTCCTCCATGGGAGTAATGTCTCAAACTGCCTACGCTTTGATCGTTCCCTGGAAGACAAGTAGTAGTTTCCGATGCACATCTGGTTGCTTTCTGTAATCTGTGGACTATCAGAGTGTTGATGAAACACAGAAATTGCATCGGGATTGAATACAACCGCCTCCATGAGCAGTTTCCTCCATGGGAGTAATGTGTGAAACAGTCTACGCTTTGATCGTTTCCTGGCAGACCAGTAGTAGTTTCCGATGCACATCTGGAGGCATTCTGTATTCTGTGGACTATCAGAGTGTTGGTGAGACACAGAAATTGCATCGGGATTGAATACAACAGTCACCATGCGCACTTTCCTCCATAAAAGTAATGTCTCAAACAGTACACGTTTTGATCTTTCCCTGGAAGACCAGTAATAGTTTCCGATGCACATCTGGATGCTTTCTGTAATCCGTGGACTATCAGATTGTTGATGAAACACAGAATTTGCATCGCGATTAAATACAACAGTCACCATGCGCACTTTCCTCCATAAAAGTAATGTCTCAAACAGTACACGTTTTGATCTTTCCCTGGAAGACCAGTAGTAGTTTCCGATGGACATCTGGGGGCATTCTGAAAACTGTAGACTATCACAGTGTTGATGAAACACAGAAATTGCATCGGGATTGAATACATCAGTCACCATGCGCACTTTCCTCCAAGGGAGTAATGTCTCTAACAGTCTACGCTTTGATCGTTCCCTGGAAGACCAGTAGTAGTTTCCGATGCACATCTGTGTGCATTCTGTAATCTGTGGACTATCAGAGTGTTGATGAAACACGGAAATAGCATTGGGATTGAATACAACAGTCACAATGCGCACTTTCCTGCATGGGAGTAATGTCTCAAAGAGTTTACGCTTTGATCGTTCCCTGGAAGACCAGTAGTAGTTTCTGATGCACAACTTGAGGCATTCTGTAATCTGTGGACTATCAGAGTGTTGATGAAACACAGAAATTGCATCGGGATTGAATACATCAGTCACCATGCGCACTTTCCTCCATGGGAGTAATGTCTTAGACAGTCTACGCTTTGATCGTTCCCTGGAAGACCAGTAGTACTTCCCGATGCACATCTGGAGGCTTTCCGTAAACTGTGGACTATCAGAGTGGTGATGAAGCACAGAAATTGCATCGGGATTGAATAAAACAGTTACCATGCGCACTTTCCTCCATGGGAGTAATGTCTCTAACAGTCTACGCTTTGATCGTTCCCTGGGAGACCAGTAGTAGTTTCCGATGCACATCTGGTGGCATTCTGTAATCTGTAGACTATCACAGTGTTGATGAAACACAGAAATTGCATCGGGATTGAATACATCAGTCACCATGCGCACTTTCCTCCATGGGAGTAATGTCTTAGACAGTCTGCGCTTTGATCGTTCCCTGGAAGACCAGTAGTACTTCCCGATGCACATCTGGAGGCTTTCCGTAAACTGTGGACTATCAGAGTGGTGATGAAGCACAGAAATTGCATCGGGATTGAATACAACAGTCACCATGCACACTTTCCTCCATGGGAGTAATGTCTTAAGCAGTCTACTCTTTGATCGTTCCCTGGAAGACCAGTAGTAGTTTCCGACGCACATCTTGAGGCATTCTGTAATCTGTTGTCTATCAGAGTGTTGATGAAACACAGAAATTGCATCGGGATTGAATACAACAGTCACCATGCCCACTTCCCTCCATGGGAGTAATGTCTCAAAGAGTCTGCGCTTTGATCGTTCCCTGGAAGACCAGTAGTAGTCTCCGATGCACATCTGGTGGCATTCTGTAATCTGTGGACTATCAGAGTGTTGATGAAACACAGAAATTGCATTGGGATTGAATACAACAGTCACCATGCGCACTTTCTTAAATTTGAGTAATGTCTCAAACAATCTACGATTTGATCGTTCCCTGGAAGACCAGTAGTAGTTTCCGATGCACATCTGGAGGCATTCTGTAATCTGTGGAGTATCGGAGTGTTGATGAAACTAAGAAATTGCATCGGGATTGAATGCAACAGTCACCATGCGCAATTTCTCCCATGGGAGTAATGTCTGAAACAGTCTACGCTTGGATCGCTCCCACTAAGACCAGTAGTAGTTTCCGATGCACATCTCGTGGCCTTCTGTAATCTGTGGACAATCAGAGTGTTGATGAAACACAGAAAATGCATCGGGATTGAATACAAGAGTCACCATGCGCACTTTCCTCCACGGGAGTAATGTCTCAAACAGTCTACGCTTCGATCGTTCCCGGGAAGACCAGTACTAGTTTCCGATGAACTTCTGGAGGCATTCTGTAATCTGTGGAGTTTCAGAGTGTTGATGAAACACAGAAATTGCATCGGGATTGAATACAACAGTCACCATGCGAACTTTCCTCCATGGGAGTAATTCTCAAACAGTCTCCGCTTTGATCTTTCCCTGGAAGATCAGTAGTAGTTTCCTATGCTCATCTGGTGGCATTCTGTAATCTGTGGACTATCAGAGTGTTGATAAAACACAGAAATTGCATCCTGATTGAATACAACAGTCACCATGCGCACTTACCTCCACGGGAGTAATGTCTCAAACAGTCTACGCTTTGATCGGTCAACGGAAGACCAGTAGCAGGTTCCGATGCACATCTGGTGGCATTCTGTAATCTGTGGACTATCAGAGTGTTGATGAATCACAGACAATGCATCGGGATTGAATACAAGAGTCACCATACGCACTTTCCTCCAAGGGAGTAATGTCTCAAACAGTCTACACTTTGATCGTTCCCTGGAAGCACAGTACTAGTTTCCAATGAACATCTGGAAGCATTCTGTCATCTGTGGACTATCTGAGTGTTGACGAAAAACAGAAATTGCATCCTGATTGAATACAACATCCACCATGCGCACTTTCCTCCATGGGAGTAATGTCTCAAAGAGTCTACGCTTCGATCGTTCCCTGGAAGACCAGGAGTAGTTTCCGATGCACATCTGGTGGCATTCTGTAATCTGTGGACTATCAGAGTGTTGATAAAACACAGAAATTGCATCCTCATTGAATACAACAGTCACCATGCGCACTTACCTCCATGGGAGTAATGTTTCAAACAGTCTACGCTTTGATCGGTCAACGGAAGACCAGTAGCAGGTTCCGATGCACATCTGGTGGCATTCTGTAATCTGTGGACTATCAGAGTGTTGATGAAACACAGACAATGCATCGGGATTGAGTACAAGAGTCACCATGCGCACTTTCCTCCAAGGGAGTAATGTCTAAAACAGTCTACACTTTGATCGTTCCCTGGAAGAACAGTACTAGTTTCCAATGAACATCTCGAGGCATTCTGTAATCTGTGGACTATCTGAGTGTTGACGAAAAACAGAAATTGCATCGGGATTGAATACAACATCCACCATGCGCACTTTCCTCCATGGGAGTAATGTCTCAAACAGTCTACCCTTTGATCGTTCCTGGAAGACCAGTAGTAGTTTCCGATGCACGTCTGGTTGGATTCTGTAATCTGTGGACTATCAGAGTGTTGATGAAACACAGAAATTGCATCCTGATTGAATACAACAGTCACCATGCGCACTTACCTCCACGGGAGTAACGTCTCAAACAGTCTACGCTTTGATCGGTCAACGGAAGACCAGTAGCAGGATCCGACGCACATCTGGTGGCATTCTGTAATCTGTGGACTATCAGAGTGTTGATGAAACACAGAAAATGCATCGGGATTGAATACAAGAGTCACCATGCGCACTTTCCTCCACGGGAGTAATGTCTCAAACAGTCTACGCTTTGATCGTTCCCTGGAAGACCAGTACTAGTTTCCGATGAACATCTGGAGGCATCCTGTAATCTGTGGACTATCAGAGTGTTGATGAAACACAGAAATTGCATCGGGATTGAATACAACAGTCACCATGCGCAATTCCTCCAAGGCAGTAATGTCTCTAAAAGTCTACGCTTTGATCGTTCCCTGGAAGACCAGTAGTAGTTTCCGATGCACATCTGGTGGCATTCTGTAATCTGTGGACTATCAGAGTGTTGATGAAACACAGAAATTGCATCGGGATTGAATACAACAGTCACCAGGCGCATTTTCCTATATGAGAGTAATGTCTCCAACAGTCTACGCTTTGATCGTTCCCTGGAAGACCAGTAGTAGTTTCCGATGCACATCTGGAGGATTTCCATAATTTGTGGACTATCAGATTGTTGATGAAACACAGAAATAGCATCGGGATTGAATACAACTGTCACCATGCGCACATTCGTTGATGGGAGTAATGTCTCAAACAGTGTACGCTTTGATCGTTCCCTGGTACACCAGTAGTGGTTACCGATGAACATGTGGAGCCATTCTGTAATCTGTGGACTAGCAGAGTGTTGATGAAACACAGAAATTGCATCGGGATTGAATACAACAGTCACCATGCTCACTTTCCTTCATGGGAGTAATGTCTCAAACCCTCTACGCTTTGAACGTTCCCTGGAAGACCAGTAGTAGTTTCCGGTGCACATCTGGAGGCATTCTGTAATCTGTTGACTATCAGAGTGTTGATGAAACACAGAAAATGCATCGGGATTGAATGCAACAGTCACCATGAACACTTTCCTCCATGGGAGTAATGTCTCAAAGAGTTTACGCTTTGATCGTTCCCTGGAAGACCAGTAGTAGTTTCCGATGCACATCTGGATGCTTTCTGTAATCCGTGGACTATCAGAGTGTTGATGAAACACAGAAATTGCATCGGGATTGAATACAACAGTCACCATGCGCACTTTCCTCCATGGGAGTAATGTCTCTGACAGTCTATTCTTTGATCGTTCAATGGAAGACCAGTAGTACTTCCCGATGCACATCTGGATTCTTTCGGTAATATGTGGACTATCAGAGTGGTGATGAAGCACAGAAATTGCATCGGGATTGAATACAACAGTCACCATGCGCACTTTCCTCCATGGGAGTAATGTCTCTAACAGTCTACGCTTTGATCGTTCCCTGGAAGACCAGTAGTAGTTTCCGACGCACATCTGGTGGCATTCTGTAATCTGTGGACTATCAGAGTGTTGATGAAACACAGAAATGGCATCGGGATTGAATACAACAGTCACCATGCGCACTTTCCTCCATGGGAGTAATGTCTCTAACAGTCTACGATTTGATCGTTCCCTGGAAGACCAGTAGTAGTTTCCGATGCACATCTCGAGGCATTCTGTAATCTGTGGACTATCAGAGTGTTGATGAAACACAGAAATTGCCTCGGGATTAAATACAACAGTCACCATGCGCACTTTCCTTCATGGGAATAATGTCTCATACAGTCTACGCTTTGATCGTTCCCAGGAAGACCAGTAGTAGTTTCCGATGCACATCTGAAGGCATTCTGTAATCTGTGGACTATCAGAGTGTTGATGAAACACAGAAATTGCATCGGGATTGAATACAACAGTCACCATGCGCACTTTCCTCCATGGGAGTAATGTCTCTAACAGTCTACGCTTTGATCGTTCCCTGGAAGACCAGTAGTAGTTTCCGACGCACATCTGGTGGCATTCTGTAATCTGTGGACTATCAGAGTGTTGATGAAACACAGAAATGGCATCGGGATTGAATACAACAGTCACCATGCGCACTTTCCTCCATGGGAGTAATGTCTCTAACAGTCTACGATTTGATCGTTCCCTGGAAGACCGGTAGTAGTTTCCGATGCACATCTGGATGCTTTCTGTAATCTGTGGACTATCAGAGTGTTGATGAAACACAGAAATTGCATCGGGATTGAATACAACCGTCACCATGCGCACTTTCCTCGATAAAAGTAATGTCTCAAACAGTACACGTTTTGATCTTTCCCTGGAAGACCAGTAATAGTTTCCGATGCACATCTGGATGCTTTCTGTAATCCGTGGACTATCAGATTGTTGATGAAACACAGAAATTGCATCGCTATTAAATACAACAGTCACCATGCTCACTTTCCTCCATAAAAGTAATGTCTCAAACAGTACACGTTTTGATCTTTCCCTGGAAGACCAGTAGTAGTTTCCGATGGACATCTGGGGGCATTCTGAAAACTGTAGACTATCACAGTGTTGATGAAACACAGAAATTGCATCGGGATTGAATACATCAGTCACCATGCGCACTTTCCTCCAAGGGAGTAATGTCTCTAACAGTCTACGCTTTGATCGTTCCCTGGAAGACCAGTAGTAGTTTCCGATGCACATCTGTGTGCATTCTGTAATCTGTGGACTATCAGAGTGTTGATGAAACACGGAAATAGCATTGGGATTGAATACAACAGTCACAATGCGCACTTTCCTGCATGGGAGTAATGTCTCAAAGAGTTTACGCTTTGATCGTTCCCTGGAAGACCAGTAGTAGTTTCCGATGCACAACTTGAGGCATTCTGTAATCTGTGGACTATCAGAGTGGTGATGAAGCACAGAAATTGCATCGGGATTGAATACAACAGTCACCATGCGCACTTTCCTCCATGGGAGTAATGTCTTAAGCAGTCTACTCTTTGATCGTTCCCTGGAAGACCAGTAGTAGTTTCCGACGCACATCTTGAGGCATTCTGTAATCTGTTATCTATCAGAGTGTTGATGAAACACAGAAATTGCATCGGGATTGAATACAACAGTCACCATGCCCACTTCCCTCCATGGGAGTAATGTCTCAAAGAGTCTGCGCTTTGATCGTTCCCTGGAAGACCAGTAGTAGTCTCCGATGCACATCTGGTGGCATTCTGTAATCTGTGGACTATCAGAGTGTTGATGAAACACAGAAATTGCATTGGGATTGAATACAACAGTCACCATGCGCACTTTCTTAAATTTGAGTAATGTCTCAAACACTCTACGATTTGATCGTTCCCTGGAAGACCAGTAGTAGTTTCCGATGCACATCTGGAGGCATTCTGTAATCTGTGGAGTATCAGAGTGTTGATGAAACTAAGAAATTGCATCGGGATTGAATGCAACAGTCACCATGCGCAATTTCTCCCATGGGAGTAATGTGTGAAACAGTCTACGCTTGGATCGCTCCCACTAAGACCAGTAGTAGTTTCCGATGCACATCTCGTGGCCTTCTGTAATCTGTGGACAATCAGAGTGTTGATGAAACACAGAAAATGCATCGGGATTGAATGCAAGAGTCACCATGCGCACTTTCCTCCACGGGAGTAATGTCTCAAACAGTCTACGCTTCGATCGTTCCCGGGAAGACCAGTACTAGTTTCCGATGAACTTCTGGAGGCATTCTGTAATCTGTGGAGTTTCAGAGTGTTGATGAAACACAGAAATTGCATCGGGATTGAATACAACAGTCACCATGCGAACTTTCCTCCATGGGAGTAATTCTCAAACAGTCTCCGCTTTGATCTTTCCCTGGAAGATCAGTAGTAGTTTCCTATGCTCATCTGGTGGCATTCTGTAATCTGTGGACTATCAGAGTGTTGATAAAACACAGAAATTGCATCCTGATTGAATACAACAGTCACCATGCGCACTTACCTCCACGGGAGTAATGTCTCAAACAGTCTACGCTTTGATCGGTCAACGGAAGACCAGTAGCAGGTTCCGATGCACATCTGGTGGCATTCTGTAATCTGTGGACTATCAGAGTGTTGATGAAACACAGACAATGCATCGGGATTGAATACAAGAGTCACCATACGCACTTTCCTCCAAGGGAGTAATGTCTCAAACAGTCTACACTTTGATCGTTCCCTGGAAGCACAGTACTAGTTTCCAATGAACATCTGGAAGCATTCTGTCATCTGTGGACTATCTGAGTGTTGACGAAAAACAGAAATTCCATCCTGATTGAATACAACATCCACCATGCGCACTTTCCTCCATGGGAGTAATGTCTCAAAGAGTCTACGCTTCGATCGTTCCCTGGAAGACCAGGAGTAGTTTCCGATGCACATCTGGTGGCATTCTGTAATCTGTGGACTATCAGAGTGTTGATAAAACACAGAAATTGCATCCTCATTGAATACAACAGTCACCATGCGCACTTACCTCAATGGGAGTAATGTTTCAAACAGTCTACGCTTTGATCGGTCAACGGAAGACCAGTAGCAGGTTCCGATGCACATCTGGTGGCATTCTGTAATCTGTGGACTATCAGAGTGTTGATGAAACACAGACAATGCATCGGGATTGAATACAAGAGTCACCATGCGCACTTTCCTCCAAGGGAGTAATGTCTAAAACAGTCTACACTTTGATCGTTCCCTGGGAGAACAGTACTAGTTTCCAATGAACATCTCGAGGCATTCTGTAATCTGTGGACTATCTGAGTGTTGACGAAAAACAGAAATTGCATCGGGATTGAATACAACATCCACCATGCGCACTTTCCTCCATGGGAGTAATGTCTCAAACAGTCTACCCTTTGATCGTTCCCTGGAAGACCAGGAGTAGTTCCCGATGCACATTTGGTGTCATTCTGCAATCTGTGGAGTATCAGAGTGTTGATTAAACACAGAAATTGCATCGGGATTGAATACAAAAGTCACCATGCACACTTTCCTCCACGGGAGTAATGTCTCAAACAGTCCTCGCTTTGATCGTTCCTGGAAGACCAGTAGTAGTTTCCGATGCACGTCTGGTTGGATTCTGTAATCTGTGGACTATCAGAGTGTTGATGAAACACAGAAATTGCCTCGGGATTGAATACAACAGTCGCCATGAGCACTTTCCTTCATGGAAATAATGTCTCAAACAGTCTACGCTTTGATCGTTCCCTGGAAGATCAGTACTAGTTTCCGATGAACATCTGGAGGCATTCTGTAATCTGTGGAGTATCAGAGTGTTGATGAAACACAGAAATTGCATCGGGATTGAATACAACAGTCACCATGCGAACTTTCCTCCATGGGAGTAATTCTCAAACAGTCTCCGCTTTGATCTTTCCCTGGAAGATCAGTAGTAGTTTCCGATGCTCATCTGGTGGCATTCTGTAGTCTGTGGACTATCAGAGTGTTGATAAAACACAGAAATTGCATCCTGATTGAATACAACAGTCACCATGCGCACTTACCTCCACGGGAGTAACGTCTCAAACAGTCTACGCTTTGATCGGTCAACGGAAGACCAGTAGCAGGATCCGACGCACATCTGGTGGCATTCTGTAATCTGTGGACTATCAGAGTGTTGATGAAACACAGAAAATGCATCGGGATTGAATACAAGAGTCACCATGCGCACTTTCCTCCACGGGAGTAATGTCTCAAACAGTCTACGCTTTGATCGTTCCCTGGAAGACCAGTACTAGTTTCCGATGAACATCTGGAGGCATCCTGTAATCTTTGGACTATCTGAGTGTTGATGAAACACAGAAATTGCATCGGGATTATATACAACATCCACCATGCGCTCTTTCCTCCATGGGAGTAATGTCTCAAACAGTCTACGCTTTGATCGTTCCCTGGAAGACCAGTAGTAGTTTCCGATGCAAATCTGGTGGCATTCTGTTATCTGTAGACTATCAGAGTGTTGATGAAACACAGATATTGCATCGGGATTGAATACAACAGTCACCATGCGCACTTTCCTCCATGGGAGTAATGTCTCTAACAGTCTACGCTTTGATCGTTCCCTGGAAGACCAGTAGTACTTTCCGATGCACATTTGGTGGCATTCTGTAATCTGTGGACTATCAGAGTGTTGGTGAAACACTTAAATTGCATCAGGATTGAATACAACGTTTACCATGCGCACTTTCCACCATGGGAATAATGTCTCAAAGAGTCTGTGCTTTGATCGTTCCCTGGAAGACCAGTAGTAGTTCCCGATGCACATCTGGTGTCATTCTGTAATCTGTCGAGTATCAGAGTGTTGGTTAAACACAGAAATTGCCTCGGGATTGAATACAACAGTCACCATGCTCACTTTCCTTCATGGGAGTAATGTCTCAAACACTCTACGCTTTGAACGTTCCCTGGAAGACCAGTAGTAGTTTCCGGTGCACATCTGGAGGCATTCTGTAATCTGTGGACAATCAGAGTGTTGATGAAACACAGATATTGCATCGGGATTGAATACAACAGTCACCATGCGCACTTTCCTCCATGGGAGTATTGTCTCTAACAGTCTACGCTTTGATCGTTCACTGGAAGACCAGTAGTAGTTTCCGATGCACACCTGGTGGCATTCTGTAATCTGTGGACTATCAGAGTGTTGATGAAACACAGAAATTGCATCGGGATTGAATACAACAGTCACCATGCGCACTTTCCTCCATCGGAGTAATGACTCAGACAGTCTACGTTTTGATCGTTCCCTTGAAGACCAGTAGTACTTCGCGATGCACATCTGGAGGCTATCCGTAAACTGTGGACTATCAGAGTGGTGATGAAGCACAGAAATTGCATCGGGATTGAATACAACAGTCACCATGCGCACTTTCCTCCATGGGAGTAATGTCTCAAACAGTCTACACTTTGATCGTTCCCTGGAAGAACAGTACTAGTTTCCATTGAACATCTGGAGGCATTCTGTAATCTGTGGACTATCTGAGTGTTGACGAAAAACTGAAATTGCATCGGGATTGAATACAACATCCACCTTGCGCACTTTCCTCCATGGGAGTAATGTCTCAAACAGTCTACGCTTTGATCGTTCCCTGGAAGACCAGGAGTAGTTTCCGATGCACATCTGGTGGCATTCTGTAATCTGTAGACTATCAGAGTGTTGATGAAACACAGATATTGCATCGGGATTGAATACAACAGTCACCATGCGCACTTTCCTCCATGGGAGTATTGTCTCTAACAGTCTACGCTTTGATCGTTCACTGGAAGACCAGTAGTAGTTTCCGATGCACACCTGGTGGCATTCTGTAATCTGTGGACTATCAGAGTGTTGATGAAACACAGATATTGCATCGGGATTGAATACAACAGTCACCATGCGCACTTTCCTCCATCGGAGTAATGACTCAGACAGTCTACGTTTTGATCGTTCCCTGGAAGACCAGTAGTACTTCCCGATGCACATCTGGAGGCTTTCCGTAAACTGTGGACTATCAGAGTGGTGATGAAGCACAGAAATTGCATCGGGATTGAATACAACAGTCACCATGCGCACTTTCCTCCATGGGAGTAATGTCTTAAGCAGTCTACTCTTTGATCGTACCCTGGAAGACCAGTAGTAGTTTCCGATGCACATCTAGAGGCATTCTGTAATTTTTTAATCTATCAGAGTGTTGATGAAACACAGAAATTGCATCGGGATTGAATGCAACAGTCACCATGCGCACTTTCTTCCATGGGAGTAATGTCTGAAACAGTCTACGTTTGGATCGCTCCCACTAAGACCAGTAGTAGTTTCCGATGCACATCTCGTGGCATTCTGTAATCTGTGGACCATCAGAGTGTTGATGAAACACAGAAAATGCATCGGGATTGAATACAAGAGTCACCATGCGCACTTTCCTCCACGGGAGTAATGTCTCAGGAAGTCTAGGCTTCGATCGTTCCCGGGAAGACCAGTACTAGTTTCCGATGAACTTCTGGAGGCATTCTGTAATCTGTGGAGTATCAGAGTGTTGATGAAACACAGAAATTGCATCGGGATTGAATACAACAGTCACCATGCGAACTTTCCTCCATGGGAGTAATTCTCAAACAGTCTCCGCTTTGCTCTTTCCCTGGAAGATCAGTAGTAGTTTCCTATGCTCATCTGGTGGCATTCTGTAAACTGTGGACTATCAGAGTGTTGATAAAACACAGAAATTGCATCCTGATTGAATACAACAGTCACCATGCGCACTTACCTCCACGGGAGTAATGTCTCAAACAGTCTACGCTTTGATCGGTCAACGGAAGACCAGTAGCAGGTTCCGATGCACATCTGGTGGCATTCTGTAATCTGTGGACTATCCTCCATGGGAATAATGTCTCAAAGAGTCTATGCTTTGATCGTTCCCTGGAAGACCAGTAGGAGTTCCCGATGCACATCTGGTGTCATTCTGTAATCTGTGGAGTATCAGAGTGTTGATTAAACACAGAAATTGCATCGGGATTGAATACACCAGTCACCATGCGCACTTTCCTCCACGGGAGTAATGTCTCAAACAGTCTACGCTTTGATCGTTCCTGGAAGACCAGTAGTAGTTTCCGATGCACGTCTGGTTGGATTCTGTAATCTGTGGACTATCAGAGTGTTGATGAAACACAGAAATTGCCTCGGGATTGAATACAACAGTCGCCATGAGCACTTTCCTTCATGGAAATAATTTCTCAAACAGTCTACGCTTTGATCGTTCCCTGGAAGACCAGTAGTAGTTTCCGATGCACATCTGGAGGCATTCTGTAATCTGTGGACTATCAGAGTGTTGATGAAACACAGAAATTGCCTCGGGATTGAATACAACAGTCGCCATGAGCACTTTCCTTCATGGAAATAATGTCTCAAACAGTCTACGCTTTGATCGTTCCCTGGAAGACCAGTAGTAGTTTCCGATGCACATCTGAAGGCATTCTGTAATCTGTGGACTATCCGAGTGTTGGTGAAACACAGAAATTGCATCGGGAATGAATACAACAGTCACCATGTGCACTTCCCTCCATGGGAGTAATGTCTCAAAGAGTCTATGATTTGATCGTTCCCTGGAAGACCAGTAGTAGTTTCCGATGCACATCTCGTGGCATTCTGTAATCTGTGGATTATCAGAGTGTTGATGAAACACAGAAAATGCATCGGGATTGAATACAACAGTCACCATGCGAACTTTCCTCCATGGGAGTAATTCTCAAACAGTCACCGCTTTGATCTTTCCCTGGAAGATCAGTAGTAGTTTCCGATGCTCATCTGGTGGCATTCTGTAATCTGTGGACTATCAGAGTGTTGATAAAACACAGAAATTGCATCCTGATTGAATATAACAGTCACCATGCGCACTTACCTCCACGGGAGTAACGTCTCAAACAGTCTACGCTTTGATCGGTCAACGGAAGACCAGTAGCAGGTTCCGATGCACATCTGGTGGCATTCTGTAATCTGTGGACTATCAGAGTGTTGATGAAACACAGAAAATGCATCGGGATAGAATACAAGAGTCACCATGCGCACTTTCCTCCACGGGAGTAATGTCTCAAACAGTCTACGCTTTGATCGTTCCCTGGAAGACCAGTACTAGTTTCCGATGAACATCTGGAGGCATCCTGTAATCTGTGGACTATCTGAGTGTTGATGAAACACAGAAATTGCATCGGGATTATATACAACATCCACCATGCGCACTTTCCTCCATGGGAGTAATGTCTCAAACAGTCTACGCTTTGATCGTTCCCTGGAAGACCAGTAGTAGTTTGCGATGCACATCTGGTGGCATTCTGTTATCTGTAGACTATCAGAGCGTTGATGAAACACAGATATTGCATCGGGATTGAATACAACAGTCACCATGCGCACTTTCCTCCATGGGAGTAATGTCTCTAACAGTCTACGCTTTGATCGTTCCCCGGAAGACCAGTAGTACTTTCCGACGCACATCTGGAGGCATTCTGTAATCTGTGGACTATCAGAGTGTTGGTGAAACACTTAAATTGCATCGGGATTGAATACAACATTTACCATGCGCACTTTCCACCATGGGAAGAATGTCTCAAAGAGTCTATGCTTTGATCGTTCCCTGGAAGACCAGTAGTGGTTCCCGATGCATATCTGGTGTCATTCTGTAATCTGTGGAGTATCAGAGTGTTGATTAAACACAGAAATTGCATCGGGATTGAATACAACAGTCACCATGCGCACTTTCCTCCACGGGAGTAATGTCTCAAACGGTCTACGCTTTGATCTTTCCTGGAAGACCAGTAGTAGTTTCCGATGCACGTCTGGTTGAATTCTGTAATCTGTGGACTATCAGAGTGTTGATGAAACACAGAAATTGCCTCGGGATTGAATACAACAGTCGCCATGAGCACTTTCCTTCATGGAAATAATTTCTCAAACGGTCTACGCTTTGATCGTTCCCTGGAAGACCAGTAGTAGTTTCCGATGCACATCTGAAGGCATTCTGTAATCTGTGGACTATCCGAGTGTTGGTGAAACACAGAAATTGCATCGGGAATGAATACAACAGTCACCATGTGCACTTCCCTCCATGGGAGTAATGTCTCAAAGAGTCTATGCTTTGATCGTTCCCTGGAAGACCAGTAGTAGTTACCGATGCACATCTGGACGCATTCTGTAACATGTGGACTAGCAGAGTGTTGATGAAACACAGAAATTGTATCGGGATTGAATACAACAGTCACCATGCGCACTGTCCTCTATAGGAGGAATGTCTCTAACAGTCTACGCTTTGATCATTCCCTGGAAGACCAGTAGCAGTTTCGGTTGCACATCTGGTGCCATTCGGTAATCTGTTGTCTATCAGAGTGTTGATGAAAAACAGATATTGCATCGGGATTATATACAACATCCACCATGCGCACTTTCCTCCATGGGAGTAATGTCTCAAACAGTCTACGCTTTGATCGTTCCCTGGAAGACCAGTAGTAGTTTGCGATGCACATCTGGTGGCATTCTGTTATCTGTAGACTATCAGAGCGTTGAGGAAACACAGATATTGCATCGGGATTGAGTACAACAGTCACCATGCGCACTTTCCTCCACGGGAGTAATGTCTCAAACAGTCTACGCTTTGATCGTTCCTGGAAGACCAGTAGTAGTTTCCGATGCACGTCTGGTTGGATTCTGTCATCTGTGGACTATCAGAGTGTTGATGAAACACAGAAATTGCATCGGGATTGAATGCAACAGTCACCATGCGCACTTCCCTCCATGGGAGTTATGTCTCAAAGGGTTTACGCTTTGATCGTTCCCTGGAAGACCAGTAGTAGTTTCCGATGCACATCTGGAGGCATTCTGTAATCTGTGGACTATCAGAGTGTTGATGAAACACAGAAATTGCATCGGGATTGAATACAACAGTTACCATGCGCACTTTCCTCCATGGGAGTAATGTCTCTAACAGTCTACGCTTTGATCGTTCCCTGGAAGACCAGTAGTACTTCCCGATGCACATCTGGAGGCTTTCCGTAAACTGTGGACTATCAGAGTGGTGATGAAGCACAGAAATTGCATCGGGATTGAATAAAACAGTCACCATGCGCACTTTCCTCCATGGGAGTAATGTCTCAAACAATCTACTCTTTGATCGTTCCCTGGAAGACCAGTAGTGGTTTCCGATGCACATCTGGTGGCATTCTGTAATCTGTGGACTATCAGAGTGTTGATGAAACACAGAAATTTCATCGGGATTGAGTACAACAGTCACCATGCGCACTTTCCTCCACGGGAGTAATGTCTCAAACAGTCTACGCTTTGATCGTTCCTGGAAGACCAGTAGTAGTTTCCGATGCACGTCTGGTTGGATTCTGTCATCTGTGGACTATCAGAGTGTTGATGAAACACAGAAATTGCCTCGGGATTGAATACAACAGTCGCCATGAGCACTTTCCTTCATGGAAATAATGTCTCAAACAGTCTACGCTTTGATCGTTCCCTGGAAGACCAGTAGTAGTTTCCGGAGCACATATGAAGGCATTCTGTAATCTGTGGACTATCCGAGTGTTGGTGAAACACAGAAATTGCATCGGGAATGAATAAAACAGTCTCCATGTGCACTTCCCTCCATGGGAGTAATGTCTCAAAGAGTCTATGCTTTGATCTTTCCCTGGAAGACCAGTAGTAGTTTCCGATGCACATCTCGTGGCATTCTGTAATCTGTGACTATCAGAGTGTTGATGAAACACAGAAAATGCAACAGGATTGAATACAAGAGTCACCATGCGCACTTTCCTCCACGGGAGTAATGTCTCAAACAGTCTACGCTTTGATCATTCCCTGGAAGACCAGTACTAGTTTCCGATGAACATCTGGAGGCATTCTGTAATCTGTGGAGTATCAGAGTGTTGATGAAACACAGAAATTGCATCGGGATTGAATACAACAGTCACCATGCGAAATTTCCTCCATGGGAGTAATTCTCAAACAGTCTCCGCTTTGATCTTTCCCTGGAAGATCAGTAGTAGTTTCTGATGCTCATCTGGTGGCATTCTGTAATCTGTGAACTATCAGAGTGTTGTTAAAACACAGAAATTGTATCCTGATTGAATACAACAGTCACCATGCGCACTTACCTCCACTGGAGTAATGTCTCAAACAGTCTACGCTTTGATCGGTCAACGGAAGACCAGTAGCAGGTTCCGATGCACATCTGGTGGCATTCTGTAATCTGTGGACTATCAGAGTGTTGATGAAACACAGAAAATGCATCGGGGTGAATACAAGAGTCACCATGCGCACTTTCCTCCACGGGAGTATTGTCTCAAACAGTCTACGCTTTGATCGTTCCCTGGAAGACCAGTACTAGTTTCCGATGAACATCTGGAGGCAATATGTAATCTGTGGACTATCTGAGTGTTGGTGAAACACTAAAATTGCATCGGGATTGAATACAACATTTACCATGCGCACTTTCCACCATGGGAATAATGTCTCAAAGAGTCTATGCTTTGATCGTTCCCTGGAAGACCAGTAGTAGTTCCCGATGCACATCTGGTGTCATTCTGTAATCTGTGGAGTATCAGAGTGTTGATTAAACACAGAAATTGCATCGGGATTGAATACAACAGTCACCATGCGCACTTTCCTCCACGGGAGTAATGTCTCAAACAGTCTACGCTTTGATCGTTCCTGGAAGACCAGTAGTAGTTTCCGATGCACGTCTGGTTGGATTCTGTAATCTGTGGACTATCAGAGTGTTGATGAAACACAGAAATTGCCTCGGGATTGAATACAACAGTCGCCATGAGCACTTTCCTTCATGGAAATAATGTCTCAAACAGTCTACGCTTTGATCGTTCCCTGGAAGACCAGTAGTAGTTTCCGATGCACATCTGAAGGCATTCTGTAATCTGTGGACTATCCGAGTGTTGGTGAAACACAGAAATTGCATCGGGAATGAATACAACAGTCACCATGTGCACTTACCTCCATGGGAGTAATGTCTCAAAGAGTCTATGCTTTGATCGTTAACTGGAAGACCAGTAGTAGTTTCCGATGCACATCTCGTGGCATTCTGTAATCTGTGGATTATCAGAGTGTTGATGAAACACAGAAAATGCATCGGGATTGAATACAACAGTCACCATGCGAACTTTCCTCCATGGGAGTAATTCTCAAACAGTCACCGCTTTGATCTTTCCCTGGAAGATCAGTAGTAGTTTCCGATGCTCATCTGGTGGCATTCTGTAATCTGTGGACTATCAGAGTGTTGATAAAACACAGAAATTGCATCCTGATTGAATATAACAGTCACCATGCGCACTTACCTCCACGGGAGTAACGTCTCAAACAGTCTACGCTTTGATCGGTCAACAGAAGACCAGTAGCAGGTTCCGATGCACATCTGGTGGCATTCTGTAATCTGTGGACTATCAGAGTGTTGATGAAACACAGAAAATGCATCGGGATAGAATACAAGAGTCACCATGCGCACTTTCCTCCACGGGAGTAATGTCTCAAACAGTCTACGCTTTGATCGTTCCCTGGAAGACCAGTACTAGTTTCTGATGAACATCTGGAGGCATCCTGTAATCTGTGGACTATCTGAGTGTTGATGAAACACAGAAATTGCATCGGGATTATATACAACATCCACCATGCGCACTTTCCTCCATGGGAGTAATGTCTCAAACAGTCTACGCTTTGATCGTTCCCTGGAAGACCAGTAGTAGTTTGCGATGCACATCTGGTGGCATTCTGTTATCTGTAGACTATCAGAGCGTTGATGAAACACAGATATTGCATCGGGATTGAGTACAACAGTCACCATGCGCACTTTCCTCCATGGGAGTAATGTCTCTAACAGTCTACGCTTTGATCGTTCCCCGGAAGACCAGTAGTACTTTCCGATGCACATCTGGAGGCATTCTGTAATCTGTGGACTATCAGAGTGTTGGTGAAACACTTAAATTGCATCGGGATTGAATACAACATTTACCATGCGCACTTTCCACCATGGGAAGAATGTCTCAAAGAGTCTATGCTTTGATCGTTCCCTGGAAGACCAGTAGTAGTTCCCGATGCACATCTGGTGACATTCTGTAATCTGTGGAGTATCAGAGTGTTGATTAAACACAGAAATTGCATCGGGATTGAATACAACAGTCGCCATGAGCACTTTCCTTCATGGAAATAATTTCTCAAACAGTCTACGCTTTGATCGTTCCCTGGAAGACCAGTAGTAGTTACCGATGCACATCTGGACGCATTCTGTAACATGTGGACTAGCAGAGTGTTGATGAAACACAGAAATTGTATCGGGATTGAATACAACAGTCACCATGCGCACTGTCCTCCATGGGAGTAATGTCTCAAACATTCTACGCTTTGATCGTTCCCTGGAAGACCAGTAGTAGTTTCCGATCCACATCTGAAGGCACTCTGTAATCTGTGGACTATCAGAGTGTTGATGAAACACAGAAATTGCATCGGGATTGAATACAACAGTTACCATGCGCACTTTCCTCCATGGGAGTAATGTCTCTAACAGTCTACGCTTTGATCGTTCCCTGGAAGACCAGTAGTACTTCCCGATGCACATCTGGAGGCTTTCCGTAAACTGTGGACTATCAGAGTGGTGATGAAGCACAGAAATTGCATCGGGATTGAATAAAACAGTCACCATGCGCACTTTCCTCCATGGGAGTAATGTCTCAAACAATCTACTCTTTGATCGTTCCCTGGAAGACCAGTAGTGGTTTCCGATGCACATCTGGTGGCATTCTGTAATCTGTGGACTATCAGAGTGTTGATGAAACACAGAAATTTCATCGGGATTGAGTACAACAGTCACCATGCGCACTTTCCTCCACGGGAGTAATGTCTCAAACAGTCTACGCTTTGATCGTTCCTGGAAGACCAGTAGTAGTTTCCGATGCACGTCTGGTTGGATTCTGTCATCTGTGGACTATCAGAGTGTTGATGAAACACAGAAATTGCCTCGGGATTGAATACAACAGTCGCCATGAGCACTTTCCTTCATGGAAATAATGTCTCAAACAGTCTACGCTTTGATCGTTCCCTGGAAGACCAGTAGTAGTTTCCGGAGCACATATGAAGGCATTCTGTAATCTGTGGACTATCCGAGTGTTGGTGAAACACAGAAATTGCATCGGGAATGAATAAAACAGTCTCCATGTGCACTTCCCTCCATGGGAGTAATGTCTCAAAGAGTCTATGCTTTGATCTTTCCCTGGAAGACCAGTAGTAGTTTCCGATGCACATCTCGTGGCATTCTGTAATCTGTGACTATCAGAGTGTTGATGAAACACAGAAAATGCAACAGGATTGAATACAAGAGTCACCATGCGCACTTTCCTCCACGGGAGTAATGTCTCAAACAGTCTACGCTTTGATCATTCCCTGGAAGACCAGTACTAGTTTCCGATGAACATCTGGAGGCATTCTGTAATCTGTGGAGTATCAGAGTGTTGATGAAACACAGAAATTGCATCGGGATTGAATACAACAGTCACCATGCGAAATTTCCTCCATGGGAGTAATTCTCAAACAGTCTCCGCTTTGATCTTTCCCTGGAAGATCAGTAGTAGTTTCTGATGCTCATCTGGTGGCATTCTGTAATCTGTGAACTATCAGAGTGTTGTTAAAACACAGAAATTGTATCCTGATTGAATACAACAGTCACCATGCGCACTTACCTCCACTGGAGTAATGTCTCAAACAGTCTACGCTTTGATCGGTCAACGGAAGACCAGTAGCAGGTTCCGATGCACATCTGGTGGCATTCTGTAATCTGTGGACTATCAGAGTGTTGATGAAACACAGAAAATGCATCGGGGTGAATACAAGAGTCACCATGCGCACTTTCCTCCACGGGAGTATTGTCTCAAACAGTCTACGCTTTGATCGTTCCCTGGAAGAACAGTACTAGTTTCCGATGAACATCTGGAGGCAATATGTAATCTGTGGACTATCTGAGTGTTGGTGAAACACTAAAATTGCATCGGGATTGAATACAACATTTACCATGAACACTTTCCACCATGGGAATAATGTCTCAAAGAGTCTATGCTTTGATCGTTCCCTGGAAGACCAGTAGTAGTTCCCGATGCACATCTGGTGTCATTCTGTAATCTGTGGAGTATCAGAGTGTTGATTAAACACAGAAATTGCATCGGGATTGAATACAACAGTCACCATGCGCACTTTCCTCCACGGGAGTAATGTCTCAAACAGTCTACGCTTTGATCGTTCCTGGAAGACCAGTAGTAGTTTCCGATGCACGTCTGGTTGGATTCTGTAATCTGTGGACTATCAGAGTGTTGATGAAACACAGAAATTGCCTCGGGATTGAATACAACAGTCGCCATGAGCACTTTCCTTCATGGAAATAATGTCTCAAACAGTCTACGCTTTGATCGTTCCCTGGAAGACCAGTAGTAGTTTCCGATGCACATCTGAAGGCATTCTGTAATCTGTGGACTATCCGAGTGTTGGTGAAACACAGAAATTGCATCGGGAATGAATACAACAGTCACCATGTGCACTTACCTCCATGGGAGTAATGTCTCAAAGAGTCTATGCTTTGATCGTTAACTGGAAGACCAGTAGTAGTTTCCGATGCACATCTCGTGGCATTCTGTAATCTGTGGATTATCAGAGTGTTGATGAAACACAGAAAATGCATCGGGATTGAATACAACAGTCACCATGCGAACTTTCCTCCATGGGAGTAATTCTCAAACAGTCACCGCTTTGATCTTTCCCTGGAAGATCAGTAGTAGTTTCCGATGCTCATCTGGTGGCATTCTGTAATCTCTGGACTATCAGAGTGTTGATAAAACACAGAAATTGCATCCTGATTGAATATAACAGTCACCATGCGCACTTACCTCCACGGGAGTAACGTCTCAAACAGTCTACGCTTTGATCGGTCAACAGAAGACCAGTAGCAGGTTCCGATGCACATCTGGTGGCATTCTGTAATCTGTGGACTATCAGAGTGTTGATGAAACACAGAAAATGCATCGGGATAGAATACAAGAGTCACCATGCGCACTTTCCTCCACGGGAGTAATGTCTCAAACAGTCTACGCTTTGATCGTTCCCTGGAAGACCAGTACTAGTTTCTGATGAACATCTGGAGGCATCCTGTAATCTGTGGACTATCTGAGTGTTGATGAAACACAGAAATTGCATCGGGATTATATACAACATCCACCATGCGCACTTTCCTCCATGGTAGTAATGTCTCAAACAGTCTACGCTTTGATCGTTCCCTGGAAGACCAGTAGTAGTTTGCGATGCACATCTGGTGGCATTCTGTTATCTGTAGACTATCAGAGCGTTGATGAAACACAGATATTGCATCGGGATTGAATACAACAGTCACCATGCGCACTTTCCTCCATGGGAGTAATGTCTCTAACAGTCTACGCTTTGATCGTTCCCCGGAAGACCAGTAGTACTTTCCGATGCACATCTGGAGGCATTCTGTAATCTGTGGACTATCAGAGTGTTGGTGAAACACTTAAATTGCATCGGGATTGAATACAACATTTACCATGCGCACTTTCCACCATGGGAAGAATGTCTCAAAGAGTCTATGCTTTGATCGTTCCCTGGAAGACCAGTAGTAGTTCCCGATGCACATCTGGTGACATTCTGTAATCTGTGGAGTATCAGAGTGTTGATTAAACACAGAAATTGCATCGGGATTGAATACAACAGTCACCATGCGCACTTTCCTCCACGGGAGTAATGTCTCAAACAGTCTACGCTTTGATCGTTCCTGGAAGACCAGTAGTAGTTTCCGATGCACGTCTGGTTGGATTCTATAATCTGTGGACTATCAGAGTGTTGATGAAACACAGAAATTGCCTCGGGATTGAATACAACAGTCGCCATGAGCACTTTCCTTCATGGAAATAATTTCTCAAACAGTCTACGCTTTGATCGTTCCCTGGAAGACCAGTAGTAGTTACCGATGCACATCTGGACGCATTCTGTAACATGTGGACTAGCAGAGTGTTGATGAAACACAGAAATTGTATCGGGATTGAATACAACAGTCACCATGCGCACTGTCCTCCATAGGAGGAATGTCTCTAACAGTCTACGCTTTGATCATTCCCTGGAAGACCAGTAGCAGTTTCCGATGCACATCTGGTGCCATTCGGTAATCTGTGGTCTATCAGAGTGTTGATGAAACACAGAAATTGAATCGGGATTGAATACAACAGTCACCATGCGCACTTTCCTCCATGGGAGTAATGTCTCAAACATTCTACGCTTTGATCGTTCCCTGGAAGACCAGTAGTAGTTTCCGATCCACATCTGAAGGCACTCTGTAATCTGTGGACTATCAGAGTGTTGATGAAACACAGAAATTGCATCGGGATTGAATGCAACAGTCACCATGCGCACTTCCCTCCATGGGAGTTATGTCTCAAAGGGTTTACGCTTTGATCGTTCCCTGGAAGACCAGTAGTAGTTTCCGATGCACATCTGGAGGCATTCTGTAATCTGTGGACTATCAGAGTGTTGATGAAACACAGAAATTGCATCGGGATTGAATACAACAGTTACCATGCGCACTTTCCTCCATGGGAGTAATGTCTCTAACAGTCTACGCTTTGATCGTTCCCTGGAAGACCAGTAGTACTTCCCGATGCACATCTGGAGGCTTTCCGTAAACTGTGGACTATCAGAGTGGTGACGAAGCACAGAAATTGCATCGGGATTGAATAAAACAGTCACCATGCGCACTTTCCTCCATGGGAGTAATGTCTCAAACAATCTACTCTTTGATCGTTCCCTGGAAGACCAGTAGTAGTTTCCGATGCACATCTGGTGGCTTTCTGTAATCTGTGGACTATCAGAATGTTGATGAAACACAGAAATTGCATCGGGATTGAATACAACAGTCACCATGCGCACTTCCCTCCATGGGATTAATGTCTCAAACAGTATACGCTTTGATCGTTCCCTGGAAGACCAGTAGTAGTTTCCGATGCACATCTGGTGGCATTCTGTAATCTGTGGACTATCAGAGTGTTGATGAAACACAGAATTTTCATCGGGATTGAGTACGACAGTCACCATGCGCACTTTCCTCCACGGGAGTAATGTCTCAAACAGTCAACGCTTTGATCGTTCCTGGAAGACCAGTAGTAGTTTCCGATGCACGTCTGGTTGGATTCTGTAATCTGTGGACTATCAGAGTGTTGATGAAACACATAAATTGCCTCGGGATTGAATACAACAGTCGCCATGCGCACTTTCCTCCATGGGAGTAATGTCTCAAACAGTCTACGCTTTGATCGTTCCCTGGAAGACCAGTAGTAGTTTCCGGAGCACATATGAAGGCATTCTGTAATCTGTGGACTATCCGAGTGTTGGTGAAACACAGAAATTGCATCGGGAATGAATACAACAGTCACCATGTGCACTTCCCTCCATGGGGGTAATGTCTCAAAGAGTCAATGCTTTGATCTTTCCCTGGAAGACCAGTAGTAGTTTCCGATGCACATCTCGTGGCATTCTGTAATCTGTGACTATCAGAGTGTTGATGAAACACAGAAAATGCAACAGGATTGAATACAAGAGTCACCATGCGCACTTTCCTCCACGGGAGTATTGTCTCAAACAGTCTACGCTTTGATCGTTCCCTGGAAGACCAGTACTAGTTTCCGATGAACATCTGGAGGCATTCTGTAATCTGTGGAGTATCAGAGTGTTGATGAAACACAGAAAATGCATCGGGGTGAATACAAGAGTCACCATGCGCACTTTCCTCCACGGGAGTAATGTCTCAAACAGTCTACGCTTTGATCGTTCCCTGGAAGACTAGTACTAGTTTCCGATGAACATCTGGAGGCAATCTGTAATCTGTGGACTATCTGAGTGTTGATGAAACACAGAAATTGCATCGGGATTGAATACAACATCCACCATGCGCACTTTCCTCCATGGGAGTAATGTCTCAAACAGTCTACGCTTTGATCGTTCCCTGGAAGACCAGTAGAAGTTTCCGATGCACATCTGGTGGCATTCTGTAATCTGTAGACTATCAGAGTGTTGATGAAACACAGATATTGCATCGGGATTGAATACAACAGTCACCATGCGCACTTTCCTCCATGGGAGTAATGACTCTAACAGTCTACGCTTTGATCGTTCCCTGGAAGACCAGTAGTAGTTTCCGATGCACATCTGGAGGCTTTCTGTAATCTGTGGACTATCAGAGTGTTGGTGACACACTTAAATTGCATCGGGATTGAATACAATATTTACCATGCGCACTTTCCTCCATGGGAATAATGTCTCAAAGAGTCTATGCTTTGAACGTTCCCTGGAAGACCAGTAGTAGTTCCCGATGCACATATGGTGTCATTCTGTAATCTGTGGAGTATCAGAGTGTTGATTAAACACAGAAATTGCATCGGGATTCAATACAACAGTCACCATGCGCACTTTCCTCCACGGGAGTAATGTCTCAAACAGTCTACGCTTTGATCGTTCCTGAAAGACCAGTAGTAGTTTCCGATGCACGTCTGGTTGGATTCTGTAATCTGTGGACTATCAGAGTGTTGATGAAACCCAGAAATTGCCTCGGGATTGAATACAACAGTCGCCATGCGAACTTTCCTCCATGGGAGTAATTCTCAAACAGTCTCCGCTTTGATCTTTCCCTGGAAGATCAGTAGTAGTTTCTGATGCTCATCTTGTGGCATTCTGTAATCTGTGAACTATCAGAGTGTTGTTAAAACACAGAAATTGTATCCTGATTGAATACAACAGTCACCATGCGCACTTACCTCCACTGGAGTAATGTCTCAAACAGTCTGCGCTTTGATCGGTCAACGGAAGACCAGTAGCAGGTTCCGATGCACATCTGGTGGCATTCTGTAATCTGTGGACTATCAGAGTGTTGATAAAACACAGAAAATGCATCGGGGTGAATACAAGAGTCACCATGCGCACTTTCCTCCACGGGAGTATTGTCTCAAACAGTCTACGCTTTGATCGTTCCCTGGAAGACCAGTACTAGTTTCCGATGAACATCTGGAGGCAATATGTAATCTGTGGTCTGTCAGAGTGTTGATGAAACACAGAAATTGAATCGGGATTGAATACAACTGTCATCATGCGCACTTTTCTCCATGGGAGTAATGTCTCAAACAGTCTACGCTTTTATCGTTCCCTGGAAGACCAGTAGTAGTTTCCGATCCACATCTGAAGGCACTCTGTAATCTGTGGACTATCAGAGTGTTGATGAAACACAGAAATTGCATCGGGATTGATTACAACAGTCACCATGCGCACTTCCCTCCATGGGAGTTATGTCTCAAAGAGGTTACGCTTTGATCGTTCCCTGGAAGACCAGTAGTAGTTTCCGATGCACATCTGGAGGCATTCTGTAATCTGTGGACTATCAGAGTGTTGATGAAACACAGAAATTGCATCGGGATTGAATACAACAGTTACCATGCGCACTTTCCTCTATGGGAGTAATGTCTCTAACAGTCTACGCTTTGACCGTTCCCTGGAAGACCAGTAGTACTTCCCGATGCACATCTGGAGGCTTTCCGTAAACTGTGGACTATCAGAGTGGTGATGAAGCACAGAAATTGCATCGGGATTGAATAAAACAGTCACCATGCGCACTTTCCTCCATGGGAGTAATGTCTCAAACAATCTACTCTTTGATCGTTCCCTGGAAGACCAGTAGTAGTTTCCGATGCACATCTGGTGGCTTTCTGTAATCTGTGGACTATCAGAATGTTGATGAAACACAGAAATTGCATCGGGATTGAATACAACAGTCACCATGCGCACTTCCCTCCATGGGATTAATGTCTCAAACAGTATACGCTTTGATCGTTCCCTGGAAGACCAGTAGTAGTTTCCGATGCACATCTGGTGGCATTCTGTAGTCTGTGGACTATCAGAGTGTTGATGAAACACAGAATTTTCATCGGGATTGAGTACGACAGTCACCATGCGCACTTTCCTCCACGGGAGTAATGTCTCAAACAGTCAACGCTTTGAACGTTCCTGGAAGACCAGTAGTAGTTTCCGATGCACGTCTGGTTGGATTCTGTAATCTGTGGACTATCAGAGTGTTGATGAAACACATAAATTGCCTCGGGATTGAATACAACTGTCGCCATGCGCACTTTCCTCCATGGGAGTAATGTCTCAAACAGTCTACGCTTTGATCGTTCCCTGGAAGACCAGTAGTAGTTTCCGGAGCACATATGAAGGCATTCTGTAATCTGTGGACTATCCGAGTGTTGGTGAAACACAGAAATTGCATCGGGAATGAATACAACAGTCACCATGTGCACTTCCCTCCATGGGGGTAATGTCTCAAAGAGTCAATGCTTTGATCTTTCCCTGGAAGACCAGTAGTAGTTTCCGATGCACATCTCGTGGCATTCTGTAATCTGTGACTATCAGAGTGTTGATGAAACACAGAAAATGCAACAGGATTGAATACAAGAGTCACCATGCGCACTTTCCTCCACGGGAGTATTGTCTCAAACAGTCTACGCTTTGATCGTTCCCTGGAAGACCAGTACTAGTTTCCGATGAACATCTGGAGGCATTCTGTAATCTGTGGAGTATCAGAGTGTTGATGAAACACAGAAAATGCATCGGGGTGAATACAAGAGTCACCATGCGCACTTTCCTCCACGGGAGTAATGTCTCAAACAGTCTACGCTTTGATCGTTCCCTGGAAGACTAGTACTAGTTTCCGATGAACATCTGGAGGCAATCTGTAATCTGTGGACTATCTGAGTGTTGATGAAACACAGAAATTGCATCGGGATTGAATACAACATCCACCATGCGCACTTTCCTCCATGGGAGTAATGTCTCAAACAGTCTACGCTTTGATCGTTCCCTGGAAGACCAGTAGAAGTTTCCGATGCACATCTGGTGGCATTCTGTAATCTGTAGACTATCAGAGTGTTGATGAAACACAGATATTGCATCGGGAATGAATACAACAGTCACCATGCGCACTTTCCTCCATGGGAGTAATGACTCTAACAGTCTACGCTTTGATCGTTCCCTGGAAGACCAGTAGTAGTTTCCGATGCACATGTGGAGGCTTTCTGTAATCTGTGGACTATCAGAGTGTTGGTGACACACTTAAATTGCATCGGGATTGAATACAACATTTACCATGCGCACTTTCCTCCATGGGAATAATGTCTCAAAGAGTCTATGCTTTGAACGTTCCCTGGAAGACCAGTAGTAGTTCCCGATGCACATATGGTGTCATTCTGTAATCTGTGGAGTATCAGAGTGTTGATTAAACACAGAAATTGCATCGGGATTCAATACAACAGTCACCATGCGCACTTTCCTCCACGGGAGTAATGTCTCAAACAGTCTACGCTTTGATCGTTCCTGAAAGACCAGTAGTAGTTTCCGATGCACGTCTGGTTGGATTCTGTAATCTGTGGACTATCAGAGTGTTGATGAAACCCAGAAATTGCCTCGGGATTGAATACAACAGTGGCCATGAGCACTTTCCTTCATGGAAATAATGTCTCAAACAGTCTATGCTTTGATCGTTCCCTGGAAGACCAGTAGTAGTTTCCGATGCACATCTGAAGGCATTCTGTAATCTGTGGACTATCCGAGTGTTGGTGAAACACAGAAATTGCATCGGGAATGAATACAACAGTCACCATGTGCACTTCCCTCCATGAGAGTAATGTCCCAAAGAGTCTATGCTTTGATCGTTCCCTGGAAGACCAGTAGTAGTTACCGATGCACATCTGGACGCTTTCTGTAACCTGTGGACTGTCAGAGTGTTGATGAAACACAGAAATTGTATCGGGATTGAATACAACAGTCACCATGCGCACTTTCCTCCATAGGAGTAATGTCTCTAACGGTCTACGCTTTGATCATTCCCTGCAAGACCAGTGGCAGTTTCCGATGCACATCTGGTGCCATTCGGTAATCTGTGGTCTATCAGAGTGTTGATGAAACACAGAAATTTAATATTAATTGAATACAACAGTCACCATCCCCACTTTCCTCCATGGGAGTAATGTCTCAAACAGTCTACGATTTGATCGTTCCCTGGAAAAACAGTAGTAGTTTCCGATCCACATCTGAAGGCACTCTGTAATCTGTGGACTATCAGAGTGTTGATGAAACACAGAAATTGCATCGGGATTGAATACAACAGTCACCATGCGCACTTCATTCCATGGGAGTAATGTCTCAAAGAGTTTACGCTTTGATCGTTCCCTGGAAGACCAGTAGTAGTTTCCTATGCACATCTAGAGGCATTCTGTAATCTTTGGACTATCAGAGGGTTGATGAAACATAGAAATTGCATCGGGATTGAATACAACAGTCACCATGCGCACTTTCCTCCATGGGAGTAATATCTCTAACAGTCTACGATTTGATCGTTCCCTGGAAGACCAGTAGTGCTTCCCGATGCACATCTGGAGGCTTTCCGTAAACTGTGGACTATCAGAGTGGTGATGAAGCACAGAAATTGCATCGGGATTGAATACAACTGTCACCATGCGCACTTTCCTCCATGGGAGTAATGTCTCAAACAATGTACTCTTTGATCGTTCCCTGGAAGACCAGTAGTAGTTTCCGATGCACATCTGGTGGCATTCTGTAATCTGTGGACTATCAGAATGTTGATGAAACACAGAAATTGCATCGGGATTGAATACAACAGTCACCATGCGCACTTCCCACCATGGGATTAATGTCTCAAACAGTCTACGCTTTGATCGTTCCCTGGAAGACCAGTAGTAGTTTTCTATGCACATCTGGTGGCATTCTGTAATCTGTGGACTATCAGAATGTTGATGAAACACAGAAATTGCATCGGGATTGAGTACAACAGTCACCAGGCGCACTTACCTATATGAGAGTTATGTCTCTAACAGTCTACGCTTTGATCGTTCCCTGGAAGACCAGTAGTAGTTTCCGATGCACATCTGGAGGCTTTCCATAATTTGTGGACTATCAGATTGTTGATGAAACACAGAAATAGCATCGTGATTGAATACAATTGTCACCATGCGCACTTTCGTCGATGGGAGTAACGTCTCACACAGTGTACGCTTTGATCGTTCCCTGGAACACCAGTAGTGGTTACCGATGCACATGTGGAGGCATTCTGTAATCTGTGGACTATCAGAGTGTTGATGAAACACAGAAATTGCATCGGGATTGAATACAACAGTCACCATGCTCACTTTCCTTCATGGGAGTAATGTCTCAAACACTCTACGCTTTGAACGTTCCCTGGAAGACCAGTAGTAGTTTCCGGTGCACATCTGGAGGCATTCTGTAATCTGTGGACTATCAGAGTGTTGATGAAACACAGAAATTGCATCGGGATTGAATACAACAGTCACCATGCGCACTTTCTTCCATGGGAGTAATGTCTCAAACAGTCTACGATTTGATCGTTCCCTGGAAGACCAGTAGTAGTTTTCGATGCACATCTGGAGGAATTCTGTAATCTGTAGACTATCAGAGTATTGATGAAAGAAAGATATTGCATCGGGATTGAATACAACAGTCACCATGAGCACTTTCCTCGATGGGAGTAATGTCTCTAAGAGTCGACGCTTTGATCTTTCCCTGGAAGACCAGTACTAGCTTCCGATGCACATCTGGATGCTTTCTGTAATCTGTGGATTATCAGAGTGTTGATGAAACAAAGATATTGCATCGGGATTGAATACAACAGTCACCATGCGCACTTTCCTCCATGGGAGTAATGTCTCTAACAGCCTACGCTTTGATCGTTCCCTGGAAGACAAGTAGTAGTTTCCGATGCACATCTGGATGCTTTCTGTAATCCGTGGACTATCAGAGTGTTGATGAAACACAGAAAATGCATCGGGATTGAATGCAGCAGTCACCATGAACACTTTCCTCCATGGGAGTAATGTCTCAAAGAGTTTACGCTTTGATCGTTCCCTGGAAGACCAGTAGTAGTTTCCGATGCACATCTGGATGCTTTCTGTAATCCGTGGACTATCAGAGTGTTGATGAAACACGGAAATTGCATCGGGATTGAATACAACAGTCACCATGCGCAATTCCTCGAAGGGAGTAATGTCTCTAACAGTCTACGCTTTGATCGTTCCCTGGAAGACCACTAGTAGTTTCCTATGCACATCTGGAGGCTTTCTGAACACTGTGGACTATCAGAGTGTTGATGAAACACAGAAATTGCATCGGGGTTGAATACAACAGTCTCCATGCGCACATTCCACCATGGGAGTAATGTCTCTAACAGTCTACGCTGTGATCGTTCCCCAGAAGACCAGTAGTAGTTTCCTATGCACATCTGGAGGCTTTCTGTACACTGTGGAGTATCAGAGTGTTGATGAAACACAGGAATTCTTCGGGGTTGAATATAACAGTCTCCATGCGCAGTTTCCTCCATGGGAGTAATTCTCAAACAGTCTATGCTTTGATCGCTCCCTGTAAGACCAGTAGTAGATTTCGATATACATCTGGTGGCATTCTGTAATTTGTGGACTATCAGAGTGTTGTTGAAAAACAGAAATTGCATCGGGATTGAATACAACAGTCACCATGCGCACTTTACTCCATGGGAGTAATGTCTCTAACAGTCTGCGCTTTGATCGTTCGTTGGAAGACCAGTAGTAGTTTCCGATGCACATCTGGAGGCATTCTGTAATCTGTGGACTATCAGAGTGTTGATGAAACACAGAAATTGCATCGGGATTGAATGCAACAGTCACCATGCGCACTTTCCTCCATGGGAGTAATGTCTCTGACAGTCTACGCTTTGATCGTTCCCTGGAAGACCAGTAGTACTTCCCGATGCACATCTGGATTCTTTCGGTTAACTGTGGACTATCAGAGTGGTGATGAAGCACAGAAATTGCATTGGGATTGAATACAACAGTCACCATGCGCACTATCCTCCATGGGAGTAATGTCTCAAACAGTCTACGCTTTGATCGTTCCCTGGAAGACCAGTAGTAGTTTCCGATGCACATCTGGTGGCATTCTGTAATCTGTAGACTATCAGAGTGTTGATGAAACAAAGATATTGCATCGGGATTGAATACAACAGTCACCATGCGCACTTTCCTCCATGGGAGTAATGTCTCAAACAGCCTACGCTTTGATCGTTCCCTGGAAGACCAGTAGTAGTTTCAGATGCACATCTGGTGGCATTCTGTAATCTCTGGACTATCAGAGTGTTGATGAAACACAGAAAATGCATCGGGATTGAATGCAACAGTCACCATGAAAACTTTCCTCCATGGGAGTAATGTCTCAAAGAGTTTACGCTTTAATCGTTTCCTGGAAGACAAGTAGTAGTTTCCGATGCACATCTGGAGGCATTCTGTTCTCTGTGGAGTATCAGAGTGTTGATGAAACTAAGAAATTGCATCGGGATTGAATACAACAGTCACCATGCGCACTTCCTTCCATGGGAGTAATGTCTGAAACAGTCTACGCTTGGATCGTTCCCAAGAAGACCAGTAGTAGTTTCCGATGGACATCTCGTGGCATTCTGTAATCTGTGGACTATCAGAATTTTGATGAAACACAGCAAATGCATCGGGATTGAATGCAACAGTCACCATGAACACTTTCCTCCATGCGAGTAATGTCTCAAAGAGTTTACGCTTTGATCGTTCCCTGGAAGACCAGTAGTAGTTTCCGATGCACATCTGGATGCTTTCTGTAATCCGTGGACTATCAGAGTGTTGATGAAACACAGAAATTGCATCGGGATTGATTACAACAGCCACCATGCGCACTTTCCTCCAAGGGAGTAATGTCTCTAACAGTCTACTCTTTGATCGTTCCCTGGAAGACCAGTAGTAGTTTCCGATGCACATCTGGTTGCATTCTGTAATCTGTGGAGTATCAGAGTGTTGATGAAACTAAGAAAGAGCATCGGGATTGAATACAACAGTCACCATGCGCACTTTCCTCTAAGGGAGTAATGTCTCTAACAGTCTACGCTTTGATCGTTCCCTGGAAGACCAGTAGTAGTTTCCGATGCACATCTAGTGGCATTCTGTAATCTGTGGACTATCAGAGTGTTGATGAAACACAGAAATTGCATCGGGATTGAATACAACAGTCACCATGCGCACTTTCCTCCGTGGGAGTAATGTCTCTAACAGTCTACGCTTTGATCGTTCCCTGGAAGACCAGTAGTAGTTTCCGATGCACATCTGGATTCTTTCTGTAATCTGTGGACTATCAGTGTGTTGATGAAACACAGAAATTGAATCGGGATTGAATACAACAGTCACCATGCGCACTTTCTTCCATGGGAGTAATGTCTCAAACAGTCTGCGATTTGATCGTTCCCTGGAAGACCAGTAGTAGTTTCTGATGCACATTTGGTGGCATTCTGTAATGTTTGGACTATCAGAGTGTTGATGAAACACAGAAAATGCATCGGGATTGAATGCAACAGTCACCAAGAACACTTTCCTCCATGGGAGTAATGTCTCAAAGAGTTTACGCTTTGATCGTTCCCTGGAAGACCAGTAGTAGTTTCCGATGCACATCTGGATTCTTTCTGTAATCTGTGGACTATCAGTGTGTTGATGAAACACAGAAATTGAATCGGGATTGAATACAACATCCACCATGCGCACTTTCCTCCATGGGAGTAATGTCTCAAAGGGTCTACGCTTTGATCGTTCCCTGGAAGACCAGTAGTAGTTTCCGATGCACATCTGGAGGCATTCTGTAATCTTTGGAGTATCAGAGTGTTGATGAAACTAAAAAATTGCATCGGGATTGAATACAACAGTCACCATGCGCACTTTCCTCTACGTGAGTAATGTCTCAAACAGTCTACGCTGTGATCGTTCCCTGGAAAACCAGTAGAAGTTCCTGATGGACATCTGGTGGCATTCTGTAATCTGTAGACTATCGCAGTGTTGATGAAACACAGAAATTGGATCAGGATTGAATACAACAGTCTCCATGCGCACTTTCCTCCTAGGGAGTAATGTCTCTAACAGTCTACGCTTTGATCGTTCCTTGGAAGACCACTAGTAGTTTCCGATGCACATCTGGATGCTTTCTGTAATCTGTGGACTATCAGAGTGTTGATGAAACACAGAAATTGCATCGGGATTGAATACAACAGTCTCCATGCGCAGTTTCCTCCATGAGAGTAATGTCTCAAACAGTGTAAGCTTTGATCGTTCCCTGGAAGACCAGTAGTAGTTTCCGATGCACATCTGGTGGCATTCTGTAATCTGTGGACTATCAGAGTGTTGGTGAAACACAGAAATTGCATCGGGATTGAATACAACAGGCACCATGCGCACTTTCCTCCATGGGTGTAATGTCTCTAACAGTCTACGCTTTGATCGTTCCCTGGAAGACCAGTAGTAGATCCGGTGCATATCTGGATTCTTTCTGTTATCTGTGGACTATCAGTGTGTTGATGAAACACAGACATTGCATCGGGATTGAATACAACAGTCACCATGCGCACTTTCCTCCATGGGAGTAATGTCTCAAACAGTCTACGCTTTGATCATTCCCTGGAAGACCAGTAGTAGTTTCCGATGAACGTCTGGTTGGATTCTGAAATCTGTGGACTATCTGAGTGTTGATGAAACACAGAAATTGCCTCGGGATTGAATACAACAGTCACCATGCGCACTTTCCTCCATGGGTGTAATGTCTCTAACAGTCTACGCTTTGATCGTTCCCTGGAAGACCAGTAGTAGATCCGATGCATATCTGGATTCTTTCTGTTATCTGTGGACTATCAGTGTGTTGATGAAACACAGACATTGCATCGGGATTGAATACAACAGTCACCATGCGCACTTTCCTCCATGGGAGTAATGTCTCAAACAGTCTACGTTTGATCATTCCCTGGAAGACCAGTAGTAGTTTCCGATGAACGTCTGGTTGGATTCTGAAATCTGTGGACTATCTGAGTGTTGATGAAACACAGAAATTGCCTCGGGATTGAATACAACAGTCACCATGCGCACTTTCCTTTATGGGAATAATGTCTCATACAGTCTACGCTTTGATCGTTCCCAGGAAGACCAGTAGTAGTTTCCGATGCACATCTGGATGCTTTCTGTAATCTGTGGACTATCAGAGTGTTGATGAAACACAGAAATTGCATCGGGATTGAATACAACAGTCTCCATGCGCAGTTTCCTCCATGAGAGTAATGTCTCAAACAGTGTAAGCTTTGATCGTTCCCTGGAAGACCAGTAGTAGTTTCCGATGCACATCTGGTGGCATTCTGTAATCTGTGGACTATCAGAGTGTTGGTGAAACACAGAAATTGCATCGGGATTGAATGCAACAGTCACCATGAACACTTTCCTCCATCTGAGTAATGTCTCAAAGAGTTTACGCTTTAATCGTTTCCTGGAAGACCAGTAGTAGTTTCCGATGCACATCTGGAGGCATTCTGTAATCTGTGGAGTATCAGAGTGTTGATGAAACTAAGAAATTGCATCGGGATTAAATACAACAGTCACCATGCGCACTTTCTTCCATGGGAGTAATGTCTGAAACAGTCTACGCTTGGATCGTTCCCAGGAAGACCAGTAGTAGTTTCCGATGGACATCTCGTGGCATTCTGTAATCTGTGGACTATCCGAGTTTTGATGAAACACAGAAAAGGCATCGGGATTGAATGCAACAGTCACCATGAACACTTTCCTCCATGGGAGTAATGTCTCAAAAAGTTTACGCTTTGATCGTTCCCTGGAAGACCAGTAGTAGTTTCCGATGCACATCTGGATGCTTCCTGTAATCCGTGGACTATCAGAGTGTTGATGAAACACAGAAATTGCATCGGGATTGAATACAACAGCCACCATGCGCATTTTCTTCCATGGGAATAATGTCTCTAACAGTCTACGCTTTGATCGTTCCCTGGAAGACCAGTAGTAGTTTCCGATGTACATCTGGAGGCATTCTGTAATATGTGGAGTATCAGAGTGTTGATGAAACTAAGAAGTTGCATCGGGATTGAATACAACAGTCACCATGAACACTTTCCTCCATGGGAGTAATGTCTCAAAGAGTTTACTCTTTGATCGTTCACTGGAAGACCAGTAGTAGTTTCCGATGCACATCTGGATGCTTTCTGTAATCCGTGGACTATCAGAGTGTAGATGAAACACAGAAATTGCATCGGGATTCAATACAACAGTCACCATGTGCACTTTCCTCCATGCGAGTGATGTCTCAAACAGTCTACGCTTTGATCGTTCCCTGGAAGACCAGTAGTAGTTTCCGATGCACATCTGGAGGCATTCTGTAATCTGTGGAGTATCAGAGTGTTGATGAAACTAAGAAATTGCATCGGGATTGAATACAACAGTCACCATGCGCACTTTCCTCCACGTGAGTAATGTCTCAAACAGTCTACGCTGTGATCGTTCCCTGGAAAACCAGTAGTAGTTCCCGATGGACATCTGGTGGCATTCTGTAACCTGTAGACTATCGCAGTGTTGATGAAACACAGAAATTGCATCAGAATTGAATACAACAGTCACCATGCGCACTTTCCTTAAAGGGAGTAATGTCTCTAACAGTCTACGCTTTGATCGTTCCCTGGAAGACCAGTAGTAGTTTCCTATGCACATCTGGATTCTTTCTGTAATCTGTGGACTATCAGTGTGTTGATGAAACACAGAAATTGCATCGGGATTGAATACAACAGTCACCATGCGCACTTTCCTCCATGGGAGTAATGTCTCAAACAGTCTACGCTTTGATCATTCCATGGAAGACCAGTAGTAGTTTCCGATGAACGTCTGGTTAGATTCTGTAATCTGTGGACTATCTGAGTGTTGATGAAACACAGAAATTGCCTCGGGATTGAATACAACAGTCACCATGCGCACTTTCCTTCATGGGAATAATGTCTCATACAGTCTACGCTTTGATCGTTCCCAGGAAGACCAGTAGTAGTTTCCGATGCACATCTGAAGGCATTCTGTAATCTGTGGACTATCAGAGTGTTGATGAAACACAGAAATTGCATCGGGATTGAATACAACAGTCACCATGCGCACTTCCCTCCATGGGAGTAATGTCTCAAACAGTCTACGCTTTGATCGTTAGTTGGAAGACCAGTAGTAGTTTCCGATGAACATCTGGATGCTTTCTGTAATCTGTGGACTATCAGAGTGTTGATGAAACACAGAAATTGCATCGGGATTGAATACAACAGTCTCCATGCGCACTTTCCTCCACGTGAGTAATGTCTCAAACAGTCTACGCTGTGATCGTTCCCTGGAAAACCAGTAGTAGTTCCCGATGGACATCTGGTGGCACTCTGTAATCTGTAGACTATCGCAGTGTTGATGAAACACAGAAATTGCATCAGGATTGAATACAACAGTCACCATGCGCACTTTCCTCCATGGGAGTAATGTCTCTAACAGTCTACGCTTTGATCGTTCCCTGGAAGACCAGTAGTAGTTTCCGATGCACATCTGGATTCTTTCTGTAATCTGTGGACTATCAGTGTGTTGATGAAACACAGAAATTTCATCGGGATTGAATACAACGTTCACCATGCGCACTTTCCTCCATGTGAGTAATGTCTCAAACAGTCTACGCTTTGATCATTCCCTGGAAGACCAGTAGTAGTTTCCGATGAACGTCTGGTTGGATTCTGTAATCTGTGGACTATCTGAGTGTTGATGAAACACAGAAATTGCCTCGGGATTGAATACAACAGTCACCATGCGCACTTTCCTTCATGGGAATAATGTCTCATACAGTCTACGCTTTGATCGTTCCCAGGAAGACCAGTAGTAGTTTCCGATGCACATCTGAAGGCATTCTGTAATCTGTGGACTATCAGAGTGCTGATGAAACACAGAAATTGCATCGGGATTGAATACAACAGTCACCATGCGCACTTCAGTCCATGGGAGTAATGTCTCAAACAGTCTACGCTTTGATCGTTCCCTGGAAGACCAGTAGTAGTTTCCGATGCACATCTGGATGCTTTCTGTAATCCGTGGACTATCAGAGTGTTGATGAAACACAGAAATTGCATCGGGATTGAATACAACAGCCACCATGCGCACTTTCCTCCATGGGAGTAATGTCTCTAACAGTCTACTCTTTGATCGTTCCCTGGAAGACCAGTAGTAGTTTCCGATGCACATCTGGTTGCATTCTGTAATCTGTGGAGTATCAGAGTGTTGATGAAACACAGAAATTGCATCGGGATTGAATACAACAGTCACCATGCGCACTTCAGTCCATGGGAGTAATGTCTGAAACAGTCTACGCTTGGATCGTTCCCAGGAAGACCAGTAGTAGTTTCCGATGGACATCTCGTGGCATTCTGTACTCTGTGGACTATCAGAATTTTGATGAAACACAGAAAATGCATCGGGATTGAGTGCAACAGTCACCATGAACACTTTCCTCTATGGGAGTAATGTCTCAAAGAGTTTACGCTTTGATCGTTCCCTGGAAGACCAGTAGTAGTTTCCGATGCACATCTGGATGCTTTCTGTAATCCGTGGACTATCAGAGTGTTGATGAAACACAGAAATTGCATCGGGATTGAATACAACAGCCACCATGCGCACTTTCCTCCATGGGAGTAATGTCTAACAGTCTACTCTTTGATCGTTCCCTGGAAGACCAGTAGTAGTTTCCGATGCACATCTGGTTGCATTCTGTAATCTGTGGAGTATCAGAGTGTTGATGAAACTAAGAAATAGCATCGGGATTCAATACAACAGTCACCATGCGCACTTTCCTCTAAGGGAGTAATGTCTCTAACAGTCTACGCTTTGATCGTTCCCTGGAAGACCAGTAGTAGTTTCCGATGCACATCTAGTGGCATTCTGTAATCTGTGGACTATCAGAGTGTTGATGAAACACAGAAATTGCATCGGGATTGAATACAACAGTCACCATGCGCACTTTCCTCCATGGGAGTAATGTCTCTAACAGTCTACGCTTTGATCGTTCCCTGGAAGACCAGTAGTAGTTTCCGATGCACATCTGGATTCTTTCTGTAATCTGTGGACTATCAGTGTGTTGATGAAACACAGAAATTGAATCGGGATTGAATACAACAGTCACCATGCGCACTTTCTTCCATGGGAGTAATGTCTCAAACAGTCTACGAATTGATCGTTCCCTGGAAGACCAGTAGTAGTTTCTGATGCACATTTGGTGGCATTCTGTAATCTTTGGACTATCAGAGTGTTGGTGAAACACAGAAATTGCATCGGAATTGAATGCAACAGTCACCATGAACACTTTCCTCCATCTGAGTAATGTCTCAAAGAGTTTATGCTTTAATCGTTTCCTGGAAGACCAGTAGTATTTTCCGATGCACATCTGGAGGCATTCTGTAATCTGTGGAGTATCAGAGTGTTGATGAAACTAAGAAATTGCATCGGGATTAAATACAACAGTCACCATGCGCACTTTCTTCCATGGGAGTAATGTCTGAAACAGTCTACGCTTTGATCGTTCCCAGGAAGACCAGTAGTAGTATCCGATGGACATCTCGTGGCATTCTGTAATCTGTGGACTATCCGAGTTTTGATGAAACACAGAAAATGCATCGGGATTGAATGCAACAGTCACCATGAACACTTTCCTCCATGGGAGTAATGTCTCAAAAAGTTTACGCTTTGATCGTTCCCTGGAAGACCAGTAGTAGTTTCCGATGCACATCTGGATGCTTCCTGTAATCCGTGGACTATCAGAGTGTTGATGAAACACAGAAATTGCATCGGGATTGAATACAACAGCCACCATGCGCACTTTCCTCCATGGGATTAATGTCTCTAACAGTCTACGCTTTGATCGTTCCCTGGAAGACCAGTAGTTGTTTCCGATGTACATCTGGAGGCATTCTGTAATCTGTGGAGTATCAGAGTGTTGATGAAACTAAGAAATTGCATCGGGATTGAATACAACAGTCACCATGCGCACTTTCCTCAACGTGAGTAATGTCTCAAACAGTCTACGCTTTGATCGTTCCCTGGAAAACAAGTAGTAGTTTCCGATGGACATCTGGTGGCATTCTGTAATCTGTAGACTATCACAGTGTTGATGAAACACAGAAATTGCTTCGGGATTGAATACAACAGTCACCATGCGCACTTTCCTCCATGGGCGTAATGTCTCTAACAGTCTACAATTTGATCGTTCCCTGGAAGACCAGTAGTAGTTTCTGATGCACATTTGGTGGCATTCTGTAATCTGTGGACTATCAGGGTGATGATGAAACACAGAAAATGCATCGAGATTGAATGCAACAGTCACCATGAACACTTTCCTCCATGGGAGTAATGTCTCAAAGAGTTTACTCTTTGATCGTTCCCTGGAAGACCAGTAGTAGTTTCCGATGCACATCTGGATGCTTTCTGTAATCCGTGGACTATCAGAGTGTAGATGAAACACAGAAATTGCATCGGGATTGAATACAACAGTCACCATGTGCACTTTCCTACATGCGAGTGATGTCTCAAACAGTCTACGCTTTGATCGTTCCCTGGAAGACCAGTAGTAGTTTCCGATGCACATCTGGAGGCATTCTGTAATCTGTGGAGTATCAGAGTGTTGATGAAACTAAGAAATTGCATCGGGATTGAATACAACAGTCACCATGCGCACTTTCCTCCACGTGAGTAATGTCTCAAACAGTCTACGCTGTGATCGTTCCCTAAAAAACCAGTAGTAGTTCCCGATGGACATCTGGTGGCATTCTGTAATCTGTAGACTATCGCAGTGTTGATGAAACACAGAAATTGCATCAGAATTGAATACAACAGCCACCATGCGCACTTTCCTCCAAGGGAGTAATGTCTCTAACAGTCTACGCTTTGATCGTTCCCTGGAAGACCAGTAGTAGTTTCCGATGCACATCTGGATTCTTTCTGTAATCTGTGGACTATCAGTGTGTTGATGAAACACAGAAATTGCATCGGGATTGAATACAACAGTCACCATGCGCACTTTCCTCCATGGGAGTAATGTCTCAAACAGTCTACGCTTTGATCATTCCCTGGAAGACCAGTAGTAGTTTCCGATGAACGTCTGGTTGGATTCTGTAATCTGTGGACTATCAGTGTGTTGATGAAACACAGAAATTGCATCGGGACTGAATACAACAGTCACCATGCGCACTTTCCTCCATGGGAGTAATGTCTCAAACAGTCTACGCTTTGATCATTCCCTGGAAGACCAGTAGTAGTTTCCGATGAACGTCTGGTTGGATTCTGTAATCTGTGGACTATCTGAGTGTTGATGAAACACAGAAATTGCCTCGGGATTGAATACAACAGTCACCATGCGCTCTTTCCTTCATGGGAATAATGTCTCATACAGTCTACGCTTTGATCGTTCCCAGGAAGACCAGTAGTAGTTTCCGATGCACATCTGGTGGCATTCTGTAATCTGTGGACTATCAGAGTGTTGATGAAACACAGAAATTGCATCGGGATTGAATACAACAGTCACCATACGCACTTCAGTCCATGGGAGTAATGTCTCAAACAGTCTACGCTTTGATCGTTCCCTGGAAGACCAGTAGTAGTTTCCGATGCACATCTGGATGCTTTCTGTAATCTGTGGACTATCAGAGTGTTGATGAAACACAGAAATTGCATCGGGATTGAATACAACAGTCTCCATGCGCAGTTTCCTCCATGAGAGTAATGTCTCAAACAGTGTACGCTTTGATCGTTCCCTGGAAGACCAGTAGTAGTTTCCGATGCACATCTGGTGGCATTCTGTAATCTGTAGACTATCAGAGTGTTGATGAATCATAGATATTGCATCGGGATTGAATACAACTGTCACCATGCGCACTCTCCTCCATGGGAGTAATGTCTCAAACAGCCTACGCTTTGATCGTTCCCTGGAAGACAAGTAGTAGTTTCCGATGCACATCTGGATGCTTTCTGTAATCTGTGGACTATCAGAGTGTTGATGAAACACAGAAATTGCATCGGGATTGAATACAACAGTCACCATGCACACTTTCCCCCATAAAAGTAATGTCTCAAACAGTCTACGTTTTGATCGTTCCCTGGAAGACCAGTAGTAGTTTCCGATGCACATCTGGTGGCATTCTGTGAACTGTGGACTGGCAGAGTGTTGATGAAACTGAAATTGCATCGGGATTGAATACAATAGTCACCATCCGCACTTTCCTCCATGGAAGTAATGTCTGAAATAGTCTATGCTTTGATCGTTCCCTGGAAGACCAGTAGTAGTTTCTGATGCACATCTGGTGGCATTCTGTAATCTGTGGACTATCAGAGTGTTGATGAAACACAGAAAATGCATCGTGATTGAATGCAACAGTCACCATGAACACTTTCCTCCATGGGAGTAATGTCTCAAAGAGTTTACGCTTTGATCGTTCCCTGGAAGACCAGTGGTAGTTTCCGATGCACATCTGGATGCTTTCTGTAATCCGTGGACAATCAGAGTGTTGATGAAACACAGAAATTGCATCGGGATTGAATACAACAGTCACCATGCGCAATTCCTCCAAGGGAGTAATGTCTGTAACAGTCTACGCTTTGATCGTTCCCTGGAAGACCAGTAGTAGTTTCCGATGCACATCTGGTGGCATTCTGTAATCTGTGGACTATCAGAGTGTTGATGAAACACAGAAATTGCATCGGGATTGAATACAACAGTCTCCATGCGCACTTTCCTCCATGAGAGTAGTGTCTCAAACAGTGTACGCTTTGATCGTTCCCTGGAAGACTAGTAGTAGTTTCCGATGCACATCTGGTGGCATTCTGTAATCTGTAGACTATCAGAGTGTTGATGAAACAAGGATATTGCATCGGGATTGAATACAACAGTCACCATGCGCACTTTCCTCTATGGGAGTAATGTCTCAAACAGCCTACGCTTAGATCGTTCCCTGGAAGACAAGTAGTAGTTTCCGATGCACATCTGGATGCTTTCTGTAATCTGTGGACTATCAGAGTGTTGATGAAACACAGAAATTGCATAGGGATTGAATACAACCGTCTCCATGAGCAGTTTCCTCCATGGGAGTAATGTCTGAAACAGTCTACGCTTTGATCGTTCCCTGGAAGACCAGTAGTAGTTTCCGATGCACATCTGGAGGCATTCTGTAATCTGTGGACTATCAGAGTGTTGATGAAACACAGAAATTGCATCGGGATTGAATACAACAGTCACCATGCGCACTTTCCTCCATAAAAGTAATGTCTCAAACAGTCTACGTTTTGATCGTTCCCTGGAAGACGAGTAGTAGTTTCCGATGGACATCTCGTGGCAATCTGTAATCTGTGGACTATCAGAGTGTTGATGGAACACAGAAAATGCATCGGGATTGAATGCAACAGTCACCATGAACACTTTCCTCCATGGGAGTAATGTCTCAAAGAGTTTACGCTTTGATCGTTCCCTGGAAGACCAGTAGTAGTTTCCCATGCACATCTGGATGCTTTCGGTAATCTGTGGACTATCAGAGTGTTGAAGAAACACAGAAATTGAATCGGGATTGAATACAACAGCCACCATGCGCACTTTCCTCCATGAGAGTAATGTCTCTAACAGTCTACGCTTTGATCGTTCCCTGGAAGACCAGTAGTAGTTTCCGATGCACATCTGGAGGCATTCTGTAATCTGTGGAGTATCACAGTGTTGATGAAACACAGAAATTGCTTCGGGATTGAAACAGTCACCATGCGCACTTTCCTCCAAGGGAGTAATGTCACTAACAGTATACGCTTTGATCGTTCCCTGGAAGACCAGTAGTAGTTTGCGATGCACATCTGGTGGCATTCTGTAATCTGTAGACTATCAGAGTGTTGATGAAACAAAGATATTGCATCGGGATTGAATACAACAGTCACCATGCGCACTTTCCTCCATGGGAGTAATGTCTCAAACAGCCTACGCTTTGATCGTTCCCTGGAAGACCAGTAGTAGTTTCCGATGCACATCTGGTGGCATTCTGTAATCTGTGGTGTATCAGAGTGTTGGTGAAACACAGAAATTGCATCGGGATTGAATACAACAGTCACCATGCGCACTTTCCTCCATAAAAGTAATGTCTCAAACAGTCTACGTTTTGTTCGTTCCCTGGAAGACCAGTAGTAGTTTCCGATGCACATCTGGATGCTTTCTGTAATCCTTGGACTATCAGAGTGTTGATGAAACACAGAAATTGCATCGGGATTGAATACAACAGTCACCACGCCCATTTCCTCCAAGGGAGTAATGTCTCTACCAGTCTACGCTTTGATCGTTCCCTGGAAGACCAGTAGTAGTTTCCGATGCACATCTGGTGGCATTCTGTATTCTGTGGACTATCAGAGTGTTGGTGAGACACAGAAATTGCATCGGGATTGAATACAACAGTCACCATGCACACTTTCCTCCATAAAAGTAATGTCTCAAACAGTCTACGTTTTGATCGTTCCCTGGAAGACCAGTAGTAGTTTCCGATGCACATCTGGTGGCATTCTGTAATCTGTGGACTATCAGAGTGTTGATGAAACACAGAAATTGCATCGGGATTGAATACAACAGTCTCCATGCGCACTTTCCTCCATGAGAGTAATGTCTCAAACAGTGTACGCTTTGATCGTTCCCTGGAAGACCAGTAGTAGTTTCCGATGCACTTCTGGTGGCATTCTGTAATCTGTAGACTATCAGAATGTTGATGAAACAAAGATATTGCATCGGGATTGAATACAACAGTCACCATGCGCACTTTCCTCCATGGGAGTAATGTCTCAAACAGCCTACGCTTTGATCGTTCCCTGGAAGACAAGTAGTAGTTTCCGATGCACATCTGGATGCTTTCTGCAATCTGTGGACTATCAGTGTGTTGATGAAACACAGAAATTGCATCGGGATTGAATACAACCGTCTCCATGAGCAGTTTCCTCCATGGGAGTAATGTCTGAAACAGTCTACGCTTTGATCGTTCCCTGGAAGACCAGTAGTAGTTTCCGATGCACATCTGGAGGCATTCTGTAATCTGTGGACTATCAGAGTGTTGGTGAAACACAGAAATTGCATCGGGATTGAATACAACAGTCACCATGCCCACTTTCCTCCATAAAAGTAATGTCTCAAACAGTCTACGTTTTGATCGTTCCCTGGAAGACCAGTAGTAGTTTCCGATGCACATCCGGTGGCATTCTGTGATCTGTGGACTATCAGAGTGTTAATGAAACAGAAATTGCATCGGGATTGAATACAATAGTCACCATCCGCACTTTCCTCCATGGGAGTAATGTCTGAAATAGTCTATGCTTTGATCGTTCCCTGGAAGACCAGTAGTAGTTTCTGATGCACATCTGGTGAAATTCTGTAATCTGTGGACTATCAGAGTGTTGATGAAACACAGAAAATGCATCGGGATGGAATGCAACAGTCACCATGAACACTTTCCTCCATGGGAGTAATGTCTCAAAGAGTTTACGCTTTAATCGTTCCCTGGAAGACCAGTAGTAGTTTCCGATGCACATCTGGAGGCATTCTGTAATCTGTGGAGTATCAGAGTGTTGATGAAACTAAGAAATTGCATCGGGATTGAATACAACAGTCACCATGCGCACTTTCTTCCATTGGAGTAGTGTCTGAAACAGTCTACGCTTGGATCGTTCCCAGGAAGACCAGTAGTAGTTTCCGATGGACATCTCGTGGCATTCTGTTATCTGTGGACTATCAGAGTGTTGATGAAACACAGAAAATGCATCGGGATTGAATGCAACAGTCACCATGAACACTTTTCTCCATGGGAGTAATGTCTCAAAGAGTTTACGCATTGATCGTTCCCTGGAAGACCAGTAGTAGTTTCCGATGCACATCTGGATGCTTTCTGTAATCTGTGGACTATCAGAGTGTTGATGAAACACAGAAATTGCATCGGGATTGAATACAACAGTCACCATGCGCACTTTCCTCAACGTGAGTAATGTCTCAAACAGTGTACGCTTTGATCGTTCCCTGGAAGACCAGTAGTAGTTTCCGATGCACTTCTGGTGGCATTCTGTAATCTGTAGACTATCAGAATGTTGATGAAACAAAGATATTGCATCGGGATTGAATACAACAGTCACCATGCGCACTTTCCTCCATGGGAGTAATGTCTCAAACAGCCTACGCTTTGATCGTTCCCTGGAAGACAAGTAGTAGTTTCCGATGCACATCTGGATGCTTTCTGCAATCTGTGGACTATCAGAGTGTTGATGAAACACAGAAATTGCATCGGGATTGAATACAACCGTCTCCATGAGCAGTTTCCTCCATGGGAGTAATGTCTGAAACAGTCTACGCTTTGATCGTTCCCTGGAAGACCAGTAGTAGTTTCCGATGCACATCTGGAGGCATTCTGTAATCTGTGGACTATCAGAGTGTTGGTGAAACTAAGAAATTGCATCGGGATTGAATACAACAGTCACCATGCGCACTTTCCTCCATAAAACTAATGTCTCAAACAGTCTACGTTTTGATCGTTCCCTGGAAGACCAGTAGTAGTTTCCGATGCACATCTGGATGCTTTCTGTAATCCGTGGACTATCAGAGTGTTGATGAAACAACAGAAATTGCATCGGGATTGAATACAACAGTCACCATGCGCAATTCCTCCAAGGGAGTAATGTCTCTAACAGTCTACGCTTTGATCGTTCCCTGGAAGACCAGTAGTAGTTTCCGATGCACATCTGGTGGCATTCTGTAATCTGTGGACTATCAGAGTGTTGATGAAACACAGAAATTGCATCGGGATTGAATACAACAGTCTCCATGCGCACTTTCCTCCATGAGAGTAATGTCTCAAACAGTCTACGCTTTGATCGTTCCCTGGAAGACCAGTAGTAGTTTCCGATGCACATCTGGTGGCATTCTGTAATCTGTAGACTCTCACAGTGTTGATGAAACAAAGATATTGCATCGGGATTGAATACAACAGTCACCATGCGCACTTTCCTCCATGGGAGTAATGTCTCAGACAGCCTACGCTTTGATCGTTCCCTGGAAGACAAGTAGTAGTTTCCGATGCACATCTGGATGCTTTCTGTAATCTGTGGACTATCAGAGTGTTGATGAAACACAGAAATTGCATCGGGATTGAATACCACCGTCTCCATGAGCAGTTACCTCCTTGGGAGTAATGTCTGAAACAGTCTATGCTTTGATCGTTCCCTGGAAGACCAGTAGTAGTTTCTGATGCACATCTGGTGGCATTCTGTAATCTGTGGACTATCAGAGTGTTGATGAAACACAGAAAATGCATCGTTATTGAATGCAACAGTCACCATGAACACTTTCCTCCATGGGAGTAATGTCTCAAAGAGTTTACGCTTTAATCGTTCCCTGGAAGACCAGTAGTAGTTTCCGATGCACATCTGGAGGCATTCTGTAATCTGTGGAGTATCAGAGTGTTGATGAAACTAAGAAATTGCATCGGGATTGAATACAACAGTCACCATGCGCACTTTCTTCCATTGGAGTAATGTCTGAAACAGTCTACGCTTGGATCGTTCCCAGGAAGACCAGTAGTAGTTTCCGATGGACATCTCGTGGCATTCTGTAATCTGTGGACTATCAGAGTGTTGATGAAACACAGAAAATGCATCGGGATTGAATGCAACAGTCACCATGAACACTTTCCTCCATGGGAGTAATGTCTCAAAGAGTTTACGCTTTAATCGCTCCCTGGAAGACCAGTAGTAGTTTCCGATGCACATCTGGAGGCATTCTGTAATCTGTGGAGTATCAGAGTGTTGATGAAACTAAGAAATTGCATCGGGATTGAATGCAACAGCCACCATGCGCACTTTCCTCCATGAGAGTAATGTCTCTAACAGTCTACGCTTTGATCGTTCCCTGGAAGACCAGTAGTAGTTTCCGATGCACATCTGGAGGCATTCTGTAATCTGTGGAGTATCAGAGTGTTGATGAAACTAAGAAATTGCATCGGGATTGAATACAACAGTCACCATGCGCACTTTCCTCAACGTGAGTAATGTCTCAAACAGTCTACGCTTTGATCGTTCAGTGGAAAACCAGTAGTAGTTTCCGATGGACATCTGGTGGCATTCTGTAATCTGTAGACTATCACAGTGTTGATGAAACACAGAAATTGCTTCGGGATTGAATACAACAGTCACCATGCGCACTTTCCTCCAAGGGAGTAATGTCTCTAACAGTCTACGCTTTGATCGTTCCCTGGAAGACCAGTAGTAGTTTTCGATGCACATCTGGTGGCATTCTGTAATCTGTGGACTATCAGTGTGTTGATGAAAGTCAGAAATTGCATCGGGATTGAATACAACAGTCACCATGCGCACTTTCCTCAATATGAGTAATGTCTCTAACAGTCTACGCTTTGATCGTTCCCTGGAAGACCAGTAGTAGTTTCCGATGCACATCTGGATTCTTTCTGTAATCTGTGGACTATCAGTGTGTTGATGAAACTCAGAAGTTGCATCGGGATTGAATACAACAGTCACCATGCGCACTTTCTTCCATGGGAGTAATGTCTCAAACAGTCTACGCTTTGATCGTTCCCTGGAAGACCAGTAGTAGTTTCTGATGCACATTTGGTGGCATTCTGTAATCTGTGGACTATCAGAGTGTTGATGAATCACAGAAAATGCATCGAGATTGAATGCAACAGTCACCATGAACACTTTCCTCCATGGGAGTAATGTCTCAAGGAGTTTACGCTTTGATCGTTCCCTGGAAGACCAGTAGTAGTTTCCGATGCACATCTGGATGCTTTCTGTAATCCGTGGACTATCAGAGTGTAGATGAAACACAGAAATTGCATCGGGATTGAATACAAGAGTCACCATGCGCACTTTCCTCCACGTGAGTAATGTCTCAAACAGTCTACGCTTTGATCGTTCCCTGGAAGACCAGTAGTAGTTTCCGATGCACATCTGGAGGCATTCTGTAATCTGTGGAGTATCAGAGTGTTGATGAAACCAAGAAATTGCATCGGGATTGAATACAACAGTCACCATGCGCACTTTCCTCAAAGGAAGTAATGTCTCTAACAGTCTACGCTTTGATCGTTCCCTGGAAGACCAGTAGTAGTTTCCGATGCACATCTGGTGGCATTCTGTAATCTGTGGACTATCAGAGTGTTGATGAAACACAGAAATTGCATCGGGATTGAATACAACAGTCACCATGCGCACTTTCCGAGATGGGAGTAATGTCTCTAACAGTCTACGCTTTGATCGTTCCCTGGAAGACCAGTAGTAGTTTCCGATGCACATCTGTTTTCTTTCTGTAATCTGTGGGCTATCAGTGTGTTGATGAAACACAGAAATTGCATCGGGATTGAATACAACAGTCACCATGCACACTTTCCTCCATGGGAGTAATGTCTCAAAGAGTCTACGCTTTGATCATTCCCTGGAAGACCAGTAGTAGTTTCAGATGAACGTCTGGTTGGATTCTGTAATCTGTGGACTATCTGAGTGTTGATGAAATACAGAAATTGCCTCGGGATTGAATGCAACAGTCACCATGCGCACTTTCCTCCACGTGAGTAATGTCTCAAACAGTCTACGCTTTGATCGTTCCCAGGAAGACCAGTAGTAGTTTCCGATGCACATCTGAATTCGTTCTGTAATCTGTGGACTATCAGAGTGTTAATGAAACACAGAAATTGCATCGGGATTGAATACAACAGTCACCATGCGCACTTCCCTCCATGGGAGTAATGTCTCAAACAGTCTACGCTTTGATCGTTCCCTGGAAGACCAGTAGTAGTTTCCGATGCACATCTGGTGGCATTCTGTGATCTGTGGACTATCAGAGTGTTGATGAAACAGAAATTGCATCGGGATTGAATACAATAGTCACCATCCGCACTTTCCTCCATGGGAGTAATTTCTGAAATAGTCTATGCTTTGGTCGTTCCCTGGAAGACCATTAGTAGTTTCCGATGCACATCTGGTGGCATTCTGTAATCTGTGGACTATCAGAGTGTTGATGAAACACAGAAAATGCATCGGGATTGAATGCAACAGTCACCATGAACACTTTCCTCCATGGGAGTAATGTCTCAAAGAGTTTACGCTTTAATCGTTCCCTGGAAGACCAGTAGTAGTTTAAGATGCACATCTGGATGGTTTCTGTAATCCGTGGACTATCAGAGTGTTGCTGAAACTCAGAAATTGCATCGGGATAGAATACAACAGCCACCATGCGCACTTTCCTCCAAGGGAGTAATGTCTCTAACAGTCTACGCTTTGATCGTTCCCTGGAAGACCAGTAGTAGTTTCCGATGCACATCTGGAGGCATTCTGTAATCTGTGGAGTATCAGAGTGTTGATGAAACTATGAAATTGCATTGGGATTGAATACAACAGTCACCATGCGCACTTTCCTCAACGTGAGTAATGTCTCAAACAGTCTACGCTTTGATCGTTCCCTGGAAAACCAGTAGTAGTTTCCGATGGACATCTGGTGGCATTCTGTAATCTGTAGACTCTCACAGTGTTGATGAAACACAGAAATTGCTTCGGGATTGAATACAACTGTCACCATGCGCACTTTCCTCCAAGGGAGTAATGTCTCTAACAGTCTACGCTTTGATCGTTCCCTGGAAGACCAGTAGTAGTTTCCGATGCACATCTGAAGTCATTCTGTAATCTGTGGACTATCAGAGTGTTGATGAAACACTGAAATTGAATCGGAATGGAATACAACAGTCACCATGCGCACTTTCCTCCATGGGAGTAATGTCTCTAACAGTCTACGCTTTGATCGTTCCCTGGAAGACCAGTAGTAGTTTCCGATGCACATCTGGATTCTTTATGTAATCTGTGGACTATCAGTGTGTTGATGAAACTCAGAAATTGCATCGGGATTGAATACAACAGTCACCATGCGCACTTTCCTCTAAGAGAGTAATGTCTCTAACAGTCTACGCTTTGATCGTTTCCTGGAAGACCAGTAGTAGTTTCTGATGCACATTTGGTGGCATTCTGTAATCTGTGGACTGTCAGAGTGTTGATGAATCACAGAAAATGCATCGAGATTGAATGCAACAGTCACCATGAACACTTTCCTCCATGGGAGTAATGTCTCAAAGAGTTAACGCTTTGATCGTTCCCTGGAAGACCAGTAGTAGTTTCCGATGCACATCTGGATGCTTTCTGTAGTCCGTGGACTATCAGAGTGTAGATGAAACACAGAAATTGCATCGGGATTGAATACAACAGTCACCATGAGCACTTGCCTCCATACGAGTAATGTCTCAAACAGTCTACACTTTGGTCGTTCCCTGGAAGACCAGTAGTAGTTTCCGATGCACGTCTGGAGGCATTCTGTAATCTGTGGAGTATCAGAGTGTTGATGAAACTAAGAAATTGCATCGGGATTGAATACAACAGTCACCATGCGCACTTTCCTCCAAGGGAGTAATGTCTCTAACAGTCTACGCTTTGATCGTTCCCTGGAAGACCAGTAGTAGTTTCCGATGCACATCTGGTGGCATTTTGTAATCTGTGGACTATCAGAGTGTTGATGAAACACAGAAATTGCATCGGGATTGAATGCAACAGTCACCATGCGCACTTTCCTCCATGGGAGTAATGTCTCTAACAGTCTACGCTGTGATCGTTCCCTGGAAGACCAGTAGTAGTTTCCGATGAACATATGGATTCTTTCTGTAATCTGTGGACTATCAGTGTGTTGATGAAACAAAGAAATTGCATTGGGATTGAATACTACAGTCACCATGCGCACTTTCCTCCATGGGAGTAATGTCTCAAACAGTCTACGCTTTGATCATTCCCTGGAAGACCAGTAGTACTTTCCGATGAACGTCTGGTTGGATTCTGTAAACTGTGGACTATCTGAGTGTTGATGAAACACAGAAATTGCCTCGGGATTGAATACAACAGTCACCATGCTCACTTTCCTTCATGGGAATAGTGTCTCAAACAGTCTACGCTTTGATCGTTCCCAGGAAGACCAGTAGTAGTTTCCGATGCACATCTGAAGGCATTCTGTAATCTGTGGACTATCAGAGTGTTAATGAAACACAGAAATTGCATCGGGATTGAATACAACAGTCACCATGCGCACTTCCCTCCATGGGAGTAATGTCTCAAACAGTCTACGCTTTGATCGCTCACTGGAAGACCAGTAGTAGTTTCCGATGCACATCTGGATGCTTTCTTCAAACTGTGGACTATCAGAGTGTTGATGAAACACAGAAATTGCATCGGGATTGAATACAACAGTCTCCATGCGCAGTTTCCTCCATGAGAGTAATGTCTCAAACAGTCTACGCTTTGATCGTTCCCTGGAGGACCAGTAGTAGTTTTCGATGCACATCTGGTGGTATTCTGTAATCTGTAGACTATCAGAGTGTTGATGAAACAAAGATAATGCATCGGGATTGAATACAACAGTCACCATGCCCACTTTCCTCCATGGGAGTAATGTCTCAAACAGCCTACGATTTGATCGTTCAATGGAAGACAAGTAGTAGTTTCCGATGCACATCTGGATGCTTTCTGTAATCTGTGGACTATCAGAGTGTTGATGAAACACAGAAATTGCATCGGGATTGAATACAAGCGTCTCCATGAGCAGTTTCCTCCATGGGAGTAATGTCTGAAACAGTCTACGCTTTGATCGTTCCATGGAAGAACAGTAGTAGTTTCCGATTCACATCTGGAGGCATTCTGTAATCTGTGGACTATCAGAGTGTTGGTGAAACACAGAAGTTGCATCGGGATTGAATACAACAGTCACCATGCGCACTTTCCTCCATAAAAGTAATGTCTCAAACAGTCTACGTTTTGATCGTTCCCTGGAGGACCAGTAGTAGTTTCCGATGCACATCTGGTGGCATTCTGTGATCTGTGGACTATCAGAGTGTTGATGAAACAGAAATCGCATCGGGATTGAATACAATAGTCACCATCCGCACTCTCCTCCATGGGAGTAATGTCTGAAATTGTCTATGCTTTGATCGTTCCCTGGTAGACCATTAGTAGTTTCCGATGCACATCTCGTGGCATTCTGTAATCTGTGGACTATCAGAGTGTTGATGAAACACAGAAAATGCATCGGGATTGAATGCAACAGTCACCATGCGCACTTTCCTCCACGTGAGTAATGTCTCAAACAGTCTACGCTGTGATCGTTCCCTGGAAGACCAGTAGTAGTTTAAGATGCACATCTGGATGGTTTCTGTAATCCGTGGACTATCAGAGTGTTGATGAAACTCAGAAATTGCATCGGGATAGAATACAACAGCCACCATGCGCACTTTCCTCCAAGGGAGTAATGTCTCTAACAGTCTACGCTTTGATCGTTCCCTGGAATACGGGTAGTAGTTTCCGATGCACATCTGGAGGCATTCTGTAATCTGTGGAGTATCAGAGTGTTGATGAAACTATGAAATTGCATTGGGATTGAATACAACAGTCACCATGCGCACTTTCCTCAACGTGAGAAATGTCTCAAACAGTCTACGCTTTGATCGTTCCCTGGAAAACCAGTAGTAGTTTCCGATGGACATCTGGTGGCATTCTGTAATCTGTAGACCCTCACAGTGTTGATGAAACACAGAAATTGCTTCGGGATTGAATACAACAGTCACCATGCGCAGTTTCCTCCAAGGGAGTAATGTCTCTAACAGTCTACGCTTTGATCGTTCCCTGGAAGACCAGTAGTAGTTTCCGATGCACATCTAAAGTCATTCTGTAATCTGTGGACTATCAGAGTGTTGATGAAACACTGAAATTGAATCGGAATGGAATACAACAGTCACCATGCTCACTTTCCTCCATGGGAGTAATGTCTCTAACAGTCTACGCTTTGATCGTTCCCTGGAAGACCAGTAGTAGTTTCCGATGGACATCTGGATTCTTTATGTAATCTGTGGACTATCAGTGTGTTGATGAAACTCAGAAATTGCATCGGGATTGAATACAACAGTCACCATGCGCACTTTCCTCTAAGGGAGTAATGTCTCTAACAGTCTACGCTTTGATCGTTTCCTGGAAGACAGGTAGTAGTTTCTGATGCACATTTGGTGGCATTCTGTAATCTGTGGACTATCAGAGTGTTGATGAATCACAGAAAATGCATCGAGATTGAATGCAACAGTCACCATGAACACTTTCCTCCATGGGAGTAATGTCTCAAAGAGTTTACGCTTTGATCGTTCCCTGGAAGACCAGTAGTAGTTTCCGATGCACATCTGGATGCTTTCTGTAGTCCGTGGACTATCAGAGTGTAGATGAAACACAGAAATTGCTTCGGGATTGAATACAACAGTCACCATGAGCACTTTCCTCCATGCGAGTAATGTCTCAAACAGTCTACGCTTTGATCGTTCCCTGGAAAACCAGTAGTAGTTCCCGATGGACATCTGGTGGCATTCTGTAATCTGTAGATTATCGCAGTGTTGATGAAACACAGAAATTGCATCAGGATTGAATACAACAGTCACCATGCGCACTTTCCTCCAAGGAAGTAATGTCTCTAACAGTCTACGCTTTGAACGTTCCCTGGAAGACCAGTAGTAGTTTCCGGTGCACATCTGGAGGCATTCTGTAATCTGTTGACTATCAGAGTGTTGATGAAACACAGAAAATGCATCGGGATTGAATGCAACAGTCACCATGCGCACTTTCCTCCATGCGAGTAATGTCTCAAACAGTCTACGCTTTGATCGTTCCCTGGAAGACCAGTAGTAGTTTCCGATGCACATCTGGAGGCATTCTGTAATCTGTGGAGTATCAGAGTGTTGATGAAACTAAGAAATTGCATCGGGATTGAATACAACAGTCACCATGCGCACTTTCCTCCTCGTGAGTAATGTCTCAAACAGTCTACGCTGTGATCGTTCCCTGGAAAACCAGTAGTAGTTCCCGATGGACATCTGGAGGCATTCTGTAATCTGTGGAGTATCAGAGTGTTGATGAAACTAAGAAATTGCATCGGGATTGAATACAACAGTCACCATGCGCACTTACCTCAACGTGAGTAATGTCTCAAACAGTCTACGCTTTGATCGTTCAGTGGAAAACCAGTAGTAGTTTCCGATGGCCATCTGGTGGCATTCTGTAATCTGTAGACTATCACAGTGTTAATGAAACACAGAAATTGCTTCGTGATTGAATACAACAGTCACCATGCGCACTTTCCTCCAAGGGAGTAATGTCTCTAACAGTCTACGCTTTGATCGTTCCCTGGAAGACCAGTAGTAGTTTCCGATGCACATCTGGTGGCATTCTGTAATCTGTGGACTATCAGTGTGTTGATGAAACACAGATATTGCATCGGGATTGAATACAACAGTCACCATGCGCACTTTCCTCCATGCGAGTAATGTCTCAAGGAGTTTACGCTTTGATCGTTCCCTGGAAGACCAGTAGTAGTTTCCGATGCACATCTGGATGCTTTCTGTAATCCGTGGACTATCAGAGTGTAGATGAAACACAGAAATTGCATCGGGATTGAATACAACAGTCACCATGCGCACTTTGTTCCATGCGAGTAATGTCTCAAACAGTCTACGCTTTGATCGTTCGCTGGAAGACCAGTAGTAGTTTCCGATGCACATCTGGAGGCATTCTGTAATCTGTGGAGTATCAGAGTGTTGATGAAACTAAGAAATTGCATCGGGATTGAATACAACATTCACCATGCGCACTTTCCTCCTCGTGAGTAATGTCTCAAAAAGTCTACGCTGTGATCGTTCCCTGGAAAACCAGTAGTAGTTCCCGATGGACATCTGGTGGCATTCTGTAATCTGTAGACTATCGCAGTGTTGATGAAACACAGAAATTGCATCAGGATTGAATACAACAGTCACCATGCGCACTTTCCTCAAAGGAAATAATGTCTCTAACAGTCTACGCTTTGATCGTTCCCTGGAAGACCAGTAGTAGTTTCCGATGCACATCTGGTGGCATTCTGTAATCTGTGGACTATCAGAGTGTTGATGAAACACAGAAATTGCATCGGGATTGAATACAACAGTCACCATGCGCACTTTCCTCCATGGGAGTAATGTCTCAAACAGTCTACGCTTTGATCATTCCCTGGAAGACCAGTAGTAGTTTCCGATGCACATCTGGATGCTTTCTGTAATCTGTGGACTATCAGAGTGTTGATGAAACACAGAAATTGCATCGGGATTGAATACAACAGTCTCCATGCACAGTTTCCTCCATGAGAGTAATGTCTCAAACAGTCTACGCTTTGATCGTTCCCTGGAAGACCAGTAGTAGTTTCCGATGCACATCTGGTGGCATTCTGTAATCTGTGGACTATCAGAGTGTTGATGAAACACAGAAATTGCATCGGGATTGAATACAACAGTCACCATGCGCACTTTCCTCCATGGGAGTAATGTCTCAAACAGTCTACGCTTTGATCATTCCCTGGAAGATCAGTAGTAGTTTCAGATGAACGTCTGGTTGGATTCTGTAATCTGTGGACTATCTGAGTGTTGATGAAATACAGAAATTGCCTCGGGATTGAATACAACAGTCACCATGCGCACTTTCCTTCATGGGAATAATGTCTCAAACAGTCTACGCTTTGATCGTTCCCAGGAAGACCAGTAGTAGTTTCCGATGCACATCTGAAGGCATTCTGTAATCTGTGGACTATCAGAGTGTTAATGAAACACAGAAATTGCATCGGGATTGAATACAACAGTCACCATGCGCACTTCCCTCCATGGGAGTAATGTCTCAAACAGTCTACGCTTTGATCGTTCACTGGAAGACCAGTAGTAGTTTCCGATGCACATCTGGATGCTTTCTGTAATCTGTGGACTATCAGAGTGTTGATGAAACACAGAAATTGCATCGGGATTGAATACAACAGTCTCCATGCACAGTTTCCTCCATGAGAGTAATGTCTCAAACAGTCTACGCTTTGATCGTTCCCTGGAAGACCAGTAGTAGTTTCCGATGCACATCTGGTGGTATTCTGTAATCTGTAGACTATCAGAGTATTGATGAAACAAAGATATTGCATCGGGATTGAATACAACAGTCACCATGCGCACTTTCCTCCATGGGAGTAATGTCTCAAACAGCCTACGCTTTGATCCTTCCCTGGAAGACAAGTAGTAGTTTCCGATGCACATCTGGATGCTTTCTGTAATCTGTGGACTATCAGAGTGTTGATGAAACACAGAAAATGCATCGGGATTGAATGCAACAGTCACCATGAACACTTTCCTCCATGGGAGTAATGTCTCAAAGAGTTACGCTTTAATCGTTCCCTGGAAGACCAGTAGTAGTTTAAGATGCACATCTGGATAGTTTCTGTAATCCGTGGACTATCAGAGTGTTGATGAATCTCAGAAATTGCATTGGGATAGAATACAACAGCCACCATGCGCACTATCCTCCAAGGGAGTAATGTCTCTTACAGTCTACGCTTTGATCGTTCCCTGGAAGACCAGTAGTAGTTTCCGATGCACATCTGGAGGCATTCTGTAATCTGTGGAGTATCAGAGTGTTGATGAAACTATGAAATTGCATTGGGATTGAATACAACAGTCACCATGCGCACTTTCCTCAACGTGAGAAATGTCTCAAACAGTCTACGCTTTGATCGTTCCCTGGAAAACCAGTAGTAGTTTCCGATGGACATCTGGTGGCATTCTGTAATCTGTAGACCCTCACAGTGTTGATGAAACACAGAAATTGCTTCGGGATTGAATACAACAGTCACCATGCGCAGTTTCCTCCAAGGGAGTAATGTCTCTAACAGTCTACGCTTTGATCGTTCCCTGGAAGACCAGTAGTAGTTTCCGATGCACATCTAAAGTCATTCTGTAATCTGTGGACTATCAGAGTGTTGATGAAACACTGAAATTGAATCGGAATGGAATACAACAGTCACCATGCTCACTTTCCTCCATGGGAGTAATGTCTCTAACAGTCTACGCTTTGATCGTTCCCTGGAAGACCAGTAGTAGTTTCCGATGCACATCTGGATGCTTTCTGTAGTCCGTGGACTATCAGAGTGTAGATGAAACACAGAAATTGCATCGGGATTGAATACAACAGTCACCATGCGCACTTTCCTCTAAGGGAGTAATGTCTCTAACAGTCTACGCTTTGATCGTTTCCTGGAAGACAGGTAGTAGTTTCTGATGCACATTTGGTGGCATTCTGTAATCTGTGGACTATCAGAGTGTTGATGAATCACAGAAAATGCATCGAGATTGAATGCAACAGTCACCATGAACACTTTCCTCCATGGGAGTAATGTCTCAAAGAGTTTACGCTTTGATCGTTCCCTGGAAGACCAGTAGTAGTTTCCGATGCACATCTGGATGCTTTCTGTAGTCCGTGGACTATCAGAGTGTAGATGAAACACAGAAATTGCTTCGGGATTGAATACAACAGTCACCATGAGCACTTTCCTCCATGCGAGTAATGTCTCAAACAGTCTACGCTTTGATCGTTCCCTGGAAAACCAGTAGTAGTTCCCGATGGACATCTGGTGGCATTCTGTAATCTGTAGACTATCGCAGTGTTGATGAAACACAGAAATTGCATCAGGATTGAATACAACAGTCACCATGCGCACTTTCCTCCAAGGAAGTAATGTCTCTAACAGTCTACGCTTTGAACGTTCCCTGGAAGACCAGTAGTAGTTTCCGGTGCACATCTGGAGGCATTCTGTAATCTGTTGACTATCAGAGTGTTGATGAAACACAGAAAATGCATCGGGATTGAATGCAACAGTCACCATGCGCACTTTCCTCCATGCGAGTAATGTCTCAAACAGTCTACGCTTTGATCGTTCCCTGGAAGACCAGTAGTAGTTTCCGATGCACATCTGGAGGCATTCTGTAATCTGTGGAGTATCAGAGTGTTGATGAAACTAAGAAATTGCATCGGGATTGAATACAACAGTCACCATGCGCACTTTCCTCCTCGTGAGTAATGTCTCAAACAGTCTACGCTGTGATCGTTCCCTGGAAAACCAGTAGTAGTTCCCGATGGACATCTGGTGGCATTCTGTAATCTGTAGACTATCGCAGTGTTGATGAAACACAGAAATTGCATCAGGATTGAATACAACAGTCACCATGCGCACTTTCCTCAAAGGAAGTAATGTCTCTAACAGTCTACGCTTTGATCGTTCCCTGGAAGACCAGTAGTAGTTTCCGATGCACATCTGGTGGCATTCTGTAATCTGTGGACTATCAGAGTGTTGATGAAACACAGAAATTGCATCGGGATTGAATACAACAGTCACCATGCGCACTTTCCTCCATGGGAGTAATGTCTCAAACAGTCTACGCTTTGATCATTCCCTGGAAGATCAGTAGTAGTTTCAGATGAACGTCTGGTTGGATTCTGTAATCTGTGGACTATCTGAGTGTTGATGAAATACAGAAATTGCCTCGGGATTGAATACAACAGTCACCATGCGCACTTTCCTTCATGGGAATAATGTCTCAAACAGTCTACGCTTTGATCGTTCCCAGGAAGACCAGTAGTAGTTTCCGATGCACATCTGAAGGCATTCTGTAATCTGTGGACTATCAGAGTGTTAATGAAACACAGAAATTGCATCGGGATTGAATACAACAGTCACCATGCGCACTTCCCTCCATGGGAGTAATGTCTCAAACAGTCTACGCTTTGATCGTTCACTGGAAGACCAGTAGTAGTTTCCGATGCACATCTGGATGCTTTCTGTAATCTGTGGACTATCAGAGTGTTGATGAAACACAGAAATTGCATCGGGATTGAATACAACAGTCTCCATGCACAGTTTCCTCCATGAGAGTAATGTCTCAAACAGTCTACGCTTTGATCGTTAACTGGAAGACCAGTAGTAGTTTCCGATGCACATCTGGTGGTATTCTGTAATCTGTAGACTATCAGAGTATTGATGAAACAAAGATATTGCATCGGGATTGAATACAACAGTCTCCATGCACAGTTTCCTCCATGAGAGTAATGTCTCAAACAGCCTACGCTTTGATCCTTCCCTGGAAGACAAGTAGTAGTTTCCGATGCACATCTGGATGCTTTCTGTAATCTGTGGACTATCAGAGTGTTGATGAAACACAGAAAATGCATCGGGATTGAATGCAACAGTCACCATGAACACTTTCCTCCATGGGAGTAATGTCTCAAAGAGTTTACGCTTTAATCGTTCCCTGGAAGACCAGTAGTAGTTTAAGATGCACATCTGGATAGTTTCTGTAATCCGTGGACTATCAGAGTGTTGATGAATCTCAGAAATTGCATCGGGATAGAATACAACAGCCACCATGCGCACTTTCCTCCAAGGGAGTAATGTCTCTTACAGTCTACGCTTTGATCGTTCCCTGGAAGACCAGTAGTAGTTTCCGATGCACATCTGGAGGCATTCTGTAATCTGTGGAGTATCAGAGTGTTGATGAAACTCTGAAATTGCATTGGGATTGAATACAACAGTCACCACGCGCACTTTCCTCAACGTGAGAAATGTCTCAAACAGTCTACGCTTTGATCGTTCCCTGGAAAACCAGTAGTAGTTTCCGATGGACATCTGGTGGCATTCTGTAATCTGTAGACCCTCACAGTGTTGATGAAACACAGAAATTGCTTCGGGATTGAATACAACAGTCACCATGCGCAGTTTCCTCCAAGGGAGTAATGTCTCTAACAGTCTACGCTTTGATCGTTCCCTGGAAGACCAGTAGTAGTTTCCGATGCACATCTAAAGTCATTCTGTAATCTGTGGACTATCAGAGTGTTGATGAAACACTGAAATTGAATCGGAATGGAATACAACAGTCACCATGCTCACTTTCCTCCGTGGGAGTAATGTCTCTAACAGTCTACGCTTTGATCGTTCCCTGGAAGACCAGTAGTAGTTTCCGATGCACATCTGGAATCTTTATGTAATCTGTGGACTATCAGTGTGTTGATGAAACTCAGAAATTGCATCGGGATTGAATACAACAGTCACCATGCGCACTTTCCTCTAAGGGAGTAATGTCTCTAACAGTCTACGCTTTGATCGTTTCCTGGAAGACAAGTAGTAGTTTCTGATGCACATTTGGTGGCATTCTGTAATCTGTGGACTATCAGAGTGTTGATGAATCACAGAAAATGCATCGAGATTGAATGCAACAGTCACCATGAACACTTTCCTCCATGGGAGTAATGTCTCAAAGAGTTTACGCTTTGATCGTTCCCTGGAAGACCAGTAGTAGTTTCCGATGCACATCTGGATGCTTTCTGTAGTCCGTGGACTATCAGAGTGTAGATGAAACACAGAAATTGCTTCGGGATTGAATACAACAGTCACCATGAGCACTTTCCTCCATGCGAGTAATGTCTCAAACAGTCTACGCTTTGATCGTTCCCTGGAAAACCAGTAGTAGTTCCCGATGGACATCTCTTGGCATTCTGTAATCTGTAGACTATCGCAGTGTTGATGAAACACAGAAATTGCATCAGGATTGAATACAACAGTCACCATGCGCACTTTCCTCCAAGGAAGTAATGTCTCTAACAGTCTACGCTTTGATCGTTCCCTGGAAGACCAGTAGTAGTTTCCGATGCACATCTGGTGGCATTTTGTAATCTGTGGACTATCAGCGTGTTGATGAAACACAGAAATTGCATCGGGATTGAATGCAACAGTCACCATGCGCACTTTCCTCCATGGGAGTAATGTCTCTAACAATCTACGCTGTGATCGTTCCCTGGAAGACCAGTAGTAGTTTCCGATGCACATATGGTTTCTTTCTGTAATCTGTGGACTATCAGTGTGTTGATGAAACAAAGAAATTGCATCGGGATTGAATACAACAGTCACCATGCGCACTTCCCTCCATGGGAGTAATGTCTCAAACAGTCTACGCTTTGATCGTTCCCTGGAAGACCAGTAGTAGTTTCCGATGCACATCTGGTTGGATTCTGTAAACTGTGGACTATCTGAGTGTTGATGAAACACAGAAATTGCCTCGGGATTGAATACAACAGTCTCCATGCACAGTTTCCTCCATGAGAGTAATGTCTCAAACAGTCTACGCTTTGATCGTTCCCTGGAAGACCAGTAGTAGTTTCCGATGCACATCTGGTGGTATTCTGTAATCTGTAGACTATCAGAGTGTTGATGAAACAAAGATATTGCATCGGGATTGAATACAACAGTCACCATGCGCACTTTCCTCCATGGGAGTAATGTCTCAAACAGCCTACGCTTTGATCCTTCCCTGGAAGACAAGTAGTAGTTTCGGATGCACATCTGGATGCTTTCTGTAATCTGTGGACTATCAGAGTGTTGATGAAACACAGAAAATGCATCGGGATTGAATGCAACAGTCACCATGAACACTTTCCTCCATGGGAGTAATGTCTCAAAGAGTTTACGCTTTAATCGTTCCCTGGAAGACCAGTAGTAGTTGAAGATGCACATCTGGATAGTTTCTGTAATCCGTGGACTATCAGAGTGTTGATGAATCTCAGAAATTGCATCGGGATAGAATACAACAGCCACCATGCGCACTTTCCTCCAAGGGAGTAATGTCTCTTACAGTCTACGCTTTGATCGTTCCCTGGAAGACCAGTAGTAGTTTCCGATGCACATCTGGAGGCATTCTGTAATCTGTGGACTATCTGAGTGTTGATGAAACACAGAAATTGCCTCGGGATTGAATACAACAGTCACCATGCGCACTTTCCTTCATGGGAATAAAGTCTCAAACAGTCTACGCTTTGATCGTTCCCAGGAAGACCAGTAGTACTTTCCGATGCACATCTGAAGGCATTCTGTAATCTGTGGACTATCAGAGTGTTAATGAAACACAGAAATTGTATCGGGATTGAATACAACAGTCACCATGTGCACTTCCCTCCATGGGAGTAATGTCTCAAACAGTCTACGCTTTGATCGTTCACTGGAAGACCAGTAGTAGTTTTCGATGCACATCTGGTCGTATTCTGTAATCTGTAGACTATCAGAGTGTTGATGTAACAAAGATATTGCATCGGGATTGAATACAACAGTCACCATGCCCACTATCCTCCATGGGAGTAATGTCTCAAACAGCCTACGCTTTGATCGTTCAATGGAAGAAAAGTAGTAGTTTCCGATGCACATCTGGATGCTTTCTGTAATCTGTGGACTATCAGAGTGTTGATGAAACACATAAATTGCATCGGGATTGAATACAACCGTCTCCATGAGCAGTTTCCTCCATGGGAGTAATGTCTGAAACAGTCTACGCTTTGATCGTTCCATGGAAGAACAGTAGTATTTTCCGATGCACATCTGGAGGCATTCTGTAATCTGTGGACTATCAGAGTGTTGGTGAAACACAGAAGTTGCATCGGGATTGAATACAACAGTCACCATGCGCACTTTCCTCCATAAAAGTATTGTCCCAAACAGGCTACGTTTTCATCGTTCCTTGGAGGACCAGTAGTAGTTTCCGATGCACATCTGGTGGCATTCTGTGATCTGTGGACTATCAGAGTGTTGATGAAACAGAAATTGCATCGGGATTGAATACAATAGTCACCATCCGCACTCTCCTCCATGGGAGTAATGTCTGAAATTGTCTATGATTTGATCGTTCCCTGGAAGACCATTAGTAGTTTCCGATGCACATCTAGTGGCATTCTGTAATCTGTGGACTATCAGAGTGTTGATGAAACACAGTAAATGCATCGGGATTGAATGCAACAGTCACCATGAACACTTTCCTCCATGGGAGTATTGTCTCAAAGAGTTTACGCTTTATTCGTTCCCTGGAAGACCAGTAGTAGTTTCCGATGCACATCTGGAGGCATTCTGTAATCTGTGGAGTATCAGAGTGTTGATGAAACTAAGAAATTGCATCGGGATTGAATACGACAGTCACCATGCGCACTTTCCTCCATGGGAGTAATGTCTCAAACTGTCTACGCTTTGATCATTCCCTGGAAGACCAGTAGTAGTTTCCGATGAACGTCTGGTTGTATTCTGTAATCTGTGGACTATCTGAGTGTTGATAAAACACAGAAATTGCCTCGTGATTGAATACAACAGTCACCATGCGAACTTCCCTCAATGGGAGTAATGTCTCAAAGAGTTTACGCTTTGATCGTTCGATGGAAGACCAGTAGTAGTTTCCGATGCACATCTGGTGTTATTCTGTAATCTGTAGACTATCAGAGTGTTGATGAAGCAAAGATATTGCATCGGGATTGAATACAACAGTCACCATGCGCACTTTCCTCCATGGGAGTAATATCTCAAACAGCCTACGCTTTGATCGTTTCCTGGAAGACAAGTAGTAGTTTCCGATGCACATCAGGATGCTTTCTGAAATCTGTGGACTATCAGAGTGTTGATGAAACACTGACATTGCATCGGGATTGAATACAACCGTCTCCATGAGCACTTTCCTCCATGGGAGTAATGTCTCAAAGAGTTTACGCTTTAATCGTTCCCTGGAAGACCAGTAGTAGTTTCCGATGCACATCAGGAGGCATTCTGTAATCTGTGGAGTATCAGAGTGTTGATGAAACTAAGAAATTGCATCGGGATTGAATGCAACAGTCACCATGAACACTTTCCTCCATGGGAGTAATGTCTCAAAGAGTTTACGCTTTAATCGTTCCCAGGAAGACCAGTAGTAGTTTCCGACGCACATCTCGTGGCACTCTGTAATCTGTGGACTATCAGAGTTTTGATGAAACACAGAAAATGCATCGGGTTGAATGCAACAGTCACCATGAACACTTTCCTCCATGGGAGTAATGTCTCAAAGAGTTTACGCTTTGATCGCTCCCTGGAAGACCAGTAGTAGTTTAAGATGCACGTCTGGATGGTTTCTGTAATCCGTGGACTATCAGAGTGTTGATGAAACACAGAAATTGCATCGGGATTGAATACAACAGCCACCATGCGCACTTTCCTCCAAGGGAGTAATCTCTCTAACAGTCTACGCTTTGATCGTTTCCTGGAAGACCAGTAGTAGTTTCCGATGCACATCTGGAGGCATTCTGTAATCTGTGGAGTATCAGAGTGTTGATGAAACTAAGAAATTGCATTGGGATTGAATACAACAGTCACCATGCGCACTTTCCTCAACGTGAGTAATGTCTCAAACAGTCTACGCTTTGATCGTTCCCTGGAAAACCAGTAGTAGTTTCCGATGGACATCTGGTGGCATTATGTAATCTGTAGACTATCACAGTGTTGATGAAACACAGATATTGCTTCTTGATTGAATACAACAGTCACCATGCGCACTTTCCTCCAAGGGAGTAATGTCTCATACAGTCTACGCTTTGATCGTTCCCTGGAAGACCAGTAGTAGTTTCCGATGCACATCTGGATGCTTTCTGTAATCTGTGGACTATCAGAGTGTTGATGAAACACAGAAATTGCATCGGGATTGAATACAACAGTCTCCATGCGCAGTTTCCTCCATGAGAGTAATGTCTCAAACAGTCTACGCTTTGATCATTCCCTGGAAGACCAGTAGAAGTTTCCGATGAACGTCTGGTTGGATTCTGTAACCTGTGGACTATCTGAGTGTTGATGAAACACAGAAATTGCCTCGGGATTGAATACAACAGTCACCATGCGCACTTTCCTTCATGGGAATAATGTCTCAAACAGTCTACGCTTTGATCGTTCCTAGAAAGACCAGTAGTAGTTTCCGATGCACATCTGGATTCTTTCTGTAATCTGTGGACTATCAGTGTGTTGATGAAACTCAGAAATTGCATCGGGATTGAATACAACAGTCACCATGCGCACTTTCTTCCATGTGGGTAAAGTCTCAAACAGTCTATGCTTTGATCGTTCCCTGGAAGACCAGTAGTAGTTTCTGATGCACATTTGGTGGCATTCTGTAATCTGTGGACTATCAGAGTGTTGATGAATCACAGAAAATGCATCGAGATTGAATGCAACAGTCACCATGAACACTTTCCTCCATGGGAGTAATGTCTCAAAGAGTTTACGCTTTGATCGTTCCCTGGAAGACCAGTAGTAGTTTCCGATGCACATCTGGATGCTTTCTGTAATCCGTGGACTATCAGTGTGTTGATGAAACTCAGAAATTGCATCGGGGTTGAATACAACAGTCACCATGCGCACTTTCCTCCATGGGAGTAATGTCTCAAACAGTCTACGCTTTGATCATTCCCTGGAAGACCAGTAGTAGTTTCCGATGAACGTCTGGTTGGATTCTGTAACCTGTGGACTATCTGAGTGTTGATGAAACACAGAAATTGCCTCGGGATTGAATACAACAGTCACCATGCGCACTTTCCTTCATGGGAATAATGTCTCAAACAGTCTACGCTTTGATCGTTCCTAGAAAGACCAGTAGTAGTTTCCGATGCACATCTGAAGGCATTCTGTAATCTGTGGACTTTGAGTGTGTTAATGAAACACAGAAATTGCATCGGGATTGAATACAACAGTCACCGTGCGCACTTCCCTCCATGGGAGTAATGTCTGAAAGAGTCTACGCTTTGATCGTTCCATGGAAGAACAGTAGTAGTTTCCGATGCACATCTGGAGGCATTCTGTAATCTGTGGACTATCAGAGTGTTGGTGAAACACAGAAGTTGCATCGGGATTGAATACAACAGTCACCATGCGCACTTTCCTCCATAACAGTAATGTCTCAAACAGTCTAAGTTTTGATCGTTCCCTGGAAGACCAGTAGTAGTTTCCGATGCACATCTGGTGGCATTCTGTGATCTGTGGACTATCAGAGTGTTGATGAAACAGAAATTGCATCTGGATTGAATACAATAGTCACCATACGCACTTTCCTCCATGGGAGTAATGTCTCTAACAGTCTACGCTTTGATCGTTCCCAGGAAGACCATTAGTAGTTTCCGATGCACATCTGGTGGCATTCTGTAATCTGTGGACTATCAGAGTGTTGATGAAACACAGAAAATGCATCGGGATTGAATGCAACAGTCACCATGAACACTTTCCTCCATGGGAGTAATGTCTCAAAGAGTTTACGCTTTAATCGTTCCCTGGAAGACCAGTAGTAGTTTCCGATGCACATCTGGAGGCATTCTGTAATCTGTGGAGTATCAGAGTGTTGATGAAACTAAGAAATTGCATCGGGATTGAATACAACAGTCACCATGCGCACTTTCTTCCATGGGAGTAATGTCTGAAACAGTCTACGCTTTGATCGTTTCCAGGAAGACCAGTAGTAGTTTCCGATGCACATCTCGTGGCATTCTGTTATCTGTGGACTATCAGAGTTTTGATGAAACACAGAAAATGCATCGGGATTGAATGCAACAGTCACCATGAACACTTTCCTCCATGGGAGTAATGTCTCAAAGAGTTTACGCTTTGATCGTTCCCTGGAAGACCAGTAGTAGTTTAAGATGCACATCTGGATGGTTTCTGTAATCTGTGGACTATCAGAGTGTTGATGAAACACAGAAATTGCATCGGGATTGAATACAACAGCCACCAAGCGCACTTTCCTCCAAGGGAGTAATGTCTCTAACAGTCTACGCTTTGATCGTTCCCTGGAAAACCAGTAGTAGTTTCCGATGGACATATGGTGGCATTCTGTAATCTGTAGACTATCACAGTGTTGATGAAACACAGATATTGCTTCTTGATTGAATACAACAGTCACCATGCGCACTTTCCTCCAAGGGAGTAATGTCTCAAACAGTCTACGCTTTGATCGTTCCCTGGAAGACCAGTAGTAGTTTTCGATGCACATCTGTAGTCATTCTGTAATCTGTGTAGTATCAGAGTGTTAATGAAACTAAGAAATTGCATCGGGATTGAATACAACAGTCACCATGCGCACTTCCCTCAACGTGAGTAATGTCTCACACAGTCTACGCTTTGATCGTTCAGTGGAAAACCAGTAGTAGTTTCCGATGGACATCTGGTGGCATTCTGTAATCTGTTGACAATCAGAGTGTTGATGAAACACAGAAATTGAATCGGAATTGAATACAACAGTCACCATGTGCACTTTCTTCCATGGGAGTAATGTCTCAAACAGTCTACGCTTTGATCGTTCCCTGGAAGACCAGTAGTAGTTTCCGATGCACATTTGGTGGCATTCTGTAATCTGTGGACTATCAGAGTGTTGATGAAACACAGAAAATGCATCGAGATTGAATGCAACAGTCACCATGAACACTTTCCTCCATGGGAGTAATGTCTCAAAGAGTTTACGCTTTGATCGTTCCCTGGAAGAGCAGTAGTAGTTTCCGATGCACATCTGGATGCATTCTGTAATCCGTGGACTATCAGAGTGTAGATGAAACACAGAAATTGCATCGGGATTGAATACAACAGTCACTATGTGCACTTTCTTCCATTGGAGTAATGTCTGAAACAGTCTACGCTTGGATCGTTCCCAGGAAGACCAGTAGTAGTTTTCGATGGACATCTCGTGACATTCTGTAATCTGTGGACTGTCAGAGTGTTGATGAAACACAGAAAATGCATCGGGATTGAATGCAACAGTCACCATGAACACTTTCCTCCATGGGAGTAATGTCTCAAAGAGTTTACGCTTTGATCGTTCCCTGGAAGACCAGTAGTAGGTTCCGATGCACATCTGGATGCTTTCTGTAATCCTTGGACTATCAGAGTGTTGATGAAACACAGAAATTGTATCGGGATTGAATACAACAGCCACCATGCGCACTTTCCTCCATGAGAGTAACGTCTCAAACAGTCTACGCTTTGATCGTTCCCTGGAAGACCAGTAGTAGTTTCCGATGCACATCTGGAGGCATTCTGTAATCTGTGGTGTATCAGAGTGTTGATGAAACTAAAAAATTGCATCGGGATTGAATACAACAGTCACCATGAGCACTTTCCTCAACGTGAGTAATGTCTCAAACAGTCTACGCTTTGATCGTTCAGTGGAAAACCAGTAGTAGTTTCCGATGGACATCTGGTGGCATTCTGTAATCTGTAGACTATCACAGTGTTGATGAAACACAGAAATTGCTTCGGGATTGAATACAACTGTCACCATGCGAACTTTCCTCCAAGGGAGTAATGTCTCTAACAGTCTACGCTTTTATCGTTCCCTGGAAGACCAGTAGTAGTTTCCGATGCACATCTGGTGGCATTCTGTAATCTGTGGACTATCAGTGTGTTGATGAAACACAGAAATTGCATCGGGATTGAATACAACAGTCACCATGCGCACTTTCCTCCATGGGAGTAATGTCTCTAACAGTCTACGCTTTGATCGTTCCCTGGAAGACCAGTAGTAGTTTCCGATGCACATCTGGATTCTTTCTGTAATCTGTGGACTATCAGTGTGTTGATGAAACTCAGAAATTGCATCGGGATTGAATACAACAGTCACCATGCGCACTTTCTTCCATGGGAGTAATGTCTCAAACAGTCTACGCTTTGATCGTTCCCTGGAAGACCAGTAGTAGTTTCTGATGCACATTTGGTGGCATTCTGTAATCTGTGGACTATCAGAGTGTTGATGAATCACAGAAAATGCATCGAGATTTAATACAACAGTCAATATGCGCACTTTCCTCCATGGGAGTAATGTCTCAAAGAGTTTACGCTTTGATCGTTCCCTGGAAGACCAGTAGTAGTTTCCGATGCACATCTGGATGCTTTCTGTAATCCGTGGACTATCAGAGTGTAGATGAAACACAGAAATTGCATCGGGATTGAATACAACAGTCACCATGCGCACTTTCCTCCATGCGAGTAATGTCTCAAACAGTCTACGCTTTGATCGCTCACTGGAAGACCAGTAGTAGTTTCCGATGCACATCTGGATGCTTTCTTCAAACTGTGGACTATCAGAGTGTTGATGAAACACAGAAATTTCATCGGGATTGAATACAACAGTCTCCATGCGCAGTTTCCTCCATGAGAGTAATGTCTCAAACAGTCTACGCTTTGATCGTTCCCTGGAAGACCAGTAGTAGTTTTCGATGCACATCTGGTGGTATTCTGTAATCTGTAGACTATCAGAGTGTTGATGAAACAAAGATAATGCATCGGGATTGAATACAACAGTCACCATGCCCACTTTCCTCCATGGGAGTAATGTCTCAAACAGCCTACGCTTTGATCGTTCAAAGGAAGACAAGTAGTAGTTTCCGATGCACATCTGGATGCTTTCTGTAATCTGTGGACTATCAGAGTGTTGATGAAACACAGAAATTGCATCGGGATTGAATACAACCGTCTCCATGAGCAGTTTCCTCCATGGGAGTAATGTCTGAAACAGTCTACGCTTTGATCGTTCCATGGAAGAACAGTAGTAGTTTCCGATGCACATCTGGAGGCATTCTGTAATCTGTGGACTATCAGAGTGTTGGTGAAACACAGATGTTGCATCGGGATTGAATACAACAGTCACCATGCGCACTTCCCTCCATAAAAGTAATGTCTCAAACAGTCTACGTTTTGATCGTTCCCTGGAGGACCAGTAGTAGTTTCCGATGCACATCTGGTGGCATTCTGTGATCTGTGGACTATCAGAGTGTTGATGAAACAGAAATTGCATCGGGATTGAATACAATAGTCACCATCCGCACTCTCCTCCATGGGAGTAATGTCTGAAATTGTCTATGCTTTGATCGTTCCCTGGAAGACCATTAGTAGTTTCCGATGCACATCTGGTGGCATTCTGTAATCTGTGGACTATCAGAGTGTTGATGAAACACAGAAAATGCATCGGGATTGAATGCAACAGTCACCATGAACACTTTCCTCCATGGGAGTATTGTCTCAAAGAGTTTACGCTTCAATCGTTCCCTGGAAGACCAGTAGTAGTTTCTGATGCACATTTGGTGGCATTCTGTAACCTGTGGACTATCAGAGTGTTGATGAATCACAGAAAATGCATCGAGATTGAATGCAACAGTCACCATGAACACTTTCGTCCATGGGAGTAATGTCTCAAGGAGTTTACGCTTTGATCGTTCCCTGGAAGACCAGTAGTAGTTTCCGATGCACATCTGGATGCTTTCTGTAATCCGTGGACTATCAGAGTGTAGATGAAACACAGAAATTGCATCGGGATTGAATACAACAGTCACCATGCGCACTTTTCTCCATGCGAGTAATATCTCAAACAGTCTACGCTTTGATCGTTCCCTGGAAGACCAGTAGTAGTTTCCGATGCACATCTGGAGGCATTCTGTAATCTGTGGAGTATCAGAGTGTTGATGAAACTAAGAAATTGCATCGGGATTGAATACAACAGTCACCATGCGCACTTTCCACCACGTGAGTAATGTCTCAAACAGTCTACGCTGTGATCGTTCCTTGGAAAACCAGTAGTAGTTCCCGATGGACATCTGGTGGCATTCTGTAATCTGTAGACTATCGCAGTGTTGATGAAACACAGAAATTGCATCAGGATTGACTACAACAGTCACCATGCGCACTTTCCTCAAAGGAAGTAATGTCTCTAACAGTCTACGCTTTGATCGTTCCCTGGAAGACCAGTAGTAGTTTCCGATGCACATCTGGTGGCATTCTGTAATCTGTGGACTATCAGAGTGTTGATGAAACACAGAAATTGCATCGGGATTGAATACAACAGTCACCATGCGCACTTTCCTCCATGGGAGTAATGTCTCAAACAGTCTACGCTTTGATCATTCCCTGGAAGACCAGTAGTAGTTTCAGATGAACGTCTGGTTGGATTCTGTAATCTGTGGACTATCTGAGTGTTGATGAAATACAGAAATTGCCTCGGGATTGAATACAACAGTCACCATGCGCACTTTCCTTTATGGGAATAATGTCTCAAACAGTCTACGCTTTGATCGTTCACTGGAAGACCAGTAGTAGTTTCCGATGCACATCTGGATGCTTTCTGTAATCTGTGGACTATCAGAGTGTTGATGAAACACAGAAATTGCATCGGGATTGAATACAACCGTCTCCATGAGCAGTTTCCTCCATGGGAGTAATGTCTGAAACAGTCTACGCTTTGATCGTTCCATGGAAGAACAGTAGTAGTTTCCGATGCACACCTGGAGACATTCTCTAATCTGTGGACTATCAGAGTGTTGGTGAAACACAGCAGTTGCATCGGGATTGAATACAACAGTCACCATGCGCACTTTCCTCCATAAAAGTAATGTCTCAAACAGTCTACGTTTTGATCGTTCCCTGGAAGACCAGTAGTAGTTTCCGATGCACATCTGGTGGCATTCTGTGATCTGTGGACTATCAGAGTGTTGATGAAACAGAAATTGCATCGGGATTGAATACAATAGTCACCATCCGCACTTTCCTCCATGGCAGTAATGTCCGAAATAGTCTATGCTTTGATCGTTCCCTGGAAGACCATTAGTAGTTTCCGATGCACATCTGGTGGCATTCTGTAATCTGTGGACTATCAGTGTGTTGATGAAACACAGAAAATGCATCGGGATTGTATGCAACAGTCACCATGAACACTTTCCTCCATGGGAGTAATGTCTCAAAGAGTTTACGCTTTAATCGTTCCCTGGAAGACCAGTAGTAGATTAAGATGCACATCTGGGTGGTTTCTGTAATCCGTGGACTATCAGAGTGTTGATGAAACTCAGAAATTGCATCGGGATAGAATACAACAGCCACCATGCGCACTTTCCTCCAAGGGAGTAATGTCTCTTACAGTCTACGCTTTGATCGTTCCCTGGAAGACCAGTAGTAGTTTCCGATGCACATCTGGAGGCATTCTGTAATCTGTGGAGTATCAGAGTGTTGATGAAACTATGAAATTGCATTGGGATTGAATACAACAGTCACCATGCGCACTTTCCTCAACGTGAGTAATGTCTCAAAGAGTCTACGCTTTGATCGTTCCCTGGAAAACCAGTAGTAGTTTCCGATGGACATCTGGTGGCATTCTGTAATCTGTAGACTCTCACAGTGTTGATGAAACACAGAAATTGCTTCGGGATTGAATACAACAGTCACCATGCGCACTTTCCTCCAAGGGAGTAATGTCTCTAACAGTCTACGCTTTGATCGTTCCCTGGAAGACCAGTAGTAGTTTCCGATGCACATCTGAAGTCATTCTGTAATCTGTGGACTATCAGAGTGTTGATGAAACACTGAAATTGAATCGGAATGGAATACAACAGTCACCATGAGCACTTTCCTCCATGCGAGTAATGTCTCAAACGGACTACGCTTTGATCGTTCCCTGGAAGACCAGTAGTAGTTTCCGATGCACATCTGGAGGCATTCTGTAATCTGTGGAGTATCAGAGTGTTGATGAAACTAAGAAATTTCATGGGGATTGAATACAACAGTCACCATGCGCACTTTCCTCCACGTGAGTAATGTCTCAAGCAGTCTACGCTGTGATCGTTCCCTGGAAAACCAGTAGTAGTTCCCGATGGACATCTGGTGGCATTCTGTAATCTGTAGACTATCGCAGTGTTGATGAAACACAGAAATTGCATCAGGATTGAATACAACAGTCACCATGCGCACTTTCCTCCAAGGAAGTAATGTCTCTAACAGTCTACGCTTTGATCGTTCCCTGGAAGACCAGTAGTAGTTTCCGATGCACATCTGGTGGCATTTTGTAATCTGTGGACTATCAGAGTGTTGATGAAACACAGAAATTGCATCGGGATTGAATGCAACAGTCACCATGCGCACTTTCCTCCATGGGAGTAATGTCTCTAACAGTCTACGCTGTGATCGTTCCCTGGAAGACCAGTAGTAGTTTCCGATGCACATATGGATTCTTTCTGTAATCTGTGGACTATCGGTGTGTTGATGAAACTAAGAAATTGCATCGGGATTGAATACAACAGTCACCATGCGCACTTTCCTCCATGGGAGTAATGTCTCAAACAGTCTACGCTTTGATCATTCCCTGGAAGACCAGTAGTAGTTTCCGATGAACGTCTGGTTGGATTCTGTAAACTGTGGACTATCTGAGTGTTGATGAAACACAGAAATTGCCTCGGGATTGAATACAACAGTCACCATGCGCACTTTCCTTCATGGGAATAATGTCTCAAACAGTCTACGCTTTGATCGTTCCCAGGAAGACCAGTAGTAGTTTCCGATGCACATCTGAAAGCATTCTGTAATCTGTGGACTATCAGAGTGTTAATGAAACACAGAAATTGCATCGGGATTGAATACAACAGTCACCATGCGCACTTCCCTCCATGGGAGTAATATCTCAAACAGTCTACGATTTGATCGTTCACTGGAAGACCAGTAGTAGTTTCCGATGCACATCTGGATGCTTTCTGTAATCTGTGGACTATCAGAGTGTTAATGAAACACAGAAATTGCATCGGGATTGAATACAACAGTCTCCATGCGCAGTTTCCTCCATGAGAGTAATGTCTCAAACAGTCTACGCTTTGATCGTTCCCTGGAAGACCAGTAGTAGTTTTCGATGCACATCTGGTGGTATTCTGTAATCTGTAGACTTTCAGAGTGTTGATGAAACAAAGATATTGCATCGGGATTGAATACAACAGTCACCATGCCCACTTTCCTCCATGGGAGTAATGTCTCAAACAGCCTACGCTTTGATCGTTCAATGGAAGACAAGTAGTAGTTTCCGATGCACATCTGGATGCTTTCTGTAATCTGTGGACTATCAGAGTGTTGATGAAACACAGAAATTGCATCGGGATTGAATACAACCGTCTCCATGAGCAGTTTCCTCCATGGGAGTAATGTCTGAAACAGTCTACGCTTTGATAGTTCCATGGAAGAACAGTAGTAGTTTCCGATGCACATCTGGAGGCATTCTGTAATCTGTGGACTATCAGAGTGTTGGTGAAACACAGAAGTTGCATCGGGATTGAATACAACAGTCACCATGCGCACTTTCCTCCATAAAAGTAATGTCTCAAACAGTCTACGTTTTGATCGTTCCCTGGAGGACCAGTAGTAGTTTCCGATGCACATCTGGTGGCATTCTGTGATCTGTGGACTATCAGAGTGTTGATGAAACAGAAATTGCATCGGGATTGAATACAATAGTCACCATCCGCACTCTCCTCCATGGGAGTAATGTCTGAAATTGTCTATGCTTTGATCGTTCCCTGGAAGACCATTAGTAGTTTCCGATGCACATCTGGTGGCATTCTGTAATCTGTGGACTATCAGAGTGTTGATGAAACACAGTAAATGCATCGGGATTGAATGCAACAGTCACCATGAACACTTTCCTCCATGGGAGTGTTGTCTCAAAGAGTTTACGCTTTAATCGTTCCCTGGAAGACCAGTAGTAGTTTCCGATGCACATCTGGAGGCATTCTGTAATCTGTGGAGTATCAAAGTGTTGATGAAACTAAGAAATTGCATCGGGATTGAATACAACAGTCACCATGCGCACTTTCTTCCATGGGAGTAATGTCTGAAACAGTCTACGCTTGGATCGTTCCCAGGAAGACCAGTAGTAGTTTCCGATGCACATCTCGTGGCATTCTGTAATCTGTGGACTATCAGAGTGTTGATGAAACACAGAAAATGCATCGGGATTGAATGCAACAGGCACCATGCGCACTTTCCTCCACGTGAGTAATGTCTCAAACAGTCTACGCTGTGATCGTTCCCTGGAAAACCAGTAGTATTTCCCGATGGACATCTGGTGGCATTCTGTAATCTGTAGACTATCGCAGTGTTGATGAAACACAGAAATTGCATCGGGATTGAATACAACAGTCACCATACGCACTTTCCTCCATGGGAGTAATGTCTCTAACAGTCTACGCTTTGATCGTTCCCTGGAAGACCAGTAGTAGTTTCCGATGCACATCTGGATTCTTTCTGTAATCTGTGGACTATCAGAGTGTTGATGAAACACAGAAATTGCATCGGGATTGAATACAACAGCCACCATGCGCACTTTCCTCCATGAGAGTAATGTCTCTAACAGTCTACGTTTTGATCGTTCCCTGGAAGACCAGTAGTAGTTTCCGATGCACATCTGGAGGCATTCTGTAATCTGTGGAGTATCAGAGTGTTGATGAAACTAAGAAATTGCATCGGGATTGAATACAACAGTCACTATGCGCACTTACCTCAACGTGAGTAATGTCTCAAACAGTATACGCTTTGATCGTTCAGTGAAAAACCAGTAGTAGTTTCCGATGGCCATCTGGTGGCATTCTGTAATCTGTAGACTATCACAGTGTTAATGAAACACAGAAATTGCTTCGGGATTGAATACAACAGTCACCATGCGCACTTTCCTCCAAGGGAGTAATGTCTCTAACAGTCTACGCTTTGATCGTTCCCTGGAAGACCAGTAGTAGTTTCCGATGCACATCTGGTGGCATTCTGTAATCTGTGGACTATCAGTGTGTTGATGAAACACAGAAATTGCATCGGGATTGAATACAACAGTCACCATGCGCACTTTCCTGCATGGGAGTAATGTCTCTAACAGTCTACGCTTTGATCGTTCCCTGGAAGAGGAGTAGTAGTTTCCGATGCACATCTGGATTCTTTCTGTAATCTGTGGACTATCAGTGTGTTGATGAAACTCAGAAATTGCATCGGGATTGAATACAACAGTCACCATGCGCACTTTCTTCCATGGGAGTAATATCTCAAACAGTCTACGCTTTGATCGTTCCCTGGAAGACCAGTAGTAGTTTCTGATGCACATTTGGTGGCATTCTGTAATCTGTGGACTATCAGTGTGTTGATGAATCACAGAAAATGCATCGAGATTGAATGCAAAAGTCACCATGAACACTTTCCTCCATGGGAGTAATGTCTCAAAGAGTTTACGCTTTGATCGTTCCCTGGAAGACCAGTAGTAGTTTCCGATGCACATCTGGATGCTTCCTGTAATCCGTGGACTATCAGTGTGTTGATGAAACACAGAAATTGCATCGGGGTTGAATACGACAGTCACCATGCGCACTTTCCTCCATGGGAGTAATGTCTCAAACAGTCTACGCTTTGATGATTCCCTGGAAGACCAGTAGTAGTTTCCGATGAACGTCTGGTTGGATTCTGTAATCTGTGGACTATCTGAGTGTTGATGAAACACAGAAATTGCCTCGGGATTGAATACAACAGTCACCATGCGAACTTCCCTCAATGGGAGTAATGTCTCAAAGAGTTTACGCTTTGATCGTTCGATGGAAGACCAGTAGTAGTTTCCGATGCACATCTGGTGTTATTCTGTAATCTGTAGACTATCAGAATGTTGATGAAGCAAAGATATTGCATCGGGATTGAATACAACAGTCACCATGCGCACTTTCCTCCATGGGAGTAATGTCTCAAACAGCCTACGCTTTGATCGTTTCCTGGAAGACAAGTAGTAGTTTCCGATGCACATCTGGATGCTTTATGTAATCTGTGGACTATCAGAGTGTTGATGAAACACAGAAATTGCATCGGGATTGAATACAACCGTCTCCATGAGCAGTTTCCTCCATGGGAGTAATGTCTGAAACAGTCTACGCTTTGATAGTTCCATGGAAGAACAGTAGTAGTTTCCGATGCACATCTGGAGGCATTCTGTAATCTGTGGACTATCAGAGTGTTGGTGAAACACAGAAGTTGCATCGGGATTGAATACAACAGTCACCATGCGCACTTTCCTCCATAAAAGTAATGTCTCAAACAGTCTACGTTTTGATCGTTCCCTGGAGGACCAGTAGTAGTTTCCGATGCACATCTGGTGGCATTCTGTGATCTGTGGACTATCAGAGTGTTGATGAAACAGAAATTGCATCGGGATTGAATACAATAGTCACCATCCGCACTCTCCTCCATGGGAGTAATGTCTGAAATTGTCTATGCTTTGATCGTTCCCTGGAAGACCATTAGTAGTTTCCGATGCACATCTGGTGGCATTCTGTAATCTGTGGACTATCAGAGTGTTGATGAAACACAGTAAATGCATCGGGATTGAATGCAACAGTCACCATGAACACTTTCCTCCATGGGAGTGTTGTCTCAAAGAGTTTACGCTTTAATCGTTCCCTGGAAGACCAGTAGTAGTTTCCGATGCACATCTGGAGGCATTCTGTAATCTGTGGAGTATCAAAGTGTTGATGAAACTAAGAAATTGCATCGGGATTGAATACAACAGTCACCATGCGCACTTTCTTCCATGGGAGTAATGTCTGAAACAGTCTACGCTTGGATCGTTCCCAGGAAGACCAGTAGTAGTTTCCGATGCACATCTCGTGGCATTCTGTAATCTGTGGACTATCAGAGTGTTGATGAAACACAGAAAATGCATCGGGATTGAATGCAACAGGCACCATGCGCACTTTCCTCCACGTGAGTAATGTCTCAAACAGTCTACGCTGTGATCGTTCCCTGGAAAACCAGTAGTATTTCCCGATGGACATCTGGTGGCATTCTGTAATCTGTAGACTATCGCAGTGTTGATGAAACACAGAAATTGCATCGGGATTGAATACAACAGTCACCATACGCACTTTCCTCCATGGGAGTAATGTCTCTAACAGTCTACGCTTTGATCGTTCCCTGGAAGACCAGTAGTAGTTTCCGATGCACATCTGGATTCTTTCTGTAATCTGTGGACTATCAGAGTGTTGATGAAACACAGAAATTGCATCGGGATTGAATACAACAGCCACCATGCGCACTTTCCTCCATGAGAGTAATGTCTCTAACAGTCTACGTTTTGATCGTTCCCTGGAAGACCAGTAGTAGCTTCCGATGCACATCTGGAGGCATTCTGTAATCTGTGGAGTATCAGAGTGTTGATGAAACTAAGAAATTGCATCGGGATTGAATACAACAGTCACTATGCGCACTTACCTCAACGTGAGTAATGTCTCAAACAGTCTACGCTTTGATCGTTCAGTGGAAAACCAGTAGTAGTTTCCGATGGCCATCTGGTGGCATTCTGTAATCTGTAGACTATCACAGTGTTAATGAAACACAGAAATTGCTTCGGGATTGAATACAACAGTCACCATGCGCACTTTCCTCCAAGGGAGTAATGTCTCTAACAGTCTACGCTTTGATCGTTCCCTGGAAGACCAGTAGTAGTTTCCGATGCACATCTGGTGGCATTCTGTAATCTGTGGACTATCAGTGTGTTGATGAAACACAGAAATTGCATCGGGATTGAATACAACAGTCACCATGCGCACTTTCCTGCATGGGAGTATTGTCTCTAACAGTCTACGCTTTGATCGTTCCCTGGAAGACCAGTAGTAGTTTCCGATGCACATCTGGATTCTTTCTGTAATCTGTGGACTATCAGTGTGTTGATGAAACTCAGAAATTGCATCGGGATTGAATACAACAGTCACCATGCGCACTTTCTTCCATGGGAGTAATATCTCAAACAGTCTACGCTTTGATCGTTCCCTGGAAGACCAGTAGTAGTTTCTGATGCACATTTGGTGGCATTCTGTAATCTGTGGACTATCAGTGTGTTGATGAATCACAGAAAATGCATCGAGATTGAATGCAAAAGTCACCATGAACACTTTCCTCCATGGGAGTAATGTCTCAAAGAGTTTACGCTTTGATCGTTCCCTGGAAGACCAGTAGTAGTTTCCGATGCACATCTGGATGCTTCCTGTAATCCGTGGACTATCAGTGTGTTGATGAAACACAGAAATTGCATCGGGGTTGAATACGACAGTCACCATGCGCACTTTCCTCCATGGGAGTAATGTCTCAAACAGTCTACGCTTTGATGATTCCCTGGAAGACCAGTAGTAGTTTCCGATGAACGTCTGGTTGGATTCTGTAATCTGTGGACTATCTGAGTGTTGATGAAACACAGAAATTGCCTCGGGATTGAATACAACAGTCACCATGCGAACTTCCCTCAATGGGAGTAATGTCTCAAAGAGTTTACGCTTTGATCGTTCGATGGAAGACCAGTAGTAGTTTCCGATGCACATCTGGTGTTATTCTGTAATCTGTAGACTATCAGAATGTTGATGAAGCAAAGATATTGCATCGGGATTGAATACAACAGTCACCATGCGCACTTTCCTCCATGGGAGTAATGTCTCAAACAGCCTACGCTTTGATCGTTTCCTGGAAGACAAGTAGTAGTTTCCGATGCACATCTGGATGCTTTATGTAATCTGTGGACTATCAGAGTGTTGATGAAACACTGAAATTGCATCGGGATTGAATACAACCGTCTCCATGAGCAGTTTCCTCCATGGGAGTAATGTCTGAAACAGTCTACGCTTTGATCGTTCCATGGAAGAACAGTAGTAGTTTCCGATGCACACCTGGAGGCATTCTGTAATCTGTGGACTATCAGAGTGTTGGTGAAACACAGAAGTTGCATCGGGATTGAATACAACAAACACCATGCGCACTTTCCTCCATAACAGTAATGTCTCAAACAGTCTACGTTTTGATCGTTCCCTGGAAGACCAGTAGTAGTTTCCGATGCACATATGGTGGCATTCTGTGATCTGTGGACTATCAGAGTGTTGATGAAACAGAAATTGCATCGGGATTGAATACAATAGTCACCATCCGCACTTTCCTCCATGGGAGTAATGTCTGAAATAGTCTACGCTTTGATCGTTCCCTGGAAGACCAGTAGTAGTTTCCGATGCACATCTGGATTCTTTCTGTAATCTGTGGACTATCAGTGTGTTGATGAAACTCAGAAATTGCATCGGGATTGAATACAACAGTCACCATGCGCACTTTCTTCCATGGGAGTAATATCTCAAACAGTCTACGCTTTGATCGTTCCCTGGAAGACCAGTAGTAGTTTCTGATGCACATTTGGTGGCATTCTGTAATCTGTGGACTATCAGTGTGTTGATGAATCACAGAAAATGCATCGAGATTGAATGCAAAAGTCACCATGAACACTTTCCTCCATGGGAGTAATGTCTCAAAGAGTTTACGCTTTGATCGTTCCCTGGAAGACCAGTAGTAGTTTCCGATGCACATCTGGATGCTTCCTGTAATCCGTGGACTATCAGTGTGTTGATGAAACACAGAAATTGCATCGGGGTTGAATACGACAGTCACCATGCGCACTTTCCTCCATGGGAGTAATGTCTCAAACAGTCTACGCTTTGATGATTCCCTGGAAGACCAGTAGTAGTTTCCGATGAACGTCTGGTTGGATTCTGTAATCTGTGGACTATCTGAGTGTTGATGAAACACAGAAATTGCCTCGGGATTGAATACAACAGTCACCATGCGAACTTCCCTCAATGGGAGTAATGTCTCAAAGAGTTTACGCTTTGATCGTTCGATGGAAGACCAGTAGTAGTTTCCGATGCACATCTGGTGTTATTCTGTAATCTGTAGACTATCAGAATGTTGATGAAGCAAAGATATTGCATCGGGATTGAATACAACAGTCACCATGCGCACTTTCCTCCATGGGAGTAATGTCTCAAACAGCCTACGCTTTGATCGTTTCCTGGAAGACAAGTAGTAGTTTCCGATGCACATCTGGATGCTTTATGTAATCTGTGGACTATCAGAGTGTTGATGAAACACTGAAATTGCATCGGGATTGAATACAACCGTCTCCATGAGCAGTTTCCTCCATGGGAGTAATGTCTGAAACAGTCTACGCTTTGATCGTTCCATGGAAGAACAGTAGTAGTTTCCGATGCACACCTGGAGGCATTCTGTAATCTGTGGACTATCAGAGTGTTGGTGAAACACAGAAGTTGCATCGGGATTGAATACAACAAACACCATGCGCACTTTCCTCCATAACAGTAATGTCTCAAACAGTCTACGTTTTGATCGTTCCCTGGAAGACCAGTAGTAGTTTCCGATGCACATATGGTGGCATTCTGTGATCTGTGGACTATCAGAGTGTTGATGAAACAGAAATTGCATCGGGATTGAATACAATAGTCACCATCCGCACTTTCCTCCATGGGAGTAATGTCTGAAATAGTCTATGCTTTGATCGTTCCCTGGAAGACCATTAGTAGTTTCCGATGCACATCTGGTGGCATTCTGTAATCTGTGGACTATCAGAGTGTTGATGAAACACAGAAAATGCATCGGGATTGAATGCAACAGTCACCATGAACACTTTCCTCCATGGGAGTAATGTCTCAAAGAGTTTACGCTTTAATCAGTCCCTGGAAGACCAGTAGTAGTTTCCGTTGCACATCTGGAGGCATTCTGTAATCTGTGGAGTATCAGAGTGTTGATGAAACTAAGAAATTGCATCGGGATTGAATGCAACAGTCACCATGAACACTTTCCTCCATGGGAGTAATGTCTCAAAGAGTTTACGCTTTAATCGTTCCCTGGAAGACCAGTAGTAGTTTCCGATGCACATCTCGTGGCATTCTGTAATCTGTGGACTATCAGAGTTTTGATGAAACACAGAAAATGCATCGGGTTGAATGCAGCAGTCACCATGAACACTTTCCTCCATGGGAGTAATGTCTCAAAGAGTTTACGCTTTGATCGTTCCCTGGAAGACCAGTAGTAGTTTAAGATGCACATCTGGATGGTTTCTGTAATCCGTGGACTATCAGAGTGTTGATGAAACACAGAAATTGCATCGGGATTGAATACAACAGCCACCATGCGCACTTTCCTCCAAGGGAGTAATGTCTCTAACAGTCTACGCTTTGATCGTTCCCTGGAAGACCAGTAGTAGTTTCCGATGCACATCTGGAGGCATTCTGTAGTCTGTGGAGTATCAGAGTGTTGATGAAACTAAGAAATTGCATTGGGATTGAATACAACAGTCACCATTCGCACTTTCCTCAACGTGAGTAATGTCTCAAACAGACTATGCTTTGATCGTTCCCTGGAAAACCAGTAGTAGTTTCCAATGGCCATCTGGTGGCATTCTGTAATCTGTAGACTATCACAGTGTTGATGAAACACAGATATTGCTTCTTGATTGGATACAACAGTCACCATGCGCACTCTCCTCCAAGGGAGTAATGTCTCTAACAGTCTACGCTTTGATCGTTCCCTGGAAGACCAGTAGTAGTTTCCGATGCACATCTGAAGTCATTCTGTAATCTGTGGAGTATCAGAGTGTTGATGAAACTAAGAAATTGCATCGGGATTGAATACAACAGTCACCATGCGCACTTCCCTCAACGTGAGTAATGTCTCAAACAGTCTACGCTTTGATCGTTCCCTGGAAAACCAGTAGTAGTTTCCGATGGACATCTGGTGGCATTCTGTAATCTGAAGACTATCACAGTGTTGATGAAACACAGATATTGCTTCTTGATTGAATACAACAGTCACCATGCGCACTTTCCTCCAAGGGAGTAATGTCTCTAACAGTCTACGCTTTGATCGTTCCTTGGAAGACCAGTAGTAGTTTCCGATGCACATCTGGATTCTTTCTGTAATCTGTGGACTATCAGTGTGTTGATGAAACTCAGAAATTGCATCGGGATTGAATACAACAGTCACCATGCGCACTTTCTTCCATGTGGGTAATGTCTCAAACAGTCTATGCTTTGATCGTTCCCTGGAAGACCAGTAGTAGTTTCTGATGCACATTTGGTGGCATTCTGTAATCTGTGGACTATCAGAGTGTTGATGAATCACAGAAAATGCATCGAGATTGAATGCAACAGTCACCATGAACACTTTCCTCCATGGGAGTAATGTCTCAAAGAGTTTACGCTTTGATCGTTCCCTGGAAGACCAGTAGTAGTTTCCGATGCACATCTGGATGCTTTCTGTAATCCGTGGACTATCAGTGTGTTGATGAAACACAGAAATTGCATCGGGGTTGAATACAACAGTCACCATGCGCACTTTCCTCCATGGGAGTAATGTCTCAAACAGTCTACGCTTTGATCATTCCCTGGAAGACCACTAGTAGTTTCCGATGAACGTCTGGTTGGATTCTGTAATCTGTGGACTATCAGAGTGTTAATGAAACACAGAAATTGCATCGGGATTGAATACAACAGTCACCATGCGCACTTCCCTCCATGGGAGTAATGTCTCAAACAGTCTACACTTTGATCGTTCACTGGAAGACCAGTAGTAGTTTCCGATGCACATCTGGATGCTTTCTGTAATCTGTGGACTATCAGAGTGTTGATGAAACACAGAAATTGCATCGGGATTGAATACAACAGTCTCCATGCGCAGTTTCCTCCATGAGAGTAATGTCTCAAACAGTCTACGATTTGATCGTTCAGTGGAAGACCAGTAGTAGTTTCCGATGCACATCTGGTGTTATTCTGTAATCTGTAGACTATCAGAGTGTTGATGAAACAAAGATATTGCATCGGGATTGAATACAGCAGTCACCATGCGCACTTTCCTCCATGGGAGTAATGTCTCAAACAGCCTACGCTTTGATCGTTTCCTGGAAGACAAGTAGTAGTTTCCGATGCACATCTGGTTGCTTTCTGTAATCTGTGGACTATCAGAGTGTTGATGAAACACTGAAATTGCATCGGGATTGAATACAACCGTCTCCATGAGCAGTTTCCTCCATGGGAGTAATGTCTGAAACAGTCTACGCTTTGATCATTCCATGGAAGAACAGTAGTAGTTTCCGATGCACATCTGGAGGCATTCTGTAATCTGTGGACTATCAGAGTGTTGGTGAAACACAGAAGTTGCATCGGGATTGAATACAACAGTCACCATGCGCACTTTCCTCCATAACAGTAATGTCTCAAACAGTCTAAGTTTTGATCGTTCCCTGGAAGACCAGTAGTAGTTTCCGATGTACATCTGGTGGCATTCTGTGATCTGTGGACTATCAGAGTGTTGATGAAACTGAAATTGCATTGGGATTGAATACAATAGTCACCATCAACACTTTCCTCCATGGGAGTAATGTCTGAAACAGTCTACGCTTTGATCGTTCCCAGGAAGACCATTAGTAGTTTCCGATGCACATCTGGTGGCATTCTGTAATCTGTGGACTATCAGAGTGTTGATGAAACACAGAAAATGCATCGGGATTAAATGCAACAGTCACCATGAACACTTTCCTCCATGGGAGTAATGTCTCAAACAGTCTACACTTTGATCGTTCACTGGAAGACCAGTAGTAGTTTCCGATGCACATCTGGATGCTTTCTGTAATCTGTGGACTATCAGAGTGTTGATGAAACACAGAAATTGCATCGGGATTGAATACAACAGTCTCCATGCGCAGATTCCTCCATGAGAGTAATGTCTCAAACAGTCTACGATTTGATCGTTCAGTGGAAGACCAGTAGTAGTTTCCGATGCACATCTGGTGTTATTCTGTAATCTGTAGACTATCAGAGTGTTGATGAAACAAAGATATTGCATCGGGATTGAATACAGCAGTCACCATGCGCAATTTCCTCCATGGGAGTAATGTCTCAAACAGCCTACGCTTTGATCGTTTCCTGGAAGACAAGTAGTAGTTTCCGATGCACATCTGGTTGCTTTCTGTAATCTGTGGACTATCAGAGTGTTGATGAAACACTGAAATTGCATCGGGATTGAATACAACCGTCTCCATGAGCAGTTTCCTCCATGGGAGTAATGTCTGAAACAGTCTACGCTTTGATCGTTCCATGGAAGAACAGTAGTAGTTTCCGATGCACATCTGGAGGCATTCTGTAATCTGTGGACTATCAGAGTGTTGGTGAAACACAGAAGTTGCATCGGGATTGAATACAACAGTCACCATGCGCACTTTCCTCCATAACAGTAATGTCTCAAACAGTCTAAGTTTTGATCGTTCCCTGGAAGACCAGTAGTAGTTTCCGATGTACATCTGGTGGCATTCTGTGATCTGTGGACTATCAGAGTGTTGATGAAACTGAAATTGCATTGGGATTGAATACAATAGTCACCATCAACACTTTCCTCCATGGGAGTAATGTCTGAAACAGTCTACGCTTTGATCGTTCCCAGGAAGACCATTAGTAGTTTCCGATGCACATCTGGTGGCATTCTGTAATCTGTGGACTATCAGAGTGTTGATGAAACACAGAAAATGCATCGGGATTAAATGCAACAGTCACCATGAACACTTTCCTCCATGGGAGTAATGTCTCAAAGAGTTTACGCTTTAATCGTTCCCTGGAAGACCAGTAGTAGTTTCCGATGCACATCTGGGGGCATTCTGTAATCTGTGGAGTATCAGAGTGTTGATGAAACTAAGAAATTGCATCGGGATTGAATACAACAGTCACCATGCGCACTTTCTTCCATGGGAGTAATGTCTGAAACAGTCTACGCTTTGATCGTTTCCAGGAAGACCAGTAGTAGTTTCCGATGCACATCTCGTGGCATTCTGTAATCTGTGGACTATCAGAGTTTTGATGAAACACAGAAAATGCATCGGGATTGAATGTAACAGTCACCATGAGCACTTTCCTCCATGGGAGTAATGTCTCAAAGAGTTTACGCTTTGATCGTTCCCTGGAAGACCAGTAGTAGTTTAAGATGCACATCTGGATGGTTTCTGTAATCCGTGGACTATCAGAGTGTTGATGAAACACAGAAATTGCATCGGGATTGAATACAACAGCCACCATGCGCACTTTCCTCCAAGGGAGTAATGTCTCTAACAGTCTACGCTTTGATCGTTCCCTGGAAGACCAGTAGTAGTTTCCGATGCACATCTGGAGGCATTCTGTAATCTGTGGAGTATCAGAGTGTTGATGAAACTAAGAAATTGCATTGGGATTGAATACAACAGTCACCATGCGCACTTTCCTCAACGTGAGTAATGTCTCAAACAGTCTACGCTTTGATCGTTCCCTGGAGAACCAGTAGTAGTTTCCGATGGACATCTGGTGGCATTCTGTAATCTGTAGACTATCACAGTGTTGATGAAACACAGATATTGCTTCTTGATTGAATACAACAGTCACCATGCGCACTTTCCTCCAAGGGAGTAATGTCTCTAACAGTCTACGCTTTGATCGTTCCCTGGAAGACCAGTAGTAGTTTTCGATGCACATCTGAAGTCATTCTGTAATCTGTGTAGTATCAGAGTGTTGATGAAACTAAGAAATTGCATCGGGATTGAATACAACAGTCACCATGCGCACTTCCCTCAACGTGAGTAATGTCTCAAACAGTCTACGCTTTGATCGTTCAGTGGAAAACCAGTAGTAGTTTCCGATGGACATCTGGTGGCATTCTGTAATCTGTTGACAATCAGAGTGTTGATGAAACACAGAAATTGAATCGGAATTGAATACAACAGTCACCATGTGCACTCTCTTCCATGGGAGTAATGTCTCATACAGTCTACGCTTTGATCGTTCCCTGGAAGACCAGTAGTAGTTTCCGATGCACATTTGGTGGCATTCTGTAATCTGTGGACTATCAGAGTGTTGATGAAACACAGAAAATGCATCGAGATTGAATGCAACAGTCACCATGAACACTTTCCTCCATGGGAGTAATGTCTCAAAGAGTTTACGCTTTGATTGTTCCCTGGAAGACCAGTAGTAGTTTCCGATGCACATCTGGATGCTTTCTGTAATCCGTGGACTATCAGAGTGTAGATGAAACACAGAAATTGCATCGGGATTGAATACAACAGTCACTATGCGCACTTTCTTCCATTGGAGTAATGTCTGAAACAGTCTACACTTTGATCGTTCCCAGGAAGACCAGTAGTAGTTTTCGATGGACATCTCGTGGCATTCTGTAATCTGTGGACTATCAGAGTGTTTATGAAACACAGAAAATGCATCGGGATTGAATGCAACAGTCACCATGAACACTTTCCTCCATGGGAGTAATGTCTCAAAGAGTTTACGCTTTGATCGTTCCCTGGAAGACCAGTAGTAGTTTCCGATGCACATCTGGATGCTTTCTGTAATCTGTGGACTATCAGAGTGTTGATGAAACACAGAAATTGTATCGGGATTGAATACAACAGCCACCATGCGCACTTTCCTCCATGAGAGTAATGTCTCAAACAGTCTACGCTTTGATCGTTCCCTGGAAGACCAGTAGTAGTTTCCGATGCACATCTGGAGGCATTCTGTAATCTGTGGAGTATCAGAGTGTTGATGAAACTAAGAAATTGCATCGGGATTGAATACAACAGTCACCATGAGCACTTTCCTCAACGTGAGTAATGTCTCAAACAGTCTACGCTTTGATCGTTCAGTGGAAAACCAGTAGTAGTTTCCGATGGACATGTGGTTGCATTCTGTAAACTGTAGACTATCAAAGTGTTGATGAAACACAGAAATTGCTTCGGGATTGAATACAACAGTCACCATGCGCACTTTCCTCCAAGGGAGTAATGTCTCTAACAGTCTACGCTTTGATCGTTCCCTGGAAGACCAGTAGTAGTTTCCGATGCACATCTGGTGGCATTCTGTAATCTGTGGACTATCAGTGTGTTGATGAAACACTGAAATTGCATCGGGATTGAATACAACAGTCACCATGCGCACTTTCCTCCTTGGGAGTAATGTCTCTAACAGTCTACGCTTTGATCGTTCCCTGGAAGACCAGTAGTAGTTTCCGATGCACATCTGGACTCTTTCTGTAATCTGTGGACTATCAGTGTGTTGATGAAACTCAGAAATTGCATCGGGATTGAATACAACAGTCACCATGCGCACTTTCTTCCATGGGAGTAATGTCTCAAACAGTCTACGCTTTGATCGTTCCCTGGAAGGCCAGTAGTAGTTTCCGATGCACATCTGGATGCTTTCTGTAATCTGTGGACTATCAGAGTGTTGATGAAACACAGAAATTGTATCGGGATTGAATACAACAGCCACCATGCGCACTTTCCTCCATGAGAGTAATGTCTCAAACAGTCTACGCTTTGATCGTTCCCTGGAAGACCAGTAGTAGTTTCCGATGCACATCTGGAGGCATTCTGTAATCTGTGGAGTATCAGAGTGTTGCTGAAACTAAGAAATTGCATCGGGATTGAATACAACAGTCACCATGAGCACTTTCCTCAACGTGAGTAATGTCTCAAACAGTCTACGCTTTGATCGTTCAGTGGAAAACCAGTAGTAGTTTCCGATGGAAATGTGGTGGCATTCTGTAAACTGTAGACTATCACAGTGTTGATGAAACACAGAAATTGCTTCGGGATTGAATACAACAGTCACCATGCGCACTTTCCTCCAAGGGAGTAATGTCTCTAACAGTCTACGCTTTGATCGTTCCCTGGAAGACCAGTAGTAGTTTCCGATGCACATCTGGTGGCATTCTGTAATCTGTGGACTATCAGTGTGTTGATGAAACACAGAAATTGCATCGGGATTGAATACAACAGTCACCATGCGCACTTTCCTCCATGCGAGTAATGTCTCAAACAGTCTACGCTTTGATCGTTCCCTGGAAGACCAGTAGTAGTTTCCGATGCACATCTGGTGGCATTCTGTAATCTGTAGACTATCGCAGTGTTGATGAAACACAGAAAATGCATCGAGATTGAGTGCAACAGTCTCCATGAACACTTTCCTCCATGGGAGTAATGACTCAAAGAGTTTACGCTTTGATCGTTCCCTGGAAGACCAGTAGTAGTTTCCGATGCACATCTGGATGCTTTCTGTAATCCGTGGACTATCAGAGTGTAGATGAAACACAGAAATTGCAACGGGATTGAATACAACAGTCACCATGCGCACTTTCCTCCATGCGAGTAATGTCTCAAACAGTCTACGCTTTGATCGTTCCCTGGAAGACCAGTAGTAGTTTCCGATGCACATCTGGAGGCATTCGGTAATCTGTGGAGTATCAGAGTGTTGATGAAACTAAGAAATTGCATCGGGATTGAATACAACAGTCACCATGCGCACTTTCCTCCACGTGAGTAATGTCTCAAACAGTCTACGCTGTGATCGTTCCCTGGAAAACCAGTAGTAGTTCCCGATGGACATCTGGTGGCATTCTGTAATCTGTAGACTATCGCAGTGTTGATGAAACACAGAAATTGCATCAGGATTGAATACAACAGTCACCATGCGCACTTTCCTCCAAGGAAGTAATGTCTCTAACAGTCTACGCTTTGATCGTTCCCTGGAAGACCAGTAGTAGTTTCCGATGCACATCTGGTGGCATTCTGTAATCTGTGGACTATCAGAGTGTTGATGAAACACAGAAATTGCATCGGGATTGAATACAACAGTCACCATGCGCACTTTCCTCCATGGGAGTAATGTCTCTAACAGTCTACGCTTTGATCGTTCCCTGGAAGACCAGTAGTAGTTTCCGATGCACATCTCGATTCTTTCTGTAATCTGTGGACTATCAGTGTGTTGATCAAACACAGAAATTGCATCGGGATTGAATACAACAGTCACCATGCGCACTTTCCTCCATGGGAGTAATGTCTCAAACAGTCTACACTTTGATCATTCCCTGGAAGACCAGTAGTAGTTTCCGATGAACGTCTGGTTGGATTCTGTAATCTGTGGACTATCTGAGTGTTGATGAAACACAGAAATTGCATCGGGATTGAATACAACCGTCTCCATGAGCAGTTTCCTCCATGGGAGTAATGTCTGAAACAGTCTACGCTTTGATCGTTAAATGGAAGAACAGTAGTAGTTTCCGATGCACATCTGGAGGCATTCTGTAATCTGTGGACTATCAGAGTTTTGATGAAACACAGAAAATGCATTGGGATTGAATGCAACAGTCACCATGAACACTTTCCTCCATGGGAGTAATGTCTCAAAGAGTTTACGCTTTGATCATTCCCTGGAAGACCAGTAGTAGTTTAAGATGCACATCTGGATGGTTTCTGTAATCCGTGGACTATCAGAGTGTTGATGAAACACAGAAATTGCATCGGGATTGAATACAACAGCCACCATGCGCACTTTCCTCCAAGGGAGTAATGTCTCTAACAGTCTACGCTTTGATCGTTCCCTGGAAGACCAGTAGTAGTTTCCGATGCACATCTGCAGGCATTCTGTAATCTGTGGAGTATCAGAGTGTTGATGAAACTAAGAAATTGCATTGGGATTGAATACAACAGTCACACTGCGCACTTTCCTCAACGTGAGTAATGTCTCAAACAGTCTACGCTTTGATCGTTCCCTGGAAAACCAGTAGTAGTTTCCGATGGACATCTGGTGGCATTCTGTAATCTGTAGACTATCACAGTGTTGATGAAACACAGAAATTGCTTCCTGATTGAATACAACAGTCACCATGCGCACTTTCCTCCAAGGGATTAATGTCTCTAACAGTCTACGCTTTGATCGTTCCTTGGAAGACCAGTAGTAGTTTCCGATGCACATCTGGATTCTTTGTGTAATCTGTGGACTATCAGAGTGTTGATGAAACACAGAAATTGCATCGGGATTGAATACAACAGTCACCATGCGCACTTTCCTCCATGGGAGTAATGTCTCTAACTGTCTACGCTTTGATCGTTCCCTGGAAGACCAGTAGTATTTTCCGATGCACATCTGGAGGCATTCTATAATCTGTTGACTATCAGAGTATTAATGAAACACAGAAATTGCATCGGGATTGAATACAACAGTCACCATGCGGAATTTCCTCCATGGGAGTAATGTCTGAAACAGTCTACGCTTTGATCGTTCCCTGGAAGACCAGTAGTAGTTTCCGATGCACATCTGGATGCATTCTGTAATCTGTGGACTATCAGAGTGTTGGTGAAACACAGAAATTGCATCGGGATTGAATACAACAGTCACCATGCGCACTTTCCCCCATAAAAGTAATGTCTCAAACAGTCTACGTTTTGATCGTTCCCTGGAATACCAGTAGTAGTTTCCGATGCACATCTAGTGGCATTCTGTGATCTGTGGACTATCAGAGTGTTGATGAAACAGAAACTCCATCGGGATTGAATACGATAGTCACCATCCGCACTTTCCTCCATGGGAGTAATGTCTGAAATAGTCTATGCTATGATCGTTCCCTGGAAGACCAGTAGTAGTTTCCGATGCACATCTGGTGGCATTCTGTAATCTGTGGAGTATCAGAGTGTTGATGAAACTATGAAATTGCATCGGGATTGAATACAACAGTCACCATGCGCACTTTCCTCAACGTGAGTAATGTCTCAAACAGTCTACGCTTTGATCGTTCCCTGGAAAACCAGTAGTAGCTTCCGATGGACATCTGGTGGCATTCTGTAATCTGTATACTATCACAGTGTTGATGAAACACAGAAATTGCTTCGGGATTGAATACAACAGTCACCATGCGCACTTTCCTCCAAGGGAGTAATGTCTCAAACAGCCTACGCTTTGATCGTTCCCTGGAAGACAAGTAGTAGTTTCCGATGCACATCTGGATGCTTTCTCTAATCTGTGGACTATCAGAGTGTTGATGAATCACAGAAATTGCATCGGGATTGAATACTACCGTCTCCATGAGCAGTTTCCTCCATGGGAGTAATGTCTGAAACAGTCTACGCTTTGATCGTTCCATGGAAGAACAGTAGTAGTGTCCGATGCACATCTGGAGGCACTCTGTAATCTGTGGACTATCAGAGTGTTGGTGAAACACAGAAGTTGCATCGGGATTGAATACAACAGTCACCATGCGCACCTTCCTCCATAAAAGTAATGTCTCAATACAGTCTACGTTTTGATCGTTCCCTGGAAGACCAGTAGTAGTTTCCGATGCACATCTGGTGGCATTCTGTGATCTGTGGACTATCAGAGTATTGATGAAACAGAAATAGCATCGGGATTGAATACAATAGTCACCATCCGCACTTTCCTCCATGGGAGTAATGTCTGAAATAGTCTATGCTTTGATCGTTCCCTGGAAGACCATCAGTAGTTTCCGATGCACATCTGGTGGCATTCTGTAATCTGTGGACTATCAGAGTGTTGATGAAACACAGAAAATACATCGGGATTGAATGCAACAGTCACCATGAACACTTTCCTCCATGGGAGTAATGTCTCAAAGCGTTTACGCTTTGATCGTTCCCTGGAAGACCAGTAGTAGTTTAAGATGCACATCTGGATGGTTTCTGTAATCCGTGGACTATCAGAGTGTTGATGAAACACAGAAATTGCATCGGGATTGAATACAACAGCCACCATGCGCAATTTCCTCCAAGGGAGTAATGTCTCTAACAGTCTACGCTTTGATCGTTCCTAGGAAGACCAGTAGTAGTTTCCGATGCACATCTGGAGGCATTCTGTAATCTGTGGAGTATCAGAGTGTTGATGAAACTAAGAAATTGCATTGGGATTGAATACAACAGTCACCATGCGCACTTTCCTCAACGTGAGTTATGTCTCAAACAGTCTATGCTTTGATCGTTCCCTGGAACACCAGTAGTAGTTTCCGATGGACATCTGGTGGCATTCTGTAATCTGTAGACTATCACAGTGTTGATGAAACACAGAAATTGCTTCGGGATTGAATACAACAGTCACCATGCGCACTTTCCTACAAGGGAGTAATGTCTCTAACAGTCTACGCTTTGATCGTTCCCTGGAAGACCAGTAGTAGTTTCCGATGCACATCTGAAGTCATTCTGTTTTCTGTGGACTATCAGAGTGTTGATGAAACACTGAAATTGAATCGGAATGGAATACAACAGTCACCATGCGCACTTTCCTCCATGGGAGTAATGTCTCAAACAGTCTACGCTTTGATCTGTCCCTGGAAGACCAGTAGTTGTTTCCGATGCACATCTGGTGGCATTCAGTAATCTGTTGACAATCAGAGTGTTGATGAAACACAGAAATTGAATCGGAATTGAATACAACAGTCACCATGTGCACTTTCTTCCATGGCAGTAATGTCTCAAACAGTGTACGCTTTGATCGATCCCTGGAAGACCAGTAGTAGTTTCCGATGCACATTTGGTGGCATTCTGTAATCTGTGGACTATCAGAGTGTTGATGAAACACAGAAAATGCATCGAGATAGAATGCAACAGTCACCATGAACACTTTCCTCCATGGGAGTAATGTCTCAAAGAGTTTACGCTTTGATCGTTCCCTGGAAGACCAGTAGTAGTTTCCGATGCACTTCTGGATGCTTTCTGTAATCCGTGGACTATCAGAGTGTAGATGAAACACAGAAATTGCATCGGGATTGAATACAACAGTCACCATGCGCACTTTCCTCCATGCGAGTAATGTCTCAAACAGTCTACGCTTTGATCGTTCCCTGGAAGACCAGTAGTAGTTTCCGATGAACATCTGGAGGCATTCTGTAATCTGTGGAGTATCAGAGTGTTGATGAAACTAAGAAATTGCATCGGGATTGAATACAACAGTCACCATGCGCACTTTCCTCCACGTGAGTTATGTCTCAAACAGTCTACGCTGTGATCGTTCCCTGGAAAACCAGTAGTAGTTCCCGATGGACATCTGATGGCATTCTGTAATCTGTAGACTATCGCAGTGTTGACGAAACACAGAACTTGCATCAGGATTGAATACAACAGTCACCATGCGCACTTTCCTCCAAGGGAGTAATGTCTATAACAGTCTACGCTTTGATCGTTCCCTGGAAGACCAGTAGTAGTTTCCGATGCACATCTGGTGGCATTCTGTAGTCTGTGGACTATCAGAGTGTTGATGAAACACAGAAATTGCATCGGGATTGAATACAACAGTCACCATGCGCACTTTCCTCCATGGGAGTAATTTCTCTAAAAGTCTACACTTTGATCGTTCCCTGGAAGACCAGTAGTAGTTTCCGATGCACATCTGGTGGCATTCTGTAATCTGTGGACTATCAGAGTGTTGATGAAACACAGAAATTGAATCGGAATGGAATACAACAGTCACCATGCGCACTTTCCTCCATGGGAGTAATGTCTCAAACAGTCTACGCTTTGATCGGTCCCTGGAAGACCAGTAGTTGTTTCCGATGCACATCTGGTGGCATTCTGTAATCTGTTGAGAATCAGAGTGTTGATGAAACACAGAATTGCATCGGGATTGAATACAACAGTCTCCATGCGCAGTTTCCTCCATGAGAGTAATGTCTCAAACAGTCTACGCTTTGATCGTTCCCTGGAAGACAAGTAGTAGTTTCCGATGCACATCTGGCTGCTTTCTGTAATCTGTGGACTATCAGAGTGTTGATGAAACAAAGAAATTGCATCGGGATTGAATACAACCGTCTCCATGAGCAGTTCCCTCCATGGGAGTAATGTCTGAAGCAGTCTACGCTTTGATCGTTCCATGGAAGAACAGTAGTAGTTTCCGATGCACATCTGGAGGCATTCTGTAATCTGTGGACTATCAGAGTGTTGGTGAAACACAGAAGTTGCATCGGGATTGAATACAACAGTCACCATGCGCACTTTCCTCCATAAAAGTAATGTCTCAAACAGTCTACGTTTTGATCGTTCCCTGGAAGACCAGTAGTACTTTCCGATGCACATCTGGTGGCATTCTGTGATCTGTGGACTATCAGAGTGTTGATGAAACAGAAATTGCATCGGGATTGAATACAATAGTCACCATCCGCACTTTCCTCCATGGGAGTAATGTCTCAAACAGCCTACGCTTTGATCGTTCAATGGAAGACAAGTAGTAGTTTCCGATGCACATCTGGATGCTTTCTGTAATCTGTGGACTATCAGAGTGTTGATGAAACACAGAAATTGCATCGGGATTGAATACAACCGTCTCCATGAGCAGTTTCCTCCATGGGAGTAATGTCTGAAACAGTCTACGCTTTGATCGTTCCATGGAAGAACAGTAATAGTGTCCGATGCACATCTGAAGGCATTCTGTAATCTGTGGACTATCAGAGTGTTGGTGAAACACAGAAGTTGCATTGGGATTGAATACAACAGTCACCATGCGCACTTTCCTCCATAAAAGTAATGTCTCAAACAGTCTACGATTTGATCGTTCCCTGGAAGACCAGTAGTAGTTTCCGATGCACATCTGGTGGCATTCTGTGATCTGTGGACTATCAGAGTGTTGATGAAACAGAAATTGCATCGGGATTGAATACAATAGTCACCATCCGCACTTTCCTCCATGGGAGTAATGTCTGAAATAGTCTATGCTTTGATCGTTCCCTGGAAGACCATTAGTAGTTTCCGATGCACATCTGGTGGCATTCTGTAATCTGTGGACCATCAGAGTGTTGATGAAACACAGAAATTGCATCGGGATTGAATGCAACAGTCACCATGAACACTTTCCTCCATGGGAGTAATGTCTCAAAGAGTCTACGCTTTGATCGTTCCCTGGAAAACCAGTAGTAGTTTCCGATGGACATCTGGTGGCATTCTGTAATCTGTAGACTATCACAGTGTTGATGAAACACAGAAATTGCTTCGGGATTGAATACAACAGTCACCATAAGCACTTTCCTACAAGGGAGTAATGTCTCTAACAGTCTACGCTTTGATCGTTCCCTGGAAGACCAGTAGTAGTTTCCGATGCACATCTGAAGTCATTCTGTAATCTGTGGACTATCAGAGTGTTGATGAAACACTGAAATTGAATCGGAATGGAATACAACAGTCACCATGCGCACTTTCCTCCATGGGAGTAATGTCTCAAACAGTCTACGCTTTGATCGGTCCCTGGAAGACCAGTAGTTGTTTCCGATGCACATCTGGTGGCATTCAGTAATCTGTTGACAATCAGAGTGTTGATGAAACACAGAAATTGAATCGGAATTGAATACAACAGTCACCATGTGCACTTTCTTCCATGGGAGTAATGTCTCAAACAGTGTACGCTTTGATCGTTCCCTGGAAGACCAGTAGTAGTTTCCGATGCACATTTGGTGGCATTCTGTAATCTGTGGACTATCAGACTGTAGATGAAACACAGAAATTGCATCGGGATTGAATACAACAGTCACCATGCGCACTTTCCTCCATGCGAGTAATGTCTCAAACAGTCTACGCTTTGATCGTTCCCTGGAAGACCAGTAGTAGTTTCCGATGCACATCTGGAGGCATTCTGTAATCTGTGGAGTATCAGAGTGTTGATGAAACTAAGAAATTGCATCGGGATTGAATACAACAGTCACCTTGCGCACTTTCCTCCACGTGATTTATGTCTCAAACAGTCTACTTGTGATCGTTCCCTGGAAAACCAGTAGTAGTTCCCGATAGACGTCTGGTGGCATTCTGTAATCTGTAGACTATCGCAGTGTTGATGAAACACAGAAATTGCATCAGGATTGAATACAACAGTCACCATGCGCACTTTCCTCCAAGGGAGTAATGTCTCTAACAGTCTACGCTTTGATCGTTCCCTGGAAGACCAGTAGTAGTTTCCAATGCACATCTGGTTGCATTCTGTAGTCTGTGGACTATCAGAGTGTTGATGAAACACAGAAATTGCATCGGGATTGAATACAACAGTCACCATGCGCACTTTCCTCCATGGGAGTAATGTCTCTAAAAGTCTACACTTTGATCGGTCCCTGGAAGACCAGTAGTTGTTTCCGATGCACATCTGGTGGCATTCTGCAATCTGTTGACAATCAGAGTGTTGATGAAACACAGAAATTGCATCGGGATTGAATACAACAGTCTCCATGCGCAGTTTCCTCCATGAGAGTAATGTCTCAAACAGTCTACGCTTTGATCGTTCCCTGGAAGACCAGTAGTAGTTTCCGATGCACATCAGGTGGTATTCTGTAATCTGTAGACTATCAGAGTGTTGATGAAACAAAGATATTGCATCGGGATTGAATACAACAGTCACCATGAGCACTTTCCTCCATGGGAGTAATGTCTCAAACAGCCCACGTTTTGATCGTTCCCTGGAAGACAAGTAGTAGTTTCCGATGCACATCTGGATGCTTTCTGTAATCTGTGGACTATCAGAGTGTTGATGAAACACAGAAATTGCATCGGGATTGAATACAACCGTCTCCATGAGCAGTTTCCTCCATGGGAGTAATGTCTGAAGCCGTCTACGCTTTGATCGTTCCATGGAAGAACAGTAGTAGTTTCCGATGCACATATGGAGGCATTCTGTAATCTGTGGACTATCAGAGTGTTGGTGAAACACAGAAGTTGCATCGGGATTAAATACAACAGTCACCATGCGCACTTTCCTCCATAAAAGTAATGTCTCAAACAGTCTACGTTTTGATCGTTTCCTGGAAGACCAGTAGTAGTTTCCGATGCACATCTGGTGGCATTCTGTGATCTGTGGACTATCAGAGTGTTGATGAAACAGAAATTGCATCGGGATTGAATACAATAGGCACCATCCGCACTTTCCTCCATGGGAGTAATGTCTGAAATAGTCTATGCTTTGATCGTTCCCTGGAAGACCATTAGTAGTTTCCGATGCACATCTGGTGGCATTCTGTAATCTGTGGACTATCAGAGTGTTGATGAAACACAGAAAATGCATCGGGATTGAATGCATCAGTCACCATGAACACTTTCCTCCATGGGAGTAATGTCTCAAAGAGTTTACGGTTTGATCGTTCCCTGGAAGACCAGTAGTAGTTTAAGATGCACATCTGGATGGTTTCTGTAATGCGTGGACTATCAGAGTGTTGATGAAACACAGAAATTGCATCGGGATTGAATACAACAGCCACCATATGCACTTTACTCCAAGGGAGTAATGTCTCTAACAGTCTACGCTTTGATCGTTCCCTGGAAGATCAGTAGTAGTTTCCGATGCACATCTGGAGGCATTCTGTAATCTGTGGAGTATCAGAGTGTTGATGAAACTAAGAAATTGCATTGGGATTGAATACAACAGTCACCATGCGCACTTTCCTCAACGTGAGTAATGTCTCAAACAGTCTACGCTTTGATCGTTCCCTGGAAAACCAGTAGTAGTTTCCGATGGACATCTGGTGGCATTCTGTAATCTGTAGACTATCACAGTGTTGATGAAAAACAGAAATTGCTTCAGGATTGAATACAACAGTCACCATGCGCACTTTCCTCCATGGGAGTATTGTCTCTAACAGTCTACGCTTTGATCGTTCCCTGGAAGACCAGTGGTAGTTTCCGATGCACATCTGAAGTCATTCTGTAATCTGTGGACTATCAGAGTGTTGATGAAACACTGAAATTGAATCGGAATGGAATACAACAGTCACCATGCGCACTTTCCTCCATGGGAGTAATGTCTCAAACAGTCTACGCTTTGATCGGTCCCTGGAAGACCAGTAGTTGTTTCCGATGCACATCTGGTGGCATTCTGTAATCTGTTGACAATCAGAGCGTTGATGAAACACAGAAATTGAATCGGAATTGAATACAACAGTCACCATGTGCACTTTCTTCCATGGGAGTAATGTCTCAAAGAGTCTACGCTTTGATCGTTCCCTGGAAAACCAGTAGTAGTTTCCGATGCACATCTGGATGCTTTCTGTAATCCGTGGACTATCAGAGTGTAGATGAAACACAGAAATTGCATCGGGATTGAATACAACAGTCACCATGCGCACTATCCTCCATGCGAGTAATGTCTCAAACAGTCTACGCTTTGATCGTTCCCTGAAGACCAGTAGTAGTTTCCGATGCACATCTGGAGGCATTCTGTAATCTGTGGAGTATCAGAGTGTTGATGAAACTAAGAAATTGCATCGGGATTGAATACAAAAGTCACCATGCGCACTTTCCTCCACGTGAGTAATGTCTCAAATAGTCTACGCTGTGATCGTTCCCTGGAAAACCAGTAGTAGTTCCCGATGGACATCTGGTGGCATTCTGTAATCTGTAGACTATCGCAGTGTTGATGAAACACAGAAATTGCATCAGGATTGAATACAACAGTCACCATGCGCACTTTCCTCCAAGGGAGTAATGTCTCTAACAGTCTACGCTTTGATCGTTCCCTGGAAGACCAGTAGTAGTTTCCGATGCACATCTGGTGGCATTCTGTAGTCTGTGCACTATCAGAGTGTTGATGAAACACAGAAATTGCATCGGGATTGAATACAACAGTCACCATGCGCACTTTCCTCCGTGGGAGTAATGTCTCTAAAAGTCTACACTTTGATCGTTCACTGGAAGACCAGTAGTAGTTTCCGATGCACATCTGGATTCTTTGTGTAATCTGTGGACTATCAGTGTGTTGATGAAACACAGAAATTGCATCGGGATTGAATACAACAGTCACCATGCGCACTTTCCTCCATGGGAGTAATGTCTCAAACAGTCTACGCTTTGATCATTCCCTGGAAGACCAGTAGTAGTTTCCGATGAACGTCTGGTTGGATTCTGTAATCTGTGGACTATATGAGTGTTGATGAAACACAGAAATTGCCTCGGGATTGAATACAACAGTCACCATGCGCACTTTCCTCCAAGGGAGTAATGTCTCTAACAGTCTACGCTTTGATCGTTCCCTGGAAGACCAGTAGTAGTTTCCAATGCACATCTGGTTGCATTCTGTAGTCTGTGGACTATCAGAGTGTTGATGAAACACAGAAATTGCATCGGGATTGAATACAACAGTCACCATGCGCACTTTCCTCCATGGGAGTAATGTCTCTAAAAGTCTACACTTTGATCGGTCCCTGGAAGACCAGTAGTTGTTTCCGATGCACATCTGGTGGCATTCTGCAATCTGTTGACAATCAGAGTGTTGATGAAACACAGAAATTGCATCGGGATTGAATACAACAGTCTCCATGCGCAGTTTCCTCCATGAGAGTAATGTCTCAAACAGTCTACGCTTTGATCGTTCCCTGGAAGACCAGTAGTAGTTTCCGATGCACATCAGGTGGTATTCTGTAATCTGTAGACTATCAGAGTGTTGATGAAACAAAGATATTGCATCGGGATTGAATACAACAGTCATCATGAGCACTTTCCTCCATGGGAGTAATGTCTCAAACAGCCCACGTTTTGATCGTTCCCTGGAAGACAAGTAGTAGTTTCCGATGCACATCTGGATGCTTTCTGTAATCTGTGGACTATCAGAGTGTTGATGAAACACAGAAATTGCATCGGGATTGAATACAACCGTCTCCATGAGCAGTTTCCTCCATGGGAGTAATGTCTGAAGCCGTCTACGCTTTGATCGTTCCATGGAAGAACAGTAGTAGTTTCCGATGCACATATGGAGGCATTCTGTAATCTGTGGACTATCAGAGTGTTGGTGAAACACAGAAGTTGCATCGGGATTAAATACAACAGTCACCATGCGCACTTTCCTCCATAAAAGTAATGTCTCAAACAGTCTACGTTTTGATCGTTTCCTGGAAGACCAGTAGTAGTTTCCGATGCACATCTGGTGGCATTCTGTGATCTGTGGACTATCAGAGTGTTGATGAAACAGAAATTGCATCGGGATTGAATACAATAGGCACCATCCGCACTTTCCTCCATGGGAGTAATGTCTGAAATAGTCTATGCTTTGATCGTTCCCTGGAAGACCATTAGTAGTTTCCGATGCACATCTGGTGGCATTCTGTAATCTGTGGACTATCAGAGTGTTGATGAAACACAGAAAATGCATCGGGATTGAATGCAACAGTCACCATGAACACTTTCCTCCATGGGAGTAATGTCTCAAAGAGTTTACGGTTTGATCGTTCCCTGGAAGACCAGTAGTAGTTTAAGATGCACATCTGGATGGTTTCTGTAATGCGTGGACTATCAGAGTGTTGATGAAACACAGAAATTGCATCGGGATTGAATACAACAGCCACCATATGCACTTTACTCCAAGGGAGTAATGTCTCTAACAGTCTACGCTTTGATCGTTCCCTGGAAGATCAGTAGTAGTTTCCGATGCACATCTGGAGGCATTCTGTAATCTGTGGAGTATCAGAGTGTTGATGAAACTAAGAAATTGCATTGGGATTGAATACAACAGTCACCATGCGCACTTTCCTCAACGTGAGTAATGTCTCAAACAGTCTACGCTTTGATCGTTCCCTGGAAAACCAGTAGTAGTTTCCGATGGACATCTGGTGGCATTCTGTAATCTGTAGACTATCACAGTGTTGATGAAAAACAGAAATTGCTTCAGGATTGAATACAACAGTCACCATGCGCACTTTCCTCCATGGGAGTATTGTCTCTAACAGTCTACGCTTTGATCGTTCCCTGGAAGACCAGTGGTAGTTTCCGATGCACATCTGAAGTCATTCTGTAATCTGTGGACTATCAGAGTGTTGATGAAACACTGAAATTGAATCGGAATGGAATACAACAGTCACCATGCGCACTTTCCTCCATGGGAGTAATGTCTCAAACAGTCTACGCTTTGATCGGTCCCTGGAAGACCAGTAGTTGTTTCCGATGCACATCTGGTGGCATTCTGTAATCTGTTGACAATCAGAGCGTTGATGAAACACAGAAATTGAATCGGAATTGAATACAACAGTCACCATGTGCACTTTCTTCCATGGGAGTAATGTCTCAAAGAGTCTACGCTTTGATCGTTCCCTGGAAAACCAGTAGTAGTTTCCGATGCACATCTGGATGCTTTCTGTAATCCGTGGACTATCAGAGTGTAGATGAAACACAGAAATTGCATCGGGATTGAATACAACAGTCACCATGCGCACTATCCTCCATGCGAGTAATGTCTCAAACAGTCTACGCTTTGATCGTTCCCTGAAGACCAGTAGTAGTTTCCGATGCACATCTGGAGGCATTCTGTAATCTGTGGAGTATCAGAGTGTTGATGAAACTAAGAAATTGCATCGGGATTGAATACAACAGTCACCATGCGCACTTTCCTCCACGTGAGTAATGTCTCAAATAGTCTACGCTGTGATCGTTCCCTGGAAAACCAGTAGTAGTTCCCGATGGACATCTGGTGGCATTCTGTAATCTGTAGACTATCGCAGTGTTGATGAAACACAGAAATTGCATCAGGATTGAATACAACAGTCACCATGCGCACTTTCCTCCAAGGGAGTAATGTCTCTAACAGTCTACGCTTTGATCGTTCCCTGGAAGACCAGTAGTAGTTTCCGATGCACATCTGGTGGCATTCTGTAGTCTGTGCACTATCAGAGTGTTGATGAAACACAGAAATTGCATCGGGATTGAATACAACAGTCACCATGCGCACTTTCCTCCGTGGGAGTAATGTCTCTAAAAGTCTACACTTTGATCGTTCACTGGAAGACCAGTAGTAGTTTCCGATGCACATCTGGATTCTTTGTGTAATCTGTGGACTATCAGTGTGTTGATGAAACACAGAAATTGCATCGGGATTGAATACAACAGTCACCATGCGCACTTTCCTCCATGGGAGTAATGTCTCAAACAGTCTACGCTTTGATCATTCCCTGGAAGACCAGTAGTAGTTTCCGATGAACGTCTGGTTGGATTCTGTAATCTGTGGACTATATGAGTGTTGATGAAACACAGAAATTGCCTCGGGATTGAATACAACAGTCACCATGCGCACTTTCCTTCATGGGAATAATGTCTCAAACAGTCTACGCTTTGATCGTTCCCAGGAAGACCAGTAGTAGTTTCCGATGCACATCTGAAGTCATTCTGTAATCTGTGGACTATCAGAGTGTTGATGAAACACAGAAATTGCATCGGGATTGAATATAACAGTCACCATGCGCACTTTCCTCCATGGGAGTGATGTCTCCAACTGTCTACGCTTTGATCGTTCCCTGGAAGACCAGTAGTACTTTCCGATGCACATCTGGAGGCTTTCCGTAAACTGTGGACTATCAGAGTGTTGATGAAGCACAGAAATTGCATCGGGATTGAATACAACAGTCACCATGCGCACTTTCCTCCATGGGAGTAATGTCTCAAAGAGTCTACTCTTTGATCGTTCACTGGAAGACCAGTAGTATTTTCCGATGCACATCTGGAGGCATTCTATAATCTGTTGACTATCAGAGTATTGATGAAACACAGAAATTGCATCGGGATTGAATACAACAGTCACCATGCGGACTTTCCTTCATGGGAGTAATGTCTCAAACACTCTACGTTTCGATCGTTCCCTGGAAGACCAGTAGTAGTTTCCGATGCACATCTGGTGGCATTCTGTAATCAGTTGACAATCAGAGTGTTGATGAAACACAGAAATTGCATCGGGATTGAATACAACAGTCTCCATGCGCAGTTTCCTCCAAGGGAGTAATGTCTCTAACAGTCTACGCTTTGATCGTTCCCTGGAAGACCAGTAGTAGTTTCCAATGCACATCTGGTTGCATTCTGTAGTCTGTGGACTATCAGAGTGTTGATGAAACACAGAAATTGCATCGGGATTGAATACAACAGTCACCATGCGCACTTTCCTCCATGGGAGTAATGTCTCTAAAAGTCTACACTTTGATCGGTCCCTGGAAGACCAGTAGTTGTTTCCGATGCACATCTGGTGGCATTCTGCAATCTGTTGACAATCAGAGTGTTGATGAAACACAGAAATTGCATCGGGATTGAATACAACAGTCTCCATGCGCAGTTTCCTCCATGAGAGTAATGTCTCAAACAGTCTACGCTTTGATCGTTCCCTGGAAGACCAGTAGTAGTTTCCGATGCACATCAGGTGGTATTCTGTAATCTGTAGACTATCAGAGTGTTGATGAAACAAAGATATTGCATCGGGATTGAATACAACAGTCACCATGAGCACTTTCCTCCATGGGAGTAATGTCTCAAACAGCCCACGTTTTGATCGTTCCCTGGAAGACAAGTAGTAGTTTCCGATGCACATCTGGATGCTTTCTGTAATCTGTGGACTATCAGAGTGTTGATGAAACACAGAAATTGCATCGGGATTGAATACAACCGTCTCCATGAGCAGTTTCCTCCATGGGAGTAATGTCTGAAGCCGTCTACGCTTTGATCGTTCCATGGAAGAACAGTAGTAGTTTCCGATGCACATATGGAGGCATTCTGTAATCTGTGGACTATCAGAGTGTTGGTGAAACACAGAAGTTGCATCGGGATTAAATACAACAGTCACCATGCGCACTTTCCTCCATAAAAGTAATGTCTCAAACAGTCTACGTTTTGATCGTTTCCTGGAAGACCAGTAGTAGTTTCCGATGCACATCTGGTGGCATTCTGTGATCTGTGGACTATCAGAGTGTTGATGAAACAGAAATTGCATCGGGATTGAATACAATAGGCACCATCCGCACTTTCCTCCATGGGAGTAATGTCTGAAATAGTCTATGCTTTGATCGTTCCCTGGAAGACCATTAGTAGTTTCCGATGCACATCTGGTGGCATTCTGTAATCTGTGGACTATCAGAGTGTTGATGAAACACAGAAAATGCATCGGGATTGAATGCAACAGTCACCATGAACACTTTCCTCCATGGGAGTAATGTCTCAAAGAGTTTACGGTTTGATCGTTCCCTGGAAGACCAGTAGTAGTTTAAGATGCACATCTGGATGGTTTCTGTAATGCGTGGACTATCAGAGTGTTGATGAAACACAGAAATTGCATCGGGATTGAATACAACAGCCACCATATGCACTTTACTCCAAGGGAGTAATGTCTCTAACAGTCTACGCTTTGATCGTTCCCTGGAAGATCAGTAGTAGTTTCCGATGCACATCTGGAGGCATTCTGTAATCTGTGGAGTATCAGAGTGTTGATGAAACTAAGAAATTGCATTGGGATTGAATACAACAGTCACCATGCGCACTTTCCTCAACGTGAGTAATGTCTCAAACAGTCTACGCTTTGATCGTTCCCTGGAAAACCAGTAGTAGTTTCCGATGGACATCTGGTGGCATTCTGTAATCTGTAGACTATCACAGTGTTGATGAAAAACAGAAATTGCTTCAGGATTGAATACAACAGTCACCATGCGCACTTTCCTCCATGGGAGTATTGTCTCTAACAGTCTACGCTTTGATCGTTCCCTGGAAGACCAGTGGTAGTTTCCGATGCACATCTGAAGTCATTCTGTAATCTGTGGACTATCAGAGTGTTGATGAAACACTGAAATTGAATCGGAATGGAATACAACAGTCACCATGCGCACTTTCCTCCATGGGAGTAATGTCTCAAACAGTCTACGCTTTGATCGGTCCCTGGAAGACCAGTAGTTGTTTCCGATGCACATCTGGTGGCATTCTGTAATCTGTTGACAATCAGAGCGTTGATGAAACACAGAAATTGAATCGGAATTGAATACAACAGTCACCATGTGCACTTTCTTCCATGGGAGTAATGTCTCAAAGAGTCTACGCTTTGATCGTTCCCTGGAAAACCAGTAGTAGTTTCCGATGCACATCTGGATGCTTTCTGTAATCCGTGGACTATCAGAGTGTAGATGAAACACAGAAATTGCATCGGGATTGAATACAACAGTCACCATGCGCACTATCCTCCATGCGAGTAATGTCTCAAACAGTCTACGCTTTGATCGTTCCCTGAAGACCAGTAGTAGTTTCCGATGCACATCTGGAGGCATTCTGTAATCTGTGGAGTATCAGAGTGTTGATGAAACTAAGAAATTGCATCGGGATTGAATACAACAGTCACCATGCGCACTTTCCTCCACGTGAGTAATGTCTCAAATAGTCTACGCTGTGATCGTTCCCTGGAAAACCAGTAGTAGTTCCCGATGGACATCTGGTGGCATTCTGTAATCTGTAGACTATCGCAGTGTTGATGAAACACAGAAATTGCATCAGGATTGAATACAACAGTCACCATGCGCACTTTCCTCCAAGGGAGTAATGTCTCTAACAGTCTACGCTTTGATCGTTCCCTGGAAGACCAGTAGTAGTTTCCGATGCACATCTGGTGGCATTCTGTAGTCTGTGCACTATCAGAGTGTTGATGAAACACAGAAATTGCATCGGGATTGAATACAACAGTCACCATGCGCACTTTCCTCCGTGGGAGTAATGTCTCTAAAAGTCTACACTTTGATCGTTCACTGGAAGACCAGTAGTAGTTTCCGATGCACATCTGGATTCTTTGTGTAATCTGTGGACTATCAGTGTGTTGATGAAACACAGAAATTGCATCGGGATTGAATACAACAGTCACCATGCGCACTTTCCTCCATGGGAGTAATGTCTCAAACAGTCTACGCTTTGATCATTCCCTGGAAGACCAGTAGTAGTTTCCGATGAACGTCTGGTTGGATTCTGTAATATGTGGACTATATGAGTGTTGATGAAACACAGAAATTGCCTCGGGATTGAATACAACAGTCACCATGCGCACTTTCCTCCAAGGGAGTAATGTCTCTAACAGTCTACGCTTTGATCGTTCCCTGGAAGACCAGTAGTAGTTTCCAATGCACATCTGGTTGCATTCTGTAGTCTGTGGACTATCAGAGTGTTGATGAAACACAGAAATTGCATCGGGATTGAATACAACAGTCACCATGCGCACTTTCCTCCATGGGAGTAATGTCTCTAAAAGTCTACACTTTGATCGGTCCCTGGAAGACCAGTAGTTGTTTCCGATGCACATCTGGTGGCATTCTGCAATCTGTTGACAATCAGAGTGTTGATGAAACACAGAAATTGCATCGGGATTGAATACAACAGTCTCCATGCGCAGTTTCCTCCATGAGAGTAATGTCTCAAACAGTCTACGCTTTGATCGTTCCCTGGAAGACCAGTAGTAGTTTCCGATGCACATCAGGTGGTATTCTGTAATCTGTAGACTATCAGAGTGTTGATGAAACAAAGATATTGCATCGGGATTGAATACAACAGTCATCATGAGCACTTTCCTCCATGGGAGTAATGTCTCAAACAGCCCACGTTTTGATCGTTCCCTGGAAGACAAGTAGTAGTTTCCGATGCACATCTGGATGCTTTCTGTAATCTGTGGACTATCAGAGTGTTGATGAAACACAGAAATTGCATCGGGATTGAATACAACCGTCTCCATGAGCAGTTTCCTCCATGGGAGTAATGTCTGAAGCCGTCTACGCTTTGATCGTTCCATGGAAGAACAGTAGTAGTTTCCGATGCACATATGGAGGCATTCTGTAATCTGTGGACTATCAGAGTGTTGGTGAAACACAGAAGTTGCATCGGGATTAAATACAACAGTCACCATGCGCACTTTCCTCCATAAAAGTAATGTCTCAAACAGTCTACGTTTTGATCGTTTCCTGGAAGACCAGTAGTAGTTTCCGATGCACATCTGGTGGCATTCTGTGATCTGTGGACTATCAGAGTGTTGATGAAACAGAAATTGCATCGGGATTGAATACAATAGGCACCATCCGCACTTTCCTCCATGGGAGTAATGTCTGAAATAGTCTATGCTTTGATCGTTCCCTGGAAGACCATTAGTAGTTTCCGATGCACATCTGGTGGCATTCTGTAATCTGTGGACTATCAGAGTGTTGATGAAACACAGAAAATGCATCGGGATTGAATGCAACAGTCACCATGAACACTTTCCTCCATGGGAGTAATGTCTCAAAGAGTTTACGGTTTGATCGTTCCCTGGAAGACCAGTAGTAGTTTAAGATGCACATCTGGATGGTTTCTGTAATGCGTGGACTATCAGAGTGTTGATGAAACACAGAAATTGCATCGGGATTGAATACAACAGCCACCATATGCACTTTACTCCAAGGGAGTAATGTCTCTAACAGTCTACGCTTTGATCGTTCCCTGGAAGATCAGTAGTAGTTTCCGATGCACATCTGGAGGCATTCTGTAATCTGTGGAGTATCAGAGTGTTGATGAAACTAAGAAATTGCATTGGGATTGAATACAACAGTCACCATGCGCACTTTCCTCAACGTGAGTAATGTCTCAAACAGTCTACGCTTTGATCGTTCCCTGGAAAACCAGTAGTAGTTTCCGATGGACATCTGGTGGCATTCTGTAATCTGTAGACTATCACAGTGTTGATGAAAAACAGAAATTGCTTCAGGATTGAATACAACAGTCACCATGCGCACTTTCCTCCATGGGAGTATTGTCTCTAACAGTCTACGCTTTGATCGTTCCCTGGAAGACCAGTGGTAGTTTCCGATGCACATCTGAAGTCATTCTGTAATCTGTGGACTATCAGAGTGTTGATGAAACACTGAAATTGAATCGGAATGGAATACAACAGTCACCATGCGCACTTTCCTCCATGGGAGTAATGTCTCAAACAGTCTACGCTTTGATCGGTCCCTGGAAGACCAGTAGTTGTTTCCGATGCACATCTGGTGGCATTCTGTAATCTGTTGACAATCAGAGCGTTGATGAAACACAGAAATTGAATCGGAATTGAATACAACAGTCACCATGTGCACTTTCTTCCATGGGAGTAATGTCTCAAAGACTCTACGCTTTGATCGTTCCCTGGAAAACCAGTAGTAGTTTCCGATGCACATCTGGATGCTTTCTGTAATCCGTGGACTATCAGAGTGTAGATGAAACACAGAAATTGCATCGGGATTGAATACAACAGTCACCATGCGCACTATCCTCCATGCGAGTAATGTCTCAAACAGTCTACGCTTTGATCGTTCCCTGAAGACCAGTAGTAGTTTCCGATGCACATCTGGAGGCATTCTGTAATCTGTGGAGTATCAGAGTGTTGATGAAACTAAGAAATTGCATCGGGATTGAATACAACAGTCACCATGCGCACTTTCCTCCACGTGAGTAATGTCTCAAATAGTCTACGCTGTGATCGTTCCCTGGAAAACCAGTAGTAGTTCCCGATGGACATCTGGTGGCATTCTGTAATCTGTAGACTATCGCAGTGTTGATGAAACACAGAAATTGCATCAGGATTGAATACAACAGTCACCATGCGCACTTTCCTCCAAGGGAGTAATGTCTCTAACAGTCTACGCTTTGATCGTTCCCTGGAAGACCAGTAGTAGTTTCCGATGCACATCTGGTGGCATTCTGTAGTCTGTGCACTATCAGAGTGTTGATGAAACACAGAAATTGCATCGGGATTGAATACAACAGTCACCATGCGCACTTTCCTCCGTGGGAGTAATGTCTCTAAAAGTCTACACTTTGATCGTTCACTGGAAGACCAGTAGTAGTTTCCGATGCACATCTGGATTCTTTGTGTAATCTGTGGACTATCAGTGTGTTGATGAAACACAGAAATTGCATCGGGATTGAATACAACAGTCACCATGCGCACTTTCCTCCATGGGAGTAATGTCTCAAACAGTCTACGCTTTGATCATTCCCTGGAAGACCAGTAGTAGTTTCCGATGAACGTCTGGTTGGATTCTGTAATCTGTGGACTATATGAGTGTTGATGAAACACAGAAATTGCCTCGGGATTGAATACAACAGTCACCATGCGCACTTTCCTTCATGGGAATAATGTCTCAAACAGTCTACGCTTTGATCGTTCCCAGGAAGACCAGTAGTAGTTTCCGATGCACATCTGAAGTCATTCTGTAATCTGTGGACTATCAGAGTGTTGATGAAACACAGAAATTGCATCGGGATTGAATATAACAGTCACCATGCGCACTTTCCTCCATGGGAGTGATGTCTCCAACTGTCTACGCTTTGATCGTTCCCTGGAAGACCAGTAGTACTTTCCGATGCACATCTGGAGGCTTTCCGTAAACTGTGGACTATCAGAGTGTTGATGAAGCACAGAAATTGCATCGGGATTGAATACAACAGTCACCATGCGCACTTTCCTCCATGGGAGTAATGTCTCAAAGAGTCTACTCTTTGATCGTTCACTGGAAGACCAGTAGTATTTTCCGATGCACATCTGGAGGCATTCTATAATCTGTTGACTATCAGAGTATTGATGAAACACAGAAATTGCATCGGGATTGAATACAACAGTCACCATGCGGACTTTCCTTCATGGGAGTAATGTCTCAAACACTCTACGTTTCGATCGTTCCCTGGAAGACCAGTAGTAGTTTCCGATGCACATCTGGTGGCATTCTGTAATCTGTGGACTATCAGAGTGTTGATGAAACACAGAAATTGCATCGGGATTGAATACAACAGTCACCATGCGCACTTTCCTCCATGGGAGTAATGTCTCAAACAGCCTACGCTTTGATCGTTCCCTGGAAGACAAGTAGTAGTTTCCGATGCACATCTGGATGCTTTCTCTAATCTGTGGACTATCAGAGTGTTGATGAAACACAGAAATTGCATCGGGATTGAATACAACAGTCTCCATGAGCAGTTTCCTCCATGGGAGTAATGTCTGAAACAGTCTACGCTTTGATCGTTCCCTGGAAGACCAGTAGTAGTTTCCGATGCACATCTGGATGCATTCTGTAATCTGTGGACTATCAGAGTGTTGGTGAAAGACAGAAATTGCATCGGGATAGAATACAACAGTCACCATGCGCACTTTCCTCTATAAAAGTAATGTCTCAAACAGTCTACGTTTTGATCGTTCCCTGGAATACCAGTAGTAGTTTCCGATGCACATCTAGTGGCATTCTGTGATCTGTGGACTATCAGAGTGTTGATGAAACAGAAACTCCTTCGGGATTGAATACAATAGTCACCATCCGCACTTTCCTCCATGGGAGTAATGTCTGAAATAGTCTATGCTATGATCGTTCCCTGGAAGACAAGTAGTAGTTTCCGATGCACATCTGGTGGCATTCTGTAATCTGTGGAGTATCAGAGTGTTGATGAAACTAAGAAATTGCATCGGGATTGAATACAACAGTCACCATGAGCACTTTCCTCAACGTGAGTAATGTCTCAAACAGTCTACGCTTTGATCGTTCCCTGGAAAACCAGTAGTAGTTTCCGATGGACATCTGGTGGCATTCTGTAATCTGTAGACTATCACAGTGTTGATGAAACACAGACATTGCTTCGGGATTGAATACAACAGTCACCATGCGCACTTTCCTCCAAGGGAGTAATGTCTCTAACAGTCTACGCTTTGATCGTTCCCTGGAAGACCAGTAGTAGTTTCCGATGCACATCTGGTGGCATTCTGTAATCTGTGGACTATCAGAGTGTTGATGAAACACAGAAATTGAATCGGAATGGAATACAACAGTCACCATGCGCACTTTCCTCCATGGGAGTAATGTCTCAAACAGTCTACGGTTTGATCGGTCCCTGGAAGACCAGTAGTTGATTCCGATGCACATCTGCTGGCATTCTGTAATCTGTTGACAATCAGAGTGTTGATGAAACACAGAAATTGAATCGGAATTGAATACAACAGTCACCATGCGCACTTTCTTCCATGGGAGTAATGTCTCAAACAGTCTACGCTTTGATCGTTCCCTGGAAGACCAATAGTAGTTTCCGATGCACATCTGGATGCTTTCTGTAATCCGTGTGCTATCAGAGTGTAGATGAAACACAGAAATTGCATCGGGATTGAATACAACAGTCACCATGCGCACTTTCCTCCATGCGAGTAATGTCTCAAACAGTCTACGCTTTGATCGTTCCCTGGAAGACCAGTAGTAGTTTCCGATGCACATCTGGAGGCATTCTGTAATCTGTGGAGTATCAGAGTGTTGACGAAACTAAGAAATTGAATCGGGATTGAATACAACAGTCACCATGCGCACTTTCCTCCACGTGAGTAATGTCTCAAACAGTCTACGCTGTGATCGTTCCCTGGAAAACCAGTAGTAGTTTCCGATGCACATCTGGTGGCATTCTGTAATCTGTGGACTATCAGAGTGTTGATGAAACACAGAAATTGAATCGGAATGGAATACAACAGTCACCATGCGCACTTTCCTCCATGGGAGTAATGTCTCAAACAGTCTACGCTTTGATCGGTCCCTGGAAGACCAGTAGTTGTTTCCGATGCACATCTGGTGGCATTCTGTAATCTGTTGACAATCAGAGTGTTGATGAAACACAAAAATTGAATCGGAATTGAATACAACAGTCAACATGCGCACTTTCTTCCATGGGAGTAATGTCTCAAACAGTCTACGCTTTGATCGTTCCCTGGAAGACCAGTAGTAGTTTCCGATGAACGTCTGGTTGGATTCTGTAATCTGTGGACTATCTGAGTGTCGATGAAACACAGAAATTGCCTCGGGATTGAATACAACAGTCACCATGCGCACTTTCCTTCATGGGAATAATGTCTCAAACAGTCTACGCTTTGATCGTTCCCAGGAAGACCAGTAGTAGTTTCCGATGCACATCTGAAGTCATTCTGTAATCTGTGGACTATCAGAGTGTTGATGAAACACAGAAATTGCATCGGGATTGAATACAACAGTCAATATGCGCACTTTCCTCCATGGGAGTAATGTCTCAAACAGCCTACGCTTTGATCGTTCCCTGGAAGACAAGTAGTAGTTTCCGATGCACATCTGGATGCTTTCTCTAATCTGTGGACTATCAGAGTGTTGATGAAACACAGAAATTGCATCGGGATTGAATACAACAGACTCCATGAGCAGTTTCCTCCATGGGAGTATTGTCTGAAACAGTCTACGCTTTGATCGTTCCCTGGAAGACCAGTAGTAGTTTCCGATGCACATCTGGATGCATTCTGTAATCTGTGGACTATCAGAGTGTTGGTGAAACACCGAAATTGCAGCGGGATTGAATACAACAGTCACCATGCGCACTTTCCTCCATAAAAGTAATGTCTCAAACAGTCTACGTTTTGATCGTTCCCTGGAATACCAGTAGTAGTTTCCGATGCACATCTGGTGGCATTCTGTAATCTGTGGACTATCAGTGTGTTGATGAAACACAGAAATTGCATCGGGATTGAATACAACAGTCACCATGCGCACTTTCCTCCATGGGAGTAATGTCTCAAACAGCCTACGCTTTGATCGTTCCCTGGAAGACAAGTAGTAGTTTCCGATGCACATCTGGATGCTTTCTCTAATCTGTGGACTATCAGAGTGTTGATGAAACACAGAAATTGCATCGGGATTGAATACAACAGTCTCCATGAGCAGTTTCCTCCATGGAAGTAATGTCTGAAACTGTCTACGCTTTGATCGTTCCCTGGAAGACCAGTAGTAGTTTCCGATGCACATCTGGATGCATTCTGTAATCTGTGGACTATCAGAGTGTAGGTGAAACACAGAAATTGCATCGGGATTGGATACAACAGTCACCATGCGCACTTTCCTCCATAAAAGTAATGTCTCAAACAGTCTACGTTTTGATCGTTCCCTGGAATACCAGTAGTAGTTTCCGATGCACATCTAGTGGCATTCTGTGATCTGTGGACTATCAGAGTGTTGATGAAACAGAAACTCCATCGGGATTGAATACAATAGTCACCATCCGCACTTTCCTCCATGGGAGTAATGTCTGAAATAGTCTATGCTATGATCGTTCCCTGGAAGACAAGTAGTAGTTTCCGATGCACATCTGGTGGCATTCTGTAATCTGTGGAGTATCAGAGTGTTGATGAAACTTAGAAATTGCATCGGGATTGAATACAACAGTCACCATGCGCACTTTCCTCAACGTGAGTAATGTCTCAAACAGTCTACGCTTTGATCGTTCCCTGGAAAACCAGTAGTAGTTTCTGATGGACATCTGGTGGCATTCTGTAATCTGTATACTATCACAGTGTTGATGAAACACAGACATTGCTTCGGGATTGAATACAACAGTCACCATGCGCACTTTCCTCCAAGGGAGTAATGTCTCTAACAGTCTACGCTTTGATCCTTCCCTGGAAGACCAGTAGTAGTTTCCGATGCACATCTGGTGGCATTCTGTAATCTGTGGACTATCAGAGTGTTGATGAAACACAGAAATTGAATCGGAATGGAATACAACAGTCACCATGCACACTTTCCTCCATGGGAGTATTGTCTCAAACAGTCTACGATTTGATCGGTCCCTGGAAGACCAGTAGTAGTTTCCGATGCACATCTGGATGCATTCTGTAATCTGTGGACTATCAGAGTGTTGGTGAAACACAGAAATTGCATCGGGATTGAATACAACAGTCACCATGCGCACTTTCCTCCATAAAAGTAATGTCTCAAACAGTCTACGTTATGATCGTTCCCTGGAATACCAGTAGTAGTTTCCGATGCACATCTGGTGGCATTCTGTGATCTGTGGACTATCAGAGTGTTGATGAAACAGAAACTCCATCGGGATTGAATACAATAGTCACCATCCGCACTTTCCTCCATGGGAGTAATGTCTGAAATAGTCTATGCTATGATCGTTCCCTGGAAGACAAGTAGTAGTTTCGAATGCACATCTGGTGGCATTCTGTAATCTGTGGAGTATCAGAGTGTTGATGAAACTAAGAAATTGCATCGGGATTGAATACAACAGTCACCATGCGCACTTTCCTCAACGTGAGTAATGTCTCAAACAGTCTACGCTTTGATCGTTCCCTGGAAAACCAGTAGTAGTTTCCGATGGACATCTGGTGGCATTCTGTAATCTGTATACTATCACAGTGTTGATGAAACACAGACATTGCTTCGGGATTGAATACAACAGTCACCATGCGCACTTTCCTCCAAGGGAGTAATGTCTCTAACAGTCTACGCTTTGATCGTTCCCTGGAAGACCAGTAGTAGTTTCCGATGCACATCTGGTGGCATTCTGTAATCTGTGGACTATCAGAGTGTTGATGAAACACAGAAATTGAATCGGAATGGAATACAACAGTCACCATGCGCACTTTCCTCCATGGGAGTAATGTCTCAAACAGTCTACGCTTTGATCGGTCCCTGGAAGACCAGTAGTTGTTTCCGATGCACATCTGGTGGCATTCTGTAATCTGTTGACAATCAGAGTGTTGATGAAACACAGAAATTGAATCGGAATTGAATACAACAGTCACCATGCGCACTTTCTTCCATGGGAGTAATGTCTCAAACAGTCTACGCTTTGATCTTTCCCTGGAAGACCAGTAGTAGTTTCCGATGAACGTCTGGTTGGATTCTGTAATCTGTGGACTATCTGAGTGTCGATGAAACACAGAAATTGCCTCGGGATTGAATACAACAGTCACTATGCGCACTTTCCTTCATGGGAATAATGTCTCAAACAGTCTACGCTTTGATCGTTCCCAGGAAGACCAGTAGTAGTTTCCGATGCACATCTGAAGTCATTCTGTAATCTGTGGACTATCAGAGTGTTGATGAAACACAGAAATTGCATCGGGATTGAATACAACAGTCACCATGCGCACTTTCCTCCATGGGAGTAATGTCTCCAACTGTCTACGCTTTGATCGTTCCCTGGAAGACCAGTAGTACTTTCCGATGCACATCTGGAGGCTTTCCGTAAACTGTGGACTATCAGAGTGTTGATGAAGCACAGAAATTGCATCGGGATTGAATACAACAGTCACCATGCGCACTTTCCTCCATGGGAGTAATGTCTCAAAGAGTCTACTTTTTGATCGTTCCCTGGAAGACCAGTAGTATTTTCCGATGCACATCTGGAGGCATTCTATAATCTGTTGACTATCAGAGTATTGATGAAACACAGAAATTGCATCGGGATTGAATACAACAGTCACCATGCGGACTTTCCTTCATGGGAGTAATGTCACAAACACTCTACGTTTCGATCGTTCCCTGGAAGACCAGTAGTAGTTTCCGATGCACATCTAGTGGCATTCTGTGATCTGTGGACTATCAGAGTGTTGATGAAACAGAAACTCCATCGGGATTGAATACAATAGTCACCATCCGCACTTTCCTCCATGGGAGTAATGTCTGAAATAGTCTATGCTATGATCGTTCCCTGGAAGACAAGCAGTAGTTTCCGATGCACATCTGGTGGCATTCTGTAATCTGTGGAGTATCAGAGTGTTGATGAAACTAAGAAATTGCATCGGGATTGAATACAACAGTCACCATGCGCACTTTCCTCAACGTGAGTAATGTCTCAAACAGTCTACGCTTTGATCGTTCCCTGGAAAACCAGTAGTAGTTTCCGATGGACATCTGGTGGCATTCTGTAATCTGTATACTATCACAGTGTTGATGAAACACAGACATTGCTTCGGGATTGAATACAACAGTCACCATGCGCACTTTCCTCCAAGGGAGTAATGTCTCTAACAGTCTACGCTTTGATCGTTCCCTGGAAGACCAGTAGTAGTTTCCGATGCACATCTGGTGGCATTCTGTAATCTGTGGACTATCAGAGTGTTGATGAAACACAGAAATTGAATCGGAATGGAATACAACAGTCACCATGCACACTTTCCTCCATGGGAGTATTGTCTCAAACAGTCTACGATTTGATCGGTCCCTGGAAGACCAGTAGTTGTTTCCGATGCACATCTGGTGGCATTCTGTAATCTGTTGACAATCAGAGTGTTGATGAAACACAGAAATTGAATCGGAATTGAATACAACAGTCACCATGCGCACTTTCTTCCATGGGAGTAATGTCTCAAACAGTCTACGCATTGATCGTTCGCTGGAAGACCAGTAATAGTTTCCGATGCACATTTGGTGGCGTTCTGTAGTCTGTGGACTATCAGAGTGTTGATGAAACACAGAAATTGCATCGGGATTGAATGCAACAGTCACCATGCGCACTTTCCTCCATGGGAGTAATGTCTCAAATAGTCTATGCTATGATCGTTCCCTGGAAGACCAGTAGTAGTTTCCGATGCACATCTGGTGGCATTCTGTAATCTGTGTACTATCAGAGTGTTGATGAAACACAGAAAATGCATAGAGATTGAATGCAACAGTCACCATGAACACTTTCCTCCATGGGAGTAATGTCTCAAAGAGTTTACGCTTTGATCGTTCCCTGGAAGACCAGTAGTAGTTTCCGATGCACATCTGGATGCTTTCTGTAATCTGTGGACTATAAGAGTGTAGATGAAACACAGAAATTGCATCGGGATTGAATACAACAGTCACCATGCGCACTTTCCTCCATGCGAGTAATGTCTCAAACATTCTACGCTTTGATCGTTCCCTGGAAGACCAGTAGTAGTTTCCGATGCACATCTGGATGCTTTCTGTAATCTGTGGACTATCAGAGTGTTGATGAAACACAGAAATTGCATCGGGATTGAATACAACAGTCTCCATGAGCAGTTTCCTCCATGGGAGTAATGTCTGAAACAGTCTACGCTTTGATCGTTCCCTGGAAGACCAGTAGTAGTTTCCGATGCACATCCTGAGGCATTCTTTAATCTGTGAACTATCAGAGTGTTGGTGAAACACAGAAATTGCATCGGGATTGAATACAACAGTCACCATGCGCACTTTCCTCCATAAAAGTAATGTCTCAAACTGTCTACGTTCTGATCGTTCCCTGGAAGACCAGTAGTAGTTTCCGATGCACATCTGGTGGCATTTTGTGATCTGTGGACTATCAGAGTGTTGATGAAACAGAAATTGCATCGGGATTGAATACAATAGTCACCATCCGCACTTTCCTCCATGGGAGTAATGTCTGAAATAGTCTATGCTTTGATCATTCCCTGGAAGACCAGTAGAAGTTTCCGATGCACATCTGGCGGCATTCTGTAATCTGTGGACTATCAGCGTGTTGATGAAACACAGAAAATGCATCGGGATTGAATGCAACAGTCACCATGAACACTTTCCTCCATGGGAGTAATGTCTCAAAGGGTTTACGCTTTGATCGTTCCCTGGAAGACCAGTAGTAGAATCCGATGCACATCTGGAGGCATTCTGTAATCCGTGGACTATCAGAGTGTTGATGAAACACAGATATTGCATCGGGATTGAATACAACAGTCACCATGCGCACTTTCCTCAACGTGAGTAATGTCTCAAACAGTCTACGCTTTGATCGTTCCCTGGAAAACCAGTAGTAGTTTCCGAGGGACATCTGGTGGCATTCTGTAATCTGTAGACTATCACAGAGTTGATGAAACACAGAAATTGCATCGGGATTGAATACAACAGTCACCATGCGCACTTTCCTCCAGGGGAGTAATGTCTCTAACAGTCTACGCTTTGATCGTTATCTGGAAGACCAGTAGAAGTTTCCGATGCATATCTGGTGGCATTCTGTAATCTGCGGACTATCAGAGTGTTGATGAAACACAGAAATTCCATCGGGATTGAATACAACAGTCACCATGCGCACTTTCTTCCATGGGAGTAATGTCTCAAACAGTCTACGCTTTGATCGTTCCCTGGAAGACCAGTAGTAGCTTCAGATGCACATCTGGTGGCATTCTGTTATCTGTGGACTATTAGAGTGTTGATGAAACACAGAAAATGCATCGAGATTGAATGCAACAGTCACCATGATCACTTTCCTCCATGGGAGTAATGTCTCAAAGAGTTTAAGCTTTGATCGTTCCCTGGAAGACCAGTAGTAGTTTCCGATGCACATCTGGATGCTTTCTGTAATCCGTGGACTATCAGAGTGTTGATGAAACACAGAAATTGCATCGGGATTGAATACAACAGTCACCATGCGCACTTTCCTCCATGCGAGTAATGTCTCAAACAGTCTACGCTTTGATCGTTCCCTGGAAGACCAGTAGTAGTTTCCGATGCACATCTGGAGGCATTCTGTAATCTGTGGAGTATCAGAGTGTTGATGAAACTAAGAAATTGCATCGGGATTGAATACAACAGTCACCATGCGCACTTTCCTCCATAAAAGTAATGTCTCAAACAGTCTACGGTTTGCTCGTTCCCTGGAATACCAGTAGTAGTTTCCGATGCACATCTGGTGGCATTCTGTGATCTGTGGACTATCAGAGTGTTGATGAAACAGAAATTCCATCGGGATTGAATACAATAGTCACCATCCGCACTTTCCTCCATGGGAGTAATGTCTGAAATAGTCTATTCTTTGATCGTTCCCTGGAAGACCAGTAGTAGTTTCCGATGCACATCTGGTGGCATTCTGTAATCTGTGGACTATCAGAGTGTTGATGAAACACAGAAATTGCCTCGGCACTGAATATAACAGTCACCATGCGCAGTTTCCTCCATGGGAGTAATGTCTCTAACAGTCTTCGCTTTGATCGTTCCCTGGAAGACCAGTAGTAGTTTCCGATGCACATCTGGATTCTTTCTGTAATCTGTGGACTATCAGTGTGTTGATGAAACACAGAATTTGCATCGGGATTGAATACAACAGTCACCATGCGCACTTTCTTCCATGGGAGTAATGTCTCAAACAGTCTACGATTTGATCGTTCCCTGGAAGACCAGTAGTAGTTTCCGATGCACATCTGGTGGCATTCTGTAATCTGTGGACTATCAGAGAGTTGATGAAACACAGAAATTGCATCGGGATTGAATACAACAGTCACCATGCGCACTTGCCTCCACAGGAGTAATGTCTCAAACAGCCTACGTTTTGATCGTTCCCTGGAAGACAAGTAGTAGTTTCCGATGCACATCTTGATGCTTTCTCTAATGTGTGGACTATCAGAGTGTTGATGAAACACAGAAATTGCATCGGGATTGAATACAACAGTCTCCATGAGCAGTTTCCTCCATGGGAGTAATGTCTGAAACAGTCTACGCTTTGATCGTTCCCTGGAAGACCAGTAGTAGTTTCCGATGCACATCTGGATGCATTCTGTAATCTGTGGACTATCAGAGTGTTGGTGAAACACAGAAATTGCATCGCGATTGAATACAACAGTCACCATGCGCACTTTCCTCCATAAAAGTAATGTCTCAAACAGTCTACGTTTTGATCGTTCCCTGGACTACCAGTAGTAGTTTCCGATGCATATCTGGTGGCATTCTGTGATCTGTGGACTATCAGAGTGTTCATGAAACAGAAATTCCATCGGGATTGAATACAATAGTCACCATCCGCACTTTCCTCCATGGGAGTAATGTCTGAAATAGTCTATGCTATGATCGGTCCCTGGAAACCAGTAGTAGTTTCCGATGCACATCTGGATTCTTTCTGTAATCTGTGGACTATCAGTGTGTTGATGAAACACAGAAATTGCATCGGGATTGAATACAACAGTCACCATGCGCACTTTCTTCCATGGGAGTAATGTCTCAAACAGTCTACGCTTTGATCGTTCCCTGGAAGACCAGTAGTAGCTTCCGATGCACATCTGGTGGCATTCTGTAATCTGTGGATTATCAGAGTGTTGATGAAACACAGAAAATGCATAGAGATTGAATGCAACAGTCACCATGAACACTTTCCTCCATGTGAGTAATGTCTCAAAGAGTTTACGCTTTGATCGTTCCCTGGAAGACCAGTAGTAGTTTCCGATGCACATCTGGATGCTTTCAGTAATCCGTGGACTATCAGAGTGTTGATGAAACACAGAAATTGCATCGGGATTGAATACAACAGTCACCATGCGCACTTTCCTCCATGCGAGTAATGTCTCAAACAGTCTACACTTTGATCGTTCCCTGGAAGACCAGTAGTAGTTTTCGATGCACATCTGGATGCTTTCTGTAATCTGTGGACTATCAGAGTGTTGATGAAACACAGAAATTGCATCGGGATTGAATACAACAGTCTCCATGAGCAGTTTCCTCCATGGGAGTAATGTCTGAAACAGTCTACGCTTTGATCGTTCCCTGGAAGACCAGTAGTAGTTTCCGATGCACATCTGGAGGCATTCTTTAATCTGTGAACTTGCAGAGTGTTGGCGAAACACAGAAATTGCATCGGGATTGAATACAACAGTCACCATGCGCACTTTCCTCCATAAAAGTAATGTCTCAAACAGTCTACGTTTTGATCGTTCCCTGGAATACCAGTAGTAGTTTCCGATGCACATCTGGAGGCATTCTGTAATCTGTGGAGTATCAGAGTGTTGATGAAACTAAGAAATTGCATCGGGATTGAATACAACAGTCACCATGCGCACTTTCCTCCATAAAAGTAATGTCTCAAACAGTCTACGGTTTCCTCGTTCCCTGGAATACCAGTAGTAGTTTCCGATGCACATCTGGTGGCATTCTGTGATCTGTGGACTATCAGAGTGTTGATGAAACAGAAATTCCATCGGGATTGAATACAATAGTCACCATCCGCACTTTCCTCCATGGGAGTAATGTCTGAAATAGTCTATGCTATGATCGTTCCCTGGAAGACCAGTAGTAGTTTCCGATGCACATCTGGTGGCATTCTGTAATCTGTGGACTATCAGAGTGTTGATGAAACACAGAAATTGCCTCGGCACTGAATATAACAGTCACCATGTGCACTTTCCTCCATGGGAGTAATGTCTCTAACAGTCTTCGCTTTGATCGTTCCCTGGAAGACCAGTAGTAGTTTCCAATGCACATCTGGATTCTTTCTGTAATCTGTGGACTATCAGTGTGTTGATGAAACACAGAATTTGCATCGGGATTGAATACAACAGTCACCATGCGCACTTTCTTCCATGGGAGTAATGTCTCAAACAGTCTACGCTTTGATCGTTCCCTGGAAGACCAGTAGTAGTTTCCGATGCACATCTGGTGGCATTCTGTAATCTGTGGACTATCAGAGTGTTGATGAAACACAGAAATTGCATCGGGATTGAATACAACAGTCACCATGCGCTTTTTCCTCCACGGGAGTAATGTCTCAAACAGCCTACGCTTTGATCGTTCCCTGGAAGACAAGTAGTAGTTTCCGATGCACATCTTGATGCATTCTGTAATCTGTGGGGTATCAGAGTGTTGGTGAAACACAGAAATTGCATCGGGATTGAATACAACAGTCTCCATGAGCAGTTTCCTCCATGGGAGTAATGTCTGAAACTGTCTACGCTTTGATCGTTCCCTGGAAGACCAGTAGTAGTTTCCGATGCACATCTGGATGCATTCTGTAATCTGTGGACTATCAGAGTGTTGGTGAAACACAGAAATTGCATCGGGATTGAATACAACAGTCACCATGCGCACTTTCCTCCATAAAAGTAATGTCTCAAACAGTCTACGTTTTGATCGTTCCCTGGAATACCAGTAGTAGTTTCCGATGCACATCTAGTGGCATTCTGTGATCTGTGGACTATCAGAGTGTTGATGAAACAGAAACTCCATCGGGATTGAATACAATAGTCACCATCCGCACTTTCCTCCATGGGAGTAATGTCTGAAATAGTCTATGCTATGATCGTTCCCTGGAAGACAAGCAGTAGTTTCCGATGCACATCTTGTGGCATTCTGTAATCTGTGGAGTATCAGATTGTTGATGAAACTAAGAAATTGCATCGGGATTGAATACAACAGTCACCATGCGCACTTTCCTCAACGTGAGTAATGTCTCAAACAGTCTACGCTTTGATCGTTCCCTGGAAAACCAGTAGTAGTTTCCGATGGACATCTGGTGGCATTCTGTAATCTGTATACTATCACAGTGTTGATGAAACACAGACATTGCTTCGGGATTGAATACAACAGTCACCATGCGCACTTTCCTCCAAGGGAGTAATGTCTCTAACAGTCTACGCTTTGATCGTTCCCTGGAAGACCAGTAGTAGTTTCCGATGCACATCTGGTGGCATTCTGTAATCTGTGGACTATCAGAGTGTTGATGAAACACAGAAAATGCATAGAGATTGAATGCAACAGTCACCATGAACACTTTCCTCCATGGGAGTAATGTCTCAAAGAGTTTACGCTTTGATCGTTCCCTGGAAGACCAGTAGTAGTTTCCGATGCACATCTGGATGCTTTCTGTAATCTGTGGACTATAAGAGTGTAGATGAAACACAGAAATTGCATCGGGATTGAATACAACAGTCACCATGCGCACTTTCCTCCATGCGAGTAATGTCTCAAACATTCTACGCTTTGATCGTTCCCTGGAAGACCAGTAGTAGTTTCCGATGCACATCTGGAGGCATTCTGTAATCTGTGGACTATCAGAGTGTTGATGAAACACAGAAATTGCATCGGGATTGAATACAACAGTCCCCATGAGCAGTTTCCTCCATGGGAGTAATGTCTGAAACAGTCTACGCTTTGATCGTTCCCTGGAAGACCAGTAGTAGTTTCCGATGCACATCTGGAGGCATTCTTTCATCTGTGAACTATCAGAGTGTTGGTGAAACACAGAAATTGCATCGGGATTGAATACAACAGTCACCATGCGCACTTTCCTCCATAAAAGTAATGTCTCAAACTGTCTACGTTCTGATCGTTCCCTGGAAGACCAGTAGTAGTTTCCGATGCACATCTGGTGGCATTTTGTGATCTGTGGACTATCAGAGTGTTGATGAAACAGAAATTGCATCGGGATTGAATACAATAGTCACCATCCGCACTTTCCTCCATGGGAGTAATGTCTGAAATAGTCTATGCTATGATCGTTCCCTGGAAGACCAGTAGTAGTTTCCGATGCACATCTGGCGGCATTCTGTAATCTGTGGACTATCAGAGTGTTGATGAAACACAGAAAATGCATCGGGATTGAATGCAACAGTCACCATGAACACTTTTCTCCATGGGAGTAATGTCTCAAAGGGTTTACGCTTTGATCGTTCCCTGGAAGACCAGTAGTAGAATCCGATGCACATCTGGAGGCATTCTGTAATCCGTGGACTATCAGAGTGTTGATGAAACACAGATATTGCATCGGGATTGAATACAACAGTCACCATGCGCACTTTCCTCAACGTGAGTAATGTCTCAAACAGTCTACGCTTTGATCGTTCCCTGGAAAACCAGTAGTAGTTTCCGAGGGACATCTGGTGGCATTCTGTAATCTGTAGACTATCACAGAGTTGATGAAACACAGAAATTGCATCGGGATTGAATACAACAGTCACCATGCGCACTTTCCTCCAGGGGAGTAATGTCTCTAACAGTCTACGCTTTGATCGTTATCTGGAAGACCAGTAGAAGCTTCCGATGCATATCTGGTGGCATTCTGTAATCTGTAGACTATCACAGTGTTGATGAAACACAGAAATTGCTTCGGGATTGAATACAACAGTCACCATGCGCACTTTCCTACAAGGGAGTAATGTCTCTAACAGTCTACGCTTTGATCGTTCCCTGGAAGACCAGTAGTAGTTTCCGATGCACATCTGAAGTCATTCTGTTTTCTGTGGACTATCAGAGTGTTGATGAAACACTGAAATTGAATCGGAATGGAATACAACAGTCACCATGCGCACTTTCCTCCATGGGAGTAATGTCTCAAAGAGTTTAAGCTTTGATCGTTCCCTGGAAGACCAGTAGTAGTTTCCGATGCACATCTGGATGCTTTCTGTAATCCGTGGACTATCAGAGTGTTGATGAAACACACAAATTGCATCGGGATTGAATACAACAGTCACCATGCGCACTTTCCTCCATGCGAGTAATGTCTCAAACAGTCTACGCTTTGATCGTTCCCTGGAAGACCAGTAGTAGTTTCCGATGCACATCTGGAGGCATTCTGTAATCTGTGGAGTATCAGAGTGTTGATGAAACTAAGAAATTGCATCGGGATTGAATACAACAGTCACCATGCGCACTTTCCTCCATAAAAGTAATGTCTCAAACAGTCTACGGTTTGCTCGTTCCCTGGAATACCAGTAGTAGTTTCCGATGCACATCTGGTGGCATTCTGTGATCTGTGGACTATCAGAGTGTTGATGAAACAGAAATTCCATCGGGATTGAATACAATAGTCACCATCCGCACTTTCCTCCATGGGAGTAATGTCTGAAATAGTCTATGCTATGATCGTTCCCTGGAAGACCAGTAGTAGTTTCCGATGCACATCTGGTGGCACTCTGTAATCTGTGGACTATCAGAGTGTTGATGAAACACAGAAATTGCCTCGGCACTGAATATAACAGTCACCATGCGCAGTTTCCTCCATGGGAGTAATGTCTCTAACAGTCTTCGCTTTGATCGTTCCCTGGAAGACCAGTAGTAGTTTCCGATGCACATCTGGATTCTTTCTGTAATCTGTGGACTATCAGTGTGTTGATGAAACACAGAATTTGCATCGGGATTGAATACAACAGTCACCATGCGCACTTTCTTCCATGGGAGTAATGTCTCTAACAGTCTACGCTTTGATCGTTCCCTGGAAGACCAGTAGTAGTTTCCGATGCACATCTGGTGGCATTCTGTAATCTGTGGACTATCAGAGTGTTGATGAAACACAGAAATTGCATCGGGATTGAATACAACAGTCACCATGCGCACTTTCCTCCACGGGAGTAATGTCTCAAACAGCCTACGCTTTGATCGTTCCCAGGAAGACAAGTAGTAGTTTCCGATGCACATCTTGATGCTTTCTCTAATGTGTGGACTATCAGAGTGTTGATGAAACACAGAAATTGCATCGGGATTGAATACAACAGTCTCCATGAGCAGTTTCCTCCATGGGATTAAGTCTGAAACAGTCTACGCTTTGATCGTTCCCTGGAAGACCAGTAGTAGTTTCCGATGCACATCTGGAGGCATTCTGTAATCTGTGGACTATCAGAGTGTTGGTGAAACACAGAAATTGCATCGCGATTGAATACAACAGTCACCATGCGCACTTTCCTCCATAAAAGTAATGTCTCAAACAGTCTACGTTTTGATCGTTCCCTGGAATACCAGTAGTAGTTTCCGATGCACATCTGGTGGCATTCTGTGATCTGTGGACTATCAGAGTGTTGATGAAACAGAAATTCCATCATGATTGAATACAATAGTCACCATCCGCACTTTCCTCCATGGGAGTAATGTCTGAAATAGTCTATGCTATGATCGTTCCCTGGAAACCAGTAGTAGTTTCCGATGCACATCTGGATTCTTTCTGTAATCTGTGGACTATCAGTGTGTTGATGAAACACAGAAATTGCATCGGGATTGAATACAACAGTCACCATGCGCTCTTTCTTCCATGGGAGTAATGTCTCAAACAGTCTACGCTTTGATCGTTCCCTGGAAGACCAGTAGTAGCTTCAGATGCACACCTGGTGGCATTCTGTAATCTGTGGACTATTAGAGTGTTGATGAAACACAGAAAATGCATCGAGATTGAATGCAACAGTCACCATGATCACTTTCCTCCATGGGAGTAATGTCTCAAAGAGTTTAAGCTTTGATCGTTCCCTGGAAGACCAGTAGTAGTTTCCGATGCACATCTGGATGCTTTCTGTAATCCGTGGACTATCAGAGTGTTGATGAAACACAGAAATTGCATCGGGATTGAATACAACAGTCACCATGCGCACTTTCCTCCATGCGGGTAATGTCTCAAACAGTCTACGCTTTGATCGTTCCCTGGAAGACCAGTAGTAGTTTCCGATGCACATCTGGAGGCATTCTGTAATCTGTGGAGTATCAGAGTGTTGATGAAACTAAGAAATTGCATCGGGATTGAATACAACAGTCACCATGCGCACTTTCCTCCATAAAAGTAATGTCTCAAACAGTCTACGGTTTGCTCGTTCCCTGGAATACCAGTAGTAGTTTCCGATGCACATCTGGTGGCATTCTGTGATCTGTGGACTATCAGAGTGTTGATGAAACAGAAATTCCATCGGGATTGAATACAATAGTCACCATCCGCACTTTCCTCCATGGGAGTAATGTCTGAAATAGTCTATGCTATGATCGTTCCCTGGAAGACCAGTAGTAGTTTCCGATGCACATCTGGTGGCATTCTGTAATCTGTGGACTATCAGAGTGTTGATGAAACACTGAAATTGCCTCGGCACTGAATATAACAGTCACCATGCGCACTTTCCTCAATGGGAGTAATGTCTCTAACAGTCTTCGCTTTGATCGTTCCCTGGAAGACCAGTAGTAGTTTCCGATGCACATCTGGATTCTTTCTGTAATCTGTGGACTATCAGTGTGTTGATGAAACACAGAATTTGCATCGGGATTGAATACAACAGTCACCATGCGCACTTTCTTCCATTGGAGTAATGTCTCAAACAGTCTACTCTTTGATCGTTCCCTGGAAGACCAGTAGTAGTTTCCGATGCACATCTGGTGGCATTCTGTAATCTGTGGACTATCAGAGTGTTGATGAAACACAGAAATTGCATCGGGATTGAATACAACAGTCACCATGCGCACTTGCCTCCACAGGAGTAATGTCTCAAACAGTCTACGCTTTGATCGTTCCCTGGAAGACCAGTAGTAGTTTCCGATGCACATCTGGAGGCATTCTGTAATCTGTGGAGTATCAGAGTGTTGATGAAACTAAGAAATTGCATCGGGATTGAATACAACAGTCACCATGCGCACTTTCCTCCATAAAAGTAATGTCTCAAACAGTCTACGGTTTCCTCGTTCCCTGGAATACCAGTAGTAGTTTCCGATGCACATCTGGTGGCATTCTGTGATCTGTGGACTATCAGAGTGTTGATGAAACAGAAATTCCATCGGGATTGAATACAATAGTCACCATCCGCACTTTCCTCCATGGGAGTAATGTCTGAAATAGTCTATGCTATGATCGTTCCCTGGAAGACCAGTAGTAGTTTCCGATGCACATCTGGTGGCATTCTGTAATCTGTGGACTATCAGAGTGTTGATGAAACACTGAAATTGCCTCGGCACTGAATATAACAGTCACCATGCGCACTTTCCTCCATGGGAGTAATGTCTCTAACAGTCTTCGCTTTGATCGTTCCCTGGAAGACCAGTAGTAGTTTCCGATGCACATCTGGATTCTTTCTGTAATCTGTGGACTATCAGTGTGTTGATGAAACACAGAATTTGCATCGGGATTGAATACAACAGTCACCATGCGCACTTTCTTCCATGGGAGTAATGTCTCAAACAGTCTACTCTTTGATCGTTCCCTGGAAGACCAGTAGTAGTTTCCGATGCACATCTGGTGGCATTCTGTAATCTGTGGACTATCAGAGTGTTGATGAAACACAGAAATTGCATCGGGATTGAATACAACAGTCACCATGCGCACTTGCCTCCACAGGAGTAATGTCTCAAACAGCCTACGTTTTGATCGTTCCCTGGAAGACAAGTAGTAGTTTCCGATGCACATCTTGATGCTTTCTCTAATGTGTGGACTATCAGAGTGTTGATGAAACACAGAAATTGCATCGGGATTGAATACAACAGTCTCCATGAGCAGTTTCCTCCATGGGAGTAATGTCTGAAACAGTCTACGCTTTGATCGTTCCCTGGAAGACCAGTAGTAGTTTCCGATGCACATCTGGATGCATTCTGTAATCTGTGGACTATCAGAGTGTTGGTGAAACACAGAAATTGCATCGCGATTGAATACAACAGTCACCATGCGCACTTTCCTCCATAAAAGTAATGTCTCAAACAGTCTACGTTTTGATCGTTCCCTGGACTACCAGTAGTAGTTTCCGATGCATATCTGGTGGCATTCTGTGATCTGTGGACTATCAGAGTGTTGATGAAACAGAAATTCCATCGGGATTGAATACAATAGTCACCATCCGCACTTTCCTCCATGGGGGTAATGTCTGAAATTGTCTATGCTATGATCGTTCCCTGGAAACCAGTAGTAGTTTCCGATGCACATCTGGATTCTTTCTGTAATCTGTGGACTATCAGTGTGTTGATGAAACACAGAAATTGCATCGGGATTGAATACAACAGTCACCATGCGCACTTTCTTCCATGGGAGTAATGTCTCAAACAGTCTACGCTTTGATCGTTCCCTGGAAGACCAGTAGTAGCTTCCGATGCACATCTGGTGGCATTCTGTAATCTGTGGATTATCAGAGTGTTGATGAAACACAGAAAATGCATAGAGATTGAATGCAACAGTCACCATGAACACTTTCCTCCATGTGAGTAATGTCTCAAAGAGTTTACGCTTTGATCGTTCCCTGGAAGACCAGTAGTAGTTTCCGATGCACATCTGGATGCTTTCAGTAATCCGTAGACTATCAGAGTGTTGATGAAACACAGAAATTGCATCGGGATTGAATACAACAGTCACCATGCGCACTTTCCTCCATGCGAGTAATGTCTCAAACAGTCTACGCTTTGATCGTTCCCTGGAAGACCAGTAGTAGTTTTCGATGCACATCTGGATGCTTTCTGTAATCTGTGGACTATCAGAGTGTTGATGAAACACAGAAATTGCATCGGGATTGAATACAACAGTCTCCATGAGCAGTTTCCTCCATGGGAGTAATGTCTGAAACAGTCTACGCTTTGATCGTTCCCTGGAAGACCAGTAGTAGTTTCCGATGCACATCTGGAAGTATTCTTTAATCTGTGAACTTGCAGAGTGTTGGTGAAACACAGAAATTGCATCGGGATTGAATACAACAGTCACCATGCGCACTTTCCTCCATAAAAGTAATGTCTCAAACAGTCTACGTTTTGATCGTTCCCTGGAATACCAGTAGTAGTTTCCGATGCACATCTGGAGGCATTCTGTAATCTGTGGAGTATCAGAGTGTTGATGAAACTAAGAAAGTGCATCGGGATTGAATACAACAGTCACCATGCGCACTTTCCTCCATAAAAGTAATGTCTCAAACAGTCTACGGTTTCCTCGTTCCCTGGAATACCAGTAGTAGTTTCCGATGCACATCTGGTGGCATTCTGTGATCTGTGGACTATCAGAGTGTTGATGAAACAGAAATTCCATCGGGATTGAATACAATAGTCACCATCCGCACTTTCCTCCATGGGAGTAATGTCTGAAATAGTCTATGCTATGATCGTTCCCTGGAAGACCAGTAGTAGTTTCCGATGCACATCTGGTGGCATTCTGTAATCTGTGGACTATCAGAGTGTTGATGAAACACAGAAATTGCCTCGGCACTGAATATAACAGTCACCATGCGCACTTTCCTCTATGGGAGTAATGTCTCTAACAGTCTTCGCTTTGATCGTTCCCTGGAAGACCAGTAGTAGTTTCCGATGCACATCTGGATTCTTTCTGTAATCTGTGGACTATCAGTGTGTTGATGAAACACAGAATTTGCATCGGGATTGAATACAACAGTCACCATGCGCACTTTCTTCCATGGGAGTAATGTCTCAAACAGTCTACGCTTTGATCGTTCCCTGGAAGACCAGTAGTAGTTTCCGATGCACATCTGGTGGCATTCTGTAATCTGTGGACTATCAGAGTGTTGATGAAACACAGAAATTGCATCGGGATTGAATACAACAGTCACCATGCGCACTTTCCTCCACGGGAGTAATGTCTCAAACAGCCTACGCTTTGATCGTTCCCTGGAAGACAAGTAGTAGTTTCCGATGCACATCTTGATGCTTTCTCTAATGTGTGGACTATCAGAGTGTTGATGAAACACAGAAATTGCATCGGGATTGAATACAACAGTCTCCATGAGCAGTTTCCTCCATGGGAGTAATGTCTGAAACAGTCTACGCTTTGATCGTTCCCTGGAAGACCAGTAGTAGTTTCCGATGCACATCTGGATGCATTCTGTAATCTGTGGACTATCAGAGTGTTGGTGAAACACAGAAATTGCATCGCGATTGAATACAACAGTCACCATGCGCACTTTCCTCCATAAAAGTAATGTCTCAAACAGTCTACGTTTTGATCGTTCCCTGGAATACCAGTAGTAGTTTCCGATGCACATCTGGTGGCATTCTGTGATCTGTGGACTATCAGAGTGTTGATGAAACAGAAATTCCATCGGGATTGAATACAATAGTCACCATCCGCACATTCCTCCATGGGAGTAATGTCTGAAATAGTCTATGCTATGATCGTTCCCTGGAAACCAGTAGTAGTTTCCGATGCACATCTGGATTATTTCTGTAATCTGTGGACTATCAGTGTGTTGATGAAGCACAGAAATTGCATCGGGATTGAATACAACAGTCACCATGCGCACTTTCTTCCATGGGAGTAATGTCTCAAACAGTCTACGCTTTGATCGTTCCCTGGAAGACCAGTTGTAGCTTCAGATGCACATCTGGTGGCATTCTGTAATCTGTGGACTATTAGAGTGTTGATGAAACACAGAAAATGCATCCAGATTGAATGCAACAGTCACCCTGATCACTTTCCTCCATGGGAGTAATGTCTCAAAGAATTTAAGCTTTGATCGTTCCCTGGAAGACCAGTAGTAGTTTCCGATGCACATCTGGATGCTTTCTGTAATCCGTGGACTATCAGAGTGTTGATGAAACACAGAAATTGCATCGGGATTGAATACAACAGTCACCATGCGCACTTTCCACCATGCGAGTAATGTCTCAAACAGTCTACGCTTTGATCGTTCCCTGGAAGACCAGCAGTAGTTTCCGATGCACATCTGGTTGCATTCTGTGATCTGTGGACTATCAGAGTGTTGATGAAACAGAAATTCCATCGGGATTGAATACAATAGTCACCATCCGCACTTTCCTCCATGGGAGTAATGTCTGAAATAGTCTATGCTATGATCGTTCCCTGGAAGACCAGTAGTAGTTTCCGATGCACATCTGGTGGCATTCTGTAATCTGTGGACTATCACAGTGTTGATGAAACACAGAAATTGCCTCGGCACTGAATATAACAGTCACCATGCGCACTTTCCTCCATGGGAGTAATGTCTCTAACAGTCTTCGCTTTGATCGTTCCCTGGAAGACCAGTAGTAGTTTCCGATGCACATCTGGATTCTTTCTGTAATCTGTGGACTATCAGTGTGTTGATGAAACACAGAATTTGCATCGGGATTGAATACAACAGTCACCATGCGCACTTTCTTCCATGGGAGTAATGTCTCAAACAGTCTACGCTTTGATCGTTTCCTGGAAGACCAGTAGTAGTTTCCGATGCACATCTGGTGGCATTCTGTAATCTGTGGACTATCAGAATGTTGATGAAACACAGAAATTGCATCGGGATTGAATACAACAGTCACCATGCGCACTTGCCTCCACAAGAGTAATGTCTCAAACAGCCTACGCTTTGATCGTTCCCTGGAAGACAAGTAGTAGTTTCCGATGCACATCTTAATGCTTTCTCTAATATGTGGACTATCAGAGTGTTGATGAAACACAGAAATTGCATCGGGATTGAATACAACAGTCTCCATGAGCAGTTTCCTCCATGGGAGTAATGTCTGAAACAGTCTACGCTTTGATCGTTCCCTGGAAGACCAGTAGTAGTTTCCGATGCACATCTGGATGCATTCTGTAAACTGTGGACTATCAGAGTGTTGGTGAAACACAGAAATTGCATCGCGATTGAATACAACAGTCACCATGCGCACTTTCCTCCATAAAAGTAATGTCTCAAACAGTCTACGTTTTGATCGTTCCCTGGAATACCAGTAGTAGTTTTCGATGCATATCTGGTGGCATTCTGTGATCTGTGGACTATCAGTGTGTTGATGAAACAGAAATTCCATCGGGATTGAATACAATAGTCACCATCCGCACTTTCCTCCATGGGAGTAATGTCTGAAATAGTCTATGCTATGATCGTTCCCTGGAAACCAGTAGTAGTTTCCGATGCACATCTGGATTCTTTCTGTAATCTGTGGACTATCAGTGTGTTGATGAAACACAGAAATTGCATCGGGATTGAATACAACAGTCACCATGCGCACTTTCCTCCAGGGGAGTAATGTCTCTAACAGTCTACGCTTTGATCGTTATCTGGAAGACCAGTAGAAGTTTCCGATGCATATCTGGTGGCATTCTGTAATCTGCGGACTATCAGAGTGTTGATGAAACACAGAAATTCCATCGGGATTGAATACAACAGTCACCATGCGCACTTTCCTCAATGGGAGTAATGTCTCAAAGAGTTTAAGCTTTGATCGTTCCCTGGAAGACCAGTAGTAGTTTCCGATGCACATCTGGATGCTTTCTGTAATCCGTGGACTATCAGAGTGTTGATGAAACACAGAAATTGCATCGGGATTGAATACAACAGTCACCATGCGCACTTTCCTCCATGCGAGTAATGTCTCAAACAGTCTACGCTTTGATCGTTCCCTGGAAGACCAGTAGTAGTTTCCGATGCACATCTGGAGGCATTCTGTAATCTGTGGAGTATCAGAGTGTTGATGAAACTAAGAAATTGCATCGGGATTGAATACAACAGTCACCATGCGCACTTTCCTCCATAAAAGTAATGTCTCAAACAGTCTACGGTTTGCTCGTTCCCTGGAATACCAGTAGTAGTTTCCGATGCACATCTGGTGGCATTCTGTGATCTGTGGACTATCAGAGTGTTGATGAAACAGAAATTCCATCGGGATTGAATACAATAGTCACCATCCGCACTTTCCTCCATGGGAGTAATGTCTGAAATAGTCTATGCTATGATCGTTCCCTGGAAGACCAGTAGTAGTTTCCGATGCACATCTGGTGGCATTCTGTAATCTGTGGACTATCAGAGTGTTGATGAAACACAGAAATTGCCTCGGCACTGAATATAACAGTCACCATGCGCACTTTCCTCCATGCGAGTAATGTCTCAAACAGTCTACGCTTTGATCGTTCCCTGGAAGACCAGTAGTAGTTTTCGATGCACATCTGGATGCTTTCTGTAATCTGTGGACTATCAGAGTGTTGATGGAACACAGAAATTGCATCGGGATTGAATACAACAGTCTCCATGAGCAGTTTCCTCCATGGGAGTAATGTCTGAAACAGTCTACGCTTTGATCGTTCCCTGGAAGACCAGTAGTAGTTTCCGATGCACATCTGGAAGTATTCTTTAATCTGTGAACTTGCAGAGTGTTGGTGAAACACAGAAATTGCATCGGGATTGAATACAACAGTCACCATGCGCACTTTCCTCCATAAAAGTAATGTCTCAAACAGTCTACGTTTTGATCGTTCCCTGGAATACCAGTAGTAGTTTCCGATGCACATCTGGAGGCATTCTGTAATCTGTGGAGTATCAGAGTGTTGATGAAACTAAGAAATTGCATCGGGATTGAATACAACAGTCACCATGCGCACTTTCCTCCATAAAAGTAATGTCTCAAACAGTCTACGGTTTCCTCGTTCCCTGGAATACCAGTAGTAGTTTCCGATGCACATCTGGTGGCATTCTGTGATCTGTGGACTATCAGAGTGTTGATGAAACAGAAATTCCATCGGGATTGAATACAATAGTCACCATCCGCACTTTCCTCCATGGGAGTAATGTCTGAAATAGTCTATGCTATGATCGTTCCCTGGAAGACCAGTAGTAGTTTCCGATGCACATCTGGTGGCATTCTGTAATCTGTGGACTATCAGAGTGTTGATGAAACACAGAAATTGCCTCGGCACTGAATATAACAGTCACCATGCGCACTTTCCTCTATGGGAGTAATGTCTCTAACAGTCTTCGCTTTGATCGTTCCCTGGAAGACCAGTAGTAGTTTCCGATGCACATCTGGATTCTTTCTGTAATCTGTGGACTATCAGTGTGTTGATGAAACACAGAATTTGCATCGGGATTGAATACAACAGTCACCATGCGCACTTTCTTCCATGGGAGTAATGTCTCAAACAGTCTACGCTTTGATCGTTCCCTGGAAGACCAGTAGTAGTTTCCGATGCACATCTGGTGGCATTCTGTAATCTGTGGACTATCAGAGTGTTGATGAAACACAGAAATTGCATCGGGATTGAATACAACAGTCACCATGCGCACTTTCCTCCACGGGAGTAATGTCTCAAACAGCCTACGCTTTGATCGTTCCCTGGAAGACAAGTAGTAGTTTCCGATGCACATCTTGATGCTTTCTCTAATGTGTGGACTATCAGAGTGTTGATGAAACACAGAAATTGCATCGGGATTGAATACAACAGTCTCCATGAGCAGTTTCCTCCATGGGAGTAATGTCTGAAACAGTCTACGCTTTGATCGTTCCCTGGAAGACCAGTAGTAGTTTCCGATGCACATCTGGATGCATTCTGTAATCTGTGGACTATCAGAGTGTTGGTGAAACACAGAAATTGCATCGCGATTGAATACAACAGTCACCATGCGCACTTTCCTCCATAAAAGTAATGTCTCAAACAGTCTACGTTTTGATCGTTCCCTGGAATACCAGTAGTAGTTTCCGATGCACATCTGGTGGCATTCTGTGATCTGTGGACTATCAGAGTGTTGATGAAACAGAAATTCCATCGGGATTGAATACAATAGTCACCATCCGCACATTCCTCCATGGGAGTAATGTCTGAAATAGTCTATGCTATGATCGTTCCCTGGAAACCAGTAGTAGTTTCCGATGCACATCTGGATTATTTCTGTAATCTGTGGACTATCAGTGTGTTGATGAAGCACAGAAATTGCATCGGGATTGAATACAACAGTCACCATGCGCACTTTCTTCCATGGGAGTAATGTCTCAAACAGTCTACGCTTTGATCGTTCCCTGGAAGACCAGTTGTAGCTTCAGATGCACATCTGGTGGCATTCTGTAATCTGTGGACTATTAGAGTGTTGATGAAACACAGAAAATGCATCCAGATTGAATGCAACAGTCACCCTGATCACTTTCCTCCATGGGAGTAATGTCTCAAAGAATTTAAGCTTTGATCGTTCCCTGGAAGACCAGTAGTAGTTTCCGATGCACATCTGGATGCTTTCTGTAATCCGTGGACTATCAGAGTGTTGATGAAACACAGAAATTGCATCGGGATTGAATACAACAGTCACCATGCGCACTTTCCTCCATGCGAGTAATGTCTCAAACAGTCTACGCTTTGATCGTTCCCTGGAAGACCAGCAGTAGTTTCCGATGCACATCTGGTTGCATTCTGTGATCTGTGGACTATCAGAGTGTTGATGAAACAGAAATTCCATCGGGATTGAATACAATAGTCACCATCCGCACTTTCCTCCATGGGAGTAATGTCTGAAATAGTCTATGCTATGATCGTTCCCTGGAAGACCAGTAGTAGTTTCCGATGCACATCTGGTGGCATTCTGTAATCTGTGGACTATCACAGTGTTGATGAAACACAGAAATTGCCTCGGCACTGAATATAACAGTCACCATGCGCACTTTCCTCCATGGGAGTAATGTCTCTAACAGTCTTCGCTTTGATCGTTCCCTGGAAGACCAGTAGTAGTTTCCGATGCACATCTGGATTCTTTCTGTAATCTGTGGACTATCAGTGTGTTGATGAAACACAGAATTTGCATCGGGATTGAATACAACAGTCACCATGCGCACTTTCTTCCATGGGAGTAATGTCTCAAACAGTCTACGCTTTGATCGTTTCCTGGAAGACCAGTAGTAGTTTCCGATGCACATCTGGTGGCATTCTGTAATCTGTGGACTATCAGAATGTTGATGAAACACAGAAATTGCATCGGGATTGAATACAACAGTCACCATGCGCACTTGCCTCCACAGGAGTAATGTCTCAAACAGCCTACGCTTTGATCGTTCCCTGGAAGACAAGTAGTAGTTTCCGATGCACATCTTAATGCTTTCTCTAATATGTGGACTATCAGAGTGTTGATGAAACACAGAAATTGCATCGGGATTGAATACAACAGTCTCCATGAGCAGTTTCCTCCATGGGAGTAATGTCTGAAACAGTCTACGCTTTGATCGTTCCCTGGAAGACCAGTAGTAGTTTCCGATGCACATCTGGATGCATTCTGTAAACTGTGGACTATCAGAGTGTTGGTGAAACACAGAAATTGCATCGCGATTGAATACAACAGTCACCATGCGCACTTTCCTCCATAAAAGTAATGTCTCAAACAGTCTACGTTTTGATCGTTCCCTGGAATACCAGTAGTAGTTTTCGATGCATATCTGGTGGCATTCTGTGATCTGTGGACTATCAGTGTGTTGATGAAACAGAAATTCCATCGGGATTGAATACAATAGTCACCATCCGCACTTTCCTCCATGGGAGTAATGTCTGAAATAGTCTATGCTATGATCGTTCCCTGGAAACCAGTAGTAGTTTCCGATGCACATCTGGATTCTTTCTGTAATCTGTGGACTATCAGTGTGTTGATGAAACACAGAAATTGCATCGGGATTGAATACAACAGTCACCATGCGCACTTTCCTCCAGGGGAGTAATGTCTCTAACAGTCTACGCTTTGATCGTTATCTGGAAGACCAGTAGAAGTTTCCGATGCATATCTGGTGGCATTCTGTAATCTGCGGACTATCAGAGTGTTGATGAAACACAGAAATTCCATCGGGATTGAATACAACAGTCACCATGCGCACTTTCCTCAATGGGAGTAATGTCTCAAAGAGTTTAAGCTTTGATCGTTCCCTGGAAGACCAGTAGTAGTTTCCGATGCACATCTGGATGCTTTCTGTAATCCGTGGACTATCAGAGTGTTGATGAAACACAGAAATTGCATCGGGATTGAATACAACAGTCACCATGCGCACTTTCCTCCATGCGAGTAATGTCTCAAACAGTCTACGCTTTGATCGTTCCCTGGAAGACCAGTAGTAGTTTCCGATGCACATCTGGAGGCATTCTGTAATCTGTGGAGTATCAGAGTGTTGATGAAACTAAGAAATTGCATCGGGATTGAATACAACAGTCACCATGCGCACTTTCCTCCATAAAAGTAATGTCTCAAACAGTCTACGGTTTGCTCGTTCCCTGGAATACCAGTAGTAGTTTCCGATGCACATCTGGTGGCATTCTGTGATCTGTGGACTATCAGAGTGTTGATGAAACAGAAATTCCATCGGGATTGAATACAATAGTCACCATCCGCACTTTCCTCCATGGGAGTAATGTCTGAAATAGTCTATGCTATGATCGTTCCCTGGAAGACCAGTAGTAGTTTCCGATGCACATCTGGTGGCATTCTGTAATCTGTGGACTATCAGAGTGTTGATGAAACACAGAAATTGCCTCGGCACTGAATATAACAGTCACCATGCGCACTTTCCTCCATGGGAGTAATGTCTCTAACAGTCTTCGCTTTGATCGTTCCCTGGAAGACCAGTAGTAGTTTCCGATGCACATCTGGATTCTTTCTGTAATCTGTGGACTATCAGTGTGTTGATGAAACACAGAATTTGCATCGGGATTGAATACAACAGTCACCATGCGCACTTTCTTCCATGGGAGTAATGTCTCTAACAGTCTTCGCTTTGATCGTTCCCTGGAAGACCAGTAGTAGTTTCCGATGCACATCTGGTGGCATTCTGTAATCTGTGGACTATCAGAGTGTTGATGAAACACAGAAATTGCATCGGGATTGAATACAACAGTCACCATGCGCACTTTCCTCCACGGGAGTAATGTCTCAAACAGCCTACGCTTTGATCGTTCCCTGGAAGACAAGTAGTAGTTTCCGATGCACATCTTGATGCTTTCTCTAATGTGTGGACTATCAGAGTGTTGATGAAACACAGAAATTGCATCGGGATTGAATACAACAGTCTCCATGAGCAGTTTCCTCCATGGGAGTAATGTCTGAAACAGTCTACGCTTTGATCCTTCCCTGGAAGACCAGTAGTAGTTTCCGATGCACATCTGGATGCATTCTGTAATCTGTGGACTATCAGAGTGTTGGTGAAACACAGAAATTGCATCGCGATTGAATACAACAGTCACCATGCGCACTTTCCTCCATAAAAGTAATGTCTCAAACAGTCTACGTTTTGATCGTTCCCTGGAATACCAGTAGTAGTTTCCGATGCACATCTGGTGGCATACTGTGATCTGTGGACTATCAGAGTGTTGATGAAACAGAAATTCCATCGGGATTGAATACAATAGTCACCATCCGCACATTCCTCCATGGGAGTAATGTCTGAAATAGTCTATGCTATGATCGTTCCCTGGAAACCAGTAGTAGTTTCCGATGCACATCTGGATTATTTCTGTAATCTGTGGACTATCAGTGTGTTGATGAAGCACAGAAATTGCATCGGGATTGAATACAACAGTCACCATGCGCACTTTCTTCCATGGGAGTAATGTCTCAAACAGTCTACGCTTTGATCGTTCCCTGGAAGACCAGTTGTAGCTTCAGATGCACATCTGGTGGCATTCTGTAATCTGTGGACTATTAGAGTGTTGATGAAACACAGAAAATGCATCCAGATTGAATGCAACAGTCACCATGATCACTTTCCTCCATGGGAGTAATGTCTCAAAGAGTTTAAGCTTTGATCGTTCCCTGGAAGACCAGTAGTAGTTTCCGATGCACATCTGGATGCTTTCTGTAATCCGTGGACTATCAGAGTGTTGATGAAACACAGAAACTGCATCGGGATTGAATACAACAGTCACCATGCGCACTTTCCTCCATGCGAGTAATGTCTCAAACAGTCTACGCTTTGATCGTTCCCTGGAATACCAGTAGTAGTTTCCGATGCACATCTGGTGGCATTCTGTGATCTGTGGACTATCAGAGTGTTGGTGAAACACAGAAATTGCATCGCGATTGAATACAACAGTCACCATGCGCACTTTCCTCCATAAAAGTAATGTCTCAAACAGTCTACGTTTTGATCGTTCCCTGGAATACCAGTAGTAGTTTCCGATGCACATCTGGTGGCATTCTGTGATCTGTGGACTATCAGAGTGTTGATGAAACAGAAATTCCATCGGGATTGAATACAATAGTCACCATCCGCACATTCCTCCATGGGAGTAATGTCTGAAATAGTCTATGCTATGATCGTTCCCTGGAAACCAGTAGTAGTTTCCGATGCACATCTGGATTATTTCTGTAATCTGTGGACTATCAGTGTGTTGATGAAGCACAGAAATTGCATCGGGATTGAATACAACAGTCACCATGCGCACTTTCTTCCATGGGAGTAATGTCTCAAACAGTCTACGCTTTGATCGTTCCCTGGAAGACCAGTTGTAGCTTCAGATGCACATCTGGTGGCATTCTGTAATCTGTGGACTATTAGAGTGTTGATGAAACACAGAAAATGCATCCAGATTGAATGCAACAGTCACCATGATCACTTTCCTCCATGGGAGTAATGTCTCAAAGAGTTTAAGCTTTGATCGTTCCCTGGAAGACCAGTAGTAGTTTCCGATGCACATCTGGATGCTTTCTGTAATCCGTGGACTATCAGAGTGTTGATGAAACACAGAAATTGCATCGGGATTGAATACAACAGTCACCATGCGCACTTTCCTCCATAAAAGTAATGTCTCAAACAGTCTACGGTTTGCTCGTTCCCTGGAATACCAGTAGTAGTTTCCGATGCACATCTGGTGGCATTCTGTGATCTGTGGACTATCAGAGTGTTGATGAAACAGAAATTCCATCGGGATTGAATACAATAGTCACCATCCGCACTTTCCTCCATGGGAGTAATGTCTGAAATAGTCTATGCTATGATCGTTCCCTGGAAGACCAATAGTAGTTTCCGATGCACATCTGGTGGCATTCTGTAATCTGTGGACTATCACAGTGTTGATGAAACACAGAAATTGCCTCGGCACTGAATATAACAGTCACCATGCGCACTTTCCTCCATGGGAGTAATGTCTCTAACAGTCTTCGCTTTGATCGTTCCCTGGAAGACCAGTAGTAGTTTCCGATGCACATCTGGATTCTTTCTGTAATCTGTGGACTATCAGTGTGTTGATGAAACACAGAATTTGCATCGGGATTGAATACAACAGTCACCATGCGCACTTTCTTCCATGGGAGTAATGTCTCAAACAGTCTACGCTTTGATCGTTTCCTGGAAGACCAGTAGTAGTTTCCGATGCACATCTGGTGGCATTCTGTAATCTGTGGACTATCAGAATGTTGATGAAACACAGAAATTGCATCGGGATTGAATACAACAGTCACCATGCGCACTTGCCTCCACAGGAGTAATGTCTCAAACAGCCTACGCTTTGATCGTTCCCTGGAAGACAAGTAGTAGTTTCCGATGCACATCTTGATGCTTTCTCTAATGTGTGGACTATCAGAGTGTTGATGAAACACAGAAATTGCATCGGGATTGAATACAACAGTCTCCATGAGCAGTTTCCTCCATGGGAGTAATGTCTGAAACAGTCTACGCTTTGATCGTTCCCTGGAAGACCAGTAGTAGTTTCCGATGCACATCTGGATGCATTCTGTAAACTGTGGACTATCAGAGTGTTGGTGAAACACAGAAATTGCATCGCGATTGAATACAACAGTCACCATGCGTACTTTCCTCCATAAAAGTAATGTCTCAAACAGTCTACGTTTTGATCGTTCCCTGGAATACCAGTAGTAGTTTTCGATGCATATCTGGTGGCATTCTGTGATCTGTGGACTATCAGTGTGTTGATGAAACAGAAATTCCATCGGGATTGAATACAATAGTCACCATCCGCACTTTCCTCCATGGGAGTAATGTCTGAAATAGTCTATGCTATGATCGTTCCCTGGAAACCAGTAGTAGTTTCCGATGCACATCTGGATTCTTTCTGTAATCTGTGGACTATCAGTGTGTTGATGAAACACAGAAATTGCATCGGGATTGAATACAACAGTCACCATGCGCACTTTCCTCCAGGGGAGTAATGTCTCTAACAGTCTACGCTTTGATCGTTATCTGGAAGACCAGTAGAAGTTTCCGATGCATATCTGGTGGCATTCTGTAATCTGCGGACTATCAGAGTGTTGATGAAACACAGAAATTCCATCGGGATTGAATACAACAGTCACCATGCGCACTTTCTTCCATGGGAGTAATGTCTCAAACAGTCTACGCTTTGATCGTTCCCTGGAAGACCAGTAGTAGCTTCAGATGCACATCTGGTGGCATTCTGTAATCTGTGGACTATTAGAGTGTTGATGAAACACAGAAAATGCATCGAGATTGAATGCAACAGTCACCATGATCACTTTCCTCCATGGGAGTAATGTCTCAAAGAGTTTTAGCTTTGATCGTTCCCTGGAAGACCAGTAGTAGTTTCCGATGCACATCTGGATGCTTTCTGTAATCCGTGGACTATCAGAGTGTTGATGAAACACAGAAATTGCATCGGGATTGAATACAACAGTCACCATGCGCACTTTCCTCCATGCGAGTAATGTCTCAAACAGTCTACGCTTTGATCGTTCCCTGGAAGACCAGTAGTAGTTTCCGATGCACATCTGGAGGCATTCTGTAATCTGTGGAGTATCAGAGTGTTGATGAAACTAAGAAATTGCATCGGGATTGAATACAACAGTCACCATGCGCACTTTCCTCCATAAAAGTAATGTCTCAAACAGTCTACGGTTTGCTCGTTCCCTGGAATACCAGTAGTAGTTTCCGATGCACATCTGGTGGCATTCTGTGATCTGTGGACTATCAGAGTGTTGATGAAACAGAAATTCCATCGGGATTGAATACAATAGTCACCATCCGCACTTTCCTCCATGGGAGTAATGTCTGAAATAGTCTATGCTATGATCGTTCCCTGGAAGACCAGTAGTAGTTTCCGATGCACATCTGGTGGCATTCTGTAATCTGTGGACTATCAGAGTGTTGATGAAACACAGAAATTGCCTCGGCACTGAATATAACAGTCACCATGCGCACTTTCCTCCATGGAAGTAATGTCTCTAACAGTCTTCGCTTTGATCGTTCCCTGGAAGACCAGTAGTAGTTTCAGATGCACATCTGGTGGCATTCTGTAATCTGTGGACTATTAGAGTGTTGATGAAACACAGAAAATGCATCCAGATTGAATGCAACAGTCACCATGATCACTTTCCTCCATGGGAGTAATGTCTCAAAGAGTTTAAGCTTTGATCGTTCCCTGGAAGACCAGTAGTAGTTTCCGATGCACATCTGGATGCTTTCTGTAATCCGTGGACTATCAGAGTGTTGATGAAACACAGAAATTGCATCGGGATTGAATACAACAGTCACCATGCGCACTTTCCTCCATGCGAGTAATGTCTCAAACAGTCTACGCTTTGATCGTTCCCTGGAAGACCAGCAGTAGTTTCCGATGCACATCTGGTGGCATTCTGTGATCTGTGGACTATCAGAGTGTTGATGAAACAGAAATTCCATCGGGATTGAATACAATAGTCACCATCCGCACTTTCCTCCATGGGAGTAATGTCTGAAATAGTCTATGCTATGATCGTTCCCTGGAAACCAGTAGTAGTTTCCGATGCACATCTGGATTATTTCTGTAATCTGTGGACTATCAGTGTGTTGATGAAGCACAGAAATTGCATCGGGATTGAATACAACAGTCACAATGCGCACTTTCTTCCATGGGAGTAATGTCTCAAACAGTCTACGCTTTGATCGTTCCCTGGAAGACCAGTAGTAGCTTCAGATGCACATCTGGTGGCATTCTGTAATCTGTGGACTATTAGAGTGTTGATGAAACACAGAAAATGCATCCAGATTGAATGCAACAGTCACCATGATCACTTTCCTCCATGGGAGTAATGTCTCAAAGAGTTTAAGCTTTGATCGTTCCCTGGAAGACCAGTAGTAGTTTCCGATGCACATCTGGATGCTTTCTGTAATCCGTGGACTATCAGAGTGTTGATGAAACACAGAAATTGCATCGGGATTGAATACAACAATCACCATGCGCACTTTCCTCCATGCGAGTAATGTCTCAAACAGTCTACGCTTTGATCGTTCCCTGGAAGACCAGCAGTAGTTTCCGATGCACATCTGGTGGCATTCTGTGATCTGTGGACTATCAGAGTGTTGATGAAACAGAAATTCCATCGGGATTGAATACAATAGTCACCATCCGCACTTTCCTCCATGGGAGTAATGTCTGAAATAGTCTATGCTATGATCGTTCCCTGGAAGACCAGTAGTAGTTTCCGATGCACATCTGGTGGCATTCTGTAATCTGTGGACTATCACAGTGTTGATGAAACACAGAAATTGCCTCGGCACTGAATATAACAGTCACCATGCGCACTTTCCTCCATGGGAGTAATGTCTCTAACAGTCTTCGCTTTGATCGTTCCCTGGAAGACCAGTAGTAGTTTCCGATGCACATCTGGATTCTTTCTGTAATCTGTGGACTATCAGTGTGTTGATGAAACACAGAATTTGCATCGGGATTGAATACAACAGTCACCATGCGCACTTTCTTCCATGGGAGTAATGTCTCAAACAGTCTACGCTTTGATCGTTTCCTGGAAGACCAGTAGTAGTTTCCGATGCACATCTGGTGGCATTCTGTAATCTGTGGACTATCAGAATGTTGATGAAACACAGAAATTGCATCGGGATTGAATACAACAGTCACCATGCGCACATGCCTCCACAGGAGTAATGTCTCAAACAGCCTACGCTTTGATCGTTCCCTGGAAGACAAGTAGTAGTTTCCGATGCACATCTTGATGCTTTCTCTAATGTGTGGACTATCAGAGTGTTGATGAAACACAGAAATTGCATCGGGATTGAATACAACAGTCTCCATGAGCAGTTTCCTCCATGGGAGTAATGTCTGAAACAGTCTACGCTTTGATCGTTCCCTGGAAGACCAGTAGTAGTTTCCGATGCACATCTGGATGCATTCTGTAAACTGTGGACTATCAGAGTGTTGGTGAAACACAGAAATTGCATCGCGATTGAATACAACAGTCACCATGCGCACTTTCCTCCATAAAAGTAATGTCTCAAACAGTCTACGTTTTGATCGTTCCCTGGAATACCAGTAGTAGTTTTCGATGCATATCTGGTGGCATTCTGTGATCTGTGGACTATCAGTGTGTTGATGAAACAGAAATTCCATCGGGATTGAATACAATAGTCACCATCCGCACTTTCCTCCATGGGAGTAATGTCTGAAATAGTCTATGCTATGATCGTTCCCTGGAAACCAGTAGTAGTTTCCGATGCACATCTGGATTCTTTCTGTAATCTGTGGACTATCAGTGTGTTGATGAAACACAGAAATTGCATCGGGATTGAATACAACAGTCACCATGCGCACTTTCCTCCAGGGGAGTAATGTCTCTAACAGTCTACGCTTTGATCGTTATCTGGAAGACCAGTAGAAGTTTCCGATGCATATCTGGTGGCATTCTGTAATCTGCGGACTATCAGAGTGTTGATGAAACACAGAAATTCCATCGGGATTGAATACAACAGTCACCATGCGCACTTTCTTCCATGGGAGTAATGTCTCAAACAGTCTACGCTTTGATCGTTCCCTGGAAGACCAGTAGTAGCTTCAGATGCACATCTGGTGGCATTCTGTAATCTGTGGACTATTAGAGTGTTGATGAAACACAGAAAATGCATCGAGATTGAATGCAACAGTCACCATGATCACTTTCCTCCATGGGAGTAATGTCTCAAAGAGTTTAAGCTTTGATCGTTCCCTGGAAGACCAGTAGTAGTTTCCGATGCACTTCTGGATGCTTTCTGTAATCCGTGGACTATCAGAGTGTTGATGAAACACAGAAATTGCATCGGGATTGAATACAACAGTCACCATGCGCACTTTCCTCCATGCGAGTAATGTCTCAAACAGTCTACGCTTTGATCGTTCCCTGGAAGACCAGTAGTAGTTTCCGATGCACATCTGGAGGCATTCTGTAATCTGTGGAGTATCAGAGTGTTGATGAAACTAAGAAATTGCATCGGGATTGAATACAACAGTCACCATGCGCACTTTCCTCCATAAAAGTAATGTCTCAAACAGTCTACGGTTTGCTCGTTCCCTGGAATACCAGTAGTAGTTTCCGATGCACATCTGGTGGCATTCTGTGATCTGTGGACTATCAGAGTGTTGATGAAACAGAAATTCCATCGGGATTGAATACAATAGTCACCATCCGCACTTTCCTCCATGGGAGTAATGTCTGAAATAGTCTATGCTATGATCGTTCCCTGGAAGACCAGTAGTAGTTTCCGATGCACATCTGGTGGCATTCTGTAATCTGTGGACTATCAGAGTGTTGATGAAACACAGAAATTGCCTCGGCACTGAATATAACAGTCACCATGCGCACTTTCCTCCATGGGAGTAATGTCTCTAACAGTCTTCGCTTTGATCGTTCCCTGGAAGACCAGTAGTAGTTTCCGATGCACATCTGGATTCTTTCTGTAATCTGTATACTATCAGTGTGTTGATGAAACACAGAATTTGCATCGGGATTGAATACAACAGTCACCATGCGCACTTTCTTCCATGGGAGTAATGTCTCAAACAGTCTACGCTTTGATCGTTCCCTGGAAGACCAGTAGTAGTTTCCGATGCACATCTGGTGGCATTCTGTAATCTGTGGACTATCAGAGTGTTGATGAAACACAGAAATTGCATCGGGATTGAATACAACAGTCACCATGCGCACTTGCCTCCACAGGAGTAATGTCTCAAACAGCCTACGCTTTGATCGTTCCCTGGAAGACAAGTAGTAGTTTCCGATGCACATCTTGATGCTTTCTCTAATGTGTGGACTATCAGAGTGTTGATGAAACACAGAAATTGCATCGGGATTGAATACAACAGTCTCCATGAGCAGTTTCCTCCATGGGAGTAATGTCTGAAACAGTCTACGCTTTGATCGTTCCCTGGAAGACCAGTAGTAGTTTCCGATGCACATCTGGATGCATTCTGTAATCTGTGGACTATCAGAGTGTTGGTGAAACACAGAAATAGCATCGCGATTGAATACAACAGTCACCATGCGCACTTTCCTCCATAAAAGTAATGTCTCAAACAGTCTACGTTTTAATCGTTCCCTGGAATACCAGTACTAGTTTCCGATGCATATCTGGTATCATTCTGTGATCTGTGGACTATCAGAGTGTTGATGAAACAGAAATTCCATCGGGATTGAATACAATAGTCACCATCCGCACTTTCCTCCATGGGAGTAATGTCTGAAATAGTCTATGCTATGATCGTTCCCTGGAAACCAGTAGTAGTTTCCGATGCACATCTGGATTCTTTCTGTAATCTGTGGACTATCAGTGTGTTGATGAAACACAGAAATTGCATCGGGATTGAATACAACAGTCACCATGCGCACTTTCTTCCATGGGAGTAATGTCTCAAACAGTCTACGCTTTGATCGTTCCCTGGAAGACCAGTAGTAGCTTCCGATGCACATCTGGTGGCATTCTGTAATCTGTGGATTATCAGAGTGTTGATGAAACACAGAAAATGCATAGAGATTGAATGCAACAGTCACCATGAACACTTTCCTCCATGTGAGTAATGTCTCAAAGAGTTTACGCTTTGATCGTTCCCTGGAAGACCAGTAGTAGTTTCCGATGCACATCTGGATGCTTTCAGTAATCCGTGGACTATCAGAGTGTTGATGAAACACAGAAATTGCATCGGGATTGAATACAACAGTCACCATACGCACTTTCCTCCATGCGAGTAATGTCTCAAACAGTCTACGCTTTGATCGTTCCCTGGAAGACCAGTAGTAGTTTTCGATGCACATCTGGATGCTTTCTGTAATCTGTGGACTATCAGAGTGTTGATGAAACACAGAAATTGCATCGGGATTGAATACAACAGTCTCCATGAGCAGTTTCCTCCATGGGAGTAATGTCTGAAACAGTCTACGCTTTGATCGTTCCCTGGAAGACCAGTAGTAGTTTCCGATGCACATCTGGAGGCATTCTTTAATCTGTGAACTTGCAGAGTGTTGGTGAAACACAGAAATTGCATCGGGATTGAATACAACAGTCACCATGCGCACTTTCCTCCATAAAAGTAATGTCTCAAACAGTCTACGTTTTGATCGTTCCCTGGAAGACCAGTAGTAGTTTCCGATGCACATCTGGTGGCATTCTGTGATCTGTGGACTACCAGAGTGTTGATGAAACAGAAATTGCATCGGGATTTATTACAATAGTCACCATCCGAACTTTCCTCCATGTGAGTAATGTACGAAATAGTCTATGCTTTGATCATTCCCTGGAAGACCAGTAGTAGTTTCCGATGCACATCTGGTGGCATTCTGTAATCTGTGGACTATCAGAGTGTTGATGAAACACAGAAAATGCATCGGGATTGAATGCAACAGTCACCATGAACACTTTCCTCCATGGGAGTAATGTCTCAAAGAGTTTACGCTTTGATCGTTCCCTGGAAGACCAGTAGTAGTTTCCGATGCACATCTGGATGCTTTCTGTAATCCGTGGACTATCAGAGTGTTGATGAAACACAGGTATTGCATCGGGATTGAATACAACAGTCACCATGCGCACTATCCTCCATGCGAGTAATGTCTCAAACAGTCTACGCTTTGATCGTTCCCTGGAAGACTAGTAGTAGAATCCGTTGCACATCTGGAGGAATTCTGTAATCTGTGGAGTATCAGAGTGTTGATGAAACTGAGAAATTGCATCGGGATTGAATACAACAGTCACCATGCGCACTTTCCTCAACTTGAGTAATGTCTCAAACAGTCTACGCTTTGATCGTTCCCTGGAAAACCAGTAGTAGTTTCCGATGGACATCTGGTGGCATTCTGTAATCTGTAGACTATAACAGAGTTGATGAAACACAGAAATTGCATCGGGATTAAATATAACAGTCACCATGCGCACTTTCCACCATGGGAGTAGTGTCTCAAACAGTCTTCGCTTTGATCGTTCCCTGGAAGACCAGTAGTAGTTTCCGATGCACATCTGGTTGCTTTCTGTAATCTGTGGACTATCAGTGTGTTGATGACACACAGAAATTGCATCGGGATTGAATACAACAGTCACCATGCGCACTTTCCTCCATAAAAGTAATGTCTCAAACAGTCTACGTTTTGATCGTTCCCTGGAATACCAGTAGTAGTTTTCGATGCATATCTGGTGGCATTCTGTGATGTGTGGACTATCAGTGTGTTGATGAAACAGAAATTCCATCGGGATTGAATACAATAGTCACCATCCGCACTTTCCTCCATGGGAGTAATGTCTGAAATAGTCTATGCTATGATCGTTCCCTGGAAACCAGTAGTAGTTTCCGATGCACATCTGGATTCTTTCTGTAATCTGTGGACTATCAGTGTGTTGATGAAACACAGAAATTGCATCGGGATTGAATACAACAGTCACCATGCGCACTTTCCTCCAGGGGAGTAATGTCTCTAACAGTCTACGCTTTGATCGTTCCCTGGAAGACCAGTAGTAGCTTCAGATGCACATCTGGTGGCATTCTGTAATCTGTGGACTATTAGAGTGTTGATGAAACACAGAAAATGCATCGAGATTGAATGCAACAGTCACCATGATCACTTTCCTCCATGGGAGTAATGTCTCAAAGAGTTTAAGCTTTGATCGTTCCCTGGAAGACCAGTAGTAGTTTCCGATGCACTTCTGGATGCTTTCTGTAATCCGTGGACTATCAGAGTGTTGATGAAACACAGAAATTGCATCGGGATTGAATACAACAGTCACCATGCGCACTTTCCTCCATGCGAGTAATGTCTCAAACAGTCTACGCTTTGATCGTTCCCTGGAAGACCAGTAGTAGTTTCCGATGCACATCTGGAGGCATTCTGTAATCTGTGGAGTATCAGAGTGTTGATGAAACTAAGAAATTGCATCGGGATTGAATACAACAGTCACCATGCGCACTTTCCTCCATAAAAGTAATGTCTCAAACAGTCTACGGTTTGCTCGTTCCCTGGAATACCAGTAGTAGTTTCCGATGCACATCTGGTGGCATTCTGTGATCTGTGGACTATCAGAGTGTTGATGAAACAGAAATTCCATCGGGATTGAATACAATAGTCACCATCCGCACTTTCCTCCATGGGAGTAATGTCTGAAATAGTCTATGCTATGATCGTTCCCTGGAAGACCAGTAGTAGTTTCCGATGCACATGTGGTGGCATTCTGTAATCTGTGGACTATCAGAGTGTTGATGAAACACAGAAATTGCCTCGGCACTGAATATAACAGTCACCATGCGCACTTTCCTCCATGGGAGTAATGTCTCTAACAGTCTTCGCTTTGATCGTTCCCTGGAAGACCAGTAGTAGTTTCCGATGCACATCTGGATTCTTTCTGTAATCTGTATACTATCAGTGTGTTGATGAAACACAGAATTTGCATCGGGATTGAATACAACAGTCACCATGCGCACTTTCTTCCATGGGAGTAATGTCTCAAACAGTCTACGCTTTGATCGTTCCCTGGAAGACCAGTAGTAGTTTCCGATGCACATCTGGTGGCATTCTGTAATCTGTGGACTATCAGAGTGTTGATGAAACACAGAAATTGCATCGGGATTGAATACAACAGTCACCATGGGCACTTGCCTCCACAGGAGTAATGTCTCAAACAGCCTACGCTTTGATCGTTCCCTGGAAGACAAGTAGTAGTTTCCGATGCACATCTTGATGCTTTCTCTAATGTGTGGACTATCAGAGTGTTGATGAAACACAGAAATTGCATCGGGATTGAATACAACAGTCTCCATGAGCAGTTTCCTCCATGGGAGTAATGTCTGAAACAGTCTACGCTTTGATCGTTCCCTGGAAGACCAGTAGTAGTTTCCGATGCACATCTGGATGCATTCTGTAATCTGTGGACTATCAGAGTGTTGGTGAAACACAGAAATTGCATCGCGATTGAATACAACAGTCACCATGCGCACTTTCCTCCATAAAAGTAATGTCTCAAACAGTCTACGTTTTAATCGTTCCCTGGAATACCAGTACTAGTTTCCGATGCATATCTGGTATCATTCTGTGATCTGTGGACTATCAGAGTGTTGATGAAACAGAAATTCCATCGGGATTGAATACAATAGTCACCATCCGCACTTTCCTCCATGGGAGTAATGTCTGAAATAGTCTATGCTATGATCGTTCCCTGGAAACCAGTAGTAGTTTCCGATGCACATCTGGATTCTTTCTGTAATCTGTGGACTATCAGTGTGTTGATGAAACACAGAAATTGCATCGGGATTGAATACAACAGTCACCATGCGCACTTTCTTCCATGGGAGTAATGTCTCAAACAGTCTACGCTTTGATCGTTCCCTGGAAGACCAGTAGTAGCTTCCGATGCACATCTGGTGGCATTCTGTAATCTGTGGATTATCAGAGTGTTGATGAAACACAGAAAATGCATAGAGATTGAATGCAACAGTCACCATGAACACTTTCCTCCATGTGAGTAATGTCTCAAAGAGTTTACGCTTTGATCGTTCCCTGGAAGACCAGTAGTAGTTTCCGATGCACATCTGGATGCTTTCAGTAATCCGTGGACTATCAGAGTGTTGATGAAACACAGAAATTGCATCGGGATTGAATACAACAGTCACCATACGCACTTTCCTCCATGCGAGTAATGTCTCAAACAGTCTACGCTTTGATCGTTCCCTGGAAGACCAGTAGTAGTTTTCGATGCACATCTGGATGCTTTCTGTAATCTGTGGACTATCAGAGTGTTGATGAAACACAGAAATTGCATCGGGATTGAATACAACAGTCTCCATGAGCAGTTTCCTCCATGGGAGTAATGTCTGAAACAGTCTACGCTTTGATCGTTCCCTGGAAGACCAGTAGTAGTTTCCGATGCACATCTGGAGGCATTCTTTAATCTGTGAACTTGCAGAGTGTTGGTGAAACACAGAAATTGCATCGGGATTGAATACAACAGTCACCATGCGCACTTTCCTCCATAAAAGTAATGTCTCAAACAGTCTACGTTTTGATCGTTCCCTGGAAGACCAGTAGTAGTTTCCGATGCACATCTGGTGGCATTCTGTGATCTGTGGACTACCAGAGTGTTGATGAAACAGAAATTGCATCGGGATTTATTACAATAGTCACCATCCGAACTTTCCTCCATGTGAGTAATGTACGAAATAGTCTATGCTTTGATCATTCCCTGGAAGACCAGTAGTAGTTTCCGATGCACATCTGGTGGCATTCTGTAATCTGTGGACTATCAGAGTGTTGATGAAACACAGAAAATGCATCGGGATTGAATGCAACAGTCACCATGAACACTTTCCTCCATGGGAGTAATGTCTCAAAGAGTTTACGCTTTGATCGTTCCCTGGAAGACCAGTAGTAGTTTCCGATGCACATCTGGATGCTTTCTGTAATCCGTGGACTATCAGAGTGTTGATGAAACACAGGTATTGCATCGGGATTGAATACAACAGTCACCATGCGCACTATCCTCCATGCGAGTAATGTCTCAAACAGTCTACGATTTGATCGTTCCCTGGAAGACTAGTAGTAGAATCCGTTGCACATCTGGAGGAATTCTGTAATCTGTGGAGTATCAGAGTGTTGATGAAACTGAGAAATTACATCGGGATTGAATACAACAGTCACCATGCGCACTTTCCTCAACTTGAGTAATGTCTCAAACAGTCTACGCTTTGATCGTTCCCTGGAAAACCAGTAGTAGTTTCCGATGGACATCTGGTGACATTCTGTAATCTGTAGACTATAACAGAGTTGATGAAACACAGAAATTGCATCGGGATTAAATATAACAGTCACCATGCGCACTTTCCACCATGGGAGTAGTGTCTCAAACAGTCTTCGCTTTGATCGTTCCCTGGAAGACCAGTAGTAGTTTCCGATGCACATCTGGATTCTTTCTGTAATCTGTGGACTATCAGTGTGTTGATGACACACAGAAATTGCATCGGGATTGAATACAACAGTCACCATGCGCACTTTCTTCCATGGGAGTAATGTCTCAAACAGTCTACGCTTTGATCGTTCCCTGGAAGACCAGTAGTAGCTTCCGATGCACATCTGGTGGCATTCTGTAATCTGTGGACTATTAGAGTGTTGATGAAACACAGAAAATGCATCGAGATTGAATGCAACAGTCACCATGATCACTTTCCTCCATGGGAGTAATGTCTCAAAGAGTTTACGCTTTGATCGTTCGCTGGAAGACCAGTAGTAGTTTCCGATGCACATCTGGATGCTTTCTGTAATCCGTGGACTATCAGAGTGTTGATGAAACATAGAAATTGCATCGGAATTGAAAACAACAGTCACCATGCGCACTTTCCTCCACGTGAGATATATCTCAAAAAAAACTACGCTTTGATCGTTCCCTGGAAAACCAGTAGTAGTTCCCGATGGACATCTGGTGGCATTCTGTAATCTGTAGACTATCGCAGTGTTGATGAAACACAGAAATTGAATCAGGATTGAATACAATAATCACCATGCGCACTTTCCTCCAAGGGAGTTATGTCTCTAACAGTCTACGCTTTGATCGTTCCCTGGAAGACCAGTAGTAGTTTCCGATGCACATCTAGTGGCGTTCTGTAATCTGCGGACTATCAGAATGTTGATGAAACACAGAAATTGCATCGGGATTGAATACAATAGTCACCATGCGCACTTTCCTCCATGGGAGTAATGTCTGAAACAGTCTACGCTTTGATCGTTCCCTGGAAGACCAGTAGTAGTTTCCGATGCACGTCTGGAGGCATTCTGTAAACTGTGGAGTATCAGAGTGTTGATGAAACACAGAAATTGCATCGGGATTGAATACAACAGTCACCATGCGCACTTCCCTCCATGGGAGTAATGTCTCCAAGAGTTTACGCTTTGATCGTTCCCTGGAAGACCAGTAGTAGTTTCCGATTCACACCAGGAGGCATTCTGTAATCTGTGGAGTATCAGAGTGTTGATGAAACACAGAAATTGCATCGGGATTGAATACAACAGTCACCATTTGAACTTTCCTCCATGGGAGTAATGTCTCTAACTGTCTACGCTTTCATCGTTCCCTGGTAGACCAGTAGTAGTTTTGATGCACATCTGGAGGCCTTGCGTAATTTGTGGACTATCAGAGTGTTGATGAAACACAGAAATTGCATCGGGATTGAATACAACTGTCACCATGCCCTCTTTCGTCCATATGATAATGTCTCAAACAGTCTACGCTTTGATCGTCCCCTGGAAGACCAGTAGTGGTTTCCGATGCACATCTGGAAGCAATCTGTAATCTGTGGACTATCAGAGTGCTTATGAAACATAGTTATTGCATCGGGATTGAATACAACAGTCACCATGCTCCCTTTCCTTCATGGGAGTAATGTCTCAAACACTCTACGCTTTGATCGTTCCCTGGAAGACCAGTAGTAGTTTCCGGTGCACATCTGGAGGCATTCTGTAATCTGTGGACTATCAGAGTGTTGATGAGACACAGAAATTGCATCGGGATTGAATACAACAGTCACCATGCGCACTTTCTTCCATGGGAGTAATGTCTGAAACAGTCTACGGTTTGATCGTTCCCTGGAAGACCAGTAGTAGTTTCCGGTGCACATCTGGAGGCTTTGCTTAATTTGTGGACTATCAGAGTGTTGATGAAACACAGAAATTGCATCGGGATTGAATACAACTGTCACCATGCCCTCTTTCGTCCATATGATAATATCTCAAGCAGTCTACGCTTTGATCGTTCCCTGGAAGACCAGTAGTGGTTTCCGATGCACATCTCGAAGCATTCTGTAAACTGTATCCTATCAGAGTGTTGATGAAACACAGAAAATGCATCGAGATTGAATGCAACATTCACCATGAACACTTTCCTCCATGGGAGTAATGTCTCAAAGAGTTTACGCTTTGATCGTTCCCTGGAAGACCAGTAGTAGTTTCCGATGCACATCTGGATGCTTTCTGTAATCCGTGGACTATCAGAGTGTAGATGAAACACAGAAATTGCATCGGGATTGAATACAACAGTACCATGCGCACTTTCCTCTATGCGAGTAATGTCTCAAACAGTCTACGCTTTGATCGTTCCCTGGAAGACCAGTAGTAGTTTCCGATGAACGTCTGGTTGGATTCTGTAATCTGTGGACTATCTGAGTGTTGCTGAAACACAGAAATTGCCTCGGGATTGAATACAACAGTCACCGTGCGCACTTTCCTTCATGGGAATAATGTCTCAAACAGTCTACGCTTTGATCGTTCCCAGGAAGACTAGTAGTAGTTTCCGATGCACATCTGAAGTCATTCTGTAATCTGTGGACTATCAGAGTGTTGATGAAACACAGAAATTGCATCGGGATTGAATACAACAGTCACCATGCGCACTTTCTACCATGGGAGTAATGTCTCTAACTGTCTACGCTTTGATCGTTCCCTGGAAGACCAGTAGTACTTTCCGATGCACATCTGGAGGCTTTCCGTAAACTGTGGACTATCTGACTGTTGATGAAGCACAGAAATTGCATCGGGATTGAATACAACAGTCACCATGCGCACTTTCCTCCATGGGAGTAATGTCTCAAACAGTCTACTCTTTGATCGTTCCCTGGAAGACCAGTAGTAGTTTCCGATGCACATCTGGAGGCATTCTATAATCTGTTGACTATCAGGGTATTGATGAAACACAGAAATTGCATCGGGATTGAATACAACAGTCACCATGCGCACTTTCGTTCATGGGAGTAATGTCTCAAACACTCTACGCTTCGATCGTTCCCTGGAAGTCCAGTAGTAGTTTCCGAAGCACATCTGGTGGCATTCTGTAATCTGTGGACTATCTGAGTGTTGATGAAACACAGAAATTGCATGGGGATTGAATACAACAGTCACCATGCGCACTTTCCTCCATGGGAGTAATGTCTCAAACAGCCTACGCTTTGATCGTTCCCTGGAAGACAAGTAGTAGTTTCCGATGCACATCTGGATGCTCTCTCTAATCTGTGGACTATCAGAGTGTTGATGAAACACAGAAATTGCATTTGGATTGAATACAACAGTCTCCATGAGCAGTTTCCTCCATGGGAGTAATGTGTGAAACAGTCTACGCTTTGATCGTTCCCTGGAAGACCAGTGGTAGTTTCCGATGACCATCTGGATGCATTCTGCAATCTGTGGACTATCAGAGTGTTGGTGAAACACAGAAATTGCATCGGGATTGAATACAACAGTCACCATGCGCACTTCCCTCCATAAAAGTAATGTCTCAAACAGTCTACGTTTTGATCGTTCCCTGGAATACCAGTAGTAGTTAACGATGCACATCTGGTGGCATTCTGTGATCTGTGGACTATCAGAGTGTTGATGAAACAGAAATTCCATCGGGATTGAATACAATAACCACCATCCGCACTTTCCTCCATGGGAGTAATGTCTGAAATAGTCTATGCTATGATCGTTCCCTGGAAGACCATAGTAGTTTCCGATGCACATCTGGCGGCATTCTGTAATCTGTGGACTTTCAGAGTGTTGATGAAACACAGAAATTGCCTCGGGATTGAATATAACAGTCACCATGCGCACTTTCCTCCATGGGAGTAATGACTCTAACAGTCTTCGCTTTGATCGTTCCCTGGAAGACCAGTAGTAGTTTCCGATGCACATCTGGATTCTTTCTGTAAACTGTGGACTATCAGTGTGTTGATGAAACACAGAAATTGCATCGGTTTTGAATACAACAGTCACCATGCGCACTTTCTTCCATGCGAGTAATGTCTCAAACAGTCTACGCTTTGATCGTTCCCTGGAAGACCAGTAGTAGCTTCCGATGCACATCTGGTGGCATTCTGCAATCTGTGGACTATCAGAGTGTTGATGAAACACAGAAAATGCATCGAGATTGAATGCAACAGTCACCATGAACACTTTCCTCCATGGGAGTAATGTCTCAAAGAGTTTACGCTTTGATCGTTCCCTGGAGGACCAGTAGTAGTTTCCGATGCACATCTGGATTCTTTCTGTAATCCGTGGACTATCAGAGTCTTGATGAAACACAGAAATTGCATCGGGATTGAATACAACAGTCACCATGCGAACTTTCCTCCATGCGAGTAATGTCTCAAACAGCCTACGCTTTGATCGTTCCCTGGAAAACCACTAGTAGTTTCCGATGCACATCTGGAGGCTTTGCTTTATTTGTGGACTATCAGAGTGTTGATGAAACACAGAAATTGCATCGGGATTGAATACAACTGTCACCATGCCCACTTTCGTCCATATGATAATGTCTCAAACAGTCTACGCTTTGATCGTTCCCTGGAAGACCAGTAGTAGTTTCCGATGCACATCTGGAGGCATTCTGTAATCTGTGGAGTATCAGAGTGTTGATGAAACTAAGAAATTGCATCGGGATTGAATACAATAGTCACCATCCGCACTTTCCTCCATGGGAGTGATGTCTGAAATAGTCTATGCTTTGATCATTCCCTGGAAGACCAGTAGTAGTTTCCGATGCACATCTGGATTCTTTCTGTAATCCGTGGACTATCAGAGTGTTGATGAAACACAGAAATTGCATCGGGATTGAATACAATAGTCACCATCCGCACTTTCCTCCATGGGAGTGATGTCTGAAATAGTCTATGCTTTGATCATTCCCTGGAAGACCAGTAGTAGTTTCCGATGCACATCTGGTGACATTCTGTAATCTGTGGACTATCAGAGTGTTGATGAAGCACAGAAAATGCATCGGGATTGAATGCAACAGTCACCATGAACACTTTCCTCCATGGGAGTAATGTCTCAAAGAGTTTACGCTTTGATCGTTCCCTGGAAGACCAGTAGTAATTTCCGATGCACATCTGGATGCTTTCTGTAATCCGTGGACTATCATAGTGTTGATGAAACACAGATATTGCATCGGGATTGAATACAACAGTCACCATGCGCACTTTCCTAGATGCGAGTAATGTCTCAAACAGTCTAAGCTTTGATCGTTCCCTGGAAGACCAGTAGTAGTTTCCGATGCACATCTGGAGGCATTCTGTAATCTGTGGAGTATCAGAGTGTTGATGAAACTAAGAAATTGCATCGGGATTGAATACAACAGTCACCATGCGCACTTTCCTCCACGTGAGTTATGTCTCAAACAAACTACGCTTTGATCGTTCCCTGGAAAACCAGTAGTAGTTCCCGATGGACATCTGGAGGCATTCTGTAATCTGTAGACTATCGCAGTGTTGATGAAACACAGAAATAGCATCAGGATTGAATACAACAGTCACCATGCGCACTTTCCTCCAAGGGAGTAATGTCTCTAACAGTCTACGCTTTGATCGTTCCCTGGAAGACCAGTAGTAGTTTCCGATGCACATCTAGTGGCATTCTGTAATCTGTGGACTATCAGAATGTTGATGAAACACAGAAATTGCATCGGGATTGAATGCAACAGTCACCATGAACACTTTCCTCCATGGGAGTAATGTCTCAAAGAGTTTACGCTTTGATCGTTCCCTGGAAGACCAGTAGTAATTTCCGATGCACATCTGGATGCTTTCTGTAATCCGTGGACTATCATAGTGTTGATGAAACACAGATATTGCATCGGGATTGAATACAACAGTCACCATGCGCACTTTCCTCCATGCGAGTAATGTCTCAAACAGTCTACGCTTTGATCGTTCCCTGGAAGACCAGTAGTAGTTTCCGATGCACATCTGGAGGCTTTGCTTTATTTGTGGACTATCAGAGTGTTGATGAAACACAGAAATTGCATCGGGATTGAATACAACTGTCACCATGCCCTCTTTCGTCCATATGATAATGTCTCAAAGAGTCTACGCTTTGATCGTTCCCTGGAAGGCCAGTAGTAGTTTCCGATGCACATCTGGAGGCATTCTGTAATCTGTGGAGTATCAGAGTGTTGATGAAACTAAGAAATTGCATCGGGATTGAATACAATAGTCACCATCCGCACTTTCCTCCATGGGAGTGATGTCTGAAATAGTCTATGCTTTGATCATTCCCTGGAAGACCAGTAGTAGTTTCCGATGCACATCTGGATTCTTTCTGTAATCCGTGGACTATCAGAGTGTTGATGAAACACAGAAATTGCATCGGGATTGAATACAATAGTCACCATCCGCACTTTCCTCCATGGGAGTGATGTCTGAAATAGTCTATGCTTTGATCATTCCCTGGAAGACCAGTAGTAGTTTCCGATGCACATCTGGTGACATTCTGTAATCTGTGGACTATCAGAGTGTTGATGAAGCACAGAAAATGCATCGGGATTGAATGCAACAGTCACCATGAACACTTTCCTCCATGGGAGTAATGTCTCAAAGAGTTTACGCTTTGATCGTTCCCTGGAAGACCAGTAGTAATTTCCGATGCACATCTGGATGCTTTCTGTAATCCGTGGACTATCATAGTGTTGATGAAACACAGATATTGCATCGGGATTGAATACAACAGTCACCATGCGCACTTTCCTCCATGCGAGTAATGTCTCAAACAGTCTACGCTTTGATCGTTCCCTGGAAGACCAGTAGTAGTTTCCGATGCACATCTGGAGGCTTTGCTTTATTTGTGGACTATCAGAGTGTTGATGAAACACAGAAATTGCATCGGGATTGAATACAACTGTCACCATGCCCTCTTTCGTCCATATGATAATGTCTCAAACAGTCTACGCTTTGATCGTTCCCTGGAAGACCAGTAGTAGTTTCCGATGCACATCTGGAGGCATTCTGTAATCTGTGGAGTATCAGGGTGTTGATGAAACTAAGAAATTGCATCGGGATTGAATACAACAGTCACCATGCGCACTTTCCTCCACGTGAGTTATGTCTCAAACAAACTACGCTTTGATCGTTCCCTGGAAAACCAGTAGTAGTTCCCGATGGACATCTGGAGGCATTCTGTAATCTGTAGACTATCGCAGTGTTGATGAAACACAGAAATAGCATCAGGATTGAATACAACAGTCACCATGCGCACTTTCCTCCAAGGGAGTAATGTCTCTAACAGTCTACGCTTTGATCGTTCCCTGGAAGACCAGTAGTAGTTTCCGATGCACATCTAGTGGCATTCTGTAATCTGTGGACTATCAGAATGTTGATGAAACACAGAAATTGCATCGGGATTGAATACAAAAGTCACCATGTGCACTTTCCTCCATGGGAGTAATGTCTCTAACAGTCTACGTTTTGATCGTTCCCTGGAAGACCAGTAGTAGTTTCCGATGCACATCTGGATTCTTTCTGTAATATGTGGACTATCAGTGTGTTGATGAAACACAGAAATTGCATCGGGGTTGAATACAACAGTCACCATGCGCACTTTCCTCCATGGGAGTAATGTCTCTAAGAGTCTACGCTTTGATCGTTCCCTGGAAGACCAGTAGTAGTTTCCGATGCACGTCTGGAGGCATTCTGTAAACTGTGGAGTATCAGAGTGTTGATGAAACACAGAAATTGCATCGGGATTGAATACAACAGTCACCATGCGCACTTCCCTCCATGGGAGTAATGTCTCAAAGAGTTTACGCTTTGATCGTTGCCTGGAAGACCAGTAGTAGTTTCCGATTCACACCTGGAGGCATTCTGTAATCTGTGGAGTATCAGAGTGTTGATGAAACACAGAAATTGCATCGGGATTGAATACAACAGTCACCATGCTCCCTTTCCTTCATGGGAGTAATGTCTCAAACACTCTACGCTTTGATCGTTCCCTGGAAGACCAGTAGTAGTTTCCGGTGCACATCTGGAGGCATTCTGTAATCTGTGGACTATCAGTGTGTTGATGCAACACAGAGATTGCATCGGGATTGAATACAACAGTCACCATGCGCACTTTCTTCCATGGGAGTAATGTCTCAAACAGTCTACGGTTTGATCGTTCCCTGGAAGACCAGTAGTAGTTTCCGGTGCACATCTGGAGGCTTTGCTTAATTTGTGGACTATCAGAGTGTTGATGAAACACAGAAATTGCATCGGGATTGAATACAACTGTCACCATGCCCTCTTTCGTCCATATGATAATGTCTCAAACAGTCTACGCTTTGATCGTTCCCTGGAAGACCAGTAGTGGTTTCCGATGCACATCTCGAAGCATTCTGTAATCTGTGGACTATCAGAGTGTTGATGAAACACAGTTATTGCATCGGGATTGAATACAACAGTCACCATGCTCCCTTTCCTTCATGGGAGTAATGTCTCAAACACTCTACGCTTTGATAGTTCCCTGGAAGACCAGTAGTAGTTTCCGGTGCACATCTGGAGGCATTCTGTAATCTGTGGACTATCAGAGTGTTGATGAAACACAGAAATTGCATCGGGATTGAATACAACTGTCACCATGCGCACTTTCCTCCATGCGAGTAATGTCTCAAACAGTCTACGTTTTGATCGTTCCCTGGAAGACCAGTAGTAGTTTCCGATGCACATCTGGATGCTTTCTGTAATCTGTGGACTATCATAGTGTTGATGAAACACAGAAATTGCATCGGGGTGAATACAATAGTCACCATCCGCACATTCCTCCATGGGAGTAATGTCTGAAATAGTCTATGCTTTGATCATTCCCTGGAAGACCAGTAGTAGTTTCCGATGCACATCTGGAGGCGTTCTGTAATCTGTGGAGTATCAGAGTGTTGATGAAACTAAGAAATTGCATCGGGATTGAATACAACAGTCACCATGCGCACTTTCCTCCACGTGAGTTATGTCTCAAACAAATTACGCTTTGATCGTTCCCTGGAAAACCAGTAGTAGTTCCCGATGGACATCTGGTGGCATTCTGTAATCAGTAGACTATCGCAGTGTTGATGAAACACAGAAATTGCATCAGGATTGAATACAACAGTCACCATGCGCACTTTCCTCCAAGGGAGTAATGTCTCTAACAGTCTACGCTTTGATCGTTCCCTGGACGACCAGTAGTAGTTCCCGATGCACATCTAGTGGCATTCTGTAATCTGTGGTCTATCAGAATGTTGATGAAACACAGAAATTGCATCGGGATTGAATACAACAGTCACCATGCGAACTTTCCTCCATGGGAGTAATGTCTCCAACAGTCTAAGCTTTGATCGTTCCCTGGAAAACCAGTAGTAGTTTCCGATGCACATCTGGATTCTTTCTGTAATCTGTGGACTATCAGTGTGTTGATGAAACACAGAAATTGCATCGGGGTTGAATACAACAGTCACCATGCGCACTTTCCTCCATGGGAGTAATGTCTCAAACAGTCTACGCTTTGATCGTTCCCTGGAAGACCAGTAGTAGTTTCCGATGCACGTCTGGAGGCATTCAGTAAACTGTGGAGTATCAGAGTGTTGATGAAACACAGAAATTGCATCGGGATTAAATACAACAGTCACCATGCGCACTTCCCTCCATGGGAGTAATGTCTCAAACAGTCTACGGTTTGATCGTTCCCTGGAAGACCAGTAGTAGTTTCCGATTCACACCTGGTGGCATTCTGTAATCTGTGGAGTATCAGAGTGTTGATGAAACACAGAAATTGCATCGGGATTGAATACAACAGTCATCATGCTCCCTTTCCTTCATGGGAGTAATGTCTCAAACACTCTACGCTTTGATCGTTCCCTGGAAGACCAGTAGTAGTTTCCGGTGCACATCTGCAGGCATTCTGTAATCTGTGGACTATCAGTGTGTTGATGCAACACAGAAAATGCATCGGGATTGAATACAACAGTCACCATGCGCACTTTCTTCCATGGGAGTAATGTCTCAAACAGTCTACGGTTTGATCGTTCCCTGGAAGACCAGTAGTAGTTTCCGGTGCACATCTGGAGGCTTTGCTTAATTTGTGGAGTATCAGAGTGTTGATGAAACACAGAAATTGCATCGGGATTGAATACAACTGTCACCATGCCCTCTTTCGTCCATATGATAATGTCTCAAACAGTCTAGGCTTTGATCGTTTCCTGGAAGACCAGTAGTGGTTTCCGATGCACATCTCGAAGCATTCTGTAATCTGTGGACTATCAGAGTGTTGATGAAACACAGTTATTGCATCGGGATTGAATACAACAGTCACCATGCTCCCTTTCCTTCATGGGAGTAATGTCTCTAACAGTCTACGATTTGATCGTTCCCTGGAAGACCAGTAGTAGTTTCCGATGCACATCTGGTGGCATTCTGTAATCTGTGGACTATCAGAGTGTTGATGAAATACAGAAATCGCATCGGGATTGAATACAACAGTCACCATGCGCACTTCCCTCCATGGGAGTAATGTCTCTAACAGTCTACGCTTTGATCGTTCCCTGGAAGACCAGTAGTAGTTTCCGATGCACATTTGGATTCTTTCTGTGATCTGTGTACTATCAGGGTGTTGATGAAACACAGAAATTGCATCGGGGTTGAATACAACAGTCACCATGCGCACTTACCTCCATGGGAGTAATATCTCAAACAGTCTACGCTTTGATCGTTCCCTGGAAGACCAATAGTAGTTTCCGATGCACATCTGGAGGCATTCTGATATCTGTGGACTAACTGAGTGTTGACAAAACACATAAATTGCATCGGGATTGAATACAACAGTCACCATGCGCTCTTTCCTCCATGGGTGTAATTCTCAAACCGTCTACGATTTGATCGTTCCCTGAACGACCAGTAGTAGTTTCTGATGCACATCTGGTGGCATTCTGTAATCTGTGGACTATCAGAGTGTTGATGAAACACAAAAATTGCCTCGCGATTGAATACAACAGTCACCATGCGCACTTTTCTCCATGGGAGTAATGTCTCAAACTGTCTATGCTTTGATCGCTCCCTGGAAGACCAGTAGTAGTTTCCGATGCACATCTGGTGGCATTCTGTAATCTGTGGACTATCAGAGTGTTGATGAAACACAGAAATTGCATCGGGAATGAATACAACAGTCACCATGTGCACTTTCCTCCATGGGAGTAATGTCTCAAACAGTCTACGCTTTGATCCGTTTCTGCAAGACCAGTAGAAGTTTCCGATGCACATCTGGTTTCATTCTGTAATCTGTTGACAATCAGAGTGTTGATGAAACACAGAAATTGAATCGAAATTGAGTACAACAGTCACCATGCGCACTTTCCTCCATGGGAGTAATGTCTCACACTGTCTATGCCTTGATCGTTCCCTGGAAGACCAGTAGTAGTTTCCGATGCACATCTGGTGGCATTCTGTAATCTGTGGACTATCAGAGTGTTGATGAAACACAGAAATTGCATCGGGATTGAATACAACAGTCACCATGCGCACTTACCTCCATGGGAGTAATGTCTCTAACAGTCTACGCTTTGATCGTTCCTGGAAGACCCGTGGTAGTTTCCGATGCACGTCTGGTTGGATTCTGTAATCTGTGGACTATCAGAGTGTTGATGAAACACAGAAATTGCATCGGGATTGAATACAACAGTCACCATGCGCACTGTCCTCCATGGGAGTAATGTCTCTAACAGTCTACGATTTGATCGTTCCCTGGAAGACCAGTATTAGTTTCCGATGCACATCTGAAGGCATTCTGTAATCTGTGGACTAGCAGAGTGTTGATGAAACACAGAAATTGCATCGGGATTGAATACAACAGTCATCATGCTCACTTCCCTCCATGGGAGTAATGTCTCATAGAGTTTACGCTTTGATCGTTCCCTGGAAGACCAGTAGTAATTTCCGATGCACATCTGGAGGCATTCTGTAATCTGTGGAGTATCAGATTGTTGATGAAACACAGAAATTGCATCGGGATTGAATACAACAAACACCATGCGCACTTACCTCCATGGGGGTAATGTCTCTAACAGTCTACGCTTTGATCGTTCCCTGGAAGACCAGTAGTACTTCCCGATGCACATCTGGAGGCTTTCCGTAAACTGTGGACTAGAAGAGTGTTGATGAAGCACAGAAATTGCATCGGGATTGAATACAACAGTCACCATGCGCACTTTCCTCCATGGGAGTAATGTCTCAAAGAGTTTACGCTTTGATCGTTCCCTGGAAGACCAGTAGTAGTTTCCGTTGCACATCTGGAGGTATTCTGTAATCTGTGGAGTATCAGATTGTTGTTGAAACACAGAAATTGCATCGGGATTGAATACAACAGTCACCATGCGCATTTACCTCCATGGGAGTAATGTCTCTAACTGTCTACGCTTTCATCGTTCCCTGGAAGACCAGTAGTACTTCACGATGCGCATCTGGAGGCTTTCCGTAAACTGTGGACTATAAGAGTGATGATGAAGCACAGAAATTGCATCGGGATTGAATACAACAGTCACCATGCGCACTTTCCTCCATGGGAGTAATGTCTCAAACACTCTACGCTATGATCGTTCCCTGGAAGACCAGTAGTAGTTTCCGATGCACATCTGGTGGCATTTTTTAACCTGTGGACTATCAGAGTGTTGATGAAACACAGAAATTGCATCGGGATTGAATACAACAGTTACCATTCGCACTTTCCTATATGGGAGTAATTTCTCTTACAGTCTACGCTTTGATCGTTAACTGGTAGACCAGTAGTAGTTTTGATGCACATATGGAGGCTTTGCTTAATTTGTGGACTATCAGAGTGTTGATGAAACACAGAAATTGCATCGGGATTGATTACAACAGTCACCATGCGCACTTTCCTCCATGGGTGTAGTTCTCAAACCGGCTACGATTTGATCGTTCCCTGAACGACCAGTAGTGATTTCCGATGCCCATCTGGTGGCATTCTGTAATCTGTGGCTATCAGAGTGTTGATGAAACACAAAAATTGCCTCGGGATTGAATACAACAGTCACCATGCGCACTTTTCTCCATGGGAGTAATGTCTCAAACTGTCTATGCCTTGATCGTTCCCTGGAAGACCAGTAGTAGTTTCCGATGCACATCTGGTGGCATTCTGTAATCTGTGGTCTATCAGAGTGTTGATGAAACACAGAAATTGAATCGCGAATGGAATACAACAGTCACCATGCGCACTTTCCGCCACGGGAGTAATGTCTCAAACAGTGTACGCTTTGATCGTTCCCTGGAAGACCAGTAGTAGTTTCCGATGCACGTCTGGTGGCATTCTGTAATCTGTAGACTATCAGAGTGTTGATGAAACACAGAAATTGCATCGGGATTGAATACAACAGTCACCATGCGCACTGTCCTCCATGGGAGTAATGTCTCTAACAGTCTACGATTTGATCGTTCCCTGGAAGACCAGTATTAGTTTCCGATGCACATCTGGTGGCATTCTGTAATCTGTGGACTATCAGAGTGTTGATGAAATACAGAAATCGCATCGGGATTGAATACAACAGTCACCATGCGCACTTCCCTCCATGGGAGTAATGTCTCTAACAGTCTACGCTTTGATCGTTCCCTTTAAGACCAGTAGTAGTTTCCGATGCACATTTGGATTCTTTCTGTGATCTGTGTACTATCAGGGTGTTGATGAAACACAGAAATTGCATCGGGATTGAATACAACAGTCACCATGCGCACTTACCTCCATGGGAGTAATATCTCAAACAGTCTACGCTTTGATCGTTCCCTGGAAAACCAATAGTAGTTTCCGATGCACATCTGGAGGCATTCTGATATCTGCGGACTAACTGAGTGTTGACAAAACACAGAAATTGCATCGGGATTGAATACAACAGTCACCATGCGCACTTTCCTCCATGGGTGTAATTCTCAAACCGTCTACGATTTGATCGTTCCCTGAACGACCAGTAGTAGTTTCTGATGCACATCTGGTGGCATTCTGTAATCTGTGGACTATCAGAGTGTTGATGAAACACAAAAATTGCCTCGCGATTGAATACAACAGTCACCATGCGCACTTTTCTCCATGGGAGTAATGTCTCAAACTGTCTATGCTTTGATCGTTCCCTGGAAGACCAGTAGTAGTTTCCGATGCACATCTGGTGGCATTCTGTAATCTGTGGACTATCAGAGTTTTGATGAAACACAGAAATTGCATCGGGATTGATTACAACAGTCACCATGAGCACTTTCCTCCACGGGAGTAATGTCTTAAACAGTCTATGCTTTGATCGTTCCTGGAAGACCAGTAGTAGTTTCCGATGCACGTCTGGTTGTATTCTGTAATCTGTGGACTATCAGAGTGTTGATGAAACACAGAAATTGCCTCGGGATTGAATACAACAGTCACAATGCGCACTTTACTTCATGGGAATAATGTCTCAAATAGTCTACGCTTTGAACGTTCCTAGGAAGACCAGTAGTAGTTTCCGATGCACATCTGAATACATTCTGTAATCTGTGGACCAGCAGAGTGTTGATGAAACACAGAAATTGCATCGGGATTGAATACAACAGTCACCATGTGCACTTTTCTCCATGGGAGTAATGTCTCAAACTGTCTATGCTTTGATAGTTCCCTGGAAGACCAGTAGTAGTTTCCGATGCACATCTGGTGGCATTCTGTAATCTGTGGACTATCAGAGTGTTGATGAAACACAGAAATTGCATCGGGATTGAATACAACAGTCACCATGCGCACTTACCTCCATGGGAGTAATGTCTCTAACAGTCTACGCTTTGATCGTTCCTGGAAGACCCGTGGTAGTTTCCGATGCACGTCTGGTTGGATTCTGTAATCTGTGGACTATCAGAGTGTTGATGAAACACAGAAATTGCATTGGGATTTAATACAACAGTCACCATGCGCACTTTTCTTCATGGGAATAATGTCTCAAACAGTCTACGCTTTGAACGTTCCTAGGAAGACCAGTAGTCGTTTCCGATGCACATCTGAAGGCATTCTGTAATCTGTGGACTAGCAGAGTGTTGATGAAACACAGAAATTGCATCGGGATTGAATACAACAGTCATCATGCTTACTTCCCTCCATGGGAGTAATGTCTCATAGAGTTTACGCTTTGATCGTTCCCTGGAAGACCAGTAGTAATTTCCGATGCACATCTGGAGGCATTCTGTAATCTGTGGAGTATCAGATAGTTGATGAAACACAGAAATTGCATCGGGATTGAATACAACAAACACCATGCGCACTTACCTCCATGGGAGTAATGTCTCTAACAGTCTACGATTTGATCGTTCCCTGGAAGACCAGTAGTACTTCCCGATGCACATCTGGAGGCTTTCCGTAAACTGTGGACTAGAAGAGTGTTGATGAAGCACAGAAATTGCATCGGGATTGATACAACAGTCACCATGCGCACTTTCCTCCATGGGAGAAATGTCTCAAAGAGTTTACGCTTTGATCGTTCCCTGGAAGACCAGTAGTAGTTTCCGTTGCACATCTGGAGGTATTCTGTAATCTGTGGAGTATCAGATTGTCGTTGAAACACAGAAATTGCATCGGGATTGAATACAACAGTCACCATGCGCATTTACCTCCATCGGAGTAATGTCTCTATCTGTCTACGCTTTCATCGTTCCCTGGAAGACCAGTAGTACTTCACGATGCACATCTGGAGGCTTTCCGTAAACTGTGGACTATAAGAGTGATGATGAAGCACAGAAATTGCATCGGGATTGAATACAACAGTCACCATGCGCACTTTCCTTCATGGGAGTAATGTCTCAAACACTCTACGCTATGATCGTTCCCTGGAAGACCAGTAGTAGTTTCCGATGCACATCTGGTGGCATTTTTTAACCTGTGGGCTATCAGAGTGTTGATGAAACACAGAAATTGCATCGGGATTGAATACAACAGTCACCATTCGCACTTTCCTATATGGGAGTAATGTCTCTTACAGTCTACGCTTTGATCGTTCCCTGGTAGACCAGTAGTAGTTTTGATGCACATATGGAGGCTTTGCTTAATTTGTGGACTATCAGATTGTTGATGAAACACAGAAATTGCATCGGGATTGAATACAACAGTCACCATGCGCACTTTCCTCCATGGGTGTAATTCTCAAACCGTCTACGATTTGATCGTTCCCTGAACGACCAGTAGTGATTTCCGATGCCCATCTGGTGGCATTCTGTAATCTGTGGACTATCAGAGTGTTGATGAAACACAAAAATTGCCTCGGGATTGAATACAACAGTCACCATGCGCACTTTTCTCCATGGGAGTAATGTCTCAAACTGTCTATGCCTTGATCGTTCCCTGGAAGACCAGTAGTAGTTTCCGATGCACATCTGGTGGCATTCTGTAATCTGTAGACTATCAGAGTGTTGACGAAACACAGAAATTGCATCGGGATTGAATACAACAGTCACCATGCGCACTGTCCTCCATGGGAGTAATGTCTCTAACAGTCTACGATTTGATCGTTCCCTGGAAGACCAGTATTAGTTTCCGATGCACATCTGGTGGCATTCTGTAATCTGTGGACTATCAGAGTGTTGATGAAATACAGAAATCGCATCGGGATTGAATACAACAGTCACCATGCGCACTTCCCTCCATGGGAGTAATGTTTCTAACAGTCTACGCTTTGATCGTTCCCTGGAAGACCAGTAGTAGTTTCCGATGCACATTTGGATTCTTTCTGTGATCTGTGTACTATCAGGGTGTTGATGAAACACAGAAATTGCATCGGGATTGAATACAACAGTCACCATGCGCACTTACCTCCATGGGAATAATATCTCAAACAGTCTACGCTTTGATCGTTCCCTGGAAGACCAATAGTAGTTTCCGATGCACATCTGGAGGCATTCTCATATCTGTGGACTAACTGAGTGTTGACAAAACACAGAAATTGCATCGGGATTGAATACAACAGTCACCATGCGCACTTTCCTCCATGGGTGTAATTCTCAAACCGTCTACGATTTGATCGTTCCCTGAACGACCAGTAGTAGTTTCTGATGCACATCTGGTGGCATTCTGTAATCTGTGGACTATCAGAGTGTTGATGAAACACAAAAATTGCCTCGTGATTGAATACAACAGTCACCATGCGCACTTTTCTCCATGGGAGTAATGTCTCAAACTGTCTATGCTTTGATCGTTCCCTGGAAGACCAGTAGTAGTTTCCGATGCACATCTGGTGGCATTCTGTAATCTGTGGACTATCAGAGTTTTGATGAAACACAGAAATTGCATCGGGATTGAATACAACAGTCACCATGAGCACATTCCTCCACGGGAGTAATGTCTTAAACAGTCTATGCTTTGATCGTTCCTGGAAGACCAGTAGTAGTTTCCGATGCACGTCTGGTTGGATTCTGTAATCTGTGGACTATCAGAGTGTTGATGAAACACAGAAATTGCCTCGGGATTGAATACAACAGTCACAATGCGCACTTTTCTTCATGGGAATAATGTCTCAAATAGTCTACGCTTTGAACGTTCCTAGGAAGACCAGTAGTAGTTTCCGATGCACATCTGAAGGCATTCTGTAATCTGTGGACCAGCAGAGTGTTGATGAAACACAGAAATTGCATCGCGATTGAATACAACAGTCACCATGCGCACTTACCTCCATGGGAAAAATGTCTCTAACAGTCTACGCTTTGATCGTTCCCTGGAAGACCAGTAGTACTTCCCGATGCACATCTGGAGGCTTTCCGTAAACTGTGGACTGTAAGAGTGTTGATGAAACACAGAAATGGCATCGGGATTGAATACAACAAACACCATGCGCACTTACCTCCATGGGAGTAATGTCTCTAACAGTCTACGCATTGATCGTTCCCTGGAAGACCAGTAGTACTTCCCGATGCACATCTGGAGGCTTTCCGTAAACTGTGGACTAGAAGAGTGTTGATGAAGCACAGAAATTGCATCGGGATTGAATACAACAGTCCCCATGCGCACATTCCTCCATGGGAGTAATGTCTCAAAGAGTTTACGCTTTGATCGTTCCCTGGAAGACCAGTAGTAGTTTCCGTTGCACATCTGGAGGTATTCTGTAATCTGTGGAGTATCAGATTGTTGTTGAAACACAGAAATTGCATCGGGATTGAATACAACAGTCACCATGTGCATTTACCTCCATGGGAGTAATGTCTCTAACTGTCTACGCTTTTATCGTTCCCTGGAAGACCAGTAGTACTTCACGATGCACATCTGGAGGCTTTCCGTAAACTGTGGACTATAAGAGTGTTGATGAAGCACAGAAATTGCATCGGGATTGAATACAACAGTCACCATGCGCACTTTCCTCCATGGGAGTAATGTCTCAAACACTCTACGCTATGATCGTTCCCTGGAGGACCAGTAGTAGTTTCCGATGCACATCTGGTGGCATTTTTTAACCTGTGGACTATCAGAGTGTTGATGAAACACAGAAATTGCATCGGGATTAAATACAACAGTCACCATTCGCACTTTCCTATATGGGAGTAATGTCTCTTACAGTCTACGCTTTGATCGTTCCCTGGAAGACCAGTAGTGGTTTCCGATGCACATGTGGAAGCATTCTGTAATCTGTGGACTATCAGAGTGATGATGAAACACAGTTATAGCATCGGGATTGAATACAACAGTCACCATGCTCCCTTTCCTTCATGGGAGTAATGTCTCAAACACTCAACGCTTTGATCGTTCCCTGGAAGACCACTAGTAGTTTCCGGTGCACATCTGGATGCATTCTGTAATCTGTGGACTATCAGAGTGTTGATGAAACACAGAAATTGCATCGGGACTGAATACAACAGTCACCATCCGCACTGTCTTCCATGGGAGTAATGTCTCAAAGAGTCTACGATTTGATCGTTCCCTGGAAGACCAGTAGTAGTTCCGATGCACATCTGGAGGCATTCTATAATCTGTTGACTATCAGAGTATTGATGAAACACAGAAATTGCATCGGGATTGAATACAACAGTCACCATGCGCACTTTCCTTCATGGGAGTAATGTCTCAAACACTCTACGCTTCGATCGTTGCCTGGAAGACCAATAGTAGTTTCCGATGCACATCTGGTGGCATTCTGTAATCTGTGGACTATCAGAGTGTTGATGAAACACAAAAATTGCATCGGGATTGAATACAACAGTCACCATGCGCACTTTCTTCCATGGGAGTATTGTCTCAAACAGTCTACGATTTGATCGTTCCCTGGAAGACCAGTACTAGTTCCGATGCACATCTGGAGGCATTCTGTAATCTGTGGAGTATCAGAGTGTTGATGAAACACAGAAATTGCATCGGGATTGAATACAACAGTCACCATGCGCTCTTTCCTCCATGGGAGTAATGTCTCAAACAGTCTACGCTTTTATCCGTTTCTGGAAGACCAGTAGAAGTTTCCGATGCACATCTGGTTTCATTCTGTAATCTGTTGACAATCAGAGTGTTGATGAAACACAGAAATTGAATCGAAATTGAGTACAACAGTCACCATGCGCACTTTCCTCCACGGGAGTAATGTATCAAACAGTCTACGCATTGATCGTTCCCTGGAAGACCAGTAGTAGTTTCTGATGCACATCTGGTGTCATTCTGTAATCTGTGGAGTATCAGAGTGTTGATTAAACGCAGAAATTGCATCGGGATTGAATACAACAGTCACCATGAGCACTTTCCTCCACGGGAGTAATGTCTCAAACAGTCTATGCTTTGATCGTTCCTGGAAGACCAGTAGTAGTTTCCGATGCATGTCTGGTTGGATTCTGTAATCTGTGGACTATCAGAGTGTTGATGAAACACAGAAATTGCCTCGGGATTGAATACAACAGTCACAATGCGAACTTTTCTTCACGGGAATAATGTCTCAAATAGTCTACGCTTTGAACGTTCCTAGGAAGACCAGTAGTAGTTTCCGATGCACATCTGAAGGCATTCTGTAATCTGTGGACTAGCAGAGTGTTGATGAAACACAGAAATTGCATCGGGATTGAATACAACAGTCACCATGCTCACTTCCCTCCATGGGACTAATGTCTCAAAGAGATTACGCTTTGATCGTTCATTGGAAGACCAGTAGTAGTTTCCGATGCACATCTGGAGGCATTCTCTATTCTGTGGAGTATCAGATTGTTGATGAAACACAGAAATTGCATCGGGATTGAATACAACAGTCACCATGCGCACTTTCCTCCATGGGAGTAATGTCTCAAACACTCTACGCTATGATCATTCCCTGGAAGACCAGTAGTAGTTTCCGATGCACATCTGGTGGCATTTTTTAACCTGTGGACTATCAGAGTGTTGATGAAACACAGAAATTGCATCGGGATTGAATACAACAGTCACCATGCGCACTTTCTTCCATGGGAGTAATGTCTCAAACAGTCTACTCTTTGATCGTTCCCTGGTAGACCAGTAGTAGTTTTGATGCACATATGGATTCTTTGCTTAATTTGTGGACTATCAGAGTGTTGATGAAACACAGAAATTGCATCGGGATTGAATACAACTGTCACCATGCCCTCTTTCGTCCATATGATAATGTCTCAAACAGTCTACGCTTTGATCGTTCCCTGGAAGACCAGTAGTGGTTTCCGATGCACATCTGGAAGCATTCTGTAATCTGTGCACTATCAGAGTGATGATGAAACACAGTTATTGCATCGGGATTGAATACAACAGTCACCATGCTCCCTTTCCGTCATGGGAGTAATGTCTCAAACACTCTACGCTTTGATCGTTCCCTGGAAGACCACTAGTAGTTTCCGGTGCACATCTGGATGCATTCTGTAATCTGTGGACTATCAGAGTGTTGTTGAAACACAGAAATTGCATCGGGACTGAATACAACAGTCACCATCCGCACTTTCTTCCATGGGAGTAATGTCTCAAAGAGTCTACGATTTGATCGTTCCCTGGAAGACCAGTAGTAGTTCCGATGCACATCTGGAGGCATTCTATAATCTGTTGACTATCAGTGTATTGATGAAACACAGAAATTGCATCGGGATTGAATACAACAGTCACCATGCGCACTTTCCTTCATGGGAGTTATGTCTCAAACACTCTACGCTTCGATCGTTCCCTGGAAGACCAATAGTAGCTTCCGATGCACATCTGGTGGCATTCTGTAATCTGTGGACTATCAGAGTCTTGATGAAACACAGAAATTGCATCGGGATTGAATACGACAGTCACCATGCTCACTTTCCTATATGGGAGTAATGTCTCTAACAGTCTACGCTTTGATCATTCCCTGGAAGACTAGTAGTAGTTTCAATGCACATATGGAGGCTTTCCTTAATTTGTGGACTATCAGAGTGTTGATGAAACACAGAAATTGCATCGGGATTGAATACAACTGTCACCATGCCCTCTTTCGTCCATATGATAATGTCTCAAACAGTCTACGCTTTGATCGTTCCCTGGAAGGCCAGTAGTGGTTTCCGATGCACATCTGGAAGCATTCTGTAATCTGTGGACTATCAGAGTGTTGATGAAACACAGTTATTGCATCGGGATTGAATACAACAGTCACCATGCTAGCTTTCCTTCATGGGAGTAATGTCTCAAACACTCTACGCTTTGATCGTTCCCTGGAAGACCAGTAGTAGTTTCCGGTGCACATTTGGAGGCATTCTGTAATCTGTGGACTATCAGTGTGTTGATGAAACACAGAAATTGCATCGGGATTGAATACAACAGTCACCATGCGCACTTTCTTCCATGGGAGTATTGTCTCAAACAGTCTACGATTTGATCGTTCCCTTTAAGACCAGTAGTAGTTTCCGATGCACATCTGGTGGCTTTCTGTAATCTGTAGACTATCAGAGTGTTGATGAAACACAGAAATTGCATCGGAATTGAATACAACAGTCACCATGAGCACGTTCCTCCATGGTAGTAATGTCTCTAAGAGTCTACGCTTTGATCGTTCCCTGGAAGACCAGTAGTAGTTTCCGATGCTCATCTGGATGCTTTCTGTAATCTGTGGACTATCAGAGTGTTGATGAAACACGGAAATTGCATCGGGATTGAATACCACAGTATCCATGCGCAGTTTCCTCCATGTGAGTAATGTCTCAAACAGTCTACGTTTTGATCGTTCCCTGGAAGACCAGTAGTAGTTTCCGATGCACATCTGGTGGCATTCTGTAATCTGTAGACTATCAGAGTGTTGATGAAACACAAAAATGGCCTCGCGATTGAATACAACAGTCACCATGCGCACTTACCTCCATGGGAGTAATATCTCAAACAGTCTACGCTTTGATTGTTCCCTGGGAGACCAATAGTAGTTTCCGATGCACATCTGGAGGCATTCTGATATCTGTGGACTAACTGAGTGTTGACAAAACACAGAAATTGCATAGGGATTGAATACAACAGTCACCATGCGCACTTTCCTCCATGGGTGTAATTCTCAAACCGTCTACGATTTGATCTTTCCTGGAAGACCAGTAGTAGTTTCCGATGCACGTCTGGTTGGATTCTGAAATCTGTGGACTATCAGAGTGTTGATGAAACACAGAAATTGCCTCGGGATTGAATACTACAGTCACAATGCGCACTTTTCTTCATGGGAATAATGTCTCAAATAGTCTACGCTTTGAACGTTCCTAGGAAGACCAGTAGTAGTTTCCGATGCACATCTGAAGGCATTCTGTAATCTGTGGACCAGCAGAGTGTTGATGAAACACAGAAATTGCATCGCGATTAAATACAACAGTCACCCTGCGCACTTACCTCCATGGGAAAAATGTCTCTAACAGTCTACGCTTTGATCGTTCCCTGGAAGACCAGTAGTACTTCCCGATGCACATCTGGAGGCTTTCCGTAAACTGTGGACTGTAAGGGTGTTGATGAAGCACAGAAATTGCATCGGGATTGAATACAACAGTCACCACGCGCACTTTCCTCCATGGGAGTAACGTCTCAAAGAGTTTACGCTTTGATCGTTCCCTGGAAGACCAGTAGTAGTTTCCGATGCACATCTGGAGGCATTCTGCAATCTGTGGGGTATCAGATTATTGATGAAACACAGAAATTGCATCGGGATTGAATACAACAGTCACCATGCGCACTTACCTCCATGGGAGTAATGTCTCTAACAGTCTACGCTTTGATCGTTCCTGGAAGACCAGTGGTAGTTTCCGATGCACGTCTGGTTGGATTCTGTAATCTGTGGACTATCAGAGTGTTGATGAAACACAGAAATTGCCTTGGGATTTAATACAACAGTCACCATGCGCACTTTTCTTCATGGGAATAATGTCTCAAACAGTCTACGCTTTGAACGTTCCTAGGAAGACCAGTAGTAGTTTCCGATGCACGTCTGGAGGCATTCTGTAATCTGTGGAGTATCAGATTGTTGATGAAACACAGAAATTGCATCGGGATTGAATACAACAAAGACCATGCGCACTTACCTCCATGGGAGTAATGTCTCTAACAGTCTATGCTTTGATCGTCCCCTGGAAGACCAGTAGTACTTCCCGATGCACATCTGGAGGCTTTCCGTAAACTGTGGACTAGAAGAGTGTTGATGAAGCACAGAAATTGCATCGGGATTGAATACAACAGTCAATATGCGCACTTTCCACCATGGTAGTAATGTCTCAAAGAGTTTACGCTTTGATCGTTCCCTGGAAGACCAGTAGTAGTTTCCGTTGCACATCTGGAGGTATTCTGTAATCTGTGGAGTATCAGATTGTTGTTGAAACACAGATATTGCATCGGGAATGAATACAACAGTCACCATGCGCATTTACCTCCATGGGAGTAATGTCTCTAACTGTCTACGCTTTCATCGTTCCCTGGAAGACCACTAGTACTTCACGATGCACATCTGGAGGCTTTCCGTAAACTGTGGACTATCAGTGTGTTGATGAAACACAGAAATTGCATCGGGATTGAATACAACAGTCACCATGCGCACTTTCTTCCATGGGAGTATTGTCTCAAACAGTCTACGATTTGATCGTTCCCTGGAAGACCAGTAGTAGTTCCGATGCACATCTGGAGGCATTCTGTAATCTGTGGAGTATCAGAGTGTTGATGAAACACAGACATTGCATCGGGATTGAATACAACAGTCACCATGCGGACTTTCCTCCATGGGAGTAATTCTCAAACAGTCTACACTTTGATCGTTCCCTGGAAGACCAGTAGTTGTTTCCGATGCAAATCTGGTGGCATTCTGTAATCTATAGACTATCAGAGTGTTGATGAAACACAGAAATTGCATCGGAATTGAATACAACAGTCACCATGAGCACTTTCCTCCATGGTAGTAATGTCTCTAAGAGTCTACGTTTTGATCGTTCCCTGGAAGACCAGTAGTAGTTTCCGATGCTCATCTGGATGCTTTCTGTAATCTGTGGACTATCAGAGTGTTGATGAAACACAGATATTGCATCGGGATTGAATACAACAGTATCCATGCGCAGTTTCCTCCATGTGAGTAATGTCTCAAACAGTCTACGTTTTGATCGTTCCCTGGAAGACCAGTAGTAGTTTCCGATGCACATCTGGTGGCAATCTGTAATCTGTAGACTATCAGAGTGTTGATGAAACAGAGATATTGCTTCGGGATTGAATACAACAGTCACCATGCGCACTTTCCTCCATGGGAGTAATGTCTCTAACAGTCTACGCTTTGATCGTTCTCTGGAAGACCAATAGCAGTTTCCGATGCACATTTTGATTCTTTCAGTAATCTGTGGACTATCAGGGTGTTGATGAAACCCGGAAATTGCATCTGGATTGAATACAACCGTCACCATGCGCACTTTCCTCCATGGGAGTAATTTCTCAAACAGTCTACGCTTTGATTGTTCCCTGGAAGACCAATAGTAGTTTCCGACGCACATCTGGAGGCATTCTGATATCTGTGGACTAACTGAGAGTTGACAAAACACAGAAATTGCATCGTGATTGAATACAACAGTCACCATGCACACTTTCCTCCATGGGAGTAATGTCTCTAACAGTCTACGCTTTGATCGTTCCCTGGATACCAGTAGTAGTTTCCGATGGACATCTGGTGGCATTCTGTAATCTGTAGACTATCAGAGTGTTGATGAAACACAGAAATTGCATCGGGATTGAATACAACAGTCACCCTGCTCTCTTTCCTCCATGGGAGTAATGTCTCTATCAGTCTACGTTTTGATCGTTCCCTGGAAGACCAGTAATAGTTTCCGATGCACATCTGGTGGCACTCTGTAATCTGTGGACTATCAGAGTGTTGATGAAACACAGAAATTGCATCGGGATTGAATACAACAGTCACCATGCGCACTTTCCTCTATGGGTGTAATTCTCAAACCGTCTAGGATTTGATCGTTAACTGAACGACCAGTAGTGATTTCCGATGCCCATCTGGTGGCATTCTGTAATCTGTGGACTATCAGAGTGTTGATGAAATACAAAAATTGCCTCGGGATTGAATACAACAGTATCCATGCGCAGTTTCCTCCATGTGGGTAATGTCTCAAACAGTCTACGCTTTGATCGTTCCCTGGAAGATCAGTAGTAGCTTCCGATGCACATCTGGTGGCATTCTGTAATCTGTAGACTATCAGAGTGTTGATGAAACAAAGATATTGCTTCGGGATTGAATACAACAGTCACCATGCGCACTTTCCTCCATGGGAGTAATGTCTCTAACAGTCTACGCTTTGATCGTTCCCTGGATACCAGTAGTAGTTTCCGATGGACATCTGGTGGCATTCTGTAATCTGTAGACTAACAGAGTGTTGATGAAACACAGAAATTGCATCGGGATTGAATACAACAGTCACCATGCGCACTGTCCTCCATGGGAGTAATGTCCCTAACAGTCTACGCTTTGATCGTTCCCTGGAAGACCAGTAGTAGTTTCCGATGCACATTTGGATTCTTTCTGTGATCTGTGTACTATCAGGGTGTTGATGAAACACAGAAATTGCATCGGGATTGAATACAACAGTCACCATGCGCACTTACCTCCATGGGAGTAATATCTCAAACAGTCTACGCATTGATCGTTCCCTGGAAGACCAATAGTAGTTTCCGATGCACATCTGGAGGCATTCTGATATCTGTGGACTAACTGAGTGTTGACAAAACACAGAAATTGCATCGGGATTGAATACAACAGTCACCATGCGCACTTTCCTCCATGGGTGTAATTCTCAAACCGTCTACGATTTGATCGTTCCCTGAACGACCAGTAGTACTTTCTGATGCACATCTGGTGGCATTCTGTAATCTGTGGACTATCAGAGTGTTGATGAAACACAAAAATTGACTCGCGATTGAATACAACAGTCACCATGCGCACTTTTCTCCATGGGAGTCATGTCTCAAACTGTCTATGCTTTGATCGTTCCCTGGAAGACCAGTAGTAGTTTCCGATGCACATCTGGTGGCATTCTGTAATCTGTGGACTATCAGAGTGTTGATGAAACACAGAAATTGCATCGGGAATGAATACAACAGTCACCATGCGCACTTTCCTCCATGGGAGTAATGTCTCAAACAGTCTACGCTTTCATCCGTTTCTGGAAGACCAGTAGAAGTTTCCGATGCACATCTGGTTTCATTCTGTAATCTGTTGACAATCAGAGTGTTGATGAAACACAGAAATTGAATCGAATTTGAGTACAACAGTCACCATGCGCACTTTCCTCCACGGGAGTAATGTATCAAACAGTCTACGCATTGATCGTTCCCTGGAAGACCAGTAGTAGTTTCTGATGCACATCTGGTGTCATTCTGTAATCTGTGGAGTATCAGAGTGTTGATGAAACACAGAAATTGCATCGGGATTGAATACAACAGTCATCATGCTCACTTCCCTCCATGGGAGTAATGTCTCATAGAGTTTACGCTTTGATCGTTCCCTGGAAGACCAGTAGTAGTTTCCGATGCACATCTGGAGGCATTCTGATATCTGTGGACTAACTGAGTGTTGACAAAACACAGAAATTGCATCGGGATTGAATACAACAGTCACCATGAGCACTTTCCTCCACGGGAGTAATGTCTCAAACACTCTACGCTTTGATCGTTCCCTGGAAGACCAGTAGTAGTTTCCGGTGCACATTTGGAGGCATTCTGTAATCTGTGGACTATCAGTGTGTTGATGAAACACAGAAATTGCATCGGGATTGAATACAACAGTCACCAAGCGCACTTTCTTCCATGAGAGTATTGTCTCAAACAGACTACGATTTGATCGTTCCCTGGAAGACCAGTAGTAGTTCCGATGCACATCTGGAGGCATTCTGTAATCTGTGGAGTATCAGGGTGTTGATGAAACACAGAAATTGCATCGGGATTGAATACAACAGTCACCATGCCGACTTTCCTCCATGGGAGTAATTCTCAAACAGTCTACGCTTTGATCGTTCCCTGGAAGACCAGTAGTGGTTTCCGATGCACATCTGGAAGCATTCTGTAATCTGTGCACTATCAGAGTGATGATGAAACACAGTTATTGCATCGGGATTGAATACAACAGTCACCATGCTCCCTTTCCTTCATGGGAGTAATGTCTCAAACACTCTACGCTTTGATCGTTCCCTGGAAGACCACTAGTAGTTTCCGGTGCACAATTGGATGCATTCTGTAATCTGTGGACTATCAGAGTGTTGATGAAACACAGAAATTGCATCGGGACTGAATACAACAGTCACCATCCGCACTTTCTTCCATGGGAGTAATGTCTCAAAGAGTCTACGATTTGATCGTTCCCTGGAAGACCAGTAGTAGTCCCGATGCACATCTGGAGGCATTCTATAATCTGTTGACTATCAGAGTATTGATGAAACACAGAAATTGCATCGGGATTGAATACAACTGTCACCATGCCCTCTTTCGTCCATATGATAATGTCTCAAACAGTCTACGCTTTGATCGTTCCCTGGAAGGCCAGTATTGGTTTCCGATGCACATCTGGAAGCATTCTGTAATCTGTGGACTATCAGAGTGTTGATGAAACACAGTTATTGCATCGGGATTGAATACAACAGTCGCCATGCTAGCTTTCCTCCATGGGAGTAATGACTCTAACAGTCTACGCTTTGATCGTTCTCTGGAAGACCAATAGCAGTTTCCGATGCACATTTTGATTCTTTCAGTAATCTGTGGACTATCAGGGTGTTGATGAAACACGGAAATTGCATCTGGATTGAATACAACAGTCACCATGCGCTCTTTCCTCCATGGGAGTAATGTCTCTATCAGTCTACGTTTTGATCGTTCCCTGGAAGACCAGTAATAGTTTCCGATGCACATCTGGTGGCACTCTGTAATCTGTGGACTATCAGAGTGTTGATGAAACACAGAAATTGCATCGGGATAGAATACAACAGTCACCATGCGCACTTTCCTCTATGGGTGTAATTCTCAAACCGTCTACGATTTGATCGTTCCCTGAACGACCAGTAGTGATTTCCGATGCCCATCTGGTGGCATTCTGTAATCTGTGGACTATCAGAGTGTTGATGAAATACACAAATCGCATCGGGATTGAATACAACAGTCACCATGCGCACTTCCCTCCATGGGAGTAATGTCCCTAACAGTCTACGCTTTGATCGTTCCCTGGAAGACCAGTAGTAGTTTCCGATGACCATTTGGATTCTTTCTGTGATCTGTATACTATCAGGGTGTTGATGAAACACAGAAATTGCATCGGGATTGAATACAACAGTCACCATGCGCACTTACCTCCATGGGAGTAATATCTCAAACAGTCTACGCATTGATCGTTCCCTGGAAGACCAATAGTAGTTTCCGATGCACATCTGGAGGCATTCTGATATCTGTGGACTAACTGAGTGTTGACAAAACACAGAAATAGCATCGGGATTGAATATAACAGTCACCATGCGCACTTTCCTCCATGGGTGTAATTCTCAAACCGTCTACGATTTGATCGTTCCCTGAACGACCAGTAGTACTTTCTGATGCACATCTGGTGGCATTCTGTAATCTGTGGACTATCAGAGTGTTGACGAAACACAAAAATTGCCTCGCGATTGAATACAACAGTCACCATGCGCACTTTTCTCCATGGGAGTAATGTCTCAAACTGTCTATGCTTTGATCGTTCCCTGGAAGACCAGTAGTACTTTCCGATGCACATCTGGAGGCATTCTGTATTCTGTGGAGTATCAGATTGTTGATGAAACACAGAAATTGCATCGGGATTGAATACAACAGTCACCATGCGCACTTACCTCCATGGGAAAAATGTCTCTAACAGTCTACGCTTTGATCGTTCCCTGGAAGACCAGTAGTAATTCCCGATGCACATCTGGAGGCTTTCCGTAAACTGTGGACTGTAAGAGTATTGATGAAGCACAGAAATTGCAACGGGATTGAATACAACAGTCACCATGCGCACTTTCCTCCATGGGAGTAACGTCTCAAAGAGTTTACGCTTTGATCGTTCCCTGGAAGACCAGTAGTAGTTTCCGATGCACATCTCGAGGCATTCTGCAATCTGTGGGGTATCAGATTGTTGATGAAACACAGAAATTGCATCGGGATTGAATACAACAGTCACCATGCGCACTTACCTCCATGGGAGTAATGTCTCTAACAGTCTACGCTTTGATCGTTCCTGGAAGACCAGTGGTAGTTTCCGATGCACGTCTGGTTGGATTCTGTAATCTGTGGACTATCAGAGTGTTGATGAAACACAGAAATTGCCTTGGGATTGAATACAACAGTCACCAATGGCACTTTTCTTCATGGGGATAATGTCTCAAACAGTCTAAGCTTTGAACGTTCCTAGGAAGACCAGTAGTAGTTTCCGATGCACATCTGAAGGCATTCTGTAATCTGTGGACTAGCAGAGTGTTGATGAAACACAGAAATTGCATCGGGATTGAATACAACAGTCATCATGCTCACTTCCCTCCATGGGAGTAATGTCTCATAGAGTTTACGCTTTGATCGTTCCCTGGAAGACCAGTAGTAATTTCCGATGCACATCTGGAGGCATTCTGTAATCTGTGGAGTATCAGATTGTTGATGAAACACAGAAATTGCATCGGGATTGAATACAACAAACACCATGCGCACTTACCTCCATGGGAGTAAGGTCTCTAACAGTCTACGCTTTGATCGTTCCCTGGAAGACCAGTAGTACTTCCCGATGCACATCTGGAGGCTTTCCGTAAACTTTGGACTAGAAGAGTGTTGATGAAGCACAGAAATTGCATCGGGATTGAATACAACAGTCACCATGCGCACTTTCCTGCATGGGAGTAATGTCTCAAAGAGTTTACGCTTTGATCGTTCCCTGGAAGACCAGTAGTAGTTTCCGTTGCACATCTGGAGGTATTCTGTAATCTGTGGAGTATCAGATTGTTGTTGAAACACAGAAATTGCATCGGGATTGAATACAACAGTCACCATGCGCATTTACCTCCATGGGAGTAATGTCTCTAACTGTCTACGCTTTCATCGTTCCCTGGAAGACCAGTAGTACTTCACGATGCACATCTGGAGGCTTTCCGTAAACTGTGGACTATAAGAGTGTTGATGAAGGACAGAAATTGCATCGGGATTGAATACAACAGTCACCATGCGCACTTTCCTCCATGGGAGTAATGTCCCAAACACTCTACGCTATGATCATTCCCTGGAAGACCAGTAGTAGTTTCCGATGCACATCTGGTGGCATTTTTTAACCTGTGGACTATCAGAGTGTTGATGAAACACAGAAATTGCATCGGGATTGAAAACAACTGTCACCATGCCCTCTTTCGTCCATATGATAATGTCTCAAACAGTCTACGCTTTGATCGTTCCCTGGAAGACCAGTAGTGGTTTCCGATGCACATCTGGAAGCATTCTGTAATCTGTGCACTATCAGAGTGATGATGAAACACAGTTATTGCATCGGGATTGAATACAACAGTCACCATGCTCCCTTTCCTTCATGGGAGTAATGTCTCAAACACTCTACGCTTTGATCGTTCCCTGGAAGACCACTAGTAGTTTCCGGTGCACATCTGGATGCATTCTGTAGTCTGTGGACTATCAGAGTGTTGATGAAACACAGAAATTGCATCGGGACTGAATACAACAGTCACCATCCGCACTTTCTTCCATGGGAGTAATGTCTCAAAGAGTCTACGATTTGATCGTTCCCTGGAAGACCAGTAGTAGTTCCGATGCACATCTGGAGGCATTCTATAAACTGTTGACTATCAGAGTATTGATGAAACACAGAAATTGCATCGGGATTGAATACAACTGTCACCATGCCCTCTTTCGTCCATATGATAATGCCTCAAACAGTCTACGCTTTGATCGTTCAATGGAAGACCAGTAGTGCTTTCCGATGCACATCTGGAAGCATTCTGTAATCTGTGGACTATCAGAGTGTTGATGAAACGCAGTTATTGCATCGGGATTGAATACAACAGTCACCATGCTAGCTTTCCTTCATGGGAGTAATGTCTCAAACACTCTACGCTTTGATCGTTCCCTGGAAGACCAGTAGTAGTTTCCGGTGCACATTTGGAGGCATTCTGTAATCTGTGGACTATCAGTGTGTTGATGAAACACAGAAATTGCATCGGGATTAAATACAACAGTCACCATGCGCACTTTCTTCCATGGGAGTATTGTCTCAAACAGACTACGATTTGATCGTTCCCTGGAAGACCAGTAGTAGTTTCCGATGCACATCTGGTGGCATTCTGTAATCTGTAGACTATCAGAGTGTTGATGAAACAAAGATATTGCTTCGGGATTGAATACAACAGTCACCATGCGCACTTTCCTCCATGGGAGTAATGTCTCTAACAGTCTACGTTTTGATCGTTCCCTGGAAGACCAGTAGCAGTTTCCGATGCACATTTTGATTCTTTCTGTAATCTGTGGACTATCAGGGTGTTGATGAAACCCGGAAATTGCATCTGGATTGAATACAACAGTCACCATGCGCACTTTCCTCCAGGGGAGTAATTTCTCTAACAGTCTACGCTTTGATTGTTCCCTGGAAGACCAATAGTAGTTTCCGACGCACATCTGGAGGCATTCTGATATCTGTGGACTAACTGAGTGTTGACAAAACACAGAAATTGCATCGTGATTGAATACAACAGTCACCATGCACACTTTCCTCCATGGGAGGAATGTCTCTATCAGTCTGCGTCTTGATCGTTCCTTGGAAGAACAGTAGTAGTTTCCCGGAACACATCTGGTGGCACTTTGTAATCTGTGGGCTATCAGAGTGTTGATGAAACACAGAAATTGCTTCGGGATTGAATACAACAGTCACCATGCGCTCTTTCCTCCATGGGAGTAATGTCTCTATCAGTCTACGTTTTGATCGTTCCCTGGAAGACCAGTAGTAGTTTCCCGGAACACATCTGGTGGCACTCTGTAATCTGTGGACTATCAGAGTGTTGATGAAACATAGAAATTGCATCGGGATTGAATACAACAGTCACCATGCGCACTTTCCTCCATGGGTGTAATTCTCAAACCGTCTACGATTTGATCGTTCCCTGAAAGACCAGTTGTGATTTCCGATGCCCATCTGGTGGCATTCTGTAATCTGTGGACTATCAGGGTGTTGATGAAACACAAAAATTGCCTCGGGATTGAATACAACAGTCACCATGCACACTTTTCTCCATGGGAGTAATGTCTCAAACTGTCTATGCTTTGATCGTTCCCTGGAAGACCAGTAGTAGTTTCCGATGCACATCTGGTGGCATTCTGTAATCTGTGGTCTATCAGAGTGTTGATGAAACACAGAAATTGAATCGGAATGGAATACAACAGTCACCATGCGCACTTTCCGCCACGGGAGTAATGTCTCAAACAGTCTACGCTTTGATCGTTCCCTGGAAGACCAGTAGTAGTTTCCGATGCACATCTGGTGGCATTCTGTAATCTGTGGACTATCAGAGTGTTGATGAAACACAGAAATTGCATCGGGAATGAATACAACAGTCACCATGCGCACTTTCCTCCATGGGAGTAATGTCTCAAACAGTCTACGCTTTGATCGGTCCCTGGAAGACCAGTAGTAGTTTCCGATGCACATCTGGTGGCATTCTGTAATCTGTTGACAATCATAGTGTTGATGAAACACAGAAATTGAATCGGAATTGAATACAACAGTCACCATGCGCACTTCCCTCCACAGGAGTAATGTCTCAAACATTCTATGCTTTGATCGTTCCTGGAAGACCAATAGTAGTTTCCGATGCACGTCTGGTTGGATTCTGTATTCTGTGGACTATCACAGTGTTGATGAAACACAGAAATAGCCTCGGGATTGAATACAACAGTCACAATGCGCACTTTTCTTCATGGGAATAATGTCTCAAACACTCTACGCTTTGATCGTTCCTAGGAAGACCAGTAATAGTTTCCGATGCACATCTGACGGCATTCTGTAATTTGTGGACTAGCAGAGTGTTGATGAAAGACAGAAATTACATCGGGATTGAATACAACAGTCACCAAGCGCACTTCCCTCCATGGGAGTAATGTCTCAAAGAGTTTACGCTTTGATCGTTCCCTGGAAGACCAGTAGTAGTTTCCGATGCACATCTGGAGGCATTCTGTAATCTGTGGAGTATCAGATTGTTGATGAAACACAGAAATTGCATCGGGATTGAATACAACAGGCACCATGCGCACTTACGTCCATGGGAGTAATGTCTCTAACAGTCTACGCTTTGATCGTTCCCTGGAAGACCAGTAGTACTTCTCGATGCACATCTGGAGGCTTTCCGTAAACTGTGGACTATAAGAGTGATGATGAAGCACAGAAATTGCATCGGGATTGAATATAACAGTCACCATGCGCACTTTCCTCAATGGGAGTAATATATCAAAGAGTTTACGCTTTGATCGTTCCCTGGAAGACCAGTAGTAGCTTCCGATGCACATCTGGAGGCATTCTGTAATCTGTGGATTATCAGATTGTTGATGAAACACAGAAATTGCATCGGGAATGAATACAACAGTCACCATGCGCACTTACCTCCATGGGAGTAATGTCTCTAACGGTCTACGCTTTGATCGTTCCCTGGAAGACCAGTAGTACTTCCCGAAGCACATCTGGTGGCTTTCCGTAAACTGTGGACTATAAGAGTGTTAATGAAGCACAGAAATTGCTTCGGGATTGAATACAACAGTCACCATGCGCACTTACCTCCATGGGAGTAATGTCTCTAACGGTCTACTCTTTGATCGTTCCCTGGAAGACCAGTAGTAGTTTCCGATGCACATTTGGATTCTTTCTGTGATCTGTATACTATCAGGGTGTTGATGAAACACAGAAATTGCATCGGGATTGAATACAACAGTCACCATGCGCACTTACCTCCATGGGAGTAATATCTCAAACAGTCTACGCATTGATCGTTCCCTGGAAGACCAATAGTAGTTTCCGATGCACATCTGGAGGCATTCTGATATCTGTGGACTAACTGAGTGTTGACAAAACACAGAAATAGCATCGGGATTGAATACAACAGTCACCATGCGCACTTTCCTCCATGGGTGTAATTCTCAAACCGTCTACGATTTGATCGTTCCCTGAACGACCAGTAGTACTTTCTGATGCACATCTGGTGGCATTCTGTAATCTGTGGACTATCAGAGTGTTGATGAAACACAAAAATTGCCTCGCGATTGAATACAACAGTCACCATGCGCACTTTCCTCCATGGGTGTAATTCTCAAACCGTCTACGATTTGATCGTTCCCTGAACGACCAGTAGTACTTTCTGATGCACATCTGGTGGCATTCTGTAATCTGTGGACTATCAGAGTGTTGATGAAACACAAAAATTGCCTCGCGATTGAATACAACAGTCACCATGCGCACTTTTCTCCATGGGAGTAATGTCTCAAACTGTCTATGCTTTGATCGTTCCCTGGAAGACCAGTAGTACTTTCCGATGCACATCTGGAGGCATTCTGATATCTGTGGACTAACTGAGTGTTGACAAAACACAGAAATAGCATCGGGATTGAATACAACAGTCACCATGCGCACTTTCCTCCATGGGTGTAATTCTCAAACCGTCTACGATTTGATCGTTCCCTGGAAGACCAGTAGTAGTTTCTGATGCACATCTCGTCTCATTCTGTAATCTGTGGACTATCAGAGTGTTGATGAAACACAGAAATTGCATCGGGATTGAATACAACAGTCATCATGCTCACTTCCCTCCATGGGAGTAATGTCTCATAGAGTTTACGCTTTGATCGTTCCCTGGAAGACCAGTAGTAGTTTCCGATGCACATCTGGAGGCATTCTGATATCTGTGGACTAACTGAGTGTTGACAAAACACAGAAATTGCATCGGGATTGATTACAACAGTCACCATGAGCACTTTCCTCCACGGGAGTAATGTCTCAAACAGTCTATGCTTTGATCGTTCCTGGAAGACCAGTAGTAGTTTCCGATGCACGTCTGGTTGGATTCTGTAATCTGTGGACTATCAGAGTGTTGATGAAACACAGAAATTGCCTCGGGATTGAATACAACAGTCACAATGCGCACTTTTCTTCATGGGAATAATGTCTCAAATAGTCTACGCTTTGAACGTTCCTAGGAAGACCAGTGGTAGTCTCCGATGCACATCTGAAGGCATTCTGTAATCTGTGGACCAGCAGAGTGTTGATGAAACACAGAAATTGCATCGCGATTGAATACAACAGTCACCATGCTCACTTCCCTCCATGGGAGTAATGTCTCAAAGAGTTTACGCTTTGATCGTTCATTGGAAGACCAGTAGTAGTTTCCGATGCACATCTGGAGGCATTCTGTATTCTGTGGAGTATCAGATTGTTGATGAAACACAGAAATTGCATCGGGATTGAATACAACAGTCACCATGCGCACTTACCTCCATGGGAAAAATGTCTCTAACAGTCTACGCTTTGATCGTTCCCTGGAAGACCAGTAGTACTTCCCGATGCACATCTGGAGGCTTTCCGTAAACTGTGGACTGTAAGAGTATTGATGAAGCACAGAAATTGCAACGGGATTGAATACAACAGTCACCATGCGCACTTTCCTCCATGGGAGTAACGTCTCAAAGAGTTTACGCTTTGATCGTTCCCTGGAAGACCAGTAGTAGTTTCCGATGCACATCTCGAGGCATTCTGCAATCTGTGGGGTATCAGATTGTTGATGAAACACAGAAATTGCATCGGGATTGAATACAACAGTCACCATGCGCACTTACCTCCATGGGAGTAATGTCTCTAACAGTCTACGCTTTGATCGTTCCTGGAAGACCAGTGGTAGTTTCCGATGCACGTCTGGTTGGATTCTGTAATCTGTAAACTATCAGAGTGTTGATGAAACACAGAAATTGCCTTGGGATTGAATATAACAGTCACCATGCGCACTTTTCTTCATGGGGATAATGTCTCAAACAGTCTACGCTTTGAACGTTCCTAGGAAGGCCAGTAGTAGTTTCCGATGCACATCTGAAGGCATTCTGTAATCTGTGGACTAGCAGAGTGTTGATGAAACACAGAAATTGCATCGGGATTGAATACAACAGTCATCATGCTCACTTCCCTCCATGGGAGTAATGTCTCATAGAGTTTACGCTTTGATAGTCCCCTGGAAGACCAGTAGTAATTTCCGATGCACATCTGGAGGCATTCTGTAATCTGTGGAGTATCAGATTGTTGATGAAACACAGAAATTGCATCGGGATTGAATACAACAAACACCATGCGCACTTACCTCCATGGGAGTAATGTCTCTAACAGTCTACGCTTTGATCGTTCCCTGGAAGACCAGTAGTACTTCCCGATGCACATCTGGAGGCTTTCCGTAAACTGTGGACTAGAAGAGTGTTGATGAAGCACAGAAATTGCATCGGGATTGAATACAACAGTCACCATGCGCACTTTCCTGCATGGGAGTAATGTCTCAAAGAGTTTACGCTTTGATCGTTCCCTGGAAGACCAGTAGTAGTTTCCGTTGCACATCTGGAGGTATTCTGTAATCTGTGGAGTATCAGATTGTTGTTGAAACACAGAATTTGCATCGGGATTGAATACAACAGTCACCATGCGCATTTACCTCCATGGGAGTAATGTCTCTAACTGTCTACGCTTTCATCGTTCCCTGGAAGACCAGTAGTACTTCACGATGCACATCTGGAGGCTTTCCGTAAACTGTGGACTATAAGAGTGTTGATGAAGGACAGAAATTGCATCGGGATTGAATACAACAGTCACCATGCGCACTTTCCTCCATGGGAGTAATGTCTCAAACACTCTACGCTATGATCATTCCCTGGAAGACCAGTAGTAGTTTCCGATGCACATCTGGTGGCATTTTTTAACCTGTGGACTATCAGAGTGTTGATGAAACACAGAAATTGCATCGGGATTGAAAACAACTGTCACCATGCCCTCTTTCGTCCATATGATAATGTCTCAAACAGTCTACGCTTTGATCGTTCCCTGGAAAACCAGTAGTGGTTTCCGATGCACATCTGGAAGCATTCTGTAATCTGTGCACTATCAGAGTGATGATGAAACACAGTTATTGCATCGGGATTGAATACAACAGTCACCATGCTCCCTTTCCATCATGGGAGTAATGTCTCAAACACTCTACGCTTTGATCGTTCCCTGGAAGACCACTAGTAGTTTCCGGTGCACATCTGGATGCATTCTGTAATCTGTGGACTATCAGAGTCTTGATGAAACACAGAAATTGCATCGGGATTGAATACAACAGTCACCATGCGCACTTTCCTAAATGGGAGTAATGTCTCTAACAGTCTACGCTTTGATCGTTCCCTGGAAGACTAGTAGTAGTTTCGATGCACATATGGAGGCTTTGCTTAATTTGTGGACTATCAGAGTGTTGATGAAACACAGAAATTGCATCGGGATTGAATACAACTGTCACCATGCCCTCTTTCGTCCATATGATAATGCCTCAAACAGTCTACGCTTTGATCGTTCCCTGGAAGACCAGTAGTGGTTTCCGATGCACATCTGGAAGCATTCTGTAATCTGTGGACTATCAGAGTGTTGATGAAACACAGTTATTGCATCGGGATTGAATACAACAGTCACCATGCTAGCTTTCCTTCATGGGAGTAATGTCTCAAACACTCTACGCTTTGATCGTTCCCTGGAAGACCAGTAGTAGTTTCCGGTGCACATTTGGAGGCATTCTGTAATCTGTGGACTATCAGTGTGTTGATGAAACACAGAAATTGCATCGGGATTGAATACAACAGTCACCATGAGCACTTTCTTCCATGGGAGTATTGTCTCAAACAGACTACGATTTGATCGTTCCCTGGAAGACCAGTAGTAGTTCCGATGCACATCTGGAGGCATTCTGTAATCTGTGGAGTATCAGGGTGTTGATGAAACACAGAAATTGCATCGGGATTGAATACAACAGTCACCATGCCGACTTTCCTCCATGGGAGTAATGTCTCTATCAGTCTACGTTTTGATCGTTCCCTGGAAGACCAGTAGTAGTTTCCCGGAACACATCTGGTGGCACTCTGTAATCTGTGGACTATCAGAGTGTTGATGAAACATAGAAATTGCATCGGGATTGAATACAACAGTCACCATGCGCACTTTCCTCCATGGGTGTAATTCTCAAACCGTCTACGATTTGATCGTTCCCTGAACGACCAGTTGTGATTTCCGATGCCCATGTGGTGGCATTCTGTAATCTGTGGACTATCAGGGTATTGATGAAACACAAAAATTGCCTCGGGATTGAATACAACAGTCACCATGCACACTTTTCTCCATGGGAGTAATGTCTCAAACTGTCTATGCTTTGATCGTTCCCTGGAAGACCAGTGTGAGTTTCCGATGCACATCTGGTGGCATTCTGTAATCTGTGGTCTATCAGAGTGTTGATGAAACACAGAAATTGAATCGGAATGGAATACAACAGTCACCATGCGCACTTTCCGCCACGGGAGTAATGTCTCAAACAGTCTACGCTTTGATCGTTCCCTGGAAGACCAGTAGTAGTTTCCGATGCACATCTGGTGGCATTCTGTAATCTGTGGACTATCAGAGTGTTGATGAAACACAGAAATTGCATCGGGAATGAATACAACAGTCACCATGCGCACTTTCCTCCATGGGAGTAATGTCTCAAACAGTCTACGCTTTGATCGGTCCCTGGAAGACCAGTAGTAGTTTCCGATGCACATCTGGTGGCATTCTGTAATCTGTTGACAATCATAGTGTTGATGAAACACAGAAATTGAATCGGAATTGAATACAACAGTCACCATGCGCACTTCCCTCCACAGGAGTAATGTCTCAAACATTCTATGCTTTGATCGTTCCTGGAAGACCAATAGTAGTTTCCGATGCACGTCTGGTTGGATTCTGTAATCTGTGGACTATCACAGTGTTGATGAAACACAGAAATAGCCTCGGGATTGAATACAACAGTCACAATGCGCACTTTTCTTCATGGGAATAATGTCTCAAACACTCTACGCTTTGATCGTTCCTAGGAAGACCAGTAATAGTTTCCGATGCACATCTGACGGCATTCTGTAATTTGTGGACTAGCAGAGTGTTGATGAAAGACAGAAATTACATCGGGATTGAATACAACAGTCACCAAGCGCACTTCCCTCCATGGGAGTAATGTCTCAAAGAGTTTACGCTTTGATCGTTCCCTGGAAGACCAGTAGTAGTTTCCGATGCACATCTGGAGGCATTCTGTAATCTGTGGAGTATCAGATTGTTGATGAAACACAGAAATTGCATCGGGATTGAATACAACAAACACCATGCGCACTTACCTCCATGGGAGTAATGTCTCTAACTGTCTACGCTTTCATCGTTCCCTGGAAGACCAGTAGTACTTCACGATGCACATCTGGAGGCTTTCCGTAAACTGTGGACTATAAGAGTGTTGATGAAGGACAGAAATTGCATCGGGATTGAATACAACAGTCACCATGCGCACTTTCCTCCATGGGAGTAATGTCTCAAACACTCTACGCTATGATCATTCCCTGGAAGACCAGTAGTAGTTTCCGATGCACATCTGGTGGCATTTTTTAACCTGTGGACTATCAGAGTGTTGATGAAACACAGAAATTGCATCGGGATTGAAAACAACTGTCACCATGCCCTCTTTCGCCCATATGATAATGTCTCAAACAGTCTACGCTTTGATCGTTCCCTGGAAGACCAGTAGTGGTTTCCGATGCACATCTGGAAGCATTCTGTAATCTGTGCACTATCAGAGTGATGATGAAACACAGTTATTGCATCGGGATTGAATACAACAGTCACCATGCTCCCTTTCCATCATGGGAGTAATGTCTCAAACACTCTACGCTTTGATCGTTCCCTGGAAGACCACTAGTAGTTTCCGGTGCACATCTGGATGCATTCTGTAATCTGTGGACTATCAGAGTGTTGATGAAACACAGAAATTGCATCGGGACTGAATACAACAGTCACCATGCGCACTTTCCTCCATGGGAGTAATGTCTCAAACAGTCTACGCTTTGATCGGTCCCTGGAAGACCAGTAGTAGTTTCCGATGCACATCTGGTGGCATTCTGTAATCTGTTGACAATCATAGTGTTGATGAAACACAGAAATTGAATCGGAATTGAATACAACAGTAACCATGCGCACTTCCCTCCACAGGAGTAATGTCTCAAACATTCTATGCTTTGATCGTTCCTGGAAGACCAATAGTAGTTTCCGATGCACGTCTGGTTGGATTCTGTAATCTGTGGACTATCACAGTGTTGATGAAACACAGAAATAGCCTCGGGATTGAATACAACAGTCACAATGCGCACTTTTCTTCGTGGGAATAATGTCTCAAACACTCTACGCTTTGATCGTTCCTAGGAAGACCAGTAATAGTTTCCGATGCACATCTGACGGCATTCTGTAATTTGTGGACTAGCAGAGTGTTGATGAAACACAGAAATTGCATCGGGATTGAATACAACAGGCACCATGCGCACTTACGTCCATGGGAGTAATGTCTCTAACAGTCTACGCTTTGATCGTTCCCTGGAAGACCAGTAGTACTTCTCGATGCACATCTGGAGGCTTTCCGTAAACTGTGGACTATAAGAGTGTTGATGAAGCACAGAAATTTCATCGGGATTGAATATAACAGTCACCATGCGCACTTTCCTCAATGGGAGTAATATATCAAAGAGTTTACGCTTTGATCGTTCCCTGGAAGACCAGTAGTAGCTTCCGATGCACATCTGGAGGCATTCTGTAATCTGTGGATTATCAGATTGTTGATGAAACACAGAAATTGCATCGGGAATGAATACAACAGTCACCATGCGCACTTACCTCCATGGGAGTAATGTCTCTAACGGTCTACGCTTTGATCGTTCCCTGGAAGACCAGTAGTACTTCCCGAAGCACATCTGGAGGCTTTCCGTAAACTGTGGACTATAAGAGTGTTAATGAAGCACAGAAATTGCTTCGGGATTGAATACAACAGTCACCATGCGCACTTTCCTCCATGGGAGAAATGCCTCAAACAGTCTACTCTTTAATCGTTCCCTGGAAGACCAGTAGTAGTTTCCGATGCACATTTGGATTCTTTCTGTGATCTGTATACTATCAGGGTGTTGATGAAACACAGAAATTGCATCGGGATTGAATACAACAGTCACCATGCGCACTTACCTCCATGGGAGTAATATCTCAAACAGTCTACGCATTGATCGTTCCCTGGATGACCAATAGTAGTTTCCGATGCACATCTGGAGGCATTCTGATATCTGTGGACTAACTGAGTGTTGACAAAACACAGAAATAGCATCGGGATTGAATACAACAGTCACCATGCGCACTTTCTTCCATGGGTGTAATTCTCAAACCGTCTACGATTTGATCGTTCCCTGAACGACCAGTAGTACTTTCTGATGCACATCTGGTGGCATTCTGTAATCTGTGGACTATCAGAGTGTTGATGAAAGACAAAAATTGCCTCGCGATTGAATACAACAGTCACCATGCGCACTTTTCTCCATGGGAGTAATGTCTCAAACTGTCTATGCTTTGATCGTTCCCTGGAAGACCAGTAGTACTTTCCGATGCACATCTGGTGGCATTCTGTAATCTGTGGACTATCAGAGTGTTGATGAAACACAGAAATTGCATCGGGAATGAATACAACAGTCACCATGCGCACTTTCCTCCATGGGAGTAATGTCTCAAACAGTCTACGCTTTTATCCGTTTCTGGAAGACCAGTAGAAGTTTCCGATGCACATCTGGTTTCATTCTGTAATCTGTTGAAAATCAGAGTGTTGATGAAACACAGAAATTGAATCGAATTTGAGTACAACAGTCACCATGCGCATTTTCCTCCACGGGAGTAATGTATCAAACAGTCTACGCATTGATCGTTCCCTGGAAGACCAGTAGTAGTTTCTGATGCACATCTCGTCTCATTCTGTAATCTGTGGACTATCAGAGTGTTGATGAAACACAGAAATTGCATCGGGATTGAATACAACAGTCATCATGCTCACTTCCCTCCATGGGAGTAATGTCTCATAGAGTTTACGCTTTGATCGTTCCCTGGAAGACCAGTAGTAGTTTCCGATGCACATCTGGAGGCATTCTGATATCTGTGGACTAACTGAGTGTTGACAAAACACAGAAATTGCATCGGGATTGAATACAACAGTCACCATGAGCACTTTCCTCCACGGGAGTAATGTCTCAAACAGTCTATGCTTTGATCGTTCCTGGAAGACCAGTAGTAGTTTCCGATGCACGTCTGGTTGGATTCTGTAATCTGTGGACTATCAGAGTGTTGATGAAACACAGAAATTGCCTCGGGATTGAATACAACAGTCACAATGCGCACTTTTCTTCATGGGAATAATGTCTCAAATAGTCTACGCTTTGAACGTTCCTAGGAAGACCAGTGGTAGTCTCCGATGCACATCTGAAGGCATTCTGTAATCTGTGGACCAGCATAGTGTTGATGAAACACAGAAATTGCATCGCGATTGAATACAACAGTCACCATGCTCACTTCCCTCCATGGGAGTAATGTCTCAAAGAGTTTACGCTTTGATCGTTCATTGGAAGACCAGTAGTAGTTTCCGATGCACATCTGGAGGCATTCTGTATTCTGTGGAGTATCAGATTGTTGATGAAACACAGAAATTGCATCGGGATTGAATACAACAGTCACCATGCGCACTTACCTCCATGGGAAAAATGTCTCTAACAGTCTACGCTTTGATCGTTCCCTGGAAGACCAGTAGTACTTCCCGATGCATATCTGGAGGCTTTCCGTAAACTGTGGACTGTAAGAGTATTGATGAAGCACAGAAATTGCAACGGGATTGAATACAACAGTCACCATGCGCACTTTCCTCCATGGGAGTAACGTCTCAAAGAGTTTACGCTTTGATCGTTCCCTGGAAGACCAGTAGTAGTTTCCGATGCACATCTCGAGGCATTCTGCAATCTGTGGGGTATCAGCTTGTTGATGAAACACAGAAATTGCATCGGGATTGAATACAACAGTCACCATGCGCACTTACCTCCATGGGAGTAATGTCTCTAACAGTCTACGCTTTGATCGTTCCTGGAAGACCAGTGGTAGTTTCCGATGCACGTCTGGTTGGATTCTGTAATCTGTAAACTATCAGAGTGTTGATGAAATAACAGAAATTGCCTTGGGATTGAATACAACAGTCACCATGCGCACTTTTCTTCATGGGGATAATGTCTCAAACAGTCTACGCTTTGAACGTTCCTAGGAAGACCAGTAGTAGTTTCCGATGCACATCTGAAGGCATTCTGTAATCTGTCGACTAGCAGAGTGTTGATGAAACACAGAAATTGCATCGGGATTGAATACAACAGTCATCATGCTCACTTCCCTCCATGGGAGTAATGTCTTATTGAGTTTACGCTTTGATCGTTCCCTGGAAGACCAGTAGTAATTTCCGATGCACATCTGGAGGCATTCTGTAATCTGTGGAGTATCAGATTGTTGATGAAACACAGAAATTGCATCGGGATTGAATACAACAAACACCATGCGCACTTACCTCCATGGGAGTAATGTCTCTAACAGACTACTCTTTGATCGTTCCCTGGAAGACCAGTAGTACTTCCCGATGCACATCTGGAGGCTTTCCGTAAACTGTGGACTAGAAGAGTGTTGATGAAGCACAGAAATTGCATCGGGATTGAATACAACAGTCACCATGCGCACTTTCCTCCATGGGAGTGATGTCTCAAAGAGTTTACGCTTTGATCGTTCCCTGGAAGACCAGTAGTAGTTTCCGTTGCACATCTGGAGGTATTCTGTAATCTGTGGAGTATCAGATTGTTGTTGAAACACAGAAAGTGCATCGGGATTGAATACAACAGTCACCATGCGCATTTACCTCCATGGGAGTAAAGTCTCTAACTGTCTACGCTTTCATCGTTCCCTGGAAGACCAGTAGTACTTCACGATGCACATCTGGAGGCTTTCCGTAAACTGTGGACTATAAGAGTGTTGATGAAGGAAAGAAATTGCATCGGGATTGAATACAACAGTCACCATGCGCACTTTCCTCCATGGGAGTAATGTCTCAAACACTCTACGCTATGATCATTCCCTGGAAGACCAGTAGTAGTTTCCGATGCACATCTGGTGGCATTTTTTAACCTGTGGACTATCAGAGTGTTGATGGAACACAGAAATTGCATCGGGATTGAAAACAACTGTCACCATGCCCTCTTTCGTCCATATGATAATGTCTCAAACAGTCTACGCTTTGATCGTTCCCTGGAAGACCAGTAGTGGTTTCCGATGCACATCTGGAAGCATTCTGTAATCTGTGCACTATCAGAGTGATGATGAAACACAGTTATTCCATCGGGATTGAATACAACAGTCACCATGCTCCCTTTCCATCATGGGAGTAATGTCTCAAACACTCTACGCTTTGATCGTTCCCTGGAAGACCACTAGTAGTTTCCGGTGCACATCTGGATGCATTCTGTAATCTGTGGACTATCAGAGTGTTGATGAAACACAGAAATTGCATCGGGACTGAATACAACAGTCACCATCCGCACTTTCTTCCATGGGAGTAATGTCTCAAAGAGTGTACGATTTGATCGTTCCCTGGAAGACCAGTAGTAGTTCCGATGCACATCTGGAGGCATTCTATAAACTGTTGACTATCAGAGTATTGATGAAACACAGAAATTGCATCGGGATTGAATACAACAGTCACCATGCGCACTTTCCTTCATGGGAGTAATGTCTCAAACACTCTACGATTCGATCGTTCCCTGGAAGACCAATAGTGGTTTCCGATGCACATCTGGTGGCATTCTGTAATCTGTGGACTATCAGAGTCTTGATGAAACACAGAAATTGCATCGGGATTGAATACAACAGTCACCATGCGCACTATCCTATATGGGAGTAATGTCTCTAACAGTCTACGCTTTGATCGTTCCCTGGAAGACTAGTAGTAGTTTCGATGCACATATGGAGGCTTTGCTTAATTTGTGGACTATCAGAGTGTTGATGAAACACAGAAATTGCATCGGGATTGAATACAACTGTCACCATGCCCTCTTTCGTCCATATGATAATGCCTCAAACAGTCTACGCTTTGATCGTTCCCTGGAAGACCAGTAGTGGTTTCCGATGCACATCTGGAAGCATTCTGTAATCTGTGGACTATCAGAGTGTTGATGAAACACAGTTATTGCATCGGGATGGAATACAACAGTCACCATGCTAGCTTTCCTTCATGGGAGTAATGTCTCAAACACTCTACGCTTTGATCGTTCCCTGGAAGACCAGTAGTAGTTTCCGGTGCACATTTGGAGGCATTCTGTAATCTGTGGACTATCAGTGTGTTGATGAAACACAGAAATTGCATCGGGATTGAATACAACAGTCACCATGCGCACTCTCTTCCATGGGAGTATTGTCTCAAACAGACTACGATTTGATCGTTCCCTGGAAGACCAGTAGTAGTTCCGATGCACATCTGGAGGCATTCTGTAATCTGTGGAGTATCAGGGTGTTGATGAAACACAGAAATTGCATCGGGATTGAATACAACAGTCACCATGCCGACTTTCCTCCATGGGAGTAATTCTCAAACAGTCTACGCTTTGATCGTTCCCTGGAAGACCAGTAGTAGTTTCCGATGCACATCTGGTGGCATTCTGTAATCTGTAGACTATCAGAGTGTTGATGAAACACAGAAATTGCATCGGAATTGAATACAACAGTCACCATGAGCACTTTCCTCCATGGTAGTAATGTCTCTAAGAGTCTACGCTTTGATCGTTCCCTGGAAGACCAGTAGTAGTTTCCGATGCTCATCTGGATGCTTTCTGTAATCTGTGGACTATCAGAGTGTTGATGAAACACAGAAATTGCATCGGGATTGAATACAACAGTATCCATGCGCAGTTTCCTCCATATGAGTAATGTCTCAAACAGTCTACGTTTTGATCGTTCCCTGGAAGACCAGTAGTAGTTTCCGATGCACATCTGGTGGCATTCTGTAATCTGTAGACTATCAGAGTGTTGATGAAACAAAGATATTGCTTCGGGATTGAATACAACAGTCACCATGCGCACTTTCCTCCATGGGAGTAATGTCTCTAACAGTCTACGTTTTGATCGTTCCCTGGAAGACCAGTAGCAGTTTCCGATGCACATTTTGATTCTTTCTGTAATCTGTGGACTATCAGGGTGTTGATGAAACCCGGAAATTGCATCTGGATTGAATACAACAGTCACCATGCGCACTTTCCTCCAGGGGAGTAATTTCTCTAACAGTCTACGCTTTGATTGTTCCCTGGAAGACCAATAGTAGTTTCCGACGCACATCTGGAGGCATTCTGATATCTGTGGACTAACTGAGTGTTGACAAAACACAGAAATTGCATCGTGATTGAATACAACAGTCACCATGCACACTTTCCTCCATGGGAGTAATGTCTCTATCAGTCTGCGTCTTGATCGTTCCTTGGAAGACCAGTAGTAGTTTCCCGGAACACATCTGGTGGCACTCTGTAATCTGTGGACTATCAGAGTGTTGATGAAACACAGAAATTGCTTCGGGATTGAATACAACAGTCACCATGCGCTCTTTCCTCCATGGGAGTAATGTCTCTATCAGTCTACGTTTTGATCGTTCCCTGGAAGACCAGTAGTAGTTTCCCGGAACACATCTGGTGGCACTCTGTAATCTGTGGACTATCAGAGTGTTGATGAAACATAGAAATTGCATCGGGATTGAATACAACAGTCACCATGCGCACTTTCCTCCATGGGTGTAATTCTCAAACCGTCTACGATTTGATCGTTCCCTGAACGACCAGTTGTGATTTCCGATGCCCATCTGGTGGCATTCTGTAATCTGTGGACTATCAGGGTGTTGATGAAACACAAAAATTGCCTCGGGTTTGAATACAACAGTCACCATGCACACTTTTCTCCATGGGAGTAATGTCTCAAACTGTCTATGCTTTGATCGTTCCCTGGAAGACCAGTAGTAGTTTCCGATGCACATCTGGTGGCATTCTGTAATCTGTGGTCTATCAGAGTGTTGATGAAACACAGAAATTGAATCGGAATGGAATACAACAGTCACCATGCGCACTTTCCGCCACGGGAGTAATGTCTCAAACAGTCTACGCTTTGATCGTTCCCTGGAAGACCAGTAGTAGTTTCCGATGCACATCTGGTGGCATTCTGTAATCTGTGGACTATCAGAGTGTTGATGAAACACAGAAATTGCATCGGGAATGAATACAACAGTCACCATGCGCACTTTCCTCCATGGGAGTAATGTCTCAAACAGTCTACGCTTTGATCGGTCCCTGGAAGACCAGTAGTAGTTTCCGATGCACATCTGGTGGCATTCTGTAATCTGTTGACAATCATAGTGTTGATGAAACACAGAAATTGAATCGGAATTGAATACAACAGTCACCATGCGCACTTCCCTCCACAGGAGTAATGTCTCAAACATTCTATACTTTGATCGTTCCTGGAAGACCAATAGTAGTTTCCGATGCACGTCTGGTTGGATTCTGTAATCTGTGGACTATCACAGTGTTGATGAAACACAGAAATAGCCTCGGGATTGAATACAACAGTCACAATGCGCACTTTTCTTCATGGGAATAATGTCACAAACACTCTACGCTTTGATCGTTCCTAGGAAGACCAGTAATAGTTTCCGATGCACATCTGAAGGCATTCTGTAATTTGTGGACTAGCAGAGTGTTGATGAAAGACAGAAATTGCATCGGGATTGAATACAACAGTCACCATGCGCACTTCCCTCCATGGGAGTAATGTCTCAAAGAGTTTACGCTTTGATCGTTCCCTGGAAGACCAGTAGTAGTTTCTGATGCACATCTGGAGGCATTCTGTAATCTGTGGAGTATCAGATTGTTGATGAAACACAGAAATTGCATCGGGATTGAATACAACAGGCACCATGCGCACTTACGTCCATGGGAGTAATGTCTCTAACAGTCTACGCTTTGATCGTTCCCTGGAAGACCAGTAGTACTTCTCGATGCACATCTGGAGGCTTTCCGTAAACTGTGGACTATAAGAGTGTTGATGAAGCACAGAAATTGCATCGGGATTGAATATAACAGTCACCATGCGTACTTTCCTCAATGGGAGTAATATATCAAAGAGTTTACGCTTTGATCGTTCCCTGGAAGACCAGTAGTAGCTTCCGATGCACATCTGGAGGCATTCTGTAATCTGTGGAGTATCAGATTGTTGATGAAACACAGAAATTGCATCGGGAATGAATACAACAGTCACCATGCGCACTTACCTCCATGGGAGTAATGTCTCTAACGGTCTACGCTTTGATCGTTCCCTGGAAGACCAGTAGTATTTCCCGAAGCACATCTGGAGGCTTTCCGTAAACTGTGGACTATAAGAGTGTTAATGAAGCACAGAAATTGCTTCGGGATTGAATACAACAGTCACCATGCGCACTTTCCTCCATGGGAGTAATGCCTCAAACAGTCTACTCTTTGATCGTTCCCTGAAAGACCAGTAGTAGTTTCCGATGCACATCTGGAGGCATTCTGTAATCAGTTGACTATCGGAGTGTTGATGAAACACAGAAATTGCAGCGGGATTGAATACAACAGTCACCATTCGCACTTTCCTATATGGGAGTAATGTCTCTTACAGTCTACGCTTTAATCGTTCCCTGGTAGACCAGTAGTAGTTTTGATGCACATATGGAGGCTTTGCTTAATATGTGGACTATCAGAGTGTTGATGAAACACAGAAATTGCATCGGGATTGAATACAACTGTCACCATGCACTCTTTCGTCCATATGATAATGTCTCAAACAGTCTACGCTTTGATCGTTCCCTGGAAGACCAGTAGTGGTTTCCGATGCACATCTGGAAGCATTATGTAATCTGTGGACTATCAGAGTGTTGATGAAACACTGTTATTGCATCGGGATTGAATACAACAGTCACCATGCTCCCTTTCCTTCATGGGAGTAATGTCTCAAACACTCTACGCTTTGATCGTTCCCTGGAAGACCACTAGTAGTTTCCGGTGCACATCTGGATGCATTCTGTAATCTGTGGACTATCAGAGTGTTGATGAAACACAGAAATTGCATCGGGTTTGAATACAACAGTCACCATGCGGACTTTCCTCCATGGGAGTAATTCTCAAACAGTCTACGCTTTGATCGTTCCCTGGAAGACCAGTAGTAGTTTCCGATGCACATCTGGTGGCATTCTGTAATCTGTAGACTATCAGAGTGTTGATGAAACACAGAAATTGCATCGGAATTGAATACAACAGTCACCATGAGCACTTTCCTGCATGGTAGTAATGTCTCTAAGAGTCTACGCTTTGATCGTTCCCTGGAAGACCAGTAGTAGTTTCCGATGCTCATCTGGATGCTTTCTGTAATCTGTGGACTATCAGAGTGTTGATGAAACACAGAAATTGTATCAGGATTGAATACAACAGTATCCATGCGCAGTTTCCTCCATGTGAGTAATGTCTCAAACAGTCCACGTTTTGATCGTTCCCTGGAAGACCAGTAGTAGTTTCCGATGCACATCTGGTGGCATTCTGTAATCTCTAGACTATCAGACTGTTGATGAAACAAAGATATTGCTTCGGGATTGAATACAACAGTCACCATGCGCACTTTCCTATATGGGAGTAATGTCTCTAACAGTCTACGCTTTGATCGTTCCCTGGATACCAGTAGTAGTTTCCGATGGACATCTGGTGGCATTCTGTAATCTGTAGACTATCAGAGTGTTGATGAAACACAGAAATTGCATCGTGATTGAATACAACAGTCACCATGCGCTCTTTCCTCCATGGGAGTAATGTCTCTAACATTCTACGCTTTGATCGTTCCCTGGAAGACCAGTAGTAGTTTCCGATGCACATTTTGATTCTTTCTGTAATCTGTGGACCATCAGGGTGTTGATGAAACCCGGAAATTGCATCTGGATTGAATACAACAGTCACCATGCGCACTTTCCTCCATGGGAGTAATATCTCAAACGGTCTACGCTTTGATTGTTCCCTGGAAGACCAATAGTAGTTTCCGATGCACATCTGGAGGCATTCTGATATCTGTGGACTAACTGGGTGTTGACAAAACACAGAAATTGCATCGTGATTGAATACAACAGTCACCATGCACACTTTCCTCCATGGGAGGAATGTCTCTAACAGTCTACGGTTTGATCGTTCCCTGGATACCAGTAGTAGTTTCCGATGGACATCTGGTGGCATTCTGTAATCTGTTGACAATCAGAGTGTTGATGAAACACAGAAATTGAAACGGAATTGAATACAACAGTCACCATGCGCACTTCCCTCCACAGGAGAAATGTCTCAAACATTCTATGCTTTGATCGTTCCTGGAAGACCAATAGTAGTTTCCGATGCACGTCTGGTTGGATTCTGTAATCTGTGGACTATCACAGTGTTGATGAAACACAGAAATAGCCTTGGGATTGAATACAACAGTCACAATGCGCACTTTTCTTTATGGGAATAATGTCTCAAACAGTCTACGCTTTGATCGTTCCTAGGAAGACCAGTAATAGTTTCCGATGCACATCTGAAGGCATTCTGTAATCTGTGGACTAGCAGAGTGTTGATGAAAGACAGAAAATGCATCGGGATTGAATACAACAGTCACCATGCGCACTTCCCTCCATGGGAGTAATGTCTCAAAGAGTTTACGCTTTGATCGTTCCCTGGAAGACCAGTAGTAGTTTCCGATGCACATCTGGAGGCATTCTGTAATCTGTGGAGTATCAGATTGTTGATGAAACACAGAAATTGCATCGGGATTAAAATACAACAGTCACCATGCGCACTTACGTCCATGGGAGTAATGTCTCTAACAGTCTACGCTTTGATCGTTCCCTGGAAGACCAGTAGTACTTCTCGATGCACATCTGGAGGCTTTCCGTAAACTGTGGACTATAAGAGTGTTGATGAAGCACAGAAATTGCATCGGGATTGAATACAACAGTCACCATGCGCACTTTCCTCCATGGGAGTAATATATCAAAGAGTTTACGCTTTGATCGTTCCCTGGAAGACCAGTAGTAGTTTCCGATGCACATCTGGAGGCATTCTGTAATCTGTGGAGTATCAGATTGTTGATGAAACACAGAAATTGCATCGAGAATGAATACAACAGTCACCATGCGCACTTACCTCCATGGGAGTAATGTCTCTAACAGTCTACGCTTTGATCGTTCCCTGGAAGACCAGTAGTACTTCCCGAAGCACATCTGGAGGCTTTCCGTAAACTGTGGACTATATGAGTGTTAATGAAACACAGAAATTGCATCGGGATTGAATACAACAGTATCCATGCGCAGTTTCCTCCATGTGAGTAATGTCTCAAACAGTCTACGCTTTGATCGTTCCTAGGAAGACCAGTAATAGTTTCCGATGCACATCTGAAGGCATTCTGTAATCTGTGGACTAGCAGAGTGTTGATGAAAGACAGAAAATGCATCGGGATTGAATACAACAGTCACCATGCGCACTTCCCTCCATGGGAGTAATGTCTCAAAGAGTTTACGCTTTGATCGTTCCCTGGAAGACCAGTAGTAGTTTCCGATGCACATCTGGAGGCATTCTGTAATCTGTGGACTATCAGAGTGTTGATGAAACACAGAAATTGCATCGGGATTGAATACAACAGTCACCATGCGCACTTTCCTCCATGGGAGTAATGTCTCAAACACTCTACGCTTTGATCGTTCCCTGGAAGACCAGTAGTAGTTTCCGATGCACATCTGGTGGCATTCTGTAATCTGTAGACTATCAGAGAGTTGATGAAACAAAGATATTGCTTCGGGATTGAATACAACAGTCACCATGCGCACTTTCCTCCATGGGAGTAATGTCTCTAACAGTCTACGATTTGATCGTTCCCTTAAAGAACAGTAGTAGTTTCCGGTGCACATCTGGATGCATTCTGTAATCTGTGGACTATCAGAGTGTTGATGAAACACAGAAATTGCATCGGGATTGAATACAACAGTCACCATGCTAGCTTTCCTCTATGGGAGTAATTCTCAAACACTCTACGCTTTGATCGTTCCCTGGAAGACTAGTAGTAGTTTCCGGTGCACATCTGGAGGAATTCTGTAATCTGTGGACTATCAGTGTGTTGATGCAACACAGAAATTGCATCGGGATTGAATACAACAGTCACCATGCGCACTTTCTTCCATGGGAGTATTGTCTCAAACAATCTACGATTTGATCGTTCCCTGGAAGACCAGTAGTAGTTCCGATGCACATCTGGAGGCATTCTGTAATCTGTGGAGTATCAGAGTGTTGATGAAACACAGAAATTGCATCGGGATTGAATACAACAGTCACCATGCGGACTTTCCTCCGTGGGAGTAATTCTCAAACCGTCTACGCTTTGATCGTTCCCTGGAAGACCAGTAGTAGTTTCCGATGCACATCTGGTGGCATTCTGTAATCTGTAGACTATCAGAGTGTTGATGAAACACAGAAATTGCATCGGAATTGAATACAACAGTCACCATGAGCACTTTCCTGCATGGTAGTAATGTCTCAAACACTCTACGCTTTGATCGTTCCCTGGAAGACCAGTAGTAGTTTCCGATGCACATCTGGTGGCATTCTGTAATCTGTAGACTATCAGAGAGTTGATGAAACAAAGATATTGCTTCGGGATTGAATACAACAGTCACCATGCGCACTTTCCTCCATGGGAGTAATGTCTCTAACAGTCTACGCTTTGATCGTTCCCTGGATACCAGTAGTAGTCTCCGATGGACATCTGGTGGCATTCTGTAATCTGTAGACTATCAGAGTGTTGATGAAACACAGAAATTGCATCGGGATTGAATACAACAGTCACCATGCTAGCTTTCCTTCATGGGAGTAATGTCTCAAACACTCTACGCTTTGATCGTTCCCTGGAAGACTAGTAGTAGTTTCCGGTGCACATCTGGAGGCATTCTGTAATCTGTGGACTATCAGTGTGTTGATGCAACACAGAAATTGCATCGGGATTGAATACAACAGTCACCATGCGCACTTTCTTCCATGGGAGTATTGTCTCAAACAATCTACGATTTGATCGTTCCCTATAAGACCAGTAGTAGTTCCGATGCACATCTGGAGGCATTCTGTAATCTGTGGAGTATCAGAGTGTTGATGAAACACAGAAATTGCATCGGGATTGAATACAACAGTCACCATGCGCACTTTCCTCCGTGGGAGTAATTCTCAAACAGTCTACGCTTTGATCGTTCCCTGGAAGACCAGTAGTAGTTTCCGATGCACATCTGGTGGCATTCTGTAATCTGTAGACTATCAGAGTGTTGATGAAACACAGAAATTGCATCGGAATTGAATACAACAGTCACCATGAGCACTTTCCTGCATGGTAGTAATGTCTCAAACACTCTACGCTTTGATCGTTCCCTGGAAGACCAGTAGTAGTTTCCGATGCACATCTGGTGGCATTCTGTAATCTGTGGACTATCAGAGTGTTGATGAAACACAGAAATTGCATCGGGATTGAATACAACAGTCACCATGCTAGCTTTCCTTCATGGGAGTAATGTCTCAAACACTCTACGCTTTGATCGTTCCCTGGAAGACTAGTAGTAGTTTCCGGTGCACATCTGGAGGCATTCTGTAATCTGTGGACTATCAGTGTGTTGATGCAACACAGAAATTGCATCGGGATTGAATACAACAGTCACCATGCGCACTTTCTTCCATGGGAGTATTGTCTCAAACAGTCTACGATTTGATCGTTCCCTGGAAGACCAGTAGTAGTTCCGATGCACATCTGGAGGCATTCTGTAATCTGTGGACTATCAGAGTGTTGATGAAACACAGAAATTGCATCGGGATTGAATACAACAGTCACCATGCGGACTTTCCTCCATGGGAGTAATTCTCAAACAGTCTACGCTTTGATCGTTCCCTGGAAGACCAGTAGTAGTTTCCGATGCACATCTGGTGGCATTCTGTAATCTGTAGACTATCAGAGTGTTGATGAAACACAGAAATTGCATCGGAATTGAATACAACAGTCACCATGAGCACTTTCCTGCATGGTAGTTATGTCTCTAAGAGTCTACGCTTTGATCGTTCCCTGGAAGACCAGTAGTAGTTTCCGATGCTCATCTGGATGCTTTCTGTAATCTGTGGACTATCAGAGTGTTGATGAAACACAGAAATTGCATCGGGATTGAATACAACAGTATCCATGCGCAGTTTCCTCCATGTGAGTAATGTCTCAAACAGTCTACGTTTTGATCGTTCCCTGGAAGACCAGTAGTAGTTTCCGATGCACATCTGGTGGCATTCTGTAATCTGTAGACTATCAGACTGTTGATGAAACAAAGATATTGCTTCGGGATTGAATACAACAGTCACCATGCGCACTTTCCTCCATGGGAGTAATGTCTCTAACAGTCTACGCTTTGATCGTTCCCTGGATACCAGTAGTAGTCTCCGATGGACATCTGGTGGCATTCTGTAATCTGTAGACTATCAGAGTGTTGATGAAACACAGAAATTGCATCGGGATTGAATACAACAGTCACCATGCGCTCTTTCCTCCATGGGAGTAATGTCTCTAACATTCAACGCTTTGATCGTTCCCTGGAAGACCTGTAGTAGTTTCCGATGCACATCTGGTGGCACTCTGTAATCTGTGGACTATCAGAGTGTTGATGAAACACAGAAGTTGCATCGGGATTGAATACAACAGTCACCATGCGCACTTTCCTCCATGGGAGTAATGTCTCTAACAGTCTACGCTTTGATCGTTCCCTGGAAGACCAGTAGTAGTTTCCGATGCACATTTTGATTCTTTCTGTAATCTGTGGACCATCAGGGTGTTGATGAAACCCGGAAATTGCATCTGGATTGAATACAACAGTCACCATGCGCACTTTCCTCCATGGGAGTAATATCTCAAACAGTCTACGCTTTGATTGTTCCCTGGAAGACCAATAGTAGTTTCCGATGCACATCTGGAGGCATTCTGATATCTGTGGACTAACTGAGTGTTGACAAAACACAGAAATTGCATCGTGATTGAATACAACAGTCACCATGCGCACTTTCCTCCATGGGAGTAATGTCTCTAATAGTCTACGGTTTGATCGTTCCCTGGATACCAGTAGTAGTTTCCGATGGACATCTGGTGGCATTCTGTAATCTGTAGACAATCAGAGTGTTGATGAAACACAGAAATTGCATCGGGATTGAATACAACAGTCACCATGCGCTCTTTCCTCCATGGGAGTAATGTCTCTATCAGTCTACGCTTTGATCCTTCCCTGGAAGACCAGTAGTAGTTTCCGATGCACATCTGGTGGCACTCTGTAATCTGTGGACTATCAGAGTGTTGATGAAACACAGAAATTGCATCGGGATTGAATACAACAGTCACCATGCGCACTTTCCTCCATGGGTGTAATTCTCAAACCGTCTACGATTTGATCGTTCCCTGAACGACCAGTAGTGATTTCCGATGCCCATCTGGTGGCATTCTGTAATCTGTGGACTATCAGAGTGTTGATGAAACACAAAAATTGCCTCGGGATTGAATACAACAGTCACCATGCGCACTTTTCTCCATGGGAGTAATGTCTCAAACTGTCTATGCTTTGATCGTTCCCTGGAAGACCAGTAGTAGTTTCCGATGCACAACTGGTGGCATTCTGTAATCTGTGGTCTATCAGAGTGTTGATGAAACACAGAAATTGAATCGGAATGGAATACAACAGTCACCATGCGCACTTTCCGCCACGGGAGTAATGTCTCAAACAGTCTACGCTTTGATCGTTCCCTGGAACACCAGTAGTAGTTTCCGATGCACATCTGGTGGCATTCTGTAATCTGTGGATTATCAGAGTGTTGATGAAACACAGAAATTGCATCGGGAATGAATACAACTGTCACAATGCGCACTTTCCTCCATGGGAGTAATGTCTCAAACAGTCTACGCTTTGATCGGTCCCTGGAAGACCAGTAATAGTTTCCGATGCACATCTGGTGGTATTCTGTAATCTGTTGACAATCAGAGTGTTGATGAAACACAGAAATTGAATCGGAATTGAATACAACAGTCACCATGCGCACTTCCATCCACAGGAGTAATTTCTCAAACATTCTATGCTTTGATCGTTCCTGGAAGACCAATAGTAGTTTCCGATGCACGTCTGGTTGGATTCTGTAATCTGTGGACTATCACAGTGTTGATGAAACACAGAAATAGCCTCGGGATTGAATACAACAGTCACAATGCGCACTTTTCTTCATGGGAATAATGTCTCAAACAGTCTACGCTTTGATCGTTCCTAGGAAGACCAGTAATAGTTTCCGATGCACATCTGAAGGCATTCTGTAATCTGTGGACTAGCAGAGTGTTGATGAAAGACAGAAAATGCATCGGGATTGAATACAACAGTCACCATAAGGACTTCCCTCCATGGGAGTAATGTCTCAAAGAGTTTACGCTTTGATCGTTCCCTGGAAGACCAGTAGTAGTTTCCGATGCACATCTGGAGGCATTCTGTAATCTGTGGAGTATCAGATTGTTGATGAAACACAGAAATTGCATCGGGATTGAATACAACAGTCACCATGCGCACTTACGTCCATGGGAGTATTGTCTCAACAGTCTACGCTTTGATCGTTCCCTGGAAGACCAGTAGTACTTCTCGATGCACATCTGGAGGCTTTCCGTAAACTGTGGACTATAAGAGTGTTGATGAAGCACAGAAATTGCATCGGGATTGAATACAACAGTCACCATGCGCACTTTCCTCCATGGGAGTAATGTCTCAAAGAGTTTACGCTTTGATCGATCCCTGGAAGACCAGTAGTAGTGTCCGATGCACATCTGGAGGCATTCTGTAATCTGTGGACTATCAGAGTGTTGATGAAACACAGAAATTGCATCGGGATTGAATACAACAGTCACCATGCGCACTTTCCTCCATGGGAGTAATGTCTCAAACACTCTACTCTTTGATCGTTCCCTGGAAGAACAGTAGTAGTTTCCGATGCACATCTGGAGGCATTCTGTAATCAGTTGACTATCAGAGTGTTGATGAAACACAGAAATTGCATCGGGATTGAATACAACAGTCACCATGCGCACTTTCCTCCATGGGAGTAATGTCTCAAACACTCTACGCTTTGATCGTTCCCTGGAAGACCAGTAGTAGTTTCCGATGCACATCTGGTGGCATTCTGTAATCTGTAGACTATCAGAGAGTTGATGAAACAAAGATATTGCTTCGGGATTGAATACAACAGTCACCATGCGCACTTTCCTCCATGGGAGTAATGTCTCTAACAGTCTACGATATGATCGTTCCCTGGAAGAACAGAGGTAGTTCCGATGCACATCTGGAGGCATTTTGTAATCTGTGGAGTATCAGAGTGTTGATGAAACTAAGAAATTGCATCGGGATTGAATACAAGAGTCACCATGCGCACTTACCTCCATGGGAGTAATGTCTCTAACAGTCTACGATTTGATCGTTCCCTGAAAGACCAGTAGTAGTTTCCGATGCCCATCTAGATGCTTTCTGTAATCTGTGGACTATCAGAGTGTTGATGAAACACAGAAATTGCATCGGGATTGAATACAACAGTATCCATGCGCAGTTTCCTCCATGTGAGTAATGTCTCAAACAGTCTACGCTTTGATCGTTCCCTGGAAGACCAGTAGTAGTTTCCGATTCACATCTGGTGGCATTCTGTAATCTGTAGACTATCATAGTGTTGATGAAACAAAGATATTGCTTCGGAATTGAATACAACAGTCACCATGCGCACTTTCCTCCATGGGAGTAATGTCTCTAACAGTGTACGCTTTGATCGTTCCCTGGAAGACCAGTAGTAGTTTCCGATGCACATCCGGATTCTTTCTGTAATCTGTGGACAATCAGGGTGTTGATGAAACACAGAAATTGCATCGGGATTGAATACAAGAGTCACCATGCGCACTTTCTTCCATGGGAGTAATATCTCTAACAGTCTAAGCTTTGATCGTTCCCTGGAAGACCAGTAGTAGTTTCCGATGCACATCTGGAGGCATTGTGATATCTGTGGATTAACGAGTGATGACGAAACACAGAAATTGCATCGGGATTGAATACAACAAACACCATGCGCACTTTCCTCCATGGGTGTAATTCTCAAACCGTCTACGCCTTGATCTTTCGCTGGAAGACCAGTAGTAGTTTCCGATGCACATCTGGTGGCACTCTGTAATCTGTGGACTATCAGAGTGTTGATGAAACACAAAAATTGCCTCGGGATTGAATACAACAGTCACCATGCGCACTTTCCTTCATGGAAATAATGTCTCAAACAGTCTACGCTTTGATCGTTCCCTGGAAGACCAATAGTAGTTTCCGATGAACATCTGGATGCTTTCTGTAATCTGTGGTCTATCAGAGTGTTGATGAAACACAGAAATTGAATCGGAATGGAATACAACATTCACACATGTAAACTTTCCTCCATGGGAGTAATGTCTCAAACAGTCTACGCTTTGATCGGTCCCTGGAAGACCAGTAGTAGTTTCCGATGCACATCTGGAGGCATTCTGTAATCTGTGGAGTATCACGGTGTTGATTAAACACAGCAATAGCATCGGGATTGAATACAACAGTCACCATGCGCACTTTCCTCCATGGAGGTAATGTCTCTAACAGTCTACGATTTCATCGTTCCCTGGAAGACCAGTAGTAGTTCCGATGCACATCTGGAGGCATTCTGTAATCTGTGGAGTATCAGAGTGTTGATGAAACACAGAAATTGCATCGGGATTGAATACAACAGTGACCATGAGCACTTTCCTCCTTGGTAGTAATGTCTCTAAGGGTCTACGCTTTGATCGTTCCCTGGAAGACCAGTAGTAGTTTCCGATGCTCATCTGGATGCTTTCTGTAATCTGTGGACTATCAGAGTGTTGATGAAACACAGAAATTGCATCGGGATTGAATACAACAGTATCCATGCGCAGTTTCCTCCATGTGAGAAATGTCTCAAACAGTCTACGTTTTGATCGTTCCCTGGGAGACCAGTAGTAGTTTCCGATGCACATCTGGTGGCATTCTGTAATCTGTAGACTATCAGAGTGTTGATGAAACAAAGATATTGCCTCGGGATTGAATACAACAGTCACCATGCGCACTTTCCTCCATGGGAGTAATGTCTCTAACAGTCTACGCTTCGATCGTTCCCTGGATACCAGTAGTAGTTTCCGATGGACATCTGGTGGCATTCTGTAATCTGTAGACTATCAGAGAGTTGATGAAACACAGAAATTGCTTCGGGATTGAATACAACAGTCACCATGCGCACTTTCCTCCATGACAGTAATGTCTCTAACAGTCTACGCTTTGATCGTTCCCTGGATACCAGTAGTAGTTTCCGATGGACATCTGGTGGCATTCTGTAATCTGTAGACTATCAGAGTGTTGATGAAACACAGAAATTGCATCGGGATTGAATACAACAGTCACCATGCGCTCTTTCCTCCATGGGAGTAATGTCTCTAACAGTCTACGCTTTGATCGTTCCTTGGAAGACCAGTAGTAGTTTCCGATGCACATCTGGTGGCACTCTGTAATCTGTGCACTATCAGAGTGTTGATGAAACACAGAAATTGCATCGGGATTGAATACAACAGTCACCATGCGCACTTTCCTCCATGGGATTAATGTCTCTATCAGTCTACGCTTTGACCGTTCCCTGGAAGACCAGTAGTAGTTTCCGATGCACATTTTGATTCTTTCTGTAATCTGTGGACTATCAGGGTGTTGATGAAACACGGAAATTGCATCTGGATTGATTACAACAGTCACCATGCGCACTTTCCTCCATGGGAGTAATATCTCAAACAGTCTATTCTTTGATTGTTCCCTGTAAGACCAATAGTACTTTCCGATGCACATCTGGAGGCATTCTGATGTCTGTGGACTAACTGAGTGTTGACAAAACACAGAAATTGCATCGTGATTGAATACAACAGTCACCATGCGCACTTTCCTCCATGGGAGTAATGTCTCTAACAGTCTACGATTTGATCGTTCCCTGGAAGACCAGTAGTAGTTTCCGATGCACATCTGGTGGCACTCTGTAATCTGTGGACTATCAGAGTGTTGATGAAACACCGAAATTGCATCGGGATTGAATACAACATTCACCATGCGCACTTTCCTCCATGGGTGTAATTCTCAAACCGTCTACGATTTGATCGTTCCCTGAACGACCAGTAGTAGTTTCCGATGCACATCTGGTGGCATTCTGTATTCTGTGGTCTATCAGAGTGTTGATGAAACACAGAAATTGCATCGGGAATGAATACAACAGTCACCATGCGCACTTTCCTCCATGGGATTAATGTCTCAAACAGTCTACGCTTTGATCGGTCCCTGGAAGACCAGTAGTAGTTTCCGATGCACATCTGGTGGCATTCTGTAATCAGTTGACAATCATAGTGTTGATGAAACACAGAAATTGAATCGGAATTGAATACAACAGTCACCATGCGCACTTCCCTCCACAGGAGTAATGTCTCTAACATTCTATGCTTTGATCGTTCCTGGAAGACCAATAGTAGTTTCCGATGCACGTCTGGTTGGATTCTGTAATCTGTGGACTATCAGAGTGTTGATGAAACACAGAAATAGCCTCGGGATTGAATACAACAGTCACAATGCGCACTTTTCTTCATGGGAATAATGTCTCCAACAGTCTACGCTTTGATCGTTCCTAGGAGGACCAGTAATAGTTTCCGATGCACATCTGAAGGCATTCTGTAATCTGTGGACTAGCCGATTGTTGATGAAACACAGAAATTGCATCGGGATTGAATACAACAGTCACCATGCGCACTTACGTCCATGGGAGTAATGTCTCTAACAGTCTACGCTTTGATCGTTCCCTGGAAGACCAGTAGTACTTCTCGATGCACATCTGGAGGCTTTCCGTAAACTGTGGACTATAAGAGTGTTGATGAAGCAAAGAAATTGCATCGGGATTGAATACAACAGTCACCATGCGCACTTTCCTCCATGGGAGTAATGTATCAAAGAGTTTACGCTTTGATCGTTCCCTGGAAGGCCAGTAGTAGTTTCCGATGCACATCTGGAGGCATTCTGTATTCTGTGGAGTATCAGATTGTTGATGAAACACAGAAATTGCATCGGGAATGAATACAACAGTCACCATGCGCACTTACCTCCATGGGAGTAATGTCTCGAACAGTCTACGCTTTGATCGTTCCCTGCAAGAACAGTAGTACTTCCCGATGCACATCTGGAGGCTTTCCGTAAACTGTGGACTATAAGAGTGTTGATGAAGCACAAAAGTTGCATCGGGATTGAATACAACAGACACCATGCGCACTTTCCTCAATGGGGGTAATTCTCAAACAGTCTTCGCTTTGATCGTCCCCTGGAAGACGAGTAGTAGTTTCCGATGCACATCTGGATAGTTTCTGTAATCTGTGGCCTATCAGAGTGTTGATGAAACACAGAAATTTTAATCGGAATGGAATACAACATTCACCATGCGAACTTTCCTCCATGGGAGTAATGTCTCAAACAGTCTACGCTTTGATCGGTCCCTGGAAGACCAGTAGTTGTTTCCGATGCACATCTGGTGTCATTGTGTAATCTGTTGACAATCAGAGTGTTGATGAAACAAAGAAATTGAATCGGAATTGAATACAACAGTCACCATGTGCACTTTCCTCCACGGGAGTAATGTCTCAAACAGTATAGGCTTTGATCGTTCCCTGGAAGACCAGTAGTAGTTTCCGATGCACATCTGGTCTCATTCTGTACTCTGTGGATTATCGGAGTGTTGATTAAACACAGAAACTGCATCGGGATTGAATACAACAGTCACCATGCGCACTTTCCTCCACGGGAGTAATGTCTCAAACAGTCTACGCCTTGATCGTTCCTGGAAGACCAGTAGTAGTTTCCGATGCACGTCTGATTGGCTTCTATAATCTGTGGACTATCAGAGTGTTGATGAAACACAGAAATTGCCTAGGGATTGAATACAACAGTCACCATGCGCACTTTCCTTCATGGGAATAATGTCTCAAACAGTCTACGATTTGATCGTTCCTAGGAAGACCAGTAGTAGTTTCGGATGCACATCTGAAAGCATTCTGTAATCTGTGGACTATCAGAGTGTTGATGAAACACAGATATTGCATCGGGATTGAATACAACAGTCACCATGCGCACTTCCCCCCATGGGAGCAATGTCTCAAAGAGTTTACGCTTTGATCGTTCCCTTGAAGACCAGTAGTAGTTTCCGATGCACATCTGGAGGCATTCTGTAATCTGTGGACTATCAGAGTGGTGATGAAACACAGAAATTGCATCGGGATTGAATACAACAGTCACCATGCGCACTTTCCTCCATGGGAGTAATGTCTCAAACCCTCTACGCTTTGATCCATCAGTGGAAGACCAGTAGTAGCTTACGATGCACATCTGGTGGCATTCTGTAATCTGTAGACTATCAGAGAGTTGATGAAACAAAGATATTGCTTCGGGATTGAATACAACAGTCACCATGCGTACTTTCCTCCATGAGAGTAATGTCACTAACAGTCTATGATTTGATCGTTCCCTTGAAGACCAGTTGTAGTTGCGATGCACATTTGGAGGCATTCTGTAATCTGTGGAGTATCATAGTGTTGAGGAAACACAGAAATTGCATCGGGATTGAATACAACAGTCACCATGCGGACTTTCCTCCATGGGAGTAATGACTCTAACAGTCTACGCTTTGATCGTTCCCTGGAAGACCAGTAGTAGTTTCCGATGCACATCTGGAGGCACTCTGATATCTGTGGACTAACTGAGTGTTGACGAAACACAGAAATTGCATCGGGATTGAATACAACAGTCACCATGCGCACTTTCCTCCATGGGTGTAATTCTCAAACCGACTACGATTTGATCGTTCCCTGGAAGACCAGTAGTAGTTTCCGATGCACATCTGGTGGCATTCTGTAATCTGTGGACTATCAGACTGTTGATGAAACACAGAAATTGCCTCGGGATTGAATACAACGGTCTTCATGCGCACTTTCCTTCATGGGAATAATGTCTCAAACAGGCTACGCTTTGATCGTTCCCTGGAAGACCAGTAGTAGTTTCCGATGCGCATCTGGTGGCATTCTGTAATCTGTGGTCTATCAGAGTGTTGATGAAACACAGAAATTGAATCGGAAAGGAATACAACAATCACCATGCGCATTTTCCTCCATGGGAGTAATGTCTCAAATACTTTACGCTTTGATCGTTCCCTGGCAGACCAGTAGTAGTTTCCGATGCACATCTGGTGGCATTCTGTAATCTGTGGACTATCAAAGTGTTGATGAAACACAGAAATTGCATCGAGATTGAATACAACAGTCACCATGCGCACTTTCCTCCATGGGAGTAATGTCTCAAACAGTCTACGCTTTGATCGGTCCCTGGAAGACCAGTAGTAGTTTCCGATGCACATCTGGTGCCATTCTGTAATCTGTTGACAATCAGAGTGTTGATGAAACACAGAAATTGAATCGGAATTGAATACAACAGTCACCATGCGCACTTTCCTCCACGGGAGTAATGTCTCAAACAGTCTATACTTTGATCGTTACTGGAAGACCAGTAGAAGTTTCCGATGCAGGTCTGGTTGGATTCTGTAATCTGTGGACTATCAGAGTGTTGATGAAACACAGAAATTGCCTCGGGATTGAATACAACTGTAACCATGCGTACTTTTCTTTATGGGAATAATGTCTCAAACATTCTACGCTTTGATCGTTCCTAGGAAGACCAGTAGTAGTTTCCGATGCACATCTGAAGGCATTCTGTAATCTGTGGACTAGCAGAGTGTTGATGAAACACAGAAATTGCATCGGGAATGAATACAACAGTCACCATGCGCACTTTCCTCCATGGGATTAATGTCTCAAACAGTCTACGCTTTGATCGGTCCCTGGAAGACCAGTAGTAGTTTCCGATGCACATCTGGTGGCATTCTGTAATCAGTTGACAATCATAGTGTTGATGAAACACAGAAATTGAATCGGAATTGAATACAACAGTCACCATGCGCACTTCCCTCCACAGGAGTAATGTCTCTAACATTCTATGCTTTGATCGTTCCTGGAAGACCAATAGTAGTTTCCGATGCACGTCTGGTTGGATTCTGTAATCTGTGGACTATCAGAGTGTTGATGAAACACAGAAATAGCCTCGGGATTGAATACAACAGTCACAATGCGCACTTTTCTTCATGGGAATAATGTCTCCGACAGTCTACGCTTTGTTCGTTCCTAGGAAGACCAGTAATAGTTTCCGATGCACATCTGAAGGCATTCTGTAATCTGTGGACTAGCCGATTGTTGATGAAACACAGAAATTGCATCGGGATTGAATACAACAGTCACCATGCGCACTTTCCTCCATGGGAGTAATGTCTCAAACAGTCTACGATTTGATCGTTCCCTGGAAGACCAGTAGTTGTCTCCGATGCATATCTGGAGGCATTCTGTAATCTGTGGAGTATCAGATTGTCGATGAAGCACAGAAATTGCATCGGGATTGAATACGACAGTCACCATGCGCACTTTCCTCCATGGGAGTAATGTCTCAAACAGTCTACTCTTTGATTGTTCCCTGGAAGACCAGTAGTAGTTTCCGATGCACATCTGGATTCTTTCTGTAATCAGTTGACTATCAGAGTGTTGATGAAACACAGAAATTGCATCGGGATTGAATACAACAGTCACCATGCGCACTTACCTCCATGGGAGTAATGTCTCAAACACTCTACGCTTTGATCGTTCACTGGAAGACCAGTAGTACTTTCCGATGCACATCTGGTGGCATTCTGTAATCTGTAGACTATCAGAGAGTTGATGAAACAAAGATATTGCTTCGGGATTGAATACAACAGTCACCATGCGCACTTTCCTCAATGGGAGTAATGTCTCTAACAGTCTACGATTTGATCGTTCCCTGGAAGACCAGTAGTAGTTTCCGATGCACATCTGGTGGCATTCTGTAATCTGTGGATTATCAGAGTGTTGATGAAACACAGAAAATGCATCGGTATAGAATACAACAGTCACCATGCGCTCTTTCCTCCATGGGAGTAATGTCTCTAACAGTCTAGGATTTGATCGTTCCCTAGAAGACCAGTAGTAGTTTCCGATGCACATCTGGATTCTTTCTGTAATCTGTGGACTATAAGAGTGTTGATGAAACACAGAAATTGCATCGGGATTGAATACAACAGTTACCATGCGCACTTTCATCCATGGGAGTAATGTCTCAAACAGTCTACGCTTTGATCGTTCCCTGGAAGACCAGTAGTAGTTTCCGATGCACATCTGGAGGCATTCTGATATCTGTGGACTAACTGAGTGTTGACGAAACACGGAAATTGCATCGGGATTGAATACAACAGTCACCATGCGCACTTTCCTCCATGATTGTAATTCTCAAACCGTTTACGCTTTGATCGTTCACTGGAAGACCAGTAGTAGTTTCCGATGCACATCTGGTGGCATTCTGTAATCTGTGGACTATCAGAGTGTTGATGAAACACAGAAAATGCCTCGGAATTGAATACAACAGTCACCATGCGCACTTTCCGCCACGGGAGTAATGTCTCAAACAGTCTACGCTTTGATCGGTCCCTGGAAGACCAGTAGTAGTTTCCGATGCACATCTGGTGGCATTCTGTAATCTGTGGACTATCAGTGTGTTGATGAAACACAGAAATTGCATCGGGAATGAATACAACAGTCACCATGCGCACTTTCCTCCATGGGATTAATGTCTCAAACAGTCTACGCTTTGATCGGTCCCTGGAAGACCAGTAGTAGTTTCCGATGCACATCTGGTGGCATTCTGTAATCAGTTGACAATCAGAGTGTTGATGAAACACAGAAATTGAATCGGAAGTGAATACAACAGTCACCATGCGCACTTCCCTCCACAGGAGTAATGTCTCAAACATTCTATGCTTTGATCGTTCCTGGAAGACCAATAGTAGTTTCCGATGCACGTCTGGTTGGATTCTGTAATCTGTGGACTATCAGAGTGTTGATGAAACACAGAAATAGCCTCGGGATTGAATACAACAGTCACAATGCGCACTTTTCTTCATGGGAATAATGTCTCAAACAGTCTACGCTTTGATCGTTCCTAGGAAGACCAGTAATAGTTTCCGATGCACATCTGAAGGCATTCTGTAATCTGTGGACTAGCAGATTGTTGATGAAACACAGAAATTGCATCGGGATTGAATACAACAGTCACCATGCGCACTTACGTCCATGGGAGTAATTTCTCTAACAGTCTACGCTTTGATCGTTCCCTGGAAGACCAGTAGTACTTCTCGATGCACATCTGAAGGCTTTCCGTAATCTGTGGACTATAAGAGTGTTGATAAAGCACAGAAATTGCATCGGGATTGAATACAACAGTCACCATGCGCACTTTCCTCCATGGGAGTAATGTATCAAAGAGTTTACGCTTTTATCGTTCCCTGGAAGGCCAGTAGTAGTTTCCGATGCACATCTGGAGGCATTCTGTAATCTGTGGAGTATCAGATTGTTGATGAAACACAGAAATTGCATCGGGAATGAATACAACAGTCACCATGCACACTTACCTCCATGGGAGTAATGTCTCTAACAGTCTACGCTTTGATCGTTCCCTGGAAGACCAGTAGTACTTCCCGATGCACATCTGGAGGCTTTCCGTAAACTGTGGATTATAAGAGTGTTGATGAAGCACAAAAGGTGCATCGGGATTAAATACAACAGTCACCATGCTAGCTTTCCTCCATGGGAGTAATTCTCAAACAGTCTTCGCTTTGATCGTTCCCTGGAAGACGAGTAGTAGTTTCCGATGCACATCTGGCGGCATTCTGTAATCTGTAGACTATCATAGTGTTGATGAAACAATGATATTGCTTCGGAATTGAATACAACAGTCACCATGCGCACTTTCCTCCATGGGAGTAATGTCTCTAACAGTCTACGCTTTGATAGTTTCCTGGATACCAGTAGTAGTTTCCGATGGACATCTGGTGGCATTCTGTAATCTGTAGACTATCAGAGTGTTGATGAAACACAGAAATTGCATCGGGATTGAATACAACAGTCACCATGCGCACTTTCCTCCATGGGAGTAAATTCCCTAACAGTCTACGCTTTGATCGTTCCCTGGAAGACCAGTAGTAGTTTCCGATGCACATCAGGTGGCATTCTGTAATCTGTGGACTATCAGAGTGTTGATGAAACACAGAAATTGCATCGGGATTGAATACAACAGTCACCATGCGCACTTTCCTCCATGGGAGTAATGTCTCTAACAGTCTACGCTTTGATCGTTCCCTGGAAGACCAGTAGTAGTTTCCGATGCACATCCGGATTCTTTCTGTAATCTGTGGACAATCAGGGTGTTCATGAAACACAGAAATTGCATCGGGATTGAATACAACAGTCACCATGTGCACTATCTTCCATGGGAGTAATATCTCAAACAGTCTACGCTTTGATCGTTCCCTGGAACACCAGTAGTAGCTCCGATGCACATCTGGAGGCATTCTGATATCTGTGGACTAACGAGTGTTGACGAAACACAGAAATTGCATCGGGATTGAATACAACAATCACCATGCGCACTTTCCTCCATGGATGTAATTCTCAAACCGTCTACGCTTTGATCGTTCCCTGGAAGACCAATAGTAGTTTCCAATGCACATCTGGATAGTTTCTGTAATCTGTGGCCTATCAGAGTGTTGATGAAACACAGAAATTGAATCGGAATGGAATACAACATTCACCATGCGAACTTTCCTCCATGGGAGTAATGTCTCAAACAGTCTACGCTTTGATCGGTCCCTGGAAGACCAGTAGTTGTTTCCGATGCACATCTGGTGTCATTGTGTAATCTGTTGACAATCAGAGTGTTGATGAAACACAGAAATTGAATCGGAATTGAATACAAAAGTCACCATGTGCACTTTCCTCCACGGGAGTAATGTCTCAAACAGTATAGGCTTTGGTCGTTCCCTGGAAGACCAGTAGTAGTTTCCGATGCACATCTGGTGTCATTCTGTAATCTGTGGATTATCGGAGTGTTGATTAAACACAGAAACTGAATCGGGATTGAATACAACAGTCACCATGCGCACTTTCCCCCACGGGAGTAATGTCTCAAACAGTCTACGCCTTGATCGTTCCTGGAAGACCAGTAGTAGTTTCCGATTAACGTCTGATTGGCTTCTATAATCTGTGGACTATCAGAGTGTTGATGAAACACAGAAATTGCCTCGGGATTGAATACAACAGGCACCATGCGCACTTTCCTTCATGGGAATAATGTCTCAAACAGTCTACGATTTGATCGTTCCTAGGAAGACCAGTAGTAGTTTCGGATGCACATCTGAAAGCATTCTGTAATCTGTGAACTATCAGAGTGTTGATGAAACACAGAAATTGCATCGGGATTGAATACAACAGTCACCATGCGCACTTCCCCCCATGGGAGCAATGTCTCAAAGAGTTTACGCTTTGATCGTTCCCTTGAAGACCAGTAGTAGTTTCCGATGCACATCTGGAGGCATTCTGTAATCTGTGGACTATCAGAGTGGTGATGAAACACAGAAATTGCATCGGGATTGAATACAACAGTCACCATGCGCACTTTCCTCCATGGGAGTAATGTCTCAAACCCTCTACGCTTTGATCCATCAGTGGAAGACCAGTAGTAGTTTCCGATGCACATCTGGAGGCACTCTGATATCTGTGGACTAACTGAGTGTTGACGAAACACAGAAATTGCATCGGGATTGAATACAACAGTCACCATGCGCACTTTCCTCCATGGGTGTAATTCTCAAACCGACTACGATTTGATCGTTCCCTGGAAGACCAGTAGTAGTTTCCGATGCACATCTGGTGGCATTCTGTAATCTGTGGACTATCAGACTGTTGATGAAACACAGAAATTGCCTCGGGATTGAATAGAACGGTCTGCATGCGCACTTTCCTTCATGGGAATAATGTCTCAAACAGGCTACGCCTTGATCGTTCCCTGGAAGGCCAGTAGTAGTTTTCGATGCGCATCTGGTGGCATTCTGTAATCTGTGGTCTATCAGAGTGTTGATGAAACACAGAAATTGAATCGGAAAGGAATACAAGAATCACCATGTGCATTTTCCTCCATGGGAGTAATGTCTCAAATACTTTACGCTTTGATCGTTCCCTGGAAGACCAGTAGTAGTTTCCGATGCACATCTGGTGGCATTCTGTAATCTGTGGACTATCAAAGTGTTGATGAAACACAGATATTGCATCGAGATTGAATACAACAGTCACCATGCGCACTTTCCTCCATGGGAGTAATGTCTCAAACAGTCTACGCTTTGATCGGTCCCTGGAAGACCAGTAGTAGTTTTCGATGCACATCTGGTGCCATTCTGTAATCTGTTGACAATCAGAGTGTTGATGAAACACAGAAATTGAATCTGAATTGAATACAACAGTCACCATGCGCACTTTCCTCCACGGGAGTAATGTCTCAAACAGTCTATACTTTGATCGTTACTGGAAGACCAGTAGAAGTTTCCGATGCAGGTCTGGTTGGATTCTGTAATCTGTGGACTATCAGAGTGTTGATGAAACACAGAAATTGCCTCGGGATTGAATGCAACAGTAACCATGCGTACTTTTCTTTATGGGAATAATATCTCAAACAGTCTACGCTTTGATCGTTCCTAGGAAGACCAGTAGGAGTTTCCGATGCACATCTGAAGGCATTCTGTAATCTGTGGACTAGCAGAGTGTTTATGAAACAGAGAAATTGCATCGGGATTGAATACAACTGTCACCATGCGCACTTCCCTCCATGGGAGTAATGTCACAAAGAGTTTACGATTTGATCGTTCCCTGGAAGACCAGTAGTAGTCTCCGATGCATATCTGGAGGCATTCTGTAATCTGTGGAGTATCAGATTGTTGATGAAGCACAGAAATTGCATCGGGATTGAATACGACAGTCACCATGCGCACTTTCCTCCATGGGAGTAATGTCTCAAACAGTCTACTCTTTGATTGTTCCCTGGAAGACCAGTAGTAGTTTCCGATGCACATCTGGATTCTTTCTGTAATCAGTTGACTATCAGAGTGTTGATGAAACACAGAAATTGCATCGGGATTGAATACAACAGTCACCATGCGCACTTGCCTCCATGGGAGTAATGTCTCAAACACTCTACGCTTTGATAGTTCCCTGGAAGACCAGTAGTAGTTTCCGATGCACATCTGGTGGCATTCTGTAATCTGTAGACTACCAGAGAGTTGATGAAACAAAGATATTGCTTCGGGATTGAATACAACAGTCACCATGCGCACTTTCCTCAATGGGAGTAATGTCTCTAACAGTCTACGCTTTGATCGTTCCCTGGAAGACCACTAGTAGTTTCCGATTGACATCTGGTGGCATTCTGTAATCTGTAGACTATTAGAGTGTTGATGAAACACAGAAATTGCATCGGGATTGAATACAACAGTCACCATGCGCACTTTCCTCCATGGGCGTAATGTCTCTAACTGTCTACGATTTGATCGTTCCCTGGAAGACCAGTAGTAGTTTCCGATGCACATCTGGTGGCATTCTGTAATCTGTGGATTATCAGAGTGTTGATGAAACACAGAAAATGCATCGGTATAGAATACAACAGTCACCATGCGCACTTTCCTCCATGGGAGTAATGTCTCTAACAGTCTAGGCTTTGATCGTTCCCTAGAAGACCAGTAGTAGTTTCCGACGCACATCTGGATTCTTTCTTTAATCTGTGGACTATAAGAGTGTTGATGAAACACAGAAATTGCATCGGGATTGAATACAACAGTTACCATGCGCACTTTCATCCATGGAAGTAATGTCTCAAACAGTCTACGCTTTGATCGTTCCCTGGAAGACCAGTAGTAGTTTCCGATGCACATCTGGAGGCATTCTGATATCTGTGGACTAACTGAGTGTTGACGAAACACAGAAATTGCATCGGGATTGAATACAACAGTCACCATGCGCACTTTCCTCCATGATTGTATTTCTCAAACCGTCTACGCTTTGATCGTTCACTGGAAGACCAGTAGTAGTTTCCGATGCACATCTGGTGGCATTCTGTAATCTGTGGACTATCAGAGTGTTGATGAAACACAGAAATTGCCTCGGGATTGAATACAACAGTAACCATGCGCACTTTCCTCATGGGAATAATGTCTCAAACAGTCTACGCTTTGATCGTTCCCTGAAAGACCAGTAGTAGTTTCCGATGCACATGTGGTGGCATTCTGTAATCTGTGGTCTATCTGGGTGTTGATGAAACACAGAAATTGAATCTGAATTGAATACAACAGTCACCATGCGCACATTCCTCCATGGGAGTAATGTCTCAAACAGTCTACGCTTTGATCGTTCCCTGGAAGACCAGTAGTAGCTTCCGATGCACATCTGGTGGCATTCTGTAATCTGTGGTCTATCAGTGTGTTGATGAAACACAGAAATTGAATCGGAATGGAATACAACAGTCTGCATGCGCACTTTCCTCCATGGTAGTAATGTCGCAAACAGTCTAAGCTTTGATCGTTCCCTGGAAGACCAGTAGTAGTTTCCGATAAAAATCTGGTGTCATTCTGTAATCTGTGGAGTATCACAGTGTTGATTAAACACAGAAATTGCATCGGGATTGAATACAACAGTCACCATGCGCACTTGCCTCCACGGGAGTAATGTCTAAAAAAGTCTACGCCTTGATCGTTCCTGGAAGTCCAGTAGTAGTTTCCGATGCACGTCTGGTTGGATTGTGTAATCTGTGGACTATCAGAGTGTTGATGAAACACAGAAATTGCCTCGGGATTGAATACAACATTCACCATGTGCACTTTCCTTCATGGGAATAATGTCTCAAACACTCTACGCTTTGATCGTTCCTAGGAAGACCAGTAGTAGTTTCGGATGCACATCTGAAAGCATTCTGTAATCTGTGGACTATCAGAGTGTTGATGAAACACAGAAATTGCATCGGGATTGAATACAACAGTCACCATGCCACTTCCCTCAATGGGAGTAATGTGTCAAAGAGTTTACGCTTTGATCGTTCCCTGGAAGACCAGTAGTAGTTTCCGATGCACATCTGGAGGCATTCTGTAATCTGTGGACTATCAGAGTGTTGATGAAACACAGAAATTGCATCGGGATTGGATACAACAGTCACCATGCGCACTTTCCTCCATGGGAATAATGTCTCAAACAGTCTACTCTTTGATTGTTCCCTGGAAGACCAGTAGTAGTTTCCGATGCACATCTGGTGGCATTCTGAAATCTGTAGACTATCAGAGTGTTGATGAAACACAGAAATTGCATCGGAATTGAATACAACAGTCACCATGCGCACTTACCTCCATGGGAGTAATGTCTTAAACACTCTACGCTTTGATCGTTCCCTGGAAGACCAGTAGTAGTTTCCGATGCACATCTGGTGGCATTCTGTAATCTGTAGACTATTAGAGTGTTGATGAAACACAGACATTGCATCGAGATTGAATACAACAGTCACCATGCGCACTTTCCTCCATGGGAGTAATGTCTCTAACAGTCTACGATTTGATCGTTCCCTGGAAGACCAGTAGTAGTTTCCGATGCACATCTGGTGGCATTCTGTAATCTGTGGATTATCAGAGTGTTGACGAAACACAGAAAATGCATCGGTATAGAATACAACAGTCACCATCCGCACTTTCCTCCATGGGAGTAATGTCTCTAACAGTCTAGGCTTTGATCGTTCCCTAGAAGACCAGTAGTAGTTTCCGATGCACATCAGGATTCTCTCTGTAATCTGTGGACTATAAGAGTGTTGATGAAACACAGAAATTGCATCGGGATTGAATACAACAGTTACCATGCGCACTTTCATCCATGGGAGTAACGTCTCAAACAGTCTACGCTTTGATCGTTCCCTGGAAGACCAGTAGTAGTTACCGATGCACATCTGGAGGCATTCTGTAATCTGTGGACTATCAGAGTGTTGATGAAACACAGAAATTGCCTCGGGATTGAATACAACAGTAACCATGCGCACTTTCCTTCATGGGAATAATGTCTCAAACAGTCTGCGCTTTGATCGTTCCCTGGAAGACCAGTAGTAGTTTCCGATGCACATGTGGTGGCATTCTGTAATCTGTGGTCTATCTGGGTGTTGATGAAACACAGAAATTGAATCGGAATGGAATACAACAGTCACCATGCGCACATTCCTCCATGGGAGTAATGACTCAAACAGTCTACGCTTTGATCGTTCCCTGGAAGACCAGTAGTAGTTTCCGATGCACATCTGGGGGCATTCTGTAATCTGTGGTCTATCAGAGTGTTGATGAAAAACAGAAATTGAATCGGAATGGAATACAACAGTCTGCATGCGCACTTTCCTCCATGGTAGTAATGTCTCAAACAGTCTAAGCTTTGATCGTTCCCTGGAAGACCAGTAGTAGTTTCCGATAAACATCTGGTGTCATTCTGTAATCTGTGGAGTATCAGAGTGTTGATTAAACACAGAAATTGCATCGGGATTGAATACAACAGTCACCATGCGCACTTGCCTCCACGGGAGTAATGTCTAAAAAAGTCTACGCCTTATTCGTTCCTGGAAGGCCAGTAGTAGTTTCCGATGCACGTCTGGTTGGATTGTGTAATCTGTGGACTATCAGAGTGTTGATGAAACACAGAAATTGCATCGGGATTGGATACAACAGGCACCATGCGCACTTTCCTCCATGGGAGTAATGTCTCTAACAGTCTACGCTTTGATCGTTCCCTGGAAGACCAGGAGTACTTCCCGATGCACATCTGGAGGCTTTCCGTAAACTGTGGACTATCAGAGTGTTGATGAAACACAGAAATTGCATCGGGATTGAATACAACAGTCACCATGCGCACTTTCCTCCATGGGAGTAATGTCTCTAACAGTCTACGCTTTGATCGTTCTCTGGAAGACCAGTAATAGTTTCCGATGCACATCTGGATTCTTTCTGTAATCTGCGGACTATCAGAGTGTTGATGAAACACAGAAATTGCATTGCGATTGAATACAACAGTCACCATGCGCACTTTCCTCCATGGGAGTAATGTCTGAAACAGTCTACTCTTTGATCGTTCCCTGGAAGACCAGTAGTAGTTTCTGATGCACATCTGGAGGCTTTTCTGAATTTGTGGATTATCAGAGTGTTGATGAAACACAGAAATTGCATCGGGATTGAATACAACTGTCACCATTCCCTCTTTCGTCCATGGGAGTAATGTCTCAAACAGTCTACGCTTAGATCGTTCCCTGGAAGACCAGTAGTAATTTCCGATGCACATCTGGAATCATTCTGTAATATGTGGACTATCAGAGTGTTGATGAAACACAGAAATTGCATCAGGATTGAATACAACAGTCACCATGCTCCCTTTCCTTCATGGGAGTAATGTCTCAAACAATCTACGCTTTGATCGTTCCCTGGAAGACCTGTAGCAGTTTCCTATGCACATCTGGAGGCTTTCTGTAATCTGTGGACTATCAGAGTGTTGATGAAACATAGAAATTGCATCGGGATTGAATACAACAGTCACCATGCGCACTTTCCTCCGTGGGAGTAATGTCTCAAACAGTCTACGCTTTGATCGTTCCCTGGATGACCAGTAGTAGTTTCCGATGCACATCTGGATGCTTTCTGTAATCTGTGGACTATCAGAGTGTTGATGAAGCTAAGAAATTGCATCGGGATTGAATACAACAGTCACCATGCGCACTTTCCTCCACGGGAGTAATGTCTCTAACAGTCTACAACTTGATCGTTCCCTGGAAGACCAGTAGTAATTTCCGATGCACATCTGGATTCTTTCAGTAATCTGCGGACTATCAGAGTGTTGATGAAACACAGAAATTGCATCGGGATTGAATACAACAGTCACCATGCGCACTTTCCTCCACGGGAGTAATGTCTCAAACAGTCTACGCTTTGATCGTTCCCTGGAAGACCAGTAGTAATTTCCGATGCACATCTGGAATCATTCTGTAATATGTGGACTATCAGAGTGTTGATGAAACACAGAAATTGCATCAGGATTGAATACAACAGTCACCATGCTCCCTTTCCTTCATGGGAGTAATGTCTCAAACAATCTACGCTTTGATCGTTCCCTGGAAGACCTGTAGCAGTTTCCTATGCACATCTGGAGGCTTTCTGTAATCTGTGGACTATCAGAGTGTTGATGAAACATAGAAATTGCATCGGGATTGAATACAACAGTCACCATGCGCACTTTCCTCTGTGGGAGTAATGTCTCAAACAGTCTACGCTTTGATCGTTCCCTGGATGACCAGTAGTAGTTTCCGATCCACATCTGGATGCTTTCTGTAATCTGTGGACTATCAGAGTGTTGATGAAGCTAAGAAATTGCATCGGGATTGAATACAACAGTCACCATGCGCACTTTCCTCCACGGGAGTAATGTCTCAAACCGTCTACGCTGTGATCGTACCCTGGAAGACCAGTAGTAGTTTCCGATGGACATCTGGTGGCATTCTGCAATCTGTAGACTATCAGAGTGTTGATGAAACACAGAAATTGCATCGGGATTGAACACAACAGTCACCATGCGCACTTTCCTCAATGGTAGTAACGTCTCAAACAGTCTACGCTTTGATCTTTCCCTGGAAAACCAGTAGTAGTTTCCGATGCACATCTGGTGGCATTCTGTAATCTGTAGACTATCAGAGTGTTGATGAAACACAGAAATTGCATCGGGATTGAATACAACAGTATCCATGCGCAGTTTCCTCCATGTGAATAATGTCTCAAAGAGTCTACGCTTTGATCGTTCCCTGGAAGACCAGTAGTAGTTTCCGATGCACATCTGGTGGCATTCTGTAATCTGTAGACTATCAGAGTGTTGATGAAACAAAGAAATTGCATCGGGATTGAATACAACAGTCACCATGCGCATTTTCCTACATGGGAGGAATGTCTCTAACAGTCTACGCTTTGATCGTTCCCTGGAAGACCAGTAGTAGTTTCCGAAGAACATCTGGTGGCATTCGTAAATCTGTAGACTATCAGTGTTGATGAAACACAGAAATTGCATCGGGATTGAATACAACAGTCACCATGCGCACTTCCCTCCATGGGAGTAATGTCTCAAAGAGTTTACGCTTTGATCGTTCCCTGGAAGACCAGTAGTAGTTTCGGATGCACATCTGGAGGCATTCTGTAATCTGTGGACTATCAGAGTGTTGAAGAAACACAGAAATTGCATCGGGATTGAATACAACAGTCAACATGCGCACTTTCCTCCATGGGAGTAATGTCTCTAACAGTCTACGCTTTGATCGTTTCCTGGAAGACCAGGAGTACTTCCCGATGCACATCTGGAGGCTTTCCGTAAACTGTGGACTATCAGAGTGTTGATGAAGCACAGAAATGGCATCGGGATTGAACACAACTGTCACCATGCGCACTTACCTCCATGGGAAAAATGTCTCTAACAGTCTACGCATTGATCGTTCCCTGGAAGACCAGTAGTAGTTCCCGATGCACATCTGGAGGCTTTCCGTAAACTGTGGACTGTAAGAGTGTTGATGAAGCACAGAAATTGCAACGGGATTGAATACAACAGTCACCATGCGCACTTTCCTCCATGGGAGTAACGTCTCAAAGTGTTTACGCTTTGATCGTTCCCTGGAAGACCTGTAGTAGTTTCCGATGCACATCTGGAGGCTTTCCTTAATTTGTGGACTATCAGAGTGTTGATGAAACACAGAAATTGAATCGCGATTGAATACAACTGTCACCATGCCCTCTTTCGTCCATGGGAGTAATGTCTCAAACAATTTACGCTTAGATCGTTCCCTGGAAGACCAGTAGTAATTTCCGATGCACATCTGGAATCATTCTGTAATATGTGGACTATCAGAGTGTTGATGAAACACAGAAATTGCATCAGGATTGAATACAACAGTCACCATGCACCCTTTCCTTCATGGGAGTAATGTCTCAAACACTCTACGCTTTGATCGTTCCCTGGAAGACCAGTAGCAGTTTCCTATGCACATCTGGAGGCTTTCTGTAATCTGTGGACTATCAGAGTGTTGATGAAACATAGAAACTGCATCGGGATTGAATACAACAATCACCATGCGCACTTTCCTCCATGGGAGTAATGTCTCAAACAGTCTACGCTGTGATCGTTCCCTTGAAGACCAGTAGTAGTTTCCGATGGACATCTGGTGGCATTCTGTAATCTGTAGACTATCAGAGTGTTGATGAAACACAAAAATTGCATCGGGATTGAACACAACAGTCACCATGCGCACTTTCCTCCATGGGAGTAGTGTCTCAAACAGTCTACGCTTTGATCGTTCCCTGGAAGACCAGCAGTAGTTTCCGATGCACATCTGGAGGCATTCTGTAATCTGTGGACTATCAGAATGTTGATGAAACACAGAAATTGCATCGGGATTGAATACAACAGTCACCATGCGCACTTTCCTCCATGGGAGTAATGTCTCAAACTGTCTACGCTTTGATCGTTCAATGGAAGACCAGTAGTAGTTTCCGATGCACATCTGGAGCCATTCTGTAGACAGTGGACTATCATAATGTTGATGAAACACAGAAATTGCATCGGGATTGAATACAACAGTCACCATGCGCACTTTCCTCCACGGGAGTAATGTCTCAAAGAGTCTACGCTTTGATCGTTCCCTGGAAGACCAGTAGTAGTTTCCGATGCACATCCGGTGGCATTCTGTAATCTGTGGACTATCAGAGTGTTGATGAAACACAGAAATTGCATCGGGATTGAATACAACAGTCACCATCCGCACTTTCCTCCATGTGAGTAATGTCTGAAATGGTCTACGCTTTGATCGTTCCATGGAAGACCAGTAGTAGTTTCCGATGCACATCTGGTGGCATTCTGTAATCTGTGGAGTATCAAAGTGTTGGTGAAACACAGAAATTACATCGGGATTGAATACAACAGTCACCATGCGCACTTTCCTCCATAAAAGGAATGTCTTAAACAGTCTACGCTTTGATCGTTCCCTGGAAGACCAGTAGTAGTTTCCGATGCACATCTGGTGGCATTCTGTAATCTGTGGACTATCAGAGTGTTGATGAAACACAGAAATTGCATCGGGATTGAACACAACAGTCACCATGCGCACTTTCCTCCATGGGAGTAATGTCTCTAACAGTCTACGCTTTGATCGTTCCCTGGAAGACCAGTAGTAGTTTCGGATGCTCATCTGGAGGCATTCTGTAATCTGTGGACTATGAGAGTGTTGAAGAAACACAGAAATAGCATCGGGATTGAATACAACAGTCACCATGCGCACTTTCCTCCATGGATCTAATTCTCAAACCGTCTACGTTTTGATCGTTCCCTGGAAGACTAGTAGTAGTTTCCGATGCGCATCTAGAGGCTTTCCTTAATTTGTGGACTATCAGAGTGTTGATGAAACACAGAAATTGCATCTTGATTGAATACAACTGTCACCATGCCCTCTTTCGTCCATGGGAGTAATGTCTCAAACAGTCTACGCTTTGATCGTTCCCTGGAAGACCAGTAGTAATTTCCGATGCACATCTGGAGGCATTCTGTAATCTGTTTACTATCAGAGTGTTGGTGAAACACAGAAATTGCATCGGGATTGAATACAACAGTCACCATGCGCACTTTCCTCCACAGGAGTAATGTCTCAAACAGTCTACGCTTTGATCGTTCCCTGGAAGACCAGTAGTAGTTTCCAATGCACATCTGGTGGCATTCTGTAATCTGTGGACTATCAGAGTGTTGATGAAACACAGAAATTGCATCGGGATTGAATACAACAGTCACCATCCGCACTTTCCTCCATGTGAGTAATGTCTGAAATGGTCTACGCTTTGATCGTTCCATGGAAGACCAGTAGTAGTTTCCGATGCACATCTGGTGGCATTCTGTAATCTGTGGAGTATCAAAGTGTTTGTGAAACACAGAAATTGCATCCGGATTGAATACAACAGTCACCTTGCGCACTTTCCTCCATTAAAGTAATGTCTTAAACAGTCTACGCTTTGATCGTTCCCTGGAAGACCAGTAGTAGTTTCCGATGCACATCTGGTGGCATTCTGTAATCTGTGGACTATCAGAGTGTTGATGAAACACAGAAATTACATCGGGATTGAACACAACAGTCACCATGCGCACTTTCCTCCATGGGAGTAATGTCTCTAACAGTCTACGCTTTGATCGTTCCCTGGAAGACCAGTAGTAGTTTCCGATGCACATCTGGTGGCATTCTGTAATCTGTTGACTATCAGAGTGTTGATGAAACACAGAAATTGCATCGGGATTGAATACAACAGTCGCCAAGCGCACTTTCCTCAATGGGAGTAATGTCTCTAACAGTCTACGCTTTGATCGTTCCCTGGAAGAACAGTAGTAGTTTCCGATGCACATCTATATTCTTTCTGTAATCTGTGGACTATCAGAGTGTTGATGAAACACAGAAATTGCATCGGGATTGAATACAACAGTCACCATGCGCACTTTAGTCCATGGGAGTAATGTCCCAAACTGTCTACGCTTTGATCGTTCCCTGGAAGACCAGTAGTAGTTTCCGATGCACATCTGGAGGCATTCTGTAATCTGTACTCTATCAGAATGTTGATGAAACACAGAAATTGCATCGGGATTGAATACAACAGTGACCATCCGCTCTTTCCTCCCTGTGAGTAATGTCTGAAATGGTCTACGCTTTGATCGTTCCATGGAAGACCAGTAGTAGTCTCCGATGCACATCTGGTGACATTCTGTAATCTGTGGAGTATCAGAGTGTTGATGAAACACAGAAATTGCATCGGGATTGAATACAACAGTCACCATGCGATCTTTCCTCCATGGGAGTAATTCACAAACAGTCTACGCATTGATCGTTCCCTGGAAGACCAGTAGCAGTTTCCGATGCACATCTGGAGGCTTTCTGTAATCTGTGGACTATCAGAGTGTTGATGAAACATTGAAATTGCATCGGGATTGAATACAGCAGTCACCATGCGCACTTTCCTCCATGGGAGTAATGTCTCAAACAGTCTACGCTTTGATCGTTCCCTGGATGACCAGTAGTAGGTTCCGATGCACATCTGGATGGTTTCTGTAATCTGTGGACTATCAGAGTGTTGATGAAACACAGAAATTGCATCGGGATTGAATACAACAGTCACCATGCGCACTTTCCTCCGTGGGAGTAATGTCTCAAACAGTCTACGCTTTGATCGTTCCCTGGAAGACCAGTAGTAGTTTCCGATGCACATCTGGAAGCATTCTGTAATCTGTGGACTATCAGAATTTGGATGAAACACAGAAATTGCATCGGGATTGAATACAACTGTCACCATGCGCACTTTCCTCCATGGGAGTAGTGTCTGAAAGAATTTACGCTTTGATCGTTCCCTGGAAGACCAGTAGTAGTTTCCGATGCACATCTGGAGGCTTTCCTTAATTTGTGGACTATCAGAGTGTTGATGAAAGACAGAAATTGCATCGGGATTGAATACAACTGTCACCATGCCCTCTTTCGTCCGTGGGAGTAATGTCTCAAACAGTCTACGCTTTGATCGTTCCCTGGAAGACCAGTAGCAGGTTCCGATGCACATCTGGATTCTTTCTGTAATCTGTGGACTATCAGAGTGTTGATGAAACACAGAAATTGCATCGGGATTGAATACAACAGTCACCATGCGCACTTTCCTCCATGGGAGTAAAGTCTCAAAGAGTCTACGCTTTGATCGTTCCCTGGAAGACCAGTAGTAGTTTCCGATGCACATCTGGAGGCATTCTGTAATCTGTGGAGTATCAGAGTGTTGATGAAACACAGAAATTGCATCGGGATTGAATACAACAGTCACCATGCGATCTTTCCTACATGGGAGTAATTCTCAAACAGTCTACGCTTTGATCGTTCCCTGGAAGACCAGTAGCAGTTTCCGATGCACATCTGGAGGCTTTCTGCAATCTGTGGACTATCGGAGTGTTGATGAAAAATAGAAATTGCATCGAGATTGAATACAACAGTCACCATGCGCACTTTCCTCCATGGGAGTAATGTCTCAAATAGTCTACGCTTTGATCGTTCCCTGGATGACAAGTAGTAGTTTCCGATGCACATCTGGATGCTTTCTGTAATCTGTGGACTATCGGAGTATTGATGAAACTAAGAAATTGCATCGGGATTGAATACAACAGTCACCATGCGCACTTTCCTCCATGGGAGTAATGTCTCAAACAGTCAACACTTGATCGTTCCCTGGAACACCAGTAGTAGTTTCCGATGGACATCTGGTGGCATTCTGTAATCTGTAGACTATCAGAGTGTTGATGAAACACAGAAATTGCATCGGGATTGAACACAACAGTCACCATGCGCACTTTCCTCCATGGGAGTAGTGTCTCAAACAGTCTACGCTTTGATCGTTCCCTGGAAGACCAGCAGTAGTTTCCGATGCACATCTGGAGGCATTCTGTAATCTGTGGACTATCAGAATGTTGATGAAACACAGAAATTGCATCGGGATTGAATACAACAGTCACCATGCGCACTTTCCTCCATGGGAGTAATGTCTCAAACTGTCTACGCTTTGATCGTTCCCTGGAAGACCAGTAGTAGTTTCCGATGCACATCTGGAGCCATTCTGTAATCAGTGGACTATCATAATGTTGATGAAACACAGAAATTGCATCGGGATTGAATACAACAGTCACCATGCGCACTTTCCTCAATGGGAGTAATGTCTCAAAGAGTTTACGCTTTGATCGTTCCCTGGAATACCAGTAGTAGTTTCCGATGCACATCTAGAGGCTTTCCTTAATTTGTGGACTATCAGAGTGTTGATGAAACACAGAAATTGCATCTTGATTGAATACAACTGTCACCATGCCCTCTTTCGTCCATGGGAGTAATGACTCAAACAGTCTACGCTTTGATCGTTCCCTGGAATACCAGTAGTAATTTGCGATGCACATCTGGAGGCATTCTGTAATCTGTTTACTATCAGAGTGTTGGTGAAACACAGAAATTGCATCGGGATTGAATATAACAGTCACCATGCGCACTTTCTTCCACGGGAGTAATGTCTCAAAGAGTCTACGCTTTGATCGTTCCCTGGAAGACCAGTAGTAGTTTCCGATGCACATCCGGTGGCATTCTGTAATCTGTGGACTATCAGAATGTTGATGAAACACAGAAATTGCATCGGGATTGAATACAACAGTCACCATGCGCACTTTCCTACATGGGAGTAATGTCTCAAACTGTGTACGCTTTGATCGTTCCCTGGAAGAGCAGTAGTAGTTTCCGATGCACATCTGGAGGCATTCTGTAATCAGTGGACTATCAGAATGTTGATGAAACACAGAAATTGCATCGGGATTGAATACAACAGTCACCATGCGCACTTTCCTCAATGGGAGTAATGTCTCAAAGAGTTTACGCTTTGATCGTTCCCTGGAATACCAGTAGTAGTTTCCGATGCACATCTAGAGGCTTTCCTTAATTTGTGGACTATCAAAGTGTTGATGAAACACAGAAATTGCATCTTGATTGAATACAACTGTCACCATGCCCTCTTTCGTCCATAGGAGTAATGTCTCAAACAGTCTACGGTTTGATCGTTCCCTGGAAGACCAGTAGTAATTTCCGATGCACATCTGGAGGCATTCTGTAATCTGTTTACTATCAGAGTGTTGGTGAAACACAGAAATTGCATCGGGAATGAATACAACAGTCACCATGCGCACTTTCCTCCACGGGAGTAATGTCTCAAACAGTCTACGCTTTGATCGTTCCCTGGAAGACCAGTAGTAGTTTCCGATGCACATCTGGTGGCATTCTGTAATCTGTGGACTATCAGAGTGTTGATGAAACACAGAAATTGCATCGGGATTGAATACAACAGTCACCATCCGCACTTTCCTCCATGTGAGTAATGTCTGAAATGGTCTACGCTTTGATCGTTCCATGGAAGACCAGTAGTAGTTTCCGATGCACATCTGGTGGCATTCTGTAATCTGTGGAGTATCAAAGTGTTGGTGAAACACAGAAATTGCATCGGGATTGAATACAACAGTCACCATGCGCACTTTCCTCCATTAAAGTAATGTCTTAAACAGTCTACGCTTTGATCGTTCCCTGGAAGACCAGTAGTAGTTTCCGATGCATATCTGGTGGCATTCTGTAATCTGTGGACTATCAGAGTGTTGATGAAACACAGAAATTGCATCGGGATTGAACACAACAGTCACCATGCGCACTTTCCTCCATGGGAGTAATGTCTCTAACAGTCTACGCTTTGATCGTTCCCTGGAAGACCAGTAGTAGTTTCCGATGCACATCTGGTGGCATTCTGTAATCTGTGGACTATCAGAGTGTTGATGAAACACAGAAATTGCATCGGGATTGAATACAACAGTCGCCATGCGCACTTTCCTCAATGGGAGTAATGTCTCTAACAGTCTACGCTTTGATCGTTCCCTGGAAGAACAGTAGTAGTTTCCGATGCACATCTATATTCTTTCTGTAATCTGTGGACTATCAGAGTGTTGATGAAACACAGAAATTGCATCGGGATTGAATACAACAGTCACCATGCGCACTTTCCTACATGGGGGTAATGTCTCAAACTGTCTACGCTTTGATCGTTCCCTGGAAGACCAGTAGTTGTTTCCGATGCACATCTGGAGGCATTCTGTAATCTGTACTCTATCAGAATGTTGATGAAACACAGAAATTGCATCGGGATTGAATACAACAGTGACCATCCGCTCTTTCCTCCATGTGAGTAATGTCTGAAATGGTCTACGCTTTGATCGTTCCATGGAAGACCAGTAGTAGTCTCCGATGCACATCTGGTGACATTCTGTAATCTGTGGAGTATCAGAGTGTTGATGAAACACAGAAATTGCATCGGGATTGAATACAACAGTCACCATGCGATCTTTCCTCCATGGGAGTAATTCACAAACAGTCTACGCATTGATCGTTCCCTGGAAGACCAGTAGCAGTTTCCGATGCACATCTGGAGGCTTTCTGTAATCTGTGGACTATCAGAGTGTTGATGAAACATTGAAATTGCATCGGGATTGAATACAACAGTCACCATGCGCACTTTCCTCCATGGGAGTAATGTCTCAAACAGTCTACGCTTTGATCGTTCCCTGGATGACCAGTAGTAGGTTCCGATGCACATCTGGATGGTTTCTGTAATCTGTGGACTATCAGAGTGTTGATGAAACACAGAAATTGCATCGGGATTGAATACAACAGTCACCATGCGCACTTTCCTCCGTGGGAGTAATGTCTCAAACAGTCTACGCTTTGATCGTTCCCTGGAAGACCAGTAGTAGTTTCCGATGCACATCTGGAAGCATTCTGTAATCTGTGGACTATCAGAATTTGGATGAAACACAGAAATTGCATCGGGATTGAATACAACTGTCACCATGCGCACTTTCCTCCATGGGAGTAATGTCTGAAAGAATTTACGCTTTGATCGTTCCCTGGAAGACCAGTAGTAGTTTCCGATGCACATCTGGAGGCTTTCCTTAATTTGTGGACTATCAGAGTGTTGATGAAAGACAGAAATTGCATCGGGATTGAATACAACTGTCACCATGCCCTCTTTCGTCCGTGGGAGTAATGTCTCAAACAGTCTACGCTTTGATCGTTCCCTGGAAGACCAGTAGCAGGTTCCGATGCACATCTGGATTCTTTCTGTAATCTGTGGACTATCAGAGTGTTGATGAAACACAGAAATTGCATCGGAATTGAATACAACAGTCACCATGCGCACTTTCCTCCATGGGAGTAAAGTCTCAAAGAGTCTACGCTTTGATCGTTCCCTGGAAGACCAGTAGTAGTTTCCGATGCACATCTGGAGGCATTCTGTAATCTGTGGAGTATCAGAGTGTTGATGAAACACAGAAATTGCATCGGGATTGAATACAACAGTCACCATGCGATCTTTCCTCCATGGGAGTAATTCTCAAACAGTCTACGCTTTGATCGTTCCCTGGAAGACCAGTAGCAGTTTCCGATGCACATCTGGAGGCTTTCTGCAATCTGTGGACTATCAGAGTGTTGATGAAAAATAGAAATTGCATCGAGATTGAATACAACAGTCACCATGCGCACTTTCCTCCATGGGAGTAATGTCTCAAATAGTCTACGCTTTGATCGTTCCCTGGATGACAAGTAGTAGTTTCCGATGCACATCTGGATGCTTTCTGTAATCTGTGGACTATCGGAGTATTGATGAAACTAAGAAATTGCATCGGGATTGAATACAACAGTCACCATGCGCACTTTCCTCAATGGGAGTAATGTCTCTAACGGTCTACGCTTTGATCGTTCCCTGGAAGACCAGTAGCAGGTTCCGATGCACATCTGGATTCTTTCTGTAATCTGTGGACTATCAGAGTGTTGATGAAACACAGAAATTGCATCGGGTTTGAATACAACAGTCACCATGCGCACTTTCCTCCTTGGGAGTAATGTCTCAAGGAGTCTACGCTTTGATCGTTCCCTGGAAGACCAGTAGTAGTTTCCGATGCACATCTGGAGGCATTCTGTATTCTGTGGACTGTCAGAGTGTTGATGTAACACAGAAATTGCATCGGGATTGAATACAACTTCTCACCATGCGCACTTTCCTCCAGGGGAGTAATGTCTCAAAGAGTTTACGCTTTGATCGTTCCCTGGAAGACCAGTAGTAGTTTCCGATGCACATCTGGAATCATTCTGTTATCCGTGGACTATCAGAGTGTTGATGAAACACAGAAATTGCATCGGGATTGAACACAACAGTCACCATGCGCACTTTCCTCCATGGGAGTAGTGTCTCAAACAGTCTACGCTTTGATCGTTCCCTGGAAGACCAGCAGTAGTTTCCGATGCACATCTGGAGGCATTCTGTAATCTGTGGACTATCAGAATGTTGATGAAACACAGAAATTGCATCGGGATTGAATACAACAGTCACCATGCGCACTTTCCTCCATGGGAGTAATGTCTCAAACTGTCTACGCTTTGATCGTTCCCTGGAAGACCAGTAGTAGTTTCCGATGCACATCTGGAGCCATTCTGTAATCAGTGGACTATCATAATGTTGATGAAACACAGAAATTGCATCGGGATTGAATACAACAGTCACCATGCGCACTTTCCTCAATGGGAGTAATGTCTCAAAGAGTTTACGCTTTGATCGTTCCCTGGAATACCAGTAGTAGTTTCCGATGCACATCTAGAGGCTTTCCTTAATTTGTGGACTATCAGAGTGTTGATGAAACACAGAAATTGCATCTTGATTGAATACAACTGTCACCATGCCCTCTTTCGTCCATGGGAGTAATGACTCAAACAGTCTACGCTTTGATCGTTCCCTGGAATACCAGTAGTAATTTGCGATGCACATCTGGAGGCATTCTGTAATCTGTTTACTATCAGAGTGTTGGTGAAACACAGAAATTGCATCGGGATTGAATATAACAGTCACCATGCGCACTTTCTTCCACGGGAGTAATGTCTCAAAGAGTCTACGCTTTGATCGTTCCCTGGAAGACCAGTAGTAGTTTCCGATGCACATCCGGTGGCATTCTGTAATCTGTGGACTATCAGAATGTTGATGAAACACAGAAATTGCATCGGGATTGAATACAACAGTCACCATGCGCACTTTCCTACATGGGAGTAATGTCTCAAACTGTGTACGCTTTGATCGTTCCCTGGAAGAGCAGTAGTAGTTTCCGATGCACATCTGGAGGCATTCTGTAATCAGTGGACTATCAGAATGTTGATGAAACACAGAAATTGCATCGGGATTGAATACAACAGTCACCATGCGCACTTTCCTCAATGGGAGTAATGTCTCAAAGAGTTTACGCTTTGATCGTTCCCTGGAATACCAGTAGTAGTTTCCGATGCACATCTAGAGGCTTTCCTTAATTTGTGGACTATCAAAGTGTTGATGAAACACAGAAATTGCATCTTGATTGAATACAACTGTCACCATGCCCTCTTTCGTCCATAGGAGTAATGTCTCAAACAGTCTACGGTTTGATCGTTCCCTGGAAGACCAGTAGTAATTTCCGATGCACATCTGGAGGCATTCTGTAATCTGTTTACTATCAGAGTGTTGGTGAAACACAGAAATTGCATCGGGAATGAATACAACAGTCACCATGCGCACTTTCCTCCACGGGAGTAATGTCTCAAACAGTCTACGCTTTGATCGTTCCCTGGAAGACCAGTAGTAGTTTCCGATGCACATCTGGTGGCATTCTGTAATCTGTGGACTATCAGAGTGTTGATGAAACACAGAAATTGCATCGGGATTGAATACAACAGTCACCATCCGCACTTTCCTCCATGTGAGTAATGTCTGAAATGGTCTACGCTTTGATCGTTCCATGGAAGACCAGTAGTAGTTTCCGATGCACATCTGGTGGCATTCTGTAATCTGTGGAGTATCAAAGTGTTGGTGAAACACAGAAATTGCATCGGGATTGAATACAACAGTCACCATGCGCACTTTCCTCCATTAAAGTAATGTCTTAAACAGTCTACGCTTTGATCGTTCCCTGGAAGACCAGTAGTAGTTTCCGATGCATATCTGGTGGCATTCTGTAATCTGTGGACTATCAGAGTGTTGATGAAACACAGAAATTGCATCGGGATTGAACACAACAGTCACCATGCGCACTTTCCTCCATGGGAGTAATGTCTCTAACAGTCTACGCTTTGATCGTTCCCTGGAAGACCAGTAGTAGTTTCCGATGCACATCTGGTGGCATTCTGTAATCTGTGGACTATCAGAGTGTTGATGAAACACAGAAATTGCATCGGGATTGAATACAACAGTCGCCATGCGCACTTTCCTCAATGGGAGTAATGTCTCTAACAGTCTACGCTTTGATCGTTCCCTGGAAGAACAGTAGTAGTTTCCGATGCACATCTATATTCTTTCTGTAATCTGTGGACTATCAGAGTGTTGATGAAACACAGAAATTGCATCGGGATTGAATACAACAGTCACCATGCGCACTTTCCTACATGGGGGTAATGTCTCAAACTGTCTACGCTTTGATCGTTCCCTGGAAGACCAGTAGTTGTTTCCGATGCACATCTGGAGGCATTCTGTAATCTGTACTCTATCAGAATGTTGATGAAACACAGAAATTGCATCGGGATTGAATACAACAGTGACCATCCGCTCTTTCCTCCATGTGAGTAATGTCTGAAATGGTCTACGCTTTGATCGTTCCATGGAAGACCAGTAGTAGTCTCCGATGCACATCTGGTGACATTCTGTAATCTGTGGAGTATCAGAGTGTTGATGAAACACAGAAATTGCATCGGGATTGAATACAACAGTCACCATGCGATCTTTCCTCCATGGGAGTAATTCACAAACAGTCTACGCATTGATCGTTCCCTGGAAGACCAGTAGCAGTTTCCGATGCACATCTGGAGGCTTTCTGTAATCTGTGGACTATCAGAGTGTTGATGAAACATTGAAATTGCATCGGGATTGAATACAACAGTCACCATGCGCACTTTCCTCCATGGGAGTAATGTCTCAAACAGTCTACGCTTTGATCGTTCCCTGGATGACCAGTAGTAGGTTCCGATGCACATCTGGATGGTTTCTGTAATCTGTGGACTATCAGAGTGTTGATGAAACACAGAAATTGCATCGGGATTGAATACAACAGTCACCATGCGCACTTTCCTCCGTGGGAGTAATGTCTCAAACAGTCTACGCTTTGATCGTTCCCTGGAAGACCAGTAGTAGTTTCCGATGCACATCTGGAAGCATTCTGTAATCTGTGGACTATCAGAATTTGGATGAAACACAGAAATTGCATCGGGATTGAATACAACTGTCACCATGCGCACTTTCCTCCATGGGAGTAATGTCTGAAAGAATTTACGCTTTGATCGTTCCCTGGAAGACCAGTAGTAGTTTCCGATGCACATCTGGAGGCTTTCCTTAATTTGTGGACTATCAGAGTGTTGATGAAAGACAGAAATTGCATCGGGATTGAATACAACTGTCACCATGCCCTCTTTCGTCCGTGGGAGTAATGTCTCAAACAGTCTACGCTTTGATCGTTCCCTGGAAGACCAGTAGCAGGTTCCGATGCACATCTGGATTCTTTCTGTAATCTGTGGACTATCAGAGTGTTGATGAAACACAGAAATTGCATCGGAATTGAATACAACAGTCACCATGCGCACTTTCCTCCATGGGAGTAAAGTCTCAAAGAGTCTACGCTTTGATCGTTCCCTGGAAGACCAGTAGTAGTTTCCGATGCACATCTGGAGGCATTCTGTAATCTGTGGAGTATCAGAGTGTTGATGAAACACAGAAATTGCATCGGGATTGAATACAACAGTCACCATGCGATCTTTCCTCCATGGGAGTAATTCTCAAACAGTCTACGCTTTGATCGTTCCCTGGAAGACCAGTAGCAGTTTCCGATGCACATCTGGAGGCTTTCTGCAATCTGTGGACTATCAGAGTGTTGATGAAAAATAGAAATTGCATCGAGATTGAATACAACAGTCACCATGCGCACTTTCCTCCATGGGAGTAATGTCTCAAATAGTCTACGCTTTGATCGTTCCCTGGATGACAAGTAGTAGTTTCCGATGCACATCTGGATGCTTTCTGTAATCTGTGGACTATCGGAGTATTGATGAAACTAAGAAATTGCATCGGGATTGAATACAACAGTCACCATGCGCACTTTCCTCAATGGGAGTAATGTCTCTAACGGTCTACGCTTTGATCGTTCCCTGGAAGACCAGTAGCAGGTTCCGATGCACATCTGGATTCTTTCTGTAATCTGTGGACTATCAGAGTGTTGATGAAACACAGAAATTGCATCGGGTTTGAATACAACAGTCACCATGCGCACTTTCCTCCTTGGGAGTAATGTCTCAAGGAGTCTACGCTTTGATCGTTCCCTGGAAGACCAGTAGTAGTTTCCGATGCACATCTGGAGGCATTCTGTATTCTGTGGACTGTCAGAGTGTTGATGTAACACAGAAATTGCATCGGGATTGAATACAACTTCTCACCATGCGCACTTTCCTCCAGGGGAGTAATGTCTCAAAGAGTTTACGCTTTGATCGTTCCCTGGAAGACCAGTAGTAGTTTCCGATGCACATCTGGAATCATTCTGTTATCCGTGGACTATCAGAGTGTTGATGAAACACAGAAATTGCATCGGGATTGAATACAACAGTCACCATGGGCACATTCCTCCATAAAAGTAATGTCTCCTACAGTCTACGCTTTGATCGTTCCCTGGATGACCAGTAGTAGTTTCCGATGCACATCTGGAGGCATTCTGTAATCTGTGGACTATCAGAGTGTTGATGAAGCACAGAAATTGCATCGGGATTTAATACAACAGTCACCATGCGCACTTTCCTCCATAGGAGTAATGTCTCAAAGAGTTTACGCTTTGATCGTTCCCTGGAAGACCAGTAGTAGTTTCCGGTGTACATCTGGAGGCATTCTGTAATCTGTGGACTATCAGAGTGTTGATGAAACACAGAAATTGCATCGGGATTGAATACAACAGTCACCATGCGCACTTTCTTCCATTTGAGTAATGTCTCAAACAGTCTACGATTTGATCGTTCCCTGGAAGACCAGTAGTAGTTCCGTTGCACATCTGGAGGCATTCTGTAATCTGTGGAGTATCAGAGTGTTGATGAAACACATAAATTACATCGGGATTGAATACAACAGTCACCATGCGATCTTTCCTCCATGGGAGTAATGTCTCAAACAGTCTACGTTTTGATCGTTCCCTGGATGACCAATAGCAGTTTCCGATGCACATCTGGTTGCTTTCGGTAATCTGTGGACTATCAGAGTGTTGATGAAACACAGAGATTGCATCGGGATTGAATACAGCAGTCACCATGCGCACTTTCCTCCATGGGAGTAATGTCTCAAACAGTCTACGATTTGATCGTTCCCTGAAAGACCAGCAGTAGTTTCCGATGCACATCTGGAGGCATTCTGTAATCTGTGGACTATCAGAACGTTGATGAAACACAGAAATTGCATCGGGATTGAAAACAACAGTCACCATGCGCACTTTCCTCCGTGGGATTAATGTCTCAAACAGTCTACGCTTTGATCGTTCCCTGGAAGACCAGTAGTAGTTTCCGATGCACATCTGGAAGCATTCTGTAATCTGTGGACTATCAGAATTCGGATGAAACACAGAAATTGCATCGGGATTGAATACAACTGTCACCATGCGCACTTTCCTCCATGGGAGTAATATCTGAAAGAATTTACGCTTTGATCGTTCCCTGGAAGACCAGTAGTAGTTTCCGATGCACATCTGGAGGCTTTCCTTAATTTGTGGACTATCAGAGTGTTGATGAAAGACAGAATCTGCATCGGGATTGAATACAACTGTCACCATGCCCTCTTTCGTCCGTGGGAGTAATGTCTCAAACAGTCTACGCTTTGATCGTTCCCTGGAAGACCAGTAGTAATTTCCGATGCACATCTTGAAGCATTCTGTAATCTGTATACTATCAGAGTGTTGATGAAACACAGAAATTGCATCGGGATTGAATACAACAGTCACCATGCTCCCTTTCCTTCATGGGAGTAATGTCTCAAACACTCTACCCTTTGATAGTTCCCTGGAACACCAGTAGTAGTTGCCGGTGCACATCTGGAGGCATTCTGTAATCTGTGGACTTTTAGAGTGTTGATGAAACACAGAAATTGCATCGGGATTGAATACAACAGTCACCATGCAACTTTCTTCCATTGGAGTAATGTCTCAAACAGTCTACGATTTGATCGTTCCCTGGAAGACCAGTAGTAGTTCCGATGCACATCTGGAGGCATTCTGTAATCTGTGGAGTATCAGAGTGTTGATGAAACACAGAAATTGCATCGGGATTGAATACAACAGTCACCATGCGATCTTTCCTCCATGGGAGTAATTCTCAAACAGTCTACGCTTTGATCGTTCCCTGGAAGACCAGTAGCAGTTTCCGATGCACATCTGGAGGCTTTCTGCAATCTGTGGACTATCAGAGTGTTGATGAAAAATAGAAATTGCATCGGGATTGAATACAACAGTCACCATGCGCACTTTCCTCCATGGGAGTAATGTCTCAAATAGTCTACGCTTTGATCGTTCCCTGGATGACAAGTAGTAGTTTCCGATGCACATCTGGATGCTTTCTGTAATTTGTGGACTATCAGAGTATTGATGAAACTAAGAAATTGCATCGGGATTGAATACAACAGTCACCATGCGCACTTTCCTCCACGGGAGTAATGTCTCAAACAGACTACGCTTGATCGTTCCCTGGAACACCAGTAGTAGTTTCCGATGCACATCTGGAAGCATTCTGTAATCTGTACTCTATCAGAATGTTGATGAAACACAGAAATTGCATCGGGATTGAATACAACAGTGACCATCCGCTCTTTCCTCCATGTGAGTAATGTCTGAAATGGTCTACGCTTTGATCGTTCCATGGAAGACCAGTAGTAGTCTCCGATGCACATCTGGTGACATTCTGTAATCTGTGGAGTATCAGAGTGTTGATGAAACACAGAAATTGCATCGGGATTGAATACAACAGTCACCATGCGATCTTTCCTCCATGGGAGTAATTCACAAACAGTCTACGCATTGATCGTTCCCTGGAAGACCAGTAGCAGTTTCCGATGCACATCTGGAGGCTTTCTGTAATCTGTGGACTATCAGAGTGTTGATGAAACATTGAAATTGCATCGGGATTGAATACAACAGTCACCATGCGCACTTTCCTCCATGGGAGTAATGTCTCAAACAGTCTACGCTTTGATCGTTCCCTGGATGACCAGTAGTAGGTTCCGATGCACATCTGGATGGTTTCTGTAATCTGTGGACTATCAGAGTGTTGATGAAACACAGAAATTGCATCGGGATTGAATACAACAGTCACCATGCGCACTTTCCTCCGTGGGAGTAATGTCTCAAACAGTCTACGCTTTGATCGTTCCCTGGAAGACCAGTAGTAGTTTCCGATGCACATCTGGAAGCATTCTGTAATCTGTGGACTATCAGAATTTGGATGAAACACAGAAATTGCATCGGGATTGAATACAACTGTCACCATGCGCACTTTCCTCCATGGGAGTAATGTCTGAAAGAATTTACGCTTTGATCGTTCCCTGGAAGACCAGTAGTAGTTTCCGATGCACATCTGGAGGCTTTCCTTAATTTGTGGACTATCAGAGTGTTGATGAAAGACAGAAATTGCATCGGGATTGAATACAACTGTCACCATGCCCTCTTTCGTCCGTGGGAGTAATGTCTCAAACAGTCTACGCTTTGATCGTTCCCTGGAAGACCAGTAGCAGGTTCCGATGCACATCTGGATTCTTTCTGTAATCTGTGGACTATCAGAGTGTTGATGAAACACAGAAATTGCATCGGAATTGAATACAACAGTCACCATGCGCACTTTCCTCCATGGGAGTAAAGTCTCAAAGAGTCTACGCTTTGATCGTTCCCTGGAAGACCAGTAGTAGTTTCCGATGCACATCTGGAGGCATTCTGTAATCTGTGGAGTATCAGAGTGTTGATGAAACACAGAAATTGCATCGGGATTGAATACAACAGTCACCATGCGATCTTTCCTCCATGGGAGTAATTCTCAAACAGTCTACGCTTTGATCGTTCCCTGGAAGACCAGTAGCAGTTTCCGATGCACATCTGGAGGCTTTCTGCAATCTGTGGACTATCAGAGTGTTGATGAAAAATAGAAATTGCATCGAGATTGAATACAACAGTCACCATGCGCACTTTCCTCCATGGGAGTAATGTCTCAAATAGTCTACGCTTTGATCGTTCCCTGGATGACAAGTAGTAGTTTCCGATGCACATCTGGATGCTTTCTGTAATCTGTGGACTATCGGAGTATTGATGAAACTAAGAAATTGCATCGGGATTGAATACAACAGTCACCATGCGCACTTTCCTCAATGGGAGTAATGTCTCTAACGGTCTACGCTTTGATCGTTCCCTGGAAGACCAGTAGCAGGTTCCGATGCACATCTGGATTCTTTCTGTAATCTGTGGACTATCAGAGTGTTGATGAAACACAGAAATTGCATCGGGTTTGAATACAACAGTCACCATGCGCACTTTCCTCCTTGGGAGTAATGTCTCAAGGAGTCTACGCTTTGATCGTTCCCTGGAAGACCAGTAGTAGTTTCCGATGCACATCTGGAGGCATTCTGTATTCTGTGGACTGTCAGAGTGTTGATGTAACACAGAAATTGCATCGGGATTGAATACAACTTCTCACCATGCGCACTTTCCTCCAGGGGAGTAATGTCTCAAAGAGTTTACGCTTTGATCGTTCCCTGGAAGACCAGTAGTAGTTTCCGATGCACATCTGGAATCATTCTGTTATCCGTGGACTATCAGAGTGTTGATGAAACACAGAAATTGCATCGGGATTGAATACAACAGTCACCATGGGCACATTCCTCCATAAAAGTAATGTCTCCTACAGTCTACGCTTTGATCGTTCCCTGGATGACCAGTAGTAGTTTCCGATGCACATCTGGAGGCATTCTGTAATCTGTGGACTATCAGAGTGTTGATGAAGCACAGAAATTGCATCGGGATTTAATACAACAGTCACCATGCGCACTTTCCTCCATAGGAGTAATGTCTCAAAGAGTTTACGCTTTGATCGTTCCCTGGAAGACCAGTAGTAGTTTCCGGTGTACATCTGGAGGCATTCTGTAATCTGTGGACTATCAGAGTGTTGATGAAACACAGAAATTGCATCGGGATTGAATACAACAGTCACCATGCGCACTTTCTTCCATTTGAGTAATGTCTCAAACAGTCTACGATTTGATCGTTCCCTGGAAGACCAGTAGTAGTTCCGTTGCACATCTGGAGGCATTCTGTAATCTGTGGAGTATCAGAGTGTTGATGAAACACATAAATTACATCGGGATTGAATACAACAGTCACCATGCGATCTTTCCTCCATGGGAGTAATGTCTCAAACAGTCTACGTTTTGATCGTTCCCTGGATGACCAATAGCAGTTTCCGATGCACATCTGGTTGCTTTCGGTAATCTGTGGACTATCAGAGTGTTGATGAAACACAGAGATTGCATCGGGATTGAATACAGCAGTCACCATGCGCACTTTCCTCCATGGGAGTAATGTCTCAAACAGTCTACGATTTGATCGTTCCCTGAAAGACCAGCAGTAGTTTCCGATGCACATCTGGAGGCATTCTGTAATCTGTGGACTATCAGAACGTTGATGAAACACAGAAATTGCATCGGGATTGAAAACAACAGTCACCATGCGCACTTTCCTCCGTGGGATTAATGTCTCAAACAGTCTACGCTTTGATCGTTCCCTGGAAGACCAGTAGTAGTTTCCGATGCACATCTGGAAGCATTCTGTAATCTGTGGACTATCAGAATTCGGATGAAACACAGAAATTGCATCGGGATTGAATACAACTGTCACCATGCGCACTTTCCTCCATGGGAGTAATATCTGAAAGAATTTACGCTTTGATCGTTCCCTGGAAGACCAGTAGTAGTTTCCGATGCACATCTGGAGGCTTTCCTTAATTTGTGGAGTATCAGAGTGTTGATGAAAGACAGAATCTGCATCGGGATTGAATACAACTGTCACCATGCCCTCTTTCGTCCGTGGGAGTAATGTCTCAAACAGTCTACGCTTTGATCGTTCCCTGGAAGACCAGTAGTAATTTCCGATGCACATCTTGAAGCATTCTGTAATCTGTATACTATCAGAGTGTTGATGAAACACAGAAATTGCATCGGGATTGAATACAACAGTCACCATGCTCCCTTTCCTTCATGGGAGTAATGTCTCAAACACTCTACCCTTTGATAGTTCCCTGGAACACCAGTAGTAGTTGCCGGTGCACATCTGGAGGCATTCTGTAATCTGTGGACTTTTAGAGTGTTGATGAAACACAGAAATTGCATCGGGATTGAATACAACAGTCACCATGCAACTTTCTTCCATTGGAGTAATGTCTCAAACAGTCTACGATTTGATCGTTCCCTGGAAGACCAGTAGTAGTTCCGATGCACATCTGGAGGCATTCTGTAATCTGTGGAGTATCAGAGTGTTGATGAAACACAGAAATTGCATCGGGATTGAATACAACAGTCACCATGCGATCTTTCCTCCATGGGAGTAATTCTCAAACAGTCTACGCTTTGATCGTTCCCTGGAAGACCAGTAGCAGTTTCCGATGCACATCTGGAGGCTTTCTGCAATCTGTGGACTATCAGAGTGTTGATGAAAAATAGAAATTGCATCGGGATTGAATACAACAGTCACCATGCGCACTTTCCTCCATGGGAGTAATGTCTCAAATAGTCTACGCTTTGATCGTTCCCTGGATGACAAGTAGTAGTTTCCGATGCACATCTGGATGCTTTCTGTAATTTGTGGACTATCAGAGTATTGATGAAACTAAGAAATTGCATCGGGATTGAATACAACAGTCACCATGCGCACTTTCCTCCACGGGAGTAATGTCTCAAACAGACTACGCTTGATCGTTCCCTGGAACACCAGTAGTAGTTTCCGATGGACATCTGGTGGCATTCTGTAATCTGTGGACTATCAGAGTGTTGGTGAAACACAGAAATTGCATCGGGATTGAATACAACCGTCACCATGCGCACTTTCCTCCATGGGAGTAAAGTCTCAAAGAGTCTACGCTTTGATCGTTCCCTGGAAGACCAGTAGTAGTTTCCGATGCACATCTGGAGGCTTTCCGTAAACTGTGGACTATCAGAGTGTTGATGAAACACTGAAATTGCATCGGGATTGAATACAACAGTCACCATGCGCACTTTCCTCCATGGGAGTAATGTCTCTAACAGTCTACGCTTTGATCGTTCTCTGGAAGACCAGTAATAGTTTCCGATGCACATCTGGATTCTTTCTGTAATCTGCGGACTATCAGAGTGTTGATGAAACACAGAAATTGCATTGCGATTGAATACAACAGTCACCATGCGCACTTTCCTCCATGGGAGTAATGTCTGAAACAGTCTACTCTTTGATCGTTCCCTGGAAGACCAGTAGTAGTTTCTGATGCACATCTGGAGGCTTTTCTGAATTTGTGGATTATCAGAGTGTTGATGAAACACAGAAATTGCATCGGGATTGAATACAACTGTCACCATTCCCTCTTTCGTCCATGGGAGTAATGTCTCAAACAGTCTACGCTTAGATCGTTCCCTGGAAGACCAGTAGTAATTTCCGATGCACATCTGGAATCATTCTGTAATATGTGGACTATCAGAGTGTTGATGAAACACAGAAATTGCATCAGGATTGAATACAACAGTCACCATGCTCCCTTTCCTTCATGGGAGTAATGTCTCAAACAATCTACGCTTTGATCGTTCCCTGGAAGACCTGTAGCAGTTTCCTATGCACATCTGGAGGCTTTCTGTAATCTGTGGACTATCAGAGTGTTGATGAAACATAGAAATTGCATCGGGATTGAATACAACAGTCACCATGCGCACTTTCCTCCGTGGGAGTAATGTCTCAAACAGTCTACGCTTTGATCGTTCCCTGGATGACCAGTAGTAGTTTCCGATGCACATCTGGATGCTTTCTGTAATCTGTGGACTATCAGAGTGTTGATGAAGCTAAGAAATTGCATCGGGATTGAATACAACAGTCACCATGCGCACTTTCCTCCACGGGAGTAATGTCTCTAACAGTCTACAACTTGATCGTTCCCTGGAAGACCAGTAGTAATTTCCGATGCACATCTGGATTCTTTCAGTAATCTGCGGACTATCAGAGTGTTGATGAAACACAGAAATTGCATCGGGATTGAATACAACAGTCACCATGCGCACTTTCCTCCACGGGAGTAATGTCTCAAACAGTCTACGCTTTGATCGTTCCCTGGAAGACCAGTAGTAATTTCCGATGCACATCTGGAATCATTCTGTAATATGTGGACTATCAGAGTGTTGATGAAACACAGAAATTGCATCAGGATTGAATACAACAGTCACCATGCTCCCTTTCCTTCATGGGAGTAATGTCTCAAACAATCTACGCTTTGATCGTTCCCTGGAAGACCTGTAGCAGTTTCCTATGCACATCTGGAGGCTTTCTGTAATCTGTGGACTATCAGAGTGTTGATGAAACATAGAAATTGCATCGGGATTGAATACAACAGTCACCATGCGCACTTTCCTCTGTGGGAGTAATGTCTCAAACAGTCTACGCTTTGATCGTTCCCTGGATGACCAGTAGTAGTTTCCGATCCACATCTGGATGCTTTCTGTAATCTGTGGACTATCAGAGTGTTGATGAAGCTAAGAAATTGCATCGGGATTGAATACAACAGTCACCATGCGCACTTTCCTCCACGGGAGTAATGTCTCAAACCGTCTACGCTGTGATCGTACCCTGGAAGACCAGTAGTAGTTTCCGATGGACATCTGGTGGCATTCTGCAATCTGTAGACTATCAGAGTGTTGATGAAACACAGAAATTGCATCGGGATTGAACACAACAGTCACCATGCGCACTTTCCTCAATGGTAGTAACGTCTCAAACAGTCTACGCTTTGATCTTTCCCTGGAAAACCAGTAGTAGTTTCCGATGCACATCTGGTGGCATTCTGTAATCTGTAGACTATCAGAGTGTTGATGAAACACAGAAATTGCATCGGGATTGAATACAACAGTATCCATGCGCAGTTTCCTCCATGTGAATAATGTCTCAAAGAGTCTACGCTTTGATCGTTCCCTGGAAGACCAGTAGTAGTTTCCGATGCACATCTGGTGGCATTCTGTAATCTGTAGACTATCAGAGTGTTGATGAAACAAAGAAATTGCATCGGGATTGAATACAACAGTCACCATGCGCATTTTCCTACATGGGAGGAATGTCTCTAACAGTCTACGCTTTGATCGTTCCCTGGAAGACCAGTAGTAGTTTCCGAAGAACATCTGGTGGCATTCGTAAATCTGTAGACTATCAGTGTTGATGAAACACAGAAATTGCATCGGGATTGAGTACAACAGTCACCATGCGCACTTCCCTCCATGGGAGTAATGTCTCAAAGAGTTTACGCTTTGATCGTTCCCTGGAAGACCAGTAGTAGTTTCGGATGCACATCTGGAGGCATTCTGTAATCTGTGGACTATCAGAGTGTTGAAGAAACACAGAAATTGCATCGGGATTGAATACAACAGTCAACATGCGCACTTTCCTCCATGGGAGTAATGTCTCTAACAGTCTACGCTTTGATCGTTTCCTGGAAGACCAGGAGTACTTCCCGATGCACATCTGGAGGCTTTCCGTAAACTGTGGACTATCAGAGTGTTGATGAAGCACAGAAATGGCATCGGGATTGAACACAACTGTCACCATGCGCACTTACCTCCATGGGAAAAATGTCTCTAACAGTCTACGCATTGATCGTTCCCTGGAAGACCAGTAGTAGTTCCCGATGCACATCTGGAGGCTTTCCGTAAACTGTGGACTGTAAGAGTGTTGATGAAGCACAGAAATTGCAACGGGATTGAATACAACAGTCACCATGCGCACTTTCCTCCATGGGAGTAACGTCTCAAAGTGTTTACGCTTTGATCGTTCCCTGGAAGACCTGTAGTAGTTTCCGATGCACATCTGGAGGCTTTCCTTAATTTGTGGACTATCAGAGTGTTGATGAAACACAGAAATTGAATCGGGATTGAATACAACTGTCACCATGCCCTCTTTCGTCCATGGGAGTAATGTCTCAAACAATTTACGCTTAGATCGTTCCCTGGAAGACCAGTAGTAATTTCCGATGCACATCTGGAATCATTCTGTAATATGTGGACTATCAGAGTGTTGATGAAACACAGAAATTGCATCAGGATTGAATACAACAGTCACCATGCACCCTTTCCTTCATGGGAGTAATGTCTCAAACACTCTACGCTTTGATCGTTCCCTGGAAGACCAGTAGCAGTTTCCTATGCACATCTGGAGGCTTTCTGTAATCTGTGGACTATCAGAGTGTTGATGAAACATAGAAACTGCATCGGGATTGAATACAACAATCACCATGCGCACTTTCCTCCATGGGAGTAATGTCTCAAACAGTCTACGCTGTGATCGTTCCCTTGAAGACCAGTAGTAGTTTCCGATGGACATCTGGTGGCATTCTGTAATCTGTAGACTATCAGCGTGTTGATGAAACACAAAAATTGCATCGGGATTGAACACAACAGTCACCATGCGCACTTTCCTCCATGGGAGTAGTGTCTCAAACAGTCTACGCTTTGATCGTTCCCTGGAAGACCAGCAGTAGTTTCCGATGCACATCTGGAGGCATTCTGTAATCTGTGGACTATCAGAATGTTGATGAAACACAGAAATTGCATCGGGATTGAATACAACAGTCACCATGCGCACTTTCCTCCATGGGAGTAATGTCTCAAACTGTCTACGCTTTGATCGTTCCCTGGAAGACCAGTAGTAGTTTCCGATGCACATCTGGAGCCATTCTGTAGACAGTGGACTATCATAATGTTGATGAAACACAGAAATTGCATCGGGATTGAATACAACAGTCACCATGCGCACTTTCCTCCACGGGAGTAATGTCTCAAACAGTCTACGCTTTGATCGTTCCCTGGAAGACCAGTAGCAGTTTCCTATGCACATCTGGAGGCTTTCTGTAATCTGTGGACTATCAGAGTGTTGATGAAACATAGAAACTGCATCGGGATTGAATACAACAATCACCATGCGCACTTTCCTCCATGGGAGTAATGTCTCAAACAGTCTACGCTGTGATCGTTCCCTTGAAGACCAGTAGTAGTTTCCGATGGACATCTGGTGGCATTCTGTAATCTGTAGACTATCAGCGTGTTGATGAAACACAAAAATTGCATCGGGATTGAACACAACAGTCACCATGCGCACTTTCCTCCATGGGAGTAGTGTCTCAAACAGTCTACGCTTTGATCGTTCCCTGGAAGACCAGCAGTAGTTTCCGATGCACATCTGGAGGCATTCTGTAATCTGTGGACTATCAGAATGTTGATGAAACACAGAAATTGCATCGGGATTGAATACAACAGTCACCATGCGCACTTTCCTCCATGGGAGTAATGTCTCAAACTGTCTACGCTTTGATCGTTCCCTGGAAGACCAGTAGTAGTTTCCGATGCACATCCGGTGGCATTCTGTAATCTGTGGACTATCAGAGTGTTGATGAAACACAGAAATTGCATCGGAATTGAATACAACAGTCACCATCCGCACTTTCCTCCATGTGAGTAATGTCTGAAATGGTCTACGCTTTGATCGTTCCATGGAAGACCAGTAGAAGTTTCCGATGCACATCTGGTGGCATTCTGTAATCTGTGGAGTATCAAAGTGTTGGTGAAACACAGAAATTACATCGGGATTGAATACAACAGTCACCATGCGCACTTTCCTCCATAAAAGGAATGTCTTAAACAGTCTACGCTTTGATCGTTCCCTGGAAGACCAGTAGTAGTTTCCGATGCACATCTGGTGGCATTCTGTAATCTGTGGACTATCAGAGTGTTGATGAAACACAGAAATTGCATCGGGATTGAACACAACAGTCACCATGCGCACTTTCCTCCATGGGAGTAATGTCTCTAACAGTCTACGCTTTGATCGTTCCCTGGAAGACCAGTAGTAGTTTCGGATGCTCATCTGGAGGCATTCTGTAATCTGTGGACTATGAGAGTGTTGAAGAAACACAGAAATTGCATCGGGATTGAATACAACAGTCACCATGCGCACTTTCCTCCATGGGAATAATGTCTCAAACAGTCTACGCTTTGATCGTTCCCTGGAAGACCAGTAGTAGTTTCCGATGCACATCTGGCGTCATTCTGATATCTGTGGACTAACTGAGTGTTGACGAAACACAGATATTGCATCGGGATTGAATACAACAGTCACCATGCGCACTTTCCTCCATGGATCTAATTCTCAAACCGTCTACGTTTTGATCGTTCCCTGGAAGACTAGTAGTAGTTTCCGATGCACATCTGGAGGCTTTCCTTAATTTGTGGACTATCAGAGTGTTGATGAAACACAGAAATTGAATCGGGATTGAATACAACTGTCACCATGCCCTCTTTCGTCCATGGGAGTAATGTCTCAAACAATTTACGCTTAGATCGTTCCCTGGAAGACCAGTAGTAATTTCCGATGCACATCTGGAATCATTCTGTAATATGTGGACTATCAGAGTGTTGATGAAACACAGAAATTGCATCAGGATTGAATACAACAGTCACCATGCACCCTTTCCTTCATGGGAGTAATGTCTCAAACACTCTACGCTTTGATCGTTCCCTGGAAAACCAGTAGCAGTTTCCTATGCACATCTGGAGGCTTTCTGTAACCTGTGGACTATCAGAGTTTTGATGAAACATAGAAATTGCATCGGGATTGAATACAACAGTCACCATGCGCACTTTCCTCCATGGGAGTAATGTCTCAAACAGTCTACGCTGTGATCGTTCCCTGGAAGACCAGTAGTAGTTTCCGATGGACATCTGGTGGCATTCTGTAATCTGAAGACTATCAGAGTGTTGATGAAACACAGAAATTGCATCGGGATTGAACACAACAGTCACCATGCGCACTTTCCTCCATGGGAGTAATGTCTCAAACAGTCTACGCTTTGATCGTTCCCTGGAGGACCAGTAGTAGTTTCCGATGCACATCTGGAGGCATTCTGTAATCTGTGGACTATCAGAATGTTGATGAAACACAAAATTGCATCGGGATTGAATACAACAGTCACCATGCGCACTTTACTACATGGGAGTAATGTCTCAAACTGTGTACGCTTTGATCGTTCCCTGGAAGAGCAGTAGTAGTTTCCGATGCACATCTGGAGGCATTCTGTAATCAGTGGACTATCAGAATGTTGATGAAACACAGAAATTGCATCGGGATTGAATACAACAGTCACCATGCGCACTTTCCTCAATGGGAGTAATGTCTCAAAGAGTTTACGCTTTGATCGTTCCCTGGAATACCAGTAGTAGTTTCCGATGCACATCTAGAGGCTTTCCTTAATTTGTGGACTATCAGAGTGTTGATGAAACACAGAAATTGCATCATGATTGAATACAACTGTCACCATGCCCTCTTTCGTCCATGGGAGTAATGTCTCAAACAGTCTACGGTTTGATCGTTCCCTGGAAGACCAGTAGTAATTTCCGATGCACATCTGGAGGCATTCTGTAATCTGTTTACTATCAGAGTGTTGGTGAAACACAGAAATTGCATCGGGAATGAATACAACAGTCACCATGCGCACTTTCCTCCACGGGAGTAATGTCTCAAACAGTCTACGCTTTGATCGTTCCCTGGAAGACCAGTAGTAGTTTCCGATGCACATCTGGTGGCATTCTGTAATCTGTGGACTATCAGAGTGTTGATGAAACACAGAAATTGCATCGGGATTGAATACAACAGTCACCATCCGCACTTTCCTCCATGTGAGTAATGTCTGAAATGGTCTACGCTTTGATCGTTCCATGGAAGACCAGTAGTAGTTTCCGATGCACATCTGGTGGCATTCTGTAATCTGTGGAGTATCAAAGTGTTGGTGAAACACAGAAATTGCATCGGGATTGAATACAACACTCACCATGCGCACTTTCCTCCATTAAAGTAATGTCTTAAACAGTCTACGCTTTGATCGTTCCCTGGAAGACCAGTAGTAGTTTCCGATGCACATCTGGTGGCATTCTGTAATCTGTGGACTATCAGAGTGTTGATGAAACACAGAAATTGCATCGGGATTGAACACAACAGTCACCATGCGCACTTTCCTCCATGGGAGTAATGTCTCTAACAGTCTACGCTTTGATCGTTCCCTGGAAGACCAGTAGTAGTTTCCGATGCACATCTGGTGGCATTCTGTAATCTGTGGACTATCAGAGTGGTGATGAAACACAGAAATTGCATCGGGATTGAATACAACAGTCGCCATGCGCACTTTCCTCAATGGGAGTAATGTCTCTAACAGTCTACGCTTTGATCGTTCCCTGGAAGAACAGTAGTAGTTTCCGATGCACATCTATATTCTTTCTGTTATCTGTGGACTATCAGAGTGTTGATGAAACACAGAAATTGCATCGGGATTGAATACAACAGTCACCATGCGCACTTTCCTACATGGGGGTAATGTCTCAAACTGTCTACGCTTTGATCGTTCCCTGGAAGACCAGTAGTAGTTTCCGATGCACATCTGGAGGCATTCTGTAATCAGTGGACTATCAGAATGTTGATGAAACACAGAAATTGCATCGGGATTGAATACAACAGTCACCATGCGCATTTTCCTCAATGGGAGTAATGTCTCAAAGAGTTTACGCTTTGATCGTTCCCTGGAATACCAGTAGTAGTTTCCGATGCGCATCTAGAGGCTTTCCTTAATTTGTGGACTATCAGAGTGTTGATGAAACACAGAAATTGCATCTTGATTGAATACAACTGTCACCATGCCCTCTTTCGTCCATGGGAGTAATGTCTCAAACAGTCTACGCTTTGATCGTTCCCTGGAAGACCAGTAGTAATTTCCGATGCACATCTGGAGGCATTCTGTAATCTGTTTACTATCAGAGTGTTGGTGAAACACAGAAATTGCATCGGGATTGAATACAACAGTCACCATGCGCACTTTCCTCCACAGGAGTAATGTCTCAAACAGTCTACGCTTTGATCGTTCCCTGGAAGACCAGTAGTAGTTTCCAATGCACATCTGGTGGCATTCTGTAATCTGTGGACTATCAGAGTGTTGATGAAACACAGAAATTGCATCGGGATTGAATACAACAGTCACCATCCGCACTTTCCTCCATGTGAGTAATGTCTGAAATGGTCTACGCTTTGATCGTTCCATGGAAGACCAGTAGTAGTTTCCGATGCACATCTGGTGGCATTCTGTAATCTGTGGAGTATCAAAGTGTTTGTGAAACACAGAAATTGCATCGGGATTGAATACAACAGTCACCTTGCGCACTTTCCTCCATTAAAGTAATGTCTTAAACAGTCTACGCTTTGATCGTTCCCTGGAAGACCAGTAGTAGTTTCCGATGCACATCTGGTGGCATTCTGTAATCTGTGGACTATCAGAGTGTTGATGAAACACAGAAATTGCATCGGGATTGAACACAACAGTCACCATGCGCACTTTCCTCCATGGGAGTAATGTCTCTAACAGTCTACGCTTTGATCGTTCCCTGGAAGACCAGTAGTAGTTTCCGATGCACATCTGGTGGCATTCTGTAATCTGTTGACTATCAGAGTGTTGATGAAACACAGAAATTGCATCGGGATTGAATACAACAGTCGCCATGCGCACTTTCCTCAATGGGAGTAATGTCTCTAACAGTCTACGCTTTGATCGTTCCCTGGAAGAACAGTAGTAGTTTCCGATGCACATCTATATTCTTTCTGTAATCTGTGGACTATCAGAGTGTTGATGAAACACAGAAATTGCATCGGGATTGAATACAACAGTCACCATGCGCACTTTAGTCCATGGGAGTAATGTCCCAAACTGTCTACGCTTTGATCGTTCCCTGGAAGACCAGTAGTAGTTTCCGATGCACATCTGGAGGCATTCTGTAATCTGTACTCTATCAGAATGTTGATGAAACACAGAAATTGCATCGGGATTGAATACAACAGTGACCATCCGCTCTTTCCTCCATGTGAGTAATGTCTGAAATGGTCTACGCTTTGATCGTTCCATGGAAGACCAGTAGTAGTCTCCGATGCACATCTGGTGACATTCTGTAATCTGTGGAGTATCAGAGTGTTGATGAAACACAGAAATTGCATCGGGATTGAATACAACAGTCACCATGCGATCTTTCCTCCATGGGAGTAATTCACAAACAGTCTACGCATTGATCGTTCCCTGGAAGACCAGTAGCAGTTTCCGATGCACATCTGGAGGCTTTCTGTAATCTGTGGACTATCAGAGTGTTGATGAAACATTGAAATTGCATCGGGATTGAATACAGCAGTCACCATGCGCACTTTCCTCCATGGGAGTAATGTCTCAAACAGTCTACGCTTTGATCGTTCCCTGGATGTCCAGTAGTAGGTTCCGATGCACATCTGGATGGTTTCTGTAATCTGTGGACTATCAGAGTGTTGATGAAACACAGAAATTGCATCGGGATTGAATACAACAGTCACCATGCGCACTTTCCTCCGTGGGAGTAATGTCTCAAACAGTCTACGCTTTGATCGTTCCCTGGAAGACCAGTAGTAGTTTCCGATGCACATCTGGAAGCATTCTGTAATCTGTGGACTATCAGAATTTGGATGAAACACAGAAATTGCATCGGGATTGAATACAACTGTCACCATGCGCACTTTCCTCCATGGGAGTAATGTCTGAAAGAATTTACGCTTTGATCGTTCCCTGGAAGACCAGTAGTAGTTTCCGATGCACATCTGGAGGCTTTCCTTAATTTGTGGACTATCAGAGTGTTGATGAAAGACAGAAATTGCATCGGGATTGAATACAACTGTCACCATGCCCTCTTTCGTCCGTGGGAGTAATGTCTCAAACAGTCTACGCTTTGATCGTTCCCTGGAAGACCAGTAGCAGGTTCCGATGCACATCTGGATTCTTTCTGTAATCTGTGGACTATCAGAGTGTTGATGAAACACAGAAATTGCATCGGGATTGAATACAACAGTCACCATGCGCACTTTCCTCCATGGGAGTAAAGTCTCAAAGAGTCTACGCTTTGATCGTTCCCTGGAAGACCAGTAGTAGTTTCCGATGCACATCTGGAGGCATTCTGTAATCTGTGGAGTATCAGAGTGTTGATGAAACACAGAAATTGCATCGGGATTGAATACAACAGTCACCATGCGATCTTTCCTACATGGGAGTAATTCTCAAACAGTCTACGCTTTGATCGTTCCCTGGAAGACCAGTAGCAGTTTCCGATGCACATCTGGAGGCTTTCTGCAATCTGTGGACTATCGGAGTGTTGATGAAAAATAGAAATTGCATCGAGATTGAATACAACAGTCACCATGCGCACTTTCCTCCATGGGAGTAATGTCTCAAATAGTCTACGCTTTGATCGTTCCCTGGATGACAAGTAGTAGTTTCCGATGCACATCTGGATGCTTTCTGTAATCTGTGGACTATCGGAGTATTGATGAAACTAAGAAATTGCATCGGGATTGAATACAACAGTCACCATGCGCACTTTCCTCCATGGGAGTAATGTCTCAAACAGTCAACACTTGATCGTTCCCTGGAACTTAAGTAGTAGTTTCCGATGGACATCTGGTGGCATTCTGTAATCTGTAGACTATCAGAGTGTTGATGAAACACAGAAATTGCATCGGGATTGAACACAACAGTCACCATGCGCACTTTCCTCCATGGGAGTAGTGTCTCAAACAGTCTACGCTTTGATCGTTCCCTGGAAGACCAGCAGTAGTTTCCGATGCACATCTGGAGGCATTCTGTAATCTGTGGACTATCAGAATGTTGATGAAACACAGAAATTGCATCGGGATTGAATACAACAGTCACCATGCGCACTTTCCTCCATGGGAGTAATGTCTCAAACTGTCTACGCTTTGATCGTTCCCTGGAAGACCAGTAGTAGTTTCCGATGCACATCTGGAGCCATTCTGTAATCAGTGGACTATCATAATGTTGATGAAACACAGAAATTGCATCGGGATTGAATACAACAGTCACCATGCGCACTTTCCTCAATGGGAGTAATGTCTCAAAGAGTTTACGCTTTGATCGTTCCCTGGAATACCAGTAGTAGTTTCCGATGCACATCTAGAGGCTTTCCTTAATTTGTGGACTATCAGAGTGTTGATGAAACACAGAAATTACATCGGGATTGAATACAACTGTCACCATGCCCTCTTTCGTCCATGGGAGTAATGACTCAAACAGTCTACGCTTTGATCGTTCCCTGGAATACCAGTAGTAATTTGCGATGCACATCTGGAGGCATTCTGTAATCTGTTTACTATCAGAGTGTTGGTGAAACACAGAAATTGCATCGGGATTGAATATAACAGTCACCATGCGCACTTTCTTCCACGGGAGTAATGTCTCAAAGAGTCTACGCTTTGATCGTTCCCTGGAAGACCAGTAGTAGTTTCCGATGCACATCCGGTGGCATTCTGTAATCTGTGGACTATCAGAATGTTGATGAAACACAGAAATTGCATCGGGATTGAATACAACAGTCACCATGCGCACTTTCCTACATGGGAGTAATGTCTCAAACTGTGTACGCTTTGATCGTTCCCTGGAAGAGCAGTAGTAGTTTCCGATGCACATCTGGAGGCATTCTGTAATCAGTGGACTATCAGAATGTTGATGAAACACAGAAATTGCATCGGGATTGAATACAACAGTCACCATGCGCACTTTCCTCAATGGGAGTAATGTCTCAAAGAGTTTACGCTTTGATCGTTCCCTCTAATACCAGTAGTAGTTTCCGATGCACATCTAGAGGCTTTCCTTAATTTGTGGACTATCAAAGTGTTGATGAAACACAGAAATTGCATCTTGATTGAATACAACTGTCACCATGCCCTCTTTCGTCCATAGGAGTAATGTCTCAAACAGTCTACGGTTTGATCGTTCCCTGGAAGACCAGTAGTAATTTCCGATGCACATCTGGAGGCATTCTGTAATCTGTTTACTATCAGAGTGTTGGTGAAACACAGAAATTGCATCGGGAATGAATACAACAGTCACCATGCGCACTTTCCTCCACGGGAGTAATGTCTCAAACAGTCTACGCTTTGATCGTTCCCTGGAAGACCAGTAGTAGTTTCCGATGCACATCTGGAGGCATTCTGTAATCTGTACTCTATCAGAATGTTGATGAAACACAGAAATTGCATCGGGATTGAATACAACAGTGACCATCCGCTCTTTCCTCCATGTGAGTAATGTCTGAAATGGTCTACGCTTTGATCGTTCCATGGAAGACCAGTAGTAGTCTCCGATGCACATCTGGTGACATTCTGTAATCTGTGGAGTATCAGAGTGTTGATGAAACACAGAAATTGCATCGGGATTGAATACAACAGTCACCATGCGATCTTTCCTCCATGGGAGTAATTCACAAACAGTCTACGCATTGATCGTTCCCTGGAAGACCAGTAGCAGTTTCCGATGCACATCTGGAGGCTTTCTGTAATCTGTGGACTATCAGAGTGTTGATGAAACATTGAAATTGCATCGGGATTGAATACAACAGTCACCATGCGCACTTTCCTCCATGGGAGTAATGTCTCAAACAGTCTACGCTTTGATCGTTCCCTGGATGACCAGTAGTAGGTTCCGATGCACATCTGGATGGTTTCTGTAATCTGTGGACTATCAGAGTGTTGATGAAACACAGAAATTGCATCGGGATTGAATACAACAGTCACCATGCGCACTTTCCTCCGTGGGAGTAATGTCTCAAACAGTCTACGCTTTGATCGTTCCCTGGAAGACCAGTAGTAGTTTCCGATGCACATCTGGAAGCATTCTGTAATCTGTGGACTATCAGAATTTGGATGAAACACAGAAATTGCATCGGGATTGAATACAACTGTCACCATGCGCACTTTCCTCCATGGGAGTAATGTCTGAAAGAATTTACGCTTTGATCGTTCCCTGGAAGACCAGTAGTAGTTTCCGATGCACATCTGGAGGCTTTCCTTAATTTGTGGACTATCAGAGTGTTGATGAAAGACAGAAATTGCATCGGGATTGAATACAACTGTCACCATGCCCTCTTTCGTCCGTGGGAGTAATGTCTCAAACAGTCTACGCTTTGATCGTTCCCTGGAAGACCAGTAGCAGGTTCCGATGCACATCTGGATTCTTTCTGTAATCTGTGGACTATCAGAGTGTTGATGAAACACAGAAATTGCATCGGAATTGAATACAACAGTCACCATGCGCACTTTCCTCCATGGGAGTAAAGTCTCAAAGAGTCTACGCTTTGATCGTTCCCTGGAAGACCAGTAGTAGTTTCCGATGCACATCTGGAGGCATTCTGTAATCTGTGGAGTATCAGAGTGTTGATGAAACACAGAAATTGCATCGGGATTGAATACAACAGTCACCATGCGATCTTTCCTCCATGGGAGTAATTCTCAAACAGTCTACGCTTTGATCGTTCCCTGGAAGACCAGTAGCAGTTTCCGATGCACATCTGGAGGCTTTCTGCAATCTGTGGACTATCAGAGTGTTGATGAAAAATAGAAATTGCATCGAGATTGAATACAACAGTCACCATGCGCACTTTCCTCCATGGGAGTAATGTCTCAAATAGTCTACGCTTTGATCGTTCCCTGCATGACAAGTAGTAGTTTCCGATGCACATCTGGATGCTTTCTGTAATCTGTGGACTATCGGAGTATTGATGAAACTAAGAAATTGCATCGGGATTGAATACAACAGTCACCATGCGCACTTTCCTCCATGGGAGTAATGTCTCAAACAGTCAACACTTGATCGGTCCCTGGAACACCAGTAGTAGTTTCCGGCGGACATCTGGTGGCATTCTGTAATCTGTGGACTATCAGAGTGTTGGTGAAACACAGAAATTGCATCGGGATTGAATACAACAGTCACCATGCGCACTTTCCTCAATGGGAGTAATGTCTCTAACGGTCTACGCTTTGATCGTTCCCTGGAAGACCAGTAGCAGGTTCCGATGCACATCTGGATTCTTTCTGTAATCTGTGGACTATCAGAGTGTTGATGAAACACAGAAATTGCATCGGGTTTGAATACAACAGTCACCATGCGCACTTTCCTCCTTGGGAGTAATGTCTCAAGGAGTCTACGCTTTGATCGTTCCCTGGAAGACCAGTAGTAGTTTCCGATGCACATCTGGAGGCATTCTGTATTCTGTGGACTGTCAGAGTGTTGATGTAACACAGAAATTGCATCGGGATTGAATACAACTTCTCACCATGCGCACTTTCCTCCAGGGGAGTAATGTCTCAAAGAGTTTACGCTTTGATCGTTCCCTGGAAGACCAGTAGTAGTTTCCGATGCACATCTGGAATCATTCTGTTATCCGTGGACTATCAGAGTGTTGATGAAACACAGAAATTGCATCGGGATTGAATACAACAGTCACCATGGGCACATTCCTCCATAAAAGTAATGTCTCCTACAGTCTACGCTTTGATCGTTCCCTGGATGACCAGTAGTAGTTTCCGATGCACATCTGGAGGCATTCTGTAATCTGTGGACTATCAGAGTGTTGATGAAGCACAGAAATTGCATCGGGATTTAATACAACAGTCACCATGCGCACTTTCCTCCATAGGAGTAATGTCTCAAAGAGTTTACGCTTTGATCGTTCCCTGGAAGACCAGTAGTAGTTTCCGGTGTACATCTGGAGGCATTCTGTAATCTGTGGACTATCAGAGTGTTGATGAAACACAGAAATTGCATCGGGATTGAATACAACAGTCACCATGCGCACTTTCTTCCATTTGAGTAATGTCTCAAACAGTCTACGATTTGATCGTTCCCTGGAAGACCAGTAGTAGTTCCGTTGCACATCTGGAGGCATTCTGTAATCTGTGGAGTATCAGAGTGTTGATGAAACACATAAATTACATCGGGATTGAATACAACAGTCACCATGCGATCTTTCCTCCATGGGAGTAATGTCTCAAACAGTCTACGTTTTGATCGTTCCCTGGATGACCAATAGCAGTTTCCGATGCACATCTGGTTGCTTTCGGTAATCTGTGGACTATCAGAGTGTTGATGAAACACAGAGATTGCATCGGGATTGAATACAGCAGTCACCATGCGCACTTTCCTCCATGGGAGTAATGTCTCAAACAGTCTACGATTTGATCGTTCCCTGAAAGACCAGCAGTAGTTTCCGATGCACATCTGGAGGCATTCTGTAATCTGTGGACTATCAGAACGTTGATGAAACACAGAAATTGCATCGGGATTGAAAACAACAGTCACCATGCGCACTTTCCTCCGTGGGATTAATGTCTCAAACAGTCTACGCTTTGATCGTTCCCTGGAAGACCAGTAGTAGTTTCCGATGCACATCTGGAAGCATTCTGTAATCTGTGGACTATCAGAATTCGGATGAAACACAGAAATTGCATCGGGATTGAATACAACTGTCACCATGCGCACTTTCCTCCATGGGAGTAATATCTGAAAGAATTTACGCTTTGATCGTTCCCTGGAAGCCCAGTAGTAGTTTCCGATGCACATCTGGAGGCTTTCCTTAATTTGTGGACTATCAGAGTGTTGATGAAAGACAGAATCTGCATCGGGATTGAATACAACTGTCACCATGCCCTCTTTCGTCCGTGGGAGTAATGTCTCAAACAGTCTACGCTTTGATCGTTCCCTGGAAGACCAGTAGTAATTTCCGATGCACATCTTGAAGCATTCTGTAATCTGTATACTATCAGAGTGTTGATGAAACACAGAAATTGCATCGGGATTGAATACAACAGTCACCATGCTCCCTTTCCTTCATGGGAGTAATGTCTCAAACACTCTACCCTTTGATAGTTCCCTGGAACACCAGTAGTAGTTGCCGGTGCACATCTGGAGGCATTCTGTAATCTGTGGACTTTTAGAGTGTTGATGAAACACAGAAATTGCATCGGGATTGAATACAACAGTCACCATGCAACTTTCTTCCATTGGAGTAATGTCTCAAACAGTCTACGATTTGATCGTTCCCTGGAAGACCAGTAGTAGTTCCGATGCACATCTGGAGGCATTCTGTAATCTGTGGAGTATCAGAGTGTTGATGAAACACAGAAATTGCATCGGGATTGAATACAACAGTCACCATGCGATCTTTCCTCCATGGGAGTAATTCTCAAACAGTCTACGCTTTGATCGTTCCCTGGAAGACCAGTAGCAGTTTCCGATGCACATCTGGAGGCTTTCTGCAATCTGTGGACTATCAGAGTGTTGATGAAAAATAGAAATTGCATCGGGATTGAATACAACAGTCACCATGCGCACTTTCCTCCATGGGAGTAATGTCTCAAATAGTCTACGCTTTGATCGTTCCCTGGATGACAAGTAGTAGTTTCCGATGCACATCTGGATGCTTTCTGTAATTTGTGGACTATCAGAGTATTGATGAAACTAAGAAATTGCATCGGGATTGAATACAACAGTCACCATGCGCACTTTCCTCCACGGGAGTAATGTCTCAAACAGACTACGCTTGATCGTTCCCTGGAACACCAGTAGTAGTTTCCGATGGACATCTGGTGGCATTCTGTAATCTGTGGACTATCAGAGTGTTGGTGAAACACAGAAATTGCATCGGGATTGAATACAACAGTCACCATGCGCACTTTCTTCCATGGGAGTAATGTCTCAAACAGTCTACGCTTTGATCTTTCCCTGGAAGACCAGCAGTAGTTACCGATGCACATCTGGAGGCATTCTGTAATCTGTGGACTATCAGAATGTTAATGAAACACAGAAATTGCATCGGGATTGAATACAACTGGCACCATGCGCACTTTCCTCCATGGGAGTAATGTCTCAAAGAGTTTACGCTTTGATCGTTCCCTGGAAGACCAGTAGTAGTTTCCGATGCACATCTGGAAGCATTCTGTAATCTGTGGACTATCAGAATTCGGATGAAACACAGAAATTGCATCGGGACTGAATACAACTGTCACCATGCGCACTTTCCTCCATGGGAGTAATGTCTGAAAGAATTTACGTTTTGATCGTCCCCTGGAAGACCAGTAGTAGTTTCCGATGCACATCTGGAGGCTTTCCTTAATTTGTGGACTATCAGAGTGTTGATGAAAGACAGAAATTGCATCGGGATTGAATACAACTGTCACCATGCCCTCTTTCGTCCGTGGGAGTAATGTCTCAAACAGTCTACGCTTTGATCGTTCCCTGGAAGACCAGTAGTAATTTCCGATGCACATCTTGAAGCATTCTGTAATCTGTGGACTATCAGAGTGTTGATGACACACAGAAATTGCATCGGGATTGAATACAACAGTCACCATGCGCACTTTCCTCAATGGGAGTAATGTCTCTAACAGTCTACGCTTTGATCGTTCCCTGGAAGACCAGTAGCAGGTTCCGATGCACATCTGGATTCTTTCTGTAATCTGTGGACTATCAGAGTGTTGATGAAACACAGAAATTGCATCAGGATTGAATACAACTGTCACCATGCGCACTTTCCTCCATGGGAGTAAAGTCTCAAAGAGTCTACGCTTTGATCGTTCCCTGGAAGACCAGTAGTAGTTTCCGATGCACATCTGGAGGCATTCTGTAATCTGTGGAGTATCAGGGTGTTGATGAAACACAGAAATTGCATCGGGATTGAATACAACAGTCACCATGCGATCTTTCCTCCATGGGAGTAATTCTCAAACAGTCTACGCTTTGATCGTTCCCTGGAAGACCAGTAGTAGTTTCCGATGCACATCTGGAGGCTTTCTGCAATCTGTGGACTATCAGAGTGTTGATGAAAAATAGAAATTGCATCGAGATTGAATACAACAGTCACCATGCGCACTTTCCTCCATGGGAGTAATGTCTCAAATAGTCTACGCTTTGATCGTTCCCTGGATGACAAGTAGTAGTTTCCGATGCATATCTGGTGGCATTCTGTAATCTGTGGACTATCGGAGTATTGATGAAACTAAGAAATTGCATCGGGATTGAATACAACAGTCACCGTGCGCACTTTCCTCCATGGGAGTAATGTCTCAAACAGTCAACGCTTGATCGTTCCCTGGAACACCAGTAGTAGTTTCCGATGGACATCTGGTGGCATTCTGTAATCTGTGGACTATCAGAGTGTTGATGAAGCACAGAAATTGCATCGGGATTTAATACAACAGTCACCATGCGCACTTTCCTCCACGGGAGTAATGTCTCAAAGAGTTTACGCTTTGATCGTTCCCTGGAAGACCAGTAGTAGTTTCCGGTGTACATCTGGAGGTATTCTGTAATCTGTGGACAATCAGAGTGTTGATGAAACACAGAAATTGCATCGGGATTTAATACAACAGTCACCATGCACACTTTCTTCCATTGGAGTAATGTCTCAAACAGTCTACGATTTGATCGTTCCCTGGAAGACCAGTAGTAGTTCCGATGCACATCTGGAGGCATTCTGTAATCTGTGGAGTATCAGAGTGTTGATGAAACACAGAAATTGCATCGGGATTGAATACAACAGTCACAATGCGATCTTTCCTCCATGGGAGTAATTCTCAAACAGTCTACGCTTTGATCGTTCCCTGGAAGACCAGTAGCAGTTTCCGATGCACATCTGGAGGCTTTCTGCAATCTGTGGACTATCAGAGTGTTGATGAAAAATAGAAATTGCATCGGGATTGAATACAACAGTCACCATGCGCACTTTCCTCCATGGGAGTAATGTCTCAAATAGTCTACGATTTGATCGTTCCCTGGATGACAAGTAGTAGTCTCCGATGCACATCTGGATGCTTTCTGTAATTTGTGGACTATCAGAGTATTGATGAAACTAAGAAATTGCATCGGGATTGAATACAACAGTCACCATGCGCACTTTCCTCCACGGGAGTAATGTCTCAAACAGTCTACGCTTGATCGTTCCCTGGAACACCAGTAGTAGTTTCCGATGGACATCTGGTGGCATTCTGTAATCTGTGGACTATCAGAGTGTTGGTGAAACACAGAAATTGCATCGGGATTGAATACAACAGTCACCATGCGCACTTTCCTCAATGGGAGTAATGTCTCTAACAGTCTACGCTTTGATCGTTCCCTGGAAGACCAGTAGCAGGTTCCGATGCACATCTGGATTCTTCCTGTAATCTGTGGACTATCAGAGTGTTGATGAAACACAGAAATTGCATCGGGATTGAATACAACAGTCACCATGCGCACTTTCCTCCACGGGAGTAATGTCTCAAACAGTCTACGCTTGATCGTTCCCTGGAACACCAGTAGTAGTTTCCGATGCACATCTGGAGGCATTCTGTAATCTGTGGACAATCAGAGTGTTGATGAAACACAGAAATTGCATCGGGATTTAATACAACAGTCACCATGCGCACTTTCCTCCATGGGAGTAATATCTGAAAGAATTTACGCTTTGATCGTTCCCTGGAAGACCAGTAGTAGTTTCCGATGCACATCTGGAGGCTTTCCTTAATTTGTGGACTATCAGAGTGTTGATGAAAGACAGAAATTGCATCGGGATCGAATACAACTGTCACCATGCCCTCTTTCGTCCGTGGGAGTAATGTCTCAAACAGTCTACGCTTTGATCGTTCCCTGGAAGACCAGTAGTAATTTCCGATGCACATCTTGAAGCATTCTGTAATCTGTGGACTATCAGAGTGTTGATGAAACACAGAAATTGCATCGGGAATGAATACAACAGTCAACATGCTCCCTTTCCTTCATGGGAGTAATGTCTCAAACACTCTACCCTTTGATCGTTCCCTGGAACACCAGTAGTAGTTGACGGTGCACATCTGGAGGCATTTTGTAATCTGTGGACTTTTAGAGTGTTGATGAAACACAGAAATTGCATCGGGATTGAATACAACAGTCACCATGCACACTTTCTTCCATTGGAGTAATGTCTCAAACAGTCTACGATTTGATCGTTCCCTGGAAGACCAGTAGTAGTTCCGATGCACATCTGGAGGCATTCTGTAATCTGTGGAGTATCAGAGTGTTGATGAAACACAGAAATTGCATCGGGATTGAATACTACAGTCACAATGCGATCTTTCCTCCATGGGAGTAATTCTCAAACAGTCTACGCTTTGATCGTTCCCTGGAAGACCAGTAGCAGTTTCCGATGCACATCTGGAGGCTTTCTGCAATCTGTGGACTATCAGAGTGTTGATGAAAAATAGAAATTGCATCGGGATTGAATACAACAGTCACCATGCGCACTTTCCTCCATGGGAGTAATGTCTCAAATAGTCTACGCTTTGATCGTTCCCTGGATGACAAGTAGTAGTCTCCGATGCACATCTGGATGCTTTCTGTAATTTGTGGACTATCAGAGTATTGATGAAACTAAGAAATTGCATCGGGATTGAATACAACAGTCACCATGCGCACTTTCCTCCACGGGAGTAATGTCTCAAACAGTCTACGCTTGATCGTTCCCTGGAACACCAGTAGTAGTTTCCGATGGACATCTGGTGGCATTCTGTAATCTGTGGACTATCAGAGTGTTGGTGAAACACAGAAATTGCATCGGGATTGAATACAACAGTCACCATGCGCACTTTCCTCAATGGGAGTAATGTCTCTAACAGTCTACGCTTTGATCGTTCCCTGGAAGACCAGTAGCAGGTTCCGATGCACATCTGGATTCTTCCTGTAATCTGTGGACTATCAGAGTGTTGATGAAACACAGAAATTGCATCGGGATTGAATACAACAGTCACCATGCGCACTTTCCTCCACGGGAGTAATGTGTCAAACAGTCTACGCTTGATCGTTCCCTGGAACACCAGTAGTAGTTTCCGATGCACATCTGGAGGCATTCTGTAATCTGCGGACAATCAGAGTGTTGATGAAACACAGAAATTGCATCGGGATTTAATACAACAGTCACCATGCGCACTTTCCTCCATAGGAGTAATGTCTCAAAGAGTTTACGATTTGATCGTTCCCTGGAAGACCAGTAGTAGTTTCCGGTGCACATCTGTAGGCATTCTGTAATCTGTGGACTATCAGAGTGTTGATGAAACACAGAAATTGCATCGGGATTGAATCTAACAGTCACCATGCGCACTTTCTTCCATGGGAGTAATGTCTCAAACAGTCTACGCTTTGATCTTTCCCTGGAAGACCAGCAGTAGTTTCCGATGCACATCTGGAGGCATTCTGTAATCTGTGGACTATCAGAATGTTGATGAAACACAGAAATTGCATCGGGATTGAATACAACTGGCACCATGCGCACTTTCCTCCATGGGAGTAATGTCTCAAAGAGTTTACGCTTTGATCGTTCCCTGGAAGACCAGTAGTAGTTTCCGATGCACATCTGGAAGCATTCTGTAATCTGTGGACTATCAGAATTCGGACGAAACACGGAAATTGCATCGGGATTGAATACAACTGTCACCATGCGCACTTTCCTCCATGGGAGTAATGTCTGAAAGAATTTACGCTTTGATCGTCCTCTGGAAGACCAGTAGTAGTTTCCGATGCACATCTGGAGGCTTTCCTTAATTTGTGGACTATCAGAGTGTTGATGAAAGACAGAAATTGCATCGGGATTGAATACAACTGTCACCATGCCCTCTTTCGTCCGTTGGAGTAATGTCTCAAACAGTCTACGCTTTGATCGTTCCCTGGAAGACCAGTAGTAATTTCCGATGCACATCTTGAAGCATTCTGTAATCTGTGGACTATCAGAGTGTTGATGAAACACAGAAATTGCATCGGGATTGAATACAACAGTCACCATGCTCCCTTTCCTTCATGGGAGTAATGTCTCAAACACTCTACCCTTTGATCGTTCCCTGGAACACCAGTAGTAGTTGCCGGTGCACATCTGGAGGCATTCTGTAATCTGTGGACTTTTAGTGTGTTGATGAAACACAGAAATTGCATCGGGATTGAATACAACAGTCACCATGCACACTTTCTTCCATTGGAGTAATGTCTCAAACAGTCTACGATTTGATCGTTCCCTGGAAGACCAGTAGTAGTTCCGATGCACATCTGGAGGCATTCTGTAATCTGTGGAGTATCAGAGTGTTGATGAAACACAGAAATTGCATCGGGATTGAATACAACAGTCACCATGCGATCTTTTTTCCATGGGAGTAATTCTCAAACAGTCTACGCTTTGATCGTTCCCTGGAAGACCAGTAGCAGTTTCCGATGCACATCTGGAGGCTTTCTGCAATCTGTGGACTATCAGAGTGTTGATGAAAAATAGAAATTGCATCGGGATTTATTACAACAGTCACCATGCGCACTTTCCTCCATGGGAGTAATGTCTCAAATAGTCTACGCTTTGATCGTTCCCTGGATGACAAGTAGTAGTTTCCGATGCACATCTGGATGCTTTCTGTAATTTGTGGACTATCAGAGTATTGATGAAACTAAGAAATTGCATCGGGATTGAATACAACAGTCACCATGCGCACTTTCCTCCACGGGAGTAATGTCTCAAACAGTCTACGCTTGATCGTTCCCTGGAACACCAGTAGTAGTTTCCGATGGACATCTGGCGGCATTCTGTAATCTGTGGACTATCAGAGTGTTGGTGAAACACAGAAATTGCATCGGGATTGAATACAACAGTCACCATGCGCACTTTCCTCAATGGGAGTAATGTCTCTAACAGTCTACGCTTTGATCGTTCCCTGGAAGACCAGTAGCAGGTTCCGATGCACATCTGGATTCTTTCTGTAATCTGTGGACTATCAGAGTGTTGATGAAACACAGAAATTGCATCGGGATTGAATACAACAGTCACCATGCGCACTTTCCTTCATGGGAGTAAAGTCTCAAAGAGTCTACGCTTTGATCGTTCCCTGGAAGACCAGTAGTAGTTTCCGATGCACATCTGGAGGCATTCTGTAAACTGTGGACTGTCAGAGTGTTGATGAAACACAGAAATTTCATCGGGATTGAATACAACTTCTCACCATGCGCACTTTCCTCCAGGGGAGCAATGTCTCAAAGAGTTTACGCTTTGATCGTTCCCTGGAAGACCATTAGTAGTTTCCGATGCACATCAGGAATCATTCTGTTATCTGTGGACTATCAGAGTGTTGATGAAACACAGAAATTGCATCGGGATTGAATACAACAGTCACCATGGGCACATTCCTCCATAAAAGTAATGTCTCCTACAGTCTACGCTTTGATCGTTCCCTGGATGACCAGTAGTAGTTTCCGATGCACATCTGGAGGCATTCTGTAATCTGTGGACAATCAGAGTGTTGATGAAACACAGAAATTGCATCGGGATTTAATACAACAGTCACCATGCGCACTTTCCTCCATAGGAGTAATGTCTCAAAGAGTTTACGCTTTGATCGTTCCCTGGAAGACCAGTAGTAGTTTCCGGTGCACATCTGGAGGCATTCTGTAATCTGTGGACTATCAGAGTGTTGATGAAACACAGAAATTGCATCGGGATTGAATACAACAGTCACCATGCGCACTTTCTTCCATGGGAGTAATATCTCAAACAGTCTACGATTTGATCGTTCCCTGGAAGACCAGTAGTAGTTCCGTTGCACATCTGGAGGCATTCTGTAATCTGTGGAGTATCAGAGTGTTGATGAAACACAGAAATTACATCGGGATTGAATACAACAGTCACCATGCGATCTTTCCTCCATGGGAGTAATGTCTCAAACAGTCAACGTTTTGATCGTTCCCTGGATGACCAGTAGCAGTTTCCGATGCACATCTGGTTGCTTTCGGTAATCTGTGGACTATCAGAGTGTTGATGAAACACAGAGATTGCATCGGGATTGAATACAGCAGTCACCATGCGCACTTTCCTCCATGGGAGTAATGTCCCAAACAGTCTACGCTTTGATCGTTCCCTGGAAGACCAATAGTAGTTCCGATGCACATCTGGAGGCATTCTGTAATCTGTGGACAATCAGAGTGTTGATGAAACACAGAAATTGCATCGGGATTTAATACAACAGTCACCATGCGCACTTTCCTCCATGGGAGTAATATCTGAAAGAATTTACGCTTTGATCGTTCCCTGGAAGACCAGTAGTAGTTTCCGATGCACATCTGGAAGCTTTCCTTAATTTGTGGACTATCAGAGTGTTGATGAAAGACAGAAATTGCATCGGGATCGAATACAACTGTCACCATGCCCTCTTTCGTCCGTGGGAGTAATGTCTCAAACAGTCTACGCTTTGATCGTTCCCTGGAAGACCAGTAGTAATTTCCGATGCACATCTTGAAGCATTCTGTAATCTGTGGACTATCAGAGTGTTGATGAAACACAGAAATTGCATCGGGATTGAATACAACAGTCACCATGCTCCCTTTCCTTCATGGGAGTAATGTCTCAAACACTCTACCCTTTGATCGTTCCCTGGAACACCAGTAGTAGTTGACGGTGCACATCTGGAGGCATTCTGTAATCTGTGGACTTTTAGAGTGTTGATGAAACACAGAAATTGCATCGGGATTGAATACAACAGTCACCATGCACACTTTCTTCCATTGGAGTAATGTCTCAAACAGTCTACGATTTGATCGTTCCCTGGAAGACCAGTAGTAGTTCCGATGCACATCTGGAGGCATTCTGTAATCTGTGGAGTATCAGAGTGTTGATGAAACACAGAAATTGCATCGGGATTGAATTCAACAGTCACAATGCGATCTTTCCTCCATGGGAGTAATTCTCAAACAGTCTACGCTTTGATCGTTCCCTGGAAGACCAGTAGCAGTTTCCGATGCACATCTGGAGGCTTTCTGCAATCTGTGGACTATCAGAGTGTTGATGAAAAATAGAAATTGCATCGGGATTGAATACAACAGTCACCATGCGCACTTTCCTCCATGGGAGTAATGTCTCAAATAGTCTACGCTTTGATCGTTCCCTGGATGACAAGTAGTAGTTTCCGATGCACATCTGGATGCTTTCTGTAATTTGTGGACTATCAGAGTATTGATGAAACTAAGAAATTGCATCGGGATTGAATACAACAGTCACCATGCGCACTTTCCTCCACGGGAGTAATGTCTCAAACAGTCTACGCTTGATCGTTCCCTTGAACACCAGTAGTAGTTTCCGATGGACATCTGGTGGCATTCTGTAATCTGTGGACTAATAGAGTGTTGGTGAAACACAGAAATTGCATCGGGATTGAATACAACAGTCACCATGCGCACTTTCCTCCATGGGAGTAATGTCTCAAATAGTCTACGCTTTGATCGTTCCCTGGATGACAAGTAGTAGTTTCCGATGCACATCTGGATTCTTCCTGTAATCTGTGGACAATCAGAGTGTTGATGAAACACAGAAATTGCATCGGGATTGAATACAACAGTCACCATGCGCACTTTCCTCCACGGGAGTAATGTCTCAAACAGTCTACGCTTGATCGTTCCCTGGAACACCAGTAGTAGTTTCCGATGGACATCTGGTGGCATTCTGTAATCTGTGGACTATCAGAGTGTTGGTGAAACACAGAAATTGCATCGGGATTGAATACAACAGTCACCATGCGCACTTTCCTCAATGGGAGTAATGTCTCTAACAGTCTACGCTTTGATCGTTCCCTGGAAGACCAGTAGCAGGTTCCGATGCACATCTGGATTCTTCCTATAATCTGTGGACTATCAGAGTGTTGATGAAACACAGAAATTGCATCGGGATTGAATACAACAGTCACCATGCGCACTTTCCTCCACGGGAGTAATGTCTCAAACAGTCTACGCTTGATCGTTCCCTGGAACACCAGTAGTAGTTTCCGATGCACATCTGGAGGCATTCTGTAATCTGTGGACAATCAGAGTGTTGATGAAACACAGAAATTGCATCGGGATTTAATACAACAGTCACCATGCGCACTTTCCTCCATAGGAGTAATGTCTCAAAGAGTTTACGATTTGATCGTTCCCTGGAAGACCAGTAGTAGTTTCCGGTGCACATCTGGAGGCATTCTGTAATCTGTGGACTATCAGAGTGTTGATGAAACACAGAAATTGCATCGGGATTGAATACAACAGTCACCATGCGCACTTTCTTCCATGGGAGTAATGTCTCAAACAGTCTACGCTTTGATCTTTCCCTGGAAGACCAGCAGTAGTTTCCGATGCACATCTGGTTGCTTTCGGTAATCTGTGGACTATCAGAGTGTTGATGAAACACAGAGATTGCATCGGGATTGAATACAGCAGTCACCATGCGCACTTTCCTCCATGGGAGTAATGTCCCAAACAGTCTACGCTTTGATCGTTCCCTGGAAGACCAGTAGTAGTTCCGATGCACATCTGGAGGCATTCTGTAATCTGTGGACAATCAGAGTGTTGATGAAACACAGAAATTGCATCGGGATTTAATACAACAGTCACCATGCGCACTTTCCTCCATGGGAGTAATATCTGAAAGAATTTACGCTTTGATCGTTCCCTGGAAGACCAGTAGTAGTTTCCAATGCACATCTGGAAGCTTTCCTTAATTTGTGGACTATCAGAGTGTTGATGAAAGACAGAAATTGCATCGGGATCGAATACAACTGTCACCATGCCCTCTTTCGTCCGTGGGAGTAATGTCTCAAACAGTCTACGCTTTGATCGTTCCCTGGAAGACCAGTAGTAATTTCCGATGCACATCTTGAAGCATTCTGTAATCTGTGGACTATCAGAGTGTTGATGAAACACAGAAATTGCATCGGGATTGAATACAACAGTCACCATGCTCCCTTTCCTTCATGGGAGTAATGTCTCAAACACTCTACCCTTTGATCGTTCCCTGGAACACCAGTAGTAGTTGACGGTGCACATCTGGAGGCATTCTGTAATCTGTGGACTTTTAGAGTGTTGATGAAACACAGAAATTGCATCGGGATTGAATACAACAGTCACCATGCACACTTTCTTCCATTGGAGTAATGTCTCAAACAGTCTACGATTTGATCGTTCCCTGGAAGACCAGTAGTAGATCCGATGCACATCTGGAGGCATTCTGTAATCTGTGGAGTATCAGAGTGTTGATGAAACACAGAAATTGCATCGGGATTGAATACAACAGTCACAATGCGATCTTTCCTCCATGGGAGTAATTCTCAAACAGTCTACGCTTTGATCGTTCCCTGGAAGACCAGTAGCAGTTTCCGATGCACATCTGGAGGCTTTCTGCAATCTGTGGACTATCAGAGTGTTGATGAAAAATAGAAATTGCATCGGGATTGAATACAACAGTCACCATGCGCACTTTCCTCCATGGGAGTAATGTCTCAAATAGTCTACGCTTTGATCGTTCCCTGGATGACAAGTAGTAGTTTCCGATGCACATCTGGATGCTTTCTGTAATTTGTGGACTATCAGAGTATTGATGAAACTAAGAAATTGCATAGGGATTGAATACAACAGTCACCATGCGCACTTTCCTCCACGGGAGTAATGTCTCAAACAGTCTACGCTTGATCGTTCCCTGGAACACCAGTAGTAGTTTCCGATGGACATCTGGTGGCATTCTGTAATCTGTGGACTAATAGAGTGTTGGTGAAACACAGAAATTGCATCGGGATTGAATACAACAGTCACCATGCGCACTTTCCTCAATGGGAGTAATGTCTCTAACAGTCTACGCTTTGATCGTTCCCTGGAAGACCAGTAGCAGGTTCCGATGCACATCTGGATTCTTCCTGTAATCTGTTGACTATCAGAGTGTTGATGAAACACATAAATTGTATCGGGATTGAATACAACAGTCACCATGCGCACTTTCCTCCACGGGAGTAATGTCTCAAACAGTCTACGCTTGATCGTTCCCTGGAACACCAGTAGTAGTTTCCGATGCACATCTGGAGGCATTCTGTAATCTGTGGACAATCAGAGTGTTGATGAAACACAGAAATTGCATCGGGATTTAATACAACAGTCACCATGCGCACTTTCCTCCATAGGAGTAATGTCTCAAAGAGTTTACGATTTGATCGTTCCCTGGAAGACCAGTAGTAGTTTCCGGTGCACATCTGGAGGCATTCTGTAATCTGTGGACTATCAGAGTGTTGATGAAACACAGAAATTGCATCGGGTTTGAATACAACAGTCACCATGCGCACTTTCTTCCATGGGAGTAATGTCTCAAACAGTCTACGCTTTGATCTTTCCCTGGAAGACCAGCAGTAGTTTCCGATGCACATCTGGAGGCATTCTGTAATCTGTGGACTATCAGAATGTTGATGAAACACAGAAATTGCATCGGGATTGAATACAACTGGCACCATGCGCACTTTCCTCCATGGGAGTAATGTCTCAAAGAGTTTACGCTTTGATCGTTCCCTGGAAGACCAGTAGTAGTTTCCGATGCACATCTGGAAGCATTCTGTAATCTGTGGACTATCAGAATTCGGATGAAACACGGAAATTGCATCGGGATTGAATACAACTGTCACCATGCGCACTTTCCTCCATGGGAGTAATGTCTGAAAGAATTTACGCTTTGATCGTCCTCTGGAAGACCAGTAGTAGTTTCCGATGCACATCTGGAGGCTTTCCTTAATTTGTGGACTATCAGAGTGTTGATGAAAGACAGAAATTGCATCGGGATTGAATACAACTGTCACCATGCCCTCTTTCGTCCGTTGGAGTAATGTCTCAAACAGTCTACGCTTTGATCGTTCCCTGGAAGACCAGTAGTAATTTCCGATGCACATCTTGAAGCATTCTGTAATCTGTGGACTATTAGAGTGTTGATGAAACACAGAAATTGCATCGGGATTGAATACAACAGTCACCATGCTCCCTTTCCTTCATGGGAGTAATGTCTCAAACACTCTACCCTTTGATCGTTCCCTGGAACACCAGTAGTAGTTGCCGGTGCACATCTGGAGGCATTCTGTAATCTGTGGACTTTTAGTGTGTTGATGAAACACAGAAATTGCATCGGGATTGAATACAACAGTCACCATGCACACTTTCTTCCATTGGAGTAATGTCTCAAAACAGTCTACGATTTGATCGTTCCCTGGAAGACCAGTAGTAGTTCCGATGCACATCTGGAGGCATTCTGTAATCTGTGGAGTATCAGAGTGTTGATGAAACACAGAAATTGCATCGGGATTGAATACAACAGTCACCATGCGATCTTTTTTCCATGGGAGTAATTCTCAAACAGTCTACGCTTTGATCGTTCCCTGGAAGACCAGTAGCAGTTTCCGATGCACATCTGGAGGCTTTCTGCAATCTGTGGACTATCAGAGTGTTGATGAAAAATAGAAATTGCATCGGGATTGAATACAACAGTCACCATGCGCACTTTCCTCCATGGGAGTAATGTCTCAAATAGTCTACGCTTTGATCGTTCCCTGGATGACAAGTAGTAGTTTCCGATGCACATCTGGATGCTTTCTGTAATTTGTGGACTATCAGAGTATTGATGAAACTAAGAAATTGCATCGGGATTGAATACAACAGTCACCATGCGCAATTTCCTCCACGGGGAGTAATGTCTCAAACAGTCTACGCTTTGATCGTTCCCTGGAAGACCAGTAGCAGGTTCCGATGCACATCTGGATTCTTTCTGTAATCTGTGGACTATCAGAGTGTTGATGAAACACAGAAATTGCATCGGGATTGAATACAACAGTCACCATGCGCACTTTCCCTCATGGGAGTAAAGTCTCAAAGAGTCTACGCTTTGATCGCTCCCTGGAAGACCAGTAGTAGTTTCCGATGCACATCTGGAGGCATTCTGTAAACTGTGGACTGTCAGAGTGTTGATGAAACACAGAAATTTCATCGGGATTGAATACAACTTCTCACCATGCGCACTTTCCTCCAGGGGAGTAATGTCTCAAAGAGTTTACGCTTTGATCGTTCCCTGGAAGACCAGTAGTAGTTTCCGATGCACATCAGGAATCATTCTGTTATCTGTGGACTATCAGAGTGTTGATGAAACACAGAAATTGCATCGGGATTGAATACAACAGTCACCATGCGCACTTTCCTCCATAGGAGTAATGTCTCAAAGAGTTTACGCTTTGATCGTTCCCTGGAAGACCAGTAGTAGTTTCCGGTGCACATCTGGAGGCATTCTGTAATCTGTGGACTATCAGAGTGTTGATGAAACACAGAAATTGCATCGGGATTGAATACAACAGTCACCATGCGCACTTTCTTCCATGGGAGTATTGTCTCAAAGAATCTACGATTTGATCATTCCCTGGAAGACCAGTAGTAGTTCCGTTGCACATCTGGAGGCATTCTGTAATCTGTGGAGTATCAGAGTGTTGATGAAACACAGAAATTACATCGGGATTGAATACAACAGTCACCATGCGATCTTTCCTCCATGGGAGTAATGTCTCAAACAGTCAACGTTTTGATCGTTCCCTGGATGACCAGTAGCAGTTTCCGATGCACATCTGGTTGCTTTCGGTAATCTGTGGACTATCAGAGTGTTGATGAAACACAGAGATTGCATCGGGATTGAATACAGCAGTCACCATGCGCACTTTCCTCCATGGGAGTAATGTCCCAAACAGTCTACGCTTTGATCGTTCCCTGGAAGACCAGCAGTAGTTTCCGATGCACATCTGGAGTCATTCTGTAATCTGTGGACTATCAGAATGTTGATGAAACACAGAAATTGCATCGGGATTGAATACAACTGTCACCATGCGCACTTTCCTCCATGGGAGTAATGTCTCAAAGAGTTTACGCTTTGATCGTTCCCTGGAAGACCAGTAGTAGTTTCCGATGCACATCTGGAGGCTTTCCTTAATTTGTGGACTATCAGAGTGTTAATGAAACACAGAAATTGCATCGGGATTGAATACAACTGGCACCATGCGCACTTTCGTCCATGGGAGTAATGTCTCAAAGAGTTTACGCTTTGATCGTTCCCTGGAAGACCAGTAGTAGTTTCCGGTGCACATCTGGAGGCATTCTGTAATCAGTGGACTATCAGAGTGTTGATGAAACACAGAAATTACATCGTGATTGAATACAACAGTCACCATGCATACTTTCTTCCATTGGAGTAATGTCTCAAACAGTCTACGATTTGATCGTTCCCTGGAAGACCAGTAGTAGTTCCGATGCGCATCCGGAGGCATTCTGTAATCTGTGGAGTATCAGAGTGTTGATGAAACACAGAAATTGCATCGGGATTGAATACAACAGTCCCCATGCGATCTTTCCTCCATGGGAGTAATTCTCAAACAGTCTACGCTTTGATCGTTCCCTGGAAGACCAGTAGCAGTTTCCGATGCACATCTGGAGGCTTTCTGTAATCTGTGGACTATCAGAGTGTTGATGAAAAATAGAAATTGCATCGGGATTGAATACAACAGTCACCATGCGCACTTTCCTCCATGGGAGTAATGTCTCAAACAGTCTACGCTTTGATCGTTCCCTGGATGACCAGTATTAGGTTCCGATGCACATCTGGATGGTTTCTGTAATCTGTGGACTATCAGAGTGTTGATGAAACACAGAAATTGCATCGGGATTGACTACAACTGTCACGATGAGCACTTTCCTCCATGGGAGTAATGTCTCTAACAGTCTACGCTTTGATCGTTCCCTGGAAGACCAGTAGTAGTTTCCGATGCACATCTGGAGGCTTTCCGTCAGCTGTGGACTATCAGAGTGTTGATGAAACAAAGAAATTGCATCGGGATTGAATACAACAGTCACCATGCGCACTTTACTCCATGGGAGTAATATCCCAAACAGTCTATGCTTTAATCGTTCCCTGGAAGACGAGTAGTAGTTTCCGATGAACATCTGGAGGCAATCTGTAATCTGTGGACTATCAGAGGGTTGATGAAACACAAAAACTGAATCGAAATTGAATACAACAATCACCATGCGCACTTTCTTACATGGGAGTAATGTCTGAAACAGTCTACGCTTTGATCGTTCCCTGGAAGACCATAGTAGTTTCCGATGCACATCTGGAGGCATTCTGTAATCTGTGGACTATCAGAGTGTTGATGAAACACAGAAATTGCATCGAAATTGAATACAACAGTCACCATGCGCACTTTCTTCCATGGGAGTAATGTCTGAAACAGTCTTCGCTTCGATCGTTCCCAGGAAGGCCAGTAGTAGTTTCCGATGCACATCTCGTGGCATTCTGTAATCTGTGGACTATCAGAGTGTTGATGAATCACAGAAAATGCATCGGGATTGAATACAACAGTCACCATGCGCACTTTCCTTCATGGGAGTAATGTCTCAAGAAGTTTACTCTTTGATCGTTCCCTGGAAGTCCAGTAGTAGTTTCTGATGCACATCTGGAGGCATTCTGTAATCTGTGGACTATCGGAGTGTTGATGAAACACAGAAATTGCATCGAAATTGAATACAACCGTCACCATGCGCACTTTCCTCCATGGGAGTAATTCTCAAACAGTCTACGCTTTGATCGTTCCCTGGAAGACCAGTAGTAGTTTCCGATGCACATTTGGAGGCATTCTGTAATCTGTGGACTATCAGAGTGTTGATGAAACACAGATAATGCATCGGGATTGAATACAACAGTCACCATGCGCACTTTCCTCAATGGGAGTAATGTCTCTAACAGTCTACGCTTTGATCGTTACCTGGAAGACCAGTAGTAGTTTCCGATGAACATCTAGAGGCTTTCCGTCATCTGTGGACTATCAGAGTGTTGATGAAACACAGAAATTGCATCGGGAATAAATACAACAGACAACATGCGCACTTTCCTCCACGGGAGGTATGTCTCTAACAGTCTACGTTTTGATCGTTCCCTGGAATACGAGTAGTAGTTTCCGATGAACATCTGGAGGCATTCTGTAATCTGTGGACTATCAGAGTGTTGATGAAACACAGAAAATGCAATGGGATTGAATACAACAGTCACCATGCGCACTTTCCTCCATGGGAGTAATGTCTCAAACAGTCTACTCTTTGATCGTTCCCTGGAAGACCAGTAGTAGTTTCCAATGCACATCTGGAGGCTTTCTGTAATCCGAGGACTATCAGAGTGTTGGCGAAACACAGAAATTGCATCGAAATTGAATACAACAGTCACCATGCGCACTTTCTTCCATGGGAGTAATGTCTCAAACAGTCTACTCTTTGATCGTTCCCTGGAAGACCAGTAGTAGTTTCCGATGCACATCTTGAGGCATTCTGTAATCTGTGGACTATCAGAGTGTTGATGAAACACAGAAATTGCATCGAAATTGTATACAACAGTCACCATGCGCACTTTCTTCCATGGGAGTAATGTCTGAAACAGTCTACGCTTGGATCGTTCCCAGGAAGACCAGTAGTAGTTTCCGATGCATATCTTGAAACATTCTGTAATCTGTGGACTATCAGAGTGTTGATGAAACACAGAAATTGCATCGGGATTGAATAAAACAGTCAACATGCGCACTTTCCTCCACAGGAGTAATGTCTCAATCAATCTACGCCTTTGATCGTTCCCTGGAAGACCAGTAGTGGTTTGGGATGCACATCTGGTGGCATTCTGTAATGTGTACACTATGAGAATGTTGATGAAACACAGTAATTGCATCGGGATTGAATACAACAGTCACCATGCGCACTTTTCTCCATGGGAGTAATGTCTCTAACAGTCTACGCTTTGATCGTTCCCTGGAATACCAGTAGTAGTTTCCGATGCACATTTGGAGGCATTCTGTATCCCGTGGACTATCAGAGTGTTGACGAAGCACAAAAATTGCATCGAAATTGAATACAAAAGTCACTATGCGCACTTTCTTCCATGGGAGTAATTTCTGAAACAGTCTACGCTTGGATCGTTCCCAGGAAGACCAGTAGTAGTTTCCGATGCACATCTCGTCTCATTCTGTAATCTGTGGACTATCACAGTGTTGATGAAACACAGAAAATGCATCGGGTTTGAATACAACAGTCACCATGCGCACTTTCCTTCATGGGAGTATTGTCTCAAGGAGTTTACGCTTTGATCGATCCCTGGAAGTCCAGTAGTAGTTTCTGATACACATCTGGAGGCATTCTGCATTCTGTGGACTATCAGAGGGTTGATGAAACACAAAAACTGCATCGGGATTGATTGCAACAGTCACCATGCGCACTTTCCTCAATGGGAGTAATCACTCAAACAGTCTACGCTTTGATCGTTCTCTGAAAGACCAGCAGTAGTTTCCGATGCACATCTGGTGGCATTCTGTAATCTGTATACTATCAGAGTGATGATGAAACACAGAAATTGCATCGGGATTGAATACTACAGTCACCATGCGCACTTTCCTATATGGGAGTAATGTCTCTAACAGTCTACTCTTTGATCGTTAGCTGGAAGACCAGTAGTAGTTTCCGATGCACATCTTGAAACATTCTGTAATCTGTGGACTATCAGAGTGTTGATGAAGCACAGAAATTGCATCGGGATTGAATACAACAGTCAACATGCGCAGTTTCCTCCGTGGGAGTAATGTCTCAAACAATCTACACTTTGATCGTTCCCTGGAAGACCAGGAGTAGTTTCAATTGCACATCTGGAGGCATTCTGTAATCCGTGGACTATCAGAGTGTTGAAGAAATACAGAAATTGCATCGGCATTGAATACAACAGTCACCATGCGCACTTTCCTCCATGGGAGTAATGTCTCTAACAGTCTACGCTTTGATCGTTCCCTGGAAGACCAGTAGTAGTTTCCGATGCACATCTGGAGGCTTTCCGTCATCTGTGGACTATCAGAGTGTTGATGAAACACAGAAATTGCATCGGGATTGAATACTACAGTCACCATGCGCAATTTCCTATATGGGAGTAATGTTTCTAACAGTCTACTCTTTGATCGTTAGCTGGAAGACCAGTAGTAGTTTCCGATGCACATCTTGAAACATTCTGTAATCTGTGGACTATCAGAGTGTTGATGAAGCACAGAAATTGCATCGGGATTGAATATAACAGCCACCATGCGCACTTTCCTCCATGGGAGTAATGTCTCTAACAGTCTACGCTTTGATCGTTCCCTGGAAGACCAGTAGTAGTTTCCGATGCACATCTGGAGGCATTCTGTAATCTGTGGACTATCAGAGTGTTGATGAAACACAGAAATTGCATCGGGATTTAATACAACAGTCACCATGCGCACTTTCCTCCATAGGAGTAATGTCTCAAAGAGTTTACGCTTTGATCGTTCCCTGGAAGACCAGTAGTAGTTTCCGGTGCACATCTGGAGGCATTCTGTAATCTGTGGACTATCAGAGTGTTGATGAAACACAGAAATGGCATCGGGATTGAATACAACAGTCACCATGCGCACTTTCTTCCATGGGAGTAATGTCTCAAACAGTCTACGATTTGATCGTTCCCTGGAAGACCAGTAGTAGTTCCGTTGCACATCTGGAGGCATTTTGTAATCTGTGGAGTATCTGAGTGTTGATGAAACACATAAATTACATCGGGATTGAATACAACAGTCACCATGCGATCTTTCCTCCATGGGAGTAATGTCTCAAACAGTCTACGTTTTGATCGTTCCCTGGATGACCAGTAGCAGTTTCCGATGCACATCTGGAGGCTTTCCTTAATTTGTGGACTATCAGAGTGTTGATGAAACACAGAAATTGCATCGGGATTTAATACAACTGGCACCATGCGCACTTTCCTCCATGGGAGTAATGTCTCAAAGAGTTTACGCTTTGATCGTTCCCTGGAAGACCAGTAGTAGTTTCCGATGCACATCTGGAGGCTTTCCTTAATTTGTGGACTATCAGAGTGTTAATGAAACACAGAAATTGCATCGGGATTGAATACAACTGGCACCATGCGCACTTTCCTCCATGGGAGTAATGTCTCAGTCTACGCTTTGATCGTTCCCTGGAAGACCAGCAGTAGTTTCCGATGCACATCTGGAGGCATTCTGTAATCTGTGGACTATCAGAATGTTGATGAAACACAGAAATTGCATCGGGATTGAATACAACTGTCACCATGCGCACTTTCCTCCATGGGAGTAATGTCTCAAAGAGTTTACGCTTTGATCGTTCCCTGGAAGACCAGTAGTAGTTTCCGATGCACATCTGGAGGCTTTCCTTAATTTGTGGACTATCAGAGTGTTGATGAAACACAGAAATTGCATCGGGATTGAATACAACTTGCACCATGCGCACTTTCCTCCATGGGAGTAATGTCTCAAAGAGTTTACGCTTTGATCGTTCCCTGGAAGACCAGTAGTAGTTTTCGATGCACATCTGGAGGCTTTCCTTAATTTGTGGACTATCAGAGTGTTAATGAAACACAGAAATTGCATCGGGTTTGAATACAACTGGCACCATGCGCACTTTCCTCCATGGGAGTAATGTCTCAAAGAGTTTACGCTTTGATCGTTCCCTGGAAGACCAGTAGTAGTTTCCGGTGCACATCTGGAAGCATTCTGTAATCTGTGGACTATCAGAGTGTTGATGAAACACAGAAATTGCATCGTGATTGAATACAACAGTCACCATGCACACTTTCTTCCATTGGAGTAATGTCTCAAACAGTCTACGATTTGATCGTTCCCTGGAAGACCAGCAGTAGTTTCCGATGCACATCTGGAGGCATTCTGTAATCTGTGGACTATCAGAATGTTGATGAAACACAGAAATTGCATCGAAATTGAATACAACCGACACCATGCGCACTTTCCTCCATGGGAGAAATGTCTGAAACAGTCTACGCTTTGATCGTTCCCTGGAAGACCAGTAGTAGTTTCCGATGCACATTTGGAGGCATTCTGTAATCTGTGGACTATCAGAGTGATGATGAAACACAGAAAATGCAACTTGATTGAATACAACAGTCACCATGCGCACTTTCCTCCATGGGAGTAATGTCTCAAAGAGTTTACGCTTTGATCGTTCCCTGGAAGACCAGTAGTAGTTTCCGATGCACATCTGGAGGCTTTCCTTAATTTGTGGACTATCAGAGTGTTGATGAAACACAGAAATTGCATCGGGATTTAATACAACTGGCACCATGCGCACTTTCCTCCATGGGAGTAATGTCTCTAACAGTCTACGCTTTGATCGTTCCCTGGAAGACCAGTAGTAGTTTCCGATGCACATCTGGAGGCTCTCCGTCATCTGTGGACTATCAGAGTGTTGATGAAACAAAGAAATTGCATTGGGAATGAATACAACAGACAACATGCGCACTTTCCTCCACGGGAGGTATGTCTCTAACAGTCTACGTTTTGATCGTTCCCTGGAAGACGAGTAGTAGTTTCCGATGAACATCTGGAGGCATTCTGTAATCTGTGGACTATCAGAGTGTTGATGAAACACAGAAAATGCAATGGGATTGAATACAACAGTCACCATGCGCACTTTCCTTCATGGGAGAATTGTCTCAAGGAGTTTACGCTTTGATCGATCCCTGGAAGTCCAGTAGTAGTTTCTGATGCACATCTGGAGGCATTCTGTAATCTGTGGACTATCAGAGGGTTGATGAAACACAAAAACTGCATCGGGATCGATTGCAACAGTCACCATGCGCACTTCCCTCCATGGGAGTAACCTCTCAAACAGTCTACGCTTTGATCGTTCCCTGAAAGACCAGCAGTAGTTTCCGATGCACATCTGGTGGCATTCTGTAATCTGTATACTATCAGAGTGTTGATGAAACACAGAAATTGCATCGGGAATGAATACTACAGTCACCATGTGCACTTTCCTATATGGGAGTAATGTCTCTAACAGTCTACTCTTTGATCGTTAGCTGGAAGACCAGTAGTAGTTTCCGATGCACATCTTGAAACATTCTGTAATCTGTGGACTATCAGAGTGTTGATGAAGCACAGAAATTGCATCGGGATTGAATACAACAGTCACCATGCGCACTTTCCTCCATGGGAGTAATGTCTCTAACAGTCTACCCTTTGATCGTTAGCTGGACGACCAGTAGTAGTTTCCGATGCACATCTTGAAACATTCTGTAATCTGTGGACTATCAGAGTGTTGATGAAGCACAGAAATTGCATCGGGATTGAATACAACAGTGAACATGCGCACTTTCCTCCACGAGAGTAATGTCTCAAACAATCTACGCTTTTGATCGTTCCCTGGAAGACTAGTAGTAGTTTGTGATGCACATCTGGTGGCATTCTGTAATGTGTAGACTATCAGAGTGTTGATGAAACACAGTAATTGCATCGGGATTGAATACAACAGTCACCATGCGCACTTTTCTCCATGGGAGTAATGTCCCTAACAATCTACGCTTTGATCGTTCCCTGAAAGACCAGCAGTAGTTTCCGATGCACATCTGGTGGCATTCTGTTATCTGTGGACTATCAGAGTGTTGATGAAACACAGAAATTACATCGGGATTGAATACAACAGTCACCATGCTCACTTTCCTCCATGGGAGTAATGTCCCTAACAGTCTACGCTTTGATCGTTCCCTGGAAGACCAGTAGTAGTTTCCGATGCACATCTGGTGACATTCTGTAATCTGTGGACTAACAGAGTGTTGATGAAACACAGAAATTGCATCGGGAATGAATACAACAGTCCAAATGCGCTCTTTCCCCCACGACGAGGTATGTCTCTAACAGTCTACGCTTTGATCGTTCCCTGGAAGACCAGTAGTAGTTTCCGATGTACAACTGGAGGCTTTCTGTGATCTGTGGACTATCAGAGTGTTGATGAAACACGGAAATTGCATCGGGATTGAATACAACAGTCACCATGCTCACTTTCCTCCGCGGAAGTAATGTCTCAAACATTCTACGCTTTGATCGGTCCCTGGAAGACTAGTAGTAGTTTCCGATGCACATCTGGTGGCATTCTGTAATCTGTGGACTATCAGAGTGTTAATGAAAACAGAAATTGCATCGGGATTGAATACAACAGTCACCATGCGCACTTTCTTCCACGGGAGTAATGTCTCAAACAGTCTACGCTTTGATCGTTCCCTGGAAGACCAGTAGTAGTTTCCGATGCACATCTGGAGGCATTCTGTAATCTGTGGAGTATCAGAGTGTTGATTAAACACAGAAATTGCATCGGGATTGAATATAACAGTCACCATGCGCACATTCCTCCACGGGAGTAATGTCTCAAACAGTCTACGCTTTGATCGTTCCTGGAAGACCAGTAGTAGTTTCCGATGCACGTCTGGTGGCATTCTGTAATCTGTGGACTATCAGAGTGTAGGTGAAACACAGAAATTGCCTCCACATTGAATACAACAGTCACCATGCGCACTTTAGTTCATGGGAATAATGTCTCAAACCGTCAACGCTTTCATCGTTCCCAGGAAGACCAGTAGTAGTTTCCGATGCACATCTGACAGCATTCTGTAATCTGTGGACTATCAGAGTGTTGATGAAACACAGAAATTGCATCGGGATTGAATACAACAGTCACCATGCGCACTTTCCTCCATGGGAGTAATGTCTCAAACAGTCTACGCTTTGATCGTTCCCTGGATGACCAGTAGTAGGTTCCGATGCACATCTGGATGGTTTCTGTAATCTGTGGACTATCAGAGTGTTGATGAAACACAGAAATTGCAACGGGATTGACTACAACTGTCACGATGAGCACTTTCCTCCATGGGAGTAATGTCTCTAACAGTCTACGCTTTGATCGTTCCCTGGAAGACCAGTAGTAGTTTCCGATGCACATCTGGAGGCTTTCCGTCAACTGTGGACTATCAGAGTGCTGATGAAACACAGAAATTGCATCGGGATTGAATACAACAGTCACCATGCGCACTTTCCTCCATGGGAGTAATGTCCCAAACAGTCTATGCTTTAATCGTTCCCTGGAAGACGAGTAGTAGTTTCCGATGAACATCTGGAAGCATTCTGTAATCTGTGGACTATCAGAGGGTTGATGAAACACAAAAACTGAATCGAAATTGAAGACAACAATCACCATGCGTACTTTCTTCCATGGGAGTAATGTCTGAAACAGTCTACGCTTTGATCGTTCCCTGGAAGACCATAGTAGTTTCCGATGCACATCTGGAGGCATTCTGTAATCTGTGGACTATCAGAGTGTTGATGAAACACAGAAAATGCATCTTGATTGAATACAACAGTCACCATGCGCACTTTCCTCCATGGGAGTAATGTCTCTAACAGTCTACGCTTGGATCGTTCCCTGGAAGACCAGTAGTAGTTTCCGATGCACATCTGGAGGCTCTCCGTCATCTGTGGACTATCAGAGTGTTGATGAAACAAAGAAATTGCATCGGGAATGAATACAATAGACAACATGCGCACTTTCCTCCACAGGAGGTATGTCTCTAACAGTCTACGTTTTGATCGTTCCCTGGAAGACGAGTAGTAGTTTCCGGTGAACATCTGGAGGCATTCTGTAATCTGTGGACTATCAGAGTGTTGATAAAACACAGAAAATGCAATGGGATTGAATACAACAGTCACCATGCGCAGTTTCCTTCATGGGAGAATTGTCTCAAGGAGTTTACGCTTTGATCGATCCCTGGAAGTCCAGTAGTAGTTTCTGATGCACATCTGGAGGCATTCTGTAATCTGTGGACTATCAGAGGGTTGATGAAACACAAAAACTGCATCGGGATCGATTGCAACAGTCACCATGCGCACTTCCCTCCATGGGAGTAATCTCTCAAACAGTCTACGCTTTGATCGTTCCCTGAAAGACCAGCAGTAGTTTCCGATGCACATCTGGTGGCATTCTGTAATCTGTATACTATCAGAGTGTTGATGAAGCACAGAAATTGCATCGGGATTGAATACTACAGTCACCATGTGCACTTTCCTATATGGGAGTAATGTCTCTAACAGTCTACTCTTTGATCGTTAGCTGGAAGACCAGTAGTAGTTTCCGATGCACATCTTGAAACATTCTGTAATCTGTGGACTATCAGAGTGTTGATGAAGCACAGAAATTGCATCGGGATTGAATACAACAGTCACCATGCGCACTTTCTTCCATGGGAGTAATGTCTCTAACAGTCTACCCTTTGATCGTTAGCTGGACGACCAGTAGTTGTTTCCGATGCACATCTTGAAATATTCTGTAATCTGTGGACTATCAGAGTGTTGATGAAGCACAGAAATTGCATCGGGATTGAATACAACAGTGAACATGCGCACTTTCCTCCACGAGAGTAATGTCTCAAACAATCTACGCTTTTGATCGTTCCCTGGAAGACCAGTAGTAGTTTGTGATGCACATCTGGTGGCATTCTGTAATGTGTAGACTATCAGAGTGTTGATGAAACACAGTAATTGCATCGGGATTGAATACAACAGTCACCATGCGCACTTTCCTCCATGGGAGTAATGTCCCTAACAATCTACGCTTTGATCGTTCCCTGAAAGACCAGCAGTAGTTTCCGATGCACATCTGGTGGCATTCTGTAATCTGTGGACTATCAGAGTGTTGATGAAACACAGAAATTACATCGGGATTGAATACAACAGTCACCATGCTCACTTTCCTCCATGGGAGTAATGTCCTTAACAGTCTACGCTTTGATCGTTCCCTGGAAGACCAGTAGTAGTTTCCGATGCACATCTGGTGACATTCTGTAATCTGTGGACTATCAGAGTGTTGATGAAACACAGAAATTGCATCGGGAATGAATACAGCAGTCCAAATGCGCTCTCTCCCCCACGGGAGGTATGTCTCTAACAGTCTACGCTTTGATCGTTCCCTGGAAGACCAGTAGTAGTTTCCGATGTACATCTGGAGGCTTTCTGTGATCTGTGGACTATCAGAGTGTTGATGAAACATGGAAATTGCATCGGGATTGAATACAACAGTCACCATGCTCACTTTCCTCCACGGAAGTAATGTCTCAAACATTCTACGCTTTGATCGGTCCCTGGAAGACTAGTAGTAGTTTCCGATGCACATCTGGTGGCATTCTGTAATCTGTGGACTATCAGAGTGTTGATGAAACACAGAAATTGCATCGGGATTGAATACAACAGTCACCATGCGCAGTTTCTTCCACGGGAGTAATGTCTCAAACAGTCTACGCTTTGATCGTTCCCTGGAAGACCAGTAGTAGTTTCCGATGCACATCTGGAGGCATTCTGTAATCTGTGGAGTATCAGAGTGTTGATTAAACACAGAAATTGCATCGGGATTGAATATAACAGTCACTATGCGCACTTTCCTCCACGGGAGTAATGTCTCAAACAGTCTACGCTTTGATCGTTCCTGGAAGACCAGTAGTAGTTTCCGATGCACGTCTGGTGGCATTCTGTAATCTGTGGACTATCAGAGTGTAGGTGAAACACAGAAATTGACTCCACATTGAATACAACAGTCACCATGCGCACTTTAGTTCATGGGAATAATGTCTCAAACCGTCAACGCTTTCATCGTTCCCAGGAAGACCAGTAGTAGTTTCCGATGCACATCTGAAAGCATTCTGTAATCTGTGGACTATCAGAGTGTTGATGAAACACAGAAATTGCATCGGGATTGAATACAACAGTCACCATGCGCACTTCCCTCAATGGGAGTAATGTCTCAAAGAGTTTACGCTTTGATCGTTCGATGGAATACCAGTAGTAGTTTCCGATGCACATCTGGATGCATTCTGTAATCTGTGGACTATCAGAGTGTTGATGAAACATAGAAATTGCATCAGGATTGATTACAACATTCACCATGCGCACTTTCCTCCATGGGAGTAATGTCTCTAACTGTCTACGCTTTGATCGTTCCCTGGCGACCAGTAGTACTTTCCGATGAACATGTGGAGGCTTTCCGTAAACTGTGGACTATCAGAGTGTTGATGAAGCACAGAAATTGCATCGGGATTGAATACAACAGTCACCATCCGCACTTTCCTCCATTTTAGTAATGTCTCAAACAGTCTACGCTTTGATCGTTCCCTGGAAGACCAGTGTTAGTTTCCGATGCACATCTGGAGGCATTCTGTAATATGTGGACTATCCGAGTGTTGATGAAACACATAAATTGCATCGGGATTGAATACAACAGTCACCATGCGCACTTTCCTCCATGGGAGTAATGACCCCAACAGCCTACGCTTTGATCGTTCCCTGGAAGACCAGTAGTATTTACCGATGCACATCTGGATGCATTCTGTAATCTGTGGACTATCAGAGTGTTGATGAAATACAGATATTGCATCGTGATTGAATACAACAGTTTCCATGAGCTGTTTCCTCCATGGGAGTAATGTCTCAAACAGTCTACGATTTGAACGTTCACTGGAAGACCAGTAGTAGTTTCCGATACACATCTGGTGGCATTCTGTAATCTGTGGTCTATCAGAGTGTTGAGGAAACACAGAAATTGAATCGAAATTGAATACAACAGTCACCATGCGCACTTTCCTCCATGGCAGTAATGTCTCAAACAGTCTACGCTTTGATCGTTCCCTGGAAGACCAGTAGTAGTTTCCTATGCACATCTGGTGGCATTCTGTAATCTGTGGACTATCAGAGTGTTGATGAAACACAGAAATTGCATCGGGATTAAATACAACAGTCACCATGCTCACTTTCCTCCACGGAAGTAATGTCTCAAACAGTCTATGCTTTGATCGGTCCTTGAAGACCAGTAGTTGCTTCCGATGCACATCTGGTGGCATTCTGTAATCTGTGTACAATCAGTGTGTTGATGAATCGCAGAAATTGAATCGGAATTGAATACAACAGTCACCATGCGCACTTTCCTCCACGGGAGTAATGTCTCAAACAGTCTACGCATTGATCGTTCCCTGGAAGACCAATAGTAGTTTCCGATGCACATCTGGATGCTTTCTGTAATCTGTGGAGTATCTGAGTGTTGATGAAACACAGAACTTGCTTCGGTATTGAATACAACAGTCACCATGCGCACTTTCCTCCACGGAAGTAATGTCTCAAAGAGTCTACGCTTTGATACGTCACTGGAAGACCAGTAGTAGTTTCCGATGCACATCTGGTATCATTCTGTAATCTGTGGACAATCAGAGTGTTGATGAAACACAGAAATTGAATCGGAATTGAATACAACAGTCACCATGCACACTTTCCTCATTGGGGGTAATGTCTCAAAGAGTCTACTATTTGATCGTTCCCTGGAAGACCAGTAGTAGTTTCCGATGCACATCTGGTGGCATTCTGTAATCTGTGGTCTATCAGAGTGTTGACGAAACACAGAAATTGAATCGGAATTGAATACAACAGTCACCATGCGCACTTCCCTCCATGGCAGTAATGTCTCTAACAGTCTACGCTTTGATCGTTCCCTGGAAGACCAGTAGTAGTTTCCGATGCACATCTGGTGGCATTCTATAATCTGTGGACTATCAGAATGTTGATGAAACACAGAAATTTCATCGGGATTGAATACAACAGTCACCATGCGCACTTTCCTCCACGGAAGTAATGTCTCAAACAGTCTACGCTTTGATAGGTCACTGGAAGACCAGTAGTAGTTTCCGATGCACATCTGGTGGCATTCTGTAATCTGTGGACAATCAGAGTGTTGATGAAACACAGAAATTGAATCGGAATTGAATACAACAGTCACCATGCGCACTTTCCTCATTGGGGGTAATGTCTCAAAGGGTCTACTCTTTGATCGTTCCCTGGAAGACCAGAAGTAGTTTCCGATCCACATCAGGAGGCATTCTGTAATCTCTGGACTATCAGAGTGTTGATGAAACACAGAATTGGCATCGGGATTGATTACAACAATCACCATCCGCACTTTCCTCCATGTTAGTAATGTCTCAAACAGTCTACGACTTGATCGTTCCCTGGAAGACCAGTGTTAGTGTCCGATGCACATCTGGATGCTTTCTGTAATCTGTGGACTATCAAAGTGTTGATGAAATACGGATATTGCATCGGGATTGAATACAACAGTCTCCATGAGCAGTTTCCTCCATGGGAGTAATGTCTCAAACAGTCTACGCTTTGATCGTTCCTGGAAGAGCAGTAGTAGTTTCCGATGCACATCTGCTGGCATTCTGTAATCTGTGGACTATCAGAATGTTGATGAAACACAGAAATTGCTTCGGGATTGAACACAACAGTCACCATGCGCACTTTCCTCCATGGGGGTAGTGTCTGAAACAGTCTACGCTTTGATCGTTCCCTGGAAGACCAGTAGTAGTTTCCGATACACATCTGGAGGCATTCTGTAATCTGTGGTCTATCAGAGTGTTGAGGAAACACAGAAATTGAATCGGAATTGAATACAACAGTCATCATGCGCACTTTCCTCTATGGCAGTAATGTCTCAAACAGTCTACGCTTTGATCGTTCCCTGGAAGACCAGTAGTAGTTTCCGATGCACATCTGGTGGCATTCTGTAATCTGTGGACTATCAGAGTGTTGATGAAACACAGAAATTGCATCGGGATTGAATACAACAGTCAAAATGCGCTCTTTCCCCCACGGGAGTTATGTCTCTAACAGTCTACGCTTTGAACGTTCCCTGGAAGACCAGTAGTAGTTCCCGATGTACATCTGGAGGCTTTCTGTGATCTGTGGACTATCAGAGTGTTGATGAAACACAGAAATTGCATCGGGATTGAATACAACAGTCACCATGCTCACTTTCCTCCACGGAAGTAATCTCTCAAACATTCTACGCTTTGATCGGTCCCTGGAAGACTAGTAGTAGTTTCCGATGCACATCTGGTGGCATTCTGTAATCTGTGTACAATCAGAGTGTTGATGAAACACAGAAATTGAATCGGAATTGAATACAACAGTCACCATGCGCACTTTCTTCCACGGGAGTAATGTCTCAAACAGTCTACGCTTTGATCGTTCCCTGGAAGACCAGTAGTAGTTTCCGATGCACATCTGGTGGCATTCTGTATCTGTGGAGTATCAGAGTGTTGATTAAACACAGAAATTGCATCGGGATTGAATACAACAGTCACCATACGCACTTTCCTCCACGGGAGTAATGTCTCAAACAGTCTACGCTTTGATCGTTCCCTGGAAGACCAGTATTAGTTTCCGATGCACATCTGGAGGCATTCTGTAATATGTGGACTATCCGAGTGTTGATGAAACACATAAATAGCATCGGGATTGAATACAATTGTCACCATGCGCACTTTCCTCCATGAGAGTAATGTCCCTAACAGCCTACGCTTTGATCGTTCCGTGGAAGACCAGTAGTAGTCACCGATGCACATCTGGTGGCAATCTGTAATCTGTGTACAGTCAGTGTGTTGATGAATCACAGAAATTGAATCGGAATTGAATACAACAGTCACCATGCGCACTTTCCTCCACGGGAGTAATGTCTCAAACAGTCTACGCTTTGATCGTTCCCTGGAAGACCAATAGTAGTTTCCGATGCACATCTGGATGCTTTCTGTAATCTGTGGAGTATCTGAGTGTTGATGAAACACAGAAATTTGCTTCGGGATTGAATACAACAGTCACCATCCGCACTTTCCTCCATAGGGTAATGTCTGAAACAGTCTACCCTTTGATCGTTCCCTGGAAGACCAGTAGTAGTTTCCGATGCACATCTGGTGGCATTCTGTAATCTGTGGTCTATCAGAGTGTTGATGAAACACAGAAATTGAATCGGAATTGAATACAACAGTCACCATGCGCACTTCCCTCCATGGCAGTAATGTCTCTAACAGTCTACGCTTTGATCGTTCCCTGGAAGACCAGTAGTAGTTTCCGATACACATCTGGGGGCATTCCATAATCTGTGGACTATCAGAGTGTTGATGAAACACAGAAATTGCATCGGGATTGAATACAACAGTCACCATGCGCACTTTCCTCCACGGAAGTAATGCCTCAAAAAGTCTACGATTTGATCGGTCACTGGAAGACCAGTAGTAGTTTCCGATGCACATCTGGTGGCATTCTGTAATCTGTGGACAATCAGAGTGTTGATGAAACACAGAAATTGAATCGGAATTGAATACAACAGTCACCATGCGCACTTTCCTCCAATGGAGTAATGACTCTAACAGCCTACGCTTTGATCGTTCCCTGGAAGACCAGTAGTAGTTACCGATGCACATCTGGATGCTTTCTGTAATCTGTGGACTATCAGAGTGTTGATGAAATACAGATATTGCATCGGGATTGAATACAACAGTCTCCATGAGCAGTGTCCACCATGGCAGTAATGTGTCAATCAGTCTACGCTTTGAACGTTCCCTGGAAGACCAGTAGTAGTTACCGATGCACATCTGGAAGCTTTCTGTAATCTGTGGACTATCAGAGTGTTGATGAAATACAAGAATTGAATCGGAATTGAATACAACAGTCACCATGCTCACTTTCCTCCACGGATGTAATGTCTCAAACAGTCTACGCTTTGATCGGTCCCTGGAAGACTAGTAGTAGTTTCCGATGCACATCTGGTGGCATTCTGTAATCTGTGTACAATCAGAGTGTTGATGAAACACAGAAATTGAATCGGAATTGAATACAACAGTCACCATGCGCACTTTCCTCCACGGGAATAATGTCTCAAACAGCCTACGCTTTGATCGTTCCCTGGAAGACCAGTAGTAGTTTCCGATGCACATCTGGAGGCTTTCCTTAATTTGTGGACTATCAGAGTGTTGATGAAACACAGAAATTGCTTCGGGATTGAATACAACAGTCACCATCCACACTTTCCTCCATGGGGGTAATGTCTGAAACAGTCTACGCTTTGATAGTTCCCTGGAAGACCAGTAGTAGTTTCCGATGCACATCTGGTGGCATTCTGTAATCTGTGGTCTATCAGAGTGTTGATGAAACACAGGCATTGAATCAGAATTGAATACAACAGTCACCATGCGCACTTCCCTCCATGGCAGTAATGTGTCAAACAGTCTACGCTTTGATCGTTCCCTGGAAGACCAGTAGTAGTTTCCGATGCACATCTGGATGCTTTCCGTAATCTGTGGACTATCAGAGTGTTGATGAAATACAGATATTGAATCGGGATTGAATACAACAGTCTCCATGATCAGTTTCCTCCATGGGAGTAATGTCTCTAACAGCCTACGCGATGATCGTTCCCTGGAAGACCATTAGTAGTTTCCGATGCACATCTGGTGGCATTCTGTAATCTGTGGACAATCAGAATGTTGATGAAACACAGAAATTGCTTCAGGATTGAATACAACAGTCACCATCCGCACTTTCCTCCATGGGGGTAATGTCTGAAACAGTCTACGCTTTGATCGTTCCCTGGAAGACCAGTAGTTCTTTCCGATGCACATCTGTTGGCGTTCTGTAATCTGTGGTCTATCAGAGAGTTGATGAAACACAGAAATTGAATCGGAATTGAATGCAACAGTCACCATGCGCACTTTCCTCCGTGGGAGTAATGTCTCAAACAGTCTACGCTTTGATCGTTCCCTGGAAGACCAGTAGTAGTTTCCGTTGCACATCTGGTGGTATTATGTAATCTGTGGACTATCAGAGTGTTGATGAAACACAGAAATTGCATCGGGATTGAATACGACAGTCACCATGCTCACTTTCCCCCACGGAGGTAATGTCTCAAGCAGTATACGCTTTCATCAGTCCCTGGAAAACCAGTAGTAGTTTCCGATTCACATCTGGTGGCAATCTGTAATCTGTGTACAATCAGAGTGTTAATGAAACACAGAAATTGAATCGGAATTGAATACAACAGTCACCATGCGCATTCTCCTCCACGGGAGTAATGTCTCAAACAGTCTACGCTTTGATCATTCCCTTGAAGACCAGTAGTAGTTTCCGATGCACATCTGTTGGCATTCTGTAATCTGTGGTCTATCAGAGAGTTGATGAAACACAGAAATTGAATCGGAATTGAATGCAACAGTCACCATGCGCACTTTCCTGCATGGGAGTAATGTCTCAAACAGTCTACGCTTTGATCGTTCCTGGTAGACCAGTAGTAGTTTCCGATGCACATCTGAAAGCATTCTGTAATCTGTGGACTATCAGAGTGTTGATGACTCACAGAAATTGCATTGGGATTGAATACAACAGTCACCATGCGCACTTCCCTCAAAGGGAGTAATGTCTCAAACAGTCTACGCTTTGATCATTCCCTGGAAGACCAGTAGTAGTTTCCGATGCACATCTGTTGGCATTCTGTAATCTGTGGTCTATCAGAGAGTTGATGAAACACAGAAATTGAATCGGAATTGAATGCAACAGTCACCATGCGCACTTTCCTCCATGGGAGTAATGTCTCAAACAGTCTACGCTTTGATCGTTCCTGGTAGACCAGTAGTAGTTTCCGATGCACATCTGAAAGCATTCTGTAATCTGTGGACTATCAGAGTGTTGATGAAACACAGAAATTGCATTAGTATTGAATACAACAGTCACCATGCGCACTTCCCTCAAAGGGAGTAATGTCTCAAAGAGTTTACACTTTGATCGTTCGATGGAAGACCAGTAGTAGTTTCCGATGCACATCTGGAGGCATTCTGTAATCTGTGGACTATCAGAGTGTTGATGAAACACAGAAAATGCATTGGGATTGAATACAACAGTCACCATGCGCACTTCCCCCAAGGGGAGTAATGTCTCAAAGTGTTTACGCTTTGATCGTTCGATGGAAGACCAGTAGTACTTTCCGATGCACATCTGGAGGCATTCTGTAATCCGTGGACTATCAGAGTGTTGATGAAACATAGAAATTGCATCGGGATTGAATACAACAGTCACCATGCGCACTTTCCTCTATGGCAGTAATGTCTATAACTGTCTACGCTTTGGTCTTTCCCTGGCGACCAGTAGTACTTTCCGATGCACATCTTTAGGCGTTCCGTAAACTGTGGACTATCAGAATGTTGATGAAGCACAGAAAATGGATCGGGATTGAATACAACAGTCACCATGCGCACTTTCCTCCATGGGAGTCATGTCTCAAAGAGTCTACTCTTTGATCGCTCCCTGGAAGGCCAGAAGTAGTTTCCGATGCACATCTGGAGGCATTCTGTAATCTCTGGACTATCAGAGTGTTGATGAAACACGGAACTTGCATCGGGATTGAATACAACAGTCACCATCCGCACTTTCCTCCATGTTAGTAATTTCTCAAACAGTCTACGCTTTGATCGTTCCCTGGAAGACCAGTGTTAGTTTCCGATGCACATCTGGTGGCATTCTGTAATCTGTGGACTATCCGAGTGTTGATGAAACACAGAAATTGCATCGGGATTGAATACACCAGTCACCATGCGCACTTTCCTCCATGGGAGGAATGTCTCAAACAGTCTACGCTTCGATTAGTCCCTGGAAGACCAGCAGTAGTTTCCGATGATCATCTGGTGGCATTCTGTAATCTGTGAACTATCACAGTGTTGATGAAACTTAGAAATTGAATCGGAATTGAATACAACAGTCACCATGCGCACTTTCCTCCACGGGAGTAATGTCTCAAACAGTCTACGCATTGATCGTTCCCTGGAAGACCAGTAGTAGTTTCCGATGCACATCTGGTTGCATTCTGTAATCTGTGGAGTATCGGAGTGTTGATTAAACACAGAAATTGCATCGGGATTGAATACAACAGTCACAATGCGCACTTCCCTCCATTGGAGTAATGTCTCAAAGAGTTTACGCTTTGATTGTTCCCTTGAAGACCAGTAGTAGTTTCCGATGCACATCTGGAGGCATTCTGTAATCTGTGGACTATCAGAGTGCTGATGAAACACAGAAATTGTATCGGTATTGAATACAACAGTCACCATGCGCACTTTCCTCCATGGGAGTAATGTCTCTAACAGTCTACGTCTTGATCGTTAACTGGAAGACCAGTAGTACTTTCCGATGCACATCTGGAGACTTTCCGTAATCTGTGGACTATCAGAGTGTTGATGAAACACAGAAATTGCTTCGGGATTGAATACAACAGTCTCTATGCGCACTTTCCTCCATGGGAGTAATGTCTCAAACAGTCTACTCTTTGATCCTTCCCTGGAAGACCAGTAGTACTTTCCGATGCACATCTGGAGGCTTCCCGTAATCTGTTGACTATCAGAGTGTTGATGAAACACAGAAATTGCATCGAGATTGAATACAACAGTCACCATGCGCACTTTCCTCCACGGGAGTAATGTCTCAAACAGTCTACGCATTGATCGTTCCCTGGAAGACCAGTAGTAGATTCCGATGCACATCTGGTTGCATTCTGTAATCTGTGGAGTATCGGAGTGTTGATTAAACACAGAAATTGCATCGGGATTGAATACAACAGTCACCATGCGCACTTCCCTCCATTGGAGTAATGTCTCAAAGAGTTTACGCTTTGATTGTTCCCTTGAAGACAAGTAGTAGTTTCCGATGCACATCTGGAGGCATTCTGTAATCTGTGGACTATCAGAGTGCTGATGAAACACAGAAATTGTGTCGGTATTGAATACAACAGTCACCATGCGCACTTTCCTCCATGGGAGTAATGTCTCAAACAGTCTACGCTTTCATCGTTCCCTGGAAGACCAGTAGTAGTTGCCGGTGCACACCTGGAGGCATTCTGTAATCTGTGGACTATCAGACTGATGATGAAACAAAGAAATTGCATCGGGGTGAATACAACAGTCACCATGCGTACTTCCCTCAATGGGAGAAATGTCTCAAAGAGTTTACGCTTTGATCATCGATGGAAGACCAGCAGTAGTTTCCGATGCACATCTGGAGGCATTCTGTAATCTGTGGACCATCAGAGTGTTGATGAAACACAGAAATTGCATCGGGATTGAATACAACAGTCACTATGCGCACATTCCTCCATGGGAGTAATGTCTCATACAGTCTACGCTTTGATCGTTCCCTGGAAGACCAGTAGTAGTTTCCGATGAACATCTGGATTCCATCTGTAATCTGTGGACTATCAGAGTGTTGATGATACACAGAAATTGCATCGGGAATGAATACAACAGTCACCATGCGCACTTTCTTCCATGGGAGTAATGTCTCAAACAGTCTACGATTTGATCGTTCCCTGGAAGACCAGTAGTAGTTTCCGATGCACATCTGGACGCATTCTGTAATCTGTGGAGTATCAGAGTGTTGATGAAACACAGAAATTGCATCGGGATTGAATACAACAGTCACCATGCGCACTTCCCTCAATAAGAGTAATGTCTCAAAGAGTTTACGTTTGATCGTTCGATGGAAGACCAGTAGTAGTTTCCGATGCACATCTGGAGGCATTCTGTAATCTGTGGACTATCAGAGTGTTGATGAAACACAGAAATTGCATCGGGATTGAATACAACAGTCACCATGCGCACTTTCCTCCACGGCAGTAATGTCTCAAACAGTCTACGCTTTGATCGTACCCTGGAAGACCAGTAGTAGTTTCCGATGAACATCTGGAGGCATTCTGTAATCTGTGGACTATCAGAGTGTTGATGAAACACAGAATTTGCATCGGGATTGAATACAACAGTCACCATGCGCACTTTCTTCCATGGGAGTAATGTCTCAAACAGTCTACGATTTGATCGTTCCCTGGAAGACCAGTAGTAGTTTCCGATGCACATCTGGTGGCTTTCCGTAAACTGTGGACTATCCGAGTGTTGATGAAGCACAGAAATTGCATCGGGATTGAATACAACAGTCACCATGCGCACTTTCCTCCATGGGAGTAATGTCTCAAACAGTCTTCTCTTTGATCGTTCCCTGTAAGACCAGTAGTAGTTTCCGATGCACATCTGGAGGCATTCTGTAATCTGTGGACTATCAGAGTGTTGATGAAACACAGAAATTGCATCGGGATTGAATACAACAGTCACCATGCGCACTTTCCTCCACGGGAGTAATGTCTCAAACAGTCTACACATTGATCGTTCCCTGGAAGACCAGTAGTAGTTTCCGATGCACATCTGGTTGCATTCTGTAATCTGTGGAGTATCGGAGTGTTGATTAAACACAGAAATTGCATCGGGATTGAATACAACAGTCACCATGCGCACTTCCCTCCATTGGAGTAATGTCTCAAAGAGTTTACGCTTTGATTGTTCCCTTGAAGACCAGTAGTAGTTTCCGATGCACATCTGGAGGCATTCTGTAATCTGTGGACTATCAGAGTGCTGATGAAACACAGAAATTGTGTCGGTATTGAATACAACAGTCACCACGCGCACTTTCCTCCATGGGAGTAATGTCTCAAACAGTCTACGCTTTCATCGTTCCCTGGAAGACCAGTAGTAGTTGCCGGTGCACACCTGGAGGCATTCTGTAATCTGTGGACTATCAGACTGATGATGAAACAAAGAAATTGCATCGGGGTTGAATAAAACAGTCACCATGCGTACTTCCCTCAATGGGAGAAATGTCTCAAAGAGTTTACGCTTTGATCATCGATGGAAGACCAGCAGTAGTTTCCGATGCACATCTGGAGGCATTCTGTAATCTGTGGACCATCAGAGTGTTGATGAAACACAGAAATTGCATCGGGATTGAATACAACAGTCACTATGCGCACATTCCTCCATGGGAGTAATGTCTCAAACAGTCTACGCTTTGATCGTTCCCTGGAAGACCAGTAGTAGTTTCCGATGAACATCTGGATTCCATCTGTAATCTGTGGACTATTAGAGTGTTGATGATACACAGAAATTGCATCGGGAATGAAAACAACAGTCACCATGCGCACTTTCTCCCATGGGAGTAATGTCTCAAACAGTCTACGATTTGATCGTTCCCTGGAAGACCAGTAGTAGTTTCCGATGCACATCTGGACGCATTCTGTAATCTGTGGAGTATCAGAGTGTTGATGAAACACAGAAATTGCATCGGGATTGACTACAACAGTCACCATGCGCACTTCCCTCAATAAGAGTAATGTCTCAAAGAGTTTACGTTTGATCGTTCGATGGAAGACCAGTAGTAGTTTCCGATGCACATCTGGAGGCATTCTGTAATCTGTGGACTATCAGAGTGTTGATGAAACACAGAAATTGCATCGGGATTGAATACAACAGTCACCATGCGCACTTTCCTCCACGGCAGTAATGTCTCAAACAGTCTACGCTTTGATCGTACCGTGGAAGACCAGTAGTAGTTTCCGATGAACATCTGGAGGCATTCTGTAATCTGTGGACTATCAGAGTGTTGATGAAACACAGAATTTGCATCGGGATTGAATACAACAGTCACCATGCGCACTTTCTTCCATGGGAGTAATGTCTCAAACAGTCTACGATTTGATCGTTCCCTGGAAGACCAGTAGTAGTTTCCGATGCACATCTGGAGGCTTTCCGTAAACTGTGGACTATCCGAGTGTTGATGAAGCACAGAAATTGCATCGGGATTGAATACAACAGTCACCATGCGCACTTTCCTCCATGGGAGTAATGTCTCAAACAGTCTTCTCTTTGATCGTTCCCTGTAAGACCAGTAGTAGTTTCCGATGCACATCTGGAGGCATTCTGTAATCTGTGGACTATCAGAGTGTTGATGAAACACAGAAATTGCATCGGGATTGAATACAACAGTCACCATGCTCACTTTCCTTCATGTGAGTAATGTCTCAAACACTCTACGGTTTGATCGTTCCCTGGAAGACCAGTAGTAGTTTCCGATGCACATCTGGAGGCATTCTGTAATCTGTAGACTATCAGAGTGTTGATGAAACACAGAAATAGCATCGGGATTGAATACAACAGTCACCATGAGCACTTACCTCCATGGTAGTAATGTCTCTAACAGTCTACGCTTTGATCGTTCCCTGGAAGACCAGTAGAGCTTTCCGATGCACATCTGGTGCCTTTCCGTAAACTGTGGACTATCAGAGTGTTGATGAAGCACAGAAATTGCATGGGGATAGAATACAACAGTCACCATGCGCACTTTCCTCCATGGGAGTAATGTCTCAAACGGTCTACTCTTTGATCGTTCCCTGGAAGACCAGTAGTAGTTTCCGATGCACATCTGGAGGCATTCTGTAACCTGTGGATGATCAGAGTGTTGATGAAACACAGAAATTGCATCATGATTGAATACAACAGTCAACATGCGCACTTTCCTCCATGGGAGTAATGTCTCTAACAGTCTACGCTTTGATCGTTCCCTGGAAGACCAGTAGTAGTTTCCGATGCACACCTGGAGGCTTTCCGTAATTTGTGCACTATCAGAGTGTTGATGAAACACAGAAATTGCATCGGGATTGAATACAACTGTCACCATGCGCACTTTCGTCCATTGGAGTAATGTCTGAAACAGTCTACGCTTTGATCGTTCCTTGGAAGACCGGCAGTGGTTTCCGATGCACATCTGGAGGCATTCTGTAATCTGTGGACTATCAGAGTGTTGATGAAACACAGAAATTGCATCGGGATTGAATACAACAGTCACCTTGCTCACTTTCCTTCATGGGAGTAATGTCTCAAACACTCTACGCTTTGATCGTTCCCTGGAAGCCCAGTAGTAGTTTCCGATGCACATCTGGAGGCTTTCTGTAATCTGTGGACTATCAGAGTGTTGATGAAACACAGAAATTGATTCTGGATTGAATACAACAGTCACCATGCGCACTTTCTTCCATGGGAGTAATGTCTCAAACAGTCTACGATTTGATCGTTTCCAGGAAGACCAGTAGTAGTTTCCGATGCACATCTGGAGGCATTCTGTAATCTGTGGACTATCAGAGTGTTGATGAAACACAGAAATTGCATCATGATTGAATACAACAGTCACCATGCGCACATTCCTCCATGGGAGTAATGTCTCTAACAGTCTACGCTTTGATCGTTCCCTGGAAGACCAGTAGTAGTTTCCGATGCACATCTGGTGGCATTCTGTAATCTGTGGACTATCAGAGTGGTGATGAACCACAGAAATTGCATCGAGATTGAATACAACAGTCACCATGCGCAACTACCTCCACGGGAGTAATGTCTCAAACCGTCTACGCTTTGATCGTTCCCCGGAAGACCAGTAGTAGTTTCCGATGCACATCTGGTGGCATTCTGTAATCTGTGGACTATCAGAGTGTTGATGAAACACAGAAATTGCATCATGATTGAATACAACAGTCACCATGCGCACTTTCCTCCATGGGAATAATGTCTCTAACAGTCTACGCTTTGATCGTTCCCTGGAAGACCAGTAGTAGTTTCCGATGCACATCTGGAGCCTTTAAGTAATTTGTGGACTTTAAGAGTGTTGATGAAACACAGCAATTGCATCGGGATGAAATACAACAGTCACCATGCGCACTTTCCTCCACGGGAGTAATGTCTCAAACAGACTACGCTTTGATCGGTCCCTGGAAGACCAGTAGCAGATTCCGATGCACATCTGGTGGCATTCTGTAATCTGTCGACAATCAGAGTGTTGATGAAACACAGAAATTGAATCTGAATTGAATACAACAGTCACCATGCGCACTTTCCTTCATGTGAGTAATGTCTCAAACACTCTACGCTTTGATCGTTCCCTGGAAGACCAGTAGTAGTTTCCGATGCACATCTGGAGGCATTCTGTAATCTGTAGACTATCAGAGTGTTGATGAAACACAGAAATAGCATCGGGATTGAATACAACAGTCACCATGAGCACTTACCTCCATGGGAGTAATGTCTCTAACAGTCTACGCTTTGATCGTTCCCTGGAAGACCAGTAGAGCTTTCCGATGCACATCTGGTGCCTTTCCGTAAACTGTGGACTATCAGAGTGTTGATGAAGCACAGAAATTGCATGGGGATAGAATACAACAGTCACCATGCGCACTTTAATCCATGGGAGTAATGTCTCAAACAGTCTACTCTTTGATCGTTCCCTGGAAGACCAGTAGTAGTTTCCGATGCACATCTGGAGGCATTCTGTAACCTGTGGACTATCAGAGTGTTGATGAAACACAGAAATTGCATCATGATTGAATACAACAGTCACCATGCGCACTTTCCTCCATGGGAGTAATGTCTCTAACAGTCTACGCTTTGATCGTTCCCTGGAAGACCAGTAGTAGTTTCCGATGCACACCTGGAGGCTTTCCGTAATTTGTGCACTATCAGAGTGTTGATGAAACACAGAAATTGCATCGGGATTGAATACAACTGTCACCATGCGCACTTTCGTCCATTGGAGTAATGTCTGAAACAGTCTACGCTTTGATCGTTCCTTGGAAGACCGGCAGTGGATTCCGATGCACATCTGGAGGCATTCTGTAATCTGTGGACTACCAGAGTGTTGATGAAACACAGAAATTGCATCGGGATTGAATACAACAGTCACCTTGCTCACTTTCCTTCATGGGAGTAATGTCTCAAACACTCTACGCTTTGATCGTTCCCTGGAAGCCCAGTACTAGGTTCCGATGCACATCTGGAGGCTTTCTGTAATCTGTGGACTATCAGAGTGTTGATGAAACACAGAAATTGATTCTGGATTGAATACAACAGTCACCATGCGCACTTTCTTCCATGGGAGTAATGTCTCAAACAGTCTACGATTTGATCGTTTCCTGGAAGACCAGTAGTAGTTTCCGATGCACATCTGGAGGCATTCTGTAATCTGTGGACTATCAGAGTATTGATGAAACACAGAAATTGCATCATGATTGAATACAACAGTCACCATGCGCACATTCCTCCATGGGAGTAATGTCTCTAACAGTCTACGCTTTGATCGTTCCCTGGAAGACCAGTAGTAGTTTCCGACGCACATCTGGTGGCATTCTGTAATCTGTGGACTATCAGAGTCGTGATGAACCACAGAAATTGCATCGAGATTGAATACAACAGTCACCATGCGCCACTACCTCCACGGGAGTAATGTCTCGAAAAGTCTACGCTTTGATCGTTCCCTGGAAGACCAGTAGTAGTTTCCGATGCACATCTGGTGGCATTCTGTAATCTGTGGACTATGAGAGTGTTGATAAAACACAGAAGTTGCATAGGGATGAATACAACAGTCACCATGCGCACTTTCCTCCACGGGAGTAATGTCTCAAACAGACTACGCTTTGATCGGTCCCTGGAAGACCAGTAGCAGATTCCGATGCACATCTGGTGGCATTCTGTAATCTGTCGACAATCAGAGTGTTGATGAAACACAGAAATTGAATCTGAATTGAATACAACAGTCACCATGCGCACTTTCCTTCATGTGAGTAATGTCTCAAACACTCTACGCTTTGATCGTTCCCTGGAAGACCAGTAGTAGTTTCCGATGCACATCTGGAGGCATTCTGTAATCTGTAGACTATCAGAGTGTTGATGAAACACAGAAATAGCATCGGGATTGAATACAACAGTCACCATGAGCACTTACCTCCATGGGAGTAATGTCTCTAACAGTCTACGCTTTGATCGTTCCCTGGAAGACCAGTAGAGCTTTCCGATGCACATCTGGTGCCTTTCCGTAAACTGTGGACTATCAGAGTGTTGATGAAGCACAGAAATTGCATGGGGATAGAATACAACAGTCACCATGCGCACTTTAATCCATGGGAGTAATGTCTCAAACAGTCTACTCTTTGATCGTTCCCTGGAAGACCAGTAGTAGTTTCCGATGCACATCTGGAGGCATTCTGTAACCTGTGGACTATCAGAGTGTTGATGAAACACAGAAATTGCATCATGATTGAATACAACAGTCACCATGCGCACTTTCCTCCATGGGAGTAATGTCTCTAACAGTCTACGCTTTGATCGTTCCCTGGAAGACCAGTAGTAGTTTCCGATGCACACCTGGAGGCTTTCCGTAATTTGTGCACTATCAGAGTGTTGATGAAACACAGAAATTGCAGCGGGATTGAATACAACTGTCACCATGCGCACTTTCGTCCATTGGAGTAATGTCTGAAACAGTCTACGTTTTGATCGTTCCTTGGAAGACCGGCAGTGGATTCCGATGCACATCTGGAGGCATTCTGTAATCTGTGGACTACCAGAGTGTTGATGAAACACAGAAATTGCATCGGGATTGAATACAACAGTCACCTTGCTCACTTTCCTTCATGGGAGTAATGTCTCAAACACTCTACGCTTTGATCGTTCCCTGGAGGCCCAGTACTAGGTTCCGATGCACATCTGGAGGCTTTCTGTAATCTGTGGACTATCAGAGTGTTGATGAAACACAGAAATTGATTCTGGATTGAATACAACAGTCACCATGCGCACTTTCTTCCATGGGAGTAATGTCTCAAACAGTCTACGATTTGATCGTTTCCTGGAAGACCAGTAGTAGTTTCCGATGCACATCTGGAGGCATTCTGTAATCTGTGGACTATCAGAGTGTTGATGAAACACAGAAATTGCATCATGATTGAATACAACAGTCACCATGCGCACATTCCTCCATGGGAGTAATGTCTCTAACAGTCTACGCTTTGATCGTTCCCTGGAAGACCAGTAGTAGTTTCCGACGCACATCTGGTGGCATTCTGTAATCTGTGGACTATCAGAGTCGTGATGAACCACAGAAATTGCATCGAGATTGAATACAACAGTCACCATGCGCCACTACCTCCACGGGAGTAATGTCTCAAACCGTCTACGCTTTGATCGTTCCCCGGAAGACCAGTAGTAGTTTCCGATGCACATCTGGTGGCATTCTGTAATCTGTGGACTATCAGAGTGTTGATGAAACACAGAAATTGCATCATGATTGAATACAACAGTCACCATGAGCACTTTCCTCCATGGGAATAATGTCTCTAACAGTCTACGCTTTGATCGTTCCCTGGAAGAGCAGTAGTAGTTTCCGATGCACATCTGGAGCCTTTACGTAATTTGTGGACTTTAAGAGTGTTGATGAAACACAGCAATTGCATCGGGATTAAATACAACAGTCACCATGCTCACTTTCCTCCACGGGAGTAATGTCTGGAACAGTCTACGCTTTGATCGTTCCCTGGAAGACCAGTAGTAGTTTCCGATGCACATCTGGTGGCATTCTGTAATCTGTGGATAATCAGAGTGTTGATGAAACACAGAAGTTGAATTGGGATGAATACAACAGTCACCATGCGCACTTTCCTCCACGGGAGTAATGTCTCAAACAGATTACGCTTTGATCGGTCCCTGGAAGACCAGTAGCAGTTTCCGATGCACATCTGGTGGCATTCTGTAATCTGTGGACTATCAGAGTGGTGATGAACCACAGAAATTGCATCGAGATTGAATACAACAGTCACCATGCGCAACTACCTCCACGGGAGTAATGTCTCAAACCGTCTACGCTTTGATCGTTCCCCGGAAGACCAGTAGTAGTTTCCGATGCACATCTGGTGGCATTCTGTAATCTGTGGACTATCAGAGTGTTGATGAAACACAGAAATTGCATCATGATTGAATACAACAGTCACCATGCGCACTTTCCTCCATGGGAATAATGTCTCTAACAGTCTACGCTTTGATCGTTCCCTGGAAGACCAGTAGTAGTTTCCGATGCACATCTGGAGCCTTTAAGTAATTTGTGGACTTTAAGAGTGTTGATGAAACACAGCAATTGCATCGGGATGAAATACAACAGTCACCATGCGCACTTTCCTCCACGGGAGTAATGTCTCGAAAAGTCTACGCTTTGATCGTTCCCTGGAAGACCAGTAGTAGTTTCCGATGCACATCTGGTGGCATTCTGTAATCTGTGGACTATCAGAGTGTTGATAAAACACAGAAGTTGCATAGGGATGAATACAACAGTCACCATGCGCACTTTCCTCCACGGGAGTAATGTCTCAAACAGACTACGCTTTGATCGGTCCCTGGAAGACCAGTAGCAGATTCCGATGCACATCTGGTGGCATTCTGTAATCTGTCGACAATCAGAGTGTTGATGAAACACAGAAATTGAATCTGAATTGAATACAACAGTCACCATGCGCACTTTCCTTCATGTGAGTAATGTCTCAAACACTCTACGCTTTGATCGTTCCCTGGAAGACCAGTAGTAGTTTCCGATGCACATCTGGAGGCATTCTGTAATCTGTAGACTATCAGAGTGTTGATGAAACACAGAAATAGCATCGGGATTGAATACAACAGTCACCATGAGCACTTACCTCCATGGGAGTAATGTCTCTAACAGTCTACGCTTTGATCGTTCCCTGGAAGACCAGTAGAGCTTTCCGATGCACATCTGGTGCCTTTCCGTAAACTGTGGACTATCAGAGTGTTGATGAAGCACAGAAATTGCATGGGGATAGAATACAACAGTCACCATGCGCACTTTAATCCATGGGAGTAATGTCTCAAACAGTCTACTCTTTGATCGTTCCCTGGAAGACCAGTAGTAGTTTCCGATGCACATCTGGAGGCATTCTGTAACCTGTGGACTATCAGAGTGTTGATGAAACACAGAAATTGCATCATGATTGAATACAACAGTCACCATGCGCACTTTCCTCCATGGGAGTAATGTCTCTAACAGTCTACGCTTTGATCGTTCCCTGGAAGACCAGTAGTAGTTTCCGATGCACACCTGGAGGCTTTCCGTAATTTGTGCACTATCAGAGTGTTGATGAAACACAGAAATTGCATCGGGATTGAATACAACTGTCACCATGCGCACTTTCGTCCATTGGAGTAATGTCTGAAACAGTCTACGCTTTGATCGTTCCTTGGAAGACCGGCAGTGGATTCCGATGCACATCTGGAGGCATTCTGTAATCTGTGGACTACCAGAGTGTTGATGAAACACAGAAATTGCATCGGGATTGAATACAACAGTCACCTTGCTCACTTTCCTTCATGGGAGTAATGTCTCAAACACTCTACGCTTTGATCGTTCCCTGGAAGCCCAGTACTAGGTTCCGATGCACATCTGGAGGCTTTCTGTAATCTGTGGACTATCAGAGTGTTGATGAAACACAGAAATTGATTCTGGATTGAATACAACAGTCACCATGCGCACTTTCTTCCATGGGAGTAATGTCTCAAACAGTCTACGATTTGATCGTTTCCTGGAAGACCAGTAGTAGTTTCCGATGCACATCTGGAGGCATTCTGTAATCTGTGGACTATCAGAGTGTTGATGAAACACAGAAATTGCATCATGATTGAATACAACAGTCACCATGCGCACATTCCTCCATGGGAGTAATGTCTCTAACAGTCTACGCTTTGATCGTTCCCTGGAAGACCAGTAGTAGTTTCCGACGCACATCTGGTGGCATTCTGTAATCTGTGGACTATCAGAGTCGTGATGAACCACAGAAATTGCATCGAGATTGAATACAACAGTCACCATGCGCCACTACCTCCACGGGAGTAATGTCTCGAAAAGTCTACGCTTTGATCGTTCCCTGGAAGACCAGTAGTAGTTTCCGATGCACATCTGGTGGCATTCTGTAATCTGTGGACTATCAGAGTGTTGATAAAACACAGAAGTTGCATAGGGATGAATACAACAGTCACCGTGCGCACTTTCCTCCACGGGAGTAATGTCTCAAACAGACTACGCTTTGATCGGTCCCTGGAAGACCAGTAGCAGATTCCGATGCACATCTGGTGGCATTCTGTAATCTGTCGACAATCAGAGTGTTGATGAAACACAGAAATTGAATCTGAATTGAATACAACAGTCACCATGCGCACTTTCCTTCATGTGAGTAATGTCTCAAACACTCTACGCTTTGATCGTTCCCTGGAAGACCAGTAGTAGTTTCCGATGCACATCTGGAGGCATTCTGTAATCTGTAGACTATCAGAGTGTTGATGAAACACAGAAATAGCATCGGGATTGAATACAACAGTCACCATGAGCACTTACCTCCATGGGAGTAATGTCTCTAACAGTCTACGCTTTGATCGTTCCCTGGAAGACCAGTAGAGCTTTCCGATGCACATCTGGTGCCTTTCCGTAAACTGTGGACTATCAGAGTGTTGATGAAGCACAGAAATTGCATGGGGATAGAATACAACAGTCACCATGCGCACTTTAATCCATGGGAGTAATGTCTCAAACAGTCTACTCTTTGATCGTTCCCTGGAAGACCAGTAGTAGTTTCCGATGCACATCTGGAGGCATTCTGTAACCTGTGGACTATCAGAGTGTTGATGAAACACAGAAATTGCATCATGATTGAATACAACAGTCACCATGCGCACTTTCCTCCATGGGAGTAATGTCTCTAACAGTCTACGCTTTGATCGTTCCCTGGAAGACCAGTAGTAGTTTCCGATGCACACCTGGAGGCTTTCCGTAATTTGTGCACTATCAGAGTGTTGATGAAACACAGAAATTGCAGCGGGATTGAATACAACTGTCACCATGCGCACTTTCGTCCATTGGAGTAATGTCTGAAACAGTCTACGCTTTGATCGTTCCTTGGAAGACCGGCAGTGGATTCCGATGCACATCTGGAGGCATTCTGTAATCTGTGGACTACCAGAGTGTTGATGAAACACAGAAATTGCATCGGGATTGAATACAACAGTCACCTTGCTCACTTTCCTTCATGGGAGTAATGTCTCAAACACTCTACGCTTTGATCGTTCCCTGGAGGCCCAGTACTAGGTTCCGATGCACATCTGGAGGCTTTCTGTAATCTGTGGACTATCAGAGTGTTGATGAAACACAGAAATTGATTCTGGATTGAATACAACAGTCACCATGCGCACTTTCTTCCATGGGAGTAATGTCTCAAACAGTCTACGATTTGATCGTTTCCTGGAAGACCAGTAGTAGTTTCCGATGCACATCTGGAGGCATTCTGTAATCTGTGGACTATCAGAGTGTTGATGAAACACAGAAATTGCATCATGATTGAATACAACAGTCACCATGCGCACATTCCTCCATGGGAGTAATGTCTCTAACAGTCTACGCTTTGATCGTTCCCTGGAAGACCAGTAGTAGTTTCCGACGCACATCTGGTGGCATTCTGTAATCTGTGGACTATCAGAGTCGTGATGAACCACAGAAATTGCATCGAGATTGAATACAACAGTCACCATGCGCCACTACCTCCACGGGAGTAATGTCTCAAACCGTCTACGCTTTGATCGTTCCCCGGAAGAGCAGTAGTAGTTTCCGATGCACATCTGGTGGCATTCTGTAATCTGTGGACTATCAGAGTGTTGATGAAACACAGAAATTGCATCATGATTGAATACAACAGTCACCATGCGCACTTTCCTCCATGGGAATAATGTCTCTAACAGTCTACGCTTTGATCGTTCCCTGGAAGAGCAGTAGTAGTTTCCGATGCACATCTGGAGCCTTTACGTAATTTGTGGACTTTAAGAGTGTTGATGAAACACAGCAATTGCATCGGGATTAAATACAACAGTCACCATGCTCACTTTCCTCCACGGGAGTAATGTCTCGAACAGTCTACGCTTTGATCGTTCCCTGGAAGACCAGTAGTAGTTTCCGATGCACATCTGGTGGCATTCTGTAATCTGTGGATAATCAGAGTGTTGATGAAGCACAGAAATTGCATGGGGATAGAATACAACAGTCACCATGCGCACTTTCCTCCATGGGAGTAATGTCTCAAACAGTCTACTCTTTGATCGTTCCCTGGAAGACCAGTAGTAGTTTCCGATGCACATCTGGAGGCATTCTGTAACCTGTGGACTATCAGAGTGTTGATGAAACACAGAAATTGCATCATGATTGAATACAACAGTCACCATGCGCACTTTCCTCCATGGGAGTAATGTCTCTAACAGTCTACGCTTTGATTGTTCCCTGGAAGACCAGTAGTAGTTTCCGATGCACACCTGGAGGCTTTCCGTAATTTGTGCACTATCAGAGTGTTGATGAAACACAGAAATTGCATCGGGATTGAATACAACTGTCACCATGCACACTTTCGTCCATTGCAGTAATGTCTGAAACAGTCTAGGTTTTGATCGTTCCTTGGAAGACCGGCAGTGGTTTCCGATGCACATCTGGAGGCATTCTGTAATCTGCGGACTATCAGAGTGTTGATGAAACACAGAAATTGCATCGGGATTGAATACAACAGTCACCTTGCTCACTTTCCTTCATGGGAGTAATGTCTCAAACACTCTACGCTTTGATCGTTCCCTGGAAGCCCAGTAGTAGTTTCCGATGCACATCTGGAGGCTTTCTGTAATTTGTGGACTATCAGAGTGTTGATGAAACACAGAAATTGACTCTGGATTGAATACAACAGTCACCATACGCACTTTCTTCCATGGGAGTAATGTCTCAAACAGTCTACGATTTGATCGTTTCCTGTAAGACCAGTAGTAGTTTCCGATGCACATCTGGAGGCATTCTGTAATCTGTGGACTATCAGAGTGTTGATGAAACACAGAAATTGCATCATGATTGAATACAACAGTCACCATGCGCACATTCCTCCATGGGAGTTATGTCTCTAACAGTCTACGCTTTGATCGTTCCCTGGAAGACCAGTAGTAGTTTCCGATGCACATCTGGTGGCATTCTGTAATCTGTGGACTATCAGAGTGGTGATGAACCACAGAAATTGCATCGAGATTGAATACAACAGTCACCATGCGCAACTACCTCCACGGGAGTAATGTCTCAAACCGTCTACGCTTTAATCGTTCCCCGGAAGACCAGTAGTAGTTTCCGATGCACATCTGGTGGCATTCTGTAATCTGTGGACTATCAGAGTGTTGATGAAACACAGAAATTGCATCATGATTGAATACAACAGTCACCATGCGCACTTTCCTCCATGGGAGTAATGTCTCTAACAGTCTACGCTTTGATTGTTCCCTGGAAGACCAGTAGTAGTTTCCGATGCACACCTGGAGGCTTTCCGTAATTTGTGCACTATCAGAGTGTTGATGAAACACAGAAATTGCATCGGGATTGAATACAACTGTCACCATGCACACTTTCGTCCATTGCAGTAATGTCTGAAACAGTCTACGTTTTGATCGTTCCTTGGAAGACCGGCAGTGGTTTCCGATGCACATCTGGAGGCATTCTGTAATCTGCGGACTATCAGAGTGTTGATGAAACACAGAAATTGCATCGGGATTGAATACAACAGTCACCTTGCTCACTTTCCTTCATGGGAGTAATGTCTCAAACACTCTACGCTTTGATCGTTCCCTGGAAGCCCAGTAGTAGTTTCCGATGCACATCTGGAGGCTTTCTGTAATTTGTGGACTATCAGAGTGTTGATGAAACACAGAAATTGACTCTGGATTGAATACAACAGTCACCATGCGCACTTTCTTCCATGGGAGTAATGTCTCAAACAGTCTACGATTTGATCGTTTCCTGGAAGACCAGTAGTAGTTTCCGATGCACATCTGGAGGCATTCTGTAATCTGTGGACTATCAGAGTGTTGATGAAACACAGAAATTGCATCATGATTGAATACAACAGTCACCATGCGCACATTCCTCCATGGGAGTTATGTCTCTAACAGTCTACGCTTTGATCGTTCCCTGGAAGACCAGTAGTAGTTTCCGATGCACATCTGGTGGCATTCTGTAATCTGTGGACTATCAGAGTGGTGATGAACCACAGAAATTGCATCGAGATTGAATACAACAGTCACCATGCGCAACTACCTCCACGGGAGTAATGTCTCAAACCGTCTACGCTTTGATCGTTCCCCGGAAGACCAGTAGTAGTTTCCGATGCACATCTGGTGGCATTCTGTAATCTGTGGACTATCAGAGTGTTGATGAAACACAGAAATTGCATCATGATTGAATACAACAGTCACCATGCGCACTTTCCTCCATGGGAATAATGTCTCTAACAGTCTACGCTTTGATCGTTACCTGGAAGACCAGTAGTAGTTTCCGATGCACATCTGGAGCCTTTAAGTAATTTGTGGACTTTAAGAGTGTTGATGAAACACAGCAATTGCATCGGGATTAAATACAACAGTCACAATGCGCACTTACCTCCACGGGAGTATTGTCTCGAACAGTCTACGCTTTGATCGTTCCCTGGAAGACCAGTAGTAGTTTCCGATGCACATCTGGTGGCATTCTGTAATCTGTGGACTATCAGAGTGTTGATGAAACACAGAAGTTGCATAGGGATGAATACAACAGTCACCATGCGCACATTCCTCCATGGGAGTAATGTCTCTAACAGTCTACGCTTTGATCGTTCCCTGGAAGACCAGTAGTAGTTTCCGACGCACATCTGGTGGCATTCTGTAATCTGTGGACTATCAGAGTGTTGATGAAACACAGAAATTGCATCGGGATTGAATACAACAGTCGCCATGCTCACTTTGCTTCATGGGAGTAATGTCTCAAACACTCTACGCTTTGATCGTTCCCTGGAAGACCAGTAGTAGTTTCCGATGCACTTCTGGAGGCATTCTGTAATCTGTGGACTATCAGAGTGTTGATGAAACACAGAAATTGCATCAGGATTAAATAGAACAGTCACCATGCGCACTTACCTCCACGGGAGTAATGTCTCAAACAGACTACGCTTTGATCGGTCCCTGGTAGACCAGTAGCAGTTTCCGATGCACATCTGGTGGCATTCTGTAATCTGTCGACAATCAGAGTGTTGATGAAACACAGAAATTGAATCTGAATTGAATACAACAGTCACCATGCGTACTTTCTTCCATGGGAGTAATGTCTCAAACAGTCTACGCTTTGATCGTTCCCTGGAAGACCAGTATTAGTTTCCGATGCACATCTGGTGGCATTCTGTAATCTGTGGAGTATCAGAGTGTTGATTAAACACAGAAATTGCATTGGGATTGAATACAACAGTCACCATGCGCACTTTCCTCCACGGGAGTAATGTCTCAAACAGTCTACGATTTGATCGTTCCCTGGAAGACTAGTAGTAGTTTCCGATGCACATCTGTTGGCTTTCTGTAATCTGTGGACTATCAGAGTGTTGATGAAACACAGAAATTGATTCTGGATTGAATACAACAGTCACCATGCGCACTTTCTTCCATGGGAGTAATGTCTCAAACAGTCTACGATTTGATCGTTTCCTGGAAGACCAGTAGTAGTTTCCGATGCACATCTGGAGGCATTCTGTAATCTGTGGACTATCAGAGTGTTGATGAAACACAGAAATTGCATCATGATTGGATACAACAGTCACCATACGCACATTCCTCAATGGGAGTAATGTCTCTAACAGTCTACGCTTTGATCGTTCCCTGGAAGACCAGTAGTAGTTTCCGATGCACATCTGGTGGCATTCTGTAATCTGTGGACTATCAGAGTGGTGATGAACCACAGAAATTGCATCGGGATTGAATACAACAGGCACCATGCGCAACTACCTCCACGGGAGTAATGTCTCAAACCGTCTACGCTTTGATCGTTCCCCGGAAGACCAGTAGTAGTTTCCGATGCACATCTGGTGGCATTCTGTAATCTGTGGACTATCAGAGTGTTGATGAAACACAGAAATTGCATCATGATTGAATACAACAGTCACCATGCGCACTTTCCTCCATGGAAATAATGTCTCTAACAGTCTACGCTTTGATCGTTCCCTGGAAGACCAGTAGTAGTTTCCGATGAACACCTGGATTCCATCTGTAATCTGTGGACTATCAGAGTGTTGATGAAACTCAGAAATTGCATCGGGAATGAATACAACAGTAACCATGCGCACTTTCTTCCATGGGAGTAATGTCTCAAACAGTCTACGATTTGATCGTTCCCTGGAAGACTAGTAGTAGTTTCCGATGCACATCTGGACGCATTCTGTAATCTGTGGAGTATCAGAGTGTTGATGAAACACAGAAATTGCATCGGGATTGAATACAACAATCACCATGCGCACTTCCCTCAATGGGAGTAATGTCTCAAAGAGTTTACGCTTTGATTGTTCGATGGAAGACCAGTAGTAGTTTCCGATGCATATCTGGAGGCATTCTGTAATCTGTGGACTATCAGAGTGTTGATGAAACACAGAAATTGCATCGGGATTGAATACAACAGTCACCATGCGCACTTTCCTCCACGGCAGTAATGTCTCAAACAGTCTACGCTTTGATCGTTCCCTGGAAGACCAGTAGTACTTTCCGATGCACATCTGGAGGCTTTCCGTAAACTGTGGACTATCCGAGTGTTGATGAAGCACAGAAATTGCATCGGGATTGAATACAACAGTCACCATGCGCACTTTCCTCCATGGGAGTAATGTCTCAAACAGTCTTCTCTTTGATCGTTCCCTGTAAGACCAGTAGTAGTTTCCGATGCACATCTGGAGGCATTCTGTAATCTGTGGACTATCAGAGTGTTGATGAAACACAGAAATTGCATTGGGATTGAATACAACAGTCACCATGCTCACTTTCCTTCATGTGAGTAATGTCTCAAACACTGTACGCTTTGATCGTTCCCTTTAAGACCAGTAATAGTTCCCGATGCACATCTGGAGGCATTCTGTAATCTGTGGACTATCAGAGTGTTGATGAAACACAGAAATTGCATCGGGATTGAATACAACACTCACCATGAGCACTTACCTCCATTCGAGTAATGTCTCTAACAGTCTACGCTTTGATCGTTCCCTGGAAGACCAGTAGAGCTTTCCGATGCACATCTGGTGCCTTTCGGTAAACTGTGGACTATCAGAGTGTTGATGAAGCACAGAAATTGCATGGGGATAGAATACAACAGTCACCATGCGCACTTTCCTCCATGGGAGTAATGTCTCAAACAGTCTACTCTTTGATCGTTCCCTGGAAGACCAGTAGTAGTTTCCGATGCACATCTGGAGGCATTCTGTAACCTGTGGACTATCAGAGTGTTGATGAAACACAGAAATTGCATCATGATTGAATACAACAGTCACCATGCGCACTTTCCTCCATGGGAGTAATGTCTCTAACAGTCTACGATTTGATCGTTCCCTGGAAGACCAGTAGTAGTTTCCGATGCACATCTGGAGGCTTTCCGTAATTTTTGCACTATCAGAGTGTTGGTGAAACACAGAAATTGCATCGGGATTGAATACAACTGTCACCATGCGCACTTTCGTCCATTGGAGTAATGTCTGAAACAGTCTACGCTTTGATTGTTCCTTGGAAGACCGGCAGTGGTTTCCGATGCACATCTGGAGGCATTCTGTAATCTGTGGACTATCAGAGTGTTGATGAAACACAGAAATTGCATCGGGATTGAATACAACAGTCACCATGCGCACTTTCTTCCATGGGAGTATTGTCTCAAACACTCTACGCTTTGATCGTTCCCTGCAAGACCAGTAGTAGTTTCCGATGCACATCTGGAGGCCTTCTGTAATCTGTGGACTATCAGAGTGTTGATGAAACACAGAAATTGATTCTGGATTGAATACAACAGTCACCATGCGCACTTTCTTCCATTGGAGTATTGTCTCAAACAGTCTACGATTTGATCGTTTCCTGGAAGACCAGTAGTAGTTTCCGATGCACATCTGGAGGCATTCTGTAATCTGTGGACTATCAGAGTGTTGATGAAACACAGAAATTGCATCATGATTGAATACAACAGTCACCATGCGCACATTCCTCCATGGGAGTAATGTCTCTAACAGTCTACGCATTGATCGTTCCCTGGAAGACCAGTAGTAGTTTCCGATGCACATCTGGTGGCATTCTGTAATCTGTGGACTATCAGAGTGGTGATGAACCACAGAAATTGCATCGGGATTGAATACAACAGTCACCATGCGCATCTACCTCCACGGGAGTAATGTCTCAAACCGTCTACGCTTTGATCGTTCCCCGGAAGACCAGTAGTAGTTTCCGATGCACATCTGGTGGCATTCTGTAATCTGTGGACTATCAGAGTGTTGATGAAACACAGAAATTGCATCATGATTGAATACAACAGTCACCATGCGCACTTTCCTCCATGGGAATAATGTCTCTAACAGTCTACGCTTTGATCGTTCCCTGGAAGACCAGTAGTAGTTTCCGATGCACATCTGGAGGCTTTCCGTAATTTGTGGACTTTCAGAGTGTTGATGAAACACAGCAATTGCATCGGGATAAAATACAACAGTCACCATGCGCACTTTCCTCCACGGGAGTAATGTCTCGAACAGTCTACGCTTTGATCGTTCCCTGGAAGACCAGTAGTAGTTTCCGATGCAAATCTGGTGGCACTCTGTAATCTGTGGACTATCAGAGTGTTGATGAAACACAGAAGTTGCATAGGGATGAATACAACAGTCACCATGCGCACTTACCTCCACGGGAGTAATGTCTCAAACAGACTACGCTTTGATCGGTCCCTGGAAGACCAGTAGCAGTTTCCGATGCACATCTGGTGGCATTCTGTAATCTGTCGACAATCAGAGTGTTGATGAAACACAGAAATTGAATCTGAATTGAATACAACAGTCACCATGCGCACTGTCTTCCACGGGAGTAATGTCTCAAACAGTCTACGCTTTGATCGTTCCCTGGAAGACCAGTATTAGTTTCCGATGCACATCTGGTGGCATTCTGTAATCTGTGGAGTATCAGAGTATTGATTAAACACAGAAAGTGCATTGGGATTGAATACAACAGTCACCATGCGCACTTTCCTCCACGGGAGTAATGTCTCAAAGAGTCTACGCTTTGATCGTTCCCAGGAAGACCAGTAGTAGTTTCCGATGCACATCTGAAAGCATTCTGTAATCTGAATACTATCAGAGTGTTGATGAAACACAGAAATTGCATCGGGGTTGAATACAACAGTCACCATGCGCACTTCCCTCAATGGGAGTAATGTCTCAAAGAGTTTACGCTTTGATCGTTCCCTGGAAGACCAGTAGTAGTTTCCGATGCACATCTGGAGGCTTTCCGTAATTTGTGCACTATCAGAGTGTTGATGAAACACAGAAATTGCATCGGGATTGAATACAACAATCACCATGCGCACTTCCCTCAATGGGAGTAATGTCTCAAAGAGTTTACGCTTTGATTGTTCGATGGAAGACCAGTAGTAGTTTCCGATGCATATCTGGAGGCATTCTGTAATCTGCGGACTATCAGAGTGTTGATGAAACACAGAAATTGCATCGGGATTGAATACAACAGTCACCATGCGCACTTTCCTCCACGGCAGTAATGTCTCAAATAGTCTACGCTTTGATCGTTCCCTGGAAGACCAGTAGTAGTTTCCGATGAACATCTGGAGGCATTCTGTAATCTGTGGACTATCAGAGTGTTGATGAAACACAGAATTTGCATCGGGTTTGAATACAACAGTCACCATGCGCACTTTCTTCCATGGGAGTAATGTCTCAAACAGTCTACGCTTTGATCGTTCCCTGGAAGACCAGTAGTACTTTCCGATGCACATCTGGAGGCTTTCCGTAAACTGTGGACTATCCGAGTGTTGATGAAGCACAGAAATTGCATCGGGATTGAATACAACAGTCACCATGCGCACTTTCCTCCATGGGAGTAATGTCTCAAACAGTCTTCTCTTTGATCGTTCCCTGTAAGACCAGTAGTAGTTTCCGATGCACATCTGGAAGCATTCTGTAATCTGTGGACTATCAGAGTGTTGATGAAACACAGAAATTGCATTGGGATTGAATACAACAGTCACCATGCTCACTTTCCTTCATGTGAGTAATGTCTCAAACACTCTACGCTTTGATCGTTCCCTGGAAGACCAGTAATAGTTTCCGATGCACATCTGGAGGCATTCTGTAATCTGTGGACTATCAGAGTGTTGATGAAACACAGAAATTGCATCGGGATTGAATACAACAGTCACCATGAGCACTTACCTCCATTCGAGTAATGTCTCTAACAGTCTACGCTTTGATCGTTCCCTGGAAGACCAGTAGAGCTTTCCGATGCACATCTGGTGCCTTTCGGTAAACTGTGGACTATCAGAGTGTTGATGAAGCACAGAAATTGCATGGGGATAGAATACAACAGTCACCATGCGCACTTTCCTCCATGGGAGTAATGTCTCAAACAGTCTACTCTTTGATCGTTCCCTGGAAGACCAGTAGTAGTTTCCGATGCACATCTTTAGGCATTCTGTAACCTGTGGACTATCAGAGTGTTGATGAAACACAGAAATTGCATCATGATTGAATACAACAGTCACCATGCGCACTTTCCTCCATGGGAGTAATGTCTCTAACAGTCTACGATTTGATCGTTCCGTGGAAGACCAGTAGTAGTTTCCGATGCACATCTGGAGGCTTTCCGTAATTTTTGCACTATCAGAGTGTTGGTGAAACACAGAAATTGCATCGGGATTGAATACAACTGTCACCATGCGCACTTTCGTCCATTGGAGTAATGTCTGAAACAGTCTACGCTTTGATTGTTCCTTGGAAGACCGGCAGTGGTTTCCGATGCACATCTGGAGGCATTCTGTAATCTGTGAACTATCAGAGTGTTGATGAAACACAGAAATTGCATCGGGATTGAATACAACAGTCACCATGCGCACTATCTTCCATGGGAGTATTGTCTCAAACACTCTACGCTTTGATCGTTCCCTGCAAGACCAGTAGTAGTTTCCGATGCACATCTGGAGGCCTTCTGTAATCTGTGGACTATCAGAGTGTTGATGAAACACAGAAATTGATTCTGGATTGAATACAACAGTCACCATGCGCACTTTCTTCCATGGGAGTATTGTCTCAAACAGTCTACGATTTGATCGTTTCCTGGAAGACCAGTAGTAGTTTCCGATGCACATCTGGTGGCATTCTGTAATCTGTGGACTATCAGAGTGGTGATGAACCACAGAAATTGCATCGGGATTGAATACAACAGTCACCATGCGCATCTACCTCCACGGGAGTAATGTCTCAAACCGTCTACGCTTTGATCGTTCCCCGGAAGACCAGTAGTAGTTTCCGATGCACATCTGGTGGCATTCTGTAATCTGTGGACTATCAGAGTGTTGATGAAACACAGAAATTGCATCATGATTGAATACAACAGTCACCATGCGCACTTTCCTCCATGGGAATAATGTCTCTAACAGTCTACGCTTTGATCGTTCCCTGGAAGACCAGTAGTAGTTTCCGATGCACATCTGGAGGCTTTCCGTAATTTGTGGACTTTCAGAGTGTTGATGAAACACAGCAATTGCATCGGGATAAAATACAACAGTCACCATGCGCACTTTCCTCCACGGGAGTAATGTCTCGAACAGTCTACGCTTTGATCGTTCCCTGGAAGACCAGTAGTAGTTTCCGATGCAAATCTGGTGGCACTCTGTAATCTGTGGACTATCAGAGTGTTGATGAAACACAGAAGTTGCATACGGATGAATACAACAGTCACCATGCGCACTTTCCTCCACGGGAGTAATGTCTCAAACAGACTACGCTTTGATCGGTCCCTGGAAGACCAGTAGCAGTTTCCGATGCACATCTGGTGGCATTCTGTAATCTGTCGACAATCAGAGTGTTGATGAAACACAGAAATTGAATCAGAATTGAATACAACAGTCACCATGCGCACTGTCTTCCACGGGAGTAATGTCTCAAACAGTCTACGCTTTGATCGTTCCCTGGAAGACCAGTATTAGTTTCCGATGCACATCTGGTGGCATTCTGTAATCTGTGGAGTATCAGAGTATTGATTAAACACAGAAAGTGCATTGGGATTGAATACAACAGTCACCATGCGCACTTTCCTCCACGGGAGTAATGTCTCAAAGAGTCTACGCTTTGATCGTTCCCAGGAAGACCAGTAGTAGTTTCCGATGCACATCTGAAAGCATTCTGTAATCTGAATACTATCAGAGTGTTGATGAAACACAGAAATTGCATCGGGGTTGAATACAACAGTCACCATGCGCACTTCCCTCAATGGGAGTAATGTCTCAAAGAGTTTACGCTTTGATCGTTCCCTGGAAGACCAGTAGTAGTTTCCGATGCACATCTGGAGGCTTTCCGTAATTTGTGCACTATCAGAGTGTTGATGAAACACAGAAATTGCATCGGGATTGAATACAACAATCACCATGCGCACTTCCCTCAATGGGAGTAATGTCTCAAAGAGTTTACGCTTTGATTGTTCGATGGAAGACCAGTAGTAGTTTCCGATGCATATCTGGAGGCATTCTGTAATCTGTGGACTATCAGAGTGTTGATGAAACACAGAAATTGCATCGGGATTGAATACAACAGTCACCATGCGCACTTTCCTCCACGGCAGTAATGTCTCAAACAGTCTACGCTTTGATCGTTCCCTGGAAGACCAGTAGTAGTTTCCGATGAACATCTGGAGGCATTCTGTAATCTGTGGACTATCAGAGTGTTGATGAAACACAGAATTTGCATCGGGATTGAATACAACAGTCACCATGCGCACTTTCTTCCATGGGAGTAATGTCTCAAACAGTCTACGCTTTGATCGTACCCTGGAAGACCAGTAGTACTTTCCGATGCACATCTGGAGGCTTTCCGTAAACTGTGGACTATCCGAGTGTTGATGAAGCACAGAAATTGCATCGGGATTGAATACAACAATCACCATGCGCACTTTCCTCCATGGGAGTAATGTCTCAAACAGTCTTCTCTTTGATCGTTCCCTGTAAGACCAGTAGTAGTTTCCGATGCACATCTGGAGGCATTCTGTAATCTGTGGACTATCAGAGTGTTGATGAAACACAGAAATTGCATTGGGATTGAATACAACAGTCACCATGCTCACTTTCCTTCATGTGAGTAATGTCTCAAACACTCTACGCTTTGATCGTTCCCTGGAAGACCAGTAATAGTTTCCGATGCACATCTGGAGGCATTCTGTAATCTGTGGACTATCAGAGTGTTGATGAAACACAGAAATTGCATCGGGATTGAATACAACAGTCACCATGAGCACTTACCTCCATTCGAGTAATGTCTCTAACAGACTACGCTTTGATCGTTCCCTGGAAGACCAGTAGAGCTTTCCGATGCACATCTGGTGCCTTTCGGTAAACTGTGGACTATCAGAGTGTTGATGAAGCACAGAAATTGCATGGGGATAGAATACAACAGTCACCATGCGCACTTTCCTCCATGGGAGTAATGTCTCAAACAGTCTACCCTTTGATCGTTCCCTGGAAGACCAGTAGTAGTTTCCGATGCACATCTGGAGGCATTCTGTAACCTGTGGACTATCAGAGTGTTGATGAAACACAGAAATTGCATCATGATTGAATACAACAGTCACCATGCGCACTTTCCTCCATGGGAGTAATGTCTCTAACAGTCTACGATTTGATCGTTCCCTGGAAGACCAGTAGTAGTTTCCGATGCACATCTGGAGGCTTTCCGTAATTTTTGCACTATCAGAGTGTTGGTGAAACACAGAAATTGCATCGGGATTGAATACAACTGTCACCATGCGCACTTTCGTCCGTTGGAGTAATGTCTGAAACAGTCTACGCTTTGATTGTTCCTTGGAAGACCGGCAGTGGTTTCCGATGCACATCTGGAGGCATTCTGTAATCTGTGGACTATCAGAGTGTTGATGAAACACAGAAATTGCATCGGGATTGAATACAACAGTCACCATGCGCACTTTCTTCCATGGGAGTATTGGCTCAAACACTCTACGCTTTGATCGTTCCCTGCAAGACCAGTAGTAGTTTCCGATGCACATCTGGAGGCATTCTGTAATCTGTGGACTATCAGAGTGTTGATGAAACACAGAAATTGCATCATGATTGAATACAACAGTCACCATGCGCACATTCCTCCATGGGAGTAATGTCTCCAACAGTCTACGCTTTGATCGTTCCCTGGAAGACCAGTAGTAGTTTCCGATGCACATCTGGTGGCATTCTGTAATCTGTGGACTATCAGAGTGGTGATGAACCACAGAAATTGCATCGGGATTGCATACAACTGTCACCATGCGCATCTACCTCCACGGGAGTAATGTCTCAAACCGTCTACGCTTTGATCGTTCCCCGGAAGACCAGTAGTAGTTTCCGATGCACATCTGGTGGCATTCTGTAATCTGTGGACTATCAGAGTGTTGATGAAACACAGAAATTGCATCATGATTGAATACAACAGTCACCATGCGCACTTTCCTCCATGGGAATAATGTCTCTATCAGTCTACGCTTTGATCGTTCCCTGGAAGACCAGTAGTAGTTTCCGATGCACATCTGGAGGTTTTCCGTAATTTGTGGACTTTCAGAGTGTTGATGAAACACAGCAATTGCATCGGGATAAAATACAACAGTCACCATGCGCACTTTCCTCCACGGGAGTAATGTCTCGAACAGTCTACGCTTTGATCGTTGCCTGGAAGACCAGTAGTAGTTTCCGATGCACATCTGGTGGCACTCTGTAATCTGTGGACTATCAGAGTGTTGATGAAACACAGAAGTTGCATAGGGATGAATACAACAGTCACCATGCGCACTTTCCTCCACGGGAGTAATGTCTCAAACAGACTACGCTTTGATCGGTCCCTGGAAGACCAGTAGCAGTTTCCGATGCACATCTGGTGGCATTCTGTAATCTGTCGACAATCAGAGTGTTGATGAATCACAGATATTGAATCTGAATTGAATACAACAGTCACCATGCGCACTGTCTTCCACGGGAGTAATGTCTCAAACAGTCTACGCTTTGATCGTTCCCTGGAAGACCAGTATTAGTTTCCGATGCACATCTGGTGGCATTCTGTAATCTGTGGAGTATCAGAGTATTGATTACACACAGAAATTGCATTGGGATTGAATACAACAGTCACCATGCGCACTTTCCTCCACGGGAGTAAAGTCTCAAAGAGTCTACGCTTTGATCGTTCCCAGGAAGACCAGTAGTAGTTTCCGATGCACATCTGAAAGCATTCTGTAATCTGAATACTATCAGAGTGCTAATGAAACACAGAAATTGCATCGGGGTTGAATACAACAGTCACCATGCGCACTTCCCTCAATGGGAGTAATGTCTCAAAGAGTTTACGCTTTGATCATCGATGGAAGACCAGCAGTAGTCTCCGATGCACATCTGGAGGCATTCTGTAATCTGTGGACTATCAGAGTGTTGATGAAATACAGAAATTGCATCGGGATTGAATACAACAGTCACCATGCGCACTTTCCTCCATGGGAGTAATGTCTCAAACAGTCTACGCTTTGATCGTTCCCTGGAAGACCAGTAGTAGTTTCCGATAAACATCTGGATTCCATCTGTAATCTGTGGACTATCAGAGTGTTGATGAAACAGAGAAATAGCATCGGGAATGAATACAACAGTCACCATGCGCACTTTCTTCCATGGGAGTAATGTCTCAAACAGTGTACGATATGGTCGTTCCCTGGAAGACTAGTAGTAGTTTCCGATGCACATCTGGACGCATTCTGTAGTCTGTGGAGTATCAGAGTGTTGATGAAACACAGTAATTGCATCGGGATTGAATACAACAGTCACCATGCGCACTTCCCTCAATGGGAGTAATGTCTCAAAGAGTTTACGCTTTGATCGTTCCCTGGAAGACCAGTAGTAGTTTCCGATGAACATCTGGAGGCATTCTGTAATCTGTGGACTATCCGAGTGTTGATGAAGCACAGAAATTGCATCGGGATTGAATACAACAGTCACCATGCGCACTTTCCTCCATGGGAGTAATGTCTCAAACAGTCTTCTCTTTGATCGTTCCCTGTAAGACCAGTAGTAGTTTCCGATGCACATCTGGAGGCATTCTGTAATCTGTGGAATATCAGAGTGTTGATGAAACACAGAAATTGCATCGGGATTGAATACAACAGTCACCATGCTCACTTTCCTTCATAGGAGTAATGTCTCAAACAGTCTACGCTTTGATCGTTCCCTGGAAGACCAGTAGTAGTTTCCGATGCACATCTGGAGGCATTCTGTAATCTGTGGACTATCCGAGTGTTGATGAAACACAGAAATTGCATCGGGATTGAATACAACAGTCATCATGCGCACTTACCTCCATGGGAGTAATGTCTCTAACAGTCTACGCTGTGATTGTTCCCTGGGAGACCAGTAGAGCTTTCCGACGCACATCTGGTGGCTTTCCGTAAACTGTGGACTATCAGAGTGTTGATGAAGCACAGAAATTGCATGGGGATAGAATACAACAGGCACCATGCGCACTTTCCTCCATGGGAGTAATGTCTCAAACAGTCCACTCTTTGATCGTTCCCTGGAAGACCAGTAGTAGTTTCCGATGCACATCTGGAGGCATTCTGTAACCTGTGGACTACCAGAGTGTTGATGAAACACAGAAATTGCATCATGATTGAATACAACAGTCACTATGCGCACTTTCCTCCATGGGAGTAATGTCTCTAACAGTCTACGCTTTGATCGTTCCCTGGAAGACCAGTAGTAGTTTCCGATGCACATCTGGAGGCTTTCCGTAATTTGTGCACTATCAGAGTGTTGATGAAACACAGAAATTGCATCGGGATTGAATACATCTGTCACCATGCGCACTTTCGTCCATGGGAGTAATGTCTCAAACAGTCTACGATTTGATCGTTCCCTGGAAGACCAGTAGTAGTTTCCGATGCACATCTGGTGGCATTCTGTAATCTGTGGACTATCAGAGTGGTGATGAACCACAGAAATTGCATCGGGATTGAATACAACAGTCACCATGCGCAACTACCTCCACGGGAGTAATGTCTCAAACCGTCTACGCTTTGATCGTTCCCCGGAAGACCAGTAGTAGTTTCCGATGCACAACTGGTGGCATTCTGTAATCTGTGGACTATCAGAGTGTTGATGAAACAAAGAAATTGCATCATGATTGAATACAACAGTCACCATGAGCACTTTCCTCCATGGGAATAAAGTCTCTAACAGTCTACGCTTTGATCGTTCCCTGGAAGACCAGTAGTAGTTTCCGATGCACATCTGGGGGCTTTCCGTAATTTGTGGACTTTCAGAGTGTTGATGAAACACAGCAATTGCATCGGGATTGAATACAACAGTCACCATGCGCACTTTCCTCCACGGGAGTAATGTCTCAAACAGTCTACGCTTTGATCGTTCCCTGGAAGACCAGTAGTAGTTTCCTATGAACATCTGGAGGCATTCTGTAATCCGTGGACTATCAGAGTGTTGATGAAACACAGAAGTTGCATAGGGATGAATACAACAGTAACCATGCGCACTTTCCTCCACGGGAGTAATGTCTCAAACAGACTACGCTTGATTGGTCCCTGGAAGACCAGTAGCAGTTTCCGATGCACATCTGGTGGCATTCTGTAATCTGTGGAGTATCAGAGTGTTGATTAAACACAGAAATTGCATTGGGGTTGAATACAACAGTCACCATGCGCACTTTCCTCCACGGGAGTAATGTCTCAAACAGTCTACGCTTTGATCGTCCCTGGAAGACCAGTAGTAGTTTCCGATGCACATCTGGAGGCTTTCCGTAATTTGTGCACTATCAGAGTGTTGATGAAACACAGAAATTGCATCGGGATTGAATACATCTGTCACCATGCGCACTTTCGTCCATGGGAGTAATGTCTCAAACAGTCTACGATTTGATCGTTCCCTGGAAGACCAGTAGTAGTTTCCGATGCACATCTGGTGGCATTCTGTAATCTGTGGACTATCAGAGTGGTGATGAACCACAGAAATTGCATCGGGATTGAATACAACAGTCACCATGCGCAACTACCTCCACGGGAGTAATGTCTCAAACCGTCTACGCTTTGATCGTTCCCCGGAAGACCAGTAGTAGTTTCCGATGCACAACTGGTGGCATTCTGTAATCTGTGGACTATCAGAGTGTTGATGAAACACAGAAATTGCATCATGATTGAATACAACAGTCACCATGAGCACTTTCCTCCATGGGAATAAAGTCTCTAACAGTCTACGCTTTGATCGTTCCCTGGAAGACCAGTAGTAGTTTCCGATGCACATCTGGGGGCTTTCCGTAATTTGTGGACTTTCAGAGTGTTGTTGAAACACAGCAATTGCATCGGGATTGAATACAACAGTCACCATGCGCACTTTCCTCCACGGGAGTAATGTCTCAAACAGTCTACGCTTTGATCGTTCCCTGGAAGACCAGTAGTAGTTTCCTATGAACATCTGGAGGCATTCTGTAATCCGTGGACTATCAGAGTGTTGATGAAACAAAGAAGTTGCATAGGGATGAATACAACAGTAACCATGCGCACTTTCCTCCACGGGAGTAATGTCTCAAACAGACTACGCTTGATTGGTCCCTGGAAGACCAGTAGCAGTTTCCGATGCACATCTGGTGGCATTCTGTAATCTGTGGAGTATCAGAGTGTTGATTAAACACAGAAATTGCATTGGGGTTGAATACAACAGTCACCATGCGCACTTTCCTCCACGGGAGTAATGTCTCAAACAGTCTACGCTTTGATCGTCCCTGAAAGACCAGTAGTAGTTTCCGATGCACGTCTGGTGTCATTCTGTAATCCGTGGACTATCAGAGTGTTGATGAAACACAGAAATTGAATCGGGATTGAATACAACAGTCACCATTCGCACTTTCCTTCATGGGAATAATGTCTCAAACAGTCTACGCTTTGATCGTTCCCAGGAAGACCAGTAGTAGTTTCCGATTCACATCTGAAAGCATTCTGTAATCTGAGGACTATCAGAGTGTTGATGAAACACAGAAATTGCATCGGGGTTGAATACAACTGTCACCATGCGCACTTCCCTCAATGGGAGTAATGTCTCAAAGAGTTTACGCTTTGATCATCGATGGAAGACCAGCAGTAGTTTCCGATTCACATCTGGAGGCATTCTGTAATCTGTGGACTGTCAGAGTGTTGATGAAACACAGAAATTGCATCGGGATTGAATACAACAGTCACCATGCGCACTTTCCTCCATGGGAGTAATGTCTCAAACAGTCTACGCTTTGATAGTTCCCAGGAAGACCAGTAGTAGTTTCCGATTCACATCTGGACGCAATCTGTAATCTGTGGAGTATTAGAGTGTTAATGAAACACAGAAATTGCATCGCGATTGAATACAAGAGTCACCATTTGCACTTCCCTCAATGGGAGTAATGTCTCAAAGAGTTTACGCTTTGATCGTTCGATGGAAGACCAGTAGTAGTTTCCGATGCACATCTGTAGGCATCCTGTAATCTGTGGACTATCAGGGTGTTGATGAAACACAGAAATTGCATCGGGATTGAATACAACAGTCACCATGCGCACTTTCCTCCACGGCAGTAATGTCTCAAACAGTCTACGCTTTGATCGTTCCCTGGAAGACCAGTAGTAGTTTCCGATGAACATCTGGAGGCATTCTGTAATCTGTGGACTATCAGAGTGTTGATGAAACACAGAAATTGCATCGGGATTGAATACAACAGACACCATGCGCAATTTCCTTCATGGGAGTAATGTCCCTAACAGTCTACGGTTTGATCGTTCCCTGGAAGACCAGTAGTACTTTCCCATGCACATCTGGATTCATTATGTAATCTGTGGACTATCAGCGTGTTGATGAAACACAGAAAGTGCATCGGGATTGAATACAACATTAGCCATGCTCACTTACCTTCATGGGAGTAATGACTCAAACACTCTACCCTTTGATCGTTACTGGAAGACCAGTAGTAGTTTCCGATGCACATCTGGAGGCATTCTGTAATCTGTGGACTATCAGAGTGTTGATGAAACACAGAAATTGCATCGGGATTGAATACAACAGTCACCATGCGCACTTTCCTCCATGGGAGTAATGTCTCTAACGTCTACGCTTTGTTCGTTCCCTGGAAGACCAGTAGTAGTTTCCGATGCACATCTGGAGGCTATCCGTAAACTGTGGACTATCAGAGTGTTGATGAAGCACAGAAATTGCATGGGGATTGAATACAACAGTCACCATGCGCACTTTCCTCTATGGGAGTAATGTCTCAAACAGTCTACTCTTTGATCGTTCCCTGGAAGACCAGTAGTAGTTTCCGATGCACATCTGGAGGCATTCTGTAATCTGAGGACTATCAGAGTGTTGATGAAACACAGAAATTGCATCGGGATTGAATACAACAATCACCATGCGCACTTTCCTCCATTCGAGTAATGTCTCTAACAGTCTACGCATTGATCGTTCCCTGGAAGACCAGTAGTACTTTCCGATGCTCATCTGGAGGCATTCTGTAATCTGTGGACTATCAGAGTGTTGATGAAACACAGAAGTTGCATAGGGATTGAATACAACAGTCACCATGCGCACTTTCCTCCATGCGAGTAATGTCGCTAACAGTCTACGCTTTGATTGTTCCCTGGAAGACCAGTAGTAGTTTCTGATGCACATCTGCAGGCTTTCCGTAATTTGTGGACTATCACAGTGTTGATGAAACACAGAAAATGCATCGGGATTGAATACAACAGTCACCATGCGCACTTTCCTCCATGGAAGTAATGTCTCAAACAGTCTACGATTTGATCGTTCCCTGGAAGACCAGTAGTAGTTTCCGTTGAACATCTGGAGGCATTCTGTAATCCGTGGACTATCAGAGTGTTGATGAAACACAGAAATTGCATCGGGATGAATACAACAGTCACCATGCGAACTTTCGTCCATGGCAGTAATGTCTCAAACAGTCTACGCTTTGATCGTTCCCTGGAAGACCAGTAGTAGTTTCCGATGCACATCTGGTGGCATTCTGTAATCTGTGGACTATCAGAGTGTTGATGAAACACAGAAGTTGCATAGGGATTGAATACAACAGTCACCATGCGCACTTTCCTCCACGGGAGTAATGTCTCAAACAGTCTACGCTTTGATCGGTCCCTGGAAGACCAGTAGTAGTTTCCGATTCACATCTGGTGGCATTCTGTAATCTGTGGATAATCAGAGTGTTGATGGAACACAGAAATTGCATCGCAATTGAATACAACAGTCACCATGCGCACTTTCCTCCACGGGAGTAATGTTTCAAACAGTCTACGCTTTGATCGTTCCCTGGAGGACCAGTAGTAGTTTCCGATGCACATCTGGTGGCATTCTGTAATCTGTGGAGTATCAGAGTGTTGATTAAACACAGAAACTGCATCGGGATTTAATACAACAGTCACCATGCGCACTTTCCTCCACGGGAGTAATGCCTCAAACAGTCTATACTTTGATCGTTCCTGGAAGACCAGTAGTAGTTTCCGATGCACGTCTGGTGGCATTCTGTAATCGGTGGACTATCAGAGTGTTGATGAAACACAGAAATTGCCTCGGGATTGAATACAACATTCACCATGCGCACTTTCCTTCATGTGAATAATGTCTCAAACAGTCTACGTTTTGATCGTTCCCAAGGAAGACCAGTAGCAGTTTCCGATGCACATCTGAAAGCATTCTGTAATCTGAGGACTATCAGAGTGTTGATGAAACAAAGAAATTGCATCGGGGTTGAATACAACAGTCACCATGCGCACTTCCCTCAATGGGAGTAATGTCTCAAAGAATTTACGCTTTGATCATCGATGGAAGACCAGCAGTAGTTTCCGATGCACATCTGGAGGCGTTCTGTAATCGGTGGACTATCAGAGTGTTGATGAAACACAGAAATTGCATCGGGGTTGAATACAACAGTCACCATGCGCACTTCCCTCAATGGGAGTAATGTCACAAAGAATTTACGCTTTGATCATCGATGGAAGACGAGCAGTAGTTTCCGATGCACATCTGGAGGCATTCTGTAATCGGTGGACTATCAGAGTGTAGATGAAACACAGAAATTGCATCGGGATTGAATACAACAGTCACCATGCGCACTTTCCTCAATGGGAGTAAAGTCTCTAACAGTCTACGCTTTGATCGTTCCCTGGAAGACCAGTAGGACTTTCCGATGCACATCTGGAGGCATTCTGTAATCTGTGGACTATCAGAGTGTTGATGAAACACAGAAATTGCATCGGGATTGAATACAACAGGCACCATGCGCACTTTCCGTCATGGGAGTAATGTCTCAAACACTCTACGCTTTGATCGTTCCCTGGAAGACCAGTAGTAGTTTCCGATGCACATCTGGAGGCATTCTGTAATCTGTGGACTATCAGAGTGTTGATGAAACACAGAAATTGCATCGGGATTGAATACAACAGTCACCATGCGCACTTTCCTCCATGGGAGTAATGACTCTAACAGTCTACGCTTTGATCGTTCCCTGGAAGACGAGTAGTAGTTTCCGATGCACATCTGGAGGCATTCTGTAATCTGTGGACTATCAGAGTGTTGATGAAACACAGAAATTGCATCGGGATTCAATACAACAGTCACCATGCGAACTTCCCTCAATGGGAGTAATGACTCTAACAGTCTACGCTTTGATCGTTCCCTGGAAGACCAGTAGTAGTTTCCGATAAACATCTGGAGGCATTCTGTAACCTGTGACTATCAGGGTGTGGATGAAACACAGAAATTGCATCGGGATTGAATACAACAGTCACCATGCGCACTTTATACTATGGGAGTAATGTCTCAAACAGTCTACGATTTGATCGTTCATTGGAATACCAGTAGTAGTTTCCGATGCACATCTGGAGGCATTCTGTAATCTGTGGACTATCAGAGTGTTGATGAAACACAGAAATTGCATCGGGATTGAATACAACAGTCACCATGCGAACTTCCCTCAATGGGAGTAATGTCTCAAAGAGTTTACGCTTTGATCGTTCGATGGAAGACCAGTAGTAGTTTCCGATGCACATCTGGAGGCATACTGTAATCTGTGGACTATCAGAGTGTTGATGAAACACAGAAATTGCATCGGGATTGAATACAACAGTCACCATGCAAACTTTCCTCCTCGGCAGTAATGTCTCAAACAGTCTACGCTTTGATCGTTCCCTGGAAGACCAGTAGTAGTTTCCGATGAACATCTGGAGGCATTCTGTAATCTGTGGACTATCAGAGTGTTGATGAAACACAGAAATTGCATCGGGATTGAATACAACAGTCACCATGCGCACTTTCTTCCATGGGAGTAATGTCTCAAACAGTCTACGATTTGATCGTTCCCTGGAAGACCAGTAGTAGTTTCCGATGCACATCTGGACGCATTCTGTAATCTGTGGAGTATCAGATTGTTGATGAAACACAGAAATTGCATCGGGATTGAATACAACAGTCACCATGCGCACTTCCCTCAATGGGAGTAATGTCTCAAAGAGTTTACGCTTTGATCGTTCGATGGAAGACCAGTAGTAGTTTCCGATGCACATCTGGAGGCATTCTGTAATCTGTGGACTACAGAGTGTTGATGAAACACAGAAATTGCATCGGGATAGAATACAACAGTCACCATGCGCACTTTCCTCCATGGGAGTAATGTCTCTAACTGTCTACGATTTGATCGTTCCCTGGAAGACCAGTAGTACTTTCCGATGCACATCTGGAGACTTTCCGTAAACTTTGGACTATCAGAGTGTTGATGAAGCACAGAAATTGCATCGGGATTGAATACAACAGTCACCATGCGCACTTTCCTCCATGGGAGTAGTGTCTCAAAAAGTCTACTCTTTGATCGTTCTCTGGAAGACGAGTAGTAGTTTCCGATGCACATCTGGAGGCATTCTGTAATCTGTGGACTATCAGAGTGTTGATGAAACACAGAAGTTGCATAGGGATTGAATACAACAGTCACCATGCGCACTTTCCTCCACGGGAGTAATGTCTCAAACAGTCTACGCTTTGATCGGACCCTGGAAGACCAGTAGTAGTTTCCGATTCACATCTGGTGGCATTCTGTAATCTGTGGATAATCAGAGTGTTGATGGAACACAGAAATTGAATCGCAATTGAATACAACAGTCACCATGCGCACATTCCTCCACGGGAGTAATGTTTCAAACAGTCTACGCTTTGATCGTTCCCTGGAAGACCAGTAGTAGTTTCCGATGCACATCTGGTGGCATTCTGTAATCTGTGGAGTATCAGAGTGTTGATGAAACACAGAAATTGCCTCGGGATTGAATACAACAGTCACCAGGCGCACTTTCCTTCATGTGAATAATGTCTCAAACAGTCTACGTTTTGATCGTTCCCAAGGAAGACCAGTAGCAGTTTCCGATGCACATCTGAAAGCTTTCTGTAATCTGAGGACTATCAGAGTGTTGATGAAACAAAGAAATTGCATCGGGGTTGAATACAACAGTCACCATGCGCACTTTCCTCCATGGGAGTAAAGGCTCTAACAGTCTACGCATTGATCGTTCCCTGGAAGACCAGTAGTACTTTCCGATGCACATCTGGAGGCATTCTGTAATCTGTGGACTATCAGAGTGTTGATGAAACACAGAAATTGCATCGGGATTGAATACAACAGCCGCCATGCTCACTTTCCGTCATGGGAGTATTGTCTCAAACACTCTACGCTTTGATCGTTCCCTGGAAGACCAGTAGTAGTTTCCGATGCACATCTGGAGGCATTCTGTAATCTGTGGACTATCAGAGTGTTGATGAAACACAGAAATTGCATCGGGATTGAATACAACAGTCACCATGCGCACTTTCCACCATGGGAGTAATGACTCTAACAGTCTACGCTTTGATCGTTCCCTGGAAGACGAGTAGTAGTTTCCGATGCACATCTGGAGGCATTCTGTAATCTGTGGACTATTAGAGTGTTGATGAAACACAGAAATTGCATCGGGATTCAATACAACAGTCACCATGCGAACTTTCCTCCACGGCAGTAATATCTCAAACAGTCTACGCTTTGATCGTTCCCTGGAAGACCAGTAGTAGTTTCCGATAAACATCTGGAGGCATTCTGTAACCTGTGACTATCAGGGTGTTGATGAAACACAGAAATTGCATCGGGATTGAATACAACAGTCACCATGCGCACTTTATACTATGGGAGTAATGTCTCAAACAGTCTACGATTTGATCGTTCATTGGAATACCAGTAGTAGTTTCCGATGCACATCTGGAGGCATTCTGTAATCTGTGGACTATCAGAGTGTTGATGAAACACAGAAATTGCATCGGGATTAAATACAACAGTCACCATGCGAACTTCCCTCAATGGGAGTAATGTCTCAAAGAGTTTACGCTTTGATCGTTCGATGGAAGACCAGTAGTAGTTTCCGAAGCACATCTGGAGGCATACTGTAATCTGTGGACTATCAGAGTGTTGATGAAGCACAGAAATTGCATCGGGATTGAATACAACAGTCACCATGCAAACTTTCCTCCTCGGCAGTAATGTCTCAAACAGTCTACGCTTTGATCGTTCCCTGGAAGACCAGTAGTAGTTTCCGATGAACATCTGGAGGCATTCTGTAATCTGTGGACTATCAGAGTGTTGATGAAACACAGAAATTGCATCGGGATTGAATACAACAGTCACCATGCGCACTTTCTGCCATGGGAGTAATGTCTCAAACAGTCTACGATTTGATCGTTCCCTGGAAGACCAGTAGTAGTTTCCGATGCACATCTGGACGCATTCTGTAATCTGTGGAGTATTAGAGTGTTGATGAAACACAGAAATTGCATCGGGATTGAATACAACAGTCACCATGCGCACTTCCCTCAATGGGAGTAATGTCTCAAAGAGTTTACGCTTTGATCGTTCGATGGAAGACCAGTAGTAGTTTCCGATGCACATCTGGAGGCATTCTGTAATCTGTGGAGTATCAGAGTGTTGATGAAACACAGAAATTGCATCGGGATAGAATACAACAGTCACCATGCGCACTTTCCTCCATGGGAGTAATGTCTCTAACAGTCTACGATTTGATCGTTCCCTGGAAGACCAGTAGTACTTTCCGATGCACATCTGGAGACTTTCCGTAAACTTTGGACTATCAGAGTGTTGATGAAGCACAGAAATTGCATCGGGATTGAATACAACAGTCACCATGCGCACTTTCCTCCATGGGAGTAATGTCTCAAAAAGTCTACTCTTTGATCGTTCCCTGTAAGACCAGTAGTACTTTCCGATGCACATCTGGATTCATTCTGTAATCTGTGGACTATCAGAGTGTTGATGAAACACAGATATAGCATCGGGATTGAATACAACAGTCACCATGCGAACTTCCCTCAATGGGAGTAATGTCTCAAAGAGTTTACGCTTTGATCGTTCGATGGAAGACCAGTAGTAGTTTCCGATGCACATCTGGAGGCATACTGTAATCTGTGGACTATCAGAGTGTTGATGAAACACAGAAATTGCATCGGGATTGAATACAACAGTCACCATGCGCACTTTCCTCCACGGCAGTAATGTCTCAAACAGTCGACGATTTGATCGTTCCCTGGAAGACCAGTAGTAGTTCCCGATGAACATCTGGAGGCATTCTGTAATCTGTGGACTATCAGAGTGTTGATGAAACACAGAAATTGCATCGGGATTGAATACAACAATCACCATGCGCACTTTCTTCCATGGGAGTAATGTCTCAAACAGTGTACGATTTGATCGTTCCCTGGAAGACCAGTAGTAGTTTCCGATGCACATCTTGACGCATTCTGTAATCTGTGGAGTATCAGAGTGTTGATGAAACACAGAAAATGCATCGGGATTGAATACAACAGTCACCATGCGCACTTCCTTCAATGGGAGTAATGTCTCAAAGAGTTTACGCTTTGATCGTTCGATGGAAGACCAGTAGTAGTTTCCGATGCACATCTGGAGGCATTCTGTAATCTGTGGACTATCTGAGTGTTGATGAAACACAGAAATTGCATCGGGATAGAATACAACAGTCACCATGCGCACTTTCCTCCATGGGAGTAATGTCTCTAACAGTCTACGATTTGATCGTTCCCTGGAAGACCAGTAGTAGTTTCCGATGCACATCTGGAGGCATTCTGTAATCTGTGGATTATCAGAGTGTTGATGAATCACAGAGATTGCATCGGGATTGAATACAACAGTCACCATGCGCACTTTATGCTATGGGAGTAATGTCTTAAACAGTCTACGATTTGATCGTTCACTGGAAGACCAGTAGTAGTTTCCGATGCACATCTGGAGGCATTCTGTAATCTGTGGACTATCAGATTGTTGATGAAACACAGAAATTGCATCGGGATTGAATACAACAGTCACCGGGCGAACTTCCCTCAATGGGAGTAATGTCTCAAAGAGTTTACGCTTTGATCGTTCGATGGAAGACCAGTAGTAGTTTCCGATGCACATCTGGAGGCATTCTGTAATCTGTGGACTATCAGAGTGTTGATGAAACACAGAAATTGCATCGGGATAGAATACAACAGTCACCATGCGCAGTGTCCTCCATGGGAGTAATGTCTCTAACAGTCTACGATTTGATCGTTCCCTGGAAGACCAGTAGTACTTTCCGAAGCACATCTGGAGACGTTCCGTAAACTTTGGACTATCAGAGTGTTGATGAAGCACAGAAATTGCATCGGGATTGAATACAACAGTCACCATGCGCACTTTCCTCCATGGGAGTAATATCTCAAAAAGTCTGCTCTTTGATCGTTCCCTGGAAGACGAGTAGTAGTTTCTGATGCACATATGGATTCATTCTGTAATCTGTGGACTATCAGAGTGTTGATGAAACACAGATATAGCATCGGGATTGAATACAACAGTCACCATGCGAACTTGCCTCAATGGGAGTAATGTCTCAAAGAGTTTACGCTTTGATCGTTCGATGGAAGACCAGTAGTAGTTTCCGATGCACATCTGGAGGCATACTGTAATCTGTGGAGTATCAGAGTGTTGATGAAACACAGAAATTGCATCGGGATTGAATACAACAGTCACCATGCGCACTTTCCTCCACGGCAGTAATGTCTCAAACAGTCGACGCTTTGATCGTTCCCTGGAAGACCAGTAGTAGTTCCCGATGAACATCTGGAGGCATTCTGTAATCTGTGGACTATCAGAGTGTTGATGAAACACAGAAATTGCATCGGGATTGAATACAACAATCACCATGCGCACTTTCTTCCATGGGAGTGATGTCTCAAACAGTGTACGATTTGATCGTTCCCTGGAAGACCAGTAGTAGTTTCCGATGCACATCTTGACGCATTCTGTAATCTGTGGAGTATCAGAGTGTTGATGAAACACAGAAATTGCATCGGGATTGAATACAACAGTCACCATGCGCACTTCCCTCAATGGGAGTAATGTCTCAAAGAGTTTACGCTTTGATCGTTCGATGGAAGACCAGTAGTAGTTTCCGATGCACATCTGGAGGCATTCTGTAATCTGTGGACTATCTGAGTGTTGATGAAACACAGAAATTGCATCGGGATAGAATACAACAGTCACCATGCGCACTTTCCTCCATGGGAGTAATGTCTCTAACAGTCTACGATATGATCGTTCCCTGGAAGACCAGTAGTACTTTCCGATGCACATCTGGAGACTTTCCGTAATCTTTGGACTATCAGAGTGTTGATGAAGCACAGATATTGCATCGGGATTGAATACAACAGTCACCATGCGCACTTTCCTCCATCGGAGTAGTGTCTCAAAAAGTCTACTCTTTGATCGTTCTCTGGAAGACGAGTAGTAGTTTCCGATGCACATCTGGAGGCATTCTGTAATCTGTGGACTATCAGAGTGTTGATGAAACACAGATATTGCATCGGTTTTGATTACAGCAGTCACCATGCGCAGTTTCCTCCACGGGAGTAATGTCTCTAACAGTCTACGCTTTGATCGTTCCCTGGAAGACCAGTAGTACTTTCCGATGCACATCTGGAGGCATTCTGTAACTATGGACTATCAGAGTCTTGATGAAACACAGAAATTGCATGGGGATTGAATACAACAGTCAACATGCTCACTTTCCTCCATGGGAGTAATGTCTCTAACAGTCTACGCTTTGGTCGTTCCCTGGAAGACCAGTAGTACTTTCCGATGCACATCTGGAGGCATTCTGTAATCTGTTGACTATCAGAGTGTTGATGAAACACAGAAATTGCATCGGGATTGAATGCAACAGTCACCATGCGCACTTTCCTTCATGGGAGTAATGTCTCAAACACTCTACGCTTTGATCGTTCCCTGTAAGACCAGTAGTACTTTCCGATGCACACCTGGAGGCATTCTGTAATCTAAGGAGTATCGGAGTGTTGATGAAACACAGATATTGCATAGGGATGGAATACAACAGTCAACATGCGAACTTTCCTCCATGGGAGTAATTCTCAAACAGTCTCCGCTTTGATCGTTCCCTGGAAGACCAGTAGTAGTTTCCGATGCACATCTGGGGGCATTCTGTAATCTGTGGACTATCAGAGTGTTGATGAAACACATAAATGGCATCGGGATTGAATACAACAGTCACCATGCGCATCTACCTCCACGGGAGTAATGTCTCAAACAGTCTACGCTTTGATCGTTCCCTGGAAGACCAGTAGTAGTTTCCGATGCACATCTGGTGGCATTCCGTAATCTGTAGACTATCAGAGTGTTGATGAAACACAGATATTGCATCGGGATTCTATACAACAGTCACCATGCGCACTTTCCTCCACGGGAGTAATGTCTCAAACAGTCTACGCTTTGATCGTTCCCTGAAAGACCAGTAGTAGTTTCCGATGCAAATCTGGTGGCATTCTGTAATCTGTAGACTGTCAGAGTTTGATGAAACACAGAAATTGCATCGGGATTGAATACAACAGTCACCATGAGCACTTTCCTCCATGCGAGTAATGTCTCTAAGAGTCTACGCTTAGATCGTTCCCTGGAAGACCAGTAGTAGTTTCCGATGCACATATGGATGCTTTCTCTAATCTGTGGACTATCATACTGTTGATGAAACACAGAAATTGCAACGGTATTGAATAAAACAGTCTCCATGCGCAGTTTCCTCCATGGGAGTAATGTCTCAAACAGTCTACGCTTTGATCGTTCCCTGGAAGACCAGTAGTAGTTACAGATGCACATCTTGACGCATTCTGTAATCTGTGGAGTATCAGAGTGTTGATGAAACACAGAAATTGCATCGGGATTGAATACAACAGTCACCATGCGCACTTCCCTCAATGGGAGTAATGTCTCAAAGAGTTTACGCTTTGATCGTTCGATGGAAGACCAGTAGTAGTTTCCGATGCACATCTGGAGGCATTCTGTAATCAGTGGACTATCAGAGTGTTGATGAAACACAGAAATTGCATCGGGATAGAATACAACAGTCTCCATGCGCACTTTCCTCCATGGGAATAATGTCTCTAACAGTCTACGATTTGATCGTTCCCTGGAAGACCAGTAGTACTTTCCGATGCACATCTGGAGACTTTCCGTAAACTTTGGACTATCAGAGTGTTGATGAAGCACAGAAATTGCATCGGGATTGAATACAACAGTCACCATGCGCACTTTCCTCCATGGGAGTAATGTCTCAAAAAGTCTACTCTTTGATCGTTCCCTGGAAGACGAGTAGTAGTTTCCGATGCACATCTGGAGGCATTCTGTAATCTGTGGACTATCAGAGTGTTGATGAAACACAGAAATTGCATCGGGATTGAATACAGCATTCACCATGCGCAGTTTCCTCCATGGGAGTAATGTCTCTAACAGTCTACGCTTTGATCGTTCCCTGGAAGACCAGTAGTACTTTCCGATGCACATCTTGACGCTTTCTGTAATCTGTGGAGTATCAGAGTGTTGATGAAACACAGAAATTGCATCGGGATTGAATACAACAGTCACCATGCGCACTTCCCTCAATGGGAGTAATGTCTCAAAGAGTTTACGCTTTGATCGTTCGATGGAAGACCAGCAGTAGTTTCCGATGCACATCTGCAGGCATTCTGTAATCCTTGGACTATCAGAGTGTTGATGAAACAAAGAAATTGCATCGGGATAGAATACAACAGTCACCATGCGCAGTTTCCTCCATGGGAGTAATGTCTCTAACAGTCTACGATTTGATCGTTCCCTGGAAGACCAGTAGTACTTTCCGATGCACATCTGGAGACTTTCCGTAATCTTTGGACTATCAGAGTGTTGATGAAGCACAGATATTGCATCGGGATTGAATACAACAGTCACCATGCGCACTTTCCTCCATGGGAGTAATGTCTCTAACAGTCTACGCTTTGATCGTTCCCTGGAAGACCAGTAGTACTTTCCGATGCACATCTGGAGGCATTCTGTAACTATGGACTATCAGAGTGTTGATGAAACACAGAAATTGCATCGGGATTGAATACAACAGTCACCATGCTCACTTTCCTCCATGGGAGTAATGTCTCTAACAGTCTACGCTTTGATCGTTCCCTGGAAGACCAGTAGTACTTTCCGATGCACATCTGGAGGCATTCTGTAACTATGGACTATCAGAGTGTTGATGAAACACAGAAATTGCATCGGGATTGCATACAACAGTCACCATGCTCACTTTCCTCCATGGGAGTAATGTCTCTAACAGTCTACGCTTTGATCGTTCCCTGGAAGACCAGTAGTACTTTCCGATGCACATCTGGAGACTTTCCGTAATCTTTGGACTATCAGAGTGTTGATGAAGCACAGATATTGCATCGGGATTGAATACAAGAGTCACCATGCGCACTTTCCTCCATGGGAGTAGTGTCTCAAAAAGTCTACTCTTTGATCGTTCTCTGGAAGACGAGTAGTAGTTTCCGATGCACATCTGGAGGCATTCTGTAATCTGTGGACTATCAGAGTGTTGATGAAACACAGATATTGCATCGGGATTGAATACAGCAGTCACCATGCGCAGTTTCCTCCATGGGAGTAATGTCTCTAACAGTCTACGCTTTGATCGTTCCCTGGAAGACCAGTAGTACTTTCCGATGCACATCTGGAGGCATTCTGTAACTATGGACTATCAGAGTGTTGATGAAACACAGAAATTGCATGGGGATTGAATACATCAGTCAACATGCTCACTTTCCTCCATGGGAGTAATGTCTCTAACAGTCTACGCTTTGGTCGTTCCCTGGAAGACCAGTAGTACTTTCCGATGCACATCTGGAGACTTTCCGTAATCTTTGGACTATCAGAGTGTTGATGAAGCACAGATATTGCATCGGGATTGAATACAACAGTCACCATGCGCACTTTCCTCCATGGGAGTAGTGTCTCAAAAAGTCTACTCTTTGATCGTTCTCTGGAAGACGAGTAGTAGTTTCCGATGCACATCTGGAGGCATTCTGTAATCTGTGGACTATCAGAGTGTTGATGAAACACAGATATTGCATCGGGATTGAATACAGCAGTCACCATGCGCAGTTTCCTCCATGGGAGTAATGTCTCTAACAGTCTACGCTTTGATCGTTCCCTGGAAGACCAGTAGTACTTTCCGATGCACATCTGGAGGCATTCTGTAACTATGGACTATCAGAGTGTTGATGAAACACAGAAATTGCATGGGGATTGAATACATCAGTCAACATGCTCACTTTCCTCCATGGGAGTAATGTCTCTAACAGTCTACGCTTTGGTCGTTCCCTGGAAGACCAGTAGTACTTTCCGATGCACATCTGGAGGCATTCTGTAATCTGTGGACTATCAGAGTGTTGATGAAACACAGAAATTGCATCGGGATTGAATGCAACAGTCACCATGCGCACTTTCCTTCATGGGAGTAATGTCTCAAACACTCTACGCTTTCATCGTTCCCTGGAAGACCAGTAGTAGTTTCCGATGCACATCTGGAGGCATTCTGTAATCTGTGGACTATCCAAGTGTTGATGAAACACAGAAATTGCATCGGGATTGAATACAACAGTCACCATACGCACTTTCTTCCATGGGAGTAATGTCTCAAACAGTCTTCTCTTTGATCGTTCCCTGTAAGACCAGTAGTACTTTCCGATGCACACCTGGAGGCATTCTGTAATCTAAGGAGTATCAGAGTGTTGATGAAACACAGATATTGCATCGGGATTGAATACAACAGTCAACATGCGAACTTTCCTCCATGGGAGTAATTCTCAAACAGTCTCCGCTTTGATCGTTCCCTGGAAGACCAGTAGTAGTTTCCGATGCACATCTGGGGGCATTCTGTAATCTGTGGACTATCAGAGTGTTGATGAAACACATAAATGGCATCGGGATTGAATACAACAGTCACCATGCGCATCTACCTCCACGGGAGTAATGTCTCAAACAGTCTACGATTTGATTGTTCCCTGAAAGACCAGTAGTACTTTCCGATGCACACCTGGAGGCATTCTGTAATCTAAGGAGTATCAGAGTGTTGATGAAACACAGATATTGCATCGGGATTGAATACAACAGTCAACATGCGAACTTTCCTCCATGGGAGTAATTCTCAAACAGTCTCCGCTTTGATCGTTCCCTGGAAGACCAGTAGTAGTTTCCGATGCACATCTGGGGGCATTCTGTAATCTGTGGACTATCAGAGTGTTGATGAAACACAGATATTGCATCGGGATTCAATACAACAGTCACCATGCGCACTTTCCTCCACGGGAGTAATGTCTCAAACAGTCTACGATTTGATTGTTCCCTGAAAGACCAGTAGTAGTTTCCGATGCAAATCTGGTGGCATTCTGTAATCTGTAGACTGTCAGAGTGTTGATGAAACACAGAAATTGCATCGGGATTGAATACAACAGTCACCATGAGCACTTTCCTCCATGCGAGTAATGTCTCTAAGAGTCTACGCTTAGATCGTTCCCTGGAAGACCAGTAGTAGTTTCCGATGCACATATGGATGCTTTCTGTGATCTGTGGACTATCATATTGTTGATGAAACACAGAAATTGCAACGGTATTGAATAAAACAGTCTCCATGCGCAGTTTCCTCCATGGGAGTAATGTCTCAAACAGTCTACACTTTGATCGTTCCCTGGAAGACCAGTAGTAGTTACAGATGCACATCATGACGCATTCTGTAATCTGTGGAGTATCAGAGTGTTGATGAAACACAGAAATTGCATCGGGATTGAATACAACAGTCACCATGCGCACTTCCCTCAATGGGAGTAATGTCTCAAAGAGTTTACGCTTTGATCGTTCGATGGAAGACCAGTAGTAGTTTCCGATGCACATCTGGAGGCATTCTGTAATCTGTGGACTATCAGAGTGTTGATGAAACACAGAAATTGCATCGGGATAGAATACAACAGTCTCCATGCGCACTTTCCTCCATGGGAGTAATGTCTCTAACAGTCTACGATTTGATCGTTCCCTGGAAGACCAGTAGTACTTTCCGATGCACATCTGGAGACTTTCCGTAAACTTTGGACTATCAGAGTGTTGATGAAGCACAGAAATTGCATCGGGATTGAATACAACAGTCACCATGCGCACTTTCCTCCATGGGAATAATGTCTCAAAAAGTCTACTCTTTGATCGTTCCCTGGAAGACCAGTAGTACTTTCCGATGCACATCTCGAGGCATTCTGTAACTATGGACTATCAGAGTGTTGATGAAACACAGAAATTGCATCGGGATTGAATACAACAGTCACCATGCTCACTTTCCTCCATGGGAGTAATGTCTCTAACAGTCTACGCTTTGATCGTTCCCTGGAAGACCAGTAGTACTTTCCGATGCACATCTTGACGCATTCTGTAATCTGTGGAGTATCAGAGTGTTGATGAAACACAGAAATTGCATCGGGATTGAATACAACAGTCACCATGCGCACTTCCCTCAATGGCAGTAATGTCTCAAAGAGTTTACGCTTTGATCGTTCGATGGAAGACCAGTAGTAGTTTCCGATGCACATCTGGAGGCATTCTGTAATCTGTGGACTATCAGAGTGTTGATGAAACACAGAAATTGCATCGGGATAGAATACAACAGTCACCATGCGCACTTTCCTCCATGGGAGTAATGTCTCTAACAGTCTACGATTTGATCGTTCCCTGGAAGACCAGTAGTACTTTCCGATGCACATCTGGAGGCATTCTGTAATCTGTGGACTATCGGAGTGTTGATGAAACACAGAAATTGCATCGGGATTGAATACAACAGTCACCATGCGCACTTTCCTCCATGGGAGTAATGTCTCAAAAAGTCTACTCTTTGATCGTTCCCTGGAAGACGAGTAGTAGTTTCCGATGCACATCTGGAGGCATACTGTAATCTGTGGACTATCAGAGTGGTGATGAAACACAGAAATTGCATCGGGATTGAATACAGCAGTCACCATGCGCAGTGTCCTCCATGGGAGTAATGTCTCTAACAGTCTACGTTTTGATCGTTCCCTGGAAGACCAGTAGTACTTTCCGATGCACATCTGGAGGCATTCTGTAACTATGGACTATCAGAGTGTTGATGAAACACAGAAATTGCATCGGGATTGAATACAACAGTCACCATGCTCACTTTCCTCCATGGGAGTAATGTCTCTAACAGTCTACGCTTTGATCGTTCCCTGGAAGACCAGTAGTACTTTCCGATGCACATCTGGAGGCATTCTGTAATCTGTGGACTATCAGAGTGTTGATGAAACACAGAAATTGCATCGGGATTGAATACAACAGTCACCATGCGCACTTTCTTCCATGGGAGTAATGTCTCGAACAGTCTTCTCTTTGATCGTTCCCTGTAAGACCAGTAGTAGTTTCCGATGCACACCTGGAGGCATTCTGTAATCTAAGGAATATCAGAGTCTTGATGAAACACAGAAATTGCATCGGGATTGAATACAACAGTCAACATGCGAACTTTCCTCCATGGGAGTAATTCTCAAACAGTCTCCGCTTTGATCGTTCCCTGGAAGACCAGTAGTACTTTCCGATGCACATCTGGAGGCATTCTGTAATCTGTGGACTATCGGAGTGTTGATGAAACACAGAAATTGCATCGGGATTGAATACAACAGTCACCATGCGCACTTTCCTCCATGCGAGTAATGTCTCAAAAAGTCTACTCTTTGATCGTTAGCTGGAAGACGAGTGGTAGTTTCCGATGCACATCTGGAGGCATTCTGTAATCTGTGGACTATCAGAGTGGTGACGAAACACAGAAATTGCATCGGGATTGAATACAGCAGTCACCATGCGCAGTTTCCTCCTTGGGAGTAATGTCTCTAACAGTCTACGTTTTGATCGTTCCCTGGAAGACCAGTAGTACTTTCCGATGCACACCTGGAGGCATTCTGTAACTATGGACTATCAGAGTGTTGATGAAACACAGAAATTGCATCGGGATTGAATACAACAGTCACCATGCTCACTTTCCTCCATGGGAGTAATGTCTCTAACAGTCTACGTTTTGATCGTTCCCTGGAAGACCAGTAGTACTTTCCGATGCACATCTGGAGGCATTCTGTAATCTTTGGACTATCAGAGTGTTGATGAAACACAGAAATTGCATCGGGATTGAATACAACAGTCACCATGCTCACTTTCCTTCATAGGAGCAATGTCTCAAACACTCTACGCTTTGATCGTTCCCTGGAAGACCAGTAGTAGTTTCCGATGCACATCTGGAGGCATTCTGTAATTTGTGGACTATCCGAGTGTTGATGAAACACAGAAATTGCATCGGGATTGAATACAACAGTCACCATGCGCACTTTCTTCCATGGGAGTAATTCTCAAACAGTCTCCGCTTTGATCGTTCGCTGGAAGACCAGTAGTAGTTTCCGATGCACATCTGGTGGCATTCTGTAATCTGTGGACTATCAGAGTGTTGATGAAACACAGAAATTGCATCGGGATAGAATACAACAGTCACCATGCGCACTTTCCTCCATGGGAGTAATGTCTCCAACAGTCTACGATATGATCGTTCCCTGGAAGACCAGTAGTACTTTCCGATGCACATCTGGAGACTTTCCTTAATCTTTGGACTATCAGAGTGTTGATGAAGCACAGATATTGCATCGGGATTGAATACAACAGTCACCATGCGCACTTTCCTCCATGGGAGTAGTGTCTCAAAAAGTCTACTCTTTGATCGTTCTCTGGAGACGAGTAGTAGTTTCCGATGCACATCTGGAGGCATTCTGTAATCTGTGGACTATCAGAGTGTTGATGAAACACAGATATTGCATCGGGATTGAATACAGCAGTCACCATGCGCAGTTTCCTCCATGGGAGTAATGTCTCTAACAGTCTACGCTTTGATCGTTCCCTGGAAGACCAGTAGTACTTTCCGATGCACATCTGGAGGCATTCTGTAACTATGGACTATCAGAGTGTTGATGAAACACAGAAATTGCATGGGGATTGAATACAACAGTCAACATGCTCACTTTCCTCCATGGGAGTAATGTCTCTAACAGTCTACGCTTTGGTCGTTCCCTGGAAGACCAGTAGTACTTTCCGATGCACATCTGGAGGCATTTTGTAATCTGTGGACTATCAGAGTGTTGATGAAACACAGAAATTGCATCGGGATTGAATGCAACAGTCACCATGCGCACTTTCCTTCATGGGAGTAATGTCTCAAACACTCAACGCTTTCATCGTTCCCTGGAAGACCAGTAGTAGTTTCCGATGCACATCTGGAGGCATTCTGTAATCTGTGGACTATCCAAGTGTTGATGAAACGCAGAAATTGCATCGGGATTGAATACAACAGTCACCATACGCACTTTCTTCCATGGGAGTAATGTCTCAAACAGTCTTCTCTTTGATCGTTCCCTGTAAGACCAGTAGTACTTTCCGATGCACACCTGGAGGCATTCTGTAATCTAAGGAGTATCAGAGTGTTGATGAAACACAGATATTGCATCGGGATTGAATACAACAGTCAACATGCCAACTTTCCTCCATGGGAGTAATTCTCAAACAGTCTCCGCTTTGATCGTTCCCTGGAAGACCAGTAGTAGTTTCCGATGCACATCTGGGGGCATTCTGTAATCCGTGGACTATCAGAGTGTTGATGAAACACATAAATGGCATCGGGATTGAATACAACAGTCACCATGCGCATCTACCTCCACGGGAGTAATGTCTCAAACAGGCTACGCTTTGATCGTTCCCTGGAAGACCAGTAGTAGTTTCCGATGCACATCTGGTGGCATTCCGTAATCTGTAGACTATCAGAGTGTTGATGAAACACAGATATTGCATCGGGATTCAATACAACAGTCACCATGCGCACTTTCCTATACGGGAGTAATGTCTCAAACAGTCTACGCTTTGATCGCTCCCTGAAAGACCAGTAGTAGTTTCCGATGCAAATCTGGTGGCATTCTGTAATCTGTAGACTGTCAGAGTGTTGATGAAACACAGAAATTGCATCGGGATTGAATACAACAGTCACCATGAGCACTTTCCTCCATGCGAGTAATGTCTCTAAGAGTCTACGCTTAGATCGTTCCCTGGAAGACCAGTAGTAGTTTCCGATGCACATCTTGACGCATTCTGTAATCTGTGGAGTATCAGAGTGTTGATGAAACACAGAAATTGCATCGGGATTGAATACAACAGTCACCATGCGCACTTCCCTCAATGGGAGTAATGTCTCAAAGAGTTTACGCTTTGATCGTTCGATGGAAGACCAGTAGTAGTTTCCGATGCACATCTGGAGGCATTCTGTAATCTGTGGACTATCAGAGTGTTGATGAAACACAGAAATTGCATCGGGATAGAATACAACAGTCTCCATGCGCACTGACCTCCATGGGAGTAATGTCTCTAACAATCTACGATTTGATCGTTCCCTGGAAGACCAGTAGTACTTTCCGATGCACATCTCGAGACTTTCCGTAAACGTTGGACTATCAGAGTGTTGATGAATCACAGAAATTGCATCGGGATTGAATACAACAGTCACCATGCGCACTTTCCTCCATGGGAGTAATGTCTCAAAAAGTCTACTCTTTGATCGTTCCCTGGAAGACGAGTAGTAGTTTCCGATGCACATCTGGAGGCATTCTGTAATCTGTGGACTATCAGAGTGTTGATGAAACACAGAAATTGCATCGGGATTGAATACAGCATTCACCATGCGCAGTTTCCTCCATGGGAGTAATGTCTCTAACAGTCTACGCTTTGATCGTTCCCTGGAAGACCAGTAGTACTTTCCGATGCACATCTTGACGCATTCTGTAATCTGTGGAGTATCAGAGTGTTGATGAAACACAGAAATTGCATCGGGATTGAATACAACAGTCACCATGCGCACTTCCCTCAATGGGAGTAATGTCTCAAAGAGTTTACGCTTTGATCGTTCGATGGAAGACCAGTAGTAGTTTCCGATGCACATCTGGAGGCATTCTGTAATCTGTGGACTATCAGAGTGTTGATGAAACACAGAAATTGCATCGGGATAGAATACAACAGTCACCATGCGCACTTTCCTCCATGGGAGTAATGTCTCTAACAGTCTACGATTTGATCGTTCCCTGGAAGACCAGTAGTACTTTCCGATGCACATCTGGAGGCATTCTGTAATCTGTGGACTATCGGAGTGTTGATAAAACACAGAAATTGCATCGGGATTGAATACAACAGTCACCATGCGCACTTTCCTCCATGGGAGTAATGTCTCAAAAAGTCTACTCTTTGATCGTTCCCTGGAAGACGAGTAGTAGTTTCCGATGCACATCTGGAGGCATACTGTAATCTGTGGACTATCAGAGTGGTGATGAAACACAGAAATTGCATCGGGATTGAATACAGCAGTCACCATGCGCAGTGTCCTCCATGGGAGTAATGTCTCTAACAGTCTACGTTTTGATCGTTCCCTGGAAGACCAGTAGTACTTTCCGATGCACATCTGGAGGCATTCTGTAACTATGGAATATCAGAGTGTTGATGAAACACAGAAATTGCATCGGGATTGAATACAACAGTCACCATGCTCACTTTCCTCCATGGGAGTAATGTCTCTAACAGTCTACGCTTTGATCGTTCCCTGGAAGACCAGTAGTACTTTCCGATGCACATCTGGAGGCATTCTGTAATCTGTGGACTATCAGAGTGATGATGAAACACAGAAATTGCATCGGGATTGAATACAACAGTCACCATGCTCACTTTCCTTCATGGGAGTAATGTCTCAAACACTCTACGCTTTGATCGTTCCCTTTAAGACCAGTAGTAGTTTCCGATGCACATCTGGAGGCATTCTGTAATCTGTGGACTATCCGAGTGTTGATGAAACACAGAAATTGCATCGGGATTGAATACAACAGTCACCATGCGCACTTTCTTCCATGGGAGTAATTCTCAAACAGTCTCCGCTTTGATCGTTCGCTGGAAGACCAGTAGTAGTTTCCGATGCACATCTGGTGGCATTCTGTAATCTGTGGACTATCAGAGTGTTGATGAAACACAGAAATTGCATCGGGATTGAATACAACAGTCACCATGCGCATCTACCTCCACAGGGGTAATGTCTGAAACAGTCTACGCTTTGATCGTTCCCTAGAAGACCAGTAGTAGTTTCCGATGCACATCTGGTGGCATTCCGTAATCTGTAGACTATCAGAGTGTTGATGAAACACAGATATTGCATCGGGATTGAATACAACAGTCACAATGCGCACTTTCCTCCACGGGAGTAATGTCTCAAACAGTCTACGCTTTGATCGTTCCCTGAAAGACCAGTAGTAGTTTCCGATGCAAATCCGGTGGCATTCTGTAATCTGTACACTGTCAGAGTGTTGATGAAACACAGAAATTGCATCGGGATTGAATACAACAGTCACCATGAGCACTTTCCTCCATGCGAGTAATATCTCTAAGAGTCTACGCTTTGATCGTTCCCTGGAAGAACAGTAGTAGTTTCCGATGCACATATGGATGCTTTCTGTAATCTGTGGACTATCATATTGTTGATGAAACACAGAAATTGCAACGGTATTGAATAAAACAGTCTCCATGCGCAGTTTCCTCCATGGGAGTAATGTCTCAAACAGTCTACGCTTTGATCGTTCCCTGGAAGACCAGTAGTAGTTTCCAATGCACATCTGGTGGCATTCTGTAATCTGTAGACTATCAGAGTGTTGATGAAACACAGATATTGCATCGGGATTGAATACAACAGTCACCATGCGCACTTTCCTCCATGGGAGTAGTGACTCTAACAGCCTACGCTTTGATCGTTCCCTGGAAGACCAGTAGTAGTTACAGATGCACATCTGGATGCTTTCTGTAATCTGTGGACTATCAGAGTGTTGATGAAACACAGAAATTGCATCGGGATTTAATACAACATTCACCATCCTCACTTACCTTCATGGGAGTAATGTCTCAAACACTCAATGCTTTGATCGTTCCCTGGAAGCCCAGTAGTAGTTTCCGATGCACATCTGGAGGCATTCTGTAATCTGTGGACTATCAGAGTGTTGATGAAACACAGAAATTGCATCGGGATTGAATACAACAGTCACCATGCGCACTTTCTTCCATGGGAGTAATGTCTCAATCAGTCTACGATTTAATCGTTACCTGGAAGACAAGTAGTAGTTTCCGATGCACATCTGTAGGCATTCTGTAATCTGTGCAGTATCAGAATGTTGATGAAACACAGGAATTGCATCGGGATTGAATACAACAGTCACCATGCGAACTTTCCCTCATGGGAGTAATTCTCAAACAGTCTCCGCTTTGATCGTTCCCTGGAAGACCAGTAGTAGTTTCCGATGCACATCTGGAGGCATTCTGTAATCTGTGGACTATCAGAGTGTTGATGAAACACAGAAATTGCATCGGGACTGAATACAGCATTCACCATGCGCAGTTTCCTCCATGGGAGTAATGTCTCTAACAGTCTACGCTTTGATCGTTCCCTGGAAGACCAGTAGTACTTTCCGATGCACATCTTGACGCATTCTGTAATCTGTGGAGTATCAGAGTGTTGATGAAACACAGAAATTGCATCGGGATTGAATACAACAGTCACCATGCGCACTTCCCTCAATGGGAGTAATGTTTCAAAGTTTTTACGCTTTGATCGTTCGATGGAAGACCAGTAGTAGTTTCCGATGCACATCTGGAGGCATTCTGTAATCTGTGGACTATCAGAGTGTTGATGAAACACAGAAATTGCATCGGGATAGAATACAACAGTCACCATGCGCACTTCCCTCCATGGGAGTAATGTCTCTAACAGTCTACGATTTGATCGTTCCCTGGAAGACCAGTAGTACTTTCCGATGCACATCTGGAGGCATTCTGTAATCTGTGGACTATCGGAGTGTTGATGAAACACAGAAATTGCATCGGGATTGAATACAACAGTCACCATGCGCACTTTCCTCCATGGGAGTAATGTCTCAAAAAGTCTACTCTTTGATCGTTCCCTGGAAGACGAGTAGTAGTTTCCTATGCACATCTGGAGGCATTCTGTAATCTGTGGACTATCAGAGTGGTGATGAAACACAGAAATTGCATCGGGATTGAATACAACAGTCACCATGCGCAGTGTCCTCCATGGGAGTAATGTCTCTAACAGTCTACGTTTTGATCGTTCCCTGGAAGACCAGTAGTACTTTCCGATGCACATCTGGAGGCATTCTGTAACTATGGACTATCAGAGTGTTGATGAAACACAGAAATTGCATCGGGATTGAATACAACAGTCACCATGCTCACTTTCCTCCATGGGAGTAATGTCTCTAACAGTCTACGCTTTGATCGTTCCCTGGAAGACCAGTAGTACTTTCCGATGCACATCTGGAGGCATTCTGTAATCTGTGGACTATCAGAGTGTTGATGAAACACAGAAATTGCATCGGGATTGAATACAACAGTCACCATGCTCAGTTTCCTTCATGGGAGTAATGTCTCAAACACTCTACGCTTTGATCGTTCCCTGGAAGACCAGTAGTAGTTTCCGATGCACATCTGGAGGCATTCTGTAATCTGTGGACTATCCGAGTGTTGATGAAACACTGAAATTGCATCGGGATTGAATACAACAGTCACCATGCGCACTTTCTTCCATGGGAGTAATGTCTCGAACAGTCTTCTCTTTGATCGTTCCCTGTAAGACAAGTAGTAGTTTCCGATGCACACCTGGAGGCATTCTGTAATCTAAGGAGTATCAGAGTCTTGATGAAACACAGAAATTGCATCGGGATTGAATACAACAGTCAACATGCGAACTCTCCTCCATGGGAGTAATTCTCGAACAGTCTCCGCTTTGATCGTTCCCTGGAAGAACAGTAGTACTTTCCGATGCACATCTGGAGACTTTCCGTAAACTTTGGACTATCAGAGTGTTGATGAAGCACAGAAATTGCATCGGGATTGAATACAACAGTCACCATGCGCACTTTCCTCCGTGGGAGTAATGTCTCAAAAAGTCTACTCTTTGATCGTTCCCTGGAAGACGAGTAGTAGTTTCCGATGCACATCTGGAGGCATAATCTAATCTGTGGACTATCAGAGTGGTGACGAAACACAGAAATTGCATCGGGATTGAATACAGCAGGCACCATGCGCAGTTTCCTCCATGGGAGTAATGTCTCTAACAGTCTACGTTTTGATCGTTCCCTGGAAGACCAGTAGTACTTTCCGATGCACATCTGGAGGCATTCTGTAACTATGGCCTATCAGAGTGTTGATGAAACACAGAAATTGCATCGGGATTGAATACAACAGTCACCATGCTCACTTTCCTCCATGGGAGTACTGTCTCTAACAGTCTACGCTTTGATCGTTCCCTGGAAGACCAATAGTACTTTCCGATGCACATCTGGAGGCATTCTGTAATCTGTGGACTATCAGAGTGTTGATGAAACACAGAAATTGAATCGGGATTGAATACAACAGTCACCATGCTCACTTTCCTTCATGGGAGCAATGTCTCAAACACTCTACGCTTTAATCGTTCCCTGGAAGACCAGTAGTAGTTTCCGATGCAAATCTGGAGGCATTCTGTAATTTGTGGACTATCCGAGTGTTGATGAAACACAGAAATTGCATCGGGATTGAATACAACAGTCACCATGCGCACTTTCTTCCATGGGAGTAATTCTCAAACAGTCTCCGCTTTGATCGTTCGCTGGAAGACCAGTAGTAGTTTCCGATGCACATCTGGTGGCATTCTGTAATCTGTAGACTATCAGAGTGTTGATGAAACACAGATATTGCATCGGGATTAAATACAACAGTCACAATGCGCACTTTCCTCCACGGGAGTAATGTCTCAAACAGTCTACGCTTTGATCGTTCCCTGAAAGACCAGTAGTAGTTTCCGATGCAAATCCGGTGGCATTCTGTAATCTGTACACTGTCAGAGTGTTGATGAAACACAGAAATTGCATCGGGATTGAATACAACAGTCACCATGAGCACTTTCCTCCATGCGAGTAATATCTCTAAGAGTCTACGCTTTGATCGTTCCCTGGAAGACCAGTAGTACTTTCCGATGCACATCTGGAGAGTTTCCGTAAACTTTGGACTATCAGAGTGTTGATGAAGCACAGATATTGCATCGGGATTGAATACAACAGTCACCATGCGCATCTACCTCCACAGGAGTAATGTCTCAAACAGTCTACGCTTTGATCGTTCCCTGGAAGACCAGTAGTAGTTTCCGATGCACATCTGGTCTCATTCCGTAATCTGTAGACTATCAGAGTGTTGATGAAACACAGATATTGCATCGGGATTGAATACAACAGTCACCATGCGCACTTTCCTCCACGGGAGTAATGTCTCAAACAGTCTACGCTTTGATCGTTCCCTGAATGACCAGTAGTAGTTTCCGATGCAAATCTGGTGGCATTCTGTAATCTGTAGACTGTCAGACTGTTGATGAAACACAGAAATTGTATCGGGATTGAATACAACAGTCACCATGAGCACTTTCCTCCATGCGAGTAATATCTCTAAGAGTCTACGCTTTGATCGTTCCCTGGAAGACCAGTAGTAGTGTCCGATGCACATATTGATGCTTTCTGTAATCTGTGGACTATCATATTGTTGATGAAACACAGAAATTGCAACGGTATTGAATAAAACCGTCTCCATGCGCAGTTTCCTCCATGGGAGTAATGTCTCAAACAGTCTACGCTTTGATCGTTCCCTGGAAGACCAGTAGTAGTTTCCAATGCACATCTGGTGGCATTCTGTAATCTGTAGACTATCAGAGTGTTGATGAAACACAGATATTGCATCGGGATTGAATACAACAGTCACCATGCGCACTTTCCTCCATGGGAGTAATGACTCTAACAGCCTACGCTTTGATCGTTCCCTGGAAGACCAGTAGTAGTTACAGATGCACATCTGGATGCTTTCTGTAATCTGTGGACTATCAGAGTGTTGATGAAACACAGAAATTGCATCGGGATTGAATACAACATTCACCATCCTCACTTACCTTCATGGGAGTAATGTCTCAAACACTCTACGCTTTGATCGTTCCCTGGAAGCCCAGTAGTAGTTTCCGTTGCACATCTGGAGGCATTCTGTAATCTGTGGACTATCAGAGTGTTGATGAAACACAGAAATTGCATCGGGATTGAATACAACAGTCACCATGCGCACTTTCTTCCATGGGAGTAATGTCTCAATCAGTCTACGATTTAATCGTTCCCTGGAAGACTAGTAGTAGTTTCCGATGCACATCTGTAGGCATTCTGTAATCTGTGCAGTATCAGAATGTTGATGAAACACAGGAATTGCATCGGGATTGAATACAACAGTCACCATGCGAACTTTCCCCCATGGGAGTAATTCTCAAACAGTCTCCGCTTTGATCGCTCCCTGGAAGACCAGTAGTAGTTTCCGATGCACATCTGGAGGCATTCTGTAATCTGTGGACTATCAGAGTGTTGAAGAAACACAGAAATTGCATCGGGATTGAATAAAACAGTCACCATGCGCACTTTCCTCAATGGGAGTAATGTCTCTAACAGTCTACGCTTTGATCGTTCCCTGGAAGACCAGTAGTTCTTTCCGATGCACATCTGGAGGCATTCTGTAATCTGTGGACTATCAGAGTGTTGATGAAACACAGAAATTGCATCGGGATTGAATACAACAGTCGCCATGCTCACTTTACTTCATGGGAGTAATGTCTCAAACAGTCTACGCTTTGATCGTTCCCTGGAAGGCCAGTAGTAGTTTCCGATGCACTTCTGGAGGCATTCTGTAATCTGTGGACTATCAGATTGTTGATGAAACACAGAAATTGCATCGGGATTGAATACAACAGTCACCATGCGCACTTATCTCCATGGGAGTAATGTCTCTAACAGTCTACGCTTTGATCGTTCCCTGGAAGACCAGTAGAGCATTCCGATGCACATCTGGAAGCTTTCCGTAAACTGTGGACTATCAGAATGTTGATGAAGCACAGAAATTGCATGGGGATAGAATACAACAGTCACCTTGCGCACTCTCCTCCATGGGAGTAATGTCTCAAACAGTCTACTCTTTGATCGTTCCCTGGAAGACGAGTAGCAGTTTCCGATGCACATCTGGAGGCATTCTGTAATCTGTGGAGTATCAGAGTGTTGATGAAACACAGAAATTGCATCGGGATTGAATACAGCAGTCACCATGCGCAGTTTCCCCCATGGGAGAAATGTCTCTAACAGTCTACGTTTTGATCGTTCCCTGGAAGACCAGTAGTACATTCCGATGCACATCTCGAGGCATTCTGTAACTATGGACTGTCAGAGTGTTGATGAAACACAGAAATTGCATCGGGATTGAATACAACAGTCACCATGCGCACTTTCCTCCATGGGATTAATGTCTCAAAAAGTCTACTCTTTGATCGTTCCCTGGAAGACGAGTAGCAGTTTCCGATGCACATCTGGAGGCATTCTGTAATCTGTGGACTATCAGAGTGTTGATGAAGCACAGAAATTGCATGGGGATAGAATACAACAGTCACCATGCGCACTTTCCTCCATGGGAGTAATGTCTCAAACAGGCTACTCTTTGATCGTTCCCTGGAAGACGAGTAGCAGTTTCCGATGCACATCTGGAGGCATTCTGTAATCCGTGGACTATCAGAGTGGTGATGAAACACAGAAATTGCATCGGGATTGAATACAGCAGTCACCATGCGCAGTTTCCCCCATGGGAGTAATGTCTCTAACAGTCTACGTTTTGATCGTTCCCTGGAAGACCAGTAGTACTTTCCGATGCACATCTCGAGGCATTCTGTAACTATGGACTATCAGAGTGTTGATGAAACACAGAAATTGCATCGGGATTGAATACAACAGTCACCATGCTCACTTTCCTCCATGGGAGTAATGTCTCTAACAGTCTACGCTTTGATCGTTCCCTGGAAGACCAGTAGTACTTTCCGATGCACATCTGGAGGCATTCTGTAATCTGAGGACTATCAGAGTGTTGATGAAACACAGAAATTGCATCGGGATTGAATACAACAGTCACCATGCTCACTTTCCTTCATGGGAGTAATGTCTCAAACACTCTACGCTTTGATCGTTCCCTGGAAGACCAGTAGTAGTTTCCGATGCACATCTGAAGGCATTCTGTAATCTGTGCACCAACCGAGTGTTGATGAAACACAGAAATTGCATCTGGATGGAATACAACAGTCACCATGCGCACTTTCTTCCATGTGAGTAATTCTCAAACAGTCTCCGCTTTGATCGTTCCCTGGAAGACCAGTAGTAGTTTCCGATGCACATCTGGTGGCATTCCGTAATCTGTAGACTATCAGAGTGTTGATGAAACACAGATATTGCATCGGGATTGAATACAACAGTCACCATGCGCACTTTCCTCCACGGGAGTAATGTCTCAAACAGTCTACGCTTTGATCGTTCCCTGAAAGACCAGTAGTAGTTTCCGATGCAAATCTGGTGGCATTCTGTAATCTGTAGACTGTCAGACTGTTGATGAAACACAGAAATTGCATCGGGATTGAATACAACAGTCACCATGAGCACTTTCCTCCATGCGAGTAATATCTCTAAGAGTCTACGCTTTGATCGTTCCCTGGAAGACCAGTAGTAGTTTCCGATGCACATATGGATTCTTTCTGTAATCTGTGGACTATCATATTGTTGATGAAACACAGAAATTGCATCAGGATTGAATACAACATTCACCATCCTCACTTACCTTCATGGGAGTAATGTCTCAAACACTCTACGCTTTGATCGTTCCCTGGAAGCCCAGTAGTAGTTTCCGATGCACATCTGGAGGCATTCTGTAATCTGTGGACTATCAGAGTGTTGATGAAACACAGAAATTGCATCGGGATTGAATACAACAGTCACCATGCGCACTTTCTTCCATGGGAGTAATGTCTCAATCAGTCTACGATTTAATCGTTCCCTGGAAGACCAGTAGTAGTTTCCGATGCACATCTGTAGGCATTCTGTAATCTGTGAGTATCAGAATGTTGATGAAACACATGAATTGCATCGGGATTGAATACAACAGTCACCATGCGAACTTTCCCCCATGGGAGTAATTCTCAAACAGTCTCCGCTTTGATCGTTCCCTGGAAGACAAGTAGTAGTTTCCGATGCACATCTGGAGGCATTCTGTAATCTGTGGACTATCAGAGTGTTGAAGAAACACAGAAATTGCATCGGGATTGAATACAACAGTCACCATGCGCACTTTCCTCCATGGGAGTAATGTCTCTAACAGTCTACGCTTTGATCGTTCCCTGGAAGACCAGTAATTCTTTCCGATGCACATCTGGAGCCATTCTGTAATCTGTGGACTATCAGAGTGTTGATGAAACACAGGAATTGCATCGGGATTGAATACAACAGTCGCCATGCTCACTTTGCTTCATGGGAGTAATGTCTCAAACAGTCTACGCTTTGATCGTTCCCTGGAAGACCAGTAGTAGTTTCCGATGCACTTCTGGAGGCATTCTGTAATCTGTGGACTATCAGAGTGTTGATGAAACACAGAAATTGCATCGGGATTGAATACAACAGTCACCATGCGCACTTATCTCCATGGGAGTAATGTCTCTAACAGTCTACGCTTTGATCGTTCCCTGGAAGACCAGTAGAGCATTCCGATGCACATCTGGAAGCTTTCCGTAAACTGTGGACTATCAGAGTGTTGATGAAGCACAGAAATTGCATGGGGATAGAATACAACAGTCACCATGCGTACTTCCCTCAATGGGAGAAATGTCTCAAAGAGTTTACGCTTTGATCATCGATGGAAGACCAGCAGTAGTTTCCGATGCACATCTGGAGGCATTCTGTAATCTGTGGACCATCAGAGTGTTGATGAAACACAGAAATTGCATCGAGATTGAATACAACAGTCACTATGCGCACATTCCTCCATGGGAGTAATGTCTCAAACAGTCTACGCTTTGATCGTTCCCTGGAAGACCAGTAGTAGTTTCCGATGAACATCTGGATTCCATCTGTAATCTGTGGACTATTAGAGTGTTGATGATACACAGAAATTGCATCGGGAATGAATACAACAGTCACCATGCGCACTTTCTTCCATGGGAGTAATGTCTCAAACAGTCTACGATTTGATCGTTCCCTGGAAGACCAGTAGTAGTTTCCGATGCACATCTGGACGCATTCTGTAATCTGTGGAGTATCAGAGTGTTGATGAAACACAGAAATTGCATCGGGATTGAATACAACAGTCACAATGCGCACTTTCCTCCATGGGAGTAATGTCTCTAACAGTCTACGCTTTGATCGTTCCCTGGAAGACCAGTAGTACTTTCCGATCCACATCTGGAGGCATTCTGTAATCTGTGGACTATCAGAGTGTTGATGAAACACAGAAATTGCATCGGGATTGAATACAACAGTCACCATGCGCACTTTCCTCCACGGCAGTAATGTCTCAAACAGTCTACGCTTTGATCGTTCCCTGGAAGACCAGTAGTAGTTTCCGATGAACATCTGGAGGCATTCTGTAATCTGTGGACTATCAGAGTGTTGATGAAACACAGAAATTGCATCGGGATTGAATACAACAGTCACCATGCGCACTTTCTACTAAGGGAGTAATGTCTCAAACAGTCTACGATTTGACCGTTCATTGGAAGACCAGTAGTAGTTTCCGATGCACATCTGGAGGCATTCTGTAATCTGTGGACTATCAGAGTGTTGATGAAACACAGAAATTGCATCGGGATTGAATACAACAGTCACAATGCGCACTTTCCTCCATGAGAGTAATGTCTCTAACAGTCTACGCTTTGATCGTTCCCTGGAAGACCAGTAGTACTTTCCGATGCACATCTGGAGGCATTCTGTAATCTGTGGACTATCAGAGTGTTGATGAAACACAGAAATTGCATCGGGATTGAATACAACAGTCACCATGCGCACTTTCCTCCACGGCAGTAATGTCTCAAACAGTCTACGCTTTGATCGTTCCCTGGAAGACCAGTAAGAGTTTCCGATGAACATCTGGAGGCATTCTGTAATTTGTGGACTATCCGAGTGTTGATGAAACACAGAAATTGCATCGGGATTGAATACAACAGTCACCATGCGCACTTTCTTCCATGGGAGTAATGTCTCAAACAGTCTACGATTTGATCGTTCCCTGGAAGACCAGTAGTAGTTTCCGATGCACATCTGGACGCATTCTGTAATCTGTGGAGTATCAGAGTGTTGATGAAACACAGATATTGCATCGGGATTGAATACAACAGTCACCATGCTCACTTTCCTTCATGGGAGCAATGTCTCAAACACTCTACGCTTTGATCGTTCCCTGGAAGACCAGTAGTAGTTTCCGATGCACATCTGGAGGCATTCTGTAATTTGTGGACTATCCGAGTGTTGATGAAACACAGAAATTGCATCGGGATTGAATACAACAGTCACCATGCGCACTTTCTTCCATGGGAGTAATGTCTCAAACAGTCTACGCTTTGATCGTTCCCTGAAAGACCAGTAGTAGTTTCCGATGCAAATCTGGTGATATTCTGTAATCTGTAGACTGTCAGACTGTTGATGAAACACAGAAATTGCATCGGGATTGAATACAACAGTCACCATGAGCACTTTCCTCCATGCGAGTAATATCTCTAAGAGTCTACGCTTTGATCGTTCCCTGGAAGACCAGTAGTAGTTTCCGATGCACATATGGATGCTTTCTGTAATCTGTGGACTATCATATTGTTGATGAAACACAGAAATTGCAACGGTATTGATTAAAACAGTCTCCATGCGCAGTTTCCTCCATGGGAGTAATGTCTCAAACAGTCTACGCTTTTATCGTTCCCTGGAAGACCAGTAGTAGTTTCCAATGGACATCTGGTGGCATTCTGTAATCTGTAGACTATCAGAGTGTTGATGAAACACAGATATTGCATCGGGATTGAATACAACAGTCACCATGCGCACTTTCCTCCATGGGAGTAATGACTCTAACAGCCTACGCTTTGATCGTTCCCTGGAAGACCAGTAGTAGTTACAGATGCACATCTGGATGCTTTCTGTAATCTGTGGACTATCAGAGTGTTGATGAAACACAGAAATTGCATCGGGATTGAATACAACATTCACCATCCTCACTTACCTTCATGGGAGTAATGTCTCAAACACTCTACGCTTTGATCGTTCCCTGGAAGCCCAGTAGTAGTTTCCGATGCACATCTGGAGGCATTCTGTAATCTGTGGACTATCAGAGTGTTGATGAAACACAGAAATTGCATCGGGATTGAATACAACAGTCACCATGCGCACTTTCTTCCATGGGAGTAATGTCTCAATCAGTCTACGATTTAATCGTTCCCTGGAAGACCAGTAGTAGTTTCCGATGCACATCTGTAGGCATTCTGTAATCTGTGCAGTATCAGAATGTTGATGAAACACAGGAATTGCATCGGGATTGAATACAACAGTCACCATGCGAACTTTCCTCCATGGGAGTAATTCTCAAACAGTCTCCGCTTTGATCGTTCCCTGGAAGACCAGTAGTAGTTTCCGATGCACATCTGGAGGAATTCTGTAATCTGTGGACTATCAGAGTGTTGAAGAAACACAGAAATTGCATCGGGATTGAATACAACAGTCACCATGCGCACTTTCCTCCATGGGAGTAATGTCTCTAACAGTATACGCTTTGATCGTTCCCTGGAAGACCAGTAGTTCTTTCCGATGCACATCTGGAGGCATTCTGTAATCTGTGGACTATCAGAGTGTTGATGAAACACAGAAATTGCATCGGGATTGAATACAACAGTCGCCATGCTCACTTTGCTTCATGGGAGTAATGTCTCAAACAGTCTACGCTTTGATCGTTCCCTGGAAGACCAGTAGTAGTTTCCGATGCACTTCTGGAGGCATTCTGTAATCTGTGGACTATCAGAGTGTTGATGAAACACAGAAATTGCATCGGGATTGAATACAACAGTCACCATGCGCACTTCCCTCTATGGGAGTAATGTCTCAAAGGGTTTACGCTTTGATCGTTCGATGGAAGACCAGTAGTAGTTTCCGATGCACATCTGGAGGCATTCTGTAATCTGTGGACTATCAGAGTGTTGATGAAACACAGAAATTGCATCGGGATTGAATACAACAGTCACCATGCGCACTTTCCTCCATGGGAGTAATGTCTCTAACAGTCTACGCTTTGATCGTTCCCTGGAAGCCCAGTGGTACTTTCCGATGCACATCTGGAGGCATTCTGTAATCTGTGGACTATCAGAGTGTTGATGAAACACAGAAATTGCATCGGGATTGAATACAACAGTCAGCATGCGCACTTTCTACTAAGGGAGTAATGTCTCAAACAGTCTACGATTTGATCGTTCCCTGGAAGACCAGTAGTAGTTTCCGATGCACATCTGGACGCATTCTGTAATCTGTGGAGTATCAGAGTGTTGATGAAACACAGAAATTGCATCGGGATTGAATACAACAGTCACCATGCGAACTTCCCTCAATGGGAGTAATGTCTCAAAGAGTTTACGCTTTGATCGCTCGATGGAAGACCAGTAGTAGTTTCCGATGCACATCAGGAGGCATACTGTAATCTGTGGACTATCAGAGTGTTAATGAAACACAGAAATTGCATCGGGATTGAATACAACAGTCACCATGCGCACTTTCCTCCACGGCAGTAATTTCTCAAACACTCTACGCTTTGATCGGTCCCTGGAAGACCAGTAGTAGTTTCCGATGATCATCTGGAGGCATTCTGTAATTTGTGGACTATCAGAGTGTTAATGAAACACAGAAATTGCATCGGGATTGAATACAACAGTCACCAAGCGCACTTTCTTCCATGGGAGTAATGTCTCAAACAGTCTACGATTTGATCGTTCACTGGAAGACCAGTAGTAGTTTCCGATGCACATCTGGACGCATTCTGTAATCTGTGGAGTATCAGAGTGTTGATGAAACACAGAAATTGCATCGGGATTGAATACAACAGTCACCATGCGCACTTCCCTCAATGGTAGTAATGTCTCAAAGAGTTTACGCTTTGATCGTTCGATGGAAGACCAGTAGTAGTTTCCGATGCACATCTGGAGGCATTCTGTAATCTGTGGACTATCAGAGTGTTGATGAAACACAGAAATTGCACCGGGATTGAATACAACAGTCACCATGCGCACTTTCTTCCATGGGAGTAATGTCTCAATCAGTCTACGATTTAATCGTTCCCTGGAAGACCAGTAGTAGTTTCCGATGCACATCTGTAGGCATTCTGTAATCTGTGCAGTATCAGAATGTTGATGAAACACAGGAATTGCATCGGGATTGAATACAACAGTCACCATGCGAACTTTCCTCCATGGGAGTAATTCTCAAACAGTCTCCGCTTTGATCGTTCCCTGGAAGACCAGTAGTAGTTTCCGATGCACATCTGGAGGAATTCTGTAATCTGTGGACTATCAGAGTGTTGAAGAAACACAGAAATTGCATCGGGATTGAATACAACAGCCACCGTGCGCACTTTCCACCATGGGAGTAATGTCTCTAACAGTCTACGCTTTGATCGTTCCCTGGAAGACCAGTAGTTCTTTCCGATGCACATCTGGAGGCATTCTGTAATCTGTGGACTATCAGAGTGTTGATGAAACACAGAAATTGCATCGGGATTGAATACAACAGTCGCCATGCTCACTTTGCTTCATGGGAGTAATGTCTCAAACAGTCTACGCTTTGATCGTTCCCTGGAAGACCAGTAGTAGTTTCCGATGCACTTCTGGAGGCATTCTGTAATCTGTGGACTATCAGAGTGTTGATGAAACACAGAAATTGCACCGGGATTGAATACAACAGTCACCATGCGCACTTCCCTCAATGGGAGTAATGTCTCAAAGGGTTTACGCTTTGATCGTTCGATGGAAGACCAGTAGTAGTTTCCGATGCACATCTGGAGGCATTCTGTAATCTGTGGACTATCAGAGTGTTGATGAAACACAGAAATTGCATCGGGATAGAATACAACAGTCACCATGCGCACTTTCCTCCACGGGAGTAATGTCTCTAACAGTCTACGATATGATCGTTCCCTGGAAGACCAGTAGTAGTTTCCGATGCACATCTGGAGGCATTCTGTAATCTGTGACCTATCAGAGTGTTGATGAAACACAGAAATTGCATCGGGATTGAATACAACATACACCATGCGAACTTTCCTCCATGGGAGTAATATTCAAACAGTCTCCGCTTTGATCGTTCCCTGGAAGACCAGTAGTAGTTTCCGATGCACATCTGGTGGCATTCTGTAATCTGTGGACTATCAGAGTGTTGATGAAACACAGAAATTGCATCGGGATAGAATACAACAGTCACCATGCGCACTTTCCTCCACGGGAGTAATGTCTCTAACAGTCTACGATATGATCGTTCCCTGGAAGACCAGTGGTAGTTTCCGATGCACATATGGATGCTTTCTGTAATCTGTGGACTATCAGATTGTTGATGAAACACAGAAATTGCAACGGTATTGAATAAAACAGTCTCCATGCGCAGTTTCCTCCATGGGAGTAATGTCTCAAACAGTCTATGCTTTGATCGTTCCCTGGAAGACCAGTAGTAGTTTCCAATGCACATCGGGTCCCATTCTGTAATCTGTAGACTATCAGAGTGTTGATGAAACACAGATATTGCATCGGGATTGAATACGACAGTCACCATGCGCACTTCCCTCCATGGGAGTAATGACTCTAACAGCCTACGCTTTGATCGTTCCCTGGAAGACCAGTAGTAGTTACAGATGCACATCTGGATGCTTTCTGTAATCTGTGGACTATCAGAGTGTTGATGAAACACATATATTGAATCGGGATTGAATACAACAGTCACCAGGCGCACTTTCCTCCATGGGAGTAATGTCTCTAGCAGTCTACGCTTTGATCGTTCCCTGGAAGACCAGTAGTACTTTCCGATGCACATCTGGAGGCATACTGTAATCTGTGGGCTATCAGAGTGTTGATGAAACACAGAAATTGCATCGGGATTGAATACAACATTCACCATGCTCACTTACCTTCATGGGAGCAATGTCTCAAACACTCTACGCTTTGATCGTTCCCTGGAAGCCCAGTAGTAGTTTCCGATGCACATCTGGAGGCATTCTGTAATTTGTGGACTATCAGAGTGTTGATGAAACACAGAAATTGAATCGGGATTGAATCCAACAGTCACCTTGCGCACGTTCTTCCATGGGAGTAATGTCTCAATCAGTCTACGATTTGATCGTTCCCTGGAAGACCAGTAGTAGTTTCCGATGCACATCTGTAGGCATTCTGTAATCTGTCCAGTATCAGAGTGTTGATGAAACACAGAAATTGCATCGGGATTGAATACAACAGTCACCATGCGAACTTTCCTCCATGGGAGTAATTCTCAAACAGTCTCCGCTTTGATCGTTCCCTGGAAGACCAGTAGTAGTTTCCGATGCACATCTGGAGGCATTCTGTAATCTGTGGACTATCAGAGTGTTGATGAAATACAGAAATTGCATCGGGATTGAATACAACAGTCACCATGCGCACTTTCCTCCATGGGAGTAATGTCTCTAACAGTCTACGCTTTGATCGTTCCCTGGAAGACCAGTAGTACTTTCCGATGCACATCTGGAGTCATTCTGTAATCTGTGGACTATCAGAGTGTTGATGAAACACAGAAATTGCATCGGGATTGAATACAACAGTCGCCATGCTCACTTTGCTTCATGGGAGTAATGTCTCAAACACTCTACGCTTTGATCGTTCCCTGGAAGACCAGTAGTAGTTTCCGATGCACTTCTGGAGGCATTCTGTAATCTGTGGACTATCAGAGTGTTGATGAAACACAGAAATTGCATCAGGATTAAATAGAACAGTCACCATGCGCACTTACCTCCATGGGAGTAATGTCTCTAACAGTCTACGCTTTGATCGTTCCCTGGAAGACCATTAGAGCTTTCCGATGCACATCTGGAGGCTTTCCGTAAACTGTGGACTATCAGAGTGTTGATGAAGCACAGAAATTGCATGGGGATAGAATACAACAGTCACCATGCGCACTTTCCTCCATGGGAGTGATGTCTCAAACAGTCTACTCTTTGATCGATCCCTGGAAGGCCAGTAGTAGTTTCCGATGCACATCTGGAGGCATTTTGTAATCTGTGGACTATCAGAGTGTTGATGAAACACAGAAATTGCATCGGGATTGAATACAAAAGTCACCATGCGCACTTTCCTCCATGGGAGTAATGTCTCTAACAGTCTACGCTTTGATCGTTCCCTGGAAGCCCAGTGGTACTTTCCGATGCACATCTGGAGGCATTCTGTAATCTGTGGACTATCAGAGTGTTGATGAAACACAGAAATTGCATCGGGATTGAATACAACAGTCAGCATGCGCACTTTCTACTAAGGGAGTAATGTCTCAAACAGTCTACGATTTGATCGTTCCCTGGAAGACCAGTAGTAGTTTCCGATGCACATCTGGACGCATTCTGTAATCTGTGGAGTATCAGAGTGTTGATGAAACACAGAAATTGCATCGGGATTGAATACAACAGTCACCATGCGAACTTCCCTCAATGGGAGTAATGTCTCAAAGAGTTTACGCTTTGATCGCTCGATGGAAGACCAGTAGTAGTTTCCGATGCACATCAGGAGGCATACTGTAATCTGTGGACTATCAGAGTATTAATGAAACACAGAAATTGCATCGGGATTGAATACAACAGTCACCATGCGCACTTTCCTCCACGGCAGTAATGTCTCAAACACTCTACGCTTTGATCGGTCCCTGGAAGACCAGTAGTAGTTTCCGATGATCATCTGGAGGCATTCTGTAATTTGTGGACTATCAGAGTATTAATGAAACACAGAAATTGCATCGGGATTGAATACAACAGTCACCATGCGCACTTTCCTCCATGGGAGTAATGTCTCTAACAGTCTACGCTTTGATCGTTCCCTGGAAGACCAGTAATTCTTTCCGATGCACATCTGGAGCCATTCTGTAATCTGTGGACTATCAGAGTGTTGATGAAACACAGGAATTGCATCGGGATTGAATACAACAGTCGCCATGCTCACTTTGCTTCATGGGAGTAATGTCTCAAACAGTCTACGCTTTGATCGTTCCCTGGAAGACCAGTAGTAGTTTCCGATGCACTTCTGGAGGCATTCTGTAATCTGTGGACTATCAGAGTGTTGATGAAACACAGAAATTGCATCGGGATTGAATACAACAGTCACCATGCGCACTTATCTCCATGGGAGTAATGTCTCTAACAGTCTACGCTTTGATCGTTCCCTGGAAGACCAGTAGAGCATTCCGATGCACATCTGGAAGCTTTCCGTAAACTGTGGACTATCAGAGTGTTGATGAAGCACAGAAATTGCATGGGGATAGAATACAACAGTCACCATGCGTACTTCCCTCAATGGGAGAAATGTCTCAAAGAGTTTACGCTTTGATCATCGATGGAAGACCAGCAGTAGTTTCCGATGCACATCTGGAGGCATTCTGTAATCTGTGGACCATCAGAGTGTTGATGAAACACAGAAATTGCATCGGGATTGAATACAACAGTCACTATGCGCACATTCCTCCATGGGAGTAATGTCTCAAACAGTCTACGCTTTGATCGTTCCCTGGAAGACCAGTAGTAGTTTCCGATGAACATCTGGATTCCATCTGTAATCTGTGGACTATTAGAGTGTTGATGATACACAGAAATTGCATCGGGAATGAATACAACAGTCACCATGCGCACTTTCTTCCATGGGAGTAATGTCTCAAACAGTCTACGATTTGATCGTTCCCTGGAAGACCAGTAGTAGTTTCCGATGCACATCTGGACGCATTCTGTAATCTGTGGAGTATCAGAGTGTTGATGAAACACAGAAATTGCATCGGGATTGAATACAACAGTCACAATGCGCACTTTCCTCCATGGGAGTAATGTCTCTAACAGTCTACGCTTTGATCGTTCCCTGGAAGACCAGTAGTACTTTCCGATCCACATCTGGAGGCATTCTGTAATCTGTGGACTATCAGAGTGTTGATGAAACACAGAAATTGCATCGGGATTGAATACAACAGTCACCATGCGCACTTTCCTCCACGGCAGTAATGTCTCAAACAGTCTACGCTTTGATCGTTCCCTGGAAGACCAGTAGTAGTTTCCGATGAACATCTGGAGGCATTCTGTAATCTGTGGACTATCAGAGTGTTGATGAAACACAGAAATTGCATCGGGATTGAATACAACAGTCACCATGCGCACTTTCTACTAAGGGAGTAATGTCTCAAACAGTCTACGATTTGACCGTTCATTGGAAGACCAGTAGTAGTTTCCGATGCACATCTGGAGGCATTCTGTAATCTGTGGACTATCAGAGTGTTGATGAAACACAGAAATTGCATCGGGATTGAATACAACAGTCACAATGCGCACTTTCCTCCATGAGAGTAATGTCTCTAACAGTCTACGCTTTGATCGTTCCCTGGAAGACCAGTAGTACTTTCCGATGCACATCTGGAGGCATTCTGTAATCTGTGGACTATCAGAGTGTTGATGAAACACAGAAATTGCATCGGGATTGAATACAACAGTCACCATGCGCACTTTCCTCCACGGCAGTAATGTCTCAAACAGTCTACGCTTTGATCGTTCCCTGGAGGACCAGTAAGAGTTTCCGATGAACATCTGGAGGCATTCTGTAATTTGTGGACTATCCGAGTGTTGATGAAACACAGAAATTGCATCGGGATTGAATACAACAGTCACCATGCGCACTTTCTTCCATGGGAGTAATGTCTCAAACAGTCTACGATTTGATCGTTCCCTGGAAGACCAGTAGTAGTTTCCGATGCACATCTGGACGCATTCTGTAATCTGTGGAGTATCAGAGTGTTGATGAAACACAGAAATTGCATCGGGATTGAATACAACAGTCACCATGCTCACTTTCCTTCATGGGAGCAATGTCTCAAACACTCTACGCTTTGATCGTTCCCTGGAAGACCAGTAGTAGTTTCCGATGCACATCTGGAGGCATTCTGTAATTTGTGGACTATCCGAGTGTTGATGAAACACAGAAATTGCATCGGGATTGAATACAACAGTCACCATGCGCACTTTCTTCCATGGGAGTAATGTCTCAAACAGTCTACGCTTTGATCGTTCCCTGAAAGACCAGTAGTAGTTTCCGATGCAAATCTGGTGATATTCTGTAATCTGTAGACTGTCAGACTGTTGATGAAACACAGAAATTGCATCGGGATTGAATACAACAGTCACCATGAGCACTTTCCTCCATGCGAGTAATATCTCTAAGAGTCTACGCTTTGATCGTTCCCTGGAAGACCAGTAGTAGTTTCCGATGCACATATGGATGCTTTCTGTAATCTGTGGACTATCATATTGTTGATGAAACACAGAAATTGCAACGGTATTGATTAAAACAGTCTCCATGCGCAGTTTCCTCCATGGGAGTAATGTCTCAAACAGTCTACGCTTTGATCGTTCCCTGGAAGACCAGTAGTAGTTTCCAATGGACATCTGGTGGCATTCTGTAATCTGTAGACTATCAGAGTGTTGATGAAACACAGATATTGCATCGGGATTGAATACAACAGTCACCATGCGCACTTTCCTCCATGGGAGAAATGACTCTAACAGCCTACGCTTTGATCGTTCCCTGGAAGACCAGTAGTAGTTACAGATGCACATCTGGATGCTTTCTGTAATCTGTGGACTATCAGAGTGTTGATGAAACACAGAAATTGCATCGGGATTGAATACAACATTCACCATCCTCACTTACCTTCATGGGAGTAATGTCTCAAACACTCTACGCTTTGATCGTTCCCTGGAAGCCCAGTAGTAGTTTCCGATGCACATCTGGAGGCATTCTGTAATCTGTGGACTATCAGAGTGTTGATGAAACACAGAAATTGCATCGGGATTGAATACAACAGTCACCATGCGCACTTTCTTCCATGGGAGTAATGTCTCAATCAGTCTACGATTTAATCGTTCCCTGGAAGACCAGTAGTAGTTTCCGATGCACATCTGTAGGCATTCTGTAATCTGTGCAGTATCAGAATGTTGATGAAACACAGGAATTGCATCGGGATTGAATACAACAGTCACCATGCGAACTTTCCTCCATGGGAGTAATTCTCAAACAGTCTCCGCTTTGATCGTTCCCTGGAAGACCAGTAGTAGTTTCCGATGCACATCTGGAGGAATTCTGTAATCTGTGGACTATCAGAGTGTTGAAGAAACACAGAAATTGCATCGGGATTGAATACAACAGTCACCATGCGCACTTTCCTCCATGGGAGTAATGTCTCTAACAGTATACGCTTTGATCGTTCCCTGGAAGACCAGTAGTTCTTTCCGATGCACATCTGGAGGCATTCTGTAATCTGTGGACTATCAGAGTGTTGATGAAACACAGAAATTGCATCGGGATTGAATACAACAGTCGCCATGCTCACTTTGCTTCATGGGAGTAATGTCTCAAACAGTCTACGCTTTGATCGTTCCCTGGAAGACCAGTAGTAGTTTCCGATGCACTTCTGGAGGCATTCTGTAATCTGTGGACTATCAGAGTGTTGATGAAACACAGAAATTGCATCGGGATTGAATACAACAGTCACCATGCGCACTTCCCTCTATGGGAGTAATGTCTCAAAGGGTGTACGCTTTGATCGTTCGATGGAAGACCAGTAGTAGTTTCCGATGCACATCTGGAGGCATTCTGTAATCTGTGGACTATCAGAGTGTTGATGAAACACAGAAATTGCATCGGGATAGAATACAACAGTCACCATGCGCACTTTCCTCCACGGGAGTAATGTCTCTAACAGTCTACGATATGATCGTTCCCTGGAAGACCAGTAGTAGTTTCCGATGCACATCTGGAGGCATTCTGTAATCTGTGACCTATCAGAGTGTTGATGAAACACAGATATTGCATCGGGATTGAATACAACATTCACCATGCGAACTTTCCTCCATGGGAGTAATATTCAAACAGTCTCCGCTTTGATCGTTCCCTGGAAGACCAGTAGTAGTTTCCGATGCACATCTGGTGGCATTCTGTAATCTGTGGACTATCAGAGTGTTGATGAAACACAGAAATTGCACCGGGATTGAATACAACAGTCACCATGAGCACTTTCCTCCATGCAAGTAATGTCTCTAAGAGTCTACGCTTTGATCGTTCCCTGGAAGACCAGTGGTAGTTTCCGATGCACATATGGATGCTTTCTGTAATCTGTGGACTATCAGATTGTTGATGAAACACAGAAATTGCAACGGTATTGAATAAAACAGTCTCCATGCGCAGTTTCCTCCATGGGAGTAATGTCTCAAACAGTCTACGCTTTGATCGTTCCCTGGAAGACCAGTAGTAGTTTCCAATGCACATCGGGTCCCATTCTGTAATCTGTAGACTATCAGAGTGTTGATGAAACACAGATATTGCATCGGGATTGAATACAACAGTCACCATGCGCACTTCCCTCCATGGGAGTAATGACTCTAACAGCCTACGCTTTGATCGTTCCCTGGAAGACCAGTAGTAGTTACAGATGCACATCTGGATGCTTTCTGTAATCTGTGGACTATCAGAGTGTTGATGAAACACATATATTGAATCGGGATTGAATACAACAGTCACCAGGCGCACTTTCCTCCATGGGAGTAATGTCTCTAGCAGTCTACGCTTTGATCGTTCCCTGGAAGACCAGTAGTACTTTCCGATGCACATCTGGAGGCATACTGTAATCTGTGGACTATCAGAGTGTTGATGAAACACAGAAATTGCATCGGGATTGAATACAACATTCACCATGCTCACTTACCTTCATGGGAGCAATGTCTCAAACACTCTACGCTTTGATCGTTCCCTGGAAGCCCAGTAGTAGTTTCCGATGCACATCTGGAGGCATTCTGTAATTTGTGGACTATCAGAGTGTTGATGAAACACAGAAATTGAATCGGGATTGAATCCAACAGTCACCTTGCGCACGTTCTTCCATGGGAGTAATGTCTCAATCAGTCTACGATTTGATCGTTCCCTGGAAGACCAGTAGTAGTTTCCGATGCACATCTGTAGGCATTCTGTAATCTGTCCAGTATCAGAGTGTTGATGAAACACAGAAATTGCATCGGGATTGAATACAACAGTCACCATGCGAACTTTCCTCCATGGGAGTAATTCTCAAACAGTCTCCGCTTTGATCGTTCCCTGGAAGACCAGTAGTAGTTTCCGATGCACATCTGGAGGCATTCTGTAATCTGTGGACTATCAGAGTGTTGATGAAATACAGAAATTGCATCGGGATTGAATACAACAGTCACCATGCGCACTTTCCTCCATGGGAGTAATGTCTCTAACAGTCTACGCTTTGATCGTTCCCTGGAAGACCAGTAGTACTTTCCGATGCACATCTGGAGTCATTCTGTAATCTGTGGACTATCAGAGTGTTGATGAAACACAGAAATTGCATCGGGATTGAATACAACAGTCACCATGCGCACTTTCCGCCATGGGAGTAATGTCTCTAACAGTCTACGCTTTGATCGTTCCCTGGAAGCCCAGTGGTACTTTCCGATGCACATCTGGAGGCATTCTGTAATCTGTGGACTATCAGAGTGTTGATGAAACACAGAAATTGCATCGGGATTGAATACAACAGTCAGCATGCGCACTTTCTACTAAGGGAGTAATGTCTCAAACAGTCTACGATTTGATCGTTCCCTGGAAGACCAGTAGTAGTTTCCGATGCACATCTGGACGCATTCTGTAATCTGTGGAGTATCAGAGTGTTGATGAAACACAGAAATTGCATCGGGATTGAATACAACAGTCACCATGCGAACTTCCCTCAATGGGAGTAATGTCTCAAAGAGTTTACGCTTTGATCGCTCGATGGAAGACCAGTAGTAGTTTCCGATGCACATCAGGAGGCATACTGTAATCTGTGGACTATCAGAGTGTTAATGAAACACAGAAATTGCATCGGGATTGAATACAACAGTCACCATGCGCACTTTCCTCCACGGCAGTAATTTCTCAAACACTCTACGCTTTGATCGGTCCCTGGAAGACCAGTAGTAGTTTCCGATGATCATCTGGAGGCATTCTGTAATTTGTGGACTATCAGAGTGTTAATGAAACACAGAAATTGCATCGGGATTGAATACAACAGTCACCAAGCGCACTTTCTTCCATGGGAGTAATGTCTCAAACAGTCTACGATTTGATCGTTCACTGGAAGACCAGTAGTAGTTTCCGATGCACATCTGGACGCATTCTGTAATCTGTGGAGTATCAGAGTGTTGATGAAACACAGAAATTGCATCGGGATTGAATACAACAGTCACCATGCGCACTTCCCTCAATGGTAGTAATGTCTCAAAGAGTTTACGCTTTGATCGTTCGATGGAAGACCAGTAGTATTTTCCGATGCACATCTGGAGGCATTCTGTAATCTGTGGACTATCAGAGTGTTGATGAAACACAGAAATTGCACCGGGATTGAATACAACAGTCACCATGCGCACTTTCTTCCATGGGAGTAATGTCTCAATCAGTCTACGATTTAATCGTTCCCTGGAAGACCAGTAGTAGTTTCCGATGCACATCTGTAGGCATTCTGTAATCTGTGCAGTATCAGAATGTTGATGAAACACAGGAATTGCATCGGGATTGAATACAACAGTCACCATGCGAACTTTCCTCCATGGGAGTAATTCTCAAACAGTCTCCGCTTTGATCGTTCCCTGGAAGACCAGTAGTAGTTTCCGATGCACATCTGGAGGAATTCTGTAATCTGTGGACTATCAGAGTGTTGAAGAAACACAGAAATTGCATCGGGATTGAATACAACAGCCACCGTGCGCACTTTCCACCATGGGAGTAATGTCTCTAACAGTCTACGCTTTGATCGTTCCCTGGAAGACCAGTAGTTCTTTCCGATGCACATCTGGAGGCATTCTGTAATCTGTGGACTATCAGAGTGTTGATGAAACACAGAAATTGCATCGGGATTGAATACAACAGTCGCCATGCTCACTTTGCTTCATGGGAGTAATGTCTCAAACAGTCTACGCTTTGATCGTACCCTGGAAGACCAGTAGTAGTTTCCGATGCACTTCTGGAGGCATTCTGTAATCTGTGGACTATCAGAGTGTTGATGAAACACAGAAATTGCATCGGGATTGAATACAACAGTCACCATGCGCACTTCCCTCAATGGGAGTAATGTCTCAAAGGGTTTACGCTTTGATCGTTCGATGGAAGACCAGTAGTAGTTTCCGATGCACATCTGGAGGCATTCTGTAATCTGTGGACTATCAGAGTGTTGATGAAACACAGAAATTGCATCGGGATAGAATACAACAGTCACCATGCGCACTTTCCTCCACGGGAGTAATGTCTCTAACAGTCTACGATATGATCGTTCCCTGGAAGACCAGTAGTAGTTTCCGATGCACATCTGGAGGCATTCTGTAATCTGTGACCTATCAGAGTGTTGATGAAACACAGAAATTGCATCGGGATTGAATACAACATACACCATGCGAACTTTCCTCCATGGGAGTAATATTCAAACAGTCTCCGCTTTGATCGTTCCCTGGAAGACCAGTAGTAGTTTCCGATGCACATCTGGTGGCATTCTGTAATCTGTGGACTATCAGAGTGTTGATGAAACACAAAAATTGCACCGGGATTGAATACAACAGTCACCATGAGCACTTTCCTCCATGCAAGTAATGTCTCTAAGAGTCTACGCTTTGATCGTTCCCTGGAAGACCAGTGGTAGTTTCCGATGCACATATGGATGCTTTCTGTAATCTGTGGACTATCAGATTGTTGATGAAACACAGAAATTGCAACGGTATTGAATAAAACAGTCTCCATGCGCAGTTTCCTCCATGGGAGTAATGTCTCAAACAGTCTACGCTTTGATCGTTCCCTGGAAGACCAGTAGTAGTTTCCAATGCACATCGGGTCCCATTCTGTAATCTGTAGACTATCAGAGTGTTGATGAAACACAGATATTGCATCGGGATTGAATACGACAGTCACCATGCGCACTTCCCTCCATGGGAGTAATGACTCTAACAGCCTACGCTTTGATCGTTCCCTGGAAGACCAGTAGTAGTTACAGATGCACATCTGGATGCTTTCTGTAATCTGTGGACTATCAGAGTGTTGATGAAACACATATATTGAATCGGGATTGAATACAACAGTCACCAGGCGCACTTTCCTCCATGGGAGTAATGTCTCTAGCAGTCTACGCTTTGATCGTTCCCTGGAAGACCAGTAGTACTTTCCGATGCACATCTGGAGGCATACTGTAATCTGTGGACTATCAGAGTGTTGATGAAACACAGAAATTGCATCGGGATTGAATACAACATTCACCATGCTCACTTACCTTCATGGGAGCAATGTCTCAAACACTCTACGCTTTGATCGTTCCCTGGAAGCCCAGTAGTAGTTTCCGATGCACATCTGGAGGCATTCTGTAATTTGTGGACTATCAGAGTGTTGATGAAACACAGAAATTGAATCGGGATTGAATCCAACAGTCACCTTGCGCACGTTCTTCCATGGGAGTAATGTCTCAATCAGTCTACGATTTGATCGTTCCCTGGAAGACCAGTAGTAGTTTCCGATGCACATCTGTAGGCATTCTGTAATCTGTCCAGTATCAGAGTGTTGATGAAACACAGAAATTGCATCGGGATTGAATACAACAGTCACCATGCGAACTTTCCTCCATGGGAGTAATTCTCAAACAGTCTCCGCTTTGATCGTTCCCTGGAAGACCAGTAGTAGTTTCCGATGCACATCTGGAGGCATTCTGTAATCTGTGGACTATCAGAGTGTTGATGAAATACAGAAATTGCATCGGGATTGAATACAACAGTCACCATGCGCACTTTCCTCCATGGGAGTAATGTCTCTAACAGTCTACGCTTTGATCGTTCCCTGGAAGACCAGTAGTACTTTCCGATGCACATCTGGAGTCATTCTGTAATCTGTGGACTATCAGAGTGTTAATGAAACACAGAAATTGCATCGGGATTGAATACAACAGTCGCCATGCTCACTTTGCTTCATGGGAGTAATGTCTCAAACACTCTACGCTTTGATCGTTCCCTGGAAGACCAGTAGTAGTTTCCGATGCACTTCTGGAGGCATTCTGTAATCTGTGGACTATCAGAGTGTTGATGAAACACAGAAATTGCATCAGGATTAAATAGAACAGTCACCATGCGCACTTACCTCCATGGGAGTAATGTCTCTAACAGTCTACGCTTTGATCGTTCCCTGGAAGACCAGTAGAGCTTTCCGATGCACATCTGGAGGCTTTCCGTAATCTGTGGACTATCAGAGTGTTGATGAAGCACAGAAATTGCATGGGGATAGAATACAACAGTCACCATGCGCACTTTCCTCCATGGGAGTGATGTCTCAAACAGTCTACTCTTTGATCGATCCCTGGAAGGCCAGTAGTAGTTTCCGATGCACATCTGGAGGCATTTTGTAATCTGTGGACTATCAGAGTGTTGATGAAACACAGAAATTGCATCGGGATTGAATACAAAAGTCACCATGCGCACTTTCCTCCATGGGAGTAATGTCTCTAACAGTCTACGCTTTGATCGTTCCCTGGAAGCCCAGTGGTACTTTCCGATGCACATCTGGAGGCATTCTGTAATCTGTGGACTATCAGAGTGTTGATGAAACACAGAAATTGCATCGGGATTGAATACAACAGTCAGCATGCGCACTTTCTACTAAGGGAGTAATGTCTCAAACAGTCTACGATTTGATCGTTCCCTGGAAGACCAGTAGTAGTTTCCGATGCACATCTGGACGCATTCTGTAATCTGTGGAGTATCAGAGTGTTGATGAAACACAGAAATTGCATCGGGATTGAATACAACAGTCACCATGCGAACTTCCCTCAATGGGAGTAATGTCTCAAAGAGTTTACGCTTTGATCGCTCGATGGAAGACCAGTAGTAGTTTCCGATGCACATCAGGAGGCATACTGTAATCTGTGGACTATCAGAGTATTAAGGAAACACAGAAATTGCATCGGGATTGAATACAACAGTCACCATGCGCACTTTCCTCCACGGCAGTAATGTCTCAAACACTCTACGCTTTGATCGGTCCCTGGAAGACCAGTAGTAGCTTCCGATGATCATCTGGAGGCATTCTGTAATTTGTGGACTATCAGAGTATTAATGAAACACAGAAATTGCATCGGGATTGAATACAACAGTCACCATGCGCACTTTCCTCCACGGCAGTAATGTCTCAAACACTCTACGCTTTGATCGGTCCCTGGAAGACCAGTAGTAGTTTCCGATGGTCATCTGGAGGCATTCTGTAATTTGTGGACTATCAGAGTGTTGATGAAACACAGAAATTGCATCGGGATTGAATACAACAGTCACCATGCGCACTTCCCTCAATGGGAGTAATGTCTCAAAGGGTTTACGCTTTGATCGTTCGATGGAAGACCAGTAGTAGTTTCCGATGCACATCTGGAGGCATTCTGTAATCTGTGGACTATCAGAGTGTTGATGAAACACAGAAATTGCATCGGGATAGAATACAACAGTCACCATGCGCACTTTCCTCCACGGGAGTAATGTCTCTAACAGTCTACGATATGATCGTTCCCTGGAAGACCAGTAGTAGTTTCCGATGCACATCTGGAGGCATTCTGTAATCTGTGACCTATCAGAGTGTTGATGAAACACAGAAATTGCATCGGGATTGAATACAACATTCACCATGCGAACTTTCCTCCATGGGAGTAATATTCAAACAGTCTCCGCTTTGATCGTTCCCTGGAAGACCAGTAGTAGTTTCCGATGCACATCTGGTGGCATTCTGTAATCTGTGGACTATAAGAGTGTTGATGAAACACAGAAATTGCACCGGGATTGAATACAACAGTCACCATGAGCACTTTCCTCCATGCAAGTAATGTCTCTAAGAGTCTACGCTTTGATCGTTCCCTGGAAGACCAGTGGTAGTTTCCGATGCACATATGGATGCTTTCTGTAATCTGTGGACTATCAGATTGTTGATGAAACACAGAAATTGCAACGGTATTGAATAAAACAGTCTCCATGCGCAGTTTCCTCCATGGGAGTAATGTCTCAAACAGTCTACGCTTTGATCGTTCCCTGGAAGACCAGTAGTAGTTTCCAATGCCCATCGGGTCCCATTCTGTAATCTGTAGACTATCAGAGTGTTGATGAAAAACAGATATTGCATCGGGATTGAATACAACAGTCACCATGCGCACTTCCCTCCATGGGAGTAATGACTCTAACAGCCTACGCTTTGATCGTTCCCTGGAAGACCAGTAGTAGTTACAGATGCACATCTGGATGCTTTCTGTAATCTGTGGACTATCAGAGTGTTGATGAAACACATATATTGAATCGGGATTGAATACAACAGTCACCAGGCGCACTTTCCTCCATGGGAGTAATGTCTCTAGCAGTCTACGCTTTGATCGTTCCCTGGAAGACCAGTAGTACTTTCCGATGCACATCTGGAGGCATACTGTAATCTGTGGACTATCAGAGTGTTGATGAAACACAGAAATTGCATCGGGATTGAATACAACATTCACCATGCTCACTTACCTTCATGGGAGCAATGTCTCAAACACTCTACGCTTTGATCGTTCCCTGGAAGCCCAGTAGTAGTTTCCGATGCACATCTGGAGGCATTCTGTAATTTGTGGACTATCAGAGTGTTGATGAAACACAGAAATTGAATCGGGATTGAATCCAACAGTCACCTTGCGCACGTTCTTCCATGGGAGTAATGTCTCAATCAGTCTACGATTTGATCGTTCCCTGGAAGACCAGTAGTAGTTTCCGATGCACATCTGTAGGCATTCTGTAATCTGTCCAGTATCAGAGTGTTGATGAAACACAGAAATTGCATCGGGATTGAATACAACAGTCACCATGCGAACTTTCCTCCATGGGAGTAATTCTCAAACAGTCTCCGCTTTGATCGTTCCCTGGAAGACCAGTAGTACTTTCCGATGCACATCTGGAGTCATTCTGTAATCTGTGGACTATCAGAGTGTTGATGAAACACAGAAATTGCATCGGGATTGAATACAACAGTCGCCATGCTCACTTTGCTTCATGGGAGTAATGTCTCAAACACTCTACGCTTTGATCGTTCCCTGGAAGACCAGTAGTAGTTTCCGATGCACTTCTGGAGGCATTCTGTAATCTGTGGACTATCAGAGTGTTGATGAAACACAGAAATTGCATCAGGATTAAATAGAACAGTCACCATGCGCACTTACCTCCATGGGAGTAATGTCTCTAACAGTCTACGCTTTGATCGTTCCCTGGAAGACCAGTAGAGCTTTCCGATGCACATCTGGAGGCTTTCCGTAAACTGTGGACTATCAGAGTGTTGATGAAGCACAGAAATTGCATGGGGATAGAATACAACAGTCACCATGCGCACTTTCCTCCATGGGAGTGATGTCTCAAACAGTCTACTCTTTGATCGATCCCTGGAAGGCCAGTAGTAGTTTCCGATGCACATCTGGAGGCATTTTGTAATCTGTGGACTATCAGAGTGTTGATGAAACACATAAATTGCATCGGGATTGAATACAATAGTCACCATGCGCACTTTCCTCCATGGGAGTAATGTCTTAAACAGTCTACGCTTTGATCGATTCCTGGAAGACCAGTAGTAGTTTCCGATGCACATCTGGAGGCATTCGGTAATCTGTGGACCTTCAACGTGTTGATTAAACACTGAAATTGCATCGGGATTGAATACAACAGTCACCATGCGCACTTTCCTCGATGGGAGTAATGTCTCAAACAGTTTACGATTCGATCGTTCCCTGGAAGACCAATAGTAGTTTCCGATCCACATCTGGGAACATTCTGTAATATGTGGACTATCAGAGTGTTTATGAAACACAGAAATTGCATCGGGATTGAATACAACAGTCACCATGCGCACTTTCCTCCACGGGAGTAATGTCTCAAAATCTCTACGCTTTGATCGTTTCCTGGAAGACCAGTAGTAGTTTCCGATGCACATCTGGACGCATTTTGTAATATGTGGACTTTCAAACTGTTGATGAAACACAGAAATTGCATCGGGAATGAATACAATAGTCACCATGCGCACTTTCCTCCATGGGAGTAATGTCTAAAACAGTCTACGCTTTGATCGTTCCCTGCAAGACCAGTAGTAGCTTCCGATGCTCATCTGGGGGCCTTCTGTAAAGTGTGGACTATCAGAGTGTTGATGAAACACATATATTGCAACGGGATTTAATACAACAGTCACCATGCGCACTTTCCTCCATGGGAGTAATATCTCAAACAGTCTACGCTTTGATCGATTCCTGGAAGACCAGAAGTAGCTTCCGATGCACATCTGGAGGCATTCGGTAATCCGTGGACCTTCAAAGTGTTGATGAAACACTGAAATTGCATCGGGATTGAATACAACAGTCACCATGCGCACTTTCCTCCATGGGAGTAATGTCGCAAACAGTCTACGCTTTGATCGATTTCTGCAAGACCAGTAGTAGTTTCCGATGCACATCTGGAGGCATTCTGATATCTGTGGACTATCAGAGTGTTGATGAAGCACATAAATTGCATCGAGATTGTATACAACAGTCAACATGCGCACTTTCCTCCATGGGAGTAATGTCTGAAACAGTTTACGCTTTGATCGTTCCCTGGAAGACCAGTAGTAGTTTCCGATGCACATCTGGGGGCATTCTGTAATGTGTGGACTATCAGAGTGTTGATGAAACACAGAAAGTGCATCGGGATTGAATACAACAGTCACCATGCGCACTTTCCTCCATGGGAGTAATGTCTCAAACAGTCTACGCTTTGATCGTTTCCTGGAAAACAAGTAGTAGTTTCTGATGCACATCTATTGTCATTCTGTAATCTGTGGACTATCAGAGTGTTGATGAAACACTGAAATTGCATCGGGATTGAAAATAACAGTCACCACGCGCACTTTCCTCCTCGGGAGTAGTGTCGCAAACAGTTTACGCTTTGATCGTTCCCTGGAAGACCAGTAATAGTTTCCGATGCACATCCGGAAGCATTCTGTAATCTGTGGACTATCAGAGTGTTAATGAAACACAGAAATGGCATCGGAATTGAATACAACAGTCACCATGCGAACTTCCCTCAATGGGATGAATGTCTCAAAGAGTTTACGCTTTGATCGCTCGATGGAAGACCAGTAGTAGTTTCCGATGCTTATCTGGAGGCATTCTGTAATCTGTGGACCTTCAAAGTGTTGATTAAACACAGAAATTGCATCGGGAATGAATACAACAGTCACCATGCGCACTTTCCTCCAAGGGAGTAATGTCTCAACACTCTATGCTTTGATCGTTCCCTGGAAGACCAGTAGAAGTTTCCGATGCACATCTGGGGGCTTCTGTAATGTGTGGACTATCAGAGTGTTGATGAAACACATAAATTGCAACGGGATTGAATACAACAGTCACCATGCGCACTTTCCTCCATGGGAGTAATGTCTCACAATCTCTACGCTTTGATCGTTTCCTGGAAGACCAGTAGTAGTTTCCGATGCACATCTGGACGCATTCTGTAATATGTGGACTTTCAAAGTGTTGATGAAACACAGAAATTGCATCGGGAATGAATACAAAAGTCACCATGCGCACTTTCCTCCATGGGAGTAATGTCTAAAACAGTCTACGCTTTGATCGTTCCCTGCAAGACCAGTAGTAGCTTCCGATGCTCATCTGGGGGCCTTCTGTAAAGTGTGGACTATCAGAGTGTTGATGAAACACATAAATTGCAACGGGATTTAATACAACAGTCACCATGCGCACTTTCCTCCATGGGAGTAATGTCTCAAACAGTCTACGCTTTGATCGTTTCCTGGAAAACAAGTAGTAGTTTCTGATGCACATCTATTGTCATTCTGTAATCTGTGGACTATCAGAGTGTTGATGAAACACTGAAATTGCATCGGGATTGAAAATAACAGTCACCACGCGCACTTTCCTCCTCGGGAGTATTGTCGCAAACAGTTTACGCTTTGATCGTTCCCTGGAAGACCAGTAATAGTTTCCGATGCACATCCGGGAGCATTCTGTAATCTGTGGACTATCAGAGTGTTAATGAAACACAGAAATGGCATCGGGATTGAATACAACAGTCACCATGCGCTCTTTCCTCCATGGGAGAAATATCTATAACAGTCTACGCTTTGATCGTTCCCTGCAAGACCAGTAATAGTTTCCGTTGCACATCTGGGGGGCTTCTGTAATGTGTGGACTATCAGAGTGTTGATGAAACACATAAATTGCATCGGGATTGAATACAACAGTCACCATGCGCACTTTCCTCCATGGGAGTAATGTCCCAAACAGTATACGCTTTGATCGATTCCTGGAAGACCAGTAGTAGTTTCCGATGCACATCTGGAGGCATTTGGTAGTCTATGGACCATCAAAGTGTTGATGAAACACATAAATGGCATCGGGATTGAGTACAACAGTCACCATGCGCACTTTCCTCCATGGGAGTAATGTCTCACACACTCTACTCTTTGATCGTTTCCTGGAAGACCAGTAGTAGTTTCCGATGCACATCTGGACGCATTCTGTAATATGTGGACCTTCAAAGTGTTGATGAAACACAGAAATTGCATCGGGATTGAATAAAATAGTCACCATGCGCACTTCCCTCCATGGCAGTAATGTCTCAAACAGTTTACGGTTTGATCCATCCCTGGAGGACCAGTAGTAGTTTCCGATGCACATGTGGAGGCATTCGGTTATCTGTCGACCTTCAAAGTGTTGATGAAACACTGAAATAGCATCGGGATTGAATACAACAGTCACCATGCGCACTTACCTCGATGGGAGTAATGTCTCAAACAGTTTACACTTTGATCGTTCCCTGGAAGACCAATAGTAGTTTCCGATGCACATCTGGGGGCATTCTGTAATGGTTGGACTATCAGAGTGTTGAGGAAACACAGAAATTGCATCGGGATTGAATACAAGAGTCACCATGCGCACTTTCCTCCACGGGAGTAATGTCTCAAACAGTTTAGGCTTTGATCGTTCCCTGGAAGACCAGTAGTAGTTTCCGATGCACATCCGGGAGCATTCTGTAATCTGTGGGCTATCAGAGTGTTGATGAAACACAGGAATTGCATCGGGATTGAATACGACAGTCACCATGCGCACTTCCCTCCATGGGAGAAATGAGTCAAACAGTCTACGCTTTGATCGTTCCCTGCAAGACCAGTAGTAGCTTCCGATGCACATCTGGGGGCCTTCTGTAATCTGTGGACTATCGGAGTGTTGATGAAACACATAAATTGCATCGGGATTGAATACAATAGTCACCATGCGCACTTTCCTCCATGGGAGTAATGTCTTAAACAGTCTACGCTTTGATCGATTCCTGGAAGACCAGTAGTAGTTTCCGATGCACATCTGGAGGCATTCGGTAATCTGTGGACCTTCAACGTGTTGATTAAACACTGAAATTGCATCGGGATTGAATACAACAGTCACCATGCGCACTTTCCTCGATGGGAGTAATGTCTCAAACAGTTTACGATTCGATCGTTCCCTGGAAGACCAATAGTAGTTTCCGATCCACATCTGGGAACATTCTGTAATATGTGGACTATCAGAGTGTTTATGAAACACAGAAATTGCATCGGGATTGAATACAACAGTCACCATGCGCACTTTCCTCCACGGGAGTAATGTCTCAAAATCTCTACGCTTTGATCGTTTCCTGGAAGACCAGTAGTAGTTTCCGATGCACATCTGGACGCATTTTGTAATATGTGGACTTTCAAACTGTTGATGAAACACAGAAATTGCATCGGGAATGAATACAATAGTCACCATGCGCACTTTCCTCCATGGGAGTAATGTCTAAAACAGTCTACGCTTTGATCGTTCCCTGCAAGACCAGTAGTAGCTTCCGATGCTCATCTGGGGGCCTTCTGTAAAGTGTGGACTATCAGAGTGTTGATGAAACACATATATTGCAACGGGATTTAATACAACAGTCACCATGCGCACTTTCCTCCATGGGAGTAATATCTCAAACAGTCTACGCTTTGATCGATTCCTGGAAGACCAGAAGTAGCTTCCGATGCACATCTGGAGGCATTCGGTAATCCGTGGACCTTCAAAGTGTTGATGAAACACTGAAATTGCATCGGGATTGAATACAACAGTCACCATGCGCACTTTCCTCCATGGGAGTAATGTCGCAAACAGTCTACGCTTTGATCGATTTCTGCAAGACCAGTAGTAGTTTCCGATGCACATCTGGAGGCATTCTGATATCTGTGGACTATCAGAGTGTTGATGAAGCACATAAATTGCATCGAGATTGTATACAACAGTCAACATGCGCACTTTCCTCCATGGGAGTAATGTCTGAAACAGTTTACGCTTTGATCGTTCCCTGGAAGACCAGTAGTAGTTTCCGATGCACATCTGGGGGCATTCTGTAATGTGTGGACTATCAGAGTGTTGATGAAACACAGAAAGTGCATCGGGATTGAATACAACAGTCACCATGCGCACTTTCCTCCATGGGAGTAATGTCTCAAACAGTCTACGCTTTGATCGTTTCCTGGAAAACAAGTAGTAGTTTCTGATGCACATCTATTGTCATTCTGTAATCTGTGGACTATCAGAGTGTTGATGAAACACTGAAATTGCATCGGGATTGAAAATAACAGTCACCACGCGCACTTTCCTCCTCGGGAGTAGTGTCGCAAACAGTTTACGCTTTGATCGTTCCCTGGAAGACCAGTAATAGTTTCCGATGCACATCCGGAAGCATTCTGTAATCTGTGGACTATCAGAGTGTTAATGAAACACAGAAATGGCATCGGAATTGAATACAACAGTCACCATGCGAACTTCCCTCAATGGGATGAATGTCTCAAAGAGTTTACGCTTTGATCGCTCGATGGAAGACCAGTAGTAGTTTCCGATGCACATCAGGAGGCATACTGTAATCTGTGGACTATCAGAGTATTAATGAAACACAGAAATTGCATCGGGATTGAATACAACAGTCACCATGCGCACTTTCCTCCACGGCAGTAATGTCTCAAACACTCTACGCTTTGATCGGTCCCTGGAAGACCAGTAGTAGTTTCCGATGATCATCTGGAGGCATTCTGTAATTTGTGGACTATCAGAGTGTTAATGAAACACAGAAATTGCATCGGGATTGAATACAACAGTCACCAAGCGCACTTTCTTCCATGGGAGTAATGTCTCAAACAGTCTACGATTTGATCGTTCACTGGAAGACCAGTAGTAGTTTCCGATGCACATCTGGACGCATTCTGTAATCTGTGGAGTATCAGAGTGTTGATGAAACACAGAAATTGCATCGGGATTGAATACAACAGTCACCATGCGCACTTCCCTCAATGGGAGTAATGTCTCAAAGAGTTTACGCTTTGATCGTTCGATGGAAGACCAGTAGTAGTTTCCGATGCACATCTATAGGCATTCTGTAATCTGTGGACTATCAGAGTGTTGATGAAACACAGAAATTGCACCGGGATTGAATACAACAGTCACCATGCGCAACTACCTCCACGGGAGTAATTTCTCAAACAGTCTACGCATTGATCGTTCCCTGGATGACCAGTAGTAGTTTCCGATGCACATCTGGAGGCATTCTGTAATCTGTGGACTATCCGAGTGTTGATGAAACACAGATATTGCATCGGGATTGAATACAACAGTCACCATGCGAACTTTCCTCCATGGGAGTAATATTCAAACAGTCTCCGCTTTGATCGTTCCCTGGAAGACCGGTAGTAGTTTCCGATGCACATCTGGTGGCATTCAGTAACCTGTGGACTATCAGAGTGTTGATGAAACACAGAAATTGCACCGGGATTGAATACAACAGTCACCATGCGCAACTACCTCCATGGGAGTAATTTCTCAAACAGTCTACGCTTTGATCGTTCCCTGGAAGGCCAGTAGTAGTTTCCGATGCACATCTGGTGGCATTCCGTAATCTGTAGACTATCAGAGTGTTGATGAAAGACAGATATTGCATCGGGATTGAATACAACAGTCACCATGCGCACTTTCCTCCACGGGAGTAATGTCTCAAACAGTTTACGCTTTGATCGTTCCCTGGATGACCAGTAGTAGTTTCCGATGCACATCTGGTGGCATTCTGTAATCTGTGCACCATCCGAGTGTTGATGAAACACAGAAATTGCACCGGTATTGAATACAACAGTCACCATGAGCACTTTCCACCATGCGAGTAATGTCTCTAAGAGTCTACGCTTCGAACGTTCCCTGGAAGACCAGTAGTAGTTTCCGATGCACATTTGGATGCTTTCTGTAATCTGTGGACTATCAGATTGTTGATGCAACACAGAAATTGCAACGGTATTGAATAAAACAGTCTCCATGCGCTGTTTCCTCTTTGGGAGTAATGTCTCAAAGAGTCTACGCTTTGATCGTTCCCTGGAAGACCAGTAGTAGCTTCCAATGCACATCTGCTCCCATTCTGTAATCTATAGACTATCAGAGTGTTGATGAAACACAGATATTGCATCGGGATTGAATACAACAGTCACCATGCGCACTTCCCTCCATGGGAGTAATGACTCTAATAGCCTACGCTTTGATCGTACCCTGGAAGACCAGTAGTTACAGATGCACATCTGGATGCTTTCTGTAATCTGTGGACTATCAGAGTGTTGATGAAACACATATATTGAATCGGCATTGAATACAACAGTCACCAGGCGCACTTTCCTCCATGGGAGTAATGTCTCTAGCAGTCTACGCTTTGATCGTTCCCTGGAAGACCAGTAGTACTTTCCGATGCACATCTGGAGGCATACTGTAATCTGTGGACTATCAGAGTGTTGATCAAACACAGAAATTGCATCGGGATTGAATACAACATTCACCATGCTCACTTACCTTCATGGGAGCAATGTCTCAAACACTCTACGCTTTGATCGTTCCCTGGAAGCCCAGTAGTAGTTTCCGATGCACATCTGGAGGCATTCTGTAATTTGTGGACTATCAGTGTGTTGATGAAACACAGAAATTGCATCGGGATTGAATACAACAGTCACCAAGCGCACTTTCTTCCATGGGAGTAATGTCTCAATCAGTCTACGATTTGATCGTTCCCTGGAAGACCAGTAATAGTTTCCGATGCACATCTATAGGCATTCTGTAATCTGTGCAGTATCAGAGTGTTGATGAAACACAGAAATTGCATCGGGATTGAATACAACAGTCACCATGCGCACTTTCCTCCATGGGAGTAATGTCTCTAACAGTCTACGCTTTGATCGTTCCCTGGAAGACCAGTAGTACTTTCCGATGCACATCTGGAGGCATTCTGTAATCTGTGGACTATCAGAGTGTTGATGAAACACAGAAATTGCATCGGGATTGAATACAACAGTCGCCATGCTCACTTTGCCTCATGGGAGTAATGTCTCAAACACTCTACGCTTTGATCGTTCCCTGGAAGACCAGTAGTTGTTTCCGATGCACATCTGGAGGCATTCTGTAATCTGTGGACTATCAGAGTGTTGATGAAACACAGAAAGTGCTTCGGGATTGAATACAACAGTCACCATGCGCACTTTCTTCCATGGGAGTAATGTCTCTAACAGTCTACGATTTGATCGTTCCCTGGAAGACCAGTAGTAGTTTCCGATGCACATCTGGATGCTTTCTGTAATCTGTGGAGTATCAGAGTGTTGATGAAACACAGAAATTGCATCGGGATTGAATACAACAGTAGCCATGCGCACTTATCTCCATGGGAGTAATGTCTCTAACAGTCTACGCTTTGATCGTTGCCTGGAAGACCAGTAGAGCATTCCGATGCACATCTGGAGGCTTTCCGTAGACTGTGGACTATCAGAGTGTTAATGAAGCACAGAAATTGAATGGGGATAGAATACAACAGTCACCATGCGCACTTTCCTCCATGGGAGTAATGTCTCAAACAGTCTACTCTTTGATCGTTCCCTGGAAGACCAGTAGTAGTATCCGATGCACATCTGGAGGCATTCTGTAATCTGTGGACTATCAGAGTGTTGATGAAACACAGAAATTGCATCGGGATTGAATACAACAGTCATCATGCGCACTTTCTACTAAGGGAGTAATGTCTCAAACAGTCTACAATTTGATCGTTCATTGGAATACCAGTAGTAGTTTCCGATGCACATCTGGACGCATTCTATAATCTGTGGAGTATCAGAGTGTTGATGAAACACAGAAATTGCATCGCGATTGAATACAACAGTCACCATGCGAACTTCCCTCAAGGGGAGTAATGTCTCAAAGAGTTTACGCTTTGATCGTTCAATGGAAGACCAGTAGTAGTTTCCGATGCACATCTGGACGCATTCTATAATCTGTGGAGTATCAGAGTGTTGATGAAACACAGAAATTGCATCGCGATTGAATACAACAGTCACCATGCGAACTTCCCTCAATGGGAGTAATGTCTCAAAGAGTTTACGCTTTGATCGTTCGATGGAAGACCAGTAGTAGCTTCCGATGCACATCTGGAGGCATGCTGTAATCTGTGGACTATCAGAGTGTTGATGAAACACAGAAATTGCATCGGGATTGAATACAACAGTCACCATGCGCACTTTCCTCCACGGCAGTAATGTCTCAAACTGTCTACGCTTTGATCGTTCCCTGGAAGACCAGTAGTAGTTTCCGATGAACATCTGGAGGCATTCTGTAATTTGTGGACTATCCGAGTGTTGATGAAACACAGAAATTGCATCGGGATTGAATACAACAGTCACCATGCACACTTTCTTCCATGGGAGTAATGTCTCAAACAGTCTACGATTTGATCGTTCCCTGGAAGACCAGTAGTAGTTTCCGATACACATCTGGACGCATTCTGTAATCTGTGGAGTATCAGAGTGTTGATGAAACACAGAAATTGCATCGGGATTGAATACAACAGTCACCATGCGCACTTCCCTCAATGGGAGTAATGTCTCAAAGAGTTTACGCTTTGATCGTTCGATGGAAGACCAGTAGTAGTTTCCGATGCACATCTGGAGGCATTCTGTAATCTGTGGACTATCAGAGTGTTGATGAAACACAGAAATTGCACCGGGATTGAATACAACAGTCACCATGCGCACTTTCTTCCATGGGAGTAATGTCTCAATCAGTCTACGATTTAATCGTTCCCTGGAAGACCAGTAGTAGTTTCCGATGCACATCTGTAGGCATTCTGTAATCTGTGCAGTATCAGAATGTTGATGAAACACAGGAATTGCATCGGGATTGAATACAACAGTCACCATGCGAACTTTCCTCCATGGGAGTAATTCTCAAACAGTCTCCGCTTTGATCGTTCCCTGGAAGACCAGTAGTAGTTTCCGATGCACATCTGGAGGAATTCTGTAATCTGTGGACTATCAGAGTGTTGAAGAAACACAGAAATTGCATCGGGATTGAATACAACAGTCACCATGCGCACTTTCCACCATGGGAGTAATGTCTCTAACAGTCTACGCTTTGATCGTTCCCTGGAAGACCAGTAGTTCTTTCCGATGCACATCTGGAGGCATTCTGTAATCTGTGGACTATCAGAGTGTTGATGAAACACAGAAATTGCATCGGGATTGAATACAACAGTCGCCATGCTCACTTTGCTTCATGGGAGTAATGTCTCAAACAGTCTACGCTTTGATCGTTCCCTGGAAGACCAGTAGTAGTTTCCGATGCACTTCTGGAGGCATTCTGTAATCTGTGGACTATCAGAGTGTTGATGAAACACAGAAATTGCATCGGGATTGAATACAACAGTCACCATGCGCACTTCCCTCAATGGGAGTAATGTCTCAAAGGGTTTACGCTTTGATCGTTCGATGGAAGACCAGTAGTAGTTTCCGATGCACATCTGGAGGCATTCTGTAATCTGTGGACTATCAAAGTGTTGATGAAACACAGAAATTGCATCGGGATAGAATACAACAGTCACCATGCGCACTTTCCTCCACGGGAGTAATGTCTCAAACAGTCTACGATATGATCGTTCCCTGGAAGACCAGTAGTACTTTCCGATGCACATCTGGAGGCATTCTGTAATCTGTGACCTATCAGAGTGTTGATGAAACACAGAAATTGCATCGGGATTGAATACAACATACACCATGCGAACTTTCCTCCATGGGAGTAATATTCAAACAGTCTCCGCTTTGATCGTTCCCTGGAAGACCAGTAGTAGTTTCCGATGCACATCTGGTGGCATTCTGTAATCTGTGGACTATCAGAGTGTTGATGAAACACAGAAATTGCACCGGGATTGAATACAACAGTCACCATGAGCACTTTCCTCCATGCAAGTAATGTCTCTAAGAGTCTACGCTTTGATCGTTCCCTGGAAGACCAGTGGTAGTTTCCGATGCACATATGGATGCTTTCTGTAATCTGTGGACTATCAGATTGTTGATGAAACACAGAAATTGCAACGGTATTGAATAAAACAGTCTCCATGCGCAGTTTCCTCCATGGGAGTAATGTCGCAAACAGTCTACGCTTTGATCGTTCCCTGGAAGACCAGTAGTAGTTTCCAATGCACATCGGGTCCCATTCTGTAATCTGTAGACTATCAGAGTGTTGATGAAACACAGATATTGCATCGGGATTGAATACGACAGTCACCATGCGCACTTCCCTCCATGGGAGTAATGACTCTAACAGCCTACGCTTTGATCGTTCCCTGGAAGACCAGTAGTAGTTACAGATGCACATCTGGATGCTTTCTGTAATCTGTGGACTATCAGAGTGTTGATGAAACACATATATTGAATCGGGATTGAATACAACAGTCACCAGGCGCACTTTCCTCCATGGGAGTAATGTCTCTAGCAGTCTACGCTTTGATCGTTCCCTGGAAGACCAGTAGTACTTTCCGATGCACATCTGGAGGCATACTGTAATCTGTGGACTATCAGAGTGTTGATGAAACACAGAAATTGCATCGGGATTGAATACAACATTCACCATGCTCACTTACCTTCATGGGAGCAATGTCTCAAACACTCTACGCTTTGATCGTTCCCTGGAAGCCCAGTAGTAGTTTCCGATGCACATCTGGAGGCATTCTGTAATTTGTGGACTATCAGAGTGTTGATGAAACACAGAAATTGAATCGGGATTGAATCCAACAGTCACCTTGCGCACGTTCTTCCATGGGAGTAATGTCTCAATCAGTCTACGATTTGATCGTTCCCTGGAAGACCAGTAGTAGTTTCCGATGCACATCTGTAGGCATTCTGTAATCTGTCCAGTATCAGAGTGTTGATGAAACACAGAAATTGCATCGGGATTGAATACAACAGTCACCATGCGAACTTTCCTCCATGGGAGTAATTCTCAAACAGTCTCCGCTTTGATCGTTCCCTGGAAGACCAGTAGTAGTTTCCGATGCACATCTGGAGGCATTCTGTAATCTGTGGACTATCAGAGTGTTGATGAAATACAGAAATTGCATCGGGATTGAATACAACAGTCACCATGCGCACTTTCCTCCATGGGAGTAATGTCTCTAACAGTCTACGCTTTGATCGTTCCCTGGAAGACCAGTAGTACTTTCCGATGCACATCTGGAGTCATTCTGTAATCTGTGGACTATCAGAGTGTTGATGAAACACAGAAATTGCATCGGGATTGAATACAACAGTCGCCATGCTCACTTTGCTTCATGGGAGTAATGTCTCAAACACTCTACGCTTTTATCGTTCCCTGGAAGACCAGTAGTAGTTTCCGATGCACTTCTGGAGGCATTCTGTAATCTGTAGACTATCAGAGTGTTGATGAAACACAGAAATTGCATCAGGATTAAATAGAACAGTCACCATGCGCACTTACCTCCATGGGAGTAATGTCTCTAACAGTCTACGCTTTGATCGTTCCCTGGAAGACCAGTAGAGCTTTCCGATGCACATCTGGAGGCTTTCCGTAAACTGTGGACTATCAGAGTGTTGATGAAGCACAGAAATTGCATGGGGATAGAATACAACAGTCACCATGCGCACTTTCCTCCATGGGAGTGATGTCTCAAACAGTCTACTCTTTGATAGATCCCTGGAAGGCCAGTAGTAGTTTCCGATGCACATCTGGAGGCATTTTGTAATCTGTGGACTATCAGAGTGTTGATGAAACACAGAAATTGCATCGGGATTGAATACAAAAGTCACCATGCGCACTTTCCTCCATGGGAGTAATGTCTCTAACAGTCTACGCTTTGATCGTTCCCTGGAAGCCCAGTGGTACTTTCCGATGCACATCTGGAGGCATTCTGTAATCTGTGGACTATCAGAGTGTTGATGAAACACAGAAATTGCATCGGGATTGAATACAACAGTCAGCATGCGCACTTTCTACTAAGGGAGTAATGTCTCAAACAGTCTACGATTTGATCGTTCCCTGGAAGACCAGTAGTAGTTTCCGATGCACATCTGGACGCATTCTGTAATCTGTGGAGTATCAGAGTGTTGATGAAACACAGAAATTGCATCGGGATTGAATACAACAGTCACCATGCGAACTTCCCTCAATGGGAGTAATGTCTCAAAGAGTTTACGCTTTGATCGCTCGATGGAAGACCAGTAGTAGTTTCCGATGCACATCAGGAGGCATACTGTAATCTGTGGACTATCAGAGTATTAATGAAACACAGAAATTGCATCGGGATTGAATACAACAGTCACCATGCGCACTTTCCTCCACGGCAGTAATGTCTCAAACACTCTACGCTTTGATCGGTCCCTGGAAGACCAGTAGTAGTTTCCGATGATCATCTGGAGGCATTCTGTAATTTGTGGACTATCAGAGTATTAATGAAACACAGAAATTGCATCGGGATTGAATACAACAGTCACCATGCGCACTTTCCTCCACGGCAGTAATGTCTCAAACACTCTACGCTTTGATCGGTCCCTGGAAGACCAGTAGTAGTTTCCGATGATCATCTGGAGGCATTCTGTAATTTGTGGACTATCAGAGTGTTGATGAAACACAGAAATTGCATCGGGATTAAATACAACAGTCACCATGCGCACTTCCCTCAATGGGAGTAATGTCTCAAAGGGTTTACGCTTTGATCGTTCGATGGAAGACCAGCAGTAGTTTCCGATGCACATCTGGAGGCATTCTGTAATCTGTGGACTATCAGAGTGTTGATGAAACACAGAAATTGCATCGGGATAGAATACAACAGTCACCATGCGCACTTTCCTCCACGGGAGTAATGTCTCTAACAGTCTACGATATGATCGTTCCCTGGAAGACCAGTAGTAGTTTCCGATGCACATCTGGAGGCATTCTGTAATCTGTGACCTATCAGAGTGTTGATGAAACACAGAAATTGCATCGGGATTGAATACAACATTCACCATGCGAACTTTCCTCCATGGGAGTAATATTCAAACAGTCTCTGCTTTGATCGTTCCCTGGAAGACCAGTAGTAGTTTCCGATGCACATCTGGTGGCATTCTGTAATCTGTGGACTATCAGAGTGTTGATGAAACACAGAAATTGCACCGGGATTGAATACAACAGTCACCATGAGCACTTTCCTCCATGCAAGTAATGTCTCTAAGAGTCTACGCTTTGATCGTTCCCTGGAAGACCAGTGGTAGTTTCCGATGCACATATGGATGCTTTCTGTAATCTGTGGACTATCAGATTGTTGATGAAACACAGAAATTGCAACGGTATTGAATAAAACAGTCTCCATGCGCAGTTTCCTCCATGGGAGTAATGTCTCAAACAGTCTACGCTTTGATCGTTCCCTGGAAGACCAGTAGTAGTTACAGATGCACATCTGGATGCTTTCTGTAATCTGTGGACTATCAGAGTGTTGATGAAACACATATATTGAATCGGGATTGAATACAACAGTCACCAGGCGCACTTTCCTCCATGGGAGTAATGTCTCTAGCAGTCTACGCTTTGATCGTTCCCTGGAAGACCAGTAGTACTTTCCGATGCACATCTGGAGGCATACTGTAATCTGTGGACTATCAGAGTGTTGATGAAACACAGAAATTGCATCGGGATTGAATACAACATTCACCATGCTCACTTACCTTCATGGGAGCAATGTCTCAAACACTCTACGCTTTGATCGTTCCCTGGAAGCCCAGTAGTAGTTTCCGATGCACATCTGGAGGCATTCTGTAATTTGTGGACTATCAGAGTGTTGATGAAACACAGAAATTGAATCGGGATTGAATCCGACAGTCACCTTGCGCACGTTCTTCCATGGGAGTAATGTCTCAATCAGTCTACGATTTGATCGTTCCCTGGAAGACCAGTAGTAGTTTCCGATGCACATCTGTAGGCATTCTGTAATCTGTCCAGTATCAGAGTGTTGATGAAACACAGAAATTGCATCGGGATTGAATACAACAGTCACCATGCGAACTTTCCTCCATGGGAGTAATTCTCAAACAGTCTCCGCTTTGATCGTTCCCTGGAAGACCAGTAGTAGTTTCCGATGCACATCTGGAGGCATTCTGTAATCTGTGGACTATCAGAGTGTTGATGAAATACAGAAATTGCATCGGGATTGAATACAACAGTCACCATGCGCACTTTCCTCCATGGGAGTAATGTCTCTAACAGTCTACGCTTTGATCGTTCCCTGGAAGACCAGTAGTACTTTCCGATGCACATCTGGAGTCATTCTGTAATCTGTGGACTATCAGAGTGTTGATGAAACACAGAAATTGCATCGGGATTGAATACAACAGTCGCCATGCTCACTTTGCTTCATGGGAGTAATGTCTCAAACACTCTACGCTTTGATCGTTCCCTGGAAGACCAGTAGTAGTTTCCGATGCACTTCTGGAGGCATTCTGTAATCTGTGGACTATCAGAGTGTTGATGAAACACAGAAATTGCATCAGGATTAAATAGAACAGTCACCATGCGCACTTACCTCCATGGGAGTAATGTCTCTAACAGTCTACGCTTTGATCGTTCCCTGGAAGACCAGTAGAGCTTTCCGATGCACATCTGGAGGCTTTCCGTAAACTGTGGACTATCAGAGTGTTGATGAAGCACAGAAATTGCATGGGGATAGAATACAACAGTCACCATGCGCACTTTCCTCCATGGGAGTGATATCTCAAACAGTCTACTCTTTGATCGATCCCTGGAAGGCCAGTAGTAGTTTCCGATGCACATCTGGAGGCATTTTGTAATCTGTGGACTATCAGAGTGTTGATGAAACACAGAAATTGCATCGGGATTGAATACAACAGTCACCATGCGCACTTTCCTCCATGGGAGTAATGTCTCTAACAGTCTACGCTTTGATCGTTCCCTGGAAGACCAGTAGTAGTTTCCGATGCACATCTGGACGCATTCTGTAATCTGTGGAGTATCAGAGTGTTGATGAAACACAGAAATTGCATCGGGATTGAATACAACAGTCACCATGCAAACTTCCCTCAATGGGAGTAATGTCTCAAAGAGTTTACGCTTTGATCGCTCGATGGAAGACCAGTAGTAGTTTCCGATGCACATCAGGAGGCATACTGTAATCTGTGGACTATCAGAGTATTAATGAAACACAGAAATTGCATCGGGATTGAATACAACAGTCACCATGCGCACTTTCCTCCACGGCAGTAATGTCTCAAACACTCTACGCTTTGATCGGTCCCTGGAAGACCAGTAGTAGTTTCCGATGATCATCTGGAGGCATTCTGTAATTTGTGGACTATCAGAGTGTTAATGAAACACAGAAATTGCATCGGGATTGAATACAACAGTCACCAAGCGCACTTTCTTCCATGGGAGTAATGTCTCAAACAGTCTACGATTTGATCGTTCACTGGAAGACCAGTAGTAGTTTCCGATGCACATCTGGACGCATTCTGTAATCTGTGGAGTATCAGAGTGTTGATGAAACACAGAAATTGCATCGGGATTGAATACAACAGTCACCATGCGCACTTCCCTCAATGGGAGTAATGTCTCAAAGAGTTTACGCTTTGATCGTTCGATGGAAGACCAGTAGTAGTTTCCGATGCACATCTGGAGGCATTCTGTAATCTGTGGACTATCAGAGTGTTGATGAAACACAGAAATTGCACCGGGATTGAATACAACAGTCACCATGCGCAACTACCTCCATGGGAGTAATTTCTCAAACAGTCTACGCATTGATCGTTCCCTGGATGACCAGTAGTAGTTTCCGATGCACATCTGGAGGCATTCTGTAATCTGTGGACTATCCGAGTGTTGATGAAACACAGATATTGCATCGGGATTGAATACAACAGTCACCATGCGAACTTTCCTCCATGGGAGTAATATTCAAACAGTCTCCGCTTTGATCGTTCCCTGGAAGACCGGTAGTAGTTTCCGATGCACATCTGGTGGCATTCAGTAACCTGTGGACTATCAGAGTGTTGATGAAACACAGAAATTGCACCGGGATTGAATACAACAGTCACCATGCGCAACTACCTCCATGGGAGTAATTTCTCAAACAGTCTACGCTTTGATCGTTCCCTGGAAGGCCAGTAGTAGTTTCCGATGCACATCTGGTGGCATTCCGTAATCTGTAGACTATCAGAGTGTTGATGAAAGACAGATATTGCATCGGGATTGAATACAACAGTCACCATGCGCACTTTCCTCCACGGGAGTAATGTCTCAAACAGTTTACGCTTTGATCGTTCCCTGGATGACCAGTAGTAGTTTCCGATGCACATCTGGTGGCATTCTGTAATCTGTGCACCATCCGAGTGTTGATGAAACACAGAAATTGCACCGGTATTGAATACAACAGTCACCATGAGCACTTTCCACCATGCGAGTAATGTCTCTAAGAGTCTACGCTTCGAACGTTCCCTGGAAGACCAGTAGTAGTTTCCGATGCACATTTGGATGCTTTCTGTATTCTGTGGACTATCAGATTGTTGATGCAACACAGAAATTGCAACGGTATTGAATAAAACAGTCTCCATGCGCTGTTTCCTCTATGGGAGTAATGTCTCAAACAGTCTACGCTTTGATCGTTCCCTGGAAGACCAGTAGTAGCTTCCAATGCACATCTGCTCCCATTCTGTAATCTATAGACTATCAGAGTGTTGATGAAACACAGATATTGCATCGGGATTGAATACAACAGTCACCATGCGCACTTCCCTCCATGGGAGTAATGACTCTAATAGCCTACGCTTTGATCGTACCCTGGAAGACCAGTAGTTACAGATGCACATCTGGATGCTTTCTGTAATCTGTGGACTATCAGAGTGTTGATGAAACACATATATTGAATCGGGATTGAATACAACAGTCACCAGGCGCACTTTCCTCCATGGGAGTAATGTCTCTAGCAGTCTACGCTTTGATCGTTCCCTGGAAGACCAGTAGTACTTTCCGATGCACATCTGGAGGCATACGGTAATCTGTGGACTATCAGAGTGTTGATCAAACACAGAAATTGCATCGGGATTGAATACAACATTCACCATGCTCACTTACCTTCATGGGAGCAATGTCTCAAACACTCTACGCTTTGATCGTTCCCTGGAAGCCCAGTAGTAGTTTCCGATGCACATCTGGAGGCATTCTGTAATTTGTGGACTATCAGAGTGTTGATGAAACACAGAAATTGCATCGGGATTGAATACAACAGTCACCAAGCGCACTTTCTTCCATGGGAGTAATGTCTCAATCAGTCTACGATTTGATCGTTCCCTGGAAGACCAGTAATAGTTTCCGATGCACATCTATAGGCATTCTGTAATCTGTGCAGTATCAGAGTGTTGATGAAACACAGAAATTGCATCGGGATTGAATACAACAGTCACCATGCGCACTTTCCTCCATGGGAGTAATGTCTCTAACAGTCTACGCTTTGATCGTTCCCTGGAAGACCAGTAGTACTTTCCGATGCACATCTGGAGGCATTCTGTAATCTGTGGACTATCAGAGTGTTGATGAAACACAGAAATTGCATCGGGATTGAATACAACAGTCGCCATGCTCACTTTGCCTCATGGGAGTAATGTCTCAAACACTCTACGCTTTGATCGTTCCCTGGAAGACCAGTAGTTGTTTCCGATGCACATCTGGAGGCATTCTGTAATCTGTGGACTATCAGAGTGTTGATGAAACACAGAAAGTGCTTCGGGATTGAATACAACAGTCACCATGCGCACTTTCTTCCATGGGAGTAATGTCTCTAACAGTCTACGATTTGATCGTTCCCTGGAAGACCAGTAGTAGTTTCCGATGCACATCTGGATGCTTTCTGTAATCTGTGGAGTATCAGAGTGTTGATGAAACACAGAAATTGCATCGGGATTGAATACAACAGTAGCCATGCGCACTTATCTCCATGGGAGTAATGTCTCTAACAGTCTACGCTTTGATCGTTGCCTGGAAGACCAGTAGAGCATTCCGATGCACATCTGGAGGCTTTCCGTAGACTGTGGACTATCAGAGTGTTAATGAAGCACAGAAATTGAATGGGGATAGAATACAACAGTCACCATGCGCACTTTCCTCCATGGGAGTAATGTCTCAAACAGTCTACTCTTTGATCGTTCCCTGGAAGACCAGTAGTAGTATCCGATGCACATCTGGAGGCATTCTGTAATCTGTGGACTATCAGAGTGTTGATGAAACACAGAAATTGCATCGGGATTGAATACAACAGTCATCATGCGCACTTTCTACTAAGGGAGTAATGTCTCAAACAGTCTACAATTTGATCGTTCATTGGAAGACCAGTAGTAGATTCCGATGCACATCTGGACGCATTCTATAATCTGTGGAGTATCAGAGTGTTGATGAAACACAGAAATTGCATCGCGATTGAATACAACAGTCACCATGCGAACTTCCCTCAAGGGGAGTAATGTCTCAAAGAGTTTACGCTTTGATCGTTCAATGGAAGACCAGTAGTAGTTTCCGATGCACATCTGGACGCATTCTATAATCTGTGGAGTATCAGAGTGTTGATGAAACACAGAAACTACATCGCGATTGAATACAACAGTCACCATGCGAACTTCCCTCAATGGGAGTAATGTCTCAAAGAGTTTACGCTTTGATCGTTCGATGGAAGACCAGTAGTAGCTTCCGATGCACATCTGGAGGCATGCTGTAATCTGTGGACTATCAGAGTGTTGATGAAACACAGAAATTGCATCGGGATTGAATACAACAGTCACCATGCGCACTTTCCTCCACGGCAGTAATGTCTCAAACTGTCTACGCTTTGATCGTTCCCTGGAAGACCAGTAGTAGTTTCCGATGAACATCTGGAGGCATTCTGTAATTTGTGGACTATCCGAGTGTTGATGAAACACAGAAATTGCATCGGGATTGAATACAACAGTCACCATGCGCACTTTCTTCCATGGGAGTAATGTCTCAAACAGTCTACGATTTGATCGTTCCCTGGAAGACCAGTAGTAGTTTCCGATACACATCTGGACGCATTCTGTAATCTGTGGAGTATCAGAGTGTTGATGAAACACAGAAATTGCATCGGGATTGAATACAACAGTCACCATGCGCACTTCCCTCAATGGGAGTAATGTCTCAAAGAGTTTACGCTTTGATCGTTCGATGGAAGACCAGTAGTAGTTTCCGATGCACATCTGGAGGCATTCTGTAATCTGTGGACTATCAGAGTGTTGATGAAACACAGAAATTGCATCGGGATAGAATACAACAGTCACCATGCGCATTTTCCTCCACGGGAGTAATGTCTCTAACAGTCTACGATTTGATCGTTCCCTGGAAGACCAGTAGTAGGTTCCGATGCACATCTGGAGGCATTCTGTAATCTGTGGACTATCAGAGTGTTGATGAAACACAGAAATTGCATCGGGATTGAATACAACAGTCACCATGCGAACTTTCCTCCATGGGAGTAATATTCAAACAGTCTCCGCTTTGATCGTTCCCTGGAAGACCAGTAGTAGTTTCCGATGCACATCTGGTGGCATTCTGTAATCTGTGGACTATCAGAGTGTTGATGAAACACAGAAATTGCACCGGGATTGAATACAACAGTCACCATGAGCACTTTCCTCCATGCGAGTAATGTCTCTAAGAGTCTACGCTTTGATCGTTCCCTGGAAGACCAGTAGTAGTTTCCGATGCACATATGGATGCTTTCTGTAATCTGTGGACTAACAGATTGTTGATGAAACACAGAAATTGCAACGGTATTGAATAAAACAATCTCCATGCGCAGTTTCCTCCATGGGAGTAATGTCTCAAACAGTCTTCGCTTTGATCGTTCCCTGGAAGACCAGTAGTAGTTTCCAATGCACATCTGGTCTCATTCTGTAATCTGTAGACTATCAGAGTGTTGATGAAGCACAGATATTGCATCGGGATTGAATACAACAGTCACCATGCGCACTTCCCTCCATGGGAGTAATGACTCTAACAGCCTACGCTTTGATCGTTCCCTGGAAGACCAGTAGTAGTTACAGATGCACATCTGGATGCTTTCTGTAATGTGTGGACTATCAGAGTGTTGATGAAACACATATATTGAATCGGGATTGAATACAACAGTCACCAGGCGCACTTTCCTCCATGGGAGTAATGTCTCTAGCAGTCTACGCTTTGATCGTTCCCTGGAAGACCAGTAGTACTTTCCGATGCACATCTGGAGGCATACGGTAATCTGTGGACTATCAGAGTGTTGATGAAACACAGAAATTGCATCGGGATTGAATACAACATTCACCAAGCTCACTTACCTTCATGGGAGCAATGTCTCAAACACTCTACGCTTTGATCGTTCCCTGGAAGCCCAGTAGTAGTTTCCGATGCACATCTGGAGGCATTCTGTAATTTGTGGACTATCAGAGTGTTGATGAAACACAGAAATTGCATCGGGATTGAATACAACAGTCACCATGCGCACTTTCTTCCATGGGAGTAATGTCTCAATCAGTCTACGATTTGATCGTTCCCTGGAAGACCAGTAGTAGTTTCCGATGCACATTTGTAGGCATTCTGTAATCTGTGCAGTATCAGAGTGTTGATGAAACACAGAAATTGCATCGGGATTGAATACAACAGTCACCATGCGCACTTTCCTCCATGGGAGTAATTCTCAAACAGTCTCCGCTTTGATCGTTCCCTGGAAGACCAGTAGTAGTTTCCGATGCACATCTGGAGGCATTCTGTAATCTGTGGACCATCAGAGTGTTGATGAAACACAGAAATTGCATCGGGATAGAATACAACAGTCACCATGCTCACTTTCCTCCATGGGAGTAAGGTCTCTAGCAGTCTACGCTTTGAACGTTCCCTGGAAGACCAGTAGTACTTTCCGATGCACATCTGTAGGCATTCTGTAATCTGTGGACTATCAGAGTGTTGATGAAACACAGAAATTGCATCGGGATTGAATACAACAGTCGCCATGCTCACTTTGCCTCATGGGAGTAATGTCTCAAACACTCTACGCTTTGATCGTTCCCTGGAAGACCAGTAGTTGTTTCCGATGCACATCTGGAGGCATTCTGTAATCTGTGGACTATCAGAGTGTTGATGAAACACAGAAAGTGCTTCGGGATTGAATACAACAGTCACCATGCGCACTTTCTTCCATGGGAGTAATGTCTCTAACAGTCTACGATTTGATCGTTCCCTGGAAGACCAGTAGTAGTTTCCGATGCACATCTGGATGCTTTCTGTAATCTGTGGAGTATCAGAGTGTTGATGAAACACAGAAATTGCATCGGGATTGAATACAACAGTAGCCATGCGCACTTATCTCCATGGGAGTAATGTCTCTAACAGTCTACGCTTTGATCGTTGCCTGGAAGACCAGTAGAGCATTCCGATGCACATCTGGAGGCTTTCCGTAGACTGTGGACTATCAGAGTGTTAATGAAGCACAGAAATTGAATGGGGATAGAATACAACAGTCACCATGCGCACTTTCCTCCATGGGAGTAATGTCTCAAACAGTCTACTCTTTGATCGTTCCCTGGAAGACCAGTAGTAGTATCCGATGCACATCTGGAGGCATTCTGTAATCTGTGGACTATCAGAGTGTTGATGAAACACAGAAATTGCATCGGGATTGAATACAACAGTCATCATGCGCACTTTCTACTAAGGGAGTAATGTCTCAAACAGTCTACAATTTGATCGTTCATTGGAAGACCAGTAGTAGATTCCGATGCACATCTGGACGCATTCTATAATCTGTGGAGTATCAGAGTGTTGATGAAACACAGAAATTGCATCGCGATTGAATACAACAGTCACCATGCGAACTTCCCTCAAGGGGAGTAATGTCTCAAAGAGTTTACGCTTTGATCGTTCAATGGAAGACCAGTAGTAGTTTCCGATGCACATCTGGACGCATTCTATAATCTGTGGAGTATCAGAGTGTTGATGAAACACAGAAACTGCATCGCGATTGAATACAACAGTCACCATGCGAACTTCCCTCAATGGGAGTAATGTCTCAAAGAGTTTACGCTTTGATCGTTCGATGGAAGACCAGTAGTAGCTTCCGATGCACATCTGGAGGCATGCTGTAATCTGTGGACTATCAGAGTGTTGATGAAACACAGAAATTGCATCGGGATTGAATACAACAGTCACCATGCGCACTTTCCTCCACGGCAGTAATGTCTCAAACTGTCTACGCTTTGATCGTTCCCTGGAAGACCAGTAGTAGTTTCCGATGAACATCTGGAGGCATTCTGTAATTTGTGGACTATCCGAGTGTTGATGAAACACAGAAATTGCATCGGGATTGAATACAACAGTCACCATGCGCACTTTCTTCCATGGGAGTAATGTCTCAAACAGTCTACGATTTGATCGTTCCCTGGAAGACCAGTAGTAGTTTCCGATACACATCTGGACGCATTCTGTAATCTGTGGAGTATCAGAGTGTTGATGAAACACAGAAATTGCATCGGGATTGAATACAACAGTCACCATGCGCACTTCCCTCAATGGGAGTAATGTCTCAAAGAGTTTACGCTTTGATCGTTCGATGGAAGACCAGTAGTAGTTTCCGATGCACATCTGGAGGCATTCTGTAATCTGTGGACTATCAGAGTGTTGATGAAACACAGAAATTGCATCGGGATAGAATACAACAGTCACCATGCGCACTTTCCTCCACGGGAGTAATGTCTCTAACAGTCTACGATTTGATCGTTCCCTGGAAGACCAGTAGTAGTTTCCGATGCACATCTGGAGGCATTCTGTAATCTGTGGACTATCAGAGTGTTGATGAAACACAGAAATTGCATCGGGATTGAATACAACAGTCACCATGCGAACTTTCCTCCATGGGAGTAATATTCAAACAGTCTCCGCTTTGATCGTTCCCTGGAAGACCAGTAGTAGTTTCCGATGCACATCTGGTGGCATTCTGTAATCTGTGGACTATCAGAGTGTTGATGAAACACAGAAATTGCACCGGGATTGAATACAACAGTCACCATGAGCACTTTCCTCCATGCGAGTAATGTCTCTAAGAGTCTACGCTTTGATCGTTCCCTGGAAGACCAGTAGTAGTTTCCGATGCACATATGGATGCTTTCTGTAATCTGTGGACTAACAGATTGTTGATGAAACACAGAAATTGCAACGGTATTGAATAAAACAATCTCCATGCGCAGTTTCCTCCATGGGAGTAATGTCTCAAACAGTCTTCGCTTTGATCGTTCCCTGGAAGACCAGTAGTAGTTTCCAATGCACATCTGGTCTCATTCTGTAATCTGTAGACTATCAGAGTGTTGATGAAGCACAGATATTGCATCGGGATTGAATACAACAGTCACCATGCGCACTTCCCTCCATGGGAGTAATGACTCTAACAGCCTACGCTTTGATCGTTCCCTGGAAGACCAGTAGTAGTTACAGATGCACATCTGGATGCTTTCTGTAATGTGTGGACTATCAGAGTGTTGATGAAACACATATATTGAATCGGGATTGAATACAACAGTCACCAGGCGCACTTTCCTCCATGGGAGTAATGTCTCTAGCAGTCTACGCTTTGATCGTTCCCTGGAAGACCAGTAGTACTTTCCGATGCACATCTGGAGGCATACTGTAATCTGTGGACTATCAGAGTGTTGATGAAACACAGAAATTGCATCGGGATTGAATACAACATTCACCAAGCTCACTTACCTTCATGGGAGCAATGTCTCAAACACTCTACGCTTTGATCGTTCCCTGGAAGCCCAGTAGTAGTTTCCGATGCACATCTGGAGGCATTCTGTAATTTGTGGACTATCAGAGTGTTGATGAAACACAGAAATTGCATCGGGATTGAATACAACAGTCACCATGCGCACTTTCTTCCATGGGAGTAATGTCTCAATCAGTCTACGATTTGATCGTTCCCTGGAAGACCAGTAGTAGTTTCCGATGCACATTTGTAGGCATTCTGTAATCTGTGCAGTATCAGAGTGTTGATGAAACACAGAAATTGCATCGGGATTGAATACAACAGTCACCATGCGCACTTTCCTCCATGGGAGTAATTCTCAAACAGTCTCCGCTTTGATCGTTCCCTGGAAGACCAGTAGTAGTTTCCGATGCACATCTGGAGGCTTTCTGTAATCTGTGGACCATCAGAGTGTTGATGAAACACAGAAATTGCATCGGGATTGAATACAACAGTCACCATGCTCACTTTCCTCCATGGGAGTAAGGTCTCTAGCAGTCTACGCTTTGAACGTTCCCTGGAAGACCAGTAGTACTTTCCGATGCACATCTGTAGGCATTCTGTAATCTGTGGACTATCAGAGTGTTGATGAAACACAGAAATTGCATCGGGATTGAATACAACAGTCGCCATGCTCACTTTGCTTCATGGGAGTAATGTCTCAAACACTCTACGCTTTGATCGTTCCCTGGAAGACCAGTAGTAGCTTCCGATGCACATCTGGAGGCATTCTGTAATCTGTGGAACATCAGAGTGTTGATGAAACACAGAAATTGCATCGGGATTGAATACAACAGTCACCATGCTCACTTTCCTCCATGGGAGTAAGGTCTCTAGCAGTCTACGCTTTGAACGTTCCCTGGAAGACCAGTAGTACTTTCCGATGCACATCTGTAGGCATTCTGTAATCTGTGGACTATCAGAGTGTTGATGAAACACAGAAATTGCATCGGGATTGAATACAACAGTCGCCATGCTCACTTTGCTTCATGGGAGTAATGTCTCAAACACTCTACGCTTTGATCGTTCCTGGAAGACCAGTAGTAGCTTCCGATGCACATCTGGAGGCATTCTGTAATCTGTGGACTATCAGAGTGTTGATGAAACACAGAAAGTGGTTCGGGATTGAATACAACAGTCACCATGCGCACTTTCTTCCATGGGAGTAATGTCTCAATCAGTCTACGATTTGATCGTTCCCTGGAAGACCAGTAGTAGTTTCCGATGCACATCTGTAGGCATTCTGTAATCTGTGCAGTATCAGAGTGTTGATGAAACACAGAAATTGCATCGCGATTGAATACAACAGTCACCATGCGAACTTCCCTCAATGGGAGTAATGTCTCAAAGAGTTTACGCTTTGATCGTTCGATGGAAGACCAGTAGTAGCTTCCGATGCACATCTGGAGGCATGCTGTAATCTGTGGACTATCAGAGTGTTGATGAAACACAGAAATTGCATCGGGATTGAATACAACAGTCACCATGCGCACTTTCCTCCACGGCAGTAATGTCTCAAACTGTCTACGCTTTGATCGTTCCCTGGAAGACCAGTAGTAGTTTCCGATGAACATCTGGAGGCATTCTGTAATTTGTGGACTATCCGAGTGTTGATGAAACACAGAAATTGCATCGGGATTGAATACAACAGTCACCATGCGCACTTTCTTCCATGGGAGTAATGTCTCAAACAGTCTACGATTTGATCGTTCCCTGGAAGACCAGTAGTAGTTTCCGATACACATCTGGACGCATTCTGTAATCTGTGGAGTATCAGAGTGTTGATGAAACACAGAAATTGCATCGGGATTGAATACAACAGTCACCATGCGCACTTCCCTCAATGGGAGTAATGTCTCAAAGAGTTTACGCTTTGATCGTTCGATGGAAGACCAGTAGTAGTTTCCGATGCACATCCGGAGGCATTCTGTAATCTGTGGACTATCAGAGTGTTGATGAAACACAGAAATTGCATCGGGATAGAATACAACAGTCACCATGCGCACTTTCCTCCACGGGAGTAATGTCTCTAACAGTCTACGATTTGATCGTTCCCTGGAAGACCAGTAGTAGTTTCCGATGCACATCTGGAGTCATTCTGTAATCTGTGGACTATCAGAGTGTTGATGAAACACAGAAATTGCATCGGGATTGAATACAACAGTCACCATGCGAACTTTCCTCCATGGGAGTAATATTCAAACAGTCTCCGCTTTGATCGTTCCCTGGAAGACCAGTAGTAGTTTCCGATGCACATCTGGTGGCATTCTGTAATCTGTGGACTATCAGAGTGTTGATGAAACACAGAAATTGCACCGGGATTGAATACAACAGTCACCATGAGCACTTTCCTCCATGCGAGTAATGTCTCTAAGAGTCTACGCTTTGATCGTTCCCTGGAAGACCAGTAGTAGTTTCCGATGCACATATGGATGCTTTCTGTAATCTGTGGACTAACAGATTGTTGATGAAACACAGAAATTGCAACGGTATTGAATAAAACAATCTCCATGCGCAGTTTCCTCCATGGGAGTAATGTCTCAAACAGTCTTCGCTTTGATCGTTCCCTGGAAGACCAGTAGTAGTTTCCAATGCACATCTGGTCCCATTCTGTAATCTGTAGACTATCAGAGTGTTGATGAAGCACAGATATTGCATCGGGATTGAATACAACAGTCACCATGCGCACTTCCCTCCATGGGAGTAATGACTCTAACAGCCTACGCTTTGATCGTTCCCTGGAAGACCAGTAGTAGTGACAGATGCACATCTGGATGCTTTCTGTAATGTGTGGACTATCAGAGTGTTGATGAAACACATATATTGAATCGGGATTGAATGCAACAGTCACCAGGCGCACTTTCCTCCATGGGAGTAATGTCTCTAGCAGTCTACGCTTTGATCGTTCCCTGGAAGACCAGTAGTACTTTCCGATGCACATCTGGAGGCATACTGTAATCTGTGGACTATCAGAGTGTTGATGAAACACAGAAATTGCATCGGGATTGAATACAACATTCACCATGCTCACTTACCTTCATGGGAGCAATGTCTCAAACACTCTACGCTTTGATCGTTCCCTGGAAGCCCAGTAGTAGTTTCCGATGCACATCTGGAGGCATTCTGTAATTTGTGGACTATCAGAGTGTTGATGAAACACAGAAATTGCATCGGGATTGAATACAACAGTCACCATGCGCACTTTCTTCCATGGGAGTAATGTCTCAATCAGTCTACGATTTGATCGTTCCCTGGAAGACCAGTAGTAGTTTCCGATGCACATCTGTAGGCATTCTGTAATCTGTGCAGTATCAGAGTGTTGATGAAACACAGAAATTGCATCGGGATTGAATACAACAGTCACCATGCGCACTTTCCTCCATGGGAGTAATTCTCAAACAGTCTCCGCTTTGATCGTTCCCTGGAAGACCAGTAGTAGTTTCCGATGCACATCTGGAGGCATTCTGTAATCTGTGGACCATCAGAGTGTTGATGAAACACAGAAATTGCATCGGGATTGAATACAACAGTCACCATGCTCACTTTCCTCCATGGGAGTAAGGTCTCTAGCAGTCTACGCTTTGAACGTTCCCTGGAAGACCAGTAGTACTTTCCGATGCACATCTGTAGGCATTCTGTAATCTGTGGACTATCAGAGTGTTGATGAAACACAGAAATTGCATCGGGATTGAATACAACAGTCGCCATGCTCACTTTGCTTCATGGGAGTAATGTCTCAAACACTCTACGCTTTGATCGTTCCCTGGAAGACCAGTAGTAGCTTCCGATGCACATCTGGAGGCATTCTGTAATCTGTGGACTATCAGAGTGTTGATGAAACACAGAAAGTGGTTCGGGATTGAATACAACAGTCACCATGCGCACTTTCTTCCATGGGAGTAATGTCTCAATCAGTCTACGATTTGATCGTTCCCTGGAAGACCAGTAGTAGTTTCCGATGCACATATGTAGGCATTCTGTAATCTGTGCAGTATCAGAGTGTTGATGAAACACAGGAATTGCATCGGGATTGAATACAACAGTCACCATGCGAACTTTCCTCCATGGGAGTAATTCTCAAACAGTCTCCGCTTTGATCGTTCCCTGGAAGACCAGTAGTAGTTTCCGATGCACATCTGGAGGCATTCTGTAATCTGTGGACTATCAGAGAGTTGAAGAAACACAGAAATTGCATCGGGATTGAATACAACAGTCACCATGCGCACTTTCCTCCATGGGAGTAATGTCTCTAACAGTCTACGCTTTGATCGTTCCCTGGAAGACCAGTAGTACTTTCCGATGCACATCTGGAGGCATTCTGTAATCTGTGGACTATCAGAGTGTTGATGAAACACAGAAATTGCATCGGGTTCGAATACAACAGTCGCCATGCTCACTTTGCTTCATGGGAGTAATGTCTCAAACATTCTACGCTTTGATCGTTCCCTGGAAGACCAGTAGTAGTTTCCGATGCACTTCTGGAGGCATTCCGTAATCTGTGGACTATCAGAGTGTTGATGAAACACAGAAATTGCATCGGGATTAAATACAACAGTCACCATGCGCACTTACCTCCATGGGAGTAATGTCTCTAACAGTCTACACTTTGATCGTACCCTGGAAGACCAGTACAGCTTTCCGATGCACATCTGGAGGCTTTCCGTAAACTGTGGACTATCAGAGTGTTGATGAAGCACAGAAACTGCATGGGGATAGAATACAACAGTCACCATGCGCACTTTCCTCCATGGGAGTAATGTCTCTAACAGTCTACGCTTTGTTCGTTCCCTGGAAGACCAGTGGTACTTTCCGATGCCCATCTGGAGGCATTCTGTAATCTGTCGACTATCAGAGTGTTGATGAAACACAGAAATTGCATCGGGATTGAATACAACACTCACCATGCGCACTTTCCTCCACGGCAGTAATGTCTCAAACAGTCTACGCTTTGATCGTTCCCTGGAAGACCAGTAGTAGTTTCCGATGAACATCTGGAGGCATTCTGTAATCTGTGGACTATCAGAGTGTTGATGAAACACAGAAATTGCATCGGGATTGAATACAACAGTCACCAAGCGCACTTTCTTCCATGGGAGTAATGTCTCAAACAGTCTACGATTTGATCGTTCCCTGGAAGACCAGTACAGCTTTCCGATGCACATCTGGACGCATTCTGTAATCTGTGGAGTATCAGAGTGTTGATGAAACACAGAAATTGCATCGGGATTGAATACAACAGTCACCATGCGCACTTCCCTTAATGGGAGTAATGTCTCAAAGAGTTTACGCTTTTATCATTCGATGGAAGACCAGTAGTAGTTTCCGATGCACATCTGGAGGCATTCTGTAATCTGTGGACTATCAGAGTGTTGATGAAACACAGAAATTGCATCGGGATAGAATACAACAGTCACCATGCGCACTTTCCTCCATGGGAGTAATGTCTCTAACAGTCTACGCTTTGATCGTTCCCTGGAAGGCCAGTAGTACTTTCCGATGCACATCTGGAGGCATTCTGTAATCTGTGGACTATCCGAGTGTTGATGAAACTCAGAAATTGCATCGGGATTGAATACAACAGTCACCATGCGCACTTTCTTTTATGGGAGTAATGTCTCATACAGTCTACGATTTGATCGTTCCCTGGAAGCCCAGTAGTAGTTTCCGATACACATCTGGAGGCATTCTGTAATCTGTGGACTATCAGAGTGTTGATGAAACACAGAAATTGCATCGGGATTGAATACAACAGTCACCATGCGCACTTCCCTCAATGGGAGTAATGTCTCAAAGAGTTTACGCTTTGATCGTTCGATGGAAGACCAGTAGTAGTTTCCGATGCACATCTGGAGGCATTCTGTAATCTGTGGACTATCAGAGTGTTGATGAAACACAGAAATTGCATCGGGATAGAATACAACAGTCACCATGCGCACTTTCCTCCACGGGAGTAATGTCTCTAACAGTCTACGATTTGATCGTTCCCTGGAAGACCAGTAGTAGTTTCCGATGCACATCTGGAGGCATTCTGTAATCTGTGGACTATCAGAGTGTTGATGAAACACAGAAATTGCATCGGGATTGAATACAACAGTCACCATGCGAACTTTCCTCCATGGGAGTAATATTCAAACAGTCTCCGCTTTGATCGTTCCCTGGAAGACCAGTAGTAGTTTCCGATGCACATCTGGTGGCATTCTGTAATCTGTGGACTATCAGAGTGTTGATGAAACACAGAAATTGCACCGGGATTGAATACAACAGTCACCATGAGCACTTTCCTCCATGCGAGTAATGTCTCTAAGAGTCTACGCTTTGATCGTTCCCTGGAAGACCAGTAGTAGTTTCCGATGCACATATGGATGCTTTCTGTAATCTGTGGACTAACAGATTGTTGATGAAACACAGAAATTGCAACGGTATTGAATAAAACAATCTCCATGCGCAGTTTCCTCCATGGGAGTAATGTCTCAAACAGTCTTCGCTTTGATCGTTCCCTGGAAGACCAGTAGTAGTTTCCAATGCACATCTGGTCTCATTCTGTAATCTGTAGACTATCAGAGTGTTGATGAAGCACAGATATTGCATCGGGATTGAATACAACAGTCACCATGCGCACTTCCCTCCATGGGAGTAATGACTCTAACAGCCTACGCTTTGATCGTTCCCTGGAAGACCAGTAGTAGTTACAGATGCACATCTGGATGCTTTCTGTAATGTGTGGACTATCAGAGTGTTGATGAAACACATATATTGAATCGGGATTGAATACAACAGTCACCAGGCGCACTTTCCTCCATGGGAGTAATGTCTCTAGCAGTCTACGCTTTGATCGTTCCCTGGAAGACCAGTAGTACTTTCCGATGCACATCTGGAGGCATACTGTAATCTGTGGACTATCAGAGTGTTGATGAAACACAGAAATTGCATCGGGATTGAATACAACATTCACCAAGCTCACTTACCTTCATGGGAGCAATGTCTCAAACACTCTACGCTTTGATCGTTCCCTGGAAGCCCAGTAGTAGTTTCCGATGCACATCTGGAGGCATTCTGTAATTTGTGGACTATCAGAGTGTTGATGAAACACAGAAATTGCATCGGGATTGAATACAACAGTCACCATGCGCACTTTCTTCCATGGGAGTAATGTCTCAATCAGTCTACGATTTGATCGTTCCCTGGAAGACCAGTAGTAGTTTCCGATGCACATTTGTAGGCATTCTGTAATCTGTGCAGTATCAGAGTGTTGATGAAACACAGAAATTGCATCGGGATTGAATACAACAGTCACCATGCGCACTTTCCTCCATGGGAGTAATTCTCAAACAGTCTCCGCTTTGATCGTTCCCTGGAAGACCAGTAGTAGTTTCCGATGCACATCTGGAGGCATTCTGTAATCTGTGGACCATCAGAGTGTTGATGAAACACAGAAATTGCATCGGGATTGAATACAACAGTCACCATGCTCACTTTCCTCCATGGGAGTAAGGTCTCTAGCAGTCTACGCTTTGAACGTTCCCTGGAAGACCAGTAGTACTTTCCGATGCACATCTGTAGGCATTCTGTAATCTGTGGACTATCAGAGTGTTGATGAAACACAGAAATTGCATCGGGATTGAATACAACAGTCGCCATGCTCACTTTGCTTCATGGGAGTAATGTCTCAAACACTCTACGCTTTGATCGTTCCCTGGAAGACCAGTAGTAGCTTCCGATGCACATCTGGAGGCATTCTGTAATCTGTGGAACATCAGAGTGTTGATGAAACACAGAAATTGCATCGGGATTGAATACAACAGTCACCATGCTCACTTTCCTCCATGGGAGTAAGGTCTCTAGCAGTCTACGCTTTGAACGTTCCCTGGAAGACCAGTAGTACTTTCCGATGCACATCTGTAGGCATTCTGTAATCTGTGGACTATCAGAGTGTTGATGAAACACAGAAATTGCATCGGGATTGAATACAACAGTCGCCATGCTCACTTTGCTTCATGGGAGTAATGTCTCAAACACTCTACGCTTTGATCGTTCCCTGGAAGACCAGTAGTAGCTTCCGATGCACATCTGGAGGCATTCTGTAATCTGTGGACTATCAGAGTGTTGATGAAACACAGAAAGTGGTTCGGGATTGAATACAACAGTCACCATGCGCACTTTCTTCCATGGGAGTAATGTCTCAATCAGTCTACGATTTGATCGTTCCCTGGAAGACCAGTAGTAGTTTCCGATGCACATCTGTAGGCATTCTGTAATCTGTGCAGTATCAGAGTGTTGATGAAACACAGAAATTGCATCGCGATTGAATACAACAGTCACCATGCGAACTTCCCTCAATGGGAGTAATGTCTCAAAGAGTTTACGCTTTGATCGTTCGATGGAAGACCAGTAGTAGCTTCCGATGCACATCTGGAGGCATGCTGTAATCTGTGGACTATCAGAGTGTTGATGAAACACAGAAATTGCATCGGGATTGAATACAACAGTCACCATGCGCACTTTCCTCCACGGCAGTAATGTCTCAAACTGTCTACGCTTTGATCGTTCCCTGGAAGACCAGTAGTAGTTTCCGATGAACATCTGGAGGCATTCTGTAATTTGTGGACTATCCGAGTGTTGATGAAACACAGAAATTGCATCGGGATTGAATACAACAGTCACCATGCGCACTTTCTTCCATGGGAGTAATGTCTCAAACAGTCTACGATTTGATCGTTCCCTGGAAGACCAGTAGTAGTTTCCGATACACATCTGGACGCATTCTGTAATCTGTGGAGTATCAGAGTGTTGATGAAACACAGAAATTGCATCGGGATTGAATACAACAGTCACCATGAGCACTTTCCTCCATGCGAGTAATGTCTCTAAGAGTCTACGCTTTGATCGTTCCCTGGAAGACCAGTAGTAGTTTCCAATGCACATCTGGTCCCATTCTGTAATCTGTAGACTATCAGAGTGTTGATGAAGCACAGATATTGCATCGGGATTGAATACAACAGTCACCATGCGCACTTCCCTCCATGGGAGTAATGACTCTAACAGCCTACGCTTTGATCGTTCCCTGGAAGACCAGTAGTAGTGACAGATGCACATCTGGATGCTTTCTGTAATGTGTGGACTATCAGAGTGTTGATGAAACACATATATTGAATCGGGATTGAATGCAACAGTCACCAGGCGCACTTTCCTCCATGGGAGTAATGTCTCTAGCAGTCTACGCTTTGATCGTTCCCTGGAAGACCAGTAGTACTTTCCGATGCACATCTGGAGGCATACTGTAATCTGTGGACTATCAGAGTGTTGATGAAACACAGAAATTGCATCGGGATTGAATACAACATTCACCATGCTCACTTACCTTCATGGGAGCAATGTCTCAAACACTCTACGCTTTGATCGTTCCCTGGAAGCCCAGTAGTAGTTTCCGATGCACATCTGGAGGCATTCTGTAATTTGTGGACTATCAGAGTGTTGATGAAACACAGAAATTGCATCGGGATTGAATACAACAGTCACCATGCGCACTTTCTTCCATGGGAGTAATGTCTCAATCAGTCTACGATTTGATCGTTCCCTGGAAGACCAGTAGTAGTTTCCGATGCACATCTGTAGGCATTCTGTAATCTGTGCAGTATCAGAGTGTTGATGAAACACAGAAATTGCATCGGGATTGAATACAACAGTCACCATGCGCACTTTCCTCCATGGGAGTAATTCTCAAACAGTCTCCGCTTTGATCGTTCCCTGGAAGACCAGTAGTAGTTTCCGATGCACATCTGGAGGCATTCTGTAATCTGTGGACCATCAGAGTGTTGATGAAACACAGAAATTGCATCGGGATTGAATACAACAGTCACCATGCTCACTTTCCTCCATGGGAGTAAGGTCTCTAGCAGTCTACGCTTTGAACGTTCCCTGGAAGACCAGTAGTACTTTCCGATGCACATCTGTAGGCATTCTGTAATCTGTGGACTATCAGAGTGTTGATGAAACACAGAAATTGCATCGGGATTGAATACAACAGTCGCCATGCTCACTTTGCTTCATGGGAGTAATGTCTCAAACACTCTACGCTTTGATCGTTCCCTGGAAGACCAGTAGTAGCTTCCGATGCACATCTGGAGGCATTCTGTAATCTGTGGACTATCAGAGTGTTGATGAAACACAGAAAGTGGTTCGGGATTGAATACAACAGTCACCATGCGCACTTTCTTCCATGGGAGTAATGTCTCAATCAGTCTACGATTTGATCGTTCCCTGGAAGACCAGTAGTAGTTTCCGATGCACATATGTAGGCATTCTGTAATCTGTGCAGTATCAGAGTGTTGATGAAACACAGGAATTGCATCGGGATTGAATACAACAGTCACCATGCGAACTTTCCTCCATGGGAGTAATTCTCAAACAGTCTCCGCTTTGATCGTTCCCTGGAAGACCAGTAGTAGTTTCCGATGCACATCTGGAGGCATTCTGTAATCTGTGGACTATCAGAGAGTTGAAGAAACACAGAAATTGCATCGGGATTGAATACAACAGTCACCATGCGCACTTTCCTCCATGGGAGTAATGTCTCTAACAGTCTACGCTTTGATCGTTCCCTGGAAGACCAGTAGTACTTTCCGATGCACATCTGGAGGCATTCTGTAATCTGTGGACTATCAGAGTGTTGATGAAACACAGAAATTGCATCGGGTTCGAATACAACAGTCGCCATGCTCACTTTGCTTCATGGGAGTAATGTCTCAAACATTCTACGCTTTGATCGTTCCCTGGAAGACCAGTAGTAGTTTCCGATGCACTTCTGGAGGCATTCTGTAATCTGTGGACTATCAGAGTGTTGATGAAACACAGAAATTGCATCGGGATTAAATACAACAGTCACCATGCGCACTTACCTCCATGGGAGTAATGTCTCTAACAGTCTACACTTTGATCGTACCCTGGAAGACCAGTACAGCTTTCCGATGCACATCTGGAGGCTTTCCGTAAACTGTGGACTATCAGAGTGTTGATGAAGCACAGAAACTGCATGGGGATAGAATACAACAGTCACCATGCGCACTTTCCTCCATGGGAGTAATGTCTCTAACAGTCTACGCTTTGTTCGTTCCCTGGAAGACCAGTGGTACTTTCCGATGCCCATCTGGAGGCATTCTGTAATCTGTCGACTATCAGAGTGTTGATGAAACACAGAAATTGCATCGGGATTGAATACAACACTCACCATGCGCACTTTCCTCCACGGCAGTAATGTCTCAAACAGTCTACGCTTTGATCGTTCCCTGGAAGACCAGTAGTAGTTTCCGATGAACATCTGGAGGCATTCTGTAATCTGTGGACTATCAGAGTGTTGATGAAACACAGAAATTGCATCGGGATTGAATACAACAGTCACCAAGCGCACTTTCTTCCATGGGAGTAATGTCTCAAACAGTCTACGATTTGATCGTTCCCTGGAAGACCAGTACAGCTTTCCGATGCACATCTGGACGCATTCTGTAATCTGTGGAGTATCAGAGTGTTGATGAAACACAGAAATTGCATCGGGATTGAATACAACAGTCACCATGCGCACTTCCCTTAATGGGAGTAATGTCTCAAAGAGTTTACGCTTTTATCATTCGATGGAAGACCAGTAGTAGTTTCCGATGCACATCTGGAGGCATTCTGTAATCTGTGGACTATCAGAGTGTTGATGAAACACAGAAATTGCATCGGGATAGAATACAACAGTCACCATGCGCACTTTCCTCCATGGGAGTAATGTCTCTAACAGTCTACGCTTTGATCGTTCCCTGGAAGACCAGTAGTACTTTCCGATGCACATCTGGAGGCATTCTGTAATCTGTGGACTATCCGAGTGTTGATGAAACTCAGAAATTGCATCGGGATTGAATACAACAGTCACCATGCGCACTTTCTTTTATGGGAGTAATGTCTCATACAGTCTACGATTTGATCGTTCCCTGGAAGCCCAGTAGTAGTTTCCGATACACATCTGGAGGCATTCTGTAATCTGTGGACTATCAGAGTGTTGATGAAACACAGAAATTGCATCGGGATTGAATACAACAGTCACCATGCGAACTTTCCTCCATGGGAGTAATATTCAAACAGTCTCCGCTTTGATCGTTCCCTGGAAGACCGGTAGTAGTTTCCGATGCACATCTGGTGGCATTCAGTAATCTGTGGACTATCAGAGTGTTGATGAAACACATAAATTGCACCGGGATTGAATACAACAGTCACCATGCGCAACTCTCTCCATGGGAGTAATGTCTCAAACAGTCTACGCTTTGATCGTTCCCTGGAAGACCAGTAGTAGTTTCCGATGCACATCTGGTGGCATTCCGTAATCTGTAGACTATCAGAGTGTTGATGAAAGACAGATATTGCATCGGGATTGAATACAACAGTCACCATGCGCACTTTCCTCCACGGGAGTAATGTCTCAAACAGTCTACGCTTTCATCGTTCCCTGGAAGACCAGTAGTAGTTTCCGATTCACATCTGGTGGCACTCTGTAATCTGTAGACTATCAGAGTGTTGATGAAACACAGAAATTGCACCGGGATTGAATACAACAGTCACCATGAGCACTTTCCTCCATGCGAGTAATGTCTCTAAGAGTCTACGCTTTGATCGTTCCCTGGAAGACCAGTAGTAGTTTCCGATGCACATATGGATGCTTTCTGTAATCTGTGGACTATCAGATTGTTGATGAAACACAGAAATTGCAACGGTATTGAATAAAACAGTCTCCATGCGCAGTTTCCTAAATGGGAGTAATGTCTCAAACAGTCTACGCTTTTATCGTTCCCTGGATGACCAGTAGTAGTTTCCAATGCACATCTGGTCCATTCTGTAATCTGTAGACTGTCAGAGTGTTGATGAAACACAGATATTGCATCGGGATTGAATACAACAGTCACCATGCGCACTTCCCTCCATGGGAGTAATGACTCTAACAGCCTACGCTTTGATCGTTCCCTGGAAGACCAGTAGTAGTTACAGGTGCACATCCGGATGCTTTCTGTAATCTGTGGACTATCAGAGTGTTGATGAAACACAGAAATTGCATCGGGATTGAATACAACATTCACCATGCTCACTTACCTTCATGGGAGCAATGTCTCAAACACTCTACGCTTTGATCGTTCCCTCGAAGCCCAGTAGTAGCTTCCGATGCACATCTGGAGGCATTCTGTAATTTGTGGACTATCAGAGTGTTGATGAAACACAGAAATTGCATCGCGATTGAATACAACAGTCACCATGCGAACTTCCCTCAATGGGAGTAATGTCTCAAAGAGTTTACGCTTTGATCGTTCGATTCAAGACCAGTAGTAGTTTCCGATGCACATCTGGACGCATTCTATAATCTGTGGAATTTCAGAGTGTTGATGAAACACAGAAATTGCATCGCGATTGAATACAACAGTCACCATGCGAACTTCCCTCAATGCGAGTAATGTCTCAAAGAGTTTACGCTTTGATCGTTCGATGGAAGACCAGTAGTAGCTTCCGATGCACATCTGGAGGCATGCTGTAATCTGCGGACTATCAGAGTGTTGATGAAACACAGAAATTGCATCGGGATTGAATACAACAGTCACCATGCGCACTTTCCTCCACGGCAGTGATGTCTCAAACTGTCTACGCTTTGATCGTTCCCTGGGAGACCAGTAGTAGTTTCCGATGAACATCTGGAGGCATTCTGTAATTTGTGGACTATCCGAGTGTTGATGAAACACAGAAATTGCATCGGGATTGAATACAACAGTCACCATGCGCACTTTCTTCCATGGGAGTAATGTCTCAAAGAGTTTACGCTTTGATCGTTCGATGGAAGACCAGTAGTAGTTTCCGATGCACATCTGGAGGCATTCTGTAATCTGTGGACTATCAGAGTGTTGATGAAACACAGAAATTGCATCGGGATAGAATACAAAAGTCACCATGCGCACTTTCCTCCACGGGAGTAATGTCTCTAACAGTCTACGATTTGATCGTTCCCTGGAAGACCAGTAGTAGTTTCCGATGCACATCTGGAGGCATTCTGTAATCTGTGGACTATCAGAGTGTTGATGAAACACAGAAATTGCATCGGGATTGAATACAACAGTCACCATGCGAACTTTCCTCCATGGGAGTAATATTCAAACAGTCTCCGCTTTGACCGTTCCCTGGAAGACCAGTAGTAGTTTCCGATGCACATCTGGTGGCATTCTGTAATCTGTGGACTATCAGAGTGTTGATGAAACACAGAAATTGCACCGGGATTGAATACAACAGTCACCATGAGCACTTTCCTCCATGCGAGTAATGTCTCTAAGAGTGTACGCTTTGATCGTTCCCTGGAAGACCAGTAGTAGTTTCCGATGCACATATGGATGCTTTCTGTATTCTGTGGACTAACAGATTGTTGATGAAACACAGAAATTGCAACGGTATTGAATAAAACAATCTCCATGCGCAGTTTCCTCCATGGGAGTAATGTCTCAAACTGTCTACGCTTTGATCGTTCCCTGGAAGACCAGTAGTAGTTTCCAATGCACATCTGGTCCCATTCTGTAATCTGTAGACTATCAGAGTGTTGATGAAACACAGATATTGCATCGGGATTGAATACAACAGTCACCATGCGCACTTCCCTCCATGGGAGTAATGACTCTAACAGCCTACGCTTTGATCGTTCCCTGGAAGACCAGTAGTAGTTACAGATGCACATCTGGATGCTTTCTGTAATCTGTGGACTATCAGAGTGTTGATGAAACACATATATTGAATCGGGATTGAATACAACAGTCACCAGGCGCACTTTCCTCCATGGGAGTAATGTCTCTAGCAGTCTACGCTTTGATCGTTCCCTGGAAGACCAGTAGTACTTTCCGATGCACATCTGGAGGCATACTGTAATCTGTGGACTATCAGAGTGTTGATGAAACACAGAAATTGCATCGGGATTGAATACAACATTCACCATGCTCACTTACCTTCATGGGAGCAATGTCTCAAACACTCTACGCTTTGATCGTTCCCTGGAAGCCCAGTAGTAGTTTCCGATGCACATCTGGAGGCATTCTGCAATTTGTGGACTATCAGAGTGTTGATGAAACACAGAAATTGCATCGGGATTGAATACAACAGTCACCATGCGCACTTTCTTCCATGGGAGTAATGTCTCAATCAGTCTACGATTTGATCGTTCCCTGGAAGACCAGTAGTAGTTTCCGATGCACATCTGGTGGCATTCTGTAATCTGTGCAGTATCAGAGTGTTGATGAAACACAGAAATTGCATCGGGATGGAATACAACAGTCACCATGCGCACTTTCCTCCATGGGAGTAATTCTCAAACAGTCTCCGCTTTGATCGTTCCCTGGAAGACCAGTAGTAGTTTCCGATGCACATCTGGAGGCATTCTGTAATCTGTGGACCATCAGAGTGTTGATGAAACACAGAAATTGCATCGGGATTGAATACAACAGTCACCATGCTCATTTTCCTCCATGGGAGTAATGTCTCTAGTAGTCTACGCTTTGATCGTTCCCTGGAAGACCAGTAGTACTTTCCGATGCACATCAGTAGGCATTCTGTAATCTGTGGACTATCAGAGTGTTGATGAAACACAGAAATTGCATCGGGATTGAATACAACAGTCGCCATGCTCACTTTGCTTCATGGGAGTAATGTCTCAAACACTCTACGCTTTGATCGTTCCCTGGAAGACCAGTAGTAGCTTCCGATGCACATCTGGAGGCATTCTGTAATCTGTGGACTATCAGAGTGTTGATGAAACACAGAAAGTGGTTCGGGATTGAATACAACAGTCACCATGCGCACTTTCTTCCATGGGAGTAATGTCTCAATCAGTCTACGATTTGATCGTTCCCTGGAAGACCAGTAGTAGTTTCCGATGCACATCTGTAGGCATTCTGTAATCTGTGCAGTATCAGAGTGTTGATGAAACACAGGAATTGCATCGGGATTGAATACAACAGTCACCATGCGACCTTTCCTCCATGGGAGTAATTCTCAAACAGTCTCCGCTTTGATCGTTCCCTGGAAGACCAGTAGTAGTTTCCGATGCACATCTGGAGGCATTCTGTAATCTGTGGACTATCAGAGAGTTGAAGAAACACAGAAATTGCATCGGGATTGAATACAACAGTCACCATGCGCACTTTCCTCCATGGGAGTAATGTCTCTAACAGTCTACGCTTTGATCGTTCCCTGGAAGACCAGTGGTACTTTCCGATGCACATCTGGAGGCATTCTGTAATCTGTGGACTATCAGAGTGTTGATGAAACACAGAAATTGCATCGGGATTGAATACAACAGTCAGCATGCGCACTTTCTACTAAGGGAGTAATGTCTCAAACAGTCTACGATTTGATCGTTCCCTGGAAGACCAGTAGTAGTATCCGATGCACATCTGGACGCATTCTGTAATCTGTGGAGTATCAGAGTGTTGATGAAACACAGAAATTGCATCGGGATTGAATACAACAGTCACCATGCGAACTTCCCTCAATGGGAGTAATGTCTCAAAGAGTTTACGCTTTGATCGTTCGATGGAAGACCAGTAGTAGTTTCCGATGCACATCAGGAGGCATACTGTAAACTGTGGACTATCAGAGTGTTGATGAAACACAGAAATTGCATCGGGATTGAATACAACAGTCACCATGCTCACTTTCCTCCACGGCAGTAATGTCTCAAACAGTCTACGCTTTGATCGTTCCCTGGAAGACCAGTAGTAGTTTCCGATGAACATCTGGACGCATTCTGTAATCTGTGGAGTATCAGAGTGTTGATGAAACACAGAAATTGCATCGGGATTGAATACAACAGTCACCATGCGCACTTCCCTTAATGGGAGTAATGTCTCAAAGAGTTTACCCTTTGATCGTTCGATGGAAGACCAGTAGTAGTTTCCGATGCACATCTGGAGGCATTCTGTAATCTGTGGACTATCAGAGTGTTGATGAAACACAGAAATTGCATCGGGATTGAATACAACAGTCACCATGCGACCTTTCTTCCATGGGAGTAATGTCTCAAACAGTCTACGATTTGATCGTTCCCTGGAAGACCAGTAGTAGTTTCCGCTGCACATCTGGACGCATTCTGTAATCTGTGGAGTATCAGAGTGTTGATGAAACACAGAAATTGCATCGGGATTGAATACAACAGTCACCATGCGCACTTCCCTTAATGGGAGTAATGTCTCAAAGAGTTTACCCTTTGATCGTTCGATGGAAGACCAGTAGTAGTTTCCGATGCACATCTGGAGGCATTCTGTAATCTGTGGACTATCAGAGTGTTGATGAAACACAGAAATTGCATCGGGATTGAATACAACATTCACCATGCTCACTTACCTTCATGGGAGCAATGTCTCAAACACTCTACGCTTTGATCGTTCCCTGGAAGCCCAGTAGTAGTTTCCGATGCACATCTGGAGGCATTCTGTAATTTGTGGACTATCAGAGTGTTGATGAAACACAGAAATTGCATCGGGATTGAATACAACAGTCACCATGCGCACTTTCTTCCATGGGAGTAATGTCTCAATCAGTCTACGATTTGATCGTTCCCTGGAAGACCAGTAGTAGTTTCCGATGCACATCTGTAGGCATTCTGTAATCTGTGCAGTATCAGAGTGTTGATGAAACACAGAAATTGCATCGGGATTGAATACAACAGTCACCATGCGCACTTTCCTCCATGGGAGTAATTCTCAAACAGTCTCCGCTTTGATCGTTCCCTGGAAGACCAGTAGTAGTTTCCGATGCACATCTGGAGGCATTCTGTAATCTGTGGACCATCAGAGTGTTGATGAAACACAGAAATTGCATCTGGATTGAATACAACAGTCACCATGCTCACTTTCCTCCATGGGAGTAATGTCTCTAGTAGTCTACGCTTTGATCGTTCCCTGGAAGACCAGTAGTACTTTCCGATGCACATCAGTAGGCATTCTGTAATCTGTGGACTATCAGAGTGTTGATGAAACACAGAAATTGCATCGGGATTGAATACACCAGTCGCCATGCTCACTTTGCTTCATGGGAGTAATGTCTCAAACACTCTACGCTTTGATCGTTCCCTGGAAGACCAGTAGTAGCTTCCGATGCACATCTGGAGGCATTCTGTAATCTGTGGACTATCAGAGTGTTGATGAAACACAGAAAGTGGTTCGGGATTGAATGCAACAGTCACCATGCGCACTTTCTTCCATGGGAGTAATGTCTCAATCAGTCTACGATTTGATCGTTCCCTGGAAGACCAGTAGTAGTTTCCGATGCACATCTGTAGGCATTCTGTAATCTGTGCAGTATCAGAGTGTTGATGAAACACAGGAATTGCATCGGGATTGAATACAACAGTCACCATGCGACCTTTCCTCCATGGGAGTAATTCTCAAACAGTCTCCGCTTTGATCGTTCCCTGGAAGACCAGTAGTAGTTTCCGATGCACATCTGGAGGCATTCTGTAATCTGTGGACTATCAGAGAGTTGAAGAAACACAGAAATTGCATCGGGATTGAATACAACAGTCACCATGCGCACTTTCCTCCGTGGGAGTAATGTCTCTAACATTCTACGCTTTGATCGTTCCCTGGAAGACCAGTAGTACTTTCCGATGCACATCTGGAGGCATTCTGTAATCTGTGGACTATCAGAGTATTGATGAAACACAGAAATTGCATCGGGATTGAATACAACAGTCGCCATGCTCACTTTGCTTCATGGGAGTAATGTCTCAAACATTCTACGCTTTGATCGTTCCCTGGAAGACCAGTAGTAGTTTCCGATGCACTTCTGGAGGCATTCTGTAATCTGTGGACTATCAGAGTGTTGATGAAACACAGAAATTGCATCGGGATTAAATACAACATTCACCATGCGCACTTACCTCCTTGGGAGTAATGTCTCTCACAGTCTACACTTTGATCGTTCCCTGGAAGACCAGTAGAGCTTTCCGATGCACATCTGGAGGCTTTCCGTAAACTGTGGACTATCAGAGTGTTGATGAAGCACAGAAATTGCATGGGGATAGAATACAACAGTCACCATGCGCACTTTCCTCCATGGGAGTAATGTCTCTAACAGTCTACGCTTTGATCGTTCCCTGGAAGACCAGTGGTACTTTCCGATGCACATCTGGAGGCATTCTGTAATCTGTGGACTATCAGAGTGTTGATGAAACACAGAAATTGCATCGGGATTGAATACAACAGCCAGCATGCGCACTTTCTACTAAGGGAGTAATGTCTCAAACAGTCTACGATTTGATCGTTCCCTGGAAGACCAGTAGTAGTATCCGATGCACATCTGGACGCATTCTGTAATCTGTGGAATATCAGAGTGTTGATGAAACACAGAAATTGCATCGGGATTGAATACAACAGTCACCATGCGAACTTCCCTCAATGGGAGTAATGTCTCAAAGAGTTTACGCTTTGATCGTTCGATGGAAGACCAGTAGTAGTTTCCGATGCACATCAGGAGGCATACTGTAATCTGTGGACTATCAGAGTGTTGATGAAACACAGAAATTGCATCGGGATTGAATACAACACACACCATGCGCACTTTCCTCCACGGCAGTAATGTCTCAAACAGTCTACGCTTTGATCGTTCCCTGGAAGACCAGTAGTAGTTTCCGATGAACATCTGAAGGCATTCTGTAATCTGTGGACTATCAGAGTGTTGATGAAACACAGAAATTGCATCGGGATTGAATACAACAGTCACCAAGCGCACTTTCTTCCATGGGAGTAATGTCTCAAACAGTCTACGATTTGATCGTTCCCTGGAAGACCAGTAGTAGTTTCCGCTGCACATCTGGACGCATTCTGTAATCTGTGGAGTATCAGAGTGTTGATGAAACACAGAAATTGCATCGGGATTGAATACAACAGTCACCATGCGCACTTTCCTTAATGGGAGTAATGTCTCAAAGAGTTTACCCTTTGATCGTTCGATGGAAGACCAGTAGTAGTTTCCGATGCACATCTGGAGGCATTCTGTAATCTGTGGACTATCAGAGTGTTGATGAAACACAGAAATTGCATCGGGATAGAATACAACAGTCACCATGCGCACTTTCCTCCATGGGAGTAATGTCTCTAACAGTCTACGCTTTGATCGTTCCCTGGAAGACCAGTAGTACTTTCCGATGCACATCTGGAGGCATTCTGTAATCTGTGGACTATCCGAGTGTTGATGAAACTCAGAAATTGCATCGGGATTGAATACAACAGTCACCATGCGCACTTTCTTCCATGGGAGTAATGTCTCAAACAGTCTACGATTTGATCGTTCCCTGGAAGCCCAGTAGTAGTTTCCGATACACATCTGGAGGCATTCTGTAATCTGTGGACTATCAGAGTGTTGATGAAACACAGAAATTGCATCGGGATTGAATACAACAGTCACCATGCGAACTTTCCTCCATGGGAGTAATATTCAAACAGTCTCCGCTTTGATCGTTCCCTGGAAGACCGGTAGTAGTTTCCGATGCACATCTCGATGCATTCAGTAATCTGTGGACTATCAGAGTGTTGATGAAACACATAAATTGCACCGGGATTGAATACAACAGTCACCATGCGCACTTTCTTCCATGGGAGTAATGTCTCAAACAGTCTACGATTTGATCGTTCCCTGGAAGACCAGTAGTAGTTTCCGATGCACATCTGGTGGCATTCCGCAATCTGTAGACTATCAGAGTGTTGATGAAAGACAGATATTGCATCGGGATTGAATACAACAGTCACCATGCGCACTTTCCTCCACGGGAGTAATGTCTCAAACAGTCTACGCTTTGATCGTTCCCTGGAAGACCAGTAGTAGTTTCCGATGCACATCTGGTGGCATTCTGTAATCTGTAGACTATCAGAGTGTTGATGAAACACAGAAATTGCACCGGGATTGAATACAACAGTCACCATGAGCACTTTCCTCCATGCGAGTAATGTCTCTAAGAGTCTACGCTTTGATCGTTCCCTGGAAGACCAGTAGTAGTTTCCGATGCACATATGGATGCTTTCTGTAATCTGTGGACTATCAGATTGTTGATGAAACACAGAAATTGCAACTGTATTGAATAAAACAGTCTCCATGCGCAGTTTCCTCCATGGGAGTAATGTCTCAAACAGTCTACGCTTTGATCGTTCCCTGGATGACCAGTAGTAGTTTCCAATGCACATCTGGTCCATTCTGTAATCTGTAGACTATCAGAGTGTTGATGAAACACAGATATTGCATCGGGATTGAATACAACAGTCACCATGCGCACTTCCCTCCATGGGAGTAATGTCTCTAGCAGTCTACGCTTTGATCGTTCCCTGGAAAACCAGTAGTACTTTCCGATGCACATCTGGAGGCATACTGTAATCTGTGGACTATCAGAGTGTTGACGAAACACAGAAATTGCATCGGGATTGAATACAACATTCACCATGCTCACTTACCTTCATGGGAGCAATGTCTCAAACACTCTACGCTTTGATCGTTCCCTGGAAGCCCAGTAGTAGTTTCCGATGCACATCTGGAGGCATTCTGTAATTTGTGGACTATAAGAGTGTTGATGAAACACAGAAATTGCATCGGGATTGAATACAACAGTCACCATGCGCACTTTCTTCCATGGGAGTAATGTCTCAATCAGTCTACGATTTGATCGTTCCCTGGCAGAACAGTAGTAGTTTCCGATGCACATCTGTAGGCATTCTGTAATCTGTGCAGTATCAGAGTGTTGATGAAACACAGAAATTGCATCGGGATTGAATACAACAGTCACCATGCGAACTTTCCTCCATGGGAGTAACTCTCAAACAGTCTCCGCTTTGATCGTTCCCTGGAAGACCAGTAGTAGTTTCCGATGCACATCTGGAGGCATTCTGTAATCTGTGGACTATCAGAGTGTTGATGAAACACAGAAATTGCATCGGGATTGAATACAACAGTCACCATGCGCACTTTCCTCCATGGGAGTAATGTCTCTAACAGTCTACGCTTTGATCGTTCCCTGGAAGACCAGTAGTACTACCCGATGCACATCTGGAGGCATTCTGTAATCTGTGGACTATCAGAGTGTTGATGAAACACAGAAATTGCATCGGGATTGAAAACAACAGTCGCCATGCTCACTTTGCTTCATGGGAGTAATGTCTCAAACACTCTACGCTTTGATCGTTCCCTGGATGACCAGTAGTAGTTTCCGATGCACATCTGGAGGCATTCTGTAATTTGTGGACTATCAGAGTGTTGATGAAACACAGAAATTGCATCGGGATTGAATACAACAGTCACCATGCGCACTTTCTTCCATGGGAGTAATGTCTCAATCAGTCTACGATTTGATCGTTCCCTGGCAGAACAGTAGTAGTTTCCGATGCACATCTGTAGGCATTCTGTAATCTGTGCAGTATCAGAGTGTTGATGAAACACAGAAATTGCATCGGGATTGAATACAACAGTCACCATGCGAACTTTCCTCCATGGGAGTAACTCTCAAACAGTCTCCGCTTTGATCGTTCCCTGGAAGACCAGTAGTAGTTTCCGATGCACATCTGGAGGCATTCTGTAATCTGTGGACTATCAGAGTGTTGATGAAACACAGAAATTGCATCGGGATTGAATACAACAGTCACCATGCGCACTTTCCTCCATGGGAGTAATGTCTCTAACAGTCTACGCTTTGATCGTTCCCTGGAAGACCAGTAGTAGTTTCCGATGCACATCTGGAGGCATTCTGTAATCTGTGGACTGTCAGAGTGTTGATGAAACACAGAAAGTGCATCGGGATTGAATACAACAGTCACCATGCGCACTTTCTTCCATGGGAGTAATGTCTCAATCAGTCTACGATTTGATCGTTCCCTGGAAGACCAGTTGTAGTTTCCGATGCACATCTGTAGGCATTCAGTAATCTGTGCAGTATCAGAGTGTTGATGAAACTCAGGAATTGCATCGTGATTGAATACAACAGTCACCATGCGAACTTTCCTCCATAGGAGTAATTCTCAAACAGTCTCCGCTTTGATCGTTCCCTGGAAGACCAGTAGTAGTTTCCGATGCACATCTGGAGGCATTCTGTAATCTGTGGACTATCAGAGAGTTGAAGAAACACAGAAATTGCATCGGGATTGAATACAACAGTCACCATGCGCACTTTCCTCCATGGGAGTAATGTCTCTAACAGTCTACGCTTTGATCGTTCCCTGGAAGACCAGTAGTAGTTTCCGATGCACATCTGGAGGCATTCTGTAATCTGTGGACTATCAGAGTGTTGATGAAACACAGAAATTGCATCGGGATTGAATACAACAGTCAGCATGCGCACTTTCTACTAAGGGAGTAATGTCTCAAACAGTCTACGATTTGATCGTTCATTGGAAGACCAGTAGTAGTTTCCGATGCACATCTGGACGCATTCTGTAATCTGTGGAGTATCAGAGTGTTGATGAAACACTGATATTGCATCGGGATTGAATACAACAGTCACCATGCGAACTTCCCTCAATGGGAGTAATGTCTCAAAGAGTTTACGCTTTGATCGTTCGATGGAAGACCAGTAGTAGTATCCGATGCACATCAGGAGGCATACTGTAATCTGTGGACTATCAGAGTGTTGATGAAACACAGAAATTGCATCGGGATAGAATACGACAGTCACAATGCGAACTTCCCTCAATGGGAGTAATGTCTCAAAGAGTTTACGCTTTGATCGTTCGATGGAAGACCAGTAGTAGTATCCGATGCACATCAGGAGGCATACTGTAATCTGTGGACTATCAGAGTGTTGATGAAACACAGAAATTGCATCGGGATAGAATACGACAGTCACCATGCGCACTTTCCTCCATGGGAGTAATGTCTCTAACAGTCTACGCTTTGATCGTTCCCTGGAAGACCAGTAGTACTTTCCGATGCACATCTGGAGGCATTCTGTAATCTGTGGACTATCCGAGTGTTGATGAAACTCAGAAATTGCATCGGGATTGAATACAACAGTCACCATGCGCACTTTCCTCCATGGGAGTAATGTCTCAAACAGTCTACGCTTTGATCGTTCCCTGGAAGACCAGTAGTAGTTTCCAATGCACATCTGGTCCCATTCTGTAATCTGTAGACTATCAGAGTGTTGATGAAACACAGATATTGCATCGGGGTTGAATACAACAGTCACCATGCGCACTTCCCTCCATGGGAGTAATGACTCTAACAGCCTACGCTTTGATCGTTCCCTGGAAGACCAGTAGTAGTTACAGATGCACATCTGGATGCTTTCTGTAATCTGTGGACTATCAGAGTGTTGATGAAACACAGAAATTGCATCGGGATTAAATACAACAGTCACCATGCGCACTTTCTTCCATGGGAGTAATGTCTCAATCAGTCTACGATTTGATCGTTCCCTGGAAGACCAGTAGTAGTTTCCCATGCACATCTGTAGGTTTTCTGTAATCTGTGCAGTATCAGAGTGTTGATGAAACACAGAAATTGCATCGGGATTGAATACAACAGTCACCATGCGAACTTTCCTCCATGGGAGTACTTCTCAAACAGTCTCCGCTTTGATCGTTCCCTGGAAGACCAGTAGTAGTTTCCGATGCACATCTGGAGACATTCTGTAATCTGTGGACTATCAGAGTGTTGATGAAACACAGAAATTGCATCGGGATTGAATACAACAGTCACCATGCGCACTTTCCTCCATGGGAGTAATGTCTCTAACAGTCCACGCTTTGATCGTTCCCTGGAAGACCAGTAGTAGTTTCCGATGCACATCTGGAGGCATTCTGTAATCTGTGGACTATCAGAGTGTTGATGAAACACAGAAAGTGCATCGGGACTGAATACAACAGTCACCATGCGCACTTTCTTCCATGGGAGTAATGTCTCAAACAGTCTACGATTTGATCGTTCCCTGGAAGACCAGTAGTAGTTTCCGATGCACATCTGTAGGCATTCTGTAATCTGTGCAGTATCAGAGTGTTGATGAAACACAGGAATTGCATCGGGATTGAATACAACAGTCACCATGCGAACTTTCCTCCATGGGAGTAATTCTCAAACAGTCTCCGCTTTGATCGTTCCCTGGAAGACCAGTAGTAGTTTCCGATGCACATCTGGAGGCATTCTGTAATCTGTGTACTATCAGAGAGTTGAAGAAACACAGAAATTGCATCGGGATTGAATACAACAGTAACCATGCTCACTTTCCTCCATGGGAGTAATGTCTCTAACAGTCTACGCTTTGATCGTTCCCTGGAAGACCAGTAGTACTTTCCGATGCATATCTGGAGGCATTCTGTAATCTGTGGACTATCAGAGTGTTGATGAAACACAGAAATTGCATCGGGATTGAATACAACAGTCGCCATGCTCACTTTGCTTCATGGGAGTAATGTCTCAAACATTCTACGCTTTGATCGTTCCCTGGAAGACCAGTAGTAGTTTCCGATGCACTTCTGGAGGCATTCTGTAATCTGTGGACTATCAGAGTGTTGATGAAACACAGAAATTGCATCGGGATTGAATACAACAGTCACCATGCGCACTTACCTCCATGGGAGTAATGTCTCTAACCGTCTACGCTTTGATCGTTCCCTGGAAGACCAGTAGAGCTTTCCGATGCACATCTGGAGGCTTTCCGTAAACTGTGGACTATCAGAGTGTTGATGAAGCACAGAAATTGCATGGGGATAGAATACAACAGTCACCATGCGCACTTTCCTCCATGGGAGTAATGTCTCAAACAGTCTACTCTTTGATCGACCCCTGGAAGGCCAGTAGTAGTTTCCGATGCACATCTGGAGGCATTCTGTAATCTATGGACTATCAGAGTGTTGATGAAACACAGAAATTGCATCGGGATTGAATACAACAGTCACCATGCGCACTTTCCTCCATGAGAGTAATGTCTCTAACAGTCTACGCTTTGATCGTTCCCTGGAAGACCTGTAGTACTTTCCGATGCACATCTGGAGGCATTCTGTAATCTGTGGACTATCAGAGTGTTGATGAAACACAGAAATTGCATCGGGATTGAATACAACAGTCGCCATGCTCACTTTGCTTCATGGGAGTAATGTCTCAAACACTCTACGCTTTGATCGTTCCCTGGAAGACCAGTAGTAGTTTCCGATGCACATCTGGAGGCATTCTGTAATCTGTGGACTATCAGAGTGTTGATGAAACACCGAAAGTGCATCGGGATTGAATACAACAGTCACCATGCGCACTTTTTTCCATGGGAGTAATGTCTCAATCAGTCTACGATTTGATCGTTCCCTGGAAGACCAGTAGTACTTTCCGATGCACATCTGGAGGCATTCTGTAATCGGTGGACTATCAGGGTGTTGATGAAACACAGAAATTGCATCGGGATTGAATACAACAGTCAGCATGCGCACTTTCTACTAAGGGAGTAATGTCTCAAACAGTCTACGATTTGATCGTTCATTGGAAGACCAGTAGTAGTTTCCGATGCACATCTGGACGCATTCTGTAATCTGTGGAGTATCAGAGTGTTGATGAAACACAGAAATTGCATCGGGTTTGAATACAACAGTCACCATGCGAACTTCCCCCAATGGGAGTAATGTCTCTAAGAGTTTACGCTTTGATCGTTCGATGGAAGACCAGTAGTAGTATCCGATGCACATCAGGAGGCATACTGTAATCTGTGGACTATCAGAGTGTTGATGAAACACAGAAATTGGATCGGGATTGAATACAACATTCACCATGCGCACTTTCCTCCACGGCAGTAATGTCTCAAACAGTCTACGCTTTGATCGTTCCCTGGAAGACCAGTAGTAGTTTCCGATGCACATCCGGAGGCTTTCCATAATTTGTGGACTATCAGATTGTTGATGAAACACAGAAATAGCATCGTGATTGAATACAACTGTCACCATGCGCACTTTCGTCGATGGGAGTAACGTCTCAAGCAGTGTACGCTTTGATCGTTCCCTGGAACACCAGTAGTGGTTACCGATGCACATGTGGAGGCATTCTGTAATCTGTGGACTATCAGGGTGTTGATGAAACACAGAAATTGCATCGGGATTGAATACAACAGTCACCAAGCGCACTTTCTTCCATGGGAGTAATGTCTCTAGCAGTCTACGCTTTGATCGTTCCCTGGAAGACCAGTAGTACTTTCCGATGCACATCTGGAGGCATACTGTAATCTGTGGACTATCAGAGTGTTGATGAAACACAGAAATTGCATCGGGATTGAATACAACATTCACCATGCTCACTTACCTTCATGGGAGCAATGTCTCAAACACTCTACGCTTTGATCGTTCCCTGAAAGCCCAGTAGTAGTTTCCGATGCACATCTGGTGTCATTCTGTAATTTGTGGACTATCAGAGTGTTGATGAAACACAGAAATTGCATCGGGATTGAATACAACAGTCACCATGCGCACTTTCTTCCATGGGAGTAATGTCTCAATCAGTCTACGATTTGATCGTTCCCTGGAAGACCAGTAGTAGTTTCCGATGCACATCTGTAGGTTTTCTGTAATCTGTGCAGTATCAGAGTGTTGATGAAACACAGAAATTGCATCGGGATTGAATACAACAGTCACCATGCGAACTTTCCTCCATGGGAGTATTTCTCAAACAGTCTCCGCTTTGATCGTTCCCTGGAAGACCAGTAGTAGTTTCCGATGCACATCTGGAGACATTCTGTAATCTGTGGACTATCAGAGTGTTGATGAAACACAGAAATTGCATCGGGATTGAATACAACAGTCACCATGCGCACTTTCCTCCATGGGAGTAATGTCTCTAACAGTCCACGCTTTGATCGTTCCCTGGAAGACCAGTAGTAGTTTCCGATGCACATCTAGAGGCATTCTGTATTCTGTGGACTATCAGAGTGTTGATGAAACAAAGAAAATGCATCGGGACTGAATACAACAGTCACCATGCGCACTTTCTTCCATGGGAGTAATGTCTCAAACAGTCTACGATTTGATCGTTCCCTGGAAGACCAGTAGTAGTTTCCGATGCACATCTGTAGGCATTCTGTAATCTGTGCAGTATCAGAGTGTTGATGAAACACAGGAATTGCATCGGGATTGAATACAACAGTCACCATGCGAACTTTCCTCCATGGGAGTAATTCTCAAACAGTCTCCGCTTTGATCGTTCCCTGGAAGACCAGTAGTAGTTTCCGATGCACATCTGGAGGCATTCTGTAATCTGTGTACTATCAGAGAGTTGAAGAAACACAGAAATTGCATCGGGATTGAATACAACAGTAACCATGCTCACTTTCCTCCATGGGAGTAATGTCTCTAACTGTCTACGCTTTGATCTTTCCCTGGAAGACCAGTAGTACTTTCCGATGCATATCTGGAGGCATTCTGTAATCTGTGGACTATCAGAGTGTTGATGAAACACAGAAATTGCATCGGGATTGAATACAACAGTCGCCATGCTCACTTTGCTTCATGGGAGTAATGTCTCAAACATTCTACGCTTTGATCGTTCCCTGGAAGACCAGTAGTAGTTTCCGATGCACTTCTGGAGGCATTCTGTAATCTGTGGACTATCAGAGTGTTGATGAAACACAGAAATTGCATCGGGATTGAATACAACAGTCACCATGCGCACTTACCTCCATGGGAGTAATGTCTCTAAACGTCTACGCTTTGATCGTTCCCTGGAAGACCAGTAGAGCTTTCCGATGCACATCTGGAGGCTTTCCGTAAACTGTGGACTATCAGAGTGTTGATGAAGCACAGAAATTGCATGGGGATAGAATACAACAGTCACCATGCGCACTTTCCTCCATGGGAGTAATGTCTCAAACAGTCTACTCTTTGATCGATCCCTGGAAGGCCAGTAGTAGTTTCCGATGCACATCTGGAGGCATTCTGTAATCTGTGGACTATCAGAGTGTTGATGAAACACAGAAATTGCATCGGGATTGAATACAACAGTCGCCATGCTCACTTTGCTTCATGGGAGTAATGTCTCAAACACTCTACGCTTTGATCGTTCCCTGGAAGACCAGTAGTAGTTTCCGATGCACATCTGGAGGCATTCTGTAATCTGTGGACTATCAGAGTGTTGATGAAACACCGAAAGTGCATCGGGATTGAATACAACAGTCACCATGCACACTTTTTTCCATGGGAGTAATGTCTCAATCAGTCTACCATTTGATCGTTCCCTGGAAGACCAGTAGTACTTTCCGATGCACATCTGGAGGCATTCTGTAATCGGTGGACTATCAGGGTGTTGATGAAACACAGAAATTGCATCGGGATTGAATACAACAGTCAGCATGCGCACTTTCTACTAAGGGAGTAATGTCTCAAACAGTCTACGATTTGATCGTTCATTGGAAGACCAGTAGTAGTTTCCGATGCACATCTGGACGCATTCTGTAATCTGTGGAGTATCAGAGTGTTGATGAAACACAGAAATTGCATCGGGTTTGAATACAACAGTCACCATGCGAACTTCCCTCAATGGGAGTAATGTCTCAAAGAGTTTACGCTTTGATCGTTCGATCTAAGACCAGTAGTAGTATCCGATGCACATCAGGAGGCATACTGTAATCTGTGGACTATCAGAGTGTTGATGAAACACAGACATTGGATCGGGATTGAATACAACATTCACCATGCGCACTTTCCTCCACGGCAGTAATGTCTCAAACAGTCTACGCTTTGATCGTTCCCTGGAAGACCAGTAGTAGTTTCCGATGCACATCCGGAGGCTTTCCATAATTTGTGGACTATCAGATTGTTGATGAAACACAGAAATAGCATCGTGATTGAATACAACTGTCACCATGCGCACTTTCGTCGATGGGAGTAACGTCTCAAACAGTGTACGCTTTGATCGTTCCCTGGAACACCAGTAGTGGTTACCGATGCACATGTGGAGGCATTCTGTAATCTGTGGACTATCAGAGTGTTGATGAAACACAGAAATTGCATCGGGATTGAATACAACAGTCACCAAGCGCACTTTCTTCCATGGGAGTAATGTCTCAAACAGTCTACGATTTGATCGTTCCCTGGAAGACCAGTAGTAGTTTCCGATGCACATCTGGACGCATTCTGTAATCTGTGGACTATCCGAGTGTTGATGAAACACAGAAATTGCATCGGGATTGAATACAACAGTCACCATGCGCACTTTCTTCCATGGGAGTAATGTCTCAAACAGTCTACGATTTGATCGTTCCCTGGAAGACCAGTAGTAGTTTCCGATGCACATCTGGACGCATTCTGTAATCTGTGGAGTATCAGAGTGTTGATGAAACAAAGAAATTGCATCGGGATATAATACAACAGCCACCGTGGGCACTTTCCTCCATGGGAGAAATGTCTCTAACAGTCTACGCTTTGATCGTTCCCTGGAGGACCAGTAGTACTTTCCGATGCACATCTGGAGGCATTCTGTAATCTGTGGACTATCCGAGTGTTGATGAAACTCAAAAATTGCATCGGGATTGAATACAACAGTCACCATGCGCACTTTCTTCCATGGGAGTAATGTCTCAAACAGTCTACGATTTGATCGTTCCCTGGAAGACCAGTAGTAGTTTCCGATACACATCTGGAGGCATTCTGTAATCTGTGGACTATCAGAGTGTTGATGAAACACAGAAATTGCATCGGGATTGAATACAACAGTCACCATGCGAACTTTCCTCCATGGGAGTAATATTCAAACAGTCTCCGCTTTGATCGTTCCCTGGAAGACCGTTAGTAGTTTCCGATGCACATCTGGTGGCATTCAGTAATCTGTGGACTATCAGAGTGTTGATGAAACACAGAAATTGCACCGGGATTGAATACAACAATCACCATGCGCAACTACCTCCATGGGAGTAATGTCTGAAACAGTCTACGCTTTGATCGTTCCCTGGAAGACCAGTAGTAGTTTGAGATGCACATCTGGTGGCATTCCGTAATCTGTAGACTATCAGAGTTTGATGAAAGACAGATATTGCATCGGGATTGAATACAACAGTCACCATGCGCACTTTCCTCCACGGTAGAAATGTCTCAAACCGTCTACGCTTTGATCGTTCCCTGAAAGACCAGTAGTAGTTTCTGATGCAAATCTGGTGGCATTCTGTAATCTGTAGTCTGTCAGAGTGTTGATGAAACACAGAAATTGCATCGGGATTGAATACAACAGTCACCATGCGCACTTTCTTCCATGGGAGTAATGTCTCAATCAGTCTACCATTTGATCGTTCCCTGGAAGACCAGTAGTAGTTTCCGATGCACATCTGTAGGCATTCTGTATTCTGTGCAGTATCAGAGTGTTGATGAAACACAGAAATTGCATCGGGAATGAATACAACAGTCACCATGCGAACTTTCCTCCATGGGAGTAATTCTCAAACAGTCTCCGCTTTGATCGTTCCCTGGAAGACCAGTAGTAGTTTCCGATGCACATCTGGAGGCATTCTGTAATCTGTGGACTATCAGAGTGTTGATGAAGCACAGAAATTGCATGGGGATAGAATACAACAGTCACCATGCGCACTTTCCTCCATGGGAGTAATGTCTCTAACAGTCTACGCTTTGATCGTTCCCTGGAAGACCAGTAGTACTTTCCGATGCACATCTGGAGGCATTCTGTAATCTGTGGACTATCAGAGAGTTGATGAAACACAGAAATTGCATCGGGATTGAATACAACAGTCGCCATGCTCACTTTTTTTCATGGGAGTAATGTCTCAAACACTCTACGCTTTGATCGTTCCCTGGAAGACCAGTAGTAGTTTCCGATGCACATATGGAGGCATTCTGTAATCTGTGGACTATCAGAGTGTTGATGAAACACAGAAATTGCATCGGGATTGAATACAACAGTCACCATGCGCACTTACCTCCATGGGATTAATGTCTCTAACAGTCTACGCTTTGATCGTTCCCTGGAAGACCAGTAGAGCTTTCCGATGCACATCTGGAGGCTTTCCGTAAACTGTGGACTATCAGAGTGTTGATGAAGCACAGAAATTGCATGGGGATAGAATACAACAGTCACCATGCGCACTTTATTCCATGGGAGTAATGTCTCAAACAGTCTACTCTTTGATCGTTCCCTGGAAGACCAGTAGTAGTTTTCGATGCACATCTGGAGGCATTCTGTAATCTGTGGACTATCCGAGTGTTGATGAAACACAGAAATTGCATCGGGATTGAATACAACAGCCACCGTGAGCACTTTCCTCCATGGGAATAATGTCTCTAACAGTCTACGCTTTGATCGTTCCCTGGAAGACCAGTAGTACTTTCCGATGCACATCTGGAGGCATTCTGTAATCTGTGGACTATCCGAGTGTTGATGAAACACAGAAATTGCATCGGGATTGAATACAACAGTCACCATGCGCACTTTCTTCCATGGGAGTAATGTCTCCAACAGTCTACGATTTGATCGTTCCCTGGAAGACCAGTAGTAGTTTCCGATACACATCTGGAAGCATTCTGTAATCTGTGGACTATCAGAGTGTTGATGAAACACAGAAATTGCATCGGGATTGAATACAACAGTCACCATGCGCACTTTCCTCCATGGGAGTAATGTCTCAAACAGTCTACGCTTAGATCGTTCCCTGGAAGACCAGTAGTAGTTTCCGATGCACATATGGATGCTTTCTGTAATCTGTGGACTATCAGATTGTTGATGAAACACAGAAATTGCAACGGTATTGAATAAACCGTCTCCATGCGCAGTTTCCTCCATGGGAGTAATGTCTCAAACAGTCTACGCTTTGATCGTTCCCTGGAAGACCGGTAGTAGTTTCCGATGCACATCTGGTGGCATTCGGTAATCTGTGGACTATCAGAGTGTTGATGAAACACAGAAATTGCACCGGGATTGAATACAACAGTCACCATGTGCAACTACCTCCATGGGAGTAATGTCTCAAACAGTCTACGCTTTGATCGTTCCCTGGAAGACCAGTAGTAGTTTCCGATGCACATCTGGTGGCATTCCGTAATCTGTAGACTATCAGAGTGTTGATGAAAGACAGATACTGCATCGGGATTGAATACAACGGTCACCATGCGCACTTTCCTCCACGGGAGTAATGTCTCAAACAGTCTACGCTTTGATCGTTCCCTGAAAGACCAGTAGTAGTTTCCGATGCAAATCTGGTGGCATTCTGTAATCTGTAGTCTGTCAGAGTGTTGATGAAACACAGAAATTGCATCGGGATTGAATACAACAGTCACCATGCGCACTTTCTTCCATGGGAGTAATGTCTCAATCAGTCTACGATTTGATCGTTCCCTGGAAGACCAGTAGTAGTTTCCGAAGCACATCTGTAGGCATTCTGTAATCTGTGCAGTATCAGAGTGTTGATGAAACACAGAAATTGCATCGGGATTGAATACAACAGTCACCATGCGAACTTTCCTCCATGGGAGTAATTCTCAAACAGTCTCCGCTTTGATCGTTCCCTGGAAGACCAGTAGTAGTTTCCGATGCACATCTGTGGACTATCAGACTGTTAATGGAACACAGAAATTGCATCGGGATTGAATACAACAGTCACCATGCGCACTTTCCTCCATGGGAGTAATGTCTCTAACAGTCTACGCTTTGATCGTTCCCTGGAAGACCAGTAGTACTTTCCGATGCACATCTGGAGGCATTCTGTAATCTGTGGACTATCAGAGAGTTGATGAAACACAGAAATTGCATCGGGATTGAATACAACAGTCGCCATGCTCACTTTGCTTCATGGGAGTAATGTCTCAAACACTCTACGCTTTGATCGTTCCCTGGAAGACCAGTAGTAGTTTCCGATGCACATATGGAGGCATTCTGTAATCTGTGGACTATCAGAGTGTTGATGAAACACAGAAATTGCATCGGGATTGAATACAACAGTCACCATGCGCACTTACATCCATGGGAGTAATGTATCTAACAGTCTACGCTTTGATCGTTCCCTGGAAGACCAGTAGAGCTTTCCGATGCACATCTGGAGGCTTTCCGTAAACTGTGGACTATCAGAGTGTTGATGAAGCACAGAAATTGCATGGGGATAGAATACAACAGTCACCATGCGCACTTTCCTCCATGGGAGTAATGTCTCAAACAGTCGACTCTTTGATCGTTCCCTGGAAGACCAGTAGTAGTTTTCGATGCACATCTGGAGGCATTCTGTAATCTGTGGACTATCAGAGTGTTGATGAAACACAGAAATTGCATCGGGATTGAATACAACAGTCACCATGCACACTTTCCTACACGGGAGTAATATCTCAAACAGTCTACGCTTTGATCGTTCCCTGAAAGACCAGTAGTAGTTTCCGATGCAAATCTGGTGGCATTCTGTAATCTGTAGACTGTCAGAGTGTTGATGAAACACAGAAATTGCATCGGGATTGAATACAACAGTCACCATGAGCACTTTCCTCCATGCGAGTAATGTCTCTAAGAGTCTACGCTTTAATCGTTCCCTGGAAGACCAGTAGTAGTTTCCGATGCACATATGGTTGCTTTCTGTAATCTGTGGACTATCAGATTGTTGATGAAACACAGAAATTGCAACGGTATTGAATAAACCGTCTCCATGCGCAGTTTCCTCCATGGGAGTAATGTCTCAAACAGTCTACGCTTTGATCGTTCCCTGGAAGAGCAGTAGTAGTTTCCAATGCACATCTGGTGGCATTCAGTAATCTGTAGACTATCAGAGTGTTGATGAAACACAGAAATTGCATCGGGATTGAATACAACAGTCACCATGCGCACTTTCTACTAAGGGAGTAATGTCTCAAACAGTCTACGATTTGATCGTTCCCTGGAAGACCAGTAGTAGTTTCCGATGCACATCTGGTGGCATTCCGTAATCTGTAGACTATCAGAGTGTTGATGAAACACAGAAATTGCATCGGGATTGAATACAACAGTCACCATGCGCACTTTCCTCCATGGGAGTAATGTCTCAAACAGTCTACGCTTAGATCGTTCCCTGGAAGACCAGTAGTAGTTTCCGATGCACATATGGATGCTTTCTTTAATCTGTGGACTATCAGATTGTTGATGAAACACAGAAATTGCAACGGTATTGAATAAACCGTCTCCATGCGCAGTTTCCTCCATGGGAGTAATGTCTCAAACAGTCTACGCTTTGATCGTTCCCTGGAAGACCGGTAGTAGTTTCCGATGCACATCTGGTGGCATTCAGTAATCTGTGGACTATCAGAGTGTTGATGAAACACAGAAATTGCACCGGGATTGAATACAACAGTCACCATGCGCAACTACCTCCATGGGAGTAATGTCTCAAACAGTCTACGCTTTGATCGTTCCCTGGAACACCAGTAGTAGTTTCCGATGCACATCTGGTGGCATTCCGTAATCTGTAGACTATCAGAGTGTTGATGAAAGACAGATATTGCATCGGGATTGAATACAACGGTCACCATGCGCACTTTCCTCCACGGGAGTAATGTCTCAAACAGTCTACGCTTTGATCGTTCCCTGAAAGACCAGTAGTAGTTTCCGATGCAAATCTGGTGGCATTCTGTAATCTGTAGTCTGTCAGAGTGTTGATGAAACACAGAAATTGCATCGGGATTGAATACAACAGTCACCATGCGCACTTTCTTCCATGGGAGTAATGTCTCAATCAGTCTACGATTTGATCGTTTCCTGGAAGACCAGTAGTAGTTTCCGATGCACATCTGTAGGCATTCTGTAATCTGTGCAGTATCAGAGTGTTGATGAAACACAGAAATTGCATCGGGATTGAATACAACAGTCACCATGCGAACTTTCCTCCATGGGAGTAATTCTCAAACAGTCTCCGCTTTGATCGTTCCCTGGAAGACCAGTAGTAGTTTCCGATGCACATCTGGAGGCATTCTGTAATCTGTGGACTATCAGAGTGTTAATGGAACACAGAAATTGCATCGGGATTGAATACAACAGTCACCATGCGCACTTTCCTCCATGGGAGTAATGTCTCTAACAGTCTACGCTTTGATCGTTCCCTGGAAGACCAGTAGTACTTTCCGATGCACATCTGGAGGCATTCTGTAATCTGTGGACTATCAGAGAGTTGATGAAACACAGAAATTGCATCGGGATTGAATACAACAGTCGCCATGCTCACTTTGCTTCATGGGAGTAATGTCTCAAACACTCTACGCTTTGATCGTTCCCTGGAAGACCAGTAGTAGTTTCCGATGCACATATGGAGGCATTCTGTAATCTGTGGACTATCAGAGTGTTGATGAAACACAGAAATTGCATCGGGATTGAATACAACAGTCACCATGCGCACTTACCTCCATGGGAGTAATGTCTCTAACAGTCTACGCTTTGATCGTTCCCTGGAAGACCAGTAGAGCTTTCCGATGCACATCTGGAGGCTTTCCGTAAACTGTGGACTATCAGAGTGTTGATGAAGCACAGAAATTGCATGGGGATAGAATACAACAGTCACCATGCGCACTTTCCTCCACGGGAGTAATGTCTCAAACAGTCGACTCTTTGATCGTTCCCTGGAAGACCAGTAGTAGTTTTCGATGCACATCTGGAGGCATTCTGTAATCTGTGGACTATCAGAGTGTTGATGAAACACAGAAATTGCATCGGGATTGAATACAACAGCCACCGTGAGCACTTTCCTCCATGGGAGTAATGTCTCTAACAGTCTACGCTTTGATCGTTCCCTGGAAGACCAGTAGTACTTTCCGATGCACATCTGGAGGCATTCTGTAATCTGTGGACTATCCGAGTGTTGATGAAACACAGAAATTGCATCGGGATTGAATACAACGGTCACCATGCGCACTTTCCTACATGGGAGTAATGTTTCAAACAGTCTACGCTTAGATCGTTCCCTGGAAGACCAGTAGTAGTTTCCGATGCACATCTGGTGGCATTCCGTAATCTGTAGACTATCAGAGTGTTGATGAAAGACAGGTATTGCCTCGGAATTGAATACAACAGTCACCATGCGCACTTTCCTACACGGGAGTAATGTTTCACACAGTCTACGCTTTGATCGTTGCCTGAAAGACCAGTAGTAGTTTCCGATGCAAATCTGGTGGCATTCTGTAATCTGTAGGCTGTCAGGGTGTTGATGAAACACAGAAATTGCATCGGGATTGAATACAACAGTCACCATGAGCACTTTCCTCCATGCGAGTAATGTCTCTAAGAGTCTACGCTTTAATCGTTCCCTGGAAGACCAGTAGTAGTTTCCGATGCACATATGGTTGCTTTCTGTAATCTGTGGACTATCAGATTGTTGATGAAACACAGAAATTGCAACGGTATTGAATAAACCGTCTCCATGCGCAGTTTCCTCCATGGGAGTAATGTCTCAAACAGTCTACGCTTTGATCGTTCCCTGGAAGAGCAGTAGTAGTTTCCAATGCACATCTGGTGGCATTCTGTAATCTGTAGACTATCAGAGTGTTGATGAAACACAGAAATTGCATCGGGATTGAATACAACAGTCACCATGCGCACTTTCTTCCATGGGAGTAATGTCTCAAACAGTCTACGCTTTGATCGTTCCCAGGAAGACCAGTAGTAGTTTCCGATGCACATCTGGACGCATTCTGTAATCTGTGGAGTATCAGAGTGTTGATGAAACACAGAAATTGCATCGGGATTGAATACAACAGTCACCATGCGAACTTCCCTCAATGGGAGTAATGTCTCAAAGAGTTTACGCTTTGATCGTTCGATGGAAGACCAGTAGTAGTTTCCAATGCACATCAGGAGGCATACTGTAATCTGTGGACTATCAGAGTGTTGATGAAACACAGAAATTGCATCGGGATTGAATACAACAGTCAACATGCGCACTTTCCTCCACGGCAGTAATGTCTCAAACAGTCTACGCTTTGATCGTTCCCTGGAAGACCAGTAGTACTTTCCGATGCACATCTGGAGGCATTCTGTAATCTGTGGACTATCCGAGTGTTGATGAAACTCAGAAATTGCATCGGGATTGAAGACAACAGTCACCATGCGCACTTTCTTCCATGGGAGTAATGTCTCAAACAGTCTACGATTTGATCGTTCCCTGGAAGCCCAGTAGTAGTTTCCGATACACATCTGGAGGCATTCTGTAATCTGTGGACTATCAGAGTGTTGATGAAACACAGAAATTGCATCGGGATTGAATACAACAGTGACCATGCGAACTTTTCTCCATGGGAGTAATATTCAAACAGTCTCCGCTTTGATCGTTCCCTGGAAGACCGGTAGTAGTTTCCGATGCACATCTGTTGGCATTCAGTAATCTGTGGACTATCAGAGTGTTGATGAAACACAGAAATTGCACCGGGATTGAATACAACAGTCACCATGCGCAACTACCTCAACGGGAGTTATGTCTCAAACAGTCTACGCTTTGATCGTTCCCTGGAAGACCAGTAGTAGTTTCCGATGCATATCTGGTGGCATTCCGTAATCTGTAGACTATCAGAGTGTTGATGAAAGACAGATATTGCATCGGGATTGAATACAACAGTCACCATGCGCACTTTCCTCCACGGGAGTAATGTCTCAAACAGTCTACGCTTTGATCGTTCCGTGAAAGACCAGTAGTAGTTTCCGATGCTAATCTGGTGGCATTCTGTAATCTGTAGACTGTCAGAGTGTTGATGAAACACAGAAATTGCATCGGGATTGAATACAACAGTCACCATGCGCACTTACTTCCATGGGAGTAATGTCTCAATCGGTCTACGATTTGATCGTTCCCCGGAAGACCAGTAGTAGTTTCCGATGCACATCTGTAGGCATTCTGTAATCTGTGCAGTATCAGAGTGTTGATGAAACACAGAAATTGCATCGGGATTGAATACAACAGTCACCATGCTAACTTTCCTCCATGGGAGTAATTCTCAAACAGTCTCCGCTTTGATCGTTCCCTGGAAGACCAGTAGTAGTTTCCGATGCACATCTGGAGGCATTCTGTAATCTGTGGACTATCAGAGTGTTAATGAAACACAGATATTGCATCGGGATTGAATACAACAGTCACCATGCGCACTTTCCTCCATGGGAGTAATGTCTCTAACAGTCTACGCTTTGATCGTTCCCTGGAAGACCAGTAGTACTTTCCGATGCACATCTGGAGGCATTCTGTAATCTGTGGACTATCAGAGTGTTGATGAAACACAGAAATTGCATCGGGATTGAATACAACAGTCGCCATGCTCACTTTGCTTCATGGGAGTAATGTCTCAAACACTCTACGCTTTGATCGTTCCCTGGAAGACCTGTAGTAGTTTCCGATGCACATCTGGAGGCATTCTGTAATCTGTGGACTATCAGAGAGTTGATGAAACACAGAAATTGCATCGGGATTGAATACAACAGTCACCATGCGCACTTACGTCCATGGGAGTAATGTCTCTAACAGTATACGCTTTGATCGTTCCCTGGAAGACCAGTAGAGCTTTCCGATGCACATCTGGAGGCTTTCCGTAAACTGTGGACTATCAGAGTGTTGATGAAGCACAGAAATTGCATGGGGATAGAATACAACAGTCACCATGCGCACTTTCCTCCATGGGAGTAATGTCTCAAACAGTCTACTCTTTGATCGTTCCCTGGAAGACCAGTAGTAGTTTTCGATGCACATCTGGAGGCATTCTGTAATCTGTGGACTATCAGAGTGTTGATGAAACACAGAAATTGCATCGGGATTGAATACAACAGCCACCGTGCGCACTTTCCTCCATGGGAGTAATGTCTCTAACAGTCTACGCTTTGATCGTTCCCTGGAAGACCAGAAGTACTTTCCGATGCACATCTGGAGGCATTCTGTAATCTGTGGACTATCCGAGTGTTGATGAAACACAGAAATTGCATCGGGATTGAATACAACTGTCACCATGAGCACTTTCTTCCATGGGAGTAATGTCTCAAACAGTCTACGATTTGATCGTTCCCTGGAAGACCAGTAGTAGTTTCCGATACACATCTGGAGGCATTCTGTAATCTGTGGACTATCAGAGTGTTGATGAAACACAGAAATTGCATCGGGATTGAATACAACAGTCACCGTGCGAACTTTCCTCCATGGGAGTAATATTCAAACAGTCTCCGCTTTGATCGTTCCCTGAAAGACCGGTAGTAGTTTCCGATGCACATCTGGTGGCATTCAGTAATCTGTGGACTATCAGAGTGTTGATGAAATACAGAAATTGCACCGGGATTGAATACAACAGTCACCAAGCGCACTTTCTTCCATGGGAGTAATGTCTCAAACAGTCTACGCTTTGATCGTTCCCTGGAAGACCAGTAGTAGTTTCCGATGAACATCTGGAGGCATTCTGTAATCTGTGGACTATCAGAGTATTGATGAAACACAGAAATTGCATCGGGATTGAATACAACAGTCACCAAGCGCACTTTCTTCCATGGGAGTAATGTCTCAAACAGTCTACGATTTGATCGTTCCCTGGAAGACCAGTAGTAGTTTCCGATGCACATCTGGACGCATTCTGTAATCTGTGGAGTATCAGAGTGTTGATGAAACACAGAAATTGCATCGGGATTGAATACAACAGTCACCATGCGCACTTCCCTCAATGGGAGTAATGTCTCAAAGAGTTTACGCTTTGATCGTTCGATGGAAGACCAGTAGTAGTTTCCGATGCACATTTGGAGGCATTCTGTAATCTGTGGACTATCAGAGTGTTGATGAAACACAGAAATTGCATCGGGATAGAATACAACAGTCACCATGCGCACTTTCCTCCATGGGAGTAATGTCTCTAACAGTCTACGCTTTGATCGTTCCCTGGAAGACCAGTAGTACTTTCCGATGCACATCTGGAGGCATTCTGTAATCTGTGGACTATCCGAGTGTTGATGAAACTCAGAAATTGCATCGGGATTGAATACAACAGTCACCATGCGCACTTTCTTCCATGGGAGTAATGTCTCAAACAGTCTACGCTTTGATCGTTCCCTGGAAGACCAGTGGTACTTTCCGATGCACATCTGGAGGCATTCTGTAATCTGTGGACTATCAGAGTGTTGATGAAACACAGAAATTGCATCGGGATTGAATACAACAGTCACCATGCGAACTTTTCTCCATGGGAGTAATATTCAAACAGTCTCCGCTTTGATCGTTCCCTGGAAGACCGGTAGTAGTTTCCGATGCACATCTGTTGGCATTCAGTAATCTGTGGACTATCAGAGTGTTGATGAAACACAGAAATTGCACCGGGATTGAATACAACAGTCACCATGCGCAACTACCTCAACGGGAGTAATGTCTCAAACAGTCTACGCTTTGATCGTTCCCTGGAAGACCAGTAGTAGTTTCCGATGCATATCTGGTGGCATTCCGTAATCTGTAGACTATCAGAGTGTTGATGAAAGACAGATATTGCATCGGGATTGAATACAACAGTCACCATGCGCACTTTCCTCCACGGGAGTAATGTCTCAAACAGTCTACTCTTTGATCATTCCGTGAAAGACCAGTAGTAGTTTCCGATGCAAATCTGGTGGCATTCTGTAATCTGTAGACTGTCAGAGTGTTGATGAAACACAGAAATTGCATCGGGATTGAATACAACAGTCACCATGCGCACTTACTTCCATGGGAGTAATGTCTCAATCGGTCTACGATTTGATCGTTCCCTGGAAGACCAGTAGTAGTTTCCGATGCACATCTGTAGGCATTCTGTAATCTGTGCAGTATCAGAGTGTTGATGAAACACAGAAATTGCATCGGGATTGAATACAACAGTCACCATGCGAACTTTCCTCCATGGGAGTAATTCTCAAACAGTCTCCGCTTTGATCGTTCCCTGGAAGACCAGTAGTAGTTTCCGATGCACATTTGGAGGCATTCTGTAATCTGTGGACTATCAGAGTGTTAATGAAACACAGATATTGCATCGGGATTGAATACAACAGTCACCATGCGCACTTTCCTCCATGGGAGTAATGTCTCTACCAGTCTACGCTTTGATCGTTCCCTGGAAGACCAGTAGTACTTTCCGATGCACATCTGGAGGCATTCTGTAATCTGTGGACTATCAGAGTGTTGATGAAACACAGAAATTGCATCGGGATTGAATACAACAGTCGCCATGCTCACTTTGCTTCATGGGAGTAATGTCTCAAACACTCTACGCTTTGATCGTTCCCTGGAAGACCGGTAGTAGTTTCCGATGCACATCTGGAGGCATTCTGTAATCTGTGGACTATCAGAGAGTTGATGAAACACAGAAATTGCATCGGGATTGAATACAACAGTCACCATGCGCACTTACGTCCATGGGGGTAATGTCTCTAACAGTCTACGCTTTGATAGTTCCCTGGAAGACCAGTAGAGCTTTCCGATGCACATCTGGAGGCTTTCCGTAAACTGTGGACTATCAGAGTGTTGATGAAGCACAGAAATTGCATGGGGATAGAATACAACAGTCACCATGCGCACTTTCCTCCATGGGAGTAATGTCTCAAACAGTCTACTCTTTGATCGTTCCCTGGAAGACCAGTAGTAGTTTTCGATGCACATCTGGAGGCATTCTGTAATCTGTGGACTATCAGAGTGTTGATGAAACACAGAAATTGCATCGGGATTGAATACAACAGCCACCGTGCGCACTTTCCTCCATGGGAGTAATGTCTACAACAGTCTACGCTTTGATCGTTCCCTGGAAGACCAGAAGTACTTTCCGATGCACATCTGGAGGCATTCTGTAATCTGTGGACTATCCGAGTGTTGATGAAACACAGAAATTGCATCGGGATTGAATACAACAGTCACCATGCGCACTTTCTTCCATGGGAGTAATGTCTCAAACAGTCTACGATTTGATCGTTCCCTGGAAGACCAGTAGTAGTTTCCGATACACATCTGGAGGCATTCTGTAATCTGTGTACTATCAGAGTGTTGATGAAACACAGAAATTGCATCGGGATTGAATACAACAGTCACCGCGCGAACTTTCCTCCATGGGAGTAATATTCAAACAGTCTCCGCTTTGATCGTTCCCTGAAAGACCGGTAGTAGTTTCCGATGCACATCTGGTGGCATTCCGTAATCTGTAGATTATCAGAGTGTTGATGAAAGACAGGTATTGCATCGGGATTGAATACAACAGTCACCATGCGCACTTTCCTCCACAGGAGTAATGTCTCAAACAGTCTACGCTTTGATCGTTCCCTGAAAGACCAGTAGTAGTTTCCGATGCAAATCTGGTGGCATTCTGTAATCTGTAGACTGTCAGAGTGTTGATGAAACACAGAAATTGCATCGGGATTGAATACAACAGTCACCATGAGCACTTTCCTCCATGGGAGTAATGTCTCAATCAGTCTACGATTTGATCGTTCCCTGGAAGACCAGTAGTAGTTTCCGATGCACATCTGTAGGCATTCTGTAATCTGTGCAGTATCAGAGTGTTGATGAAACACAGAAATTGCATCGGGATTGAATACAACAGTCACCATGCGAACGTTCCTCCATGGGAGTAATTCTCAAACAGTCTCCGCTTTGATCGTTCCCTGGAAGACCAGTAGTAGTTTCCGATGCACATCTGGAGGCATTCTGTAATCTGTGGACTATCAGAGTGTTAATGAAACACAGGAATTGCATCGGGATTGAATACAACAGTCACCATGCGCACTTTCCCCCATGGGAGTAATGTCTCTAACAGTCTACGCTTTGATCGTTCCCTGGAAGACCAGTAGTACTTTCCGATGCACATCTGGAGGCATTCTGTAATCTGTGGACTATCAGAGTGTTGATGAAACACAGAAATTGCATCGGGATTGAATACAACAGTCGCCATGCTCACTTTGCTTCATGGGAGTAATGTCTCAAACACTCTACGCTTTGATCGTTCCCTGGAAGACCTGTAGTAGTTTCCGATGCACATCTGGAGGCATTCTGTAATCTGTGGACTATCAGAGAGTTGATGAAACACAGAAATTGCATCGGGATTGAATACAACAGTCACCATGGGCACTTACGTCCATGGGAGTAATGTCTCTAACAGTCTACGCTTTGATCGTTCCCTGGAAGACCAGTAGAGCTTTCCGATGCACATCTGGAGGCTTTCCGTAAACTGTGGACTATCAGAGTGTTGATGAAGCACAGAAATTGCATGGGGATAGAATACAACAGTCACCATGCGCACTTTCCTCCATGGGAGTAATGTCTCAAACAGTCTACTCTTTGATCGTTCCCTGGAAGACCAGTAGTAGTTTTCGATGCACATCTGGAGGCATTCTGTAATCTGTGGACTATCAGAGTGTTGATGAAACACAGAAATTGCATCGGGATTGAATACAACAGCCACCGTGCGCACTTTCCTCCATGGGAGTAGTGTCTCTAACAGTCTACGCTTTGATCGTTCCCTGGAAGACCAGAAGTACTTTCCGATGCACATCTGGAGGCATTCTGTAATCTGTGGACTATCCGAGTGTTGATGAAACACAGAAATTGCATCGGGATTGAATACAACAGCCACCGTGCGCACTTTCCTCCATGGGAGTAATGTCTCTAACAGTCTACGCTTTGATCGTTCCCTGGAAGACCAGAAGTACTTTCCGATGCACATCTGGAGGCATTCTGTAATCTGTGGACTATCCGAGTGTTGATGAAACACAGAAATTGCATCGGGATTGAATACAACAGTCACCGTGCGAACTTTCCTCCATGGGAGTAATATTCAAACAGTCTCCGCTTTGATCGTTCCCTGAAAGACCGGTAGTAGTTTCCGATGCACATCTGGTGGCATTCAGTAATCTGTGGACTATCAGAGTGTTGATGAAATACAGAAATTGCACCGGGATTGAATACAACAGTCACCAAGCGCACTTTCTTCCATGGGAGTAATGTCTCAAACAGTCTACGCGTTGATCGTTCCCTGGAAGACCAGTAGTAGTTTCCGATGAACATCTGGAGGCATTCTGTAATCTGTGGACTATCAGAGTATTGATGAAACACAGAAATTGCATCGGGATTGAATACAACAGTCACCAAGCGCTCTTTCTTCCATGGGAGTAATGTCTCAAACAGTCTACGATTTGATCGTTCCCTGGAAGACCAGTAGTAGTTTCCGATGCACATCTGGACGCATTCTGTAATCTGTGGAGTATCAGAGTGTTGATGAAACACAGAAATTGCATCGGGATTGAATACAACAGTCACCATGCGCACTTCCCTCAATGGGAGTAATGTCTCAAAGAGTTTACGCTTTGATCGTTCGATGGAAGACCAGTAGTAGTTTCCGATGCACATCTGGAGGCATTCTGTAATCTGTGGACTATCAGAGTGTTGATGAAACACAGAAATTGCATCGGGATAGAATACAACAGTCACCATGCGCACTTTCCTCCATGGGAGTAATGTCTCTAACAGTCTACGCTTTGATCGTTCCCTGGAAGACCAGTAGTACTTTCCGATGCACATCTGGAGGCATTCTGTAATCTGTGGACTATCCGAGTGTTGATGAAACTCAGAAATTGCATCGGGATTGAATACAACAGTCACCATGCGCACTTTCTTCCATGGGAGTAATGTCTCAAACAGTCTACGCTTTGATCGTTCCCTGGAAGACCAGTGGTACTTTCCGATGCACATCTGGAGGCATTCTGTAATCTGTGGACTATCAGAGTGTTGATGAAACACAGAAATTGCATCGGGATTGAATACAACAGTCACCATGCGAACTTTTCTCCATGGGAGTAATATTCAAACAGTCTCCGCTTTGATCGTTCCCTGGAAGACCGGTAGTAGTTTCCGATGCACATGTGTTGGCATTCAGTAATCTGTGGACTATCAGAGTGTTGATGAAACACAGAAATTGCACCGGGATTGAATACAACAGTCACCAGGCGCAACTACCTCAACGGGAGTAATGTCTCAAACAGTCTACGCTTTGATCGTTCCCTGGAAGACCAGTAGTAGTTTCCGATGCATATCTGGTGGCATTCCGTAATCTGTAGACTATCAGAGTGTTGATGAAAGACAGATATTGCATCGGGATTGAATACAACAGTCACCATGCGCACTTTCCTCCACGGGAGTAATGTCTCAAACAGTCTACTCTTTGATCGTTCCGTGAAAGACCAGTAGTAGTTTCCGATGCAAATCTGGTGGCATTCTGTAATCTGTAGACTGTCAGAGTGTTGATGAAACACAGAAATTGCATCGGGATTGAATACAACAGTCACCATGCGCACTTACTTCCATGGGAGTAATGTCTCAATCGGTCTACGATTTGATCGTTCCCTGGAAGACCAGTAGTAGTTTCCGATGCACATCTGTAGGCATTCTGTAATCTGTGCAGTATCAGAGTGTTGATGAAACACAGAAATTGCATCGGGATTGAATACAACAGTCACCATGCGAACTTTCCTCCATGGGAGTAATTCTCAAACAGTCTCCGCTTTGATCGTTCCCTGGAAGACCAGTAGTAGTTTCCGATGCACATTTGGAGGCATTCTGTAATCTGTGGACTATCAGAGTGTTAATGAAACACAGATATTGCATCGGGATTGAATACAACAGTCACCATGCGCACTTTCCTCCATGGGAGTAATGTCTCTAACAGTCTACGCTTTGATCGTTCCCTGGAAGACCAGTAGTACTTTCCGATGCACATCTGGAGGCATTCTGTAATCTGTGGACTATCAGAGTGTTGATGAAACACAGAAATTGCATCGGGATTGAATACAACAGTCGCCATGCTCACTTTGCTTCATGGGAGTAATGTCTCAAACACTCTACGCTTTGATCGTTCCCTGGAAGACCGGTAGTAGTTTCCGATGCACATCTGGAGGCATTCTGTAATCTGTGGACTATCAGAGAGTTGATGAAACACAGAAATTGCATCGGGATTGAATACAACAGTCACCATGCGCACTTACGTCCATGGGAGTAATGTCTCTAACAGTCTACGCTTTGATCGTTCCCTGGAAGACCAGTAGAGCTTTCCGATGCACATCTGGAGGCTTTCCGTAAACTGTGGACTATCAGAGTGTTGATGAAGCACAGAAATTGCATGGGGATAGAATACAACAGTCACCATGCGCACTTTCCTCCATGGGAGTAATGTCTCAAACAGTCTACTCTTTGATCGTTCCCTGGAAGACCAGTAGTAGTTTTCGATGCACATCTGGAGGCATTCTGTAATCTGTGGACTATCAGAGTGTTGATGAAACACAGAAATTGCATCGGGATTGAATACAACAGCCACCGTGCGCACTTTCCTCCATGGGAGTAATGTCTCCAACAGTCTACGCTTTGATCGTTCCCTGGAAGACCAGTGGTACTTTCCGATGCACATCTGGAGGCATTCTGTAATCTGTGGACTATCAGAGTGTTGATGAAACACAGAAATTGCATCGGGATTGAATACAACAGTCACCATGCGAACTTTTCTCCATGGGAGTAATATTCAAACAGTCTCCGCTTTGATCGTTCCCTGGAAGACCGGTAGTAGTTTCCGATGCACATCTGTTGGCATTCAGTAATCTGTGGACTATCAGAGTGTTGATGAAACACAGAAATTGCACCGGGATTGAATACAACAGTCACCATGCGCAACTACCTCAACGGGAGTAATGTCTCAAACAGTCTACGCTTTGATCGTTCCCTGGAAGACCAGTAGTAGTTTCCGATGCATATCTGGTGGCATTCCGTAATCTGTAGACTATCAGAGTGTTGATGAAAGACAGATATTGCATCGGGATTGAATACAACAGTCACCATGCGCACTTTCCTCCACGGGAGTAATGTCTCAAACAGTCTACTCTTTGATCGTTCCGTGAAAGACCAGTAGTAGTTTCCGATGCAAATCTGGTGGCATTCTGTAATCTGTAGACTGTCAGAGTGTTGATGAAACACAGAAATTGCATCGGGATTGAATACAACAGTCACCATGCGCACTTACTTCCATGGGAGTAATGTCTCAATCGGTCTACGATTTGATCGTTCCCTGGAAGACCAGTAGTAGTTTCCGATGCACATCTGTAGGCATTCTGTAATCTGTGCAGTATCAGAGTGTTGATGAAACACAGAAATTGCATCGGGATTGAATACAACAGTCACCATGCGAACTTTCCTCCATGGGAGTAATTCTCAAACAGTCTCCGCTTTGATCGTTCCCTGGAAGACCAGTAGTAGTTTCCGATGCACATTTGGAGGCATTCTGTAATCTGTGGACTATCAGAGTGTTAATGAAACACAGATATTGCATCGGGATTGAATACAACAGTCACCATGCGCACTTTCCTCCATGGGAGTAATGTCTCTAACAGTCTACGCTTTGATCGTTCCCTGGAAGACCAGTAGTACTTTCCGATGCACATCTGGAGGCATTCTGTAATCTGTGGACTATCAGAGTGTTGATGAAACACAGAAATTGCATCGGGATTGAATACAACAGTCGCCATGCTCACTTTGCTTCATGGGAGTAATGTCTCAAACACTCTACGCTTTGATCGTTCCCTGGAAGACCGGTAGTAGTTTCCGATGCACATCTGGAGGCATTCTGTAATCTGTGGACTATCAGAGAGTTGATGAAACACAGAAATTGCATCGGGATTGAATACAACAGTCACCATGCGCACTTACGTCCATGGGAGTAATGTCTCTAACAGTCTACGCTTTGATCGTTCCCTGGAAGACCAGTAGAGCTTTCCGATGCACATCTGGAGGCTTTCCGTAAGCTGTGGACTATCAGAGTGTTGATGAAGCACAGAAATTGCATGGGGATAGAATACAACAGTCACCATGCGCACTTTCCTCCATGGGAGTAATGTCTCAAACAGTCTACTCTTTGATCGTTCCCTGGAAGACCAGTAGTAGTTTTCAATGCACATCTGGAGGCATTCTGTAATCTGTGGACTATCAGAGTGTTGATGAAACACAGAAATTGCATCGGGATTGAATACAACAGCCACCGTGCGCACTTTCCTCCATGGGAGTAATGTCTCCAACAGTCTACGCTTTGATCGTTCCCTGGAAGACCAGAAGTACTTTCCGATGCACATCTGGAGGCATTCTGTAATCTGTGGACTATCCGAGTGTTGATGAAACACAGAAATTGCATCGGGATTGAATACAACAGTCACCATGCGCACTTTCTTCCATGGGAGTAATGTCTCAAACAGTCTACGATTTGATCGTTCCCTGGAAGACCAGTAGTAGTTTCCGATACACATCTGGAGGCATTCTGTAATCTGTGGACTATCAGAGTGTTGATGAAACACAGAAATTGCATCGGGATTGAATACAACAGTCACCGTGCGAACTTTCCTCCATGGGAGTAATATTCAAACAGTCTCCGCTTTGATCGTTCCCTGAAAGACCGGTAGTAGTTTCCGATGCACATCTGGTGGCATTCCGTAATCTGTAGACTATCAGAGTGTTGATGAAAGACAGGTATTGCATCGGGATTGAATACAACAGTCACCATGCGCACTTTCCTCCACAGGAGTAATGTCTCAAACAGTCTACGCTTTGATCGTTCCCTGAAAGACCAGTAGTAGTTTCCGATGCAAATCTGGTGGCATTCTGTAGTCTGTAGACTGTCAGAGTGTTGATGAAACACAGAAATTGCATCGGGATTGAATACAACAGTCACCATGAGCACTTTCCTCCATGGGAGTAATGTCTCAATCAGTCTACGATTTGATCGTTCCCTGGAAGACCAGTAGTAGTTTCCGATGCACATCTGTAGGCATTCTGTAATCTGTGCAGTATCAGAGTGTTGATGAAACACAGAAATTGCATCGGGATTGAATACAACAGTCACCATGCGAACGTTCCTCCATGGGAGTAATTCTCAAACAGTCTCCGCTTTGATCGTTCCCTGGAAGACCAGTAGTAGTTTCCGATGCACATCTGGAGGCATTCTGTAATCTGTGGACTATCAGAGTGTTAATGAAACACAGAAATTGCATCGGGATTGAATACAACAGTCACCATGCGCACTTTCCCCCATGGGAGTAATGTCTCTAACAGTCTACGCTTTGATCGTTCCCTGGAAGACCAGTAGTACTTTCCGATGCACATCTGGAGGCATTCTGTAATCTGTGGACTATCAGAGTGTTGATGAAACACAGAAATTGCATCGGGATTGAATACAACAGTCGCCATGCTCACTTTGCTTCATGGGAGTAATGTCTCAAACACTCTACGCTTTGATCGTTCCCTGGAAGACCTGTAGTAGTTTCCGATGCACATCTGGAGGCATTCTGTAATCTGTGGACTATCAGAGAGTTGATGAAACACAGAAATTGCATCGGGATTGAATACAACAGTCACCATGCGCACTTACGTCCATGGGAGTAATGTCTCTAACAGTCTACGCTTTGATCGTTCCCTGGAAGACCAGTAGAGCTTTCCGATGCACATCTGGAGGCTTTCCGTAAACTGTGGACTATCAGAGTGTTGATGAAGCACAGAAATTGCATGGGGATAGAATACAACAGTCACCATGCGCACTTTCCTCCATGGGAGTAATGTCTCAAACAGTCTACTCTTTGATCGTTCCCTGGAAGACCAGTAGTAGTTTTCGATGCACATCTGGAGGCATTCTGTAATCTGTGGACTATCAGAGTGTTGATGAAACACAGAAATTGCATCGGGATTGAATACAACAGCCACCGTGCGCACTTTCCTCCATGGGAGTAATGTCTCCAACAGTCTACGCTTTGATCGTTCCCTGGAAGACCAGAAGTACTTTCCGATGCACATCTGGAGGCATTCTGTAATCTGTGGACTATCCGAGTGTTGATGAAACACAGAAATTGCATCGGGATTGAATACAACAGTCACCATGCGCACTTTCTTCCATGGGAGTAATGTCTCAAACAGTCTACGATTTGATCGTTCCCTGGAAGACCAGTAGTAGTTTCCGATACACATCTGGAGGCATTCTGTAATCTGTGGACTATCAGAGTGTTGATGAAACACAGAAATTGCATCGGGATTGAATACAACAGTCACCGTGCGAACTTTCCTCCATGGGAGTAATATTCAAACAGTCTCCGCTTTGATCGTTCCCTGAAAGACCGGTAGTAGTTTCCGATGCACATCTGGTGGCATTCCGTAATCTGTAGACTATCAGAGTGTTGATGAAAGACAGGTATTGCATCGGGATTGAATACAACAGTCACCATGCGCACTTTCCTCCACAGGAGTAATGTCTCAAACAGTCTACGCTTTGATCGTTCCCTGAAAGACCAGTAGTAGTTTCCGATGCAAATCTGGTGGCATTCTGTAATCTGTAGACTGTCAGAGTGTTGATGAAACACAGAAATTGCATCGGGATTGAATACAACAGTCACCATGAGCACTTTCCTCCATGCGAGTAATGTCTCTAAGGGTCTACGCTTTGATCGTTCCCTGGAAGACCAGTAGTAGTTTCCGATGCACATATGGATGCTTTCTGTAATCTGTGGACTATCAGATTGTTGATGAAACACAGAAATTGCAACAGTATTGAATAAAACAGTCTCCATGCGCAGTTTCCTCCATGGGAGTAATGTCTCAAACAGTCTACGCTTTGATCGTTCCCTGGAACACCAGTAGTAGTTTCCAATGCACATCTGGTGGCATTCTGTAATCTGTAGACTATCAGAGTGTTGATAAAACACAGAAATTGCATCGGGATTGAATACAACAGTCACCATGCGCACTTTCTTCCATGGGAGTAATGTCTCAATCAGTCTACGATTTGATCGTTCCCTGGAAGACCAGTAGTAGTTTCCGATGCACATCTGTAGGCATTCTGTAATCTGTGCAGTATCAGAGTGTTGATGAAACACAGAAATTGCATCGGGAGTGAATACAACAGTCACCATGCGAACGTTCCTCCATGGGAGTAATTCTCAAACAGTCTCCGCTTTGATCGTTCCCTGGAAGACCAGTAGTAGTTTCCGATGCACATCTGGAGGCATTCTGTAATCTGTGGACTATCAGAGTGTTAATGAAACACAGAAATTGCATCGGGATTGAATACAACAGTCACCATGCGCACTTTCCCCCATGGGAGTAATGTCTCTAACAGTCTACGCTTTGATCGTTCCCTGGAAGACCACTAGTACTTTCCGATGCACATCTGGAGGCATTCTGTAATCTGTGGACTATCAGAGTGTTGATGAGACACAGAAATTGCATCGGGATTGAATACAACAGTCACCATGCGCACTTACCTCCATGGGAGTAATGTCTCTAACAGTCTACGCTTTGATCGTTCCCTGGAAGACCAGTAGAGCTTTCCGATGCACATCTGGAGGCTTTCCGTAAACTGTGGACTATCAGAGTGTTGATGAAGCACAGATATTGCATGGGGATAGAATACAACAGTCACCATGCGCACTTTCCTCCATGGGAGTAATGTCTCAAACAGTCTACTCTTTGATCGTTCCCTGGAAGACCAGTAGTAGTTTTCGATGCACATCTGGAGGCATTCTGTAATCTGTGGACTATCAGAGTGTGGATGAAACACAGAAATAGCATCGGGATTGAATACAACAGCCACCGTGCGCACTTTCCTCCATGGGAGTAATGTCTCTAACAGTCTACGCTTTGATCGTTCCCTGGAAGACCAGTAGTACATTCCGATGCACATCTGGAGGCATTCTGTAATCTGTGGACTATCAGAGTGTTGATGAAACACAGAAATTGCATCGGGATTGAATACAACAGTCACCATGCGCACTTTCTTCCATGGGAGTAATGTCTCAAACAGTCTACGATTTGATCGTTCCCTGGAAGACCAGTAGTAGTTTCCGATGCACATCTGGACGCATTCTGTAATCTGTGGACTATCCGATTGTTGATGAAACACAGAAATTGCAACGGTATTGAATAAAACAGTCTCCATGCGCAGTTTCCTCCATGGGAGTAATGTCTCAAACAGTCTACGCTTTGATCGTTCCCTGGAAGACCAGTAGTAGTTTCCAATTCACATCTGGTGGCATTCTGTAATCTGTAGACTATCAGAGTGTTGATGAAACACAGATATTGCATCGGGATTGAATACAACAGTCACCATGCGCACTTTCTTCCATGGGAGTAATGTCTCAATCAGTCTACGATTTGATCGTTCCCTGGAAGACCAGTAGTAGTTTCCGATGCACATCTGTAGGCATTCTGTAATCTGTGCAGTATCAGAGTGTTGATGAAACACAGAAATTGCATCGGGATTGAATACAACAGTCACCATGCGAACGTTCCTCCATGGGAGTAATTCTCAAACAGTCTCCGCTTTGATCGTTCCCTGGAAGACCAGTAGTAGTTTCCGATGCACATCTGGAGGCATTCTGTAATCTGTGGACTATCAGAGTGTTAATGAAACACAGAAATTGCATCGGGATTGAATACAACAGTCACCATGCGCACTTTCCTCCATGGGAGTAATGTCTCTAACAGTCTACGCTTTGATCGTTCCCTGGAAGACCAGTAGTACTTTCCGATGCACATCTGGAGGCATTCTGTAATCTGTGGACTATCAGAGTGTTGATGAAACACAGAAATAGCATCGGGATTGAATACAACAGCCACCGTGCGCACTTTCCTCCATGGGAGTAATGTCTCTAACAGTCTACGCTTTGATCGTTCCCTGGAAGACCAGTAGTACTTTCCGATGCACATCTGGAGGCATTCTGTAATCTGTGGACTATCAGAGTGTTGATGAAACACTGAAATTGCATCGGGATTGAATACAACAGTCACCATGCGCACTTTCCTCCAAGGCAGTAATGTCTCAAACAGTCTACGCTTTGATCGTTCCCTGGAAGACCAGTAGTAGTTTCCGATGAATATCTGGAGGCATTCTGTAATCTGTGGACTATCAGAGTGTTGATGAAACACAGAAATTGCATCGGGATTGAATACAACAGTCACCATGCGCACTTTCTACTATGGGAGTAATGTCTCAAACAGTCCACGATTTGATCGTTCATTGGAAGACCAGTAGTAGTTTCCGATGCACATCTGGACGCATTCTGTAATCTGTGGAGTATCAGAGTGTTGATGAAACACAGACATTGCATCGGGATTGAATACAATAGTCACCATGCGCACTTTCCTCCACGGCAGTAATGTCTCAAACAGTCTACGCTTTGATCGTTCCCTGGAAGACCAGTAGTAGTTTCCGATGAACATCTGGAGGCATTCTGTAATCTGTGGACTATCCGAGTGTTGATGAAACACAGAAATTGCATCGGGATTGAATACAACAGTCACCATGCGCACTTTCTTCCATGGGAGTAATGTCTCAAACAGTCTACGATTTGATCGTTCCCTGGAAGACCAGTAGTAGTTTCCGATGCACATCTGGACGCATTCTGTAATCTGTTTAGTATCAGAGTGTTGATGAAACACAGAAATTGCATCGGGATTTAATACAACAGCCACCGTGGGCACTTTCCTCCATGGGAGAAATGTCTCTAACAGTCTACGCTTTGATCGTTAACTGGAAGACCAGTAGTACTTTTCGATGCACATCTGGTGGCATTCTGTATTCTGTAGACTGTCAGAGTGTTGATGAAACACAGAAATTGCATCGGGATTGAATACAACAGTCACCATGAGCACTTTCCTCCATGCGAGTAATGTCTCTAAGGGTCTACGCTTTGATCGTTCCCTGGAAGACCAGTAGTAGTTTCCGATGCACATATGGATGCTTTCTGTAATCTGTGGACTATCAGATTGTTGATGAAACACAGAAATTGCAACGGTATTGAATAAAACAGTCTCCATGCGCAGTTTCCTCCATGGGAGTAATGTCTCAAACAGTCTACGCCTTGATCGTTCCCTGGAAGACCAGTAGTAGTTTCCAATGCACATCTGGTGGCATTCTGTAATCTGTAGACTATCAGAGTGTTGATGAAACACAGATATTGCATCGGGATTGAATACAACAGTCACCATGCGCACTTTCTTCCATGGGAGTAATGTCTCAATCAGTCTACGATTTGATCGTTCCCTGGAAGACCAGTAGTAGTTTCCGATGCACATCTGTAGGCATTCGGTAATCTGTGCAGTATCAGAGTGTTGATGAAACACAGAAATTGCATCGGGATTGAATACAACAGTCACCATGCGAACATTCCTCCATGGGAGTAATTCTCAAACAGTCTCCGCTTTGATCGTTCCCTGGAAGACCAGTAGTAGTTTCCGATGCACATCTGGAGGCATTCTGTAATCTGTGGACTATCAGAGTGTTAATGAAACACAGAAATTGCATAGGGATTGAATACAACAGTCACCATGCGCACTTCCCTCCATGGGAGTAATGACTCTAACAGCCTACGCTTTGATCGTTCCCTGGAAGACCAGTAGTAGTTACAGATGCACATCTGGATGCTTTCTGTAATCTGTGGACTATCAGAGTGTTGATAAAACACAGAAATTGCATCAGGATTGAATGCAACAGACACCATGCGCACTTTCCTCCACGGCAGTAATGTATCAAACAGTCTACGCTTTGATCGTTCCCTGGAAGACGAGTAGTAGTTTCCGATGACCATCTGGAGGCATTCTGTAATATGTGGACTATCAGAGTGTTGATGAAACACAGAAATTGCATCGGGATTGAATACAACAGTCACCATGCGCACTTTCCACTATGGGAGTAATGTCTCAAGCAGTCTACGATTTGATCGTTCATTGGAAGACCAGTAGTAGTTTCCGATGCACATCTGGACGCATTCTGTAATCTGTGGAGTATCAGAGTGTTGATGAAACACAGACATTGCATCGGGATTGAATACAACAGTCACCATGCGCACTTTCCTCCACGGCAGTAATGTCTCAAACAGTCTACGCTTTGATCGTTCCCTTGAAGACCAGTAGTAGTTTCCGATGAACATCCGGAGGCATTCTGTAATCTGTGGACTATCCGAGTGTTGATGAAACACAGAAATTGCATCGAGATTGAATACAACAGTCACCATGCGCACTTTCTTCCATTTGAGTAATGTCTCAAACAGTCTACGATTTGATCGTTCCCTGGAAGACCAGTAGTAGTTACAGATGCACATCTGGACGCATTCTGTAATCTGTGGAGTATCAGAGTGTTGATGAAACACAGAAATTGCATCGGGATTGAATACAACAGTCACCATGCGCACTTCCCTCAATGGGAGTAATGTCTCAAAGAGTTTACGCTTTGATCGTTCGATGGAAGACCAGTAGTAGTTTCCGATGCACATCTGGAGGCATTCTGTAATCTGTGGACTATCAGAGTGTTGATGAAACACAGAAATTGCATCGGGATAGTATACAACAGTCACCATGCGCACTTTCCTCCATGGGAGTAATGTCTCTAACTGTCTCCGCTTTGATCGTTCCCTGGAAGACCAGTAGTAGTTTCCGATGCACATCTGGAGGCATTCTGTAATCTGTGGACTATCAGAGCGTTGATGAAACACAAAAATTGCATCGGGATTGAATACAACAGTCACCATGCGAACTTTCCTCCACGGGAGTAATATTCAAACAGTCACCGCTTTGATCGTTCCCTGGAAGACCAGTTGTAGTTTCCGATGCACATCTGGTGGCATTCTGTAATCTGTGGACTATCAGAGTGTTGATGAAACACAGAAATTGCACCGGGACTGAATACAACAGTCACCATGAGCACTTTCCTCCATGCGAGTAATGTCTCTAAGAGTCTACGCTTTGATCGTTCCCTGGAAGACCAGTAGTAGTTTCCAATGCACATATGGATGCTTTCTGTAATCTGTGGACTATCAGATTGTTGATGAAATACAGAAATTGCAACGGTTTTGAATAAAACAGTCTCCATGCGCAGTTTCCTCCATGGGAGTAATGTCTCAAACAGTGTACGCTTTGATCGTTCAATAGAAGACCAGTAGTAGTTTCCAATGCACATCTGGTGGCATTCTGTAATCTGTGCACTATCAGAGTGTTGATGAAACACAGAAATTGCATCGGGATTGAATACAACAGTCACCATGCGCACTTTCCTCCATGGGAGTAATGTCTCTAGCAGTCTACGCTTTGATCGTTCCCTGGAAGACCAGTAGTACTTTCCGATGCACATCTGGAGGCATACTGTAATCCGTGGACTATCAGAGTGTTGATGAAACACAGAAATTGCATCGGGATTGAATACAACATTCACCATGCTCACTTACCTTCATGGGAGCAATGTCTCAAACACTCTACGCTTTGATCGTTCCCTGGAAGCCCAGTAGTAGTTTCCGATGCACATCTGGAGGCATTCTGTAATTTGTGGACTATCAGAGTGTTGATGAAACACAGAAATTGCATCGGGATTGAATACAACAGTCACCATGCGCACTTTCTTCCATGGGAGTAATGTCTCAATCAGTCTACGATTTGATCGTTCCCTGGAAGACCAGTAGTAGTTTCCGATGCACATCTGTAGGCATTCTGTAATCTGTGCAGTATCAGAGTGTTGATGAAACACAGAAATTGCATCGGGATTGAATACAACAGTCACCATGCGAACTTTCCTCCATGGGAGTAATTCTCAAACAGTCTCCGCTTTGATCGTTCCCTGGAAGACCAGTAGTAGTTTCCGATGCACATCTGCATGCATTCTGTAATCTGTGCACTATCAGAGTGTTGATGAAACACAGAAATTGCATCGGGATTGAATACAACAGTCACCATGCGCACTTTCCTCCATGGGAGTAATGTCTCTAACTGTCTCCGCTTTGATCGTTCCCTGGAAGACCAGTAGTAGTTTCCGATGCACATCTGGAGGCATTCTGTAATCTGTGGACTATCAGAGCGTTGATGAAACACAAAAATTGCATCGGGATTGAATACAACAGTCACCATGCGCACTTTCCACTATGGGAGTAATGTCTCAAGCAGTCTACGATTTGATCGTTCATTGGAAGACCAGTAGTAGTTTCCGATGCACATCTGGACGCATTCTGTAATCTGTGGAGTATCAGAGTGTTGATGAAACACAGACATTGCATCGGGATTGAATACAACAGTCACCATGCGCACTTTCCTCCACGGCAGTAATGTCTCAAACAGTCTACGCTTTGATCGTTCCCTTGAAGACCAGTAGTAGTTTCCGATGAACATCCGGAGGCATTCTGTAATCTGTGGACTATCCGAGTGTTGATGAAACACAGAAATTGCATCGAGATTGAATACAACAGTCACCATGCGCACTTTCTTCCATTTGAGTAATGTCTCAAACAGTCTACGATTTGATCGTTCCCTGGAAGACCAGTAGTAGTTACAGATGCACATCTGGACGCATTCTGTAATCTGTGGAGTATCAGAGTGTTGATGAAACACAGAAATTGCATCGGGATTGAATACAACAGTCACCATGCGCACTTCCCTCAATGGGAGTAATGTCTCAAAGAGTTTACGCTTTGATCGTTCGATGGAAGACCAGTAGTAGTTTCCGATGCACATCTGGAGGCATTCTGTAATCTGTGGACTATCAGAGTGTTGATGAAACACAGAAATTGCATCGGGATAGTATACAACAGTCACCATGCGCACTTTCCTCCATGGGAGTAATGTCTCTAACTGTCTCCGCTTTGATCGTTCCCTGGAAGACCAGTAGTAGTTTCCGATGCACATCTGGAGGCATTCTGTAATCTGTGGACTATCAGAGCGTTGATGAAACACAAAAATTGCATCGGGATTGAATACAACAGTCACCATGCGAACTTTCCTCCACGGGAGTAATATTCAAACAGTCACCGCTTTGATCGTTCCCTGGAAGACCAGTTGTAGTTTCCGATGCACATCTGGTGGCATTCTGTAATCTGTGGACTATCAGAGTGTTGATGAAACACAGAAATTGCACCGGGACTGAATACAACAGTCACCATGAGCACTTTCCTCCATGCGAGTAATGTCTCTAAGAGTCTACGCTTTGATCGTTCCCTGGAAGACCAGTAGTAGTTTCCAATGCACATATGGATGCTTTCTGTAATCTGTGGACTATCAGATTGTTGATGAAATACAGAAATTGCAACGGTTTTGAATAAAACAGTCTCCATGCGCAGTTTCCTCCATGGGAGTAATGTCTCAAACAGTGTACGCTTTGATCGTTCAATAGAAGACCAGTAGTAGTTTCCAATGCACATCTGGTGGCATTCTGTAATCTGTGCACTATCAGAGTGTTGATGAAACACAGAAATTGCATCGGGATTGAATACAACAGTCACCATGCGCACTTTCCTCCATGGGAGTAATGTCTCTAGCAGTCTACGCTTTGATAGTTCCCTGGAAGACCAGTAGTACTTTCCGATGCACATCTGGAGGCATACTGTAATCCGTGGACTATCAGAGTGTTGATGAAACACAGAAATTGCATCGGGATTGAATACAACATTCACCATGCTCACTTACCTTCATGGGAGCAATGTCTCAAACACTCTACGCTTTGATCGTTCCCTGGAAGCCCAGTAGTAGTTTCCGATGCACATCTGGAGGCATTCTGTAATTTGTGGACTATCAGAGTGTTGATGAAACACAGAAATTGCATCGGGATTGAATACAACAGTCACCATGCGCACTTTCTTCCATGGGAGTAATGTCTCAATCAGTCTACGATTTGATCGTTCCCTGGAAGACCAGTAGTAGTTTCCGATGCACATCTGTAGGCATTCTGTAATCTGTGCAGTATCAGAGTGTTGATGAAACACAGAAATTGCATCGGGATTGAATACAACAGTCACCATGCGAACTTTCCTCCATGGGAGTAATTCTCAAACAGTCTCCGCTTTGATCGTTCCCTGGAAGACCAGTAGTAGTTTCCGATGCACATCTGGATGCATTCTGTAATCTGTGCACTATCAGAGTGTTGATGAAACACAGAAATTGCATCGGGATTGAATACAACAGTCACCATGCGCACTTTCCTCCATGGGAGTAATGTCTCTAACAGTCTACGCTTTGATCGTTCCCTGGAAGACCAGTAGTAGTTTCCGAAGCACATCTGGAGGCATTCTGTAATCTGTGGACTATCAGAGTGTTGATGAAACACAGAAATTGCATCGGGATTGAATCCAACATTCGCCATGCTCACTTTGCTTCATGGGAGTAATCTCTCAAACACTCTACGCTTTGATCGTTCCCTGGAAGACCAGTAGTTGTTTCCGATGCACATCTGGAGGCATTCTGTAATCTGTGGAATATCAGAGTGTTGATGAAACACAGATATTGCATCGGGATTGAATACAACAGTCACCATGCGCACTTCCCTCCATGGGAGTAATGACTCTAACAGCCTACGCTTTGATCGTTCCCTGGAAGACCAGTAGTAGTTACAGATGCACATCTATATGCTTTCTGTAATCTGTGGACTATCAGAGTGTTGATGAAACACAGAAATTGCATCGGGATTGAATACAACAGTCACCATGCGCACTTTCCTCCATGGGAGTAATGTCTCTAGCAGTCTACGCTTTGATCGTTCCCTGGAAGACCAGTAGTAGTTTCCGATGCACATCTGGAGGCATACTGTAATCCGTGGACTATCAGAGTGTTGATGAAACACAGAAATTGCATCGGGATTGAATACAACATTCACCATGCTCACTTACCTTCATGGGAGCAATGTCTCAAACACTCTACGCTTTGATCGTTCCCTGGAAGCCCAGTAGTAGTTTCCGATGCACATCTGGAGGCATTCTGTAATTTGTGGACTATCAGAGTGTTGATGAAACACAGAAATTGCATCGGGATTGAATACAACAGTCACCATGCGCACTTTCTTCCATGGGAGTAATGTCTCAATCAGTCTACGATTTGATCGTTCCCTGGAAGACCAGTAGTAGTTTCCGATGCACATCTGTAGGCATTCTGTAATCTGTGCAGTGTCAGAGTGTTGATGAAACACAGAAATTGCATCGGGATTGAATACAACAGTCACCATGCGAACTTTCCTCCATGGGAGTAATTCTCAAACAGTCTCCGCTTTGATCGTTCCCTGGAAGACCAGTAGTAGTTTCCGATGCACATCTGGATGCATTCTGTAATCTGTGCACTATCAGGGTGTTGATGAAACACAGAAATTGCATCGGGATTGAATACAACAGTCACCATGCGCACTTTCCTCCATGGGAGTAATGTCTCTAACAGTCTACGCTTTGATCGTTCCCTGGAAGACCAGTAGTAGTTTCCGAAGCACATCTGGAGGCATTCTGTAATCTGTGGACTATCAGAGTGTTGATGAAACACAGAAATTGCATCGGGATTGAATCCAACATTCGCCATGCTCACTTCGCTTCATGGGAGTAATCTCTCAAACACTCTACGCTTTGATCGTTCCCTGGAAGACCAGTAGTTGTTTCCGATGCACATCTGGAGGCATTCTGTAATCTGTGGACTATCAGAGTGTTGATGAAACACAGAAATTGCATCGGGATTGAATACAACAGTCACCATGCGCACTTACCTCCATGGGAGTAATGTCTCTAACAGTCTACGCTTTGATCGTTCCCTGGAAGACCAGTAGAGCTTTCCGATGCTCATCTGGAGGCTTTCCGTAAACTGTGGACTATCAGACTGTTGATGAAGCACAGATATTGCATGGGGATAGAATTCAACAGTCACCATGCGCACTTTCCTCCATGGGAGTAATGTCTCAAACAGTCTACTGTTTGATCGTTCCCTGGAAGACCAGTAGTAGTTTCCGATGCACATCTGGAGGCATTCTGTAATCTGTGGACTATCAGAGTGTTGATGAAACACAGAAACTGCATCGGGATTGAATACAACCGTCACCATGCGCACTTCCCTCAATGGCAGTAATGTCTCAAAGAGTTTACGCTTTGATCGTTCGATGGAAGACCAGTAGTAGTTTCCAATGCACATCTGGAGGCATTCTGTAATCTGTGGACTATCAGAGTGTTGATGAAACACAGATATTGCATCGGGATAGAATACAACAGTCACCATGCGCACTTTCCTCCATGGGAGTAATGTCTCTAACAGTCTACGCTTTGATCGTTCCCTGGAAGACCAGTAGTACTTTCCGATGCACATCTGGAGGCATTCTGTATCTGTGGAGTATCAGAGTGTTCATGAAACACAGAAATTGCATCGGGATTGAATACAACAGTCACCATGCTCACTTTCCTTCATGGGAGTAATGTCTCAAACACTCTACGCTTTGATCGTTCCCTGGAAGACCAGTAGTAGTTTCCGATGCACGTCTGGAGGCATTCTGTAAACTGTGGACTATCCGAGTGTTGATGAAACACAGAAATTGCATCGGGATTGAATACAACAGTCACCATGCGCACTGTCTTCCATGGGAGTAATGTCTCAAACAGTCTACGATTTGATCGTTCCCTAGAAGACCAGTAGTAGTTTCCGATGCACATCTGGTGGCATTCTGTAATCTGTGGAGTATCAGAGTGTTGATGAAACACAGAAATTGCATCGGGATTGAATACAACAGTCACCACGCGAACTTTGCTCCATGGGAGTAATTCTCAAACAGTCTCCGTTTTTGATCGTTCCCTGGAAGAGCAGTAGTAGTTTCCGATGCACATCTGGAGGCATTCTGTAATCTGTGGACTATCAGAGTGTTGATGAAACACAGAAATTGCATCGGGATTGAATATAACAGTCACCATGCGCAACTACCTCCACGGGAGTAATGTCTCAAACAGTCTACGCTTTGATCGTTCCCTGGAAGACCAGTAGAGCTTTCCGATGCACATCTGGTGGCATTCCGTAATCTGTAGACTATCAGAGTGTTGATGAAACACAGATATTGCATCGGGATTGAATACAACAGTCACCATGCGGACTTTCCTCCACGGGAGTAATGTCTCAAACAGTCTACGCTTTGATCTTTCCCTGAAAGACCAGTAGTAGTTTCCGATGCAAATCTGGTGGCATTCTGTAATCTGTAGACTATCCGAGTGTTGATGAAACACAGATATTGCATCCGGATTGAATACAACAGTCACCATGAGCACTTTCCTCCATGCGAGTAATGTCTCTAAGAGTCTACGCTTTTATCGTTCCCTGGAAGACCAGCAGTAGTTTCCGATGCACATATGGATGCTTTCTGTAAACTGTGGACTATCAGATTGTTGACGAAACACAGAAATTGCAACGGTATTGAATAAAACAGTCTCCATGCGCAGTTTCCTCCATGGGAGTAATGTCTCAAACAGTCTAAGCTTTGATCGTTCCCTGGAAGACCAGTAGTAGTTTCCAATTCACATCTGGTGGCATTCTGTAATCTGTAGACTATCAGAGTGTTGATGAAACACAGATATTGCATCGGGATTGAATACAACAGTCACCATGCGCACTTACCTCCATTGGAGTAATGACTCTAACAGCCTACGCTTTGATCGTTCCCTGGAAGACCGGTAGTAGTTACAGATGAACATCTGTATGCTTTCTGTAATCTGTGGACTATCAGAGTGTTGATGAAAAACAGAAATTGCATCGGGATTGAATACAACAGTACACCATGCGAACTTTCCTCCATGGGAGTAATTCTCAAAGAGTCTTCGCTTTGAACGTTCCCTGGAAGACCAGTAGTACTTTCCGATGCTCATCTGGAGGCATTCTGTAATCTGTAGACTGTCAAAGTGTTGAAGAAACACAGAAATTGCATCGGGATTGAATACAACAGTCACCATGAGCACTTTCCTCCATGCGAGTAATGTCTCTAAGAGTCTACGCTTTTATCGTTCCCTGGAAGACCAGCAGTAGTTTACGATGCACATATGGATGCTTTCTGTAATCTGTGGACTATCAGAGTGTTGATGAAACACAGAAATTGCATCGGGATTGAATACAACAGTCACCATGCGCACTTTCCTCCATGGGAGTAATGTCTCTAACAGTCTACGCTTTGATCGTTCCCTGGAAGACCAGTAGTACTTTCCTATGCTCATCTGGAGGCATTCTGTAATCTGTGGACTATCAGAGTGTTGATGAAACACAGAAATTGCATCGGGATTGAATACAACAGTCGCCATGCTCACTTTCCTCCATGGGAGTAATGTCTCTAACAGTCAACGGTTTGATCGCTCCCTGGAAGACCAGTAGTACTCTCCGATGCACATCTGAAGGCATTCTGTAATCTGTGGACTATCAGAGTGTTGATGGAACACAGAAATTGCATCGGGATTGAATACAACAGTCACCATGCGCACTTTCCTCCATGGGAGTAATGTCTCTAACAGTCAACGCTTTGATCGTTCCCTGGAAGACCAGTAGTACTTTCCGATGCACATCTGGAGGCATTCTGTAATCTGTGGACTATCAGAGTGTTGATGAAACACAGAAATTGCATGGGGATTGAATACAACAGTCGCCATGCTCACTTTGCTTCATGGGAGTAATGTCTCAAACACTCTACGCTTAGATCGTTCCCTGGAAGACCAGTAGTAGTTTCCGATGCACATCTGGAGGCATTCTGTAATCTGTGGACTATCAGAGTGATGATGTAACACAGAAATTGCATCCTGATTGAATACAACAGTCACCATGCGCACTTACCTCCATGGGTGTAATGTCTCTAACAGTCTACGCTTTGATCGTTCTCTGGAAGACCAGTAGAGCTTTCCGATGCACATCTGGAGGCTTTCCGTAAACTGTGGACTATCAGTGTGTTGATGAAGCACAGAAATTGCATGGGGATAGAATACAAAAGTCACCATGCGCACTTTCCTCCATGGGAGTAATGTCTCTAACAGTCAACGCTTTGATCGTTCCCTGGAAGACCAGTAGTAGTTTCCGATGCACATCTGGAGGCATTCTATAATCTGTGGACTATCAGAGTGTTGATGAAACACAGAAATTGCATCGGGATTGAATACAACAGTCACCATGCGCACTTTCCTCCACGGCAGTAATGTCTCAAACAGTCTACGCTTTGATCGTTCCCTGGAAGACCAGTAGTAGTTTCCGATGAACATCTGGAGGCATTCTGTAATCTGTGGACTATCAGAGTGTTGATGAAACACAGAAATTGCAATGGGATTGAATACAACAGTCACCATGCGCACTTTCCTCCACGGCAGTAATGTCTCAAACAGTCTACGATTTGATCGTTCCCTGGAAGACCAGTAGTAGTTTCCGATGCACATCTGGACGCATTCTGTAATCTGTGGAGTATCAGAGTGTTGATGAAACACAGAAATTGCATCGGGATTGAATACAACAGTCACCATGCGCACTTTCCTCCATGGGAGTAATGTCTCTAACAGTCTACGCTTTGATCGTTCCCTGGAAGCCCAGTAGTACTTTCCGATGCACATCTGGAGGCATTCTGTAACTTTGGACTATCAGAGTGTTGATGAAACACAGAAATTGCATCGGGATTGAATACAACAGTCACCATGCTCACTTTCCTTCATGGAAGTAATGTATCAAACACTCTACGCTTTGATCGTTCCCTGGAAGCCCAGTAGTAGTTTCCGATGCACATCTGGAGGCATTCTGTAATCTGTGGACTATCAGAGTGTTGGTGAAACACAGAAATTGCTTCTTGATTGAATACAACATTCACCATGCGCACTTTCCTCCATGGGAGTAATGTCTCTAAGAGTCTACGCTTTGATCGTTCCCTGGAAGACCAGTTGTAGTTTCCAATGCACATCTGGTGGCACTCTGTAATCTGTAGACTATCAGAGTGTTGATGAAACACAGATATTGCATCGGGATTGAATACAACAGTCACCATGCGCACTTCCCTCCATGGGCGTAATGACTCTAACAGCCTACGCTTTGATCGTTCCCTGGAAGACCAGTAGTAGTTACAGATGCACATCTGGATGTTTTCTGTAATCTGTGGACTATCAGAGTGTTGATGAAACACAGATATTGCATCCTGATTGAATACAACAGTCACCATGCGCACTTTCCTCCATGGGAGTAATGTCTCTAACAGTCAACGCTTTGATCGTTCCCTGGAAGACCAGTAGTACTTTCCGATGCACATCTGGAGGCATTCTGTAATCTGTGGACTATCAGAGTGTTGATGAAACACAGAAATTTCATCGGGATTGAATACAACAGTCACCATGCGCACTTTCCTCCATGGGAGTAATGTCTCTAACACTTAACGCTTTAATCGTTCCCTGGAAGACCAGTAGTAGTTTCCGATGCACATCTGGAGGCATTCTGTAATCTGTGGAGTATCAGATTGTTGATGAAACACAGAAATTGCATCGGGATTGAATACAACAGTCACCATGCACACTTTCCTCCATGGGAGTAATGTCTCTAACAGTCAACGCTTTGATCGTTCCCTGGAAGACCAGTAGTACTTTCCGATGCACATCTGGAGGCATTCTGTAATCTGTGGACTATCAGAGTGTTGATGAAACACAGAAATTGCATCGGGATTGAATACAACAGTCACCATGCGCACTTTCCTCCATGGGAGTAATGTCTCAAACACTCTACGCTTTGATCGTTCCTTGGAAGACCAGTAGTAGTTTCCGATGCACATCTGGAGGCATTCTGTAATCTGTGGAGTATCAGAGTGATGATGAAACACAGAAATTGCATGGGGATAGAATACAACAGTCACCATGCGCACTTTCCTCCATGGGAGTAATGTCTCTAAAAGTCTACGCTTTGATCGTTCCCTGGAAGACCAGTAGTAGTTTCCGAAGAACATCTGGAGGCATTCTGTAATCTGTGGACTATCAGAGTGTTGATGAAACACAGAAATTGCATCGGGATTGAATACAACAATCACCATGCGCACTTTCCTCCACGGCAGTAATGTCTCAAACAGTCTACGATTTGATCGTTCCCTGGAAGACCAGTAGTAGTTTCCGATGCACATCTGGACGCATTCTGTAATCTGTGGAGTATCAGAGTGTTGATGAAACACAGAAATTGCATCGGGATTGAATACAACAGTCACCATGCGCACTTTCCTCCATGGGAGTAATGTCTCTAACAGTCTACGCTTTGATCGTTCCCTGCAAGCACAGTAGTACTTTCCGATGCACATCTAGGGGCATTCTGTAACTGTGGACTATCAGAGTGTTGATGAAACACAGAAATTGCATCGGGATTGAATACAACAGTCTCCATGCTCACTTTCCTACATGGAAGTAATGTATCAAACACTCTACGCTTTGATCGTTCCCTGGAAGCCCAGTTGTAGTTTCCAATGCACATCTGGTGGCACTCTGTAATCTGTAGACTATCAGAGTGTTGATGAAACACAGGTATTGCATCGGGATTGAATACAACAGCCACCATGCGCACTTCCCTCCATGGGAGTAATGTCTCAAACACTCTACGCTTTGATCGTTCCTTGGAAGACCAGTAGTAGTTTCCGATGCACATCTGGAGGCATTCTGTAATCTGTGGAGTATCAGAGTGATGATGAAACACAGAAATTGCATCCTGATTGAATACAACAGTCACCATGCGCACTTACCTCCATGGGTGTAATGTCTCTAACAGTCTACGCTTTGATCGTTCCCTGGAAGACCAGTAGAGCTTTCCGATGCACATCTGGAGGCATTCTGTAATCTGTGGACTATCAGAGTGTTGATGAAACACAGAAATTGCATCGGGATTGAATACAACAGTCACCATGCGCACTTTCCTCCATGGCAGTAATGTCTCAAACAGTCTACGCTTTGATCGTTCCCTGGAAGACCAATAGCAGTTTCCGATGCACATCTGGTGGCATTCTGTAATCTGTGGACTATCAGAATGTTGATGAAACACAGAAATTGCGTCGGGATTGAATACAACAGTCACCATGCGCACTTTCCTCAATGGGAGTAATGTCTCTAACAGTCAACGCTTTGATCGTTCCCTGGAAGACCAGTAGTACTTTCCGATGCACATCTGGAGGCATTCTGTAATCTGTGGACTATCAGAGTGTTGATGAAACACAGAAATTGCATCAGGATTGAATACAACAGTCACCATGCGCACTTTCCTCCATGGGAGTAATGTCTCTAACAGTCAACGCTTTGATCGTTCCCTGGAAGACCAGTAGTACTTTCCGATGCACATCTGGAGGCATTCTGTAATCTGTGGACTATCAGAGTGTTGATGAAACACAGAAATTGCATCGGGATTGAATACAACAGTCGCCATGCTCACTTTGCTTCATGGGAGTAATGTCTCAAACACTCTACGCTTAGATCGTTCCCTGGAAGACCAGTAGTAGTTTCCGATGCACATCTGGAGGCATTCTGTAATCTGTGGACTATCAGAGTGATGATGAAACACAGAAATTGCATCCTGATTGAATACAACAGTCACCATGCGCACTTACCTCCATGGGTGTAATGTCTCTAACAGTCTACGCTTTGATTGTTCCCTGGAAGACCAGTAGAGCTTTCCGATGCACATCTGGAGGCTTTCCGTAAACTGTGGACTATCAGAGTGTTGATGAAGCACAGAAATTGCATGGGGATAGAATACAACAGTCACCATGCGCACTTTCCTCCATGGGAGTAATGTCTCTAAAAGTCTACGCTTTGATCGTTCCCTGGAAGACCAGTAGTAGTTTCCGATGAACATCTGGAGGCATTCTGTAATCTGTGGACTATCAGAGTGTTGATGAAACACAGAAATTGCATCGGGATTGAATACAACAATCACCATGCGCACTTTCCTCCACGGCAGTAATGTCTCAAACAGTCTACGATTTGATCGTTCCCTGGAAGACCAGTAGTAGTTTCCGATGCACATCTGGACGCATTCTGTAATCTGTGGAGTATCAGAGTGTTGATGAAACACAGAAATTGCATCGGGATTGAATACAACAGTCACCATGCGCACTTTCCTCCATGGGAGTAATGTCTCTAACAGTCTACGCTTTGATCGTTCCCTGCAAGCACAGTAGTACTTTCCGATGCACATCTGGAGGCATTCTGTAACTGTGGACTATCAGAGTGTTGATGAAACACAGAAATTGCATCGGGATTGAATACAACAGTCTCCATGCTCACTTTCCTACATGGAAGTAATGTATCAAACACTCTACGCTTTGATCGTTCCCTGGAAGCCCAGTTGTAGTTTCCAATGCACATCTGGTGGCACTCTGTAATCTGTAGACTATCAGAGTGTTGATGAAACACAGGTATTGCATCGGGATTGAATACAACAGCCACCATGCGCACTTCCCTCCATGGGCGTAATGACTCTAACAGCCTACGCTTTGATCGTTCCCTGGAAGACCAGTAGTAGTTACAGATGCACATCTGGATGTTTTCTGTAATCTGTGGACTATCAGAGTGTTGATGAAACACAGATATTGCATCGGGATTGAATACAACAGTCACCGTGCACACTTTCCTCCATGGGAGTAATGTCTCTAGCAGTCTACGCTTTGATCGTTCCCTGGAAGACCAGTAGTACTTTCCGATGCACATCTGGAGGCATACTGTAATCTGTGGACTATCAGAGTGTTGATGAAATACAGAAATTGCATCGGGATTGAATACAACATTCACCATGCTCACTTTCCTTCATGGGAGTAATGTCTCAAACACTCTACGCTTTGATCGTTCCCTGGAAGCCCAGTAGTAGTTTCCGATGCACATCTGGAGGCCTTTTGTAATCTGTGGACTATCAGAGTGTTGATGAAACCAGAAATTGCATCGGGATTGAATACAACAGTCACCATGCGCACTTTCTTCCATGGGAGTAATGTCTCAATCTGTCTACGATTTGATCCTTTCCTGGAAGACCAGTAGTAGTTTCCGATGCACATCTGGTGGCATTCTGTAATCTGTGGACTATCAGAGTGTTGATGAAACACAGAAATTGCATCGGGATTGAATACAACAGCCACCATGCGCACTTTCCTCCACGGCAGTAATGTCTCAAAAAGTCTACTCTTTGATCGTTCCCTGGAAGACGAGTAGTAGTTTCCGATGCACATCTGGAGGCATTCTGTAATCTGTGGACTATCAGAGTGTTGATGAAACACAGAAATTGCATCGGTATTGAATACAGCAGTCACCATGTGCAGTTTCCTCCATGGGAGTAATGTCTCTAACAGTCTACGCTTTGATCGTTCCCTGGAAGACCAGTAGTACTTTCCGATGCACGTCTGGAGGCATTCTGTAATCTGTGGACTTTCAGAGTGTTGATGAAACACAGAAATTGCATCGGGATTGAATACAACAGTCACCATGCTCACTTTCCTCCATGGGAGTAACGTCTCTAACAGTCTACGCTTTGATCGTTCCCTCGAAGACCAGTAGTACTTTCCGATGCAGATCTGGAGGCATTCTGTAATCTGTGGACTATCAGAGTGTTGATGAAACACAGAAATTGCATCGGGATTGAATACAACAGTCACCATGCTCAGTTTCCTTCATGGGAGTAATGTCTCAAACACTCTACGCTTTGATCGTTCCCTGGAAGACCAGTAGTAGTTTCCGATGCACATCTGGAGGCATTCTGTAATCTGTGGACTATCCGAGTGTTGATGAAACACAGAAATTGCATCGGGATTGAATACAACAGTCACCATGCGCACTTTCTTCCATGGGAGTAATGTCTCAAACAGTCTACGATTTGATCGTTCCCTGGAAGACCAGTAGTAGTTTCCGATGCACATCTGGAGGCAATCTGTAATCTAAGGAGTATCAGAGTGTTGATGAAACACAGAAATTGCATCGGGATTGAATAAACAGTCACCATGCGAACTTTCCTCCATGGGAGTAATTCTCAAACAGTCTCCGCTTTGATCGTTCCCTGGAAGACCAGTAGTAGTTTCCGATGCACATCTGGTGGCATTCTGTAATGTGTGGACTATCCGAGTGTTGATGAATCACAGAAATTGCATCGGGATTGAATACAACAGTCACCATGAGCACTTTCCTCCATGCGAGTAATGTCTCTAAGTGTCTACGCTTTGATCGTTCCCTGGAAGACCAATAGTAGTTTCCGATGCACATATGGATGCTTTCTGTAATCTGTGGACTATCAGAGTGTTGATGAAACACAGAAATTGCATCGGGATTGAATACAACAGTCACCATGCGCACTTTCTTCCATGGGAGTAATGTCTCAATCAGTCTAAGATTTGATCGTTTCCTGGAAGACCAGTAGTAGTTTCCGATGCACATCTGGAGGCATTCTGTAATCTGTGGAGTATCAGGGTGTTGTTGAAACACAGAAATTGCATCGGGATTGAATAGAACAGTCACCATGCGAACTTTCCTCCATGGGAGAAATTCTCAAACAGTCTCCGCTTTGATCGTTCCCTGGAAGACCAGTAGTAGTTTCCGATGCACGTCTGGTGGCATTCTGTAATCTGTGGACAATCAGAGTGTTGACGAAATACAGAAATTGCATCGGGATTGAATACAAGAGTCACCATGCGCACTTTCCTGCATGGGAGTAATGTCTCTAACAGTCTACGCTTCGATCGTTCCCTGGAAGACCAGTAGTAGTTTCCGATGCTCATCTGGAGGCTTTCCGTAATTTGTGGAGAATCAGAGTGTTGATGAAACACAGAAATTGCATCGGGATTGAATACAACAGTCACCATGCTCACTTTCCTCCATGGGAGTAATGTCTCTAACAGTCTACGCTTTGATCGTTCCCTCGAAGACCAGTAGTACTTTCCGATGCAGATCTGGAGGCATTCTGTAATCTGTGGACTATCAGAGTGTTGATGAAACACAGAAATTGCATCGGGATTGAATACGACAGTCACCATGCTCACTTTCCTTCATGGGAGTAATGTCTCAAACAGTCTACGCTTTGATCGTTCCCTGGAAGACCAATAGTAGTTTCCGATGCACATCTGGTGGCATTCTGTAATCTGTGGACTATCAGAATGTTGATGAAACACAGAAATTGCTTCGGGATTGAATACAACAGTCACCATGCGCACTTTCCTCAATGGGAGTAATGTCTCTAACAGTCAACGCTTTGATCGTTCCCTGGAAGACCAGTAGTACTTTCCGATGCACATCTGGAGGCATTCTGTAATCTGTGGACTATCAGAGTGTTGATGAAACACAGAAATTGCATCAGGATTGAATACAACAGTCACCATGCGCACTTTCCTCCATGGGAGAAATGTCTCTAACAGTCAACGCTTTGATCGTTCCCTGGAAGACCAGTAGTACTTTCCGATGCACATCTGGAGGCATTCTGTAATCTGTGGACTATCAGAGTGTTGATGAAACACAGAAATTGCATCGGGATTGAATACAACAGTCGCCATGCTCACTTTGCTTCATGGGAGTAATGTCTCAAACACTCTACGCTTAGATCGTTCCCTGGAAGACCAGTAGTAGTTTCCGATGCACATCTGGAGGCATTCTGTAATCTGTGGACTATCAGAGTGATGATGAAACACAGAAATTGCATCCTCATTGAATACAACAGTCACCATGCGCACTTACCTCCATGGGTGTAATGTCTCTAACAGTCTACGCTTTGATTGTTCCCTGGAAGACCAGTAGAGCTTTCCGATGCACATCTGGAGGCTTTCCGTAAACTGTGGACTATCAGAGTGTTGATGAAGCACAGAAATTGCATGGGGATAGAATACAACAGTCACCATGCGCACTTTCCTCCATGGGAGTAATGTCTCTAACAGTCTACGCTTTGATCGTTCCCTGGAAGACCAGTAGTAGTTTCCGATGAACATCTGGAGGCATTCTGTAATCTGTGGACTATCAGAGTGTTGATGAAACACAGAAATTGCATCGGGATTGAATACAACAATCACCATGCGCACTTTCCTCCATGGGAGTAATGTCTCTAACAGTCTACGCTTTGATCGTTCCCTGCAAGCACAGTAGTACTTTCCGATGCACATCTGGAGGCATTCTGTAACTGTGGACTATCAGAGTGTTGATGAAACACAGAAATTGCATCGGGATTGAATACAACAGTCTCCATGCTCACTTTCCTACATGGAAGTAATGTATCAAACACTCTACGCTTTGATCGTTCCCTGGAAGCCCAGTTGTAGTTTCCAATGCACATCTGGTGGCACTCTGTAATCTGTAGACTATCAGAGTGTTGATGAAACACAGATATTGCATCGGGATTGAATACAACAATCACCATGCGCACTTCCCTCCATGGGCGTAATGACTCTAACAGCCTACGCTTTGATCGTTCCCTGGAAGACCAGTAGTAGTTACAGATGCACATCTGGATGTTTTCTGTAATCTGTGGACTATCAGAGTGTTGATGAAACACAGATATTGCATCGGGATTGAATACAACAGTCACTATGCACACTTTCTTCCATGGGAGTAATGTCTCTAGCAGTCTACGCTTTGATCGTTCCCTGGAAGACCAGTAGTACTTTCCGATGCACATCTGGAGGCATACTGTAATCTGTGGACTATCAGAGTGTTGATGAAATACAGAAATTGCATCGGGATTGAATACAACATTCACCATGCTCACTTTCCTTCATGGGAGTAATGTCTCAAACACTCTACGCTTTGATCGTTCCCTGGAAGCCCAGTAGTAGTTTCCGATGCACATCTGGAGGCTTTCTGTAATCTGTGGACTATCAGAGTGTTGATGAAACCAGAAATTGCATCGGGATTGAATACAACAGTCACCATGCGCACTTTCTTCCATGGGAGTAATGTCTCAATCTGTCTACGATTTGATCCTTTCCTGGAAGACCAGTAGTAGTTTCCGATGCACATCTGGTGGCATTCTGTAATCTGTGGACTATCAGAGTGTTGATGAAACACAGAAATTGCATCGGGATGGAATACAACAGTCACCATGCGCACTTTCCTCCACGGCAGTAATGTCTCAAAAAGTCTACTCTTTGATCGTTCCCTGGAAGACGAGTAGTAGTTTCCGATGCACATCTGGAGGCATTCTGTAATCTGTGGACTATCAGAGTGTTGATGAAACACAGAAATTGCATCGGTATTGAATACAGCAGTCACCATGCGCAGTTTCCTCCATGAGAGTAATGTCTCTAACAGTCTACGCTTTGATCGTTCCCTGGAAGACCAGTAGTACTTTCCGATGCACGTCTGGAGGCATTCTGTAATCTGTGGACTATCAGAGTGTTGATGAAACACAGAAATTGCATCGGGATTGAATACAACAGTCACCATGCTCACTTTCCTCCATGGGAGTAACGTCTCTAACAGTCTACGGTTTGATCGTTCCCTCGAAGACCAGTAGTACTTTCCGATGCAGATCTGGAGGCATTCTGTAATCTGTGGACTATCAGAGTGTTGATGAAACACAGAAATTGCATCGGGATTGAATAAACCGTCACCATGCGAACTTTCCTCCATGGGAGTAATGTCTCTAACAGTCTACGCTTCGATCGTTCCCTGGAAGACCAGTAGTAGTTTCCGATGCTCATCTGGAGGCTTTCCGTAATTTGTGGAGAATCAGAGTGTTGATGAAACACAGAAATTGCATCGGGATTGAATACAACAGTCACCATGCTCACTTTCCTCCATGGGAGTAATGTCTCTAACAGTCTACGCTTTGATCGTTCCCTCGAAGACCAGTAGTACTTTCCGATGCAGATCTGGAGGCATTCTGTAATCTGTGGACTATCAGAGTGTTGATGAAACACAGAAATTGCATCGGGATTGAATACAACAATCACCATGCGCACTTTCCTCCACGGCAGTAATGTCTCAAACAGTCTACGATTTGATCGTTCCCTGGAAGACCAGTAGTAGTTTCCGATGCACATCTGGACGCATTCTGTAATCTGTGGAGTATCAGAGTGTTGATGAAACACAGAAATTGCATCGGGATTGAATACAACAGTCACCATGCGCACTTTCCTCCATGGGAGTAATGTCTCTAACAGTCTACGCTTTTATCGTTCCCTGCAAGCACAGTAGTACTTTCCGATGCACATCTGGAGGCATTCTGTAACTGTGGACTATCAGAGTGTTGATGAAACACAGAAATTGCATCGGGATTGAATACAACAGTCTCCATGCTCACTTTCCTACATGGAAGTAATGTATCAAACACTCTACGCTTTGATCGTTCCCTGGAAGCCCAGTTGTAGTTTCCAATGCACATCTGGTGGCACTCTGTAATCTGTAGACTATCAGAGTGTTGATGAAACACAGATATTGCATCGGGATTGAATACAACAGTCACCATGCGCACTTCCCTCCATGGGCGTAATGACTCTAACAGCCTACGCTTTGATCGTTCCCTGGAAGACCAGTAGTAGTTACAGATGCACATCTGGATGTTTTCTGTAATCTGTGGACTATCAGAGTGTTGATGAAACACAGATATTGCATCGGGATTGAATACAACAGTCACCATGCACACTTTCCTCCATGGGAGTAATGTCTCTAGCAGTCTACGCTTTGATCGTTCCCTGGAAGACCAGTAGTACTTTCCGATGCACATCTGGAGGCATACTGTAATCTGTGGACTATCAGAGTGTTGATGAAATACAGAAATTGCATCGGGATTGAATACAACATTCACCATGCTCACTTTCCTTCATGGGAGTAATGTCTCAAACACTCTACGCTTTGATCGTTCCCTGGAAGCCCAGTAGTAGTTTCCGATGCACATCTGGAGGCCTTCTGTAATCTGTGGACTATCAGAGTGTTGATGAAACCAGAAATTGCATCGGGATTGAATACAACAGTCACCATGCGCACTTTCTTCCATGGGAGTAATGTCTCAATCTGTCTACGATTTGATCCTTTCCTGGAAGACCAGTAGTAGTTTCCGATGCACATCTGGTGGCATTCTGTAATCTGTGGACTATCAGAGTGTTGATGAAACACAGAAATTGCATCGGGATTGAATACAACAGTCACCATGCGCACTTTCCTCCACGGCAGTAATGTCTCAAAAAGTCTGCTCTTTGATCGTTCCCTGGAAGACGAGCAGTAGTTTCGGATGCACATCTGGAGGCATTCTGTAATCTGTGGACTATCAGAGTGTTGATGAAACACAGAAATTGCATCGGTATTGAATACAGCTGTCACCATGCGCAGTTTCCTCCATGGGAATAATGTCTCTAACAGTCTACGCTTTGATCGTTCCCTGGAAGACCAGTAGTACTTTCCGATGCACGTCTGGAGGCATTCTGTAATCTGTGGACTATCAGAGTGTTGATGAAACACAGAAATTGCATCGGGATTGAATACAACAGTCACCATGCTCACTTTCCTCCATGGGAGTAACGTCTCTAACAGTCTACGCTTTGATCGTTCCCTCGAAGACCAGTAGTACTTTCCGATGCAGATCTGGAGGCATTCTGTAATCTGTGGACTATCAGAGTGTTGATGAAACACAGAAATTGCATCGGGATTGAATACAACAGTCACCATGCTCACTTTCCTTCATGGGAGTAATGTCTCAAACACTCTACGCTTTGATCGTTCCCTGGAAGACCAGTAGTAGTTTCCGATGCACATCTGGAGGCATTCTGTAATCTGTGGACTATCCGAGTGTTGATGAAACACAGAAATTGCATCGGGATTGAATACAACAGTCACCATGCGCACTTTCTTCCATGGGAGTAATGTCTCAAACAGTCTACGATTTGATCGTTCCCTGGAAGACCAGTAGTAGTTTCCGATGCACATCTGGAGGCATTCTGTAATCTAAGGAGTATCAGAGTGTTGATGAAACACAGAAATTGCATCGGGATTGAATAAACAGTCACCATGCGAACTTTCCTCCATGGGAGTAATTCTCAAACAGTCTCCGCTTTGATCGTTCCCTGGAAGACCAGTAGTAGTTTCCGATGCACATCTGGTGGCATTCTGTAATGTGTGGACTATCCGAGTGTTGATGAATCACAGAAATTGCATCGGGATTGAATACAACAGTCACCATGAGCACTTTCCTCCATGCGAGTAATGTCTCTAAGTGTCTATGCTTTGATCGTTCCCTGGAAGACCAATAGTAGTTTCCGATGCACATATGGATGCTTTCTGTAATCTGTGGACTATCAGAGTGTTGATGAAACACAGAAATTGCATCGGGATTGAATACAACAGTCACCATGCGCACTTTCTTCCATGGGAGTAATGTCTCAATCAGTCTACGATTTGATCGTTCCCTGGAAGACCAGTAGTAGTTTCCGATGCACATCTGGAGGCATTCTGTAATCTGTGGAGTATCAGAGTGTTGATGAAACACAGAAATTGCATCGGGATTGAATACAACAGTCACAATGCGAACTTTCCTCCATGGGAGTAATTCTCAAACAGTCTCCGCTTTGATCGTTCCCTGGAAGACCAGTAGTAGTTTCCGATGCACGTCTGGTGGCATTCTGTAATCTGTGGACAATCAGAGTGTTGACGAAACACAGAAATTGCATCGGGATTGAATACAAGAGTCACCATGCGCACTTTCCTGCATGGGAGTAATGTCTCTAACAGTCTACGCTTCGATCGTTCCCTGGAAGACCAGTAGTAGTTTCCGATGCTCATCTGGAGGCTTTCCGTAATTTGTGGAGAATCAGAGTGTTGATGAAACACAGAAATTGCATCGGGATAGAATACAACAATCACCATGCGAACTTTCCTCCACGGCAGTAATGTCTCAAACAGTCTACGCTTTGATCGTTCCCTGGGAGACCAGTAGTAGTTTCCGATGAACATCTGGAGGCATTCTGTAATCTGTAGACTATCAGAGTTTTGTGAAACACAGAAATTGCATCGGGATTGAATACAACAGTCACCATGCGCACTTTCCTCGACGGGAGTAATGTCTCAACCAGTCTACGCTTTGATCGTTCCCTGAAAGACCAGTAGTAGTTTCCGATGCACATCTGGTGGCATTCTGTAATCTGTAGACTGTCAGAGTGTTGATGAAACACAGAAATTGCATCGGGATTGAATACAACAGTTACCATGCGCACTTTCCTCCACGGGAGTAATGTCTCAAACAGTCTACGCTTTGATCGTTCCCTGTAAGACCTGTAGTACTTTCCGATGCACATCTGGAGGCATTCTGTAACTGTGGACTATCAGATTGTTGATGAAACACAGAAATTGCATCGGGATTGAATACAACAGTCACCATGCTCACTTTCCTTCATGGAAGTAATGTATCAAACACTCTACGCTATGATCGTTCCCTGGAAGCCCAGTAGTAGTTTCCGATGCACATCTGGAGGCATTCTGTAAGCTGTGGACTATCAGAGTGTTGGTGAAACACAGAAATTGCTTCGGGATTGAATACAACATTCACCATGCGCACTTTCCCCCATGGGAGTAATGTCTCTAAGAGTCTACGCTTTGATCGTTCCCTGGAAGACCAGTTGTAGTTTACAATGCACATCTGGTGGCACTCTGTAATCTGTAGACTATCAGAGTGTTGATGAAACACAGATATTGCAGCGGGATTGAATACAACAGTCACCATGCGAACTTTCCTCCGTGGGAGTAATGTCCCTAGCAGTCTACGCTTTGATCGTTCCCTGGAAGACATGTAGTACTTTCCGATGCACATCTGGAGGCATACTGTAATCTGTGGACTATCAGAGTGTTGATGAAATACAGAGATTGCATCGGGATTGAATACAACATTCACCATGCTCACTTTCCTTCATGGGAGTAATGTCTCAAACACTCTACGCTTTGATCGTTCCCTGGAAGCCCAGTAGTAGTTTCCGATGCACATCTGGAGGCAATCTGTAATCTGTGGACTATCAGAGTGTTGGTGAAACACAGAAATTGCATCGGGCTTGAATACAACAGTCACCATGCGCACTTTCTTCCATGGGAGTAATGTCTCAATCAGTCTACGCTACGATCGTTCCCTGGAGGACCAGTAGTAGTTTCCGATGCTCATCTGGAGGCTTTCCGTAATTTGTGGACTATCAGAGTGTTGATGAAACACAGAAATTGCATCGGGATAGAATACAACAGTCACCATGCGAACTTTCCTCCACGGCAGTAATGTCTCAAACATTCTACGCTTTGATCGTTCCCTGGGAGACCAGTAGTAGTTTCCGATGAACATCTGGAGGCATTCTGTAATCTGTGGACTATCAGAGTGTTGTGAAACACAGAAATTGCATCGGGATTGAATACAACAGTCACCATGTGCACTTTCCTCCACGGGAGTAATGTCTCAAACAGTCTACGCTTTGATCGTTCCCTGAAAGACCAGTAGTAGTTTCCGATACACATCTGGAGGCATTCTCCAATGTGTGGAGTATCAGAGTGTTGATGAAACACAGAAATTGCATCGGGATTGAATACAACATTCACCATGCTCACTTTCCTTCATGGGAGTATTGTCCCAAACACTCTACGCTTTGATCGTTCCCTGGAAGACCAGTAGTAGTTTCCAATGCACATCTGGTGGCATTCTGTAATCTGTGGACTATCAGAGTGTTGATGAAACACAGAAATTGCATCGGGATTGAATACAACAGTCACCATGCGCAACTACCTCCACGGGAGTAATGTCCCAAACCGTCTACTCTTTGATCCTTCCCCGGAAGACCAGTAGTAGTTTCCGATGCACATCTGGTGGCATTCTGTAATCTGTGGACTATCAGAGTGTTGATGAAACACAGAAATTGCATCGGGATTGAATACAACAGTTACCATGCGCACTTTCCTCCACGGGAGTAATGTCTCAAACAGTCTACGCTTTGATCGTTCCCTGTAAGACCTGTAGTACTTTCCGATGCACATCTGGAGACTTTCGGTAAACTGTGGACTATCAGAGTGTTGATGAAACACAGAAATTTCATCGGGATTGAATACAACAGTCGCCATGCGCACTTTCCTCCATGGGAGTAATGTCTCTAACAGTCTACGCTTTGATCGTTCCCTGGAAGCACAGTAGTACTTTCCGATGCACATCTGGAGGCATTCTGTAACTGTGGACTATCAGATTGTTGATGAAACACAGAAATTGCATCGGGATTGAATACAACAGTCACCATGCTCACTTTCCTTCATGGAAGTAATGTCTCAAACACTCTACGCTTTGGTCGTTCCCTGGAAGACCCGTAATAGTTTCCGATGCACATCCAGGAGTATTCTGTAATCTGTGGACTATCAGAGTGTTGTGAAACACAGAAATGGCATCGGGATTGAATACAACATTCACCATGCTCACTTTCCTTCATGGGAGTATTGTCTCAAACACTCTACGCTTTGATCGTTAACTGGAAGACCAGTAGTAGTTTCCGATACACATCTGGAGGCATTCTCTAATGTGTGGAGTATCAGAGTGTTGAAGAAACACAGAAATTGCATCGGGATTGAATACAACATTCACCATGCGCACTTTCCTCCATGGGAGTAATGTCTCTAAGAGTCTACGCTTTGATCGTTCCCTGGAAGACCAGTTGTAGTTTACAATGCACATCTGGTGGCACTCTGTAATCTGTAGACTATCAGAGTGTTGATGAAACACAGATATTGCATCGGGATTGTATACAACAGTCACCATGCGCACTTCCCTCCATGGGCGGAATGACTCTAACAGCCTACGCTTTGATCGTTCCCTGGAAGACCAGTAGTAGTTACAGATGCACATCTGGATGCTTTCTGTAATCTGTGGACTATCAGAGTGTTGATGAAACACAGATACTGCATCGGGATTGAATACAACAGTCACCATGCGAACTTTCCTCCGTGGGAGTAATGTCCCTAGCAGTCTACGCTTTGATCGTTCCCTGGAAGACCAGTAGTACTTTCCGATGCACATCTGGAGGCATACTGTAATCTGTGGACTATCAGAGTGTTGATGAAATACCGAGATTGCATCGGGATTGAATACAACATTCACCATGCTCACTTTCCTTCATGGGAGTAATGTCTCAAACACTCTACGCTTTGATCGTTCCCTGGAAGCCCAGTAGTAGTTTCCGATGCACATCTGGAGGCAATCTGTAATCTGTGGACTATCAGAGTGTTGGTGAAACACAGAAATTGCATCGGGCTTGAATACAACAGTCACCATGCGCACTTTCTTCCATGGGAGTAATGTCTCAATCAGTCTACGCTACGATCGTTCCCTGGAAGACCAGTAGTAGTTTCCGATGCTCATCTGGAGGCTTTCCGTAATTTGTGGACTATCAGAGTGTTGATGAAACACAGAAATTGCATCGGGATAGAATACAACAGTCACCATGCGAACTTTCCTCCACGGCAGTAATGTCTCAAACATTCTACGCTTTGATCGTTCCCTGGGAGACCAGTAGTAGTTTCCGATGAACATCTGGAGGCATTCTGTAATCTGTGGACTATCAGAGTGTTGTGAAACACAGAAATTGCATCGGGATTGAATACAACAATCACCATGTGCACTTTCCTCCACGGGAGTAATGTCTCAAACAGTCTACGCTTTGATCGTTCCCTGAAAGACCAGTAGTAGTTTCCGATACACATCTGGAGGCATTCTCTAATGTGTGGAGTATCAGAGTGTTGATGAAACACAGAAATTGCATCGGGATTGAATACAACATTCACCATGCTCACTTTCCTTCATAGGAGTATTGTCTCAAACACTCTACGCTTTGATCGTTCCCTGGAAGACCAGTAGTAGTTTCCGATACACATCTGGAGGCATTCTCTAATGTGTGGAGTATCAGAGTGTTGATGAAACACAGAAATTGCATCGGGATTGAATACAACAGTCACCATGCGCAACTACCTCCACGGGAGTAATGTCCCAAACCGTCTACTCTTTGATCCTTCCCCGGAAGACCAGTAGTAGTTTCCGATGCACATCTGGTGGCATTCTGTAATCTGTGGACTATCAGAGTGTTGATGAAACACAGAAATTGCATCGGGATTGAATACAACAGTCACCATGCGCACTTCCACCATGGGAGTAATATCTCTAACAGTCTACACTATGATCGTTCCCTAGAAGACCAATAGTAGTTTCCGATGCACATCTGGAGGCTTTTCGTAATATGTGGACTATCAGAGTGTTGATGAAACACAGAATTTGCATCGGGATTGAATAAACCAGTCACCATGCGCACTTTTCTCCACCGCAGTAATGTCTAAAACAGTCTACGTTTGATCGTTGCCTGGAAGACCAGTAGTAGTTTCCGATGAACATCTGGAGGCATTCTGTAATCTGTGGACTATCAGAGTGTTGATGAAACACAGAAATTACATCGGGATTGAATACAACAGTCACCATGCGCACTTTCCTCCATTGGAGTAATGTCTCAAACAGTCTACGCTTTGATCGTTCCCTGACAGACCACTAGTAGTTTCCGATGCACATCTGGTTTCATTCTGTAATCTGTAGACTGTCAGAGTTTTGATGAAACACAGATATTGCATCGGGATTGAATACAACAGTCACCATGCGCACTTTCCTCCATGGGAGTAATGACTCTAACAGCCTACGCTTTGATCGTTCCCTGGAAGACCAGTAGTACTTACAGATGCACATCTGGAAGCTTTCTGTAATCTGTGGACTATCAGAGTGTTGATGAAACACAGGTATGGCATCGGGATTGAATACAACAGTCACCATGCGCACTTCCCTCCATGGGAGTAATGTCTCTAGCAGTCTACGCTTTGATCGTTCCCTGGAAGACCAGTAGTACTTTCCGATGCACATCTGGAGGCATACTGTAATCTGTGGACTATCAGAGTGTTGGTGAAACACAGAAATTGCATCGGGATTGAATACAACATTCACCATGCTCACTTTCCTTCATGGGAGTAATGTCTCAAACACTCTACGCTTTGATCGTTCCCTGGAAGACCAGTAGTAGTTTCCGATGCACATATGGAGGCATTCTGTAATCTGTGGACTATCAGAGTGTTGATGAAACACAGAAATTGCATCGGGATTGAATACAACAGTTACCATGCGCACTTACCTCCATGGGAGTAATGTCTCTAACAGTTTAAGCTTTGATCGTTCCCTGGAAGACCAGTAGAGCTTTCCGAAGCACATCTGGAGGCTTTCCATAAACTGTGGACTATCAGAGTGTTGATGAAACACAGAAATTGCATCGGGATTGAATACAACAGTCACCATGCGCACTTTCTTCCATGGGAGTAATGTCTCAAACAGCCTACGATTTGATCGTTCATTGGAAGACCAGTAGTAGTTTCCGATGCACATCTGGAGGCATTCTGTAATCTGTGGAGTCTCAGAGTGTTGATGAAACACAGAAATTGCATCGGGATTGAATACAACAGTCACCATGCGGACGTTCCTCCATGAGAATAATTCTCAAACAGTCTCCGCTTTGATCGTTCCCTGGAAGACCAGTAGTAGTTTCCGATGCACATCTGGAGGCTTTCCGTAATTTGTGGACTATCAGAGTGTTGATGAAACACAGAAATTGCATCGGGATTGAATACAACAGTCACCATGAGCACTTTCCTCCACGGCAGTAATGTCTCTAACAGTCTACGCTTTGATCGTTCTCTGAGAGACCAGTAGTAGTTTCCGATGCACATCTGGTGGCCATCTGTAATCTGTAGACTGTCGGAGTGTTGATGAAACACAGAAATTGCATCGGGATTGAATACAACAGTCACCATGCGCACTTTCCTCCATGGGAGTAATGTCTCTAAGAGTCTACGCTTTGATCGTCCCCTGGAAGACCAGTAGTAGTTTCCGATGCACATCTGGATGCTTTCTGTAATCTGTGGACTATCAGATTGTTGATGAAACACAGAAATTGCATCGGGATTTAATACAACAGTCACCATGCGCACTTTCCTTCATGGGAATAATGTCTCAAACAGGCTACGCTTTGATCGTGCCCAGGAAGACCAGTAGTAGTTTCCGATGCACATCTGAAAGCATTCTGCAATCTGTGGACTATCAGAGTGTTGATGAAACACAGAAATTGCATCGGGATTGAATTCAACAGTCACCATGCGCACAATCCTCCATGGGAGTAATGTCTCTAACAGTCTACGCTTTGATCGTTCCCAGGAAGACCAGTAGTACTTTCCGATGCACATCTGGAGGCTTTCCGTAAACTGTGGGCTATCAGAGTGTTGATGAAGCACAGAAACTGCATGGGGATAGAATACAACAGTCACCAAGCGCACTTACCTCGACGGCAGTAATGTCTCAAACAGTCTACGCTTTGATTGTTCCCTGGAAGACCAGTAGTACTTTCCGATGCACATCTGGAGGCATACTGTAATCTGTGGACTATCAGAGTGTTGATGAAACACAGAAATTGCATCGGGATTGAATACAACATCCACCATGCTCACTTTCCTTAATGGGAGTAATGTCTCAAACACTCTACGCTTTGAACGTTCCCTGGAAGACCAGTAGTAATTTCCGACGCACATCTGGAGGCATTCTGTAATCTGTGGACTATCAGAGTGTTGATGAAACACAGAAATTTCATCGGGATTGAATACAACAGTCACCATGCGCACTTTCCTCCATGGGAGTAATGTCTCAAACAGCCTACGATTTGATCGTTCATTGGAAGACCAGTAGTAGTTTCCGATGCACATCTGGAGGCATTCTGTAATCTGTGGAGTCTCAGAGTGTTGATGAAACACAGAAATTGCATCGGGATTGAATACAACAGTCACCATGCGGACGTTCCTCCATGAGAATAATTCTCAAACAGTCTCCGCTTTGATCGTTCCCTGGAAGACCAGTAGTAGTTTCCGATGCACATCTGGAGGCTTTCCGTAATTTGTGGACTATCAGAGTGTTGATGAAACACATAAATTGCATCGGGATTGAATACAACAGTCACCATGAGCACTTTCATCCATGGCAGTAATGTCTCTAACAGTCTACGCTTTGATCGTTCTCTGAAAGACCAGTTGTAGTTTCCGATGCACATCTGGTGGCCATCTGTAATCTGTAGACTGTCAGAGTGTTGATGAAACACAGAAATTGCATCGGGATTGAATTCAACAGTCACCATGCGCACAATCCTCCATGGGAGTAATGTCTCTAACAGTCTACGATTTGATCGTTCCCAGGAAGACCATTAGTACTTTCCGATGCACATCTGGAGGCTTTCCGTAAACTGTGGGCTATCTGAGTGTTGATGAAGCACAGAAATTGCATCTGGATTGAATACAACAGTCACCATGCGCACTTTCCTCCATGGGAGTAATGTCTCTAACAATCTACGCTTTGATCGTTCCCTGGAAGTCCAGTAGTAGTTTCCGATGCATATCTGGAGGCTTTCCGTAATTTGTGGACTATCAGAGTGTTGATGAAACACAGAAATTTCATCAGGATTTAATACAACTGTCATCATGCGCACTTTCGTCCATGGGAGTAATGTCCCAAATAGTCTACGCGTTGATCGTTCCCTGGAAGACCAGTAGTGGTTTCCGATGCATATCTGGAGGCATTCTGTAATCTGTGGACTATCAGAGTGTTGATGAAACACAGAAATTGCATCGGGATTGTATACAACAGTCACCATGCTCACTTCCCTTCATGGGAGTAATGTCTCAAACACTCTACTTTTGATCGTTCCCTTTAAGACCAGTAGTAGTTTCCGGTGCACATCTGGTGGAGGCAATCTGTATTCTTTGGACTATCAGAGTGTTGATGAAACACAAAAATTGCATCGGGATTGAATACAACAGCCACCATGCGAACTTTCTTCCATGGGAGTAATGCCTCAAACAGTCTATGCTTTGATCGTTCCCTTGAAGACCAGTAGTAGTTTCCGATGCACATCTGGAGGCATTCTGTAATCTGTGGAGTATCAGAGTGTTGATGAAACACAGAAATTGCATCGGGATTGAATACAACAGTCACCATGCGAACTTTCCCCCATGGGAGTAATTCTCAACCAGTCTACGCTTTGATCGTTCCCTGGAAGACCAGTAGTAGTTTCCGATGCACATCTGGTGTCATTCTGTAATCTGTGGACTATCAGAGTGTTGATGAAACACAGAAATTGCATCGGGATTGAATACAACAGTCACCATGCGCACTTTCCTCCACGGGAGTAATGTCTCAGACTGTCTACGCTTAGATCGTTCCCCGGAACACCAGTAGTAGTTTCCGATGCACATCTGGTGGCATTCTGTAATCTGTGGACTATCAGAGTGTTGATGAAACACAAAAATTGCATCGGGATTGAATACAACAGTCACCATGCGCACTTTCTTCCATGGGAGTAATGTCTCAAACAGTCAACGATTTGATCGTTCCCTGGAAGACCAGTAGTAGTTTCCAATGCACATCTCTAGGAATTCGGTAATCTGTACACTATCAGAGTGTTGATGAAACACAGAAATTGCATCGGGATTGAATACAACAATCACCATGAGTACTTTCCTTCATGGGGGTAATGTCTCTAAGAGTCTACGCTTTGATCGTTCCCTGGAAGACCAGTAGTAGTTTCCGATGCACATCTGATGGCATTCTGTAATCTGTAGACTATCAGAGTGTTGATGAAACAAAGATATTGCATCGGGATTGAATACAACTGTCACCATGCGCACTTTCCTCCATGGGAGTAATGTCTCTAACAGCCTACGCTTTGATCGTTCCCTGGAAGACCAGTAGTAGTTTCCGATGCACATCTGAAAGCATTCTGTAATCTGTGGACTATCAGAGTGTTGATGAAACACAGAAATTGCATCGGGATTGAATACAACATTCACCATGCTCACTTTCCTTCATGGGAGTAATGTCTCAAACACTCTACGCTTTGATCGTTCCCTGGAAGCCCAACAGTAGTTTCCGATGCACATCTGGAGACATTCTGTAATCTGTGGACTATCAGAGAGTTGATGAAACACAGAAATTGCATCGGGATTGAATACAACAGTGAACATGCGCACTTTCTTCAGTGGGAGTAATGTCTCAATCAGTCTTCGATTTCATCGTTCCCTGGAAGACCAGTAGTAGTTTCCGATGCACATCTGGAGGCATTCTGTAATCTGTGGAGTATCAGAGTGTTGAAGAAACACAGAAATTGCATCGGGATTGAATACAACAGTCACCATGCGAACTTTCCTAAATGGGATTAATTCTCAAACAGTCTCCGCTTTGAACGTTCCCTGGAAGACCAGTTGTAGTTTCCGATGCACATCTGGTGGCATTCTGTAATCTGTGGACTATCAGAGTGTTGATGAAACACAGAAATTGCATCGGGATTGAATACAACAGTCACCATGCGCACTTTCCCCCATGGGAGTAATGTCTCTATCAGTCTACGCTTCGATCGTTCCCTGGAAGACCAGTAGTAGTTTCCGATGCTCATCTGGAGGCTTTCCGTAATTTGTGGACCATCAGAGTGTTGATGAAACACAAAAATTGCATCGGGATGGAATAAAACAGTCACCATGCGAACTTTCCTCCACGGCAGTAATGTCTCAAACAGTCTACACTTTGATCGTTCCCTGGGAGACCAGTAGTAGTTTCCGATGAACATCTGGAGGCATTCTGTAATCTGTGGACTATCAGAGTGTTGTGAAACACAGAAATTGCATCGGGATTGAATACAACAGTCACCATGCGCACTTTCCTCCACGGGAGTAATGTCTCAAACAGTCTACGCTTTGATCGTTCCCTGAAAGACCAGTAGTAGTTTCCGATGCACATCTGGTGGCATTCTGTAATCAGTAGACTGTCAGAGTGTTGATGAAACACAGAAATTGCATCGGGATTGAATACAACAGTCACCATGCGCACTTTCCTCCACGGGATTAATGTCTCAAACAGTCTACGATTTGATCGTTCCCTGTAAGACCAGTAGTACTTTCCGATGCACATCTGGAGACTTTCCGTAAACTGTGGACAATCAGAGTGTTGATGAAGCACAGAAATTGCATCGGGATTGAATACAACAGTCACCATGCGCACTTTCCTCCATGTTAGTAATGTCTCAAACAGTTTACTCTTTGATCGTACCCTGGAAGTCCAGTAGTAGTTTCCGATGCACATCTGGAGGCATGCTGTAATCTGTGGACTATCAGAGTGTTGACGAAACACAGACATTGCATCGGGCTTGAATACAACAGTCACCATGCGCACTTTCCTCCATGGGAGTAATGTCTCTAACAGTCTACGCTTTGATCGTTCCCTGGAAGCCCAGTAGTATTTCCCGATGCACATCTGGAGGCATTCTGTAACTGTGGACTATCAGAGTGTTGATGAAACACAGAAATGGCATCGGGATTGAATACAACAGTCACCATGCCCACTTTCCTTCATGGAAGTAATGTCTCAAACACTCTACGCTTTGATCGTTCCCTGGAAGCCCAGTAGTAGTTTCCGATACACATCTGGAGGCATTCTGTAATGTGTGGACCCTCCGAGTGTTGATGAAACACAGAAATTGCATCGGGATTGAATACAGCATTCACCATGCGCACTTTATTCCATGGGAGTAATGTCTCTAACAGTCTACGCTTTGATCTTTCCCAGGAAGACCAGTAGTACTTTCCGATGCACATCTGGAGGCTTTCCGTAAACTGTGGGCTATCAGAGTCTTGATGAAGCACAGAAATTGCATCGGGATTGAATACAACAGTCTCCATGCGCACATTCCTCCATGGGAGTAATGCCTCTAACAATCTTCGCATAGATCGTTCCCTGGAAGACCAGTAGTAGTTCCCGATGCACATCTGGAGGCTTTCCGTAAACTGTGGGCTATCTGAGTGTTGATGAAGCACAGAAAATGCATCTGGATTAAATACAACAGTCAGCATGCGCACTTTCCTCCATGGGAGTAATGTCTCTAACAATCTACGCTTTGATCGTTCCCCGGAAGACCAGTAGTAGTTTCCGATGCATATCTGGAGGCTTTCCGTAATTTGTGGACTATCTGAGTGTTGATGAAACACAGAAATTTCATCAGGATTTAATACAACTGTCATCATGCGCACTTTCGTCCATGGGAGTAATGTCCCAAACAGTTTACGCGTTGATCGTTCCCTGGAAGACCAGTAGTGGTTTCCGCTGCACATCTGGAGGCATTCTGTAATCTGTGGACTATCAGATTGTTGATGAAACACAGAAATAGCATCGGGATTGAATACAACAGTCACCATGCTCACTTCCCTTCATGGGAGTAATGTCTCAAACACTCTACGCTTTGATCGTTCCCTGGAAGACCAGTAGTAGTTTCCGGTGCACATCTGGTGGCAATCTGTAATCTTTGGACTATCAGAGTGTTGATGAAACACAAAAATTGCATTGGGATTGAATACAACCGTCACCATGTGCACTTTCTTGAATGGGAGTAATGTCTCAAACAGTCTACGCTTAGATCGTTCCCTTGAAGACCAGTAGTAGTTTCCGATGCACATCTGGAGGCATTCTGTAAACTGTGGAGTATCAGAGTGTTGATGAAACACAGAAATTGCATCGGGATTGAATACAACAGTCACCATGCGAACTTTCCAACATGGGAGTAATTCTCAACCAGTCTACGCTTTGATCGTTCCCTGGAAGACCAGTAGTAGTTTCCGATGCACATCTGGTGTCATTCTGTAATCTGTGGACTATCAGAGTGTTGATGAAACACAGAAATTGCATCGGGATTGAATACAACAGTCACCATGCGCACTTTCCTCCACGGGAGTAATGTCTCAAACTGTCTACGCTTCGATCGTTCCCTGGAACACCAGTAGTAGTTTCCGATGCTCATCTGGAGGCTTTCCGTAATTTGTGGACCATCAGAGTGTTGATGAAACACAAAAATTGCATCGGGATATAATAAAACAGTCACCATGCGAACTTCCTCCACGGCAGTAATGTCTCAAACAGTCTACACTTTGATCGTTCCCTGGGAGACCAGTAGTAGTTTCCGATGAACATCTGGAGGCATTCTGTAATCTGTGGACTATCAGAGTGTTGTGAAACACAGAAATTGCATCGGGATTGAATACAACAGTCACCATGCGCACTTTCCTCCACGGGAGTAATGTCTCAAAGAGTCTACGCTTTGATCGTTCCCCGAAAGACCAGTAGTAGTTTCCGTTGCACATCTGGTGGCATTCTGTAATCTGTAGACTGTCAGAGTGTTGATGAAACACAGAAATTGCATCGGGATTGAATACAACAGTCACCATGCGCACTTTCCTCCACGGGATTAATGTCTCAAACAGTCTACGATTTGATCGTTCCCTGTAAGACCAGTAGTACTTTCCGATGCACATCTGGAGACTTTCCGTAAACTGTGGACAATCAGAGTGTTGATGAAGCACAGAAATTGCATCGGGATTGAATACAACAGTCACCATGCGCACTTTCCTCCATGTTAGTAATGTCTCAAACAGTTTACTCTTTGATCGTACCCTGGAAGTCCAGTAGTAGTTTCCGATGCACATCTGGAGGCATTCTGTAATCTGTGGACTATCAGAGTGTTGACGAAACACAGACATTGCATCGGGATTGAATACAACAGTCACCATGCGCACTTTCCTCCATGGGAGTAATGTCTCTAACAGTCTACGCTTTGATCGTTCCCTGGAAGCCCAGTAGTATTTCCCGATGCACATCTGGAGGCATTCTGTAACTGTGGAGTATCAGAGTGTTGATGAAACACAGAAATGGCATCGGGATTGAATACAACAGTCACCATGCCCAGTTTCCTTCATGGAAGTAATGTCTCAAACACTCTACGCTTTGCTCGTTCCCTGGAAGCCCAGTAGTAGTTTTCGATGCACATCTGGAGGCATTCTGTAATCTGAGGACTATCAGAGTGTTGATGAAACACAGAAATTGCATCGGGATTGAATACAGCATTCACCATGCGCACTTTCCTCCATGGGAGTAATGTCTCTAACAGTCTACGCTTTGATGGTTCCCTGGAAGACCAGTAGTACTTTCCGATGCACATCTGGAGGCATTCTGTAATCTGTGGACTATCAGAGTGTTGATGAAACACAGAAATTGCATCGGGATTGAATACATCATTCACCATGCTCACTTTCCTTCATGGGAGTATTGTCTCAAACACTCTACGCTTTGATCGTTCCCTGGAAGACCAGTAGTAGTTTCCGATGCACATCTGATGGCATTCTGTAATCTGTAGACTATCAGAGTGTTGATGAAACAAAGATAATGCATCGGGATTGAATACAACTGTCAACATGCGCACTTTCCTCCATGGGAGTAATGTCTCTAACAGCCTACGCTTTGATCGTTCCCTGGAAGACCAGTAGTACTTTCCGATGCACATCTGAAAGCATTCTGTAATCTGTGGACTATCAGAGTGTTGATGAAACACAGAAATAGCATCGGGATTGAATACAACATTCACCATGCTCACTTTCCTTCATGGGAGTAATGTCTCAAACACTCTACGCTTTGATCGTTCCCTGGAAGCCCTATAGTAGTTTCCGATGCACATCTGGAGACATTCTGTAATCTGTGGACTATCATAGTGTTGATGAAACACAGAAATTGCATCGGGATTGAATACAACAGTCACCATGCGCACTTTCTTCAGTGGGAGTAATGTCTCAATCAGTCTACGATTTGATCGTTCCCTGGAAGACCAGTAGTAGTTTCCGATGCACATCTGGAGGCATTCTGTAATCTGTGGAGTATCAGAGTGTTGATGAAACACAGAAATTGCATCGGGATTGAATACAACAGTCACCATGCGAACTTTCCTAAATGGGATTAATTCTCAAACAGTCTCCGCTTTGATCGTTCCCTGGAAGATTAGTAGTAGTTTCCGATGCACATCTGGTGGCATTCTGTAATCTGTGGACTATCAGAGTGTTGATGAAACACAGAAATTGCATCGGGATTGAATACAACAGTCACCATGCGCACTTTCCCCCATGGGAGTAATATCTCTATCAGTCTACGCTTCGATCGTTCCCTGGAAGACCAGTAGTAGTTTCCGATGCTCATCTGGAGGCTTTCCGTAATTTGTGGACCATCAGAGTGTTGATGAAACACAAAAATTGCATCGGGATAGAATAAAACAGTCACCATGCGAACTTTCCTCCACGGCAGTAATGTCTCAAACAGTCTACACTTTGATCGTTCCCTGGGAGACCAGTAGTAGTTTCCGATGAACATCTATAGGCATTCTGTAATCTGTGGACTATCAGAGTGTTGTGAAACACAGAAATTGCATCGGGATTGAATACAACAGTCACCATGCGCACTTTCCTCCACGGGAGTAATGTCTCATACAGTCTACGCTTTGATCGTTCCCTGAAAGACCAGTAGTAGTTTCCGATGCACATCTGGTAGCATTCTGTAATCTGTAGACTGTCAGAGTGTTGATGAAACACAGAAATTGCATCGGGATTGAATACAACTGTCAACATGCGCACTTTCCTCCACGGGATTAATGTCTCAAACTGTCTACGATTTGATCGTTCCCTGTAAGACCAGTAGTACTTTCCGATGCACATCTGGAGACTTTCCGTAAACTGTGGACAATCAGAGTGTTGATGAAGCACAGAAATTGCATCGGGATTGAATACAACAGTCACCATGCGCACTTTCCTCCATGGGAGTAATGTCTCAAACAGTTTTACTCTTTGATCGTACCCTGGAAGACCAGTAGTAGTTTCCGATGCACATCTGGAGGCATTCTGTAATCTGTGGACTATCAGAGTGTTGACGAAACACAGACATTGCATCGGGATTGAATACAACAGTCACCATGCGCACTTTCCTCCATGGGAGTAATGTCTCTAACAGTCTACGCTTTGATCGTTCCCTGGAAGCCCAGTAGTACTTTCCAATGCACATCTGGAGGCATTCTGTAACTGTGGACTATCAGAGTGTTGATGAAACAAGGAAATGGCATCGGGATTGAATACAACAGTCACCATGCTCACTTTCCTTCATGGAAGCAATGTCCCAAACACTCTACGCTTTGATCGTTCCCTGGAAGCCCAGTAGTAGTTTCCGATGCACATCTGGAGGCATTCTGTAATCTGAGGACTATCAGAGTGTTGATGAAACACAGAAATTGCATCGGGATTGAATACAGCATTCACCATGCGCACTTTTCTCCATGGAAGTAATGTCTCTAACAGTCTACGCTTTGATCGTTCCCTGGAAGACCTGTAGTACTTTCCGATGCACATCTGGAGGCATTCTGTAATCTGAGGACTATCAGAGTGTTGATGAAACACAGAAATTGCATCGGGATTGAATACAACATTCACCATGCACACTTTCCTTCATGGGAGTCTTGTCTCAAACACTCTACGCTTTGATCGTTCCCTGGAAGACCAGTAGTAGTTTCCAATACACATCTGGAGGCATTCTGTAATGTGTGGACTATCCGAGTGTTGATGAAACACAGAAATTGCATCGGGATTGAATACAACAGTCACCTTGCGCACTTTCTTCCATGGGAGTAATGTCTCAAACAGTCTACGATTTGATCGTTCCCTTTAAGACCAGTAGTAGTTTCCGATGCACATCTGGAGGCATTCTGTAATCTGTGGAGAATCAGAGTGTTGATGAAACACAGAAATTGCATCGGGATTGAATACAACAGTCACCATGCGAACTTTCCTCCATGGGAGTAATTCTCAAACAGTTTCCGATTTGATCGTTCCCCGGAAGACCAGTAGTAGTTTCCAATGCACATCTGGTGGCATGCTGTAATCTGTGGACTATCAGAGTGTTGATGAAACACAGAAATTCCATCGGGATTGAATACAACAGTCACCATGCGCAAATACCTCCACGGGAGTAATGTCCCAAACCGTCTACTCTTTGATCGTTCCCCGGAAGAGCAGTAGTAGTTTTCGATGCACATCTGGTGGCATTCTGTAATCTGTGGACTATCAGAGTGTTGATGAAACACTGAAATTGCATCGGGATTGAATACAACAGTCACCATGCGCACTTTCCTCCATGGGAGTAATGTCTCAAACAGTCTACGCTTTGATCGTTCCCTGAAAGACCAGTAGTAGTTTCCGATGCACATCTGGTGGCATTCCGTAATCTGTAGACAGTCAGAGTGTTGATGAAACACAGAAATTGCATCGGGATTGAATACAACAGTCACCATGCGCACTTTCCTCCATGGGAGTAATGACTCTAACAGCCTACGCTTTGATCGTTCCCTGGAAGACCAGTAGTAGTTACAGATGCACATCTGGATGCTTTCTGTAATCTGTGGACTATCAGAGTGTTGATGAAACACAGATATGGCATCGGGATTGAATACAACAGTCACCATGCGCACTTCCCTCCATGGGAGTAATGTCTCTAACAGTCTACGCTTTGATCGTTCCCTGGAAGACCAGTAGTACTTTCCGATGCACATCTGGAGGCATACTGTAATCTGTGGACTATCAGAGTGTTGATGAAACACAGAAATTGCATCGGGATTGAATACAACATTCACCATGCTCACTTTCCGTCATGGGAGTAATGTCTCAAACACTGTACGCTTTGATCGTTCCCTGGAAGGCCAGTAGTAGTTTCCGATGCACATCTGGAGGCTTTCTGTAATCTACGGACTATCAGATTGTTGATGAAACACAGAAATTGCATCGGGATTGAATACAACAGTCACCAAGCGCACATTCCTCCACGGCAGTAATGTCTCAAACAGTCTACGCTTTGATCGTTCCCTGAAAGACCAGTAGTAGTTTCCGATGCACATCTGGTGGCCATCTGTAATCTGTAGACTGTCAGAGTGTTGATGAAACACAGAAATTGCATCGGGATTGAATACAACAGTCACCATGAGCACTTTCCTCCATGGGAGTAATGTCTCTAAGAGTCTACGCTTTGATCGTTCCCTGGAAGACCAGTAGTAGTTTCCGATGCACATCTGGATGCTTTCTGTAATCTATGGACTATCAGATAGTTGATGAAACACAGAAATTGCATCGGGATTGAATACAACAGTCACCATGCGCACTTTCCTTCATGGGAATAATGTCTCAAACAGGCTACGCTTTGATCGTACCCAGGAAGACCAGTAGTAGTTTCCGATGCACATCTGAAAGCATTCTGTAATCTGTGGACTATCAGATTGTTGATGAAACACAGAAATTGCATCGGGATTGAATTCAACAGTCACCATGCGCACAATCCTCCATGGGAGTAATGTCTCTAACAGTCTACGCTTTGATCGTTCCCAGGAATTCCAGTAGTAGTTTCCGATTCACATCTGGTGGCATTCTGTAATCTGTGGACTATCAGAGTGTTGATGAAACACAAAAATTGCATCGGGATTTAATACAAATGTCATCATGCGCACTTTCGTCCATGGGACTAATGTCCCAAATAGTCTACGCGGTGATCGTTCCCTGGAAGACCAGTAGTGGTTTCCGATGCACTTCTGGAGGCATTCTGTAATCAGTGGACTATCAGAGTGTTGATGAAACACAGAAATTGCATCGGGATTAAATACAACAGTCACCATGCGAACTTTCCCCCATGGGAGTAATGTCTCAAAGAGTTTACGATTTGATCGTTCCCTGGAAGACCAGTAGTAGTTTCCGATGCACATCTGGTATCATTCTGTAATCTGTTGACTATCAGAGTGTTGATGAAACACAGAAATTACATCGGGATTGAATACAACAGTCACCATGCGCACTTTCGTCCACGGGAGTAATGTCTCAAACAGTCTACGCTTTGATCGTTTCCCGGAACACCAGTAGTAGTTTCCGATGCACATCTGGTGGCATTCTGTAATCTGTGGACTATCAGAGTGTTGATGAAACACAAAAATTGCATCGGGATTGAATACAACAGTCACCATGCGCACTTTCTTCCATGGGAGTAATGTCTCAAAGAGTCAACGATTTGATCGTTCCCTGGAAGCCTAGTAGTAGTTTCCAATGAACATCTCGAGGCATTCTGTAATCTGTACACTATCAGAGTGTTGATGAAACACAGAAATTGCATCGGGATTGAATACAACATTCACCATGAGTACTTTCCTCCAAGGGGGTAATGTCTCTAAGAGTCTACGCTTTGATCGTTCCCTTTAAGACCAGTAGTAGTTTCCGATGCACATCTGGATGCTTTCTGTAATCTGTGGACTATCAGAGTGTTGATGAAACACAGAAATTGCATCGGGATTGAATACAACAGTCTCCATGCGCAGTTTCCTCCATGGGAGTAATGTCTCAAACAGTCTACGCTTTGATCGTTCCTTGGAAGACCAGTAGTAGTTTCCGATGCACATCTGGTACATTCTGTAATCTGTAGACTATCAGAGTGTTGATGAAACAAAGATATTGCATCGTTATTGAATACAACAGTCACCATGCGCACTTTCCTCCATGGGAGTAATATCTCTAACAGCCTACGCTTTGATCGTTCCCTGGAAGACCAGTAGTAGTTTCCGATGCACATCTGGTGGCATTCTGTAATCTGTGGACTATCTGAGTGTTGATGAAACACAGAAATTGCATCGGGATTGAATACAACAGTCACCATGCGAACTTTCCCCCATGGGAGTAATGTCTCAAACAGTCTACGCTTTGATCGTTCCCTGGAAGACCAGTAGTGGTTTCCGATGCACATCAGAAAGCATTCTGTAATCTGTGGACTATCAGAGTGTTGATGAAACACAGAAATTGCATCGGGATTGAATACAACAGTCACGATGCTCACTTCCCTTCATGGGAGTAATGTCTCAAACACTCTACGCTTTGATCGTTCCCTGGAAGACCAGTAGTGGTTTCCGGTGCACATCTGTAGGCAATCTGAAATCTGTTGACTATCAGAGTGTTGATGAAACACAAAAATTGCATCGGGATTGAATACAACAGTCATTATGCGCACTTTCTTCCATGGGAGTAATGTCTCAAACAGTCTACGCTTTGATCGTTCCCTTGAAGACCAGTAGTAGTTACCGATGCACATCTGGAGGCATTCTGTAATCTGTGGAGTATCAGAGAGGTGATAAAACACAGAAATTGCATCGGGATTGAATACAACAGTCACCATGCGAACTTTCCCCCATGGGAGTAATTCTCAACCAGTCTACGCTTTGATCGTTCTCTGGAAGACCAGTAGTGGTTTCCGATGCACATCTGGTTTCATTCTGTAATCTGTGGACTATCAGAGTGTTGATGAAACACAGAAATTGCATCGGGATTGAATACAACAGTCACCATGCGCATTTTCCTCCACGGGAGTAATGTCTCATACAGACTACGTTTAGATCGTTCCCCGGAACACCAGTAGTAGCTTCCGATGCACATCTGGTGGCATTCTGTAATCTGTGGACTATCAGAGTGTTGATGAAACACAGAAATTGCATCGGGATTGAATACAACAGTCACCATGCGCACTTTCCTCCATGGGAGTAATGTCTCTAACAGTCTACGCTTTGATCGTTCCCTGGAAGACCAGTAGTAGTTTCCGATGCACATCTGGAGGCTTTTCGTAATTTGTGGAATATCAGAGTGTTGATGAAACACAGAAATTGCATCGGGATTGAATACAACAGTCACCATGCGCACTTTCCTCCATGGGAGTAATGTCTCAAACAGTCTACGCTTTGATCGGTCCCTGGAAGACCAGTAGTGGTTTCCGATGCACATCTGGAAGTATTCTGTAATCTGTGGACTATCAGAGTGTTGATGAAACATAGAAATTGCATCGGGATTGAATACAACAGTCACCATGCGCACTTTCCTCCATGGCAGTAATGTCTCAAACAGTCTACGCTTTGATCGTTCACTGGAAGACCAGTAGTAGTTTCCGATGCACATCTGGTGGCATTCTGTAATCTGTGGACTATCAGACTGTTGATGAAACACAGAAATTGCATCGGGATTGAATACAACAGTCACAACGCGCACTTTCCTCCATGGGAGTAATGGCTCTAACAATCTACGCTTTGATCGTTCCCTGGAAGACCAGTAGTAGTTTCAGATGAATATCTGTAGGCTTTCCGTAATTTGTGGACTATCAGAGTGTTGATGAAACACAGAAATTGCATCGGGATTTAATACAACTGTCATCATGCGCACTTTCGTCAATGCGTGTAATGTCCCAAATAGTCTACGCGTTGCTCGTTCCCTGCAAGACCAGTAGTGGTTTCTGATGCACATCTGGAGGCATTCTGTAATCTGTGGACTATCAGAGTGTTGATGAAACACAGAAATTGCATCGGGATTGAATACAACAGTCACCATGCGCACTTTCATCCATGGGAGTAATGTCTCAAACAGTCCACGCCTTGATCGTTCCCTTGAAGACCAGTAGTAGTTTCCGATGCACATATGGAGGCATTCTGTAATCTGTGGAGTATCAGAGTGTTGATAAAACACAGAAATTGCATCGGAATTGAATACAACAGTCACCATGCGAACTTTCCCCCATGGGAGTAATTCTCAACCAGTCTACGCTTCGATCGTTCCCCGGAACACCAGTAGTAGTTTCCGATGCACATCTGGAGGCATTCTGTAATCTGTGGACTATCAGAGTGTTGATGAAACACAGAAATGGCATCGGGATTGAATACAACAGTCACCATGCGCACTTTCCTCCATGGGAGTAATGTCACTACCAGTCTACGCTTTGATCGTTCCCTGGAAGACCAGTAGTATTTTCCGATGCACATCTGGAGGCTTTTCGTAATTTGTGGAATATCAGAGTGTTGATGAAACACAGAAATTGCATTGGCATTGAATACAACAGTCACCATGCGCACTTTCCTCCATGGGAGTAATGTCTCTAACAGTCTACGCTTTGATGGTTCCCTGGAAGACCAGTAGTACTTTCCGATGCACATCTGGAGGCATTCTGTAATCTGTGGACTATCAGAGTGTTGATGAAACACAGAAATTGCATCGGGATTGAATACATCATTCACCATGCTCACTTTCCTTCATGTGAGTATTGTCTCAAACACTCTACGCTTTGATCGTTCCCTGGAAGACCAGTAGTAGTTTCCGATACACATCTGGAGGCATTCTGTAATGTGTGGACCCTCCGAGTGTTGATGAAACACAGAAATTGCATCGGGATTGAATACAGCATTCACCATGCGCACTTTATTCCATGGGAGTAATGTCTCTAACAGTCTACGCTTTGATCTTTCCCAGGAAGACCAGTTGTACTTTCCGATGCACATCTGGAGGCTTTCCGTAAACTGTGGACAATCAGAGTGTTGATGAAGCACAGAAATTGCATCGGGATTGAATACAACAGTCACCATGCGCACTTTCCTCCATGTTAGTAATGTCTCAAACAGTTTACTCTTTGATCGTACCCTGGAAGTCCAGTAGTAGTTTCCGATGCACATCTGGAGGCATTCTGTAATCTGTGGACTATCAGAGTGTTGACGAAACACAGACATTGCATCGGGATTGAATACAACAGTCACCATGCGCACTTTCCTCCATGGGAGTAATGTCTCTAACAGTCTACGCTTTGATCGTTCCCTGGAAGCCCAGTAGTATTTCCCGATGCACATCTGGAGGCATTCTGTAACTGTGGAGTATCAGAGTGTTGATGAAACACAGAAATGGCATCGGGATTGAATACAACAGTCACCATGCCCAGTTTCCTTCATGGAAGTAATGTCTCAAACACTCTACGCTTTGCTCGTTCCCAGGAAGACCAGTAGTACTTTCCGATGCACATCTGGAGGCTTTCCGTAAACTGTGGACAATCAGAGTGTTGATGAAGCACAGAAATTGCATCGGGATTGAATACAACAGTCACCATGCGCACTTTCCTCCATGTTAGTAATGTCTCAAACAGTTTACTCTTTGATCGTACCCTGGAAGTCCAGTAGTAGTTTCCGATGCACATCTGGAGGCATGCTGTAATCTGTGGACTATCAGAGTGTTGACGAAACACAGACATTGCATCGGGCTTGAATACAACAGTCACCATGCGCACTTTCCTCCATGGGAGTAATGTCTCTAACAGTCTACGCTTTGATCGTTCCCTGGAAGCCCAGTAGTATTTCCCGATGCACATCTGGAGGCATTCTGTAACTGTGGACTATCAGAGTGTTGATGAAACACAGAAATGGCATCGGGATTGAATACAACAGTCACCATGCCCACTTTCCTTCATGGAAGTAATGTCTCAAACACTCTACGCTTTGATCGTTCCCTGGAAGCCCAGTAGTAGTTTTCGATGCACATCTGGAGGCATTCTGTAATCTGAGGACTATGAGAGTGTTGATGAAACACAGAAATTGCATCGGGATTGAATACAGCATTCACCATGCGCACTTTCCTCCATGGGAGTAATGTCTCTAACAGTCTACGCTTTGATGGTTCCCTGGAAGACCAGTAGTACTTTCCGATGCACATCTGGAGGCATTCTGTAATCTGTGGACTATCAGAGTGTTGATGAAACACAGAAATTGCATCGGGATTGAATACATCATTCACCATGCTCACTTTCCTTCATGGGAGTATTGTCTCAAACACTCTACGCTTTGATCGTTCCCTGGAAGACCAGTAGTAGTTTCCGATACACATCTGGAGGCATTCTGTAATGTGTGGACCCTCCGAGTGTTGATGAAACACAGAAATTGCATCGGGATTGAATACAGCATTCACCATGCGCACTTTATTCCATGGGAGTAATGTCTCTAACAGTCTACGCTTTGATCTTTCCCAGGAAGACCAGTAGTAGTTTCCGATGCACATCTGGAGGCATTCTGTAATCTGTGGACTATCAGAGTGTTGATGAAACACAGAAATTGCATCGGGATTGAATACAACAGTCACCATGCGCACTTTCCTCCATGGGAGTAATGTCACTACCAGTCTACGCTTTGATCGTTCCCTGGAAGACCAGTAGTATTTTCCGATGCACATCTGGAGGCTTTTCGTAATTTGTGGAATATCAGAGTGTTGATGAAACACAGAAATTGCATTGGCATTGAATACAACAGTCACCATGCGCACTTTCCTCCATGGGAGTAATGTCTCAAACAGTCTACGCTTTGATCGTTGCCTGGAAGACCAGTAGTGGTTTCCGATGCACATCTGAAAGCATTCTGTAATCTGTGGACTATCAGAGTGTTGATGAAACACAGAAATTGCATCGGGATTGAATACAAAAGTCACCATGCGCACTTTCCTCCATGGGAGTAATGTCTCTAACAGCCTACGTTTTGAGCGTTCCCTGGAAGACCAGTAGTAGTTTCCGATGCACATCTGGTGGCATTCTGTAATCTGTAGACTGTCAGAGTGTTGATGAAACACAGAAATTGCATCGGGATTGAATACAACAGTCACCATGCGCACTTTCCTCCACGGGATTAATGTCTCAAACAGTCTACGATTTGATCGTTCCCAGTAAGACCAGTAGTACTTTCCGATGCACATCTGGAGACTTTCCGTAAACTGTGGACAATCAGAGTGTTGATGAAGCACAGAAATTGCATCGGGATTGAATACAACAGTCACCATGCGCACTTTCCTCCATGTTAGTAATGTCTCAAACAGTTTACTCTTTGATCGTACCCTGGAAGTCCAGTAGTAGATTCCGATGCACATCTGGAGGCATGCTGTAATCTGTGGACTATCAGAGTGTTGACGAAACACAGACATTGCATCGGGCTTGAATACAACAGTCACCATGCGCACTTTCCTCCATGGGAGTAATGTCTCTAACAGTCTACGCTTTGATCGTTCCCTGGAAGCCCAGTAGTATTTCCCGATGCACATCTGGAGGCATTCTGTAACTGTGGACTATCAGAGTGTTGATGAAACACAGAAATGGCATCGGGATTGAATACAACAGTCACCATGCCCACTTTCCTTCATGGAAGTAATGTCTCAAACACTCTACGCTTTGATCGTTCCCTGGAAGCCCAGTAGTAGTTTTCGATGCACATCTGGAGGCATTCTGTAATCTGAGGACTATGAGAGTGTTGATGAAACACAGAAATTGCATCGGGATTGAATACAGCATTCACCATGCGCACTTTCCTCCATGGGAGTAATGTCTCTAACAGTCTACGCTTTGATGGTTCCCTGGAAGACCAGTAGTACTTTCCGATGCACATCTGGAGGCATTCTGTAATCTGTGGACTATCAGAGTGTTGATGAAACACAGAAATTGCATCGGGATTGAATACATCATTCACCATGCTCACTTTCCTTCATGGGAGTATTGTCTCAAACACTCTACGCTTTGATCGTTCCCTGGAAGACCAGTAGTAGTTTCCGATACACATCTGGAGGCATTCTGTAATGTGTGGACCCTCCGAGTGTTGATGAAACACAGAAATTGCATCGGGATTGAATACAGCATTCACCATGCGCACTTTATTCCATGGGAGTAATGTCTCTAACAGTCTACGCTTTGATCTTTCCCAGGAAGACCAGTAGTACTTTCCGATGCACATCTGGAGGCTTTCCGTAAACTGTGGGCTATCAGAGTCTTGATGAAGCACAGAAATTGCATCGGGATTGAATACAACAGTCTCCATGCGCACATTCCTCCATGGGAGTAATGCCTCTAACAATCTTCGCATAGATCGTTCCCTGGAAGACCAGTAGTAGTTCCCGATGCACATCTGGAGGCTTTCCGTAAACTGTGGGCTATCTGAGTGTTGATGAAGCACAGAAAATGCATCTGGATTAAATACAACAGTCAGCATGCGCACTTTCCTCCATGGGAGTAATGTCTCTAACAATCTACGCTTTGATCGTTCCCTGGAAGACCAGTAGTAGTTTCCGATGCATATCTGGAGGCTTTCCGTAATTTGTGGACTATCTGAGTGTTGATGAAACACAGAAATTTCATCAGGATTTAATACAACTGTCATCATGCGCACTTTCGTCCATGGGAGTAATGTCCCAAACAGTTTACGCGTTGATCGTTCCCTGGAAGACCAGTAGTGGTTTCCGCTGCACATCTGGAGGCATTCTGTAATCTGTGGACTATCAGATTGTTGATGAAACACAGAAATAGCATCGGGATTGAATACAACAGTCACCATGCTCACTTCCCTTCATGGGAGTAATGTCTCAAACACTCTACGCTTTGATCATTCCCTGGAAGACCAGTAGTAGTTTCCGGTGCACATCTGGTGGCAATCTGTAATCTTTGGACTATCAGAGTGTTGATGAAACACAAAAATTGCATTGGGATTGAATACAACCGTCACCATGTGCACTTTCTTGAATGGGAGTAATGTCTCAAACAGTCTACGCTTAGATCGTTCCCTTGAAGACCAGTAGTAGTTTCCGATGCACATCTGGAGGCATTCTGTAAACTGTGGAGTATCAGAGTGTTGATGAAACACAGAAATTGCATCGGGATTGAATACAACAGTCACCATGCGAACTTTCCCCCATGGGAGTAATTCTCAACCAGTCTACGCTTTGATCGTTCCCTGGAAGACCAGTAGTAGTTTCCGATGCACATCTGGTGTCATTCTGTAATCTGTGGACTATCAGAGTGTTGATGAAACACAGAAATTGCATCGGGATTGAATACAACAGTCACCATGCGCACTTTCCTCCACGGGAGTAATGTCTCAAACTGTCTACGCTTAGATCGTTCCCCGGAACACCAGTAGTAGTTTCCGATGCACATCTGGTGGCATTCTGTAATCTGTGGACTATCAGAGTGTTGATGAAACACAGAAATTGCATCGGGATTGAATACAACAGTCACCATGCGCACTTTCCCCCATGGGAGTAATGTCTCTATCAGTCTACGCTTCGATCGTTCCCTGGAAGACCAGTAGTAGTTTCCGATGTTCATCTGGAGGCTTTCCGTAATTTGTGGACCATCAGAGTGTTGATGAAACACAAAAATTGCATCGGGATATAATAAAACAGTCACCATGCGAACTTTCCTCCACGGCAGTAATGTCTCAAACAGTCTACACTTTGATCGTTCCCTGGGAGACCAGTAGTAGTTTCCGATGAACATCTGGAGGCATTCTGTAATCTGTGGACTATCAGAGTGTTGTGAAACACAGAAATTGCATCGGGATTGAATACAACAGTCACCATGCGCACTTTCCTCCACGGGAGTAATGTCTCAAAGAGTCTACGCTTTGATCGTTCCCCGAAAGACCAGTAGTAGTTTCCGATGCACATCTGGTGGCATTCTGTAATCTGTAGACTGTCAGAGTGTTGATGAAACACAGAAATTGCATCGGGATTGAATACAACAGTCACCATGCGCACTTTCCTCCACGGGATTAATGTCTCAAACAGTCTACGATTTGATCGTTCCCTGTAAGACCAGTAGTACTTTCCGATGCACATCTGGAGACTTTCCGTAAACTGTGGACAATCAGAGTGTTGATGAAGCACAGAAATTGCATCGGGATTGAATACAACAGTCACCATGCGCACTTTCCTCCATGTTAGTAATGTCTCAAACAGTTTACTCTTTGATCGTACCCTGGAAGTCCAGTAGTAGTTTCCGATGCACATCTGGAGGCATTCTGTAATCTGTGGACTATCAGAGTGTTGACGAAACACAGACATTGCATCGGGATTGAATACAACAGTCACCATGCGCACTTTCCTCCATGGGAGTAATGTCTCTAACAGTCTACGCTTTGATCGTTCCCTGGAAGCCCAGTGGTATTTCCCGATGCACATCTGGAGGCATTCCGTAACTGTGGAGTATCAGAGTGTTGATGAAACACAGAAATGGCATCGGGATTGAATACAACAGTCACCATGCCCAGTTTCCTTCATGGAAGTAATGTCTCAAACACTCTACGCTTTGCTCGTTCCCTGGAAGCCCAGTAGTAGTTTTCGATGCACATCTGGAGGCATTCTGTAATCTGAGGACTATCAGAGTGTTGATGAAACACAGAAATTGCATCGGGATTGAATACAGCATTCACCATGCGCTCTTTCCTCCATGGGAGTAATGTCTCTAACAGTCTACGCTTTGATGGTTCCCTGGAAGACCAGTAGTACTTTCCGATGCACATCTGGAGGCATTCTGTAATCTGTGGACTATCAGAGTGTTGATGAAACACAGAAATTGCATCGGGATTGAATACATCATTCACCATGCTCACTTTCCTTCATGGGAGTATTGTCTCAAACACTCTACGCTTTGATCGTTCCCTGGAAGACCAGTAGTAGTTTCCGATACACATCTGGAGGCATTCTGTAATGTGTGGACTATCCGAGTGTTGATGAAACACAGAAATTGCATCGGGATTGAATACAGCATTCACCATGCGCACTTTATTCCATGGGAGTAATGTCTCTAACAGTCTACGCTTTGATCGTTCCCAGGAAGACCAGTAGTACTTTCCGATGCACATCTGGAGGCTTTCCGTAAACTGTGGGCTATCAGAGTCTTGATGAAGCACAGAAATTGCATCGGGATTGAATACAACAGTCTCCATGCGCACATTCCTCCATGGGAGTAATGTCTCTAACAATCTACGCTTTGATCGTTCCCTGGAAGACCAGTAGTAGTTCCCGATGCACGTCTGGAGGCTTTCCGTAAACTGTGGGCTATCTGAGTGTTGATGAAGCACAGAAAATGCATCTGGATTAAATACAACAGTCAGCATGCGCACTTTCCTCTATGGGAGTAATGTCTCTAACAATCTACGCTTTGATCGTTCCCTGGAAGACCAGTAGTAGTTTCCGATGCATATCTGGAGGCTTTCCGTAATTTGTGGACTATCTGAGTGTTGATGAAACACAGAAATTTCATCAGGATTTAATACAACTGTCATCATGCGCACTTTCGTCCATGGGAGTAATGTCCCAAACAGTTTACGCGTTGATCGTTCCCTGGAAGACCAGTAGTGGTTTCCGCTGCACATCTGGAGGCATTCTGTAATCTGTGGACTATCAGATTGTTGATGAAACACAGAAATAGCATCGGGATTGAATACAACAGTCACCATGCTCACTTCCCTTCATGGGAGTAATGTCTCAAACACTCTACGCTTTGATCGTTCCCTGGAAGACCAGTAGTAGTTTCCGGTGCACATCTGGTGGCAATCTGTAATCTTTGGACTATCAGAGTGTTGTTGAAACACAAAAATTGCATTGGGATTGAATACAACCGTCACCATGCGCACTTTCTTGAATGGGAGTAATGTCTCAAACAGTCTACGCTTAGATCGTTCCCTTGAAGACCAGTAGTAGTTTCCGATGCACATCTGGAGGCATTCTGTAAACTGTGGAGTATCAGAGTGTTGATGAAACACAGAAATTGCATCGGGATTGAATACAACAGTCACCATGCGAACTTTCCCCTATGGGAGTAATTCTCAAGCAGTCTACGCTTTGATCGTTCCCTGGAAGACCAGTAGTAGTTTCCGATGCACATCTGGTGTCATTCTGTAATCTGTGGACTATCAGAGTGTTGATGAAACACAGAAATTGCATCGGGATTGAATACAACAGTCACCATGCGCACTTTCCTCCACGGGAGTAATGTCTCAAACTGTCTACGCTTAGATCGTTCCCCGGAACACCAGTAGTAGTTTCCGATGCACATCTGGTGGCATTCTGTAATCTGTGGACTATCAGAGTGTTGATGAAACACAAAAATTGCATCGGGATTGAATACAACAGTCACCATGCGCACTTTCTTCGATGGGAGTAATGTCTCAAACAGTCAACGATTTGATCGTTTCCTGGAAGACCAGTAGTAGTTTCCAATGCACATCTCTAGGAATTCTGTAATCTGTACACTATCAGAGTGTTGATGAAACACAGAAATTGCATCGGGACTGAATACAACAATCACCATGAGTACTTTCCTTCATGGGGGTAATGTCTCTAAGAGTCTACGCTTTGATCGTTCCCTGGAAGACCAGTAGTAGTTTCCGATGCACATCTGATGGCATTCTGTAATCTGTAGACTATCAGAGTGTTGATGAAACAAAGATAATGCATCGGGATTGAATACAACTGTCAACATGCGCACTTTCCTCCATGGGAGTAATGTCTCTAACAGCCTACGCTTTGATCGTTCCCTGGAAGACCAGTAGTACTTTCCGATGCACATCTGAAAGCATTCTGTAATCTGTGGACTATCAGAGTGTTGATGAAACACAGAAATAGCATCGGGATTGAATACAACATTCACCATGCTCACTTTCCTTCATGGGAGTAATGTCTCAAACACTCTACGCTTTGATCGTTCCCTGGAAGCCCTATAGTAGTTTCCGATGCACATCTGGAGACATTCTGTAATCTGTGGACTATCATAGTGTTGATGAAACACAGAAATTGCATCGGGATTGAATACAACAGTCACCATGCGCACTTTCTTCAGTGGGAGTAATGTCTCAATCAGTCTACGATTTGATCGTTCCCTGGAAGACCAGTAGTAGTTTCCGATGCACATCTGGAGGCATTCTGTAATCTGTGGAGTATCAGAGTGTTGATGAAACACAGAAATTGCATCGGGATTGAATACAACATTCACCATGCGAACTTTCCTAAATGGGATTAATTCTCAAACAGTCTCCGCTTTGATCGTTCCCTGGAAGATTAGTAGTAGTTTCCGATGCACATCTGGTGGCATTCTGTAATCTGTGGACTATCAGAGTGTTGATGAAACACAGAAATTGCATCGGGATTGAATACAACAGTCACCATGCGCACTTTCCCCCATGGGAGTAATATCTCTATCAGTCTACGCTTCGATCGTTCCCTGGAAGACCAGTAGTAGTTTCCGATGCTCATCTGGAGGCTTTCCGTAATTTGTGGACCATCAGAGTGTTGATGAAACACAAAAATTGCATCGGGATAGAATAAAACAGTCACCATGCGAACTTTCCTCCACGGCAGTAATGTCTCAAACAGTCTACACTTTGATCGTTCCCTGGGAGACCAGTAGTAGTTTCCGATGAACATCTATAGGCATTCTGTAATCTGTGGACTATCAGAGTGTTGTGAAACACAGAAATTGCATCGGGATTGAATACAACAGTCACCATGCGCACTTTCCTCCACGGGAGTAATGTCTCAAACAGTCTACGCTTTGATCGTTCCCTGAAAGACCAGTAGTAGTTTCCGATGCACATCTGGTAGCATTCTGTAATCTGTAGACTGTCAGAGTGTTGATGAAACACAGAAATTGCATCGGGATTGAATACAACTGTCAACATGCGCACTTTCCTCCACGGGATTAATGTCTCAAACTGTCTACGATTTGATCGTTCCCTGTAAGACCAGTAGTACTTTCCGATGCACATCTGGAGACTTTCCGTAAACTGTGGACAATCAGAGTGTTGATGAAGCACAGAAATTGCATCGGGATTGAATACAACAGTCACCATGCGCACTTTCCTCCATGGGAGTAATGTCTCAAACAGTTTTACTCTTTGATCGTACCCTGGAAGACCAGTAGTAGTTTCCGATGAACATCTATAGGCATTCTGTAATCTGTGGACTATCAGAGTGTTGTGAAACACAGAAATTGCATCGGGATTGAATACAACAGTCACCATGCGCACTTTCCTCCACGGGAGTAATGTCTCAAACAGTCTACGCTTTGATCGTTCCCTGGAAGCCCAGTAGTACTTTCCAATGCACATCTGGAGGCATTCTGTAACTGTGGACTATCAGAGTGTTGATGAAACAAGGAAATGGCATCGGGATTGAATACAACAGTCACCATGCTCACTTTCCTTCATGGAAGTAATGTCCCAAACACTCTACGCATTGATCGTTCCCTGGAAGCCCAGTAGTATTTTCCGATGCACATCTGGAGGCATTCTGTAATCTGAGGACTATCAGAGTGTTGATGAAACACAGAAATTGCATCGGGATTGAATACAGCACTCACCATGCGCACTTTTCTCCATGGAAGTAATGTCTCTAACAGTCTACGCTTTGATCGTTCCCTGGAAGACCTGTAGTACTTTCCGATGCACATCTGGAGGCATTCTGTAATCTGAGGACTATCAGAGTGTTGATGAAACACAGAAATTGCATCGGGATTGAATACAACATTCACCATGCACACTTTCCTTCATGGGAGTCTTGTCTCAAACACTCTACGCTTTGATCGTTCCCTGGAAGACCAGTAGTAGTTTCCGATACACATCTGGAGGCATTCTGTAATGTGTGGACTATCCGAGTGTTGATGAAACACAGAAATTGCATCGGGATTGAATACAACAGTCACCTTGCGCACTTTCTTCCATGGGAGTAATGTCTCAAACAGTCTACGATTTGATCGTTCCCTTTAAGACCAGTAGTAGTTTCCGATGCACATCTGGAGGCATTCTGTAATCTGTGGAGAATCAGAGTGTTGATGAAACACAGAAATTGCATCGGGATTGAATACAACAGTCACCATGCGAACTTTCCTCCATGGGAGTAATTCTCAAACAGTTTCCGATTTGATCGTTCCCCGGAAGACCAGTAGTAGTTTCCAATGCACATCTGGTGGCATGCTGTAATCTGTGGACTATCAGAGTGTTGATGAAACAAAGATAATGCATCGGGATTGAATACAACTGTCAACATGCGCACTTTCCTCCATGGGAGTAATGTCTCTAACAGCCTACGCTTTGATCGTTCCCTGGAAGACCAGTAGTACTTTCCGATGCACATCTGAAAGCATTCTGTAATCTGTGGACTATCAGAGTGTTGATGAAACACAGAAATAGCATCGGGATTGAATACAACATTCACCATGCTCACTTTCCTTCATGGGAGTAATGTCTCAAACACTCTACGCTTTGATCGTTCCCTGGAAGCCCTATAGTAGTTTCCGATGCACATCTGGAGACATTCTGTAATCTGTGGACTATCATAGTGTTGATGAAACACAGAAATTGCATCGGGATTGAATACAACAGTCACCATGCGCACTTTCTTCAGTGGGAGTAATGTCTCAATCAGTCTACGATTTGATCGTTCCCTGGAAGACCAGTAGTAGTTTCCGATGCACATCTGGAGGCATTCTGTAATCTGTGGAGTATCAGAGTGTTGATGAAACACAGAAATTGCATCGGGATTGAATACAACATTCACCATGCGAACTTTCCTAAATGGGATTAATTCTCAAACAGTCTCCGCTTTGATCGTTCCCTGGAAGATTAGTAGTAGTTTCCGATGCACATCTGGTGGCATTCTGTAATCTGTGGACTATCAGAGTGTTGATGAAACACAGAAATTGCATCGGGATTGAATACAACAGTCACCATGCGCACTTTCCCCCATGGGAGTAATATCTCTATCAGTCTACGCTTCGATCGTTCCCTGGAAGACCAGTAGTAGTTTCCGATGCTCATCTGGAGGCTTTCCGTAATTTGTGGACCATCAGAGTGTTGATGAAACACAAAAATTGCATCGGGATAGAATAAAACAGTCACCATGCGAACTTTCCTCCACGGCAGTAATGTCTCAAACAGTCTACACTTTGATCGTTCCCTGGGAGACCAGTAGTAGTTTCCGATGAACATCTATAGGCATTCTGTAATCTGTGGACTATCAGAGTGTTGTGAAACACAGAAATTGCATCGGGATTGAATACAACAGTCACCATGCGCACTTTCCTCCACGGGAGTAATGTCTCAAACAGTCTACGCTTTGATCGTTCCCTGAAAGACCAGTAGTAGTTTCCGATGCACATCTGGTAGCATTCTGTAATCTGTAGACTGTCAGAGTGTTGATGAAACACAGAAATTGCATCGGGATTGAATACAACTGTCAACATGCGCACTTTCCTCCACGGGATTAATGTCTCAAACTGTCTACGATTTGATCGTTCCCTGTAAGACCAGTAGTACTTTCCGATGCACATCTGGAGACTTTCCGTAAACTGTGGACAATCAGAGTGTTGATGAAGCACAGAAATTGCATCGGGATTGAATACAACAGTCACCATGCGCACTTTCCTCCATGGGAGTAATGTCTCAAACAGTTTTACTCTTTGATCGTACCCTGGAAGACCAGTAGTAGTTTCCGATGAACATCTATAGGCATTCTGTAATCTGTGGACTATCAGAGTGTTGTGAAACACAGAAATTGCATCGGGATTGAATACAACAGTCACCATGCGCACTTTCCTCCACGGGAGTAATGTCTCAAACAGTCTACGCTTTGATCGTTCCCTGGAAGCCCAGTAGTACTTTCCAATGCACATCTGGAGGCATTCTGTAACTGTGGACTATCAGAGTGTTGATGAAACAAGGAAATGGCATCGGGATTGAATACAACAGTCACCATGCTCACTTTCCTTCATGGAAGTAATGTCCCAAACACTCTACGCTTTGATCGTTCCCTGGAAGCCCAGTAGTAGTTTCCGATGCACATCTGGAGGCATTCTGTAATCTGAGGACTATCAGAGTGTTGATGAAACACAGAAATTGCATCGGGATTGAATACAGCATTCACCATGCGCACTTTTCTCCATGGAAGTAATGTCTCTAACAGTCTACGCTTTGATCGTTCCCTGGAAGACCTGTAGTACTTTCCGATGCACATCTGGAGGCATTCTGTAATCTGAGGACTATCAGAGTGTTGATGAAACACAGAAATTGCATCGGGATTGAATACAACATTCACCATGCACACTTTCCTTCATGGGAGTCTTGTCTCAAACACTCTACGCTTTGATCGTTCCCTGGAAGACCAGTAGTAGTTTCCGATACACATCTGGAGGCATTCTGTAATGTGTGGACTATCCGAGTGTTGATGAAACACAGAAATTGCATCGGGATTGAATACAACAGTCACCTTGCGCACTTTCTTCCATGGGAGTAATGTCTCAAACAGTCTACGATTTGATCGTTCCCTTTAAGACCAGTAGTAGTTTCCGATGCACATCTGGAGGCATTCTGTAATCTGTGGAGAATCAGAGTGTTGATGAAACACAGAAATTGCATCGGGATTGAATACAACAGTCACCATGCGAACTTTCCTCCATGGGAGTAATTCTCAAACAGTTTCCGATTTGATCGTTCCCCGGAAGACCAGTAGTAGTTTCCAATGCACATCTGGTGGCATGCTGTAATCTGTGGACTATCAGAGTGTTGATGAAACACAGAAATTCCATCGGGATTGAATACAACAGTCACCATGCGCAACTACCTCCACGGGAGTAATGTCCTAAACCGTCTACTCTTTGATCGTTCCCCGGAAGAGCAGTAGTAGTTTTCGATGCACATCTGGTGGCATTCTGTAATCTGTGGACTATCAGAGTGTTGATGAAACACTGAAATTGCATCGGGATTGAATACAACAGTCACCATGCGCACTTTCCTCCATGGGAGTAATGTCTCAAACAGTCTACGCTTTGATCGTTCCCTGAAAGACCAGTAGTAGTTTCCGATGCACATCTGGTGGCATTCCGTAATCTGTAGACAGTCAGAGTGTTGATGAAACACAGAAATTGCATCGGGATTGAATACAACAGTCACCATGCGCACTTTCCTCCATGGGAGTAATGACTCTAACAGCCTACGCTTTGATCGTTCCCTGGAAGACCAGTAGTAGTTACAGATGCACATCTGGATGCTTTCTGTAATCTGTGGACTATCAGAGTGTTGATGAAACACAGATATGGCATCGGGATTGAATACAACAGTCACCATGCGCACTTCCCTCCATGGGAGTAATGTCTCTAACAGTCTACGCTTTGATCGTTCCCTGGAAGACCAGTAGTACTTTCCGATGCACATCTGGAGGCATACTGTAATCTGTGGACTATCAGAGTGTTGATGAAACACAGAAATTGCATCGGGATTGAATACAACATTCACCATGCTCACTTTCCGTCATGGGAGTAATGTCTCAAACACTGTACGCTTTGATCGTTCCCTGGAAGGCCAGTAGTAGTTTCCGATGCACATCTGGAGGCTTTCTGTAATCTACGGACTATCAGATTGTTGATGAAACACAGAAATTGCATCGGGATTGAATACAACAGTCACCAAGCGCACATTCCTCCACGGCAGTAATGTCTCAAACAGTCTACGCTTTGATCGTTCCCTGAAAGACCAGTAGTAGTTTCCGATGCACATCTGGTGGCCATCTGTAATCTGTAGACTGTCAGAGTGTTGATGAAACACAGAAATTGCATCGGGATTGAATACAACAGTCACCATGAGCACTTTCCTCCATGGGAGTAATGTCTCTAAGAGTCTACGCTTTGATCGTTCCCTGGAAGACCAGTAGTAGTTTCCGATGCACATCTGGATGCTTTCTGTAATCTATGGACTATCAGATAGTTGATGAAACACAGAAATTGCATCGGGATTGAATACAACAGTCACCATGCGCACTTTCCTTCATGGGAATAATGTCTCAAACAGGCTACGCTTTGATCGTACCCAGGAAGACCAGTAGTAGTTTCCGATGCACATCTGAAAGCATTCTGTAATCTGTGGACTATCAGATTGTTGATGAAACACAGAAATTGCATCGGGATTGAATTCAACAGTCACCATGCGCACAATCCTCCATGGGAGTAATGTCTCTAACAGTCTACGCTTTGATCGTTCCCAGGAATTCCAGTAGTAGTTTCCGATTCACATCTGGTGGCATTCTGTAATCTGTGGACTATCAGAGTGTTGATGAAACACAAAAATTGCATCGGGATTTAATACAAATGTCATCATGCGCACTTTCGTCCATGGGACTAATGTCCCAAATAGTCTACGCGGTGATCGTTCCCTGGAAGACCAGTAGTGGTTTCCGATGCACTTCTGGAGGCATTCTGTAATCAGTGGACTATCAGAGTGTTGATGAAACACAGAAATTGCATCGGGATTAAATACAACAGTCACCATGCGAACTTTCCCCCATGGGATTAATGTCTCAAAGAGTTTACGATTTGATCGTTCCCTGGAAGACCAGTAGTAGTTTCCGATGCACATCTGGTATCATTCTGTAATCTGTTGACTATCAGAGTGTTGATGAAACACAGAAATTACATCGGGATTGAATACAACAGTCACCATGCGCACTTTCGTCCACGGGAGTAATGTCTCAAACAGTCTACGCTTTGATCGTTTCCCGGAACACCAGTAGTAGTTTCCGATGCACATCTGGTGGCATTCTGTAATCTGTGGACTATCAGAGTGTTGATGAAACACAAAAATTGCATCGGGATTGAATACAACAGTCACCATGCGCACTTTCTTCCATGGGAGTAATGTCTCAAACAGTCAACGATTTGATCGTTCCCTGGAAGCCTAGTAGTAGTTTCCAATGAACATCTCGAAGCATTCTGTAATCTGTACACTATCAGAGTGTTGATGAAACACAGAAATTGCATCGGGATTGAATACAACATTCACCATGAGTACTTTCCTCCAAGGGGGTAATGTCTCTAAGAGTCTACGCTTTGATCGTTCCCTTTAAGACCAGTAGTAGTTTCCGATGCACATCTGGATGCTTTCTGTAATCTGTGGACTCTCAGAGTGTTGATGAAACACAGAAATTGCATCGGGATTGAATACAACAGTCTCCATGCGCAGTTTCCTCCATGGGAGTAATGTCTCAAACAGTCTACGCTTTGATCGTTCCCTGGAAGACCAGTAGTAGTTTCCGATGCACATCTGGTACATTCTGTAATCTGTAGACTATCAGAGTGTTGATGAAACAAAGATATTGCATCGTTATTGAATACAACAGTCACCATGCGCACTTTCCTCCATGGGAGTAATATCTCTAACAGCCTACGCTTTGATCGTTCCCTGGAAGACCAGTAGTAGTTTCCGATGCACATCTGGTGGCATTCTGTAATCTGTGGACTATCTGAGTGTTGATGAAACACAGAAATTGCATCGGGATTGAATACAACAGTCACCATGCGAACTTTCCCCCATGGGAGTAATGTCTCAAACAGTCTACGCTTTGATCGTTCCCTGGAAGACCAGTAGTGGTTTCCGATGCACATCAGAAAGCATTCTGTAATCTGTGGACTATCAGAGTGTTGATGAAACACAGAAATTGCATCGGGATTGAATACAACAGTCACGATGCTCACTTCCCTTCATGGGAGTAATGTCTCAAACACTCTACGCTTTGATCGTTCCCTGGAAGACCAGTAGTGGTTTCCGGTGCACATCTGTAGGCAATCTGAAATCTGTTGACTATCAGAGTGTTGATGAAACACAAAAATTGCATCGGGATTGAATACAACAGTCATTATGCGCACTTTCTTCCATGGGAGTAATGTCTCAAACAGTCTACGCTTTGATCGTTCCCTTGAAGACCAGTAGTAGTTACCGATGCACATCTGGAGGCATTCTGTAATCTGTGGAGTATCAGAGAGGTGATAAAACACAGAAATTGCATCGGGATTGAATACAACAGTCACCATGCGAACTTTCCCCCATGGGAGTAATTCTCAACCAGTCTACGCTTTGATCGTTCTCTGGAAGACCAGTAGTGGTTTCCGATGCACATCTGGTGTCATTCTGTAATCTGTGGACTATCAGAGTGTTGATGAAACACAGAAATTGCATCGGGATTGAATACAACTGTCATCATGCGCACTTTCGTCAATGCGTGTAATGTCCCAAATAGTCTACGCGTTGCTCGTTCCCTGCAAGACCAGTAGTGGTTTCTGATGCACATCTGGAGGCATTCTGTAATCTGTGGACTATCAGAGTGTTGATGAAACACAGAAATTGCATCGGGATTGAATACAACAGTCACCATGCGCACTTTCATCCATGGGAGTAATGTCTCAAACAGTCCACGCCTTGATCGTTCCCTTGAAGACCAGTAGTAGTTTCCGATGCACATATGGAGGCATTCTGTAATCTGTGGAGTATCAGAGTGTTGATAAAACACAGAAATTGCATCGGAATTGAATACAACAGTCACCATGCGAACTTTCCCCCATGGGAGTAATTCTCAACCAGTCTACGCTTCGATCGTTCCTCGGAACACCAGTAGTAGTTTCCGATGCACATCTGGAGGCATTCTGTAATCTGTGGACTATCAGAGTGTTGATGAAACACAGAAATTGCATCGGGATTGAATACAACAGTCACCATGCGCACTTTCCTCCATGGGAGTAATGTCACTACCAGTCTACGCTTTGATCGTTCCCTGGAAGACCAGTAGTATTTTCCGATGCACATCTGGAGGCTTTTCGTAATTTGTGGAATATCAGAGTGTTGATGAAACACAGAAATTGCATTGGCATTGAATACAACAGTCACCATGCGCACTTTCCTCCATGGGAGTAATGTCTCAAACAGTCTACGCTTTGATCGTTGCCTGGAAGACCAGTAGTGGTTTCCGATGCACATCTGAAAGCATCCTGTAATCTGTGGACTATCAGAGTGTTGATGAAACACAGAAATTGCATCGGGATTGAATACAAAAGTCACCATGCGCACTTTCCTCCATGGGAGTAATGTCTCTAACAGCCTACGTTTTGAGCGTTCCCTGGAAGACCAGTAGTAGTTTCCGATGCACAACTGGATGCTTTCTGTAATCTGTGGACTATCAGAGTGTTGATGAAACACAGAAATTACATGGGGATTGAATACAACATTCACCATGGGTACTTTCCTCCATGGGGGTAATGTCTCTAAGAGTCTACGCTTTCATCGTTCCCTGGAACTCCAGTAGCAGTTTCCGATGCACATCTGGATGCTTTCTGTAATATGTGGACTATCAGAGTGTTGATGAAACACAGATATTGCATCGGGACTGAGTACAACAGTCTCCATGCGCAGTTTCCACCATGGGGGTAATGTCTCAAACAGTCTACGCTTTGATAGTTCCCTGGAAGACCAGTAGTAGTTTCCGATGCACATCTGGTGGCATTCTGTAATCTGTAGTCTATCAGAGTGTTGATGAAACAAAGATATTGCATCGGGATTGAATACAACAATCACCATGCGCACTTTCCTCCATGGGAGTAATGTCTCTAACAGCCTACGATTTGATCGTTCCCTGGAAGACCAGTAGTAGTTTCCGATGCACATCTGGATGCTTTCTGTAATCTGTGGACTATCAGAGTGTTGATGAACCACAGAAATTGCATCGGGATTGAATACAACAGTCTCCATGAGCAGTTTCCTCCATGGGGGTAATGTCTCAAACAGCCTACGCTTTGATCGTTCCCTGGAAGACCAGTAGTAGTTTCCGATGCACATCTCTAGGAATTCTGTAATCTGTACACTATCAGAGTGATGATGAAACACAGAAATTGCATCGGGATTGAATACAACGATCACCATGCGTACTTTCCTCCATGGGAGTAATGTCTCTAACAGCCTACGCTTTGATCGTTCCCTGGAAAACCAGTAGTAGTTTCCGATGCACATCTGAAAGCATTCTGTAATCTGTGGACTATCAGAGTGTTGATGAAACACAGAAATTGCATCGGGATTGAATACAACATTCGCCATGCTCACTTTCCTTCATGGGAGTAATGTCTCAAACACTCTACGCTTTGATCGTTCCCTGGAAGCCCTATAGTAGTTTCCGATGCACATCTGGAGACATTCTGTAATCTGTGGACTATCAGAGTGTTGATGAAACACAGAAATTGCATCGGGATTGAATACAACAGTCACCATGCGCACTTTCTTCAGTGGGAGTAATGTCTCAATCAGTCTACGATTTGATCGTTCCCTGGAAGACCAGTAGTAGTTTCCGATGCACATCTGGAGGCATTCTGTAATCTGTGGAGTATCAGAGTGTTGATGAAACACAGAAATTGCATCGGGATTGAATACAACAGTCACCATGCGAACTTTCCTAAATGGGATTAATTCTCAAACAGTCTCCGCTTTGATCGTTCCCTGGAAGACCAGTAGTAATTTCCGATGCACATCTGGTGGCATTCTGTAATCTGTGGACTATCAGAGTGTTGATGAAACACAGAAATTGCATCGGGATTGAATACAACAGTCACCATGCGCACTTTCCCCCATGGGAGTAATGTCTCTATCAGTCTACGCTTCGATCGTTCCCTGGAAGACCAGTAGTAGTTTAGGATGCTCATCTGGAGGCTTTCCGTAATTTGTGGACCATCAGAGTGTTGATGAAACACAAAAATTGCATCGGGATAGAATAAAAGTCACCATGCGAACTTTCCTCCACGGCAGTAATGTCTCAAACAGTCTACACTTTGATCGTTCCCTGGGAGACCAGTAGTAGTTTCCGATGAACATCTGGAGGTATTCTGCAATCTGTGGACTATCAGAGTGTTGTGAAACACAGAAATTGCATCGGGATTGAATACAACAGTCACCATGCGCACTTTCCTCCACGGGAGTAATGTCTCAAACAGTCTACGCTTTGATCGTTCCCTGAAAGACCAGTAGTAGTTTCCGATGCACATCAGGTAGCATTCTGTAATCTGTAGACTGTCAGAGTGTTGATGAAACACAGAAATTGCATCGGGATTGAATACAACAGTCACCATGCGCACTTTCCTCCACGGGATTAATGTCTCAAACAGTCTACAATTTGATCGTTCCCTGTAAGACCAGTAGTACTTTCCGATGCACATCTGGAGACTTTCCGTAAACTGTGGACAATCAGAGTGTTGATGAAGCACAGAAATTGCATCGGGATTGAATACAACAGTCACCATGCGCACTTTCCTCCATGGGAGTAATGTCTAAAACAGTTTACTCTTTGATCGTACCCTGGAAGACCAGTAGTAGTTTCCGATGCACATCTGGAGGCATTCTGTAATCTGTGGACTATCAGAGTGTTGACGAAACACAGACATTGCATCGGGATTGAATACAACAGTCACCATGCGCACTTTCCTCCATGGGAGTAGTGTCTCTAACAGTCTACGCTTTGATCGTTCCCTGGAAGCCCAGTAGTACTTTCCAATGCACATCTGGAGGCATTCTGTAACTGTGGACTATCAGAGTGTTGATGAAACACAGAAATGGCATCGGGATTGAATACAACAGTCACCATGCTCACTTTCCTTCATGGAAGTAATGTCTCAAACACTCTACGCTTTGATCGTTCCCTGTAAGACCAGTAGTACATTCCGATGCACATCTGGAGACTTTCCGTAAACTGTGGACAATCAGAGTGTTGATGAAGCACAGAAATTGCATCGGGATTGAATACAACAGTCACCATGCGCACTTTCCTCCATGGGAGTAATGTCTCAAACAGTTTACTCTTTGATCGTACCCTGGAAGACCAGTAGTAGTTTCCGATGCACATCTGGAGGCATTCTGTAATCTGTGGACTATCAGAGTGTTGACGAAACACAGACATTGCATCGGGATTGAATACAACAGTCACCATGCGCACTTTCCTCCATGGGAGTAGTGTCTCTAACAGTCTACGCTTTGATCGTTCCCTGGAAGCCCAGTAGTACTTTCCAATGCACATCTGGAGGCATTCTGTAACTGTGGCCTATCAGAGTGTTGATGAAACACAGAAATTGCATCGGGATTGAATACAACAGTCACCATGCTCACTTTCCTTCATGGAAGTAATGTCTCAAACACTCTACGCTTTGATCGTTCCCTGGAAGCCCAGTAGTAGTTTCCGATGCACATCTGGAGGCATTCTGTAATCTGAGGACTATCAGAGTGTTGATGAAACACAGAAATTGCATCGGGATTGAATACAGCATTCACCATGCGCACTTTCCTCCATGGGTGTAATGTCTCTAACAGTCTACGCTTTGATCGTTCCCTGGAAGACCAGTAGTACTTTCCGATGCACATCTGGAGGCATTCTGTAATCTGTGGAGAATCAGAGTGTTGATGAAACACAGAAATTGCATCGGGATTGAATACAACAGTCACCATGCGAACTTTCCCACATGGGAGTAATTCTCAACCAGTCTACGCTTTGATCATTCCCTGGAAGACCAGTAGTAGTTTCCGATGCCCATCTGGTGTCATTCTGTAATCTGTGGAATATCAGAGAGTTGATGAAACACAGAAATTGCATCGGGTTTGAATACAACAGTCACCATGCGCACTTTCTTCCACGGGAGTAATGTCTCAAACAGTCTACGCTTCGATCGTTCCCGGGAACACCAGTTGTAGTTTCCGATGCACATCTGGTGGCATTCTGTAATCTGTGGACTATCAGAGTGTTGATGAAACACAGAAATTGCATCGGGATTGAATACAACAGTCACCATGCGCACTTTCCTCCATGGGAGTAATGTCACTACCAGTCTACGCTTTGATCGTTCCCTGGAAGACCAGTAGTATTTTCCGATGCACATCTGGAGGCTTTTCGTAATTTGTGGAATATCAGAGTGTTGATGAAACACAGAAATTGCATTGGCATTGAATACAACAGTCACCATGCGCACTTTCCTCCATGGGAGTAATGTCTCAAACAGTCTACGCTTTGATCGTTCCCTGGAAGACCAGTAGTGGTTTCCGATGCTCATCTGAAAGCATTCTGTAATCTGTGGACTATCAGAGTGTTGATGAAACACAGAAATTGCATCGGGAGTGAATACAAAAGTCACCATGCGCACTTTCCTCCATGGGAGTAATGTCTCTAACAGCCTACGTTTTGAGCGTTCCCTGGGAGACCAGTAGTAGTTTCCGATGCACAACTGGATGCTTTCTGTAATCTGTGGACTATCAGAGTGTTGATGAAACACAGAAATTACATGGGGATTGAATACAACATTTACCATGAGTACTTTCCTCCATGGGGGTAATGTCTCTAAGAGTCTACGCTTTCATCGTTCCCTGGAACACCAGTAGCAGCTTCCGATGCACATCTGGATGATTTCTGTAATCTGTGGACTATCAGAGTGTTGATGAAACACAGAAATTGCATCGGGACTGAGTACAACAGTCTCCATGCGCAGTTTCCTCCATGGGAGTAATGTCTCAAACAGTCTACGCTTCGATCGTTCCCTGGACGACCAGTAGTAGTTTCCGATGCACATCTGGTGGCATTCTGTAATCTGTAGACTATCAGAGTGTTGATGAAACAAAGATATTGCATCGGGATTGAATACAACAATCACCATGCGCACTTTCCTCCGTGGGAGTAATGTCTCTAACAGCCTACGCTTTGATCGTTCCCTGGAAGACCAGTAGTAGTTTCCGATGCACATCTGGATGCTTTCTGTAATCTGTGGACTATCAGAGTGTTGATGAACCACAGAAATTGCATCGGGATTGAATACAACAGTCTCCATGAGCAGTTTCCTCCATGGGAGTAATGTCTCAAACAGCCTACGCTTTGATCGTTCCCTGGAAGACCAGTAGTAGTTTCCGATGCACATCTCTAGGAATTCTGTAATCTGTACACTATCAGAGTGTTGATGAAACACAGAAATTGCATCGGGATTGAATACAACAATCACCATGAGTACTTTCCTTCATGGGGGTAATGTCTCTAAGAGTCTACGCTTTGATCGTTCCATGGAAGACCAGTAGTAGTTTCCGATGCACATCTGATGGCATTCTGTAATCTGTAGACTATCAGAGTGTTGATGAAACAAAGATAATGCATCGGGATTGAATACAACTGTCACCATGCGCACTTTCCTCCATGGGAGTAATGTCTCTAACAGCCTACGCTTTGATCGTTCCCTGGAAGACCAGTAGTAGTTTCCGATGCACATTTGAAAGCATTCTGTAATCTGTGGACTATCAGAGTGTTGATGAAACACAGAAATTGCATCGGGATTGAATACAACATTCACCATGCTCACTTTCCTTCATGGGAGTAATGTCTCAAACACTCTACGCTTTGATCGTTCCCTGGAAGCCCTATAGTAGTTTCCGATGCACATCTGGAGACATTCTGTAATCTGTGGACTATCAGAGTGTTGATGAAACACAGAAATTGCATCGGGATTGAATACAACAGTCACCATGCGCACTTTCTTCAGTGGGAGTAATGTCTCAATCAGTCTACGATTTGATCGTTCCCTGGAAGACCAGTAGTAGTTTCCGATGCACATCTGGAGGCATTCTGTAATCTGTGGAGTATCAGAGTGTTGATGAAACACAGAAATTGCATCGGGATTGAATACAACAGTCACCATGCGCACTTTCCCCCATGGGAGTAATGTCTCAATCAGTCTACGATTTGATCGTTCCCTGGAAGACCAGTAGTAGTTTCCGATGCACATCTGGAGGCATTCTGTAATCTGTGGAGTATCAGAGTGTTGATGAAACACAGAAATTGCATCGGGATTGAATACAACAGTCACCATGCGAACTTTCCTAAATGAGATTAATTCTCAAACAGTCTCCGCTTTGATCGTTCCCTGGAAGACCAGTAGTAGTTTCCGATGCACATCTGGTGGCATTCTGTAATCTGTGGACTATCAGAGTGTTGATGAAACACAGAAATTGCATCGGGATTGAATACAACAGTCACCATGCGCACTTTCCCCCAGGGGAGTAATGTCTCTATCAGTCTACGCTTCGATCGTTCCCTGGAAGACCAGTAGTAGTTTCCGATGCTCATCTGGAGGCTTTCCGTAATTTGTGGACCATCAGAGTGTTGATGAAACACAAAAATTGCATCGGGATAGAATAAAACAGTCACCATGCGAACTTTCCTCCACGGCAGTAATGTCTCAAACAGTCTACACTTTGATCGTTCCCTGGGAGACCAGTAGTAGTTTCCGATGAACATCTGGAGGTATTCTGTAATCTGTGGACTATCAGAGTGTTGTGAAACACAGAAATTGCATCGGGATTGAATACAACAGTCACCATGCGCACTTTCCTCCACGGGAGTAATGTCTCAAACAGTCTACGCTTTGATCGTTCCCTGAAAGACCAGTAGTAGTTTCCGATGCACATCTGGTAGCATTCTGTAATCTGTAGACTGTCAGAGTGTTGATGAAACACAGAAATTGCAACGGGATTGAATACAACAGTCACCATGCGCACTTTCCTCCACGGGATTAATGTCTCAAACAGTCTACGATTTGATCGTTCCCTGTAAGACCAGTAGTACTTTCCGATGCACATCTGGAGACTTTCCGTCAACTGTGGACAATCAGAGTGTTGATGAAGCACAGAAATTGCATCGGCATTGAATACAACAGTCACCATGCGCACTTTCCTCCATGGGAGTAATGTCGCAAACAGTTTACTCTTTGATCGTACCCTGGAAGACCAGTAGTAGTTTCCGATGCACATCTGGAGGCATTCTGTAATCTGTGGACTATCAGAGTGTTGACGAAACACAGACATTGCATCGGGATTGAATACAACAGTCACCATGCGCACTTTCCTCCATGGGAGTAGTGTCTCTAACAGCCTACGCTTTGATCGTTCCCTGGAAGACCAGTAGTAGTTTCCGATGCACATCTGGATGCTTTCTGTAATCTGTGGACTATCAGAGTGTTGATGAACCACAGAAATTGCATCGGGATTGAATACAACAGTCTCCATGAGCAGTTTCCTCCATGGGAGTAATGTCTCAAACAGCCTACGCTTTGATCGTTCCCTGGAAGACCAGTAGTAGTTTCCGATGCACATCTCTAGGAATTCTGTAATCTGTACACTATCAGAGTGTTGATGAAACACAGAAATTGCATCGGGATTGAATACAACAATCACCATGAGTACTTTCCTTCATGGGGGTAATGTCTCTAAGAGTCTACGCTTTGATCGTTCCATGGAAGACCAGTAGTAGTTTCCGATGCACATCTGATGGCATTCTGTAATCTGTAGACTATCAGAGTGTTGATGAAACAAAGATAATGCATCGGGATTGAATACAACTGTCACCATGCGCACTTTCCTCCATGGGAGTAATGTCTCTAACAGCCTACGCTTTGATCGTTCCCTGGAAGACCAGTAGTAGTTTCCGATGCACATTTGAAAGCATTCTGTAATCTGTGGACTATCAGAGTGTTGATGAAACACAGAAATTGCATCGGGATTGAATACAACATTCACCATGCTCACTTTCCTTCATGGGAGTAATGTCTCAAACACTCTACGCTTTGATCGTTCCCTGGAAGCCCTATAGTAGTTTCCGATGCACATCTGGAGACATTCTGTAATCTGTGGACTATCAGAGTGTTGATGAAACACAGAAATTGCATCGGGATTGAATACAACAGTCACCATGCGCACTTTCTTCAGTGGGAGTAATGTCTCAATCAGTCTACGATTTGATCGTTCCCTGGAAGACCAGTAGTAGTTTCCGATGCACATCTGGAGGCATTCTGTAATCTGTGGAGTATCAGAGTGTTGATGAAACACAGAAATTTCATCGGGATTGAATACAACAGTCACCATGCGCACTTTCCCCCATGGGAGTAATGTCTCAATCAGTCTACGATTTGATCGTTCCCTGGAAGACCAGTAGTAGTTTCCGATGCACATCTGGAGGCATTCTGTAATCTGTGGAGTATCAGAGTGTTGATGAAACACAGAAATTTCATCGGGATTGAATACAACAGTCACCATGCGCACTTTCCTCCACGGGATTAATGTCTCAAACAGTCTACGATTTGATCGTTCCCTGTAAGACCAGTAGTACTTTCCGATGCACATCTGGAGACTTTCCGTCAACTGTGGACAATCAGAGTGTTGATGAAGCACAGAAATTGCATCGGGATTGAATACAACAGTCACCATGCGCACTTTCCTCCATGGGAGTAATGTCGCAAACAGTTTACTCTTTGATCGTACCCTGGAAGACCAGTAGTAGTTTCCGATGCACATCTGGAGGCATTCTGTAATCTGTGGACTATCAGAGTGTTGACGAAACACAGACATTGCATCGGGATTGAATACAACAGTCACCATGCGCACTTTCCTCCATGGGAGTAGTGTCTCTAACAGCCTACGCTTTGATCGTTCCCTGGAAGACCAGTAGTAGTTTCCGATGCACATCTGGATGCTTTCTGTAATCTGTGGACTATCAGAGTGTTGATGAACCACAGAAATTGCATCGGGATTGAATACAACAGTCTCCATGAGCAGTTTTCTCCATGGGAGTAATGTCTCAAACAGCCTACGCTTTGATCGTTCCCTGGAAGACCAGTAGTAGTTTCCGATGCACATCTCTAGGAATTCTGTAATCTGTACACTATCAGAGTGTTGATGAAACACAGAAATTGCATCGGGATTGAATACAACAATCACCATGAGTACTTTCCTTCATGGGGGTAATGTCCCTAAGAGTCTACGCTTTGATCGTTCCATGGAAGACCAGTAGTAGTTTCCGATGCACATCTGATGGCATTCTGTAATCTGTAGACTATCAGAGTGTTGATGAAACAAAGATAATGCATCGGGATTGAATACAACTGTCACCATGCGCACTTTCCTCCATGGGAGTAATGTCTCTAACAGCCTACGCTTTGATCGTTCCCTGGAAGACCAGTAGTAGTTTCCGATGCACATTTGAAAGCATTCTGTAATCTGTGGACTATCAGAGTGTTGATGAAACACAGAAATTGCATCGGGATTGAATACAACATTCACCATGCTCACTTTCCTTCATGGGAGTAATGTCTCAAACACTCTACGCTTTGATCGTTCCCTGGAAGCCCTATAGTAGTTTCCGATGCACATCTGGAGACATTCTGTAATCTGTGGACTATCAGAGTGTTGATGAAACACAGAAATTGCATCGGGATTGAATACAACAGTCACCATGCGCACTTTCTTCAGTGGGAGTAATGTCTCAATCAGTCTACGATTTGATCGTTCCCTGGAAGACCAGTAGTAGTTTCCGATGCACATCTGGAGGCATTCTGTAATCTGTGGAGTATCAGAGTGTTGATGAAACACAGAAATTTCATCGGGATTGAATACAACAGTCACCATGCGCACTTTCCCCCATGGGAGTAATGTCTCAATCAGTCTACGATTTGATCGTTCCCTGGAAGACCAGTAGTAGTTTCCGATGCACATCTGGAGGCATTCTGTAATCTGTGGAGTATCAGAGTGTTGATGAAACACAGACATTGCATCGGGATTGAATACAACAGTCACCATGCGAACTTTCCTAAATGAGATTAATTCTCAAACAGTCTCCGCTTTGATCGTTCCCTGGAAGACCAGTAGTAGTTTCCGATGCACATCTGGTGGCATTCTGTAATCTGTGGACTATCAGAGTGTTGATGAAACACAGAAATTGCATCGGGATTGAATACAACAGTCACCATGCGCACTTTCCCCCATGGGAGTAATGTCTCCATCAGTCTACGCTTCGATCGTTCCCTGGAAGACCAGTAGTAGTTTCCGATGCTCATCTGGAGGCTTTCCGTAATTTGTGGACCATCAGAGTGTTGATGAAACACAAAAATTGCATCGGGATAGAATAAAACAGTCACCATGCGAACTTTCCTCCACGGCAGTAAAGTCTCAAACAGTCTACACTTTCATCGTTCCCTGGGAGACCAGTAGTAGTTTCCGATGAACATCTGCAGGTATTCTGTAATCTGTGGACTATCAGAGTGTTGTGAAACACAGAAATTGCATCGGGATTGAATACAACAGTCACCATGCGCACTTTCCTCCACGGGAGTAATGTCTCAAACAGTCTACGCATTGATCGTTCCCTGAAAGACCAGTAGTAGTTTCCGATGCACATCTGGTAGCATTCTGTAATCTGTAGACTGTCAGAGTGTTGATGAAACACAGAAATTGCAACGGGATTGAATACAACAGTCACCATGCGCACTTTCCTCCACGGGATTAATGTCTCAAACAGTCTACGACTTGATCGTTCCCTGTAAGACCAGTAGTACTTTCCGATGCACATCTGGAGACTTTCCGTCAACTGTGGACAATCAGAGTGTTGATGAAGCACAGAAATTGCATCGGGATTGAATACAACAGTCACCATGCGCACTTTCCTCCATGGGAGTAATGTCTCAAACAGTTTACTCTTTGATCGTACCCTGGAAGACCAGTAGTAGTTTCCGATGCACATCTGGAGGCATTCTGTAATCTGTGGACTATCAGAGTGTTGACGAAACACAGACATTGCATCGGGATTGAATACAACAGTCACCATGCGCACTTTCCTCCATGGGAGTAGTGTCTCTAACAGTCTACGCTTTGATCGTTCCCTGGAAGCCCAGTAGTACTTTCCGATGCACATCTGGAGGCATTCTGTAACTGTGGACTATCAGAGTGTTGATGAAACACAGAAATGGCATCGGGATTGTATACAACAGTCACCATGATCACTTTCCTTCATGGAAGTAATGTCTCAAACACTCTACGCTTTGATCGTTCCCTGGAAGCCCAGTAGTAGTTTCCGATGCACATCTGGAGGCATTCTGTAATCTGAGGACTATCAGAGTGTTGATTAAACACAGAAATTGCATAGGGATTGAATACAGCATTCACCATGCGCACTTTCCTCCATGGGTGTAATGTCTCTAACAGTCTACGCTTTGATCGTTCCCTGGAAGACCAGTAGTACTTTCCGATGCACATCTGGAGGCATTCTGTAATCTGTGGAAAATCAGAGTGTTGATGAAACACAGAAATAGCATCGGGATTGAATACAACAGTCACCATGCGAATTTCCTCCATGGGAGTAATTCTCAAACAGTTTCCGATTTGATCGTTCCCCAGAAGACCAGTAGTAGTTTCCAATGCACATCTGGTGGCATGCTGTAATCTGTGGACTATCAGAGTGTTGATGAAACACAGAAATTCCATCGGGATTGAATACAACAGTCACCATGCGCAACTACCTCCACGGGAGTAATGTCCCAAACCGTCTACTCTTTGATCGTTCCCCGGAAGAGCAGTAGTAGTTTCCGATGCACATCTGGTGGCGTTCCGTAATCTGTGGACTATCAGAGTGTTGATGAAACACAGAAATTGCATCGGGATTGAATACAACAGTCACCATGCGCACTTTCCTCCATGGGAGTAATGTCTCAAACAGTCTACGCTTTGATCGTTCCCTGAAAGACCAGTAGTAGTTTCCGATGCACATCTGGTGGCATTCCGTAATCTGTAGACTGTCAAAGTGTTGATGAAACACAGAAATTGCATCGGGATTGAATACAACAGTCACCATGCGCACTTTCCTCCATGGGAGTAATGACTCTAACAGCCTACGCTTTGGTCGTTCCCTGGAAGACCAGTAGTAGTTACAGATGCACATCTGGATGCTTTCTGTAATCTGTGGACTATCAGAGTGTTGATGAAACACAGATATGGCATCGGGATTGAATACAACAGTCACCATGCGCACTTCCCTCCATGGGAGTAATGTCTCTAGCAGTCTACGCTTTGATCGTTCCCTGGAAGACCAGTAGTACTTTCCGATGCACATCTGGAGGCATACTGTAATCTGTGGACTATCAGAGTGTTGATGAAACACAGAAATTGCATCGGGATTGAATACAACATTCACCATGCTCACTTTCCATCATGGGAGTAATGTCTCAAACACTCTACGCTTTGATCGTTCCCTGGAAGGCCAGTAGTAGTTTCCGATGCACATCTGGAGGCTTTCTGTAATCTATGGACTATCAGATTGTTGATGAAACACAGAAATTGCATCGGGATTCAATACAACAGTCACCATGCGCACATTCCTCCACGGCAGTAATGTCTCAAACAGTCTACGCTTTGATCGTTCCCTGAAAGACCAGTAGTAGTTTCCGATGCACATCTGGTGGCCATCTGTAATCTGTAGACTGTCGGAGTGTTGATGAAACACAGAAATTGCATTGGGATTGAATACAACAGTCACCATGAGCACTTTCCTCCATGGGAGTAATGTCCCTAAGAGTCTACGCTTTGATCGTTCCCTGGAAGACCAGTAGTGGTTTCCGATGCACATCTGGATGCTTTCTGTAATCTATGGACTATCAGATTGTTGATGAAACACAGAAATTGCATAGGGATTGAATACAACAGTCACCATGCGCACTTTCCTTCATGGGAATAATGTCTCAAACAGGCTACGCTTTGATCGTACCCAGGAAGACCAGTAGTAGTTTCCGATGCACATCTGAAAGCATTCTGTAATCTGTGGTCTATCAGAGTGTTGATGAAACACAGAAATTGCATCGGGATTGAATTCAACAGTCACCATGCGCACAATCCTCCATGGGAGTAATGTCTCTAACAGTCTACGCTTTGATCGTTCCCAGGAAGACCAGTAGTAGTTTCCGATGCACATCTGGTGGCATTCTGTAATCTGTGGACTATCAGAGTGTTGATGAAACACAAAAATTGCATCGGGATTTAATACAAATGTCATCATGCGCACTTTCGTCCATGGGAGTAATGTCCCAAATAGTCTACGCGGTGATCGTTCCCTGGAAGACCAGTAGTGGTTTCCGATGCACATCTGGAGGCATTCTGTAATCAGTGGACTATCAGAGTGTTGATGAAACACAGAAATTGCATCGGGATTAAATACAACAGTCACCATGCGAACTTTCCCCCATGGGAGTAATGTCTCAAAGAGTTTACGATTTGATCGTTCCCTGGAAGACCAGTAGTAGTTTCCGATGCACATCTGGTGTCATTCTGTAATCTGTTGACTATGAGAGTGTTGATGAAACACAGAAATTACATCGGGATTGAATGCAACAGTCACCATGCGCACTTTCGTCCACGGGAGTAATGTCTCAAACAGTCTACGCTTTGATCGTTTCCCGGAACACCAGTAGTAGTTTCCGATGCACAACTGGTGGCATTCTGTAATCTGTGGACTATCAGAGTGTTGATGAAACACAAAAATTGCATCGGGATTGAATACAACAGTCACCATGCGCACTTTCTTCCATGGGAGTAATGTCTCAAACAGTCAACGATTTGATCGTTCCCTGGAACACCAGTAGCAGTTTCCAATGCACATCTCTAGGCATTCTGTAATCTGTACACTATCATAGTGTTGATGAAACACAGAAATTGCATCGGGATTGAATACAACATTCACCATGAGTACTTTCCTCCAAGGGGGTAATGTCTCTAAGAGTCTACGCTTTGATCGTTCCCTTTAAGACAAGTAGTAGTTTCCGATGCACATCTGGATGCTTTCTGTAATCTGTGGACTATCAGAGTGTTGATGAAACACAGAAATTGCATCGGGATTGAATACAACAGTCTCCATGCGCAGTTCCCTCCATGGGAGTAATGTCTCAAACAGTCTACGCTTTGATCGTTCCCTGGAAGACCAGTAGTAGTTTCCGATGCACATCTGGTGACATTCTGTAATCTGTAGACTATCAGAGTGTTGATGAAACAAAGATTTTGCATCGTTATTGAATACAACAGTCACCATGCGCACTTTCCTCCATGGGAGTAATATCTCTAACAGCCTACGCTTTGATCGTTCCCTGGAAGACCAGTAGTAGTTTCCGATGCACATCTGGTGGCATTCTGTAATCTGTGGACTATCAGAGTGTTGATGAAACACAAAAATTGCATCGGGATAGAATAAAACAGTCACCATGCGAACTTTCCTCCACGGCAGTAATGTCTCAAACAGTCTACACTTTGATCGTTCCCTGGGAGACCAGTAGTAGTTTCCGATGTACATCTGGAGGTATTCTGTAATCTGTGGACTATCAGAGTGTTGTGAAACACAGAAATTGCATCGGGATTGAATACAACAGTCACCATGCGCACTTTCCTCCACGGGAGTAATGTCTCAAACAGTCTACGCTTTGATCGTTCCCTGAAAGACCAGTAGTAGATTCCGATGCACATCTGGTAGCATTCTGTAATCTGTAGACTGTCAGAGTGTTGATGAAACACAGAAATTGCAACGGGATTGAATACAACAGTCACCATTCGCACTTTCCTCCACGGGATTAATGTCTCAAACAGTCTACGATTTGATCGTTCCCTGTAAGACCAGTAGTACTTTCCGATGCACATCTGGAGACTTTCCGTCAACTGTGGACAATCTGAGTGTTGATGAAGCACAGAAATTGCATCGGGATTGAATACAACAGCCACCATGCGCACTTTCCTCCATGGGAGTAATGTCTCAAACAGTTTACTCTTTGATCGTACCCTGGAAGACCAGTAGTAGTTTCCGATGCACATCTGGAGGCATTCTGTAATCTGTGGACTATCAGAGTGTTGACGAAACACAGACATTGCATCGGGATTGAATACAACAGTCACCATGCGCACTTTCCTCCATGGGAGTAGTGTCTCTAACAGTCTACGCTTTGATCGTTCCCTGGAAGCCCAGTAGTACTTTCCGATGCACATCTGGAGGCATTCTGTAACTGTGGACTATCAGAGTGTTGATGAAACACAGAAATGGCATCGGGTTTGAATACAACAGTCACCATGATCACTTTCCTTCATGGAAGTAATGTCTCAAACACTCTACGCTTTGATCGTTCCCTGGAGGCCCAGTAGTAGTTTCCGATGCACATCTGGAGGCATTCTGTAATCTGAGGACTATCAGAGTGTTGATGAAACACAGAAATTGCATCGGGATTGAATACAGCATTCACCATGCGCACTTTCCTCCATGGGTGTAATGTCTCTAACAGTCTACGCTTTGATCGTTCCCTGGAAGACCAGTAGTACTTTCCGATGCACATCTGGAGGCATTCTGTAATCTGTGGAGAATCAGAGTGTTGATGAAACACAGAAATAGCATCGGGATTGAATACAACAGTCACCATGCGAATTTCCTCCATGGGAGTAATTCTCAAAGAGTTTCCGATTTGATCGTTCCCCAGAAGACCAGTAGTAGTTTCCAATGCACATCTGGTGGCATGCTGTAATCTGTGGACTATCAGAGTGTTGATGAAACACAGAAATTCCATCGGGATTGAATACAACAGTCACCATGCGCAACTACCTCCACGGGAGTAATGTCCCAAACCGTCTACTCTTTGATCGTTCCCCGGAAGAGCAGTAGTAGTTTCCGATGCACATCTGGTGGCATTCTGTAATCTGTGGACTATCAGAGTGTTGATGAAACACAGAAATTGCATCGGGATTGAATACAACAGTCACCATGCGCACTTTCCTCCATGGGAGTAATGTCTCAAAGAGTCTACGCTTTGATCGTTCCCTGGAAGACCAGTAGTACTTTCCGATGCACATCTGGAGGCATACTGTAATCTGTGGACTATCAGAGTGTTGATGAAACACAGAAATTGCATCGGGATTGAATACAACATTCACCATGCTCACTTTCCATCATGGGAGTAATGTCTCAAACACTCTACGCTTTGATCGTTCCCTGGAAGGCCAGTATTAGTTTCCGATGCACATCTGGAGGCTTTCTGTAATCTATGGACTATCAGATTGTTGATGAAACACAGAAATTGCATCGGGATTCAATACAACAGTGACCATGCGCACATTCCTCCACGGCAGTAATGTCTCAAACAGTCTACGCTTTGATCGTTCCCTGAAAGACCAGTAGTAGTTTCCGATGCACATCTGGTGGCCATCTGTAATCTGTAGACTGTCAGAGTGTTGATGAAACACAGAAATTGCATCGGGATTGAATACAACAGTCACCATGAGCACTTTCCTCCATGGGAGTAATGTCTCTAAGAGTCTACGCTTTGATCGTTCCCTGGAAGACCAGTAGTAGTTTCCGATGCACATCTGGATGCTTTCTGTAATCTATGGACTATCAGATTGTTGATGAAACACAGAAATTGCATCGGGATTGAATACAACAGTCACCATGCGCACTTTCCTTCATGGGAATAATGTCTCAAACAGGCTACGCTTTGATCGTACCCAGGAAGACCAGTAGTAGTTTCCGATGCACATCTGAAAGCATTCTGTAATCTGTGGACTATCAGAGTGTTGATGAAACACAGAAATTGCATCGGGATTGAATTCAACAGTCACCATGCGCACAATCCTTCATGGGAGTAATGTCTCTAACAGTCTACGCTTTGATCGTTCCCAGGAAGACCAGTAGTAGTTTCCGATGCACATCTGGTGGCATTCTGTAATCTGTGGACTATCAGAGTGTTGATGAAACACAAAAATTGCATCGGGATTTAATACAAATGTCATCATGCGCACTTTCGTCCATGGGAGTAATGTCCCACATAGTCTACGCGGTGATCGTTCCCTGGAAGACCAGTAGTGGTTTCCGATGCACATCTGGAGGCATTCTGTAATCAGTGGACTATCAGAGTGTTGATGAAACACAGAAATTGCATCGGGATTAAATACAACAGTCACCATGCGAACTTTCCCCCATGGGAGTAATGTCTCAAAGAGTTTACGATTTGATCGTTCCCTGGAAGACCAGTAGTAGTTTCCGATGCACATCTGGTGTCATTCTGTAATCTGTTGACTATCAGAGTGTTGATGAAACACAGAAATTACATCGGGATTGAATGCAACAGTCACCATGCGCACTTTCGTCCACGGGAGTAATGTCTCAAACAGTCTACGCTTTGGTCGTTTCCCGGAACACCAGTAGTAGTTTCCGATGCACAACTGGTGGCATTCTGTAATCTGTGGACTATCAGAGTGTTGATGAAACACAAAAATTGCATCGGGATTGAATAGAACAGTCACCATGCGCACTTTCTTCCATGGGAGTAATGTCTCAAACAGTCAACGATTTGATCGTTCCCTGGAAGACCAGTAGCAGTTTCCAATGCACATCTCTAGGCATTCTGTAATCTGTACACTATCATAGTGTTGATGAAACACAGAAATTGCATCGGGATTGAATACAACATTCACCATGAGTACTTTCCTCTAAGGGGGTAATGTCTCTAAGAGTCTACGCTTTGATCGTTCCCTTTAAGACAAGTAGTAGTTTCTGATGCACATCTGGATGCTTTCTGTAATCTGTGGACTATCAGAGTGTTGATGAAACACAGAAATTGCATCGGGATTGAATACAACAGTCTCCATGCGCAGTTTCCTCCATGGGAGTAATGTGTCAAACAGTCTACGCTTTGATCGTTCCCTGGAAGACCAGTAGTAGTTTCCGATGCACATCTGGTGACATTCTGTAATCTGTAGACTATCAGAGTGTTGATGAAACAAAGATTTTGCATCGTTATTGAATACAACAGTCACCATGCGCACTTTCCTCCATGGGAGTAATATCTCTAACAGCCTACGCTTTGATCGTTCCCTGGAAGACCAGTAGTAGTTTCCGATGCACATCTGGTGGCATTCTGTAATCTGTGGACTATCAGAGTGTTGATGAAACACAGAAATTGCATCGGGATTGAATACAACAGTCACCATGCGAACTTTCCCCCATGGGAGTAATGTCTCAAACAGTCTACGCTTTGATCGTTCCCTGGAAGACCAGTAGTGGTTTCCGATGCACATCTGAAAGCATTCTGTAATCTGTGGACTATCAGAGTGTTGATGAAACACAGAACTTGCATCGGGATTGAATACAACAGTCACGATGCTCACTTCCCTTCATGGGAGTAATGTCTCAAACACTCTACGCTTTGATCGTTCCCTGGAAGACCAGTAGTGGTTTCCGGTGCACATCTGTAGGCAATCTGAAATCTGTTGACTATCAGAGTGTTGATGAAACACAAAAATTGCATCGGGATTGAATACAACAGTCACCATGCGCACTTTCTTCCATGGTAGTAATGTCTCAAACAGTCTACGCTTTGATCGTTCCCTTGAAGACCAGTAGTAGTTACCGATGCACATCTGGAGGCATTCTGTAATCTGTGGAGTATCACAGTGTTGATAAAACGCAGAAATTGCATCGGGATTGAATACAACAGTCACCATGCGAACTTTCCCCCATGGGAGTAATTCTCAACCAGTCTACGCTTTGATCGTTCCCTGGAAGACCAGTAGTGGTTTCCGATGCACATCTGGTGTCATTCTGTAATCTGTGGACTATCAGAGTGTTGATGAAACACAGAAATTGCATCGGGATTGAATACAACAGTCTCCATGCGCAGTTTCCTCCATGGGGGTAATGTCTCAAACAGTCTACGCGTTGCTCGTTCCCTGCAAGACCAGTAGTGGTTTCTGATGCACATCTGGAGGCATACTGTAATCTGTGGAGTATCAGAGTGTTGATGAAACACAGAAATTGCATCGGGACTGAGTACAACAGTCACCATGCGCACTTTCTTCCATGGGAGTAATGTCTCAAACAGTCCACGCTTTGATCGTTCCCTTGAAGACCAGTAGTAGTTTCCGATGCACATCTGGAGGCTTTTCGTAATTTGTGGAATATCAGAGTGTTGATGAAACACAGAAATTGCATTGGCATTGAATACAACATTCACCATGAGTACTTTCCTCCATGGGAGTAATGTCTCAAACAGTTTACTCTTTGATCGTCCCTGGAAGACCAGTAGTAGTTTCCGATGCACATCTGGATGCTTTCTGTAATCTGTGGACTATCAGAGTGTTGATGAACCACAGAAATTGCATCGGGATTGAATACAACAGTCTCCATGAGTAGTTTCCTCCATGGAAGTAATGTCTCAAACAGCCTACGCTTTGATCGTTCCCTGGAAGACCAGTAGTAGTTTCCGATGCACATCAGGAGGCATTCTGTAATCTGTGGACTATCAGAGTGTTGGTGAAACACAGAAATTGCATCGGGATTGAATACAACAGTCACCATGCGAACTTTCTCCAATGGGAGTAATTCCCAACCAGTCTACGCTTTGATCGTTCCCTGGAAGACCAGTAGTAGTTTCCGATGCCCATCTGGTGTCATTCTGTAATCTGTGGACTATCAGAGTGTTGATGAAACACAGAAATTGCATCGGGATTGAATACAACAGTCACCATGCGCACTTTCTTCCACGGGAGTAATGTCTCAAACAGTCTACGCTTAGATCGTTCCCCGGAACACCAGTAGTAGTTTCCGATGCACATCTGGTGGCATTCTGTAATCTGTGGACTATAAGAGTGTTGATAAAACACAGAAATTGCATCGGGATAGAATACAATAGTCACCATGCGCACTTTCCTATATGGGAGTAATGTCTCTAACAGTCTACGCTTTGATCGTTCCCTGGAAGACCAGTAGTAGTTTCCGATGCACATCTGGAGGCTTTTCGTAATTTGTGTAATATCAGAGTGTTGATGAAACACAGAAATTGCATTGGGATTGAATACAACAGTCACCATGCGCACTTTCCTCCATGGGAGTAATGTCTCAAACAGTCTACGCTTTGATCGTTCCCTGGAAGACCAGTAGTGGTTTCCCATGCACATCTGAAAGCATTCTGTAATCTGTGGACTATCAGAGTGTTGATGAAACACAGAAATTGCATCGGGGTTGAATACAACAGTCACCATCCGCACTTTCCTCCATGGGAGTAATGTCTGAAACAGTCTACGCTTTGATCGTTCCCTGGAAGACCAGTAGTAGTTTCTGATGCACATCTGGTGGCATTCTGTAATCTGTGGACTGTCAGAGTGTTGATGAAACACAGAAAATGCATCGGGATTGAATACAACAGTCACCATGCGCACATTCCTCCATAAAAGTAATGTCTCAAACAGTCTACGCTTTGATCGTTCCCTGGAAGACCAGTAGTAGTTTCCGATGCACGTCTGGAAGCTTCCTGTAATCTGTGGACTATCAGAGTGTTGATGAATCACAGAAATTGCATCGGGATTGAACACAACAGTCACCATGCGCACTTTCCTATATGGGAGTAATGTTTCAAACAGTCTACGCTTTGATCGTCCCCTGGAAGACCAGTAGAAGTTTCCGATGCACATCTGGTGAAATTCTGCAAAATTTGGAGTATCAGAGTGTTGATGAAACTAAGAAATTTCATCGGGATTGAATACAACAGACACCATGCGCACTTTCCTCCATGGGAGTAACCCTGAAACAGTCTACGCTTTAATCGTTCCCTGGAAGACCAGTAGTAGTTTCCGATGCACATCTGGCTGCATTCTGTAATCTGTGGACTATCAGAGTGTTGATGAAACACAGAAAATGCATCGGGATTGAATACAACAGTCACCATGCGCACTTACCTCCATGGGAGTAATGTCTCTAACAGTCTACGCTTTGATCGTTCCCTGGAAGACTAGTAGTAGATTCCGTTGCACATCTGGAGGCTTTCCCTAATTTGTGGACTATCAGAGTGTTAATGAAACACAGAAATTGCATCGGGATTGAATACAACAGTCACCATGCGCATTTTCCTCCATGGAAGTAATGTCTCAAAGAGTTTACGCTCTGATCGTTCCCTGGAAGACCAATAGTAGTTTCCGATGCGCATCTGGAGGCATTCTGTAAACTGGGGACTATCAGAGTGTTGATGAAACACAGAAATTGCATCGGGATTGAATACAACAGTCACCATGCGCATTTTCGTCCATGGGAGTAATGTCCCAAATACTATACGCGTTGATCGTTCCCTGGAAGACCAGTAGTAGTTTCCGATGCACATCTGGTGTCATTCTGTAATCTGTGGACTATCAGAGTGTTGATGAAACACAGAAATTGCATCGGGGTTGAATACAACAGTAACCATGCGCACTTTCTTCCATGGGAGTAATGTCTCAAACAGTCAACGATTTGATCGTTCCCTGGAAGACCAGTAGTAGTTTCCAATGCACATCTCTAGGCATTCTGTAATCTGTACACTATCAGAGTGTTGATGAAACACAGAAATTGCATCGGGATTGAATACAACGTTCACCATGAGTTCTTTCCTCCATGGGGGTAATGTCTCTAAGAGTCTACGATTTGATCGTTCCCTGGAAGACCAGTAGTAGTTTCCGATGCATGTCTGGATGCTTTCTGTAATCTGTGGACTGTCAGAGTGCTGATGAAACGCAGAAATTGCATCGGGATTGAATACAACAGTCTCCATGCGCAGTTTCCTCCATGGGAGTAATGTCTCAAACAGTCTACGCTTTGATCGTTCCCTGGAAGACCAGTAGTAGTTTCCGATGCACATCTGGTGGCATTCTGTAATCTGTAGACTATTAGAGTGTTGATGAAACAAAGATACTGCATCGGGATTGAATACAACAGTCACCATGCGCACTTTCCTCCATGGAGTAATATCTCTAACAGCCTACGCTTTGATCGTTCCCTGGAAGACCAGTAGTAGTTTCCGATGCAAATGTGGTGGCATTCGGTAATCTGTGGACTATCAGATTAGATTAGATTAGATTAGATTAGATTAATACTTGTTCCATAGATCATGAATACGACACTTCGTAATGATGTGGAACGTGTCAGGTTAATAAAAGATGTCTGTACAAGCAATTACATTACACAAAATATTGCATGACACTAATGATTAAGTTTTTTTTTTTTCTTTTTTTTTTTACTTACTTTATATCTAAAAATTCAGCCAATGAGTAGAAGGAGTTGTCATCTAGAAATTCTTTTAATTTATTTTTAAATGTTAGTTGGCTATCTGTCAGGCTTTTGATGCTGTTTGGTAGGTGCCCAAAGACTTTTGTGGCAGCATAATTTACCCCTTTCTGTGCCAAAGTCAGATTTAACCCTGCATAGTGAAGATCATCCTTTCTCCTGGTGTTATAGGTATGCACACTGCTATTACTTTTGAATTGGGTTGGATTATTATCAACAAATTTCATAAGGGAATATATATACTGTGAGGTTACTGTGAGGATCCCTAGATCCTTAAATAGATGTCTGCAGGATGACCATGGGTGGGCTCCAGCAATTATTCTGATTACACGTTTTTGTGCAATGAATACTTTTCTACTCAACGATGAATTACCCCAGAATATGATGCCATACGAAAGCAGTGAATGAAAGTAGGCATAGTAAGCTAATTTACTGAGATTCTTATCACCAAAATTTGCAATAACCCTAATAGCATACGTAGCTGAACTCAGACGTTTCAGCAGACCATCAATGTGTTGCTTCCAGTTTAACCTCTCATCAATGGACACACCTAAAAATTTTGAAAATTCTACCTTAGCTACAGACTTCTGTTCAAATTCTATATTTATTACTGGAGTTTTGCCATTTACTGTACGGAACTGTATATACTGTGTTTTATCAAAATTTAAAGAGAGTCCGTTTGCTGAGAACCACTTAATAATTTTGTGAAAAACATCATTTACAATTACATCACTTAGTTCTTGGTTTTTGGATGTTATTACTATACTTGTATCATCAGCAAAAAGAACTAACTTTGCATCTTCATCAATGTGGAATGGTAAGTCATTAATGTATATCAAGAACAGTAAAGGACCTAAGACCGAACCCTGTGGGACCCCGTGCTTGATAGCACCCCAGTTTGAGGAATCAGCTGTTTTAACATTACACGAACCACTTATTTCAACTTTGTTGATGAAACACAGAAATTGCATCGGGATTGAATACAACAGTCACCATGCGCACTTCCCTCCATGGGAGTAATGTCTCTAACAGTCTACGCTTTGATCGTTCCCAGGAAGACCAGTAGTACTTTCCGATGCACATCTGGAGGTTTTCCGTAAACTTTGGGCTATTAGAGTGTTGATGAAGCACAAAAATTGCATCGGGATTGAATACAACAGTCTACATGTGCACTTTCCTCCATGGGAGTAATGTCTCAAACAGTCTACTCTTTGATCGTTCCCTGGAAGACCAGTAGTAGTTTCCGAAGCACATCTGGAGGCATTCTGTAATCTGTGGACTATCAGAGTGTTGATGAAACACAGAAATTGCATCGGGATTGAATACAACAGTCACCATGCGCACTTTCCTCCATGGGAGTAATGTCTCAAACAGTCTACGCTTTGATCGTTCCCTGGAAGACCAGTAGTGGTTTCCGGTGCACATCTGGAGGCAATCTGTAATCTGTGGACTATCAGAGTGTTGATGAAACACAAAAATTGCATCGGGATTGAATACAACAGTCACCATGCGCACTTTCTTCCATGGGAGTAATGTCTCAAACATTCTACGCTTTGATCGTTCCTTTGAAGACCAGTAGTAGTTTCCGATGAACATATGGAGGCATTTTGTAATCTGTGGAGTATCAGAGTGTTGATAAAACCCAGTAATTGCATCGGGATTGAATACAACAGTCACCATGCGAACTTTCCCCCATGGGAGTAATTCTCAACCAGTCTACGCTTTGATCGTTCCCTGGAAGACCAGTAGTAGTTTCCGATGCACATCTGGTGTCATTCTGTAATCTGTGGACTATCAGAGTGTTGATGAAACACAGAAATTGCATCGGGATTGAATACAACAGTCACCATGCGCACTTTCCTCCACGGGAGTAATGTCTCAAACAGTCTACGCTTAGATCGTTCCCCGGAACACCAGTAGTAGTTTCCGATGCACATCTGGTGGCATTCTGTAATCTGTGGATTATCAGAGTGTTGATGAAACACAGAAATTGCATCGGGATTGAATACAACAGTCACCATGCGCACTTTCTTCCATGGGAGTAATGTCTCAAACAGTCAACGATTTGATCGTTCCCTGGAAGACCAGTAGTAGTTTCCGATGCACATCTGGTGTCATTCTGTAATCTGTTGACTATCAGAGTGTTGATGAAACACAGAAATTACATCGGGATTGAATGCAACAGTCACCATGCGCACTTTCGTCCACGGGAGTAATGTCTCAAACAGTCTACGCTTTGATCGTTTCCCGGAACACCAGTAGTAGTTTCCGATGCACAACTGGTGGCATTCTGTAATCTGTGGACTATCAGAGTGTTGATGAAACACAAAAATTGCATCGGGATTGAATACAACAGTCACCATGCGCACTTTCTTCCATGGGAGTAATGTCTCAAACAGTCAACGATTTGATCGTTCCCTGGAAGACCAGTAGCAGTTTCCAATGCACATCTCTAGGCATTCTGTAATCTGTACACTATCATAGTGTTGATGAAACACAGAAATTGCATCGGGATTGAATACAACATTCACCATGAGTACTTTCCTCCAAGGGGGTAATGTCTCTAAGAGTCTACGCTTTGATCGTTCCCTTTAAGACAAGTAGTAGTTTCCGATGCACATCTGGATGCTTTCTGTAATCTGTGGACTATCAGAGTGTTGATGAAACACAGAAATTGCATCGGGATTGAATACAACAGTCACGATGCTCACTTCCCTTCATGGGAGTAATGTCTCAAACACTCTACGCTTTGATCGTTCCCTGGAAGACCAGTAGTGGTTTCCGGTGCACATCTGTAGGCAATCTGAAATCTGTTGACTATCAGAGTGTTGATGAAACACAAAAATTGCATCGGGATTGAATACAACAGTCACCATGCGCACTTTCTTCCATGGTAGTAATGTCTCAAACAGTCTACGCTTTGATCGTTCCCTTGAAGACCAGTAGTAGTAACCGATGCACATCTGGAGGCATTCTGTAATCTGTGGAGTATCACAGTGTTGATAAAACACAGAAATTGCATCGGGATTGAATACAACAGTCACCATGCGAACTTTCCCCCATGGGAGTAATTCTCAACCAGTCTACGCTTTGATCGTTCCCTGGAAGACCAGTAGTGGTTTCCGATGCACATCTGGTGTCATTCTGTAATCTGTGGACTATCAGAGTGTTGATGAAACACAGAAATTGCATCGGGATTGAATACAACAGTCTCCATGCGCAGTTTCCTCCATGGGGGTAATGTCTCAAACAGTCTACGCTTTGATCGTTCCCTGGAAGACCAGTAGTAGTTTCAGATGAATATCTGTGGCTTTCCGTAATTTGTGGACTATCAGAGTGTTGATGAAACACAGAAATTGCATCGGGATTTAATACAACTGTCATCATGCGCACTTTCGTCAATGCGTGTAATGTCCCAAATAGTCTACGCGTTGCTCGTTCCCTGCAAGACCAGTAGTGGTTTCTGATGCACATCTGGAGGCATACTGTAATCTGTGGAGTATCAGAGTGTTGATGAAACACAGAAATTGCATCGGGATTGAATACAACAGTCACCATGCGCACTTTTTTCCATGGGAGTAATGTCTCAAACAGTCCACGCTTTGATCGTTCCCTTGAAGACCAGTAGTAGTTTCCGATGCACATCTGGAGGCTTTTCGTAATTTGTGGAATATCAGAGTGTTGATGAAACACAGAAATTGCATTGGCATTGAATACAACATTCACCATGAGTACTTTCCTCCATGGGAGTAATGTCTCAAACAGTCTACGCTTTGATCGTTCCCTGGAAGACCAGTAGTGGTTTCGATGCACATCTGAAAGCATTCTGTAATCTGTGGACTATCAGAGTGTTGATGAAACACAGAAATTGCATCGGGATTGAATACAAAAGTCACCATGCGCACTTTCCTCCATGGGAGTAATGTCTCTAACAGCCTACGTTTTGAGCGTTCCCTGGAAGACCAGTAGTAGTTTCCGATGCACAACTGGATGCTTTCTGTAATCTGTGGACTATCAGAGTGTTGATGAAACACAGAAATTACATGGGGATTGAATACAACATTCACCATGAGTACTTTCCTCCATGGGGGTAATGTCTCTAAGAGTCTACGCTTTCATCGTTCCCTGGAACACCAGTAGCAGTTTCCGATGCACATCTGGATGCTTTCTGTAATCTGTGGACTATCAGAGTGTTGATGAAACACAGATATTGCATCGGGACTGAGTACAACACTCTCCATGCGCAGTTTCCTCCATGGGAGTAATGTCTCAAACAGTCTACGCTTTGATCGTTCCCTGGAAGACCAGTAGTAGTTTCCGATGCACATCTGGTGGCATTCTGTAATCTGTGGACTATCAGAGTGTTGATGAAACAAAGATATTGCATCGGGATTGAATACAACAATCACCATGCGCACTTTCCTCCATGGGAGTAATGTCTCAAACAGTTTACTCTTTGATCGTCCCTGGAAGACCAGTAGTAGTTTCCGATGCACATCTGGATGCTTTCTGTAATCTGTGGAATATCAGAGTGTTGATGAACCACAGAAATTGCATCGGGATTGAATACAACAGTCTCCATGAGCAGTTTCCTCCATGGGAGTAATGTCTCAAACAGCCTACGCTTCGATCGTTCCCTGGAAGACCAGTAGTAGTTTCCGATGCACATCAGGAGGCATTCTGTAATCTGTGGACTATCAGAGTGTTGGTGAAACACAGAAATTGCATCGGGATTGAATACAACAGTCACCATGCGAACTTTCTCCAATGGGAGTAATTCTCAACCAGTCTACGTTTTGATCGTTCCCTGGAAGACCAGTAGTAGTTTCCGATGCCCATCTGGTGTCATTCTGTAATCTGTGGACTATCAGAGTGTTGATGAAACACAGAAATTGCATCGGGATTGAATACAACAGTCACCATGCGCACTTTCTTCCACGGGAGTAATGTCTCAAACAGTCTACGCTTAGATCGTTCCCCGGAAAACCAGTAGTAGTTTCCGATGCACATCTGTTGGCATTCTGTAATCTGTGGACTATCAGAGTGTTGATAAAACACAGAAATTGCATCGGGATAGAATACAATAGTCACCATGCGCACTTTCCTATATGGGAGTAATGTCTCTAACAGTCTACGCTTTGATCGTTCCCTGGAAGACCAGTAGTAGTTTCCGATGCACATCTGGAGGCTTTTCGTAATTTGTGGAATATCAGAGTGTTGATGAAACACAGAAATTGCATTGGGATTGAATACAACAGTCACCATGCGCACTTTCCTCCATGGGAGCAATGTCTCAAACAGTCTACGCTTTGATCGTTCCCTGGAAGACCAGTAGTGGTTTCCCATGCACATCTGAAAGCATTCTGTAATCTGTGGACTATCAGAGTGTTGATGAAACACAGAAATTGCATCGGGGTTGAATACAACAGTCACCATCCGCACTTTCCTCCATGGGAGTAATGTCTGAAACAGTCTACGCTTTGATCGTTCCCTGGAAGACCAGTAGTAGTTTCTGATGCACATCTGGTGGCATTCTGTAATCTGTGGACTGTCAGAGTGTTGATGAAACACAGAAAATGCATCGGGATTGAATACAACAGTCACCATGCGCACTTACCTCCATGGGAGTAATGTCTCTAACAGTCTACGCTTTGATCGTTCCCTGGAAGACTAGTAGTAGATTCCGTTGCACATCTGGAGGCTTTCCCTAATTTGTGGACTATCAGAGTGTTGATAAAACACAGAAATTGCATCGGGATTGAATACAACAGTCACCATGCGCATTTTCCTCCATGGAAGTAATGTCTCAAAGAGTTTACGCTCTGATCGTTCCCTGGAAGACCAATAGTAGTTTCCGATGCGCATCTGGAGGCATTCTGTAATCTGGGGACTATCAGAGTGTTGATGAAACACAGAAATTGCATCGGGATTGAATACAACAGTCACCATGCGCATTTTCGACCATGGGAGTAATGTCCCAAATACTATACGCGTTGATCGTTCCCTGGAAGACCAGTAGTGGTTTCCGATGCACATCTGGAGGCATTCTGTAATCTGTGGACTATCAGAGTGTTGATGAAACACAGAAATTGCATCGGGATTGAATACAACAGTCACCATGCGTACTTTCCCCCATGGGAGTAATTCTCAACCAGTCTCCGCTTTGATCGTTCCCTGGAAGACCAGTAGTAGTTTCCGATGCACATCTGGTGTCATTCTGTAATCTGTGGACTATCAGAGTGTTGATGAAATACAGAAATTGCATCGGGGTTGAATACAACAGTAACCATGCGCACTTTCTTCCATGGGAGTAATGTCTCAAACAGTCAACGATTTGATCGTTCCCTGGAAGACCAGTAGTAGTTTCCAATGCACATCTCTAGGCATTCTGTAATCTGTACACTATCAGAGTGTTGATGAAACACAGAAATTGCATCGGGATTGAATACAACGTTCACCATGAGTTCTTTCCTCCATGGGGGTAATGTCTCTAAGAGTCTACGATTTGATCGTTCCCTGGAAGACCAGTAGTAGTTTCCGATGCACATCTGGATGCTTTCTGTAATCTGTGGACTGTCAGAGTGCTGATGAAACGCAGAAATTGCATCGGGATTGATTACAACAGTCTCCATGCGCAGTTTCCTCCATGGGAGTAATGTCTCAAACAGTCTACGCTTTGATCGTTCCCTGGAAGACCAGTAGTAGTTTCCGATGCACATCTGGTGGCATTCTGTAATCTGTAGACTATCAGAGTGTTGATGAAACAAAGATACTGCATCGGGATTGAATACAACAGTCACCATGCGCACTTTCCTCCATGGAGTAATATCTCTAACAGCCTACGCTTTGATCGTTCCCTGGAAGACCAGTAGTAGTTTCCGATGCAAATGTGGTGGCATTCGGTAATCTGTGGACTATCAGAGTGTTGATGAAACACAGAAATTGCATCGGGATTGAATACAACAGTCACCATGCGCACTTCCCTCCATGGGAGTAATGTCTCTAACAGTCTACGCTTTGATCGTTCCCAGGAAGACCAGTAGTACTTTCCGATGCACATCTGGAGGTTTTCCGTAAACTTTGGGCTATTAGAGTGTTGATGAAGCACAAAAATTGCATCGGGATTGAATACAACAGTCTCCATGCGCACTTTCCTCCATGGGAGTAATGTCTCAAACAGTCTACTCTTTGATCGTTCCCTGGAAGACCAGTAGTAGTTTCCGAAGCACATCTGGAGGCATTCTGTAATCTGTGGACTATCAGAGTGTTGATGAAACACAGAAATTGCATCGGGATTGAATACAACAGTCACCATGCGCACTTTCCTCCATGGGAGTAATGTCTCAAACAGTCTACGCTTTGATCGTTCCCTGGAAGACCAGTAGTGGTTTCCGGTGCACATCTGGAGGCAATCTGTAATCTGTGGACTATCAGAGTGTTGATGAAACACAAAAATTGCATCGGGATTGAATACAACAGTCACCAAGCGCACTTTCTTCCATGGGAGTAATGTCTCAAACATTCTACGCTTTGATCGTTCCTTTGAAGACCAGTAGTAGTTTCCGATGAACATATGGATACATTCTGTAATCTGTGGAGTATCAGAGTGTTGATAAAACCCAGTAATTGCATCGGGATTGAATACAACAGTCACCATGCGAACTTTCCCCCATGGGAGTAATTCTCAACCAGTCTACGCTTTGATCGTTCCCTGGAAGACCAGTAGTAGTTTCCGATGCACATCTGGTGTCATTCTGTAATCTGTGGACTATCAGAGTGTTGATGAAACACAGAAATTGCATCGGGATTGAATACAACAGTCACCATGCGCACTTTCCTCCACGGGAGTAATGTCTCAAACAGTCAACGCTTAGATCGTTCCCCGGAACACCAGTAGTAGTTTCCGATGCACATCTGGTGGCATTCTGTAATCTGTGGATTATCAGAGTGTTGATGAAACACAGAAATTGCATCGGGGATTGAATACAACAGTCACCATGCGCACTTTCTTCCATGGGAGTAATGTCTCAAACAGTCAACGATTTGATCGTTCCCTGGAAGACCAGTAGCAGTTTCCAATGCACATCTCTAGGCATTCTGTAATCTGTACACTATCATAGTGTTGATGAAACACAGAAATTGCATCGGGATTGAATACAACATTCACCATGAGTACTTTCCTCCAAGGGGGTAATGTCTCTAAGAGTCTACGCTTTGATCGTTCCCTTTAAGACAAGTAGTAGTTTCCGATGCACATCTGGATGCTTTCTGTAATCTGTGGACTATCAGAGTGTTGATGAAACACAGAAATTGCATCGGGATTGAATACAACAGTCTCCATGCGCAGTTTCCTCCATGGGAGTAATGTCTCAAACAGTCTACGCTTTGATCGTTCCCTGGAAGACCAGTAGTAGTTTCCGATGCACATCTGGTGGCATTCTGTAATCTGTAGACTATCAGAGTGTTGATGAAACAAAGATTTTGCATCGTTATTGAATACAACAGTCACCAAGAGCACTTTCCTCCATGGGAGTAATATCTCTAACAGCCTACGCTTTGATCGTTCCCTGGAAGACCAGTAGTAGTTTCCGATGCACATCTGGTGGCATTCTGTAATCTGTGGACTATCAGAGTGTTGATGAAACACAGAAATTGCATCGGGATTGAATACAACAGTCACCATGCGAACTTTCCCCCATGGGAGTAATGTCTCAAACAGTCTACGCTTTGATCGTTCCCTGGAAGACCAGTAGTGGTTTCCGATGCACATCTGAAAGCATTCTGTAATCTGTGGACTATCAGAGTGTTGATGAAACACAGAAATTGCATCGGGATTGAATACAACAGTCACCATGCGCACTTTCTTCCATGGGAGTAATGTCTCAAACAGTCAACGATTTGATCGTTCCCTGGAAGACCAGTAGCAGTTTCCAATGCACATCTCTAGGCATTCTGTAATCTGTACACTATCATAGTGTTGATGAAACACAGAAATTGCATCGGGATTGAATACAACATTCACCATGAGTACTTTCCTCCAAGGGGGTAATGTCTCTAAGAGTCTACGCTTTGATCGTTCCCTTTAAGACAAGTAGTAGTTTCCGATGCACATCTGGATGCTTTCTGTAATCTGTGGACTATCAGAGTGTTGATGAAACACAGAAATTGCATCGGGATTGAATACAACAGTCACCATGCGCACTTACCTCCATGGGAGTAATGTCTCTAACAGTCTACGCTTTGATCGTTCCCTGGAAGACTAGTAGTAGATTCCGTTGCACATCTGGAGGCTTTCCCTAATTTGTGGACTATCAGAGTGTTGATGAAACACAGAAATTGCATCGGGATTGAATACAACAGTCACCATGCGCATTTTCCTCCATGGAAGTAATGTCTCAAAGAGTTTACGCTCTGATCGTTCCCTGGAAGACCAATAGTAGTTTCCGATGCGCATCTGGAGGCATTCTGTAATCTGGGGACTATCAGAGTGTTGATGAAACACAGAAATTGCATCGGGATTGAATACAACAGTCACCATGCGCATTTTCGACCATGGGAGTAATGTCCCAAATACTATACGCGTTGATCGTTCCCTGGAAGACCAGTAGTGGTTTCCGATGCACATCTGGAGGCATTCTGTAATCTGTGAACTATCAGAGTGTTGATGAAACACAGAAATTGCATCGGGATTGAATACAACAGTCACCATGCGTACTTTCCCCCATGGGAGTAATTCTCAACCAGTCTCCGCTTTGATCGTTCCCTGGAAGACCAGTAGTAGTTTCCGATGCACATCTGGTGTCATTCTGTAATCTGTGGACTATCAGAGTGTTGATGAAACACAGAAATTGCATCGGGATTGAATACAACAGTCACGATGCTCACTTCCCTTCATGGGAGTAATGTCTCAAACACTCTACGCTTTGATCGTTCCCTGGAAGACCAGTAGTGGTTTCCGGTGCACATCTGTAGGCAATCTGAAATCTGTTGACTATCAGAGTGTTGATGAAACACAAAAATTGCATCGGGATTGAATACAACAGTCACCATGCGCACTTTCTTCCATGGTAGTAATGTCTCAAACAGTCTACGCTTTGATCGTTCCCTTGAAGACCAGTAGTAGTAACCGATGCACATCTGGAGGCATTCTGTAATCTGTGGAGTATCACAGTGTTGATAAAACACAGAAATTGCATCGGGATTGAATACAACAGTCACCATGCGAACTTTCCCCCATGGGAGTAATTCTCAACCAGTCTACGCTTTGATCGTTCCCTGGAAGACCAGTAGTGGTTTCCGATGCACATCTGGTGTCATTCTGTAATCTGTGGACTATCAGAGTGTTGATGAAACACAGAAATTGCATCGGGATTGAATACAACAGTCTCCATGCGCAGTTTCCTCCATGGGGGTAATGTCTCAAACAGTCTACGCTTTGATCGTTCCCTGGAAGACCAGTAGTAGTTTCAGATGAATATCTGTGGCTTTCCGTAATTTGTGGACTATCAGAGTGTTGATGAAACACAGAAATTGCATCGGGATTTAATACAACTGTCATCATGCGCACTTTCGTCAATGCGTGTAATGTCCCAAATAGTCTACGCGTTGCTCGTTCCCTGCAAGACCAGTAGTGGTTTCTGATGCACATCTGGAGGCATACTGTAATCTGTGGAGTATCAGAGTGTTGATGAAACACAGAAATTGCATCGGGATTGAATACAACAGTCACCATGCGCACTTTTTTCCATGGGAGTAATGTCTCAAACAGTCCACGCTTTGATCGTTCCCTTGAAGACCAGTAGTAGTTTCCGATGCACATCTGGAGGCTTTTCGTAATTTGTGGAATATCAGAGTGTTGATGAAACACAGAAATTGCATTGGCATTGAATACAACATTCACCATGAGTACTTTCCTCCATGGGAGTAATGTCTCAAACAGTCTACGCTTTGATCGTTCCCTGGAAGACCAGTAGTGGTTTCGATGCACATCTGAAAGCATTCTGTAATCTGTGGACTATCAGAGTGTTGATGAAACACAGAAATTGCATCGGGATTGAATACAAAAGTCACCATGCGCACTTTCCTCCATGGGAGTAATGTCTCTAACAGCCTACGTTTTGAGCGTTCCCTGGAAGACCAGTAGTAGTTTCCGATGCACAACTGGATGCTTTCTGTAATCTGTGGACTATCAGAGTGTTGATGAAACACAGAAATTACATGGGGATTGAATACAACATTCACCATGAGTACTTTCCTCCATGGGGGTAATGTCTCTAAGAGTCTACGCTTTCATCGTTCCCTGGAACACCAGTAGCAGTTTCCGATGCACATCTGGATGCTTTCTGTAATCTGTGGACTATCAGAGTGTTGATGAAACACAGATATTGCATCGGGACTGAGTACAACACTCTCCATGCGCAGTTTCCTCCATGGGAGTAATGTCTCAAACAGTCTACGCTTTGATCGTTCCCTGGAAGACCAGTAGTAGTTTCCGATGCACATCTGGTGGCATTCTGTAATCTGTGGACTATCAGAGTGTTGATGAAACAAAGATATTGCATCGGGATTGAATACAACAATCACCATGCGCACTTTCCTCCATGGGAGTAATGTCTCAAACAGTTTACTCTTTGATCGTCCCTGGAAGACCAGTAGTAGTTTCCGATGCACATCTGGATGCTTTCTGTAATCTGTGGAATATCAGAGTGTTGATGAACCACAGAAATTGCATCGGGATTGAATACAACAGTCTCCATGAGCAGTTTCCTCCATGGGAGTAATGTCTCAAACAGCCTACGCTTCGATCGTTCCCTGGAAGACCAGTAGTAGTTTCCGATGCACATCAGGAGGCATTCTGTAATCTGTGGACTATCAGAGTGTTGGTGAAACACAGAAATTGCATAGGGATTGAATACAACAGTCACCATGCGAACTTTCTCCAATGGGAGTAATTCTCAACCAGTCTACGCTTTGATCGTTCCCTGGAAGACCAGTAGTAGTTTCCGATGCCCATCTGGTGTCATTCTGTAATCTGTGGACTATCAGAGTGTTGATGAAACACAGAAATTGCATCGGGATTGAATACAACAGTCACCATGCGCACTTTCTTCCACGGGAGTAATGTCTCAAACAGTCTACGCTTAGATCGTTCCCCGGAAAACCAGTAGTAGTTTCCGATGCACATCTGTTGGCATTCTGTAATCTGTGGACTATCAGAGTGTTGATAAAACACAGAAATTGCATCGGGATAGAATACAATAGTCACCATGCGCACTTTCCTATATGGGAGTAATGTCTCTAACAGTCTACGCTTTGATCGTTCCCTGGAAGACCAGTAGTAGTTTCCGATGCACATCTGGAGGCTTTTCGTAATTTGTGGAATATCAGAGTGTTGATGAAACACAGAAATTGCATTGGGATTGAATACAACAGTCACCATGCGCACTTTCCTCCATGGGAGCAATATCTCAAACAGTCTACGCTTTGATCGTTCCCTGGAAGACCAGTAGTGGTTTCCCATGCACATCTGAAAGCATTCTGTAATCTGTGGACTATCAGAGTGTTGATGAAACACAGAAATTGCATCGGGGTTGAATACAACAGTCACCATCCGCACTTTCCTCCATGGGAGTAATGTCTGAAACAGTCTACGCTTTGATCGTTCCCTGGAAGACCAGTAGTAGTTTCTGATGCACATCTGGTGGCATTCTGTAATCTGTGGACTGTCAGAGTGTTGATGAAACACAGAAAATGCATCGGGATTGAATACAACAGTCACCATGCGCACTTACCTCCATGGGAGTAATGTCTCTAACAGTCTACGCTTTGATCGTTCCCTGGAAGACTAGTAGTAGATTCCGTTGCACATCTGGAGGCTTTCCCTAATTTGTGGACTATCAGAGTGTTGATAAAACACAGAAATTGCATCGGGATTGAATACAACAGTCACCATGCGCATTTTCCTCCATGGAAGTAATGTCTCAAAGAGTTTACGCTCTGATCGTTCCCTGGAAGACCAATAGTAGTTTCCGATGCGCATCTGGAGGCATTCTGTAATCTGGGGACTATCAGAGTGTTGATGAAACACAGAAATTGCATCGGGATTGAATACAACAGTCACCATGCGCATTTTCGACCATGGGAGTAATGTCCCAAATACTATACGCGTTGATCGTTCCCTGGAAGACCAGTAGTGGTTTCCGATGCACATCTGGAGGCATTCTGTAATCTGTGGACTATCAGAGTGTTGATGAAACACAGAAATTGCATCGGGATTGAATACAACAGTCACCATGCGTACTTTCCCCCATGGGAGTAATTCTCAACCAGTCTCCGCTTTGATCGTTCCCTGGAAGACCAGTAGTAGTTTCCGATGCACATCTGGTGTCATTCTGTAATCTGTGGACTATCAGAGTGTTGATGAAATACAGAAATTGCATCGGGGTTGAATACAACAGTAACCATGCGCACTTTCTTCCATGGGAGTAATGTCTCAAACAGTCAACGATTTGATCGTTCCCTGGAAGACCAGTAGTAGTTTCCAATGCACATCTCTAGGCATTCTGTAATCTGTACACTATCAGAGTGTTGATGAAACACAGAAATTGCATCGGGATTGAATACAACGTTCACCATGAGTTCTTTCCTCCATGGGGGTAATGTCTCTAAGAGTCTACGATTTGATCGTTCCCTGGAAGACCAGTAGTAGTTTCCGATGCACATCTGGATGCTTTCTGTAATCTGTGGACTGTCAGAGTGCTGATGAAACGCAGAAATTGCATCGGGATTGATTACAACAGTCTCCATGCGCAGTTTCCTCCATGGGAGTAATGTCTCAAACAGTCTACGCTTTGATCGTTCCCTGGAAGACCAGTAGTAGTTTCCGATGCACATCTGGTGGCATTCTGTAATCTGTAGACTATCAGAGTGTTGATGAAACAAAGATACTGCATCGGGATTGAATACAACAGTCACCATGCGCACTTTCCTCCATGGAGTAATATCTCTAACAGCCTACGCTTTGATCGTTCCCTGGAAGACCAGTAGTAGTTTCCGATGCAAATGTGGTGGCATTCGGTAATCTGTGGACTATCAGAGTGTTGATGAAACACAGAAATTGCATCGGGATTGAATACAACAGTCACCATGCGCACTTCCCTCCATGGGAGTAATGTCTCTAACAGTCTACGCTTTGATCGTTCCCAGGAAGACCAGTAGTACTTTCCGATGCACATCTGGAGGTTTTCCGTAAACTTTGGGCTATTAGAGTGTTGATGAAGCACAAAAATTGCATCGGGATTGAATACAACAGTCTCCATGCGCACTTTCCTCCATGGGAGTAATGTCTCAAACAGTCTACTCTTTGATCGTTCCCTGGAAGACCAGTAGTAGTTTCCGAAGCACATCTGGAGGCATTCTGTAATCTGTGGACTATCAGAGTGTTGATGAAACACAGAAATTGCATCGGGATTGAATACAACAGTCACCATGCGCACTTTCCTCCATGGGAGTAATGTCTCAAACAGTCTACGCTTTGATCGTTCCCTGGAAGACCAGTAGTGGTTTCCGGTGCATATCTGGAGGCAATCTGTAATCTGTGGACTATCAGAGTGTTGATGAAACACAAAAATTGCATCGGGATTGAATACAACAGTCACCAAGCGCACTTTCTTCCATGGGAGTAATGTCTCAAACATTCTACGCTTTGATCGTTCCTTTGAAGACCAGTAGTAGTTTCCGATGAACATATGGATACATTCTGTAATCTGTGGAGTATCAGAGTGTTGATAAAACCCAGTAATTGCATCGGGATTGAATACAACAGTCACCATGCGAACTTTCCCCCATGGGAGTAATTCTCAACCAGTCTACGCTTTGATCGTTCCCTGGAAGACCAGTAGTAGTTTCCGATGCACATCTGGTGTCATTCTGTAATCTGTGGACTATCAGAGTGTTGATGAAACACAGAAATTGCATCGGGATTGAATACAACAGTCACCATGCGCACTTTCCTCCACGGGAGTAATGTCTCAAACAGTCAACGCTTAGATCGTTCCCCGGAACACCAGTAGTAGTTTCCGATGCACATCTGGTGGCATTCTGTAATCTGTGGATTATCAGAGTGTTGATGAAACACAGAAATTGCATCGGGGATTGAATACAACAGTCACCATGCGCACTTTCTTCCATGGGAGTAATGTCTCAAACAGTCAACGATTTGATCGTTCCCTGGAAGACCAGTAGCAGTTTCCAATGCACATCTCTAGGCATTCTGTAATCTGTACACTATCATAGTGTTGATGAAACACAGAAATTGCATCGGGATTGAATACAACATTCACCATGAGTACTTTCCTCCAAGGGGGTAATGTCTCTAAGAGTCTACGCTTTGATCGTTCCCTTTAAGACAAGTAGTAGTTTCCGATGCACATCTGGATGCTTTCTGTAATCTGTGGACTATCAGAGTGTTGATGAAACACAGAAATTGCATCGGGATTGAATACAACAGTCTCCATGCGCAGTTTCCTCCATGGGAGTAATGTCTCAAACAGTCTACGCTTTGATCGTTCCCTGGAAGACCAGTAGTAGTTTCCGATGCACATCTGGTGGCATTCTGTAATCTGTAGACTATCAGAGTGTTGATGAAACAAAGATTTTGCATCGTTATTGAATACAACAGTCACCAAGAGCACTTTCCTCCATGGGAGTAATATCTCTAACAGCCTACGCTTTGATCGTTCCCTGGAAGACCAGTAGTAGTTTCCGATGCACATCTGGTGGCATTCTGTAATCTGTGGACTATCAGAGTGTTGATGAAACACAGAAATTGCATCGGGATTGAATACAACAGTCACCATGCGAACTTTCCCCCATGGGAGTAATGTCTCAAACAGTCTACGCTTTGATCGTTCCCTGGAAGACCAGTAGTGGTTTCCGATGCACATCTGAAAGCATTCTGTAATCTGTGGACTATCAGAGTGTTGATGAAACACAGAAATTGCATCGGGATTGAATACAACAGTCACCATGCGCACTTTCTTCCATGGGAGTAATGTCTCAAACAGTCAACGATTTGATCGTTCCCTGGAAGACCAGTAGCAGTTTCCAATGCACATCTCTAGGCATTCTGTAATCTGTACACTATCATAGTGTTGATGAAACACAGAAATTGCATCGGGATTGAATACAACATTCACCATGAGTACTTTCCTCCAAGGGGGTAATGTCTCTAAGAGTCTACGCTTTGATCGTTCCCTTTAAGACAAGTAGTAGTTTCCGATGCACATCTGGATGCTTTCTGTAATCTGTGGACTATCAGAGTGTTGATGAAACACAGAAATTGCATCGGGATTGAATACAACAGTCACCATGCGCACTTACCTCCATGGGAGTAATGTCTCTAACAGTCTACGCTTTGATCGTTCCCTGGAAGACTAGTAGTAGATTCCGTTGCACATCTGGAGGCTTTCCCTAATTTGTGGACTATCAGAGTGTTGATGAAACACAGAAATTGCATCGGGATTGAATACAACAGTCACCATGCGCATTTTCCTCCATGGAAGTAATGTCTCAAAGAGTTTACGCTCTGATCGTTCCCTGGAAGACCAATAGTAGTTTCCGATGCGCATCTGGAGGCATTCTGTAATCTGGGGACTATCAGAGTGTTGATGAAACACAGAAATTGCATCGGGATTGAATACAACAGTCACCATGCGCATTTTCGACCATGGGAGTAATGTCCCAAATACTATACGCGTTGATCGTTCCCTGGAAGACCAGTAGTGGTTTCCGATGCACATCTGGAGGCATTCTGTAATCTGTGGACTATCAGAGTGTTGATGAAACACAGAAATTGCATCGGGATTGAATACAACAGTCACCATGCGTACTTTCCCCCATGGGAGTAATTCTCAACCAGTCTCCGCTTTGATCGTTCCCTGGAAGACCAGTAGTAGTTTCCGATGCACATCTGGTGTCATTCTGTAATCTGTGGACTATCAGAGTGTTGATGAAATACAGAAATTGCATCGGGGTTGAATACAACAGTAACCATGCGCACTTTCTTCCATGGGAGTAATGTCTCAAACAGTCAACGATTTGATCGTTCCCTGGAAGACCAGTAGTAGTTTCCAATGCACATCTCTAGGCATTCTGTAATCTGTACACTATCAGAGTGTTGATGAAACACAGAAATTGCATCGGGATTGAATACAACGTTCACCATGAGTTCTTACCTCCATGGGGGTAATGTCTCTAAGAGTCTACGATTTGATCGTTCCCTGGAAGACCAGTAGTAGTTTCCGATGCACATCTGGATGCTTTCTGTAATCTGTGGACTGTCAGAGTGCTGATGAAACGCAGAAATTGCATCGGGATTGATTACAACAGTCTCCATGCGCAGTTTCCTCCATGGGAGTAATGTCTCAAACAGTCTACGCTTTGATCGTTCCCTGGAAGACCAGTAGTAGTTTCCGATGCACATCTGGTGGCATTCTGTAATCTGTAGACTATCAGAGTGTTGATGAAACAAAGATACTGCATCGGGATTGAATACAACAGTCACCATGCGCACTTTCCTCCATGGAGTAATATCTCTAACAGCCTACGCTTTGATCGTTCCCTGGAAGACCAGTAGTAGTTTCCGATGCAAATGTGGTGGCATTCGGTAATCTGTGGACTATCAGAGTGTTGATGAAACACAGAAATTGCATCGGGATTGAATACAACAGTCACCATGCGCACTTCCCTCCATGGGAGTAATGTCTCTAACAGTCTACGCTTTGATCGTTCCCAGGAAGACCAGTAGTACTTTCCGATGCACATCTGGAGGTTTTCCGTAAACTTTGGGCTATTAGAGTGGTGATGAAGCACAAAAATTGCATCGGGATTGAATACAACAGTCTCCATGCGCACTTTCCTCCATGGGAGTAATGTCTCAAACAGTCTACTCTTTGATCGTTCCCTGGAAGACCAGTAGTAGTTTCCGAAGCACATCTGGAGGCATTCTGTAATCTGTGGACTATCAGAGTGTTGATGAAACACAGAAATTGCATCGGGATTGAATACAACAGTCACCATGCGCACTTTCCTCCATGGGAGTAATGTCTCAAACAGTCTACGCTTTGATCGTTCCCTGGAAGACCAGTAGTGGTTTCCGGTGCACATCTGGAGGCAATCTGTAATCTGTGGACTATCAGAGTGTTGATGAAACACAAAAATTGCATCGGGATTGAATACAACAGTCACCAAGCGCACTTTCTTCCATGGGAGTAATGTCTCAAACATTCTACGCTTTGATCGTTCCTTTGAAGACCAGTAGTAGTTTCCGATGAACATATGGATACATTCTGTAATCTGTGGAGTATCAGAGTGTTGATAAAACCCAGTAATTGCATCGGGATTGAATACAACAGTCACCATGCGAACTTTCCCCCATGGGAGTAATTCTCAACCAGCCTACGCTTTGATCGTTCCCTGGAAGACCAGTAGTAGTTTCCGATGCACATCTGGTGTCATTCTGTAATCTGTGGACTATCAGAGTGTTGATGAAACACAGAAATTGCATCGGGATTGAATACAACAGTCACCATGCGCACTTTCCTCCACGGGAGTAATGTCTCAAACAGTCAACGCTTAGATCGTTCCCCGGAACACCAGTAGTAGTTTCCGATGCACATCTGGTGGCATTCTGTAATCTGTGGATTATCAGAGTGTTGATGAAACACAGAAATTGCATCGGGGATTGAATACAACAGTCACCATGCGCACTTTCTTCCATGGGAGTAATGTCTCAAACAGTCAACGATTTGATCGTTCCCTGGAAGACCAGTAGCAGTTTCCAATGCACATCTCTAGGCATTCTGTAATCTGTACACTATCATAGTGTTGATGAAACACAGAAATTGCATCGGGATTGAATACAACATTCACCATGAGTACTTTCCTCCAAGGGGGTAATGTCTCTAAGAGTCTACGCTTTGATCGTTCCCTTTAAGACAAGTAGTAGTTTCCGATGCACATCTGGATGCTTTCTGTAATCTGTGGACTATCAGAGTGTTGATGAAACACAGAAATTGCATCGGGATTGAATACAACAGTCTCCATGCGCAGTTTCCTCCATGGGAGTAATGTCTCAAACAGTCTACGCTTTGATCGTTCCCTGGAAGACCAGTAGTAGTTTCCGATGCACATCTGGTGGCATTCTGTGATCTGTAGACTATCAGAGTGTTGATGAAACAAAGATTTTGCATCGTTATTGAATACAACAGTCACCAAGAGCACTTTCCTCCATGGGAGTAATATCTCTAACAGCCTACGCTTTGATCGTTCCCTGGAAGACCAGTAGTAGTTTCCGATGCACATCTGGTGGCATTCTGTAATCTGTGGACTATCAGAGTGTTGATGAAACACAGAAATTGCATCGGGATTGAATACAACAGTCACCATGCGAACTTTCCCCCATGGGAGTAATGTCTCAAACAGTCTACGCTTTGATCGTTCCCTGGAAGACCAGTAGTGGTTTCCGATGCACATCTGAAAGCATTCTGTAATCTGTGGACTATCAGAGTGTTGATGAAACACAGAAATTGCATCGGGATTGAATACAACAGTCACCATGCGCACTTTCTTCCATGGGAGTAATGTCTCAAACAGTCAACGATTTGATCGTTCCCTGGAAGACCAGTAGCAGTTTCCAATGCACATCTCTAGGCATTCTGTAATCTGTACACTATCATAGTGTTGATGATACACAGAAATTGCATCGGGATTGAATACAACATTCACCATGAGTACTTTCCTCCAAGGGGGTAATGTCTCTAAGAGTCTACGCTTTGATCGTTCTCTTTAAGACAAGTAGTAGTTTCCGATGCACATCTGGATGCTTTCTGTAATCTGTGGACTATCAGAGTGTTGATGAAACACAGAAATTGCATCGGGATTGAATACAACAGTCTCCATGCGCAGTTTCCTCCATGGGAGTAATGTCTCAAACAGTCTACGCTTTGATCGTTCCCTGGAAGACCAGTAGTGGTTTCCGATGCACATCTGGTGTCATTCTGTAATCTGTGGACTATCAGAGTGTTGATGAAACACATAAATTGCATCCGGATTGAATACAACAGTCACCATGCGCATTTTCCTCCACGGGAGTAATGTCTCATACAGACTACGCTTAGATCGTTCCCCGGAACACCAGTAGTAGTTTCCGATGCACATCTGGTGGCATTCTGTAATCTGTGGACTATCAGAGTGTTGATGAAACACAGAAATTGCATCGGGATTGAATACAACAGTCACCATGCGCACTTTCCTCCATGGGAGTAATGTCTCTAACAGTCTACGCTTTGATCGTTCCCTGGAAGACCAGTAGTAGTTTCCGATGCACATCTGGAGGCTTTTCGTAATTTGTGGAATATCAGAGTGTTGATGAAACACAGAAATTGCATCGGGATTGAATACAACAGTCACAATGCGCACTTTCCTCCATGGGAGTAATGTCTCAAACAGTCTACGCTTTGATCGTTCCCTGGATGACCAGTAGTGGTTTCTGACGCACATCTGAAAGTATTCTGTAATCTGTGGACTATCAGAGTGTTGATGAAACATAGAAATTGCATCGGGATTGAATACAACAGTCACCATGCGCACTTTCCTCCATGGCAGTAATGTCTCAAACAGTCTACGCTTTGATCGTTCACTGGAAGACCAGTAGTAGTTTCCGATGCACATCTGGTGGCATTCTGTAATCTGTGGACTATCAGACTGTTGATGAAACACAGAAATTGCATCGGGATTGAATACAACAGTCACAACGCGCATTTTCCTCCATGGGAGTAATGTCTCTAACAATCTACGCTTTGTTCGTTCCCTGGAAGGCCAGTAGTAGTTTCAGATGAATATCTGTAGGCTTTCCGTAATTTGTGGACTATCAGAGTATTGATGAAACACAGAAATTGCATCGGGATTTAATACAACTGTCATCATGCGCACTTTCGTCAATGCGTGTAATGTCCCAAATAGTCTACGCGTTGCTCGTTCCCTGCAAGACCAGTAGTGGTTTCCGATGCTCATCTGGAGGCATACTGTAATCTGTGGACTATCAGAGTGTTGATGAAACACAGAAATTGCATCGGGATTGAATACAACAGTCACCATGCGCACTTTCTTCCATGGGAGTAATGTCTCAAACAGTCCACGCTTTGGTCGTTCCCTTGAAGACCAGTAGTAGTTTCCGATGCACATATGGAGGCATTCTGTAATCTGTGGAGTATCAGAGTGATGATAAAACACAGAAATTGCATCGGAATTGAATACAACAGTCACCATGCGAACTTTCCCCCATGGGAGTAATTCTCAACCAGTCTACGCTTTGATCGTTCCCTGGAAGACCAGTAGTAGTTTCCGATGCCCATCTGGTGTCATTCTGTAATCTGTGGACTATCAGAGTTTTGATGAAACACAGAAATTGCATCGGGATTGAATACAACAGTCACCATGCGCACTTTCTTCCGCGGGAGTAATGTCTCAAACAGTCTACGCTTCGATCGTTCCCCGGAACACCAGTAGTAGTTTCCGATGCACATCTGGTGGCATTCTGTAATCTGTGGACTATCAGAGTGTTGATGAAACACAGAAATTGCATCGGGATTGAATAGAACAGTCACCATGCGCACTTTCCTCCATGGGAGTAATGTCTCTAACAGTCTACGCTTTGATCGTTCCCTCGAAGACCAGTAGTATTTTCCGATGCACATCTGGAGGCTTTTCGTAATTTGTGGAATATCAGAGTGTTGATGAAACACAGAAATTGCATCGGGATTGAATACAACAGTCACAATGCGCACTTTCCTCCATGGGAGTAATGTCTCAAACAGTCTACGCTTTGATCGTTCCCTGGATGACCAGTAGTGGTTTCTGACGCACATCTGAAAGCATTCTGTAATCTGTGGACTATCAGAGTGTTGATGAAACACAGAAATTGCATCGGGATTGAATACAACAGTCACCATGCGCACTTTCTTCCATGGGAGTAATGTCTCAAACAGTCAACGATTTGATCGTTCCCTGGAAGACCAGTAGCAGTTTCCAATGCACATCTCTAGGCATTCTGTAATCTGTACACTATCATAGTGTTGATGAAACACAGAAATTGCATCGGGATTGAATACAACATTCACCATGAGTACTTTCCTCCAAGGGGGTAATGTCTCTAAGAGTCTACGCTTTGATCGTTCTCTTTAAGACAAGTAGTAGTTTCCGATGCACATCTGGATGCTTTCTGTAATCTGTGGAGTATCAGAGTGATGATAAAACACAGAAATTGCATCGGAATTGAATAAAACAGTCACCATGCGAACTTTCCCCCATGGGAGTAATTCTCAACCAGTCTACGCTTTGATCGTTCCCTGGAAGACCAGTAGTAGTTTCCGATGCCCATCTGGTGTCATTCTGTAATCTGTGGACTATCAGAGTTTTGATGAAACACAGAAATTGCATCGGGATTGAATACAACAGTCACCATGCGCACTTTCTTCCGCGGGAGTAATGTCTCAAACAGTCTACGCTTCGATCGTTCCCCGGAACACCAGTAGTAGTTTCCGATGCACATCTGGTGGCATTCTGTAATCTGTGGACTATCAGAGTGTTGATGAAACACAGAAATTGCATCGGGATTGAATAGAACAGTCACCATGCGCACTTTCCTCCATGGGAGTAATGTCTCTAACAGTCTACGCTTTGATCGTTCCCTCGAAGACCAGTAGTATTTTCCGATGCACATCTGGAGGCTTTTCGTAATTTGTGGAATATCAGAGTGTTGATGAAACACAGAAATTGCATCGGGATTGAATACAACAGTCACAATGCGCACTTTCCTCCATGGGAGTAATGTCTCAAACAGTCTACGCTTTGATCGTTCCCTGGATGACCAGTAGTGGTTTCTGACGCACATCTGAAAGTATTCTGTAATCTGTGGACTATCAGAGTGTTGATGAAACATAGAAATTGCATCGGGATTGAATACAACAGTCACCATGCGCACTTTCCTCCATGGCAGTAATGTCTCAAACAGTCTACGCTTTGATCGTTCACTGGAAGACCAGTAGTAGTTTCCGATGCACATCTGGTGGCATTCTGTAATCTGTGGACTATCAGACTGTTGATGAAACACAGAAATTGCATCGGGATTGAATACAACAGTCACAACGCGCATTTTCCTCCATGGGAGTAATGTCTCTAACAATCTACGCTTTGTTCGTTCCCTGGAAGACCAGTAGTAGTTTCAGATGAATATCTGTAGGCTTTCCGTAATTTGTGGACTATCAGAGTATTGATGAAACACAGAAATTGCATCGGGATTTAATACAACTGTCATCATGCGCACTTTCGTCAATGCGTGTAATGTCCCAAATAGTCTACGCGTTGCTCGTTCCCTGCAAGACCAGTAGTGGTTTCCGATGCTCATCTGGAGGCATACTGTAATCTGTGGACTATCAGAGTGTTGATGAAACACAGAAATTGCATCGGGATTGAATACAACAGTCACCATGCGCACTTTCTTCCATGGGAGTAATGTCTCAAACAGTCCACGCTTTGGTCGTTCCCTTGAAGACCAGTAGTAGTTTCCGATGCACATATGGAGGCATTCTGTAATCTGTGGAGTATCAGAGTGATGATAAAACACAGAAATTGCATCGGAATTGAATACAACAGTCACCATGCGAACTTTCCCCCATGGGAGTAATTCTCAACCAGTCTACGCTTTGATCGTTCCCTGGAAGACCAGTAGTAGTTTCCGATGCCCATCTGGTGTCATTCTGTAATCTGTGGACTATCAGAGTTTTGATGAAACACAGAAATTGCATCGGGATTGAATACAACAGTCACCATGCGCACTTTCTTCCGCGGGAGTAATGTCTCAAACAGTCTACGCTTCGATCGTTCCCCGGAACACCAGTAGTAGTTTCCGATGCACATCTGGTGGCATTCTGTAATCTGTGGACTATCAGAGTGTTGATGAAACACAGAAATTGCATCGGGATTGAATAGAACAGTCACCATGCGCACTTTCCTCCATGGGAGTAATGTCTCTAACAGTCTACGCTTTGATCGTTCCCTCGAAGACCAGTAGTATTTTCCGATGCACATCTGGAGGCTTTTCGTAATTTGTGGAATATCAGAGTGTTGATGAAACACAGAAATTGCATTGGCATTGAATACAACATTCACCATGAGTACTTTCCTCCATGGGAGTAATGTCTCAAACAGTCTACGCTTTGATCGTTCCCTGGAAGACCAGTAGTGGTTTCCGATGCACATCTGAAAGCATTCTGTAATCTGTGGACTATCAGAGTGTTGATGAAACACAGAAATTGCATCGGGATTGAATACAAAAGTCACCATGCGCACTTTCCTCCATGGGAGTAATGTCTCTAACAGCCTACGTTTTGAGCGTTCCCTGGAAGACCAGTAGTAGTTTCCGATGCACAACTGGATGCTTTCTGTAATCTGTGGACTATCAGAGTGTTGATGAAACACAGAAATTACATGGGGATTGAATACAACATTCACCATGAGTACTTTCCTCCATGGGGGTAATGTCTCTAAGAGTCTACGCTTTCATCGTTCCCTGGAACACCAGTAGCAGTTTCCGATGCACATCTGGATGCTTTCTGTAATCTGTGGACTATCAGAGTGTTGATGAAACACAGAAATTGCATCGGGACTGAGTACAACAGTCTCCATGCGCAGTTTCCTCCATGGGAGTAATGTCTCAAACAGTCTACGCTTTGATCGTTCCCTGGAAGACCAGTAGTAGTTTCCGATGCACATCTGGTGGCATTCTGTAATCTGTGGACTATCAGAGTGTTGATGAAACAAAGATATTGCATCGGGATTGAATACAACAATCACCATGCGCACTTTCCTCCATGGGAGTAATGTCTCTAACAGCCTACGCTTTGATCGTTCCCTGGAAGACCAGTAGTAGTTTCCGATGCTCATCTGGATGCTTTCTGTAATCTGTGGACTATCAGAGTGTTGATGAACCACAGAAATTGCATCGGGATTGAATACAACAGTCTCCATGAGCAGTTTCCTCCATGGGAGTAATGTCTCAAACAGCCTACGCTTTGATCGTTCCCTGGTGGACCAGTAGTAGTTTCCGATGCACATCAGGAGGCATTCTGTAATCTGTGGACTATCAGAGTGTTGGTGAAACACAGAAATTGCATCGGGATTGAATACAACAGTCACCATGCGAACTTTCTCCAATGGGAGTAATTCTCAAACAGTCTACGCTTTGATCGTTCCCTGGAAGCCCAGTAGTAGTTTCCGATGCCCATCTGGTGTCATTCTGTAATCTGTGGACTATCAGAGTGTTGATGAAACACAGAAATTGCATCGGGATTGAATACAACAGTCACCATGCGCACTTTCTTCCACGGGAGTAATGTCTCAAACAGTCTACGCTTAGATCGTTCCCCGGAACACCAGTAGTAGTTTCCGATGCACATCAGGTGGCATTCTGTAATCTGTGGACTATCAGAGTGTTGATAAAACACAGAAATTGCATCGGGATTGAATACAATAGTCACCATGCGCACTTTCCTATATGGGAGTAATGTCTCTAACAGTCTACGCTTTGATCGTTCCCTGGAAGACCAGTAGTAGTTTCCGATGCACATCTGGAGGCTTTTCGTAATTTGTGGAATATCAGAGTGTTGATGAAACACAGAAATTGCATTGGGATTGAATACAACAGTCACCATGCGCACTTTCCTCCATGGGAGTAATGTCTCAAACAGTCTACGCTTTGATCGTTCCCTGGAAGACCAGTAGTGGTTTCCCATGCACATCTGAAAGCATTCTGTAATCTGTGGACTATCAGAGTGTTGATGAAACACAGAAATTGCATCGGGGTAGAATACAACAGTCACCATCCGCACTTTCCTCCATGGGAGTAATGTCTGAAACAGTCTACGTTTTGATCGTTCCCTGGAAGACCAGTAGTAGTTTCTGATGCACATCTGGCGGCATTCTGTAATCTGTGGACTGTCAGAGTGTTGGTGAAACACAGAAATTGCATCGGGATTGAATACAACAGTCACCATGCGAACTTTCTCCAATGGGAGTAATTCTCAAACAGTCTACGCTTTGATCGTTCCCTGGAAGACCAGTAGTAGTTTCCGATGCACGCCTGGAGGCTTCCTGTAATCTGTGGTTTATCAGAGTGTTGATGAATCACAGAAATAGCATCGGGATTGAACACAACAGTCACCATGCGCACTTTCCTATATGGGAGTAATGTTTCAAACAGTCTACGCTTTGATCGTCCCCTGGAAGACCAGTAGAAGTTTCCGATGCACATCTGGTGAAATTCTGCAATCTGTGGAGTATCAGAGTGTTGATGAAACTAAGAAATTTCATCGGGATTGAATACAACAGACACCATGCGCACTTTCCTCCATGGGAGTAACCCTGAAACAGTCTACGCTTTAATCGTTCCCTGGAAGACCAGTAGTAGTTTCCGATGCACATCTGGCGGCATTCTGTAATCTGTGGACTATCAGAGTGTTGATGAAACACAGAAAATGCATCGGGATTGAATACAACAGTCACCATGCGCACTTACCTCCATGGGAGTAATGTCTCTAACAGTCTACGCTTTGATCGTTCCCTGGAAGACTAGTAGTAGATTCCGTTGCACATCTGGAGGCTTTCCCTAATTTGTGGACTATCAGAGTGTTGATGAAACACAGAAATTGCATCGGGATTGAATACAACAGTCACCATGCGCATTTTCCTCCACGGGAGTAATGTCTCATACAGACTACGCTTAGATCGTTCCCCGGAACACCAGTAGTAGTTTCCGATGCACATCTGGTGGCATTCTGTAATCTGTGGACTATCAGAGTGTTGATGAAACACAGAAATTGCATCGGGATTGAATACAACAGTCACCATGCGCACTTTCCTCCATGGGAGTAATGTCTCTAACAGTCTACGCTTTGATCGTTCCCTGGAAGACCAGTAGTAGTTTCCGATGCACATCTGGAGGCTTTTCGTAATTTGTGGAATATCAGAGTGTTGATGAAACACAGAAATTGCATCGGGATTGAATACAACAGTCACCATGCGCACTTTCTTCCATGGGAGTAATGTCTCAAACAGTCCACGCTTTGGTCGTTCCCTTGAAGACCAGTAGTAGTTTCCGATGCACATATGGAGGCATTCTGTAATCTGTGGAGTATCAGAGTGATGATAAAACACAGAAATTGCATCGGAATTGAATACAACAGTCACCATGCGAACTTTCCCCCATGGGAGTAATTCTCAACCAGTCTACGCTTTGATCGTTCCCTGGAAGACCAGTAGTAGTTTCCGATGCCCATCTGGTGTCATTCTGTAATCTGTGGACTATCAGAGTTTTGATGAAACACAGAAATTGCATCGGGATTGAATACAACAGTCACCATGCGAACTTTCCCCCATGGGAGTAATGTCTCAAACAGTCTACGCTTTGATCGTTCCCTGGAAGACCAGTAGTGGTTTCCGATGCACATCTGAAAGCATTCTGTAATCTGTGGACTATCAGAGTGTTGATGAAACACAGAAATTGCATCGGGATTGAATACAACTGTCACCATGCGCACTTTCTTCCATGGGAGTAATGTCTCAAACAGTCAACGATTTGATCGTTCCCTGGAAGACCAGTAGCAGTTTCCAATGCACATCTCTAGGCATTCTGTAATCTGTACACTATCATAGTGTTGATGAAACACAGAAATTGCATCGGGATTGAATACAACATTCACCATGAGTACTTTCCTCCAAGGGGGTAATGTCTCTAAGAGTCTACGCTTTGATCGTTCCCTTTAAGACAAGTAGTAGTTTCCGATGCACATCTGGATGCTTTCTGTAATCTGTGGACTATCAGAGTGTTGATGAAACACAGAAATTGCATCGGGATTGAATACAACAGTCTCCATGCGCAGTTTCCTCCATGGGAGTAATGTCTCAAACAGTCTACGCTTTGATCGTTCCCTGGAAGACCAGTAGTGGTTTCCGATGCACATCTGGTGTCATTCTGTAATCTGTGGACTATCAGAGTGTTGATGAAACACAGAAATTGCATCGGGATTGAATACAACAGTCACCATGCGCATTTTCCTCCACGGGAGTAATGTCTCATACAGACTACGCTTAGATCGTTCCCCGGAACACCAGTAGTAGTTTCCGATGCACATCTGGTGGCATTCTGTAATCTGTGGACTATCAGAGTGTTGATGAAACACAGAAATTGCATCGGGATTGAATACAACAGTCACCATGCGCACTTTCCTCCATGGGAGTAATGTCTCTAACAGTCTACGCTTTGATCGTTCCCTGGAAGACCAGTAGTAGTTTCCGATGCACATCTGGAGGCTTTTCGTAATTTGTGGAATATCAGAGTGTTGATGAAACACAGAAATTGCATCGGGATTGAATACAACAGTCACAATGCGCACTTTCCTCCATGGGAGTAATGTCTCAAACAGTCTACGCTTTGATCGTTCCCTGGATGACCAGTAGTGGTTTCTGACGCACATCTGAAAGTATTCTGTAATCTGTGGACTATCAGAGTGTTGATGAAACATAGAAATTGCATCGGGATTGAATACAACAGTCACCATGCGCACTTTCCTCCATGGCAGTAATGTCTCACACAGTCTACGCTTTGATCGTTCACTGGAAGACCAGTAGTAGTTTCCGATGCACATCTGGTGGCATTCTGTAATCTGTGGACTATCAGACTGTTGATGAAACACAGAAATTGCATCGGGATTGAATACAACAGTCACAACGCGCATTTTCCTCCATGGGAGTAATGTCTCTAACAATCTACGCTTTGATCGTTCCCTGGAAGACCAGTAGTAGTTTCAGATGAATATCTGTAGGCTTTCCGTAATTTGTGGACTATCAGAGTATTGATGAAACACAGAAATTGCATCGGGATTTAATACAACTGTCATCATGCGCACTTTCGTCAATGCGTGTAATGTCCCAAATAGTCTACGCGTTGCTCGTTCCCTGCAAGACCAGTAGTGGTTTCCGATGCTCATCTGGAGGCATACTGTAATCTGTGGACTATCAGAGTGTTGATGAAACACAGAAATTGCATCGGGATTGAATACAACAGTCACCATGCGCACTTTCTTCCATGGGAGTAATGTCTCAAACAGTCCACGCTTTGGTCGTTCCCTTGAAGACCAGTAGTAGTTTCCGATGCACATATGGAGGCATTCTGTAATCTGTGGAGTATCAGAGTGATGATAAAACACAGAAATTGCATCGGAATTGAATACAACAGTCACCATGCGAACTTTCCCCCATGGGAGTAATTCTCAACCAGTCTACGCTTTGATCGTTCCCTGGAAGACCAGTAGTAGTTTCCGATGCCCATCTGGTGTCATTCTGTAATCTGTGGACTATCAGAGTTTTGATGAAACACAGAAATTGCATCGGGATTGAATACAACAGTCACCATGCGCACTTTCTTCCGCGGGAGTAATGTCTCAAACAGTCTACGCTTCGATCGTTCCCCGGAACACCAGTAGTAGTTTCCGATGCACATCTGGTGGCATTCTGTAATCTGTGGACTATCAGAGTGTTGATGAAACACAGAAATTGCATCGGGATTGAATAGAACAGTCACCATGCGCACTTTCCTCCATGGGAGTAATGTCTCTAACAGTCTACGCTTTGATCGTTCCCTCGAAGACCAGTAGTATTTTCCGATGCACATCTGGAGGCTTTTCGTAATTTGTGGAATATCAGAGTGTTGATGAAACACAGAAATTGCATTGGCATTGAATACAACATTCACCATGAGTACTTTCCTCCATGGGAGTAATGTCTCAAACAGTCTACGCTTTGATCGTTCCCTGGAAGACCAGTAGTGGTTTCCGATGCACATCTGAAAGCATTCTGTAATCTGTGGACTATCAGAGTGTTGATGAAACACAGAAATTGCATCGGGATTGAATACAAAAGTCACCATGCGCACTTTCCTCCATGGGAGTAATGTCTCTAACAGCCTACGTTTTGAGCGTTCCCTGGAAGACCAGTAGTAGTTTCCGATGCACAACTGGATGCTTTCTGTAATCTGTGGACTATCAGAGTGTTGATGAAACACAGAAATTACATGGGGATTGAATACAACATTCACCATGAGTACTTTCCTCCATGGGGGTAATGTCTCTAAGAGTCTACGCTTTCATCGTTCCCTGGAACACCAGTAGCAGTTTCCGATGCACATCTGGATGCTTTCTGTAATCTGTGGACTATCAGAGTGTTGATGAAACACAGAAATTGCATCGGGACTGAGTACAACAGTCTCCATGCGCAGTTTCCTCCATGGGAGTAATGTCTCAAACAGTCTACGCTTTGATCGTTCCCTGGAAGACCAGTAGTAGTTTCCGATGCACATCTGGTGGCATTCTGTAATCTGTGGACTATCAGAGTGTTGATGAAACAAAGATATTGCATCGGGATTGAATACAACAATCACCATGCGCACTTTCCTCCATGGGAGTAATGTCTCTAACAGCCTACGCTTTGACCGTTCCCTGGAAGACCAGTAGTAGTTTCCGATGCTCATCTGGATGCTTTCTGTAATCTGTGGACTATCAGAGTGTTGATGAACCACAGAAATTGCATCGGGATTGAATACAACAGTCTCCATGAGCAGTTTCCTCCATGGGAGTAATGTCTCAAACAGCCTACGCTTTGATCGTTCCCTGGAAGACCAGTAGTAGTTTCCGATGCACATCAGGAGGCATTCTGTAATCTGTGGACTATCAGAGTGTTGGTGAAACACAGAAATTGCATCGGGATTGAATACAACAGTCACCATGCGAACTTTCTCCAATGGGAGTAATTCTCAAACAGTCTACGCTTTGATCGTTCCCTGGAAGACCAGTAGTAGTTTCCGATGCCCATCTGGTGTCATTCTGTAATCTGTGGACTATCAGAGTGTTGATGAAACACAGAAATTGCATCGGGATTAAATACAACAGTCACCATGCGCACTTTCTTCCACGGGAGTAATGTCTCAAACAGTCTACGCTTAGATCGTTCCCCGGAACACCAGTAGTAGTTTCCGATGGACATCAGGTGGCATTCTGTAATCTGTGGACTATCAGAGTGTTGATAAAACACAGAAATTGCATCGGGATTGAATACAATAGTCACCATGCGCACTTTCCTATATGGGAGTAATGTCTCTAACAGTCTACGCTTTGATCGTTCCCTGGAAGACCAGTAGTAGTTTCCGATGCACATCTGGAGGCTTTTCGTAATTTGTGGAATATCAGAGTGTTGATGAAACACAGAAATTGCATTGGGATTGAATACAACAGTCACCATGCGCACTTTCCTCCATGGGAGTAATGTCTCAAACAGTCTACGCTTTGATCGTTCCCTGGAAGACCAGTAGTGGTTTCCCATGCACATCTGAAAGCATTCTGTAATCTGTGGACTATCAGAGTGTTGATGAAACACAGAAATTGCATCGGGGTTGAATACAACAGTCACCATCCGCACTTTCCTCCATGGGAGTAATGTCTGAAACAGTCTACGCTTTGATCGTTCCCTGGAAGACCAGTAGTAGTTTCTGATGCACATCTGGCGGCATTCTGTAATCTGTGGACTGTCAGAGTGTTGATGAAACACAGAAAATGCATCGGGATTGAATACAACAGTCACCATGCGCACATTCCTCAATAAAAGTAATGTCTCAAACAGTCTACGCTTTGATCGTTCCCTGGAAGACCAGTAGTAATTTCCGATGCACGCCTGGAGGCTTCCTGTAATCTGTGGTTTATCAGAGTGTTGATGAATCACAGAAATAGCATCGGGATTGAACACAACAGTCACCATGCGCACTTTCCTATATGGGAGTAATGTTTCAAACAGTCTACGCTTTGATCGTCCCCTGGAAGACCAGTAGAAGTTTCCGATGCACATCTGGTGAAATTCTGCAATCTGTGGAGTATCAGAGTGTTGATGAAACTAAGAAATTTCATCGGGATTGAATACAACAGACACCATGCGCACTTTCCTCCATGGGAGTAACCCTGAAACAGTCTACGCTTTAATCGTTCCCTGGAAGACCAGTAGTAGTTTCCGATGCACATCTGGCGGCATTCTGTAATCTGTGGACTATCAGAGTGTTGATGAAACACAGAAAATGCATCGGGATTGAATACAACAGTCACCATGCGCACTTACCTCCATGGGAGTAATGTCTCTAACAGTCTACGCTTTGATCGTTCCCTGGAAGACTAGTAGTAGATTCCGTTGCACATCTGGAGGCTTTCCCTAATTTGTGGACTATCAGAGTGTTGATGAAACACAGAAATTGCATCGGGATTGAATACAACAGTCACCATGCGCATTTTCCTCCATGGAAGTAATGTCTCAAAGAGTTTACGCTCTGATCGTTCCCTGGAAGACCAATAGTAGTTTCCGATGCGCATCTGGAGGCATTCTGTAATCTGGGGACTATCAGAGTGTTGATGAAACACAGAAATTGCATCGGGATTGAATACAACGGTCACCATGCGCATTTTCGTCCATGGGAGTAATGTCCCAAATACTATACGCGTTGATCGTTCCCTGGAAGACCAGTAGTGGTTTCCGATGCACATCTGGAGGCATTCTGTAATCTGTGGACTATCAGAGTGTTGATGAAACACAGAAATTGCATCGGGATTGAATACAACAGTCACCATGCGTACTTTCCCCCATGGGAGTAATTCTCAACCAGTCTCCGCTTTGATCGTTCCCTGGAAGACCAGTAGTACTTTCCGATGCACATCTGGTGTCATTCTGTAATCTGTGGACTATCAGAGTGTTGATGAAACACAGAAATTGCATCGGGATTGAATACAACAGTAACCATGCGCACTTTCTTCCATGGGAGTAATGTCTCAAACAGTCAACGATTTGATCGTTCCCTGGAAGACCAGTAGTAGTTTCCAATGCACATCTCTAGGCATTCTGTAATCTGTACACTATCAGAGTGTTGATGAAACACAGAAATTGCATCGGGATTGAATACAACGTTCACCATGAGTTCTTTCCTCCATGGGGGTAATGTCTCTAAGAGTCTACGCTTTGATCGTTCCCTGGAAGACCAGTAGTAGTTTCCGATGTACATCTGGATGCTTTCTGTAATCTGTGGACTATCAGAGTGTTGATGAAACGCAGAAATTGCATCGGGATTGAATACAACAGTCTCCATGCGCAGTTTCCTCCATGGGAGTAATGTCTCAAACAGTCTACGCTTTGATCGTTCCCTGGAAGACCAGTAGTAGTTTCCGATGCACATCTGGTGGCATTCTGTAATCTGTGGACTATCAGAGTGTTGATGAAACAAAGATATTGCATCGGGATTGAATACAACAATCACCATGCGCACTTTCCTCCATGGGAGTAATGTCTCTAACAGCCTACGCTTTGATCGTTCCCTGGAAGACCAGTAGTAGTTTCCGATGCTCATCTGGATGCTTTCTGTAATCTGTGGACTATCAGAGTGTTGATGAACCACAGAAATTGCATCGGGATTGAATACAACAGTCTCCATGAGCAGTTTCCTCCATGGGAGTAATGTCTCAAACAGCCTACGCTTTGATCGTTCCCTGGAAGACCAGTAGTAGTTTCCGATGCACATCAGGAGGCATTCTGTAATCTGTGGACTATCAGAGTGTTGGTGAAACACAGAAATTGCATCGGGATTGAATACAACAGTCACCATGCGAACTTTCTCCAATGGGAGTAATTCTCAAACAGTCTACGCTTTGATCGTTCCCTGGAAGACCAGTAGTAGTTTCCGATGCACATCTGGTGTCATTCTGTAATCTGTGGACTATCAGAGTGTTGATGAAACACAGAAATTGCATCGGGATTGAATACAACAGTCACCATGCGCACTTTCTTCCACGGGAGTAATGTCTCAAACAGTCTACGCTTAGATCGTTACCCGGAACACCAGTAGTAGTTTCCGATGCACATCAGGTGGCATTCTGTAATCTGTGGACTATCAGAGTGTTGATAAAACACAGAAATTGCATCGGGATTGAATACAATAGTCACCATGCGCACTTTCCTATATGGGAGTAATGTCTCAAACAGTCTACGCTTTGATCGTTCCCTGGAAGACCAGTAGTAGTTTCCGATGCACATCTGGAGGCTTTTCGTAATTTGTGGAATATCAGAGTGTTGATGAAACACAGAAATTGCATTGGGATTGAATACAACAGTCACCATGCGCACTTTCCTCCATGGGAGTAATGTCTCAAACAGTCTACGCTTTGATCGTTCCCTGGAAGACCAGTAGTGGTTTCCCATGCACATCTGAAAGCATTCTGTAATCTGTGGACTATCAGAGTGTTGATGAAACACAGAAATTGCATCGGGGTTGAATACAACAGTCACCATCCGCACTTTCCTCCATGGGAGTAATGTCTGAAACAGTCTACGCTTTGATCGTTCCCTGGAAGACCAGTAGTAGTTTCTGATGCACATCTGGCGGCATTCTGTAATCTGTGGACTGTCAGAGTGTTGATGAAACACAGAAAATGCATCGGGATTGAATACAACAGTCACCATGCGCACATTCCTCAATAAAAGTAATGTCTCAAACAGTCTACGCTTTGATCGTTCCCTGGAAGACCAGTAGTAGTTTCCGATGCACGCCTGGAGGCTTCCTGTAATCTGTGGACTATCAGAGTGTTGATGAATCACAGAAATTGCATCGGGATTGAACACAACAGTCACCATGCGCACTTTCCTATATGGGAGTAATGTTTCAAACAGTCTACGCTTTGATCGTCCCCTGGAAGACCAGTAGAAGTTTCCGATGCACATCTGGTGAAATTCTGCAATCTGTGGAGTATCAGAGTGTTGATGAAACTAAGAAATTTCATCGGGATTGAATACAACAGACACCATGCGCACTTTCCTCCATGGGAGTAACCCTGAAACAGTCTACGCTTTAATCGTTCCCTGGAAGACCAGTAGTAGATTCCGATGCACATCTGGCGGCATTCTGTAATCTGTGGACTATCAGAGTGTTGATGAAACACAGAAAATGCATCGGGATTGAATACAACAGTCACCATGCGCACTTACTTCCATGGGAGTAATGTCTCTAACAGTCTACGCTTTGATCGTTCCCTGGAAGACTAGTAGTAGATTCCGTTGCACATCTGGAGGCTTTCCCTAATTTGTGGACTATCAGAGTGTTGATGAAACACAGAAATTGCATCGGGATTGAATACAACAATCACCATGCGCATTTTCCTCCATGGAAGTAATGTCTCAAAGAGTTTACGCTCTGATCGTTCCCTGGAAGACCAATAGTAGTTTCCGATGCGCATCTGGAGGCATTCTGTAATCTGGGGACTATCAGAGTGTTGATGAAACACAGAAATTGCATCGGGATTGAATACAACGGTCACCATGCGCATTTTCGTCCATGGGAGTAATGTCCCAAATACTATACGCGTTGATCGTTCCCTGGAAGACCAGTAGTGGTTTCCGATGCACATCTGGAGGCATTCTGTAATCTGTGGACTATCAGAGTGTTGATGAAACACAGAAATTGCATCGGGATTGAATACAATAGTCACCATGCGTACTTTCCCCCATGGGAGTAATTCTCAACCAGTCTCCGCTTTGATCGTTCCCTGGAAGACCAGTAGTACTTTCCGATGCACATCTGGTGTCATTCTGTAATCTGTGGACTATCAGAGTGTTGATGAAACACAGAAATTGCATCGGGATTGAATACAACAGTAACCATGCGCACTTTCTTCCATGGGAGTAATGTCTCAAACAGTCAAAGATTTGATCGTTCCCTGGAAGACCAGTAGTAGTTTCCAATGCACATCTCTAGGCATTCTGTAATCTGTACACTATCAGAGTGTTGATGAAACACAGAAATTGCATCGGGATTGAATACAACGTTCACCATGAGTTCTTTCCTCCATGGGGGTAATGTCTCTAAGAGTCTACGCTTTGATCGTTCCCTGGAAGACCAGTAGTAGTTTCCGATGCACATCTGGATGCTTTCTGTAATCTGTGGACTATCAGAGTGTTGATGAAACGCAGAAATTGCATCGGGATTGAATACAACAGTCTCCATGCGCAGTTTCCTCCATGGGAGTAATGTCTCAAACAGTCTACGCTTTGATCGTTCCCTGGAAGACCAGTAGTAGTTTCCGATGCACATCTGGTGGCATTCTGTAATCTGTAGACTATCAGAGTGTTGATGAAACAAAGATACTGCATCGGGATTGAATACAACAGCCACCATGCGCACTTTCCTCCATGGAGTAATATCTCTAACAGCCTACGCTTTGATCGTTCCCTGGAAGACCAGTAGTAGTTTCCGATGCAAATGTGGTGGCATTCTGTAATCTGTGGACTATCAGAGTGTTGATGAAACACAGAAATTGCATCGGGATTGAATACAACAGTCACCATGCGCACTTCCCTCCATGGGAGTAATGTCTCTAACAGTCTACGCTTTGATCGTTCCCAGGAAGACCAGTAGTACTTTCCGATGCACATCTGGAGGTTTTCCGTAAACTTTGGGCTATTAGAGTGTTGATGAAGCACAAAAATTGCATCGGGATTGAATACAACAGTCTCCATGCGCACTTTCCTCCATGGGAGTAATGTCTCAAACAGTCTACTCTTTGATCGTTCCCTGGAAGACCAGTAGTAGTATCCGATGCACATCTGGAGGCATTCTGTAATCTGTGGACTATCAGAGTGTTGATGAAACACAGAAATTGCATCGGGATTGAATACAACAGTCACCATGCGCACTTTCCTCCATGGGAGTAATGTCTCAAACAGTCTACGCTTTTATCGTTCCCTGGAAGACCAGTAGTGGTTTCCGGTGCACATCTGGAGGCAATCTGCAATCTGTGGACTATCAGAGTGTTGATGAAACACAAAAATTGCATCGGGATTGAATACAACAGTCACCATGCGCACTTTCTTCCATGGGAGTAATGTCTCAAATATTCTACGCTTTGATCGTTCCTTTGAAGACCAGTAGTAGTTTCCGATGAACATCTGGAGGCATTCTGTAATCTGTGGAGTATCAGAGTGTTGATAAAACCCAGAAATTGCATCGGGATTGAATACAACAGTCACCATGCGAACTTTCTCATATGGGAGTAATTCTCAACCAGTCTACGCTTTGATCGTTCCCTGGAAGACCAGTAGTAGTTTCCGATGCACATCTGGTGTCATTCTGTAATCTGTGGACTATCAGAGTGTTGATGAAACACAGAAATTGCATCGGGATTGAATACAACAGTCACCATGCGCACTTTCCTCCACGGGAGTAATGTCTCAAACAGTCTACGCTTAGATCGTTCCCCGGAACACCAGTAGTAGTTTCCGATGCACATCTGGTGGCATTCTGTAATCTGTGGATTATCAGAGTGTTGATGAAACACAGAAATTGCATCGGGATTCAATACAACAGCCAGCATACGCACTTTCCTCCATGGGAGTAATGTCTCTAAGAGTCTACGCTTTGATCGTTCCCTGGAAGACCAGTAGTAGTTTCCGATGCACATCTGGAGGCTTTTCGTAATTTGTGGAATATCTGAGTGTTGATGAAACACAGAAATTGCATCGGGATTGAATACAAAAGTCACCATGCGCACTTTCCTCCACGGGAGTAATGTCTCAAACAGTCTACGCTTTGATCGTTCCCTGGAAGACCAGTAGTAGTTTCCGATGAACATCTGGAGGCATTCTGTAATCTGTGGACTATCAGAGTGTTGATGAAACACAGAAATTGCATCGGGATTGAATACAACATTCACCATGAGTACTTTCCTCCATGGGGGTAATGTCTCTAAGAGTCTACGCTTTGATCGTTCCCTGGAAGACCAGTAGTAGTTTCCTATGCACATCTGGATGCTTTCTGTAATCTGTGGACTATCAGAGTGTTGATGAAACACAGAAATTGCATCGGGATTGAATACAACAGTCTCCATGCGCAGTTTCCTCCATTGGAGTAATGTCTCAAACAGTCTACGCTTTGATCGTTCCCTGGAAGACCAGTAGTAGTTTCCGATGCACATCTGGTGGCATTCTGTAATCTGTAGACTATCAGAGTGTTGATGAAACAAAGATATTGCATCGGGATTGAATACAACAATCACCATGCGCACTTTCCTCCATGGGAGTAATGTCTCTAACAGCCTACGCTTTGATCGTTCCCTGGAAGACCAGTAGTAGTTTCCGATGCACATCTGGATGCTTTCTGTAGTCTGTGGACTATCAGAGTGTTGATGAAACACAGAAATTGCATCGGGATTGAATACAACAGTCTCCATGAGCAGTTTCCTTCATGGGAGAAATATATCTAACAGTCTACGCTTTGATCGTTCCCTGGAAGACCAGTAGTAATTTCCGATGCACATCTGGAGGCATTCTGTAATCTGTGGACTATCAGAGTGTTGGTGAAACACAGAAATTGCATCGGGATTGAATACAACAGTCACCATGCGCACATTCCTCCATAAAAGTAATGTCTCAAACAGTCTACGCCTTGATCGTTCCCTGGAAGACCAGTAGTAGTTTCCGATGCATGTCTGGAGGCTTCCTGTAGTCTGTGGACTATCAGAGTGTTGATGAAACACAGAAATTGCATCGGGATTGAACACAACAGTCACCATGCGCACTTTCCTCCATGGGAGTAATGTTTCAAACAGTCTACGCTTTGATAGTCCCCTGGAAGACCAGTAGTAGTTTCCGATGCACATCTGGTGAAATTCTGCAATCTGTGGAGTATCAGAGTGTTGATGAAACTAAGAAATTTCATCGGGATTGAATACAACAGTCACCATGCGCACTTTCCTCCATGGGAGTAACCCTGAAACAGACTACGCTTTAATCGTTCCCTGGAAGACCAGTAGTAGTTTCCGATGCACATCTGGCGGCATTCTGTAATCTGTGGACTATCAGAGTGTTGATGAAACACAGATAATGCATCGGGATTGAATACAACAGTCACAATGCGCACTTTCCTCCATGGGAGTAATGTCTCTAACAGTTTACGCTTTAATCGTTCCCTGGAAGACCAGTAGTAGTTTCCGATGCACATTTGGAGGCTTTCCCTAATTTTTGGACTATCAGAGTGTTGATGAAACACAGAAATTGCAACGGGATTGAATACAACATTCACCATGCGCACTTTCCTCCATGGGAGTAATGTCTCATACAGTCTATGCTTTGATCGTTCCCTGGAAGACCAGTAGTAGTTACCGATGCACATCTAGAGGCATTCTCTAATCTGTGGACTAACAGAGTGTTGATGAAACACAGAAATTGCATCGGGATTGAATACAACAGACACCATGCGCACTTTCCTCCACGGGAGTAATGTCTCAAACAGTCTACGCTTAGATCGTTCCCCGGAACACCAGTAGTAGTTTCCAATGCACATCTGGTGGCATTCTGTAATCTGTGGATTATCAGAGTGTTGATGAAACACAGAAATTGCATCGGGATTGAATACAACAGTCACCATGCGCACTTTCCTCCATGGGAGTAATGTCTCTAACAGTCTACGCTTTGATCGTTCCCTGGAAGACCAGTAGTAGTTTCCGATGCACATCTGGAGGCTTTTCGTAATTTGTGGTATATCAGAGTGTTGATGAAACACAGAAGTTGCATCGGGATTGAATACAAAAGTCACCATGCGCACTTTCCTCCACGGGAGAAATGTCTCAAACAGTCTACGCTTTGATCGTTCCCTGGAAGACCAGTAGTAGTTTCCGATGAACATCTGGAGGCATTCTGTAATCTGTGGACTATCAGAGTGTTGATGAAACACAGAAATTGCATCGGGATTGAATACAACATTCACCGTGAGTACTTTCCTCCATGGGGGTAATGTCTCTAAGAGTCTACGCTTTAATCGTTCCCTGGAAGACCAGTAGTAGTTTCCGATGCACATCTGGAGGCTTTCCGTCATCTGTGGACTATCAGACTATCAGAGTGTTGATGAAACACAGAAATTGCATCGGGATTGAATACAACAGTCACCATGCGCAGTTTATCCATGGGAGTAATGTCTCAAACAGTCTACGCTTTGATCGTTCCCTGGAAGACCAGTAGTAGTTTCCGATGCACATCTGGTGGCATTCTGTAATCTGTAGACTATCAGAGTGTTGATGAAACAAAGATATAGCATCGGGATTGAATACAACAATCACCATGCGCACTTTCCTCCATGGGAGTAATGTCTCTAACAGCCTACGCTTTGATCGTTCCCTGGAAGACCAGTAGTAGTTTCCGATGCACATCTGGATGCTTTCTGTAATCTGTGGACTATCAGAGTGTTGATGAAACACAGAAATTGCATCGGGATTGAATACAACAGTCTCCATGAGCAGTTTCCTTCATGGGAGAAATGTATCTAACAGTCTACGCTTTGATCGTTCCCTGGAAGACCAGTAGTAGTTTCCGATGCACATCTGGAGGCATTCTGTAATCTGTGGACTATCAGAGTGTTGGTGAAACACAGAAATTGCATCGGGATTGAATACAACAGTCACCATGCGCAGTTTATCCATGGGAGTAATGTCTCAAAGAGTTTACGCTTTGATCGTTGCCTGGAAGACCAGTAGTAATTTCCGATGCACATCTGGAGGCATTCTGTAATCTGTGGACTATCAGAGTGTTGATGAAACACAGAAATTGCATCGGGATTGAATACAACAGTCACCATGCGCACATTCCTCCATAAAAGTAATGTCTCAAACTGTCTACGCTTTGATCGTTCCCTGGAAGACCAGTAGTAGTTTCCGATGCATGTCTGGAGGCTTCCTGTAATCTGTGGACTATCAGAGTGTTGATGAAACACAGAAATTGCATCGGGATTGAACACAACAGTCACCATGCGCACTTTCCTCCATGGGAGTAATGTTTCAAACAGTCTACGCTTTGATAGTCCCCTGGAAGACCAGTAGTAGTTTCCGATGCACATCTGGTGAAATTCTGCAATCTGTGGAGTATCAGAGTGTTGATGAAACTAAGAAATTTCATCGGGATTGAATACAACAGTCACCATGCGCACTTTCCTCCATGGGAGTAACCCTGAAACAGACTACGCTTTAATCGTTCCCTGGAAGACCAGTAGAAGTTTCCGATGCACATCTGGCGGCATTCTGTAATCTGTGGACTATCAGAGTGTTGATGAAACACAGATAATGCATCGGGATTGAATACAACAGTCACAATGCGCACTTTCCTCCATGGGAGTAATGTCTCTAACAGTTTACGATTTGATCGTTCCCTGGAAGACCAGTAGTATTTTCCGATGCACATTTGGAGGCTTTCCCTAATTTGTGGACTATCAGAGTGTTGATGAAACACAGAAATTGCAACGGGATTGAATACAACATTCACCATGCGCACTTTCCTCCATGGGAGTAATGTCTCATACAGTCTATGCTTTGATCGTTCCCTGGAAGACCAGTAGTAGTTACCGATGCACATCTAGAGGCATTCTGTAATCTGTGGACTAACAGAGTGTTGATGAAACACAGAAATTGCATCGGGATTGAATACAACAGTCACCATGCGCACTTTCCTCCATGGGAGTAATGTCCCAAATAGTATACGCGTTGATCGTTCCCTGGAAGACCAGTAGTAGTTTCCGATGCACGTCTGGAGGCTTCCTGTAATCTGTGGACTATCAGAGTGTTGATGAATCACAGAAATTGCATCGGGATTGAACACAACAGTCACCATGCGCACTTTCCTATATGGGAGTAATGTTTCAAACAGTCTACGCTCTGATTGTCCCCTGGAAGACCAGTAGAAGTTTCCCATGCACATCTGGTGAAATTCTGCAATCTGTGCAGTATCAGAGTCTTGATGAAACTAAGAAATTTCATCGGGATTGAATACAACAGACACCATGCGCACTTTCCTCCATGGGAGTAACCCTGAAACAGTCTACGCTTTAATCGTTCCCTGGAAGACCAGTAGTAGTTTCCGATGCACATCTGGCGGCATTCTGTAATCTGTGGACTATCAGAGTGTTGATGAAACACAGAAAATGCATCGGGATTGAATACAACAGTCACCATTCGCACTTTCCTCCATTGGAGTAATGTCTCTAACAGTCTACGCTTTGATCGTTCAATGGAAGACTAGTAGTAGATTCCGTTGCACATCTGGAGGCTTTCCCTAATTTGTGGACTATCAGAGTGTTGATGAAACACAGAAATTGCAACGGGATTGAATACAACATTCACCATGCGCACTTTCCTCCATGGGAGTAATGTCTCATACAGTCTATGCTTTGATCGATCCCTGGAAGACCAGTAGTAGTTACCGATGCACATCTAGAGGCATTCTGTAATCTGTGGACTAACAGAGTGTTGATGAAACACAGAAATTGCATCGGGATTGAATACAACAGTCACCATGCGCACTTTCCTCCATGGGAGTAATGTCCCAAATAGTATACGCGTTGATCGTTCCCTGGAAGACCAGTAGTAGTTTCCGATGCACGTCTGGAGGCTTCCTGTAATCTGTGGACTATCAGAGTGTTGATGAATCACAGAAATTGCATCGGGATTGAACACAACAGTCACCATGCGCACTTTCCTCCATGGGAGTAATGTTTCAAACAGTCTACGCTTTGATAGTCCCCTGGAAGACCAGTAGTAGTTTCCGATGCACATCTGGTGAAATTCTGCAATCTGTGGAGTATCAGAGTGTTGATGAAACTAAGAAATTTCATCGGGATTGAATACAACAGTCACCATGCGCACTTTCCTCCATGGGAGTAACCCTGAAACAGACTACGCTTTAATCGTTCCCTGGAAGACCAGTAGTAGTTTCCGATGCACATCTGGCGGCATTCTGTAATCTGTGGACTATCAGAGTGTTGATGAAACACAGATAATGCATCGGGATTGAATACAACAGTCACAATGCGCACTTTCCTCCATGGGAGTAATGTCTCTAACAGTTTACGATTTGATCGTTCCCTGGAAGACCAGTAGTAGTTTCCGATGCACATTTGGAGGCTTTCCCTAATTTGTGGACTATCAGAGTGTTGATGAAACACAGAAATTGCAACGGGATTGAATACAACATTCACCATGCGCACTTTCCTCCATGGGAGTAATGTCTCATACAGTCTATGCTTTGATCGTTCCCTGGAAGACCAGTAGTAGTTACCGATGCACATCTAGAGGCATTCTGTAATCTGTGGACTAACAGAGTGTTGATGAAACACAGAAATTGCATCGGGATTGAATACAACAGTCACCATGCGCACTTTCCTCCACGGGAGTAATGTCTCAAACAGTCTACGCTTAGATCGTTCCACGGAACACCAGTAGTAGTTTCCAATGCACATCTGGTGGCATTCTGTAATCTGTGGATTATCAGAGTGTTGATGAAACACAGAAATTGCATCGGGATTGAATACAACAGTCACCATGCGCACTTTCCTCCATGGGAGTAATGTCTCTAACAGTCTACGCTTTGATCGTTCCCTGGAAGACCAGTAGTAGTTTCCGATGCACATCTGGAGGCTTTTCGTAATTTGTGGTATATCAGAGTGTTGATGAAACACAGAAGTTGCATCGGGATTGAATACAAAATTCACCATGCGCACTTTCCTCCACGGGAGAAATGTCTCAAACAGTCTACGCTTTGATCGTTCCCTGGAAGACCAGTAGTAGTTTCCGATGAACATCTGGAGGCATTCTGTAATCTGTGGACTATCAGAGTGTTGATGAAACACAGAAATTGCATCGGGATTGAATACAACATTCACCGTGAGTACTTTCCTCCATGGGGGTAATATCTCTAAGAGTCTACGCTTTGATCGTTCCCTGGAAGACCAGTAGTAGTTTCCGATGCACATCTGGAGGCTTTCCGTCATCTGTGGACTATCAGACTATCAGAGTGTTGATGAAACACAGAAATTGCATCGGGATTGAATACAACAGTCACCATGCGCAGTTTATCCATGGGAGTAATGTCTCAAACAGTCTACGCTTTGATCGTTCCCTGGAAGACCAGTAGTAGTTTCCGATGCACATCTGGTGGCATTCTGTAATCTGTAGACTATCAGAGTGTTGATGAAACAAAGATATAGCATCGGGATTGAATACAACAATCACCATGCGCACTTTCCTCCATGGGAGTAATGTCTCTAACAGCCTACGCTTTGATCGTTCCCTGGAAGACCAGTAGTAGTTTCCGATGCACATCTGGATGCTTTCTGTAATCTGTGGACTATCAGAGTGTTGATGAAACACAGAAATTGCATCGGGATTGAATACAACAGTCTCCATGAGCAGTTTCCTTCATGGGAGAAATGTATCTAACAGTCTACGCTTTGATCGTTCCCTGGAAGACCAGTAGTAGTTTCCGATGCACATCTGGAGGCATTCTGTAATCTGTGGACTATCAGAGTGTTGGTGAAACACAGAAATTGCATCGGGATTGAATACAACAGTCACCATGCGCAGTTTATCCATGGGAGTAATGTCTCAAAGAGTTTACGCTTTGATCGTTCCCTGGAAGACCAGTAGTAATTTCCGATGCACATCTGGAGGCATTCTGTAATCTGTGGACTATCAGAGTGTTGATGAAACACAGAAATTGCATCGGGATTGAATACAACAGTCACCATGCGCACATTCCTCCATAAAAGTAATGTCTCAAACTGTCTACGCTTTGATCGTTCCCTGGAAGACCAGTAGTAGTTTCCGATGCATGTCTGGAGGCTTCCTGTAATCTGTGGACTATCAGAGTGTTGATGAAACACAGAAATTGCATCGGGATTGAACACAACAGTCACCATGCGCACTTTCCTCCATGGGAGTAATGTTTCAAACAGTCTACGCTTTGATAGTCCCCTGGAAGACCAGTAGTAGTTTCCGATGCACATCTGGTGAAATTCTGCAATCTGTGGAGTATCAGAGTGTTGATGAAACTAAGAAATTTCATCGGGATTGAATACAACAGTCACCATGCGCACTTTCCTCCATGGGAGTAACCCTGAAACAGACTACGCTTTAATCGTTCCCTGGAAGACCAGTAGTAGTTTCCGATGCACATCTGGCGGCATTCTGTAATCTGTGGACTATCAGAGTCTTGATGAAACACAGATAATGCATCGGGATTGAATACAACAGTCACAATGCGCACTTTCCTCCATGGGAGTAATGTCTCTAACAGTTTACGATTTGATCGTTCCCTGGAAGACCAGTAGTAGTTTCCGATGCACATTTGGAGGCTTTCCCTAATTTGTGGACTATCAGAGTGTTGATGAAACACAGAAATTGCAACAGGATTGAATACAACATTCACCATGCGCACTTTCCTCCATGGGAGTAATGTCTCATACAGTCTATGCTTTGATCGTTCCCTGGAAGACCAGTAGTAGTTACCGATGCACATCTAGAGGCATTCTGTAATCTGTGGACTAACAGAGTGTTGATGAAACACAGAAATTGCATCGGGATTGAATACAACAGTCACCATGCGCACTTTCCTCCATGGGAGTAATGTCCCAAATAGTATACGCGTTGATCGTTCCCTGGAAGACCAGTAGTAGTTTCCGATGCACGTCTGGAGGCTTCCTGTAATCTGTGGACTATCAGAGTGTTGATGAATCACAGAAATTGCATCGGGATTGAACACAACAGTCACCATGCGCACTTTCCTATATGGGAGTAATGTTTCAAACAGTCTACGCTCTGATCGTCCCCTGGGAGACCAGTAGAAGTTTCCGATGCACATCTGGTGAAATTCTGCAATCTGTGCAGTATCAGAGTCTTGATGAAACTAAGAAATTTCGTCGGGATTGAATACAACAGACACCATGCGCACTTTCCTCCATGGGAGTAACCCTGAAACAGTCTACGCTTTAATCGTTCCCTGGAAGACCAGTAGTAGTTTCCGATGCACATCTGGCGGCATTCTGTAATCTGTGGACTATCAGAGTGTTGATGAAACACAGAAAATGCATCGGGATTGAATACAACAGTCACCATTCGCACTTTCCTCCATTGGAGTAATGTCTCTAACAGTCTACGCTTTGATCGTTCAATGGAAGACTAGTAGTAGTTTCCGTCGCACATCTGGAGGCTTTCCCTAATTTGTGGACTATCAGAGTGTTGATGAAACACAGAAATTGCATCGGGATTGAATACAACAGTCACCATGCGCATTTTCCTCCATGGAAGTAATGTCTCAAAGAGTTTACGCTCTGATCGTTACCTGGAAGACCAGTAGTAGTTTCCGATGCGCATCTGGAGGCATTCTGTAATCTGGGGACTATCAGAGTGTTGATGAAACACAGAAATTGCATCGGGATTGAATACAACAGTCACCATGCGCATTTTCGTCCATGGGAGTAATGTCCCAAATACTATACGCGTTGATCGTTCCCTGGAAGACCAGTAGTGGTTTCCGATGCACATCTGGAGATATTCTGTAATCTGTGGACTATCAGAGTGTTGATGAAACACAGAAATTGCATCGGGATTGAATACAACAGTCTCCATGCGCACTTTCCTCCATGGAGTAATATCTCTAACAGCCTACGCTTTGATCGTTCCCTGGAAGACCAGTAGTAGTTTCCGATGCAAATGTGGTGGCATTCTGTAATCTGTGGACTATCAGAGTGTTAATGAAACACAGAAATTGCATCGGGATTGAATACAACAGTCACCATGAGCACTTTCCTCCATTGGAGTAATGTCTCAAACAGTCTACGCTTTGATCGTTCCCTGGAAGACCAGTAGTGGTTTCCGGTGCACATCTGGAGGCAATCTGTAATCTGTGGACTATCAGAGTGTTGATGAAACACAGAAATTGCATCGGGATTGAATACAACAGTCACCATGCGCACTTTCCTCCATGGGAGTAATGTCTCAAACAGTCTACGCTTTGATCGTTCCCTGGAAGACCAGTAGTGGTTTCCGGTGCACATCTGGAGGCAATCTGTAATCTGTGGACTATCAGAGTGTTGATGAAACACAGAAATTGCATCGGGATTGAATACAACAGTCACCATGCGCACTTTCTTCCATGGGAGTAATGTCTCAAACATTCTACGCTTTGATCGTTCCTTTGAAGACCAGTAGTAGTTTCCGATGAACATCTGGAGGCATTCTGTAATCTGTGGAGTATCAGAGTGTTGATAAAACCCAGAAATTGCATCGGGATTGAATACAACAGTCACCATGCGAACTTTCTCATATAAGAGTAATTCTCAACCAGTCTACGCTTTGATCGTTCCCTGGAAGACCAGTAGTAGTTTCCGATGAACATCTGGAGGCATTCTGTAATCTGTGGACTATCAGAGTGTTGATGAAACACAGAAATTGCATCGGGATTGAATACAACATTCACCATGAGTACTTTTCCCCATGGGGGTAATGTCTCTAAGAGTCTACGCTTTGATCGTTCCCTGGAAGACCAGTAGTAGTTTCCGATGCACATCTGGAGGCATTCTGTAATCTGTGGACTATCAGAATGTTGATGAAACACAGAAATTGCATCGGGATTGAATACAACAGTCTCCATGCGCAGTTTCCTCCATTGGAGTAATGTCTCAAACAGTCTACGCTTTGATCGTTCCCTGGAAGACCAGTAGTAGTTTCCGATGCACATCTGGTGGCATTCTGTAATCTGTAGACTATCAGAGTGTTGATGAAACAAAGATATTGCATCGGGATTGAATACAACAATCACCATGCGCACTTTCCTCCATGGGAGTAATGTCTCTAACAGCCTACGCTTTGATCGTTCCCTGGAAGACCAGTAGTAGTTTCCGATGCACATCTGGATGCTTTCTGTAATCTGTGGACTATCAGAGTGTTGATGAAACACAGAAATTGCATCTGGATTGAATACAACAGTCTCCATGAGCAGTTTCCTTCATGGGAGAAATGTATCTAACAGTCTACGCTTTGATCGTTCCCTGGAAGACCAGTAGTAGTTTCCGATGCACATCTGGAGGCATTCTGTAATCTGTGGACTATCAGAGTGTTGGTGAAACACAGAAATTGCATCGGGATTGAATACAACAGTCACCATGCGCACTTCCCTGCATGGGAGTAATGTCTCTAACAGTCTACGCTTTGATCGTTCCCAGGAAGACCAGTAGTACTTTCCGATGCACATCTGGAGGTTTTCCGTAAACTTTGGGCTATTAGAGTGTTGATGAAGCACAAAAATTGCATCGGGATTGAATACAACAGTCTCCATGCGCACTTTCCTCCATGGGAGTAATGTCTCAAACAGTCTACTCTTTGATCGTTCCCTGGAAGACCAGTCGTAGTTTCCGATGCACATCTGGAGGCATTCTGTAATCTTTGGACTATCAGAGTGTTGATGAAACACAGAAATTGCATCGGGATTGAATACAACAGTCACCATGCGCACTTTCCTCCATGGGAGTAATGTCTCAAACAGTCTACGCTTTGATCGTTCCCTGGAAGACCAGTAGTGGTTTCCGGTGCACATCTGGAGGCAATCTGTAATCTGTGGACTATCAGAGTGTTGATGAAACACAGAAATTGCATCGGGATTGAATACAACAGTCACCATGCGCACTTTCTTCCATGGGAGTAATGTCTCAAACATTCTACGTTTTGATCGTTCCTTTGAAGACCAGTAGTAGTTTCCGATGAACATCTGGAGGCATTCTGTAATCTGTGGAGTATCAGAGTGTTGATAAAACCCAGAAATTGCATCGGGATTGAATACAACAGTCACCATGCGAACTTTCTCATATAAGAGTAATTCTCAACCAGACTACGCTTTGATCGTTCCCTGGAAGACCAGTAGTAGTTTCCGATGAACATCTGGAGGCATTCTGTAATCTGTGGACTATCAGAGTGTTGATGAAACACAGAAATTGCATCGGGATTGAATACAACATTCACCATGAGTACTTTTCCCCATGGGGGTAATGTCTCTAAGAGTCTACGCTTTGATCGTTCCCTGGAAGACCAGTAGTAGTTTCCGATGCACATCTGGAGGCATTCTGTAATCTGTGGACTATCAGAATGTTGATGAAACACAGAAATTGCATCGGGATTGAATACAACAGTCTCCATGCGCAGTTTCCTCCATTGGAGTAATGTCTCAAACAGTCTACGCTTTGATCGTTCCCTGGAAGACCAGTAGTAGTTTCCGATGCACATCTGGTGGCATTCTGTAATCTGTAGACTATCAGAGTGTTGATGAAACAAAGATATTGCATCGGGATTGAATACAACAATCACCATGCGCACTTTCCTCCATGGGAGTAATGTCTCTAACAGCCTACGCTTTGATCGTTCCCTGGAAGACCAGTAGTAGTTTCCGATGCACATCTGGATGCTTTCTGTAATCTGTGGACTATCAGAGTGTTGATGAAACACAGAAATTGCATCTTAATTGAATACAACAGTCTCCATGAGCAGTTTCCTTCATGGGAGAAATGTATCTAACAGTCTACGCTTTGATCGTTCCCTGGAAGACCAGTAGTAGTTTCCGATGCACATCTGGAGGCATTCTGTAATCTGTGGACTATCAGAGTGTTGGTGAAACACAGAAATTGCATCGGGATTGAATACAACAGTCACCATGCGCAGTTTATCCATGGGAGTAATGTCTCAAAGAGTTTACGCTTTGATCGTTCCCTGGATGACCAGTAGTAATTTCCGATGCACATCTGGAGGCATTCTGTAATCTGTGGACTATCAGAGTGTTGATGAAACACAGAAATTGCATCGGGATTGAATACAACAGTCACCATGCGCACATTCCTCCATAAAAGTAATGTCTCAAACAGTCTACGCTTTGATCGTTCCCTGGAAGACCAGTAGTAGTTTCCGATGCATGTCTGGAGGCTTCCTGTAATCTGTGGACTATCAGAGTGTTGATGAAACACAGAAATTGCATCGGGATTGAACACAACAGTCACCATGCGCACTTTCCTCCATGGGAGTAATGTTTCAAACAGTCTACGCTTTGATAGTCCCCTGGAAGACCAGTAGTAGTTTCCGATGCACATCTGGTGAAATTCTGCAATCTGTGGAGTATCAGAGTGTTGATGAAACTAAGAAATTTCATCGGGATTGAATACAACAGTCACCATGCGCACTTTCCTACATGGGAGTAACCCTGAAACAGACTACGCTTTAATCGTTCCCTGGAAGACCAGTAGTAGTTTCCGATGCACATCTGCCGGCATTCTGTAATCTGTGGACTATCAGAGTGTTGATGAAACACAGATAATGCATCGGGATTGAATACAACAGTCACAATGCGCACTTTCCTCCATGGGAGTAATGTCTCTAACAGTTTACGCTTTGATCGTTCCCTGGAAGACCAGTAGTAGTTTCCGATGCACATTTGGAGGCTTTCCCTAATTTGTGGACTATCAGAGTGTTGATGAAACACAGAAATTGCAACGGGATTGAATACAACATTCACCATGCGCACTTTCCTCCATGGGAGTAATGTCTCATACAGTCTATGCTTTGATCGTTCCCTGGAAGGCCAGTAGTAGTTACCGATGCACATCTAGAGGCATTCTGTAATCTGTGGACTAATAGAGTGTTGATGAAACACAGAAATTGCATCGGGATTGAATACAACAGTCACCATGCGCACTTTCCTCCATGTCCCAAATAGTATACGCGTTGATCTTTCCCTGGAAGACCAGTAGTAGTTTCCGATGCACATCTGGTGTCATTCTGTAATCTGTGGACTATCAGAGTGTTGATGAAACACAGAAATTGCATCGGGATTGAATACAACAGTCACCATGCGCACTTTCCTCCAGGGGAGTAATGTCTCAAACAGTCTACGCTTTGATCGTTTCCCGGAACACCAGTAGTAGTTTGCGATGCACATCTGGTGTAATTCTGTAATCTGTGGAGTATCAGAGTTTTGATGAAACACCAAAATTGCATCGGGATTGAATACAACAGTCACCATGCGCACTTTCTTCCATGGGAGTAATGTCTCAAACAGTCTAGGCTTTGATCGTTCCCCGGAACACCAGTAGTAGTTTGCGATGCACATCTGGTGTAATTCTGTAATCTGTGAACTATCAGAGTTTTGATGAAACACCAAAATTGCATCGGGATTGAATACAACAGTCACCATGCGCACTTTCTTCCATGGGAGTAATGTCTCAAACAGTCAACGATTTGATCGTTCCCTGGAAGACCAGTAGTAGTTTCCAATGCACATCTCTAGGCATTCTGTAATCTGTGGACTATCAGAGTGTTGATGAAACACAGAAATTGCATCGGGATTGAATACAACAGTCACCATGCGCACTTTCCTCCATGGGAGTAATGTCCCAAATAGTATACGCGTTGATCGTTCCCTGGAAGACCAGTAGTAGTTACCGATGCACATCTGAGGGCATTCTGTAATCTGTGGACTATCAGAGTGTTGATGAAACACAGAAATTGCAACGGGATTGAATACATCATTCACCATGCGCACTTTCCTCCATGGGAGTAATGTCTCATACAGTCTATGCTTTGATCGTTCCCTGGAAGACCAGTAGTAGTTACCGATGCACATCTGGAGGCATTCTGTAATCTGTGGACTATCAGAGTGTTGATGAAACACAGAAATTGCATCGGGATTGAATATAACAGTCACCATGCGCTCCTTCCTCCATGGGAGTAATGTCCCAAATAGTATACGCGTTGATCGTTCCCTGGAAGACCAGTAGTAGTTACCGATGCACATCTGGAGGCATTCTGTAATCTGTGGACTATCAGAGTGTTGATGAAACACAGAAATTGCATCGGGATTGAATACAACAGTCACCATGCGCACTTTCTTCCATGGGAGTAATGTCTCAAACAGTCAACGATTTGATCGTTCCCTGGAAGACCAGTAGTAGTTTCCAATGCACATCTCTAGGCATTCTGTAATCTGTGGACTATCAGAGTGTTGATGAAACACAGAAATTGCATCGGGATTGAATACAACAGTCACCATGCGCACTTTCCTCCATGGGAGTAATGTCCCAAATAGTATACGCGTTGATCGTTCCCTGGAAGACCAGTAGTAGTTACCGATGCACATCTGGAGGCATTCTGTAATCTGTGGACTATCAGAGTGTTGATGAAACACAGAAATTGCAACGGGATTGAATACATCATTCACCATGCGCACTTTCCTCCATGGGAGTAATGTCTCATACAGTCTATGCTTTGATCGTTCCCTGGAAGACCAGTAGTAGTTACCGATGCACATCTGGAGGCATTCTGTAATCTGTGGACTATCAGAGTGTTGATGAAACACAGAAATTGCATCGGGATTGAATATAACAGTCACCATGCGCTCTTTCCTCCATGGGAGTAATGTCCCAAATAGTATACGCGTTGATCGTTCCCTGGAAGACCAGTAGTAGTTACCGATGCACATCTGGAGGCATTCTGTAATCTGTGGACTATCAGAGTGTTGATGAAACACAGAAATTGCATCGGGATTGAATACAACAGTCACCATGCGCACTTTCCTCCACGGGAGTAATGTCTCAAACAGTCTACGCTTAGATCGTTCCCCGGAACACCAGTAGTAGTTTCAGATGCACATCTGGTGGCATTCTGTAATCTGTGGATTATCAGAGTGTTGATGAAACACAGAAATTGCATCGGGATTGAATACAACAGTCACCATGCGCACTTTCCTCCATGGGAGTCTATGCACATCTCTAACAGTCTACGCTTTGATCGTTCCCTGGAAGACCAGTAGTAGTTTCCGATGCACATCTGGAGGCTTTTCGTAATTTGTGGAATATCAGAGTGTTGATGAAACACAGAAATTGCATCGGGATTGAATACAAAAGTCACCATGCGCACTTTCCTCCACGGGAGTAATGTCTCAAACAGTCTACGCTTTGATCGTTCCCTGGAAGACCAGTAGTAGTTTCCGATGAACATCTGGATGCACTCTGTAATCTGTGGACTATCAGAGTGTTGATGAAACACAGAAATTGCATCGGGATTGAATACAACATTCACCGTGAGTACTTTCCTCCATGGGGGTAATGTCTCTAAGAGTCTACGCTTTGATCGTTCCCTGGAAGACCAGTAGTAGTTTCCGATGCACATCTGGATGCTTTCTGTAATCTGTGGACTATCAGAGTATTGATGAAACACAGAAATTGCATCGGGATTGGATACAACAGTCTCCATGCGCAGTTTCCTCCATTGTAGTAATGTCTCAAACAGTCTACGCTTTGATCGTTCCCTGGAAGACCAGTAGTAGTTTCCGATGCACATCTGGTGGCATTCTGTAATCTGTAGACTATCAGAGTGTTGATGAAACAAAGATATTGCATCGGGATTGAATACAACAATCACCATGCGCACTTTCCTCCATGGGAGTAATGTCTCTAACAGCCTACGCTTTGATCGTTCCCTGGAAGACTAGTAGTAGTTTCCGATGCACATCTGGATGCTTTCTGTAATCTGTGGACTATCAGAGTGTTGATGAAACACAGAAATTGCATCGGGATTGAATACAACAGTCTCCATGAGCACTTTCCTTCATGGGAGAAATGTATCTAACAGTCTACGCTTTGATCGTTCCCTGGAAGAACAGTAGTAGTTTCCGATGCACATCTGGAGGCATTCTGTAATCTGTGGACTATCAGAGTGTTGGTGAAACACAGAAATTTCATCGGGATTGAATACAACAGTCACCATGCGCAGTTTATCCATGGGAGTAATGTCTCAAAGAGTTTACGCTTTGTTCGTTCCCTGGAAGACCAGTAGTAATTTCCGATGCACATCTGGAGGCATTCTGTAATCTGTGGACTATCAGAGTGTTGATGAAACACAGAAATTGCATCGGGATTGAATACAACAGTCACCATGCGCACATTCCTCCATAAAAGTAATGTCTCAAACTGTCTACGCTTTGATCGTTCCCTGGAAGACCAGTAGTAGTTTCCGATGCATGTCTGGAGGCTTCCTGTAATCTGTGGACTATCAGAGTGTTGATGAAACACAGATAATGCATCGGGATTGAATACAACAGTCACAATGCGCACTTTCCTCCATGGGAGTAATGTCTCTAACAGTTTATGCTTTGATCGTTCCCTGGAAGACCAGTAGTAGTTTCCGATGCACATTTGGAGGCTTTCCCTAATTTGTGGACTATCAGAGTGTTGATGAAACACAGAAATTGCAACGGGATTGAATACAACATTCACCATGCGCACTTTCCTCCATGGGAGTAATGTCTCATACAGTCTATGCTTTGATCGTTCCCTGGAAGACCAGTAGTAGTTACCGATGCATATCTAGAGGCATTCTGTAATCTGTGGACTAACAGAGTGTTAATGAAACACAGAAATTGCATCGGGATTGAATACAACAGTCACCATGCGCACTTTCCTCCATGGGAGTAATGTCCCAAATAGTATACGCGTTGATCGTTCCCTGGAAGACCAGTAGTAGTTACCGATGCACATCTGGAGGCATTCTGTAATCTGTGGACTATCAGAGTGTTGATGAAACACAGAAATTGCATCGGGATTGAATACAACAGTCACCATGCGCACTTTCTTCCGTGGGAGTAATGTCTCAAACAGTCAACGATTTGATCGTTCCCTGGAAGACCAGTAGTAGTTTCCAATGCACATCTCTAGGCATTCTGTAATCTGTGGACTATCAGAGTGTTGATGAAACACAGAAATTGCATCGGGATTGAATACAACAGTCACCATGCGCACTTTCCTCCATGGGAGTAATGTCCCAAATAGTATACGCGTTGATCGTTCCCTGGAAGACCAGTAGTAGTTACCGATGCACATCTGAGGGCATTCTGTAATCTGTGGACTATCAGAGTGTTGATGAAACACAGAAATTGCAACGGGATTGAATACATCATTCACCATGCGCACTTTCCTCCATGGGAGTAATGTCTCATACAGTCTATGCTTTGATCGTTCCCTGGAAGACCAGTAGTAGTTACCGATGCACATCTGGAGGCATTCTGTAATCTGTGGACTATCAGAGTGTTGATGAAACACAGAAATTGCATCGGGATTGAATATAACAGTCACCATGCGCTCCTTCCTCCATGGGAGTAATGTCCCAAATAGTATACGCGTTGATCGTTCCCTGGAAGACCAGTAGTAGTTACCGATGCACATCTGGAGGCATTCTGTAATCTGTGGACTATCAGAGTGTTGATGAAACACAGAAATTGCATCGGGATTGAATACAACAGTCACCATGCGCACTTTCTTCCATGGGAGTAATGTCTCAAACAGTCAACGATTTGATCGTTCCCTGGAAGACCAGTAGTAGTTTCCAATGCACATCTCTAGGCATTCTGTAATCTGTGGACTATCAGAGTGTTGATGAAACACAGAAATTGCATCGGGATTGAATACAACAGTCACCATGCGCACTTTCCTCCATGGGAGTAATGTCCCAAATAGTATACGCGTTGATCGTTCCCTGGAAGACCAGTAGTAGTTACCGATGCACATCTGGAGGCATTCTGTACTCTGTGGACTATCAGAGTGTTGATGAAACACAGAAATTGCAACGGGATTGAATACATCATTCACCATGCGCACTTTCCTCCATGGGAGTAATGTCTCATACAGTCTATGCTTTGATCGTTCCCTGGAAGACCAGTAGTAGTTACCGATGCACATCTGGAGGCATTCTGTAATCTGTGGACTATCAGAGTGTTGATGAAACACAGAAATTGCATCGGGATTGAATATAACAGTCACCATGCGCTCTTTCCTCCATGGGAGTAATGTCCCAAATAGTATACGCGTTGATCGTTCCCTGGAAGACCAGTAGTAGTTACCGATGCACATCTGGAGGCATTCTGTAATCTGTGGACTATCAGAGTGTTGATGAAACACAGAAATTGCATCGGGATTGAATACAACAGTCACCATGCGCACTTTCCTCCATGGGAGTCTATGCACATCTCTAACAGTCTACGCTTTGATCGTTCCCTGGAAGACCAGTAGTAGTTTCCGATGCACATCTGGAGGCTTTTCGTAATTTGTGGAATATCAGAGTGTTGATGAAACACAGAAATTGCATCGGGATTGAATACAAAAGTCACCATGCGCACTTTCCTCCACGGGAGTAATGTCTCAAACAGTCTACGCTTTGATCGTTCCCTGGAAGACCAGTAGTAGTTTCCGATGAACATCTGGATGCATTCTGTAATCTGTGGACTATCAGAGTGTTGATGAAACACAGAAATTGCATCGGGATTGAATACAACATTCACCGTGAGTACTTTCCTCCATGGGGGTAATGTCTCTAAGAGTCTACGCTTTGATCGTTCCCTGGAAGACCAGTAGTAGTTTCCGATGCACATCTGGATGCTTTCTGTAATCTGTGGACTATCAGAGTATTGATGAAACACAGAAATTGCATCGGGATTGTATACAACAGTCTCCATGCGCAGTTTCCTCCATTGTAGTAATGTCTCAAACAGTCTACGCTTTGATCGTTCCCTGGAAGACCAGTAGTAGTTTCCGATGCACATCTGGTGGCATTCTGTAATCTGTAGACTATCAGAGTGTTGATGAAACAAAGATATTGCATCGGGATTGAATACAACAATCACCATGCGCACTTTCCTCCATGGGAGTAATGTCTCTAACAGCCTACGCTTTGATCGTTCCCTGGAAGACTAGTAGTAGTTTCCGATGCACATCTGGATGCTTTCTGTAATCTGTGGACTATCAGAGTGTTGATGAAACACAGAAATTGCATCGGGATTGAATACAACAGTCTCCATGAGCACTTTCCTTCATGGGAGAAATGTATCTAACAGTCTACGCTTTGATCGTTCCCTGGAAGAACAGTAGTAGTTTCCGATGCACATCTGGAGGCATTCTGTAATCTGTGGACTATCAGAGTGTTGGTGAAACACAGAAATTTCATCGGGATTGAATACAACAGTCACCATGCGCAGTTTATCCATGGGAGTAATGTCTCAAAGAGTTTACGCTTTGTTCGTTCCCTGGAAGACCAGTAGTAATTTCCGATGCACATCTGGAGGCATTCTGTAATCTGTGGACTATCAGAGTGTTGATGAAACACAGAAATTGCATCGGGATTGAATACAACAGTCACCATGCGCACATTCCTCCATAAAAGTAATGTCTCAAACTGTCTACGCTTTGATCGTTCCCTGGAAGACCAGTAGTAGTTTCCGATGCATGTCTGGAGGCTTCCTGTAATCTGTGGACTATCAGAGTGTTGATGAAATACAGATAATGCATCGGGATTGAATACAACAGTCACAATGCGCACTTTCCTCCATGGGAGTAATGTCTCTAACAGTTTATGCTTTGATCGTTCCCTGGAAGACCAGTAGTAGTTTCCGATGCACATTTGGAGGCTTTCCCTAATTTGTGGACTATCAGAGTGTTGATGAAACACAGAAATTGCAACGGGATTGAATACAACATTCACCATGCGCACTTTCCTCCATGGGAGTAATGTCTCATACAGTCTATGCTTTGATCGTTCCCTGGAAGACCAGTAGTAGTTACCGATGCATATCTAGAGGCATTCTGTAATCTGTGGACTAACAGAGTGTTAATGAAACACAGAAATTGCATCGGGATTGAATACAACAGTCACCATGCGCACTTTCCTCCATGGGAGTAATGTCCCAAATAGTATACGCGTTGATCGTTCCCTGGAAGACCAGTAGTAGTTTCCGATGCACATCTGGTGTCATTCTGTAATCTGTGGACTATCAGAGTGTTGATGAAACACAGAAATTGCATCGGGATTGAATACAACAGTCACCATGCGCACTTTCCTCCAGGGGAGTAATGTCTCAAACAGTCTACGCTTTGATCGTTCCCCGGAACACCAGTAGTAGTTTGCGATGCACATCTGGTGTAATTCTGTAATCTGTGGAGTATCAGAGTTTTGATGAAACACCAAAATTGCATCGGGATTGAATACAACAGTCACCATGCGCACTTTCTTCCATGGGAGTAATGTCTCAAACAGTCTAGGCTTTGATCGTTCCCCGGAACACCAGTAGTAGTTTGCGACGCACATCTGGTGTAATTCTGTAATCTGTGGACTATCAGAGTTTTGATGAAACACCAAAATTGCATCGGGATTGAATACAACAGTCACCATGCGCACTTTCTTCCATGGGAGTAATGTCTCAAACAGTCAACGATTTGATCGTTTCCTGGAAGACCAGTAGTAGTTTCCAATGCACATCTCTAGGCATTCTGTAATCTGTGGACTATCAGAGTGTTGATGAAACACAGAAATTGCATCGGGATTGAATACAACAGTCACCATGCGCACTTTCCTCCATGGGAGTAATGTCCCAAATAGTATACGCGTTGATCGTTCCCTGGAAGACCAGTAGTAGTTACCGATGCACATCTGGAGGCATTCTGTAATCTGTGGACTATCAGAGTGTTGATGAAACACAGAAATTGCAACGGGATTGAATACATCATTCACCATGCGCACTTTCCTCCATGGGAGTAATGTCTCATACAGTCTATGCTTTGATCGTTCCCTGGAAGACCAGTAGTAGTTACCGATGCACATCTGGAGGCATTCTGTAATCTGTGGACTATCAGAGTGTTGATGAAACACAGAAATTGCATCGGGATTGAATATAACAGTCACCATGCGCTCTTTCCTCCATGGGAGTAATGTCCCAAATAGTATACGCGTTGCTCGTTCCCTGGAAGACCAGTAGTAGTTACCGATGCACATCTGGAGGCATTCTGTAATCTGTGGACTATCAGAGTGTTGATGAAACACAGAAATTGCATCGGGATTGAATACAACTGTCACCATGCGCACTTACCTCCATGGGAGTAATGTCTCAAACAGTCTACGCTTAGATCGTTCCCCGGAACACCAGTAGTAGTTTCCGATGCACATCTGGTGGCATTCTGTAATCTGTGGATTATCAGAGTGTTGATGAAACACAGAAATTGCATCGGGATTGAATACAACAGTCACCATGCGCACTTTCCTCCATGGGAGTAATGTCTCTAACAGTCTACGCTTTGATCGTTCCCTGGAAGACCAGTAGTAGTTTCCGATGCACATCTGGAGGCTTTTCGTAATTTGTGGAATATCTGAGTGTTGATGAAACACAGAAATTGCATCGGGATTGAATACAAAAGTCACCATGCGCACTTTCCTCCACGGGAGTAATGTCTCAAACAGTCTACGCTTTGATCGTTCCCTGGAAGACCAGTAGTAGTTTCCGATGAACATCTGGAGGCATTCTGTAATCTGTGGACTATCAGAGTGTTGATGAAACACAGAAATTGCATCGGGATTGAATACAACATTCACCGTGAGTACTTTCCTCCATGGGGGTAATGTCTCTAAGAGTCTACGCTTTGATCGTTCCCTGGAACACCAGTAGTAGTTTCCGATGCACATCTGGATGCTTTCTGTAATCTGTGGACTATCAGAGTGTTGATGAAACACAGAAATTGCATCGGGATTGGATACAACAGTCTCCATGCGCAGTTTCCTCCATTGGAGTAATGTCTCAAACAGTCTACGCTTTGATCGTTCCCTGGAAGACCACTAGTAGTTTCCGATGCACATCTGGTGGCATTCTGTAATCTGTAGACTATCAGAGTGTTGATGAAACAAAGATATTGCATCGGGATTGAATACAACAATCACCATGCGCACTTTCCTCCATGGGAGTAATGTCTCTAACAGCCTACGCTTTGATCGTTCCCTGGAAGACCAGTAGTAGTTTCCGATGCACATCTGGATGCTTTCTGTAATCTGTGGACTATCAGAGTGTTGATGAAACACAGAAATAGCATCGGGATTGAATACAACAGTCTCCATGAGCAGTTTCCTTCATGGGAGAAATGTATCTAACAGTCTACGCTTTGATCGTTCCCTGGAAGACCAGTAGTAGTTTCCGATGCACATCTGGAGGCATTCTGTAATCTGTGGAATATCAGAGTGTTGGTGAAACACAGAAATTTCATCGGGATTGAATACAACAGTCACCATGCGCAGTTTATCCATGGGAGTAATGTCTCAAAGAGTTTACGCTTTGATCGTTCCCTGGAAGACCAGTAGTAATTTCCGATGCACATCTGGAGGCATTCTGTAATCTGTGGACTATCGGAGTGTTGATGAAACACAGAAATTGCATCGGGATTGAATACAACAGTCACCATGTGCACATTCCTCCATAAAAGTAATGTCTCAAACTGTCTACGCTTTGATCGTTCTCTGGAAGACCAGTAGTAGTTTCCGATGCATGTCTGGAGGCTTCCTGTAATCTGTGGACTATCAGAGTGTTGATGAAACACAGAAATTGCAACGGGATTGAATACAACATTCACCATGCGCACTTTCCTCCATGGGAGTAATGTCTCATGCAGTTTATGCTTTGATCGTTCCCTGGAAGACCAGTAGTAGTTACCGATGCACATCTAGAGGCATTCTGTAATCTGTGGACTAACAGAGTGTTAATGAAACACAGAAATTGCATCGGGATTGAATACAACAGTCACCATGCGCACTTTCCTCCATGGGAGTAATGTCCCAAATAGTATACGCGTTGATCGTTCCCTGGAAGACCAGTAGTAGTTTCCGATGCACATCTGGTGTCATTCTGTAATCTGTGGACTATCAGAGTGTTGATGAAACACAGAAATTGCATCGGGATTGAATACAACAGTCACCATGCGCACTTTCCTCCAGGGGAGTAATGTCTCAAACAGTCTACGCTTTGATCGTTCCCCGGAACACCAGTAGTAGTTTGCGATGCACATCTGGTGTAATTCTGTAATCTGTGGAGTATCAGAGTTTTAATGAAACACCAAAATTGCATCGGGATTGAATACAACAGTCACCATGCGCACTTTCTTCCATGGGAGTAATGTCTCAAACAGTCTAGGCTTTGATCGTTCCCCGGAACACCAGTAGTAGTTTGCGATGCACATCTGGTGTAATTCTGTAATCTGTGGACTATCAGAGTTTTGATGAAACACCAAAATTGCATCGGGATTGAATACAACAGTCACCATGCGCACTTTCTTCCATGGGAGTAATGTCTCAAACAGTCAACGATTTGATCATTCCCTGGAAGACCAGTAGTAGTTTCCAATGCACATCTCTAGGCATTCTGTAATCTGTTCTATCAGAGTGTTGATGAAACACAGAAATTGCATCGGGATTGAATACAACAGTCACCATGCGCACTTTCCTCCATGGGAGTAATGTCCCAAATAGTATACGCGTTGATCGTTCCCTGGAAGACCAGTAGTAGTTACCGATGCACATCTGGAGGCATTCTGTAATCCGTGGACTATCAGAGTGTTGATGAAACACAGAAATTGCAACGGGATTGAATACATCATTCACCATGCGCATTTTCCTCCATGGGAGTAATGTCTCAAACAATCTACTCTTTGATCGTTCCCTGGAAGACCAGTAGTAGTTACCGATGCACATCTGGAGTCATTCTCTAATCTGTTGACTATCAGAGTGTTGATGAAACACAGAAATTGCATCGGGATTGAATACAACAGTCACCATGCGCACTTTCCTCCATGGGAGTAATGTCTCTAACAGTCTACGCTTTGATCGTTCCCTGGAAGACCAGTAGTAGTTTCCGATGTACATCTGGAGGCTTTTCCTAATTTGTGGAATATCAGAGTGTTGATGAAACACAGATATTGCATCGGGATTGAATACAAAAGTCACCATGCGCACTTTCCTCCACGGGAGTAATGTCTCAAACAGTCTACGCTTTGATCGTTCCCTGGAAGACCAGTAGTAGTTTCCGATGAAAATCTGGAGGCATTCTGTAATCTGTGGACTATCAGAGTGTTGATGAAACACCGAAATTGCATCGGGATTGAATACAACAGTCACCGTGCGCACTTTCTTCCATGGGGGTAATGTCTCTAAGAGTCTACGCTTTGATCGTTCCCTGGAAGACCAGTAGTAGTTTCCGATGCACATCTGGATGCTTTCTGTAATCTGTGGCCTATCAGAGTGTTGATGAAACACAGAAATTGCATCGGGATTGAATACAACAGTCTCCATGCGCAGTTTCCTCCATGGGAGTAATGTCTCAAACAGTCTACGCTTTGATCGTTCCCTGGAAGACCAGTAGTAGTTTCCGATGCACATCTGGTTTCATTCTGTAATCTGTAGACTATCAGAGTGTTGATGAAACAATGATATTGCATCGGGATTGAATACAACAATCACCATGCGCACTTTCCTACCATTGGAGTAATGTCTCTAACAGCCTACGCTTTGATCGTCCCCTGGAAGACCAGTAGTAGTTATCGATGAACATCTGGAGGCATTCTGTAATCTGTGGAGTATCAGAGTGTTGATAAAACACAGAAATTGCATCGGGATTGAATACAACAGTCACCATACGAACTTTCCCACATGGGAGTAATTCTCAACCAGTCTACGCTTTGATCGTTCGCTGGAAGACCAGTAGTAGTTTCCGATGCACATCTATTGTCATTCCGTAATCTGTGGACTATCAGAGTGTTGATGAAACACAGAAATTGCATCGGGATTGAATACAACAGTCACCATGCGCACTTTCCTCCATGGGAGTAATGTCCCAAATAGTATACGCGTTGATCGTTCCCTGGAAGACCAGTAGTAGTTTCCGATGCACATCTGGTGTCATTCTGTAATCTGTGGACTATCAGAGTGTTGATGAAACACAGAAATTGCATCGGGATTGAATACAACAGTTACCATGCGCACTTTCCTCAACGGGAGTAATGTCTCAAACAGTCTACGCTTAGATCGTTCCCTGGAACACCAGTAGTAGTTTGCGATGCACATCTGGTGTCATTCTGTAATCTGTGGACTGTCAGAGTTTTGATGAAACACCAAAATTGCATCGGGATTGAATACAACAGTCACCATGCGCACTTTCTTCCATGGGAGTAATGTCTCAAACAGTCAACGATTTGATCGTCCCTGGAAGACCCGTAGTAGTTTCCAATGCACATCTCTAGGCATTCTGCAATCTGTACACTATCAGAGTGTTAATGAAACACAGAAATTGCATCGGGATTGAATACAACATTCACCATGAGTACTTTCCTCCATGGGGGTAATGTCTCTGAGAGTCTACGCTTTGATCGTTCCCTGGAAGACCAGTAGTAGTTTCCGATGCACATCTGGATGCTTTCTGTAATCTGTGGACTATCAGAGTGTTGATGAAACACAGAAATTGCATCGGGATTGAATACAACAGTCTCCATGCGCACAATCCACCATGGGAGTAATGTCTCTAACAGTCTACGCTTTGATCGTTCCCAGGAAGACCAGTAGCACTTTCCGATGCACATCTGGAGGCCTTCCGTAAACTGTGGGCTATCAGAGTGTTGATCAAGCACAAGAATTGCATCGGGATTGAATACAACAGTCTCCATGCGCACAATCCACCATGGGAGTAATGTCTCAAACAGTCTACGCTTTGATCGTTCCCTGGAAGACCAGTAGTAGTTTCCGATGCACATCTGGAGTCATTCTGTAATCTGTTGACTATCAGAGTGTTGATGAAACACAGATATTGAATCGGGATTGAATACGACAGTCACCATGCGCACTTTCCTCCATGGGAGTAATCTCTCAAACAGTCTACGCTTTGATCTTTCACTGGAAGACCAGTAGTAGTTTCCGATGCACATCTGGTGGCATTCTGTAATCTGTGGACTATCAGAGTGTTGATGAAACACAGAAATTGCATCGGGATTGAATACAACAGTCACCATGCGCACTTTCCTCCATGGGAGTAATGTTTCTAACAATCTACGCTTTGATCGTTCCCTGGAAGACCAGTAGTAGTTTCCGATGCATATCTGGAAGCTTTCCGTAATTTGTGGACTATCAGAGTGTTGATGAAACACAGAAATTGCATCGGGATTTAATACAACTGTCATCATGCGCACTTTCGTCCATGGGAGTAATGTCCCAAATAGTCTACGCGTTGATCGTTCCCTGGAAGACCAGTAGTGGTTTCCGATGCACATCTGGAGGCATTCTGTAATCTGTGGACTATCAGAGTGTTGATGAAACACAGAAATTGCATCGGGATTGAATACAACAGCCACCATGCTCACTTCCCTTCATGGGAGTAATGTCTCAAACACTCTACGCTTTGATCGTTCCCTGGAAGACCAGTAGTGGTTTCCGATGCACATCTGGAGGCAATCTGTAATCTGTGGACTATCAGAGTGTTGATGAAACACAAAAATTGAATCGGGATTGAATACAACAGTCACCATGCGCACTTTCTTCCATGGGAGTAATGTCTCAAACAGTCTACGCTTTGATCGTTCCCTTGAAGACCAGTAGTAGTTTCCGATGAACATCTGGAGGCATTCTGTAATCTGTGGAGTATCAGAGTGTTGATAAAACACAGAAATTGCATCGGGATTGAATACAACAGTCACCATGCGAACTTTCCCCCATGGGAGTAATTCTCAACCAGTCTACGCTTTGATCGTTCCCCGGAAGACCAGTAGTAGTTTCCGATGCACATCTGGTGTCATTCTGTAATCTGTGGACTATCAGAGTGTTGATGAAACACAGAAATTGCATCGGGATTGAATACAACAGTCACCATGCGCACTTTCCTCAACGGGAGTAAAGTCTCAAACAGTCTACGCTTAGATCGTTCCCCGGAACACCAGTAGTAGTTTCCGATGCACATCTGGTGGCATTCTGTAATCTGTGGACTATCAGAGTGTTGATGAAACACAGAAATTGCATCGGGATTGAATACAACAGTCACCATGCGCACTTTCCTCCATGGGAGTAATGTCTCTAACAGTCTACGCTTTGATCGTTCCCTGGAAGACCAGTAGTAGTTTCCGATGCACATCTGGAGGCTTTTCGTAATTTGTGGAATATCAGAGTGTTGATGAAACACAGAAATTGCATTGGGATTGAATACAAAAGTCACCATGCGCACTTTCCTCTACGGGAGTAATGTATCAAACAGTCTACGCTTTGATCGTTCCCTGGAAGACCAGTAGTAGTTTCCGATGAACATCTGGGGGCATTCTGTAATCTGTGGACTATGAGAGTGTTGATGAAACACAGAAATTGCATCGGGATTGAATACAACAGTCACCATGCGCACATTCCTCCATAAAAGTAATGTCTCAAACAGTCTACGCTTTGATCGTTCCCTGGAAGACCAGTAGTAGATTCCGATGCACATCTGGAGGCTTTCCCTAATTTGTGGACTATCAGAGTGTTGATAAAACACAGAAATTGCATCGGGATTGAATACAACAGTCACCATGCGCACTTTCCTCCATGGGAGTAATGTCTCAAAGAGTTTACGCTCTGATCGTTCCCTGGAAGACCAGTAGTAGTTTCCGATGCACATCTGGAGGCATTCTGTAATCTGTGGACTATCAGAGTGTTTATGAAACACAGAAATTGCATCGGGATTGAATACAACAGTCACCATGCGCACATTCCTCCATGGGAGTAATGTTTCAAACAGTCTACGCTTTGATCGTTCCCTGGAAGACCAGTAGTAGTTTCCGATGCACATCTGGTGGCATTCTGTAATCTGTGGACTATCAGAGTGTTGATGAAACACAGCAATTGCATCGGGATTGAATACATCAGTCACCATGCGCACTTTCCTCCATAGGAGTAATGTCTCCAACAGTCTACGCTTTGATCATTCCCTGGAAGACCAGTAGTAGTTTCCGATGCACATCTGGTGCCATTCTTTAATCTGTGGATTATCAGACTATTCATGAAACAGAGAAATTGCATCGGGATTGATTACAACAGTCACCATGCGCACTTCCCTCCACGGGAGGTATGTCTCAAACAGTCTACGATTTGATCGTTCCCTGGAAGAAAAGTATTAGTTTCCGATGCACATCTGGTAAAATTCTGTAATCTGTGGACTATCGGAATGTTGATGAAACACAGAAATTGCATCGGGATTGAATACAACAGTCACCATGCGCACACTCCTCCATAAAAGTAATGTCCCAAACAGTCTACGTTTGATCGTTCCCTGGAAGACCAGTAGTAGTTTCCGATGCACATCTGGAGGCTTCCTGTAATCTGTTGACTATCAGAGTGTTGATGAAACACAGAAATTGCATCGGGATTGAATACAACAGTCTCCATGCGCACAGTCCACCATGGGAGTAATGTCTCTAACAGTCTACGCTTTGATCGTTCCCAGGAAGACCAGTAGCACTTTCCGATGCACATCTGGAGGCTTTCCGTAAACTGTGGGCTATCAGAGTGTTGATCAAGCACAAGAATTGCATCGGGATTGAATACAACAGTCTCCATGCGCACTTTCCTCCATGGGAGTAATGTCTCAAACAGTCTACCCTTTGATCGTTCCCTGGAAGACCAGTAGTAGTTTCCGATGCACATCTGGAGTCATTCTGTAATCTGTTGACTATCAGAGTGTTGATGAAACACAGAAATTGCATCGGGATTGAATACAACAGTCACCATGCGCACATTCCTCCATGGGAGTAATGTCTCAAACAGTCTACGCTTTGATCTTTCACTGGAAGACCAGTAGTAGTTTCCGATGCACATCTGGTGGCATTCTGTAATCTGTGGACTATCAGAGTGTTGATCAAGCACAAGAATTGCATCGGGATTGAATACAACAGTCACCATGCGCACTTTCCTCCATGGGAGTAATGTTCCTAACAATCTACGCTTTGATCGTTACCTGGAAGACCAGTAGTAGTTTCCGATGCATATCAGGAGGCTTTCCGTAATTTGTGGACTATCAGAGTGTTGATGAAACACAGAAATTGCATCGGGATTTAATACAACTGTCATCATGCGCACTTTCGTCCATGGGAGTAATGTCCCAAATAGTCTACGCGTTTATCGTTCCCTGGAGGACCAGTAGTGGTTTCCGATGCACATCTGGAGGCATTCTGTAATGTGTGGACTATCAGAGTGTTGATGAAACACAGAAATTGCATCGGGATTGAATACAACAGTCACCATGCGCACTTTCCTCCATGGGAGTAATATCTCTAACAGCCTACGCTTTGATCGTTCCCTGGAAGACCAGTAGTAGTTTCCGATGCACATCTGGTGGCATTCTGTAATCTGTGGACTATCAGAGTGTTGATGAAACACAGAAATGGCATCGGGATTGAATACAACAGTCACCATGCGCACAATCCTCCATGGGAGTAATGTCTCTAACAGTCTACGCTTTGATCGTTCCCAGGAAGACCAGTAGCACTTTCCGATGCACATCTGGAGGCTTTCCGTAAACTGTGGGCTATCAGAGTGTTGATCAAGCACAAGAATTGCATCGGGATTGAATACAACAGTCTCCATGCGCACTTTCCTCCATGGGAGTAATGTCTCAAACAGTCTACTCTTTGATCGTTCCCTCGAAGACCAGTAGTAGTTTCCGATGCACATCTGGAGTCATTCTGTAATCTGTTGACTATCAGAGTGTTGATGAAACACAGAAATTGCATCGGGATTAAATACAACAGTCACCATGCGCACTTTCCTCCATGGGAGTAATGTCTCAAACAGTCTACGCTTTGATCGTCCACTGGAAGACCAGTAGTAGTTTCCGATGCACATCTGGTGGCATTCTGTAATCTGTGGACTATCAGAGTGTTGATGAAACACAGAAATTGCATCGGGATTGAATACAACAGTCACCATGCGCACTTTCCTCCATGGGAGTAATGTTTCTAACAATCTACGCTTTGATCGTTCCCTGGAAGACCAGTAGTAGTTTCCGATGCATATCTGGAGGCTTTCCGTAATTTGTGGACTATCAGAGTGTTGATGAAACACAGAAATTGCATCGGGATTTAATACAACTGTCATCATGCGCACTTTCGTCCATGGGAGTAATGTCCCAAATAGTCTACGCGTTGATCGTTCCCTGGAAGACCAGTAGTGGTTTCCGATGCACATCTGGAGGCATTCTGTAATCTGTGGACTATCAGAGTGTTGATGAAACACAGAAATTGCATCGGGATTGAATACAACAGCCACCATGCTCACTTCCCTTCATGGGAGTAATGTCTCAAACACTCTACGCTTTGATCGTTCCCTGGAAGATCAGTAGTGGTTTCCGATGCACATCTGGAGGCAATCTGTAATCTGTGGACTATCAGAGTGTTGATGAAACACAAAAATTGCATCGGGATTGAATACAACAGTCACCATGCGCACTTCCTTCCATGGGAGTAATGTCTCAAACAGTCTACGCTTTGATCGTTCCCTTGAAGACCAGTAGTAGTTTCCGATGAACATCTGGAGGCATTCTGTAATCTGTGGAGTATCAGAGTGTTGATAAAACACAGAAATTGCATCGGGATTGAATACAACAGTCACCATGCGAACTTTCCCCCATGGGAGTAATTCTCAACCAGTCTACGCTTTGATCGTTCCCCGGAAGACCAGTAGTAGTTTCCGATGCACATCTGGTGTCATTCTGTAATCTGTGGACTATCAGAGTGTTGATGAAACACAGAAATTACATCGGGATTGAATACAACAGTCACCATGCGCACTTTCCTCAACGGGAGTAAAGTCTCAAACAGTCTACGCTTAGATCGTTCCCCGGAACACCAGTAGTAGTTTCCGATGCACATCTGGTGGCATTCTGTAATCTGTGGACTATCAGAGTGTTGATGAAACACAGAAATTGCATCGGGATTGAATACAACAGTCACCATGCGCCCTTTCCTCCATGGGAGTAATGTCTCTAACAGTCTACGCTTTGATCGTTCCCTGGAAGACCAGTAGTAGTTTCCGATGCACATCTGGAGGCTTTTCGTAATTTGTGGAATATCAGAGTGTTGATGAAACACAGAAATTGCATCGGGATTGAATACAAAAGTCACCATGCGCACTTTCCTCCACGGGAGTAATGTATCAAACAGTCTACGTTTTGATCGTTCCCTGGAAGACCAGTAGTAGTTTCCGATGAACATCTGGGGGCATTCTGTAATCTGTGGACTATGAGAGTGTTGATGAAACACAGAAATTGCATCGGGATTGAATACAACAGTCACCATGCGCACATTCCTCCATAAAAGTAATGTCTCAAACAGTCTACGCTTTGATCGTTCCCTGGAAGACCAGTAGTAGATTCCGATGCACATCTGGAGGCTTTCCCTAATTTGTGGACTATCAGAGTGTTGATATAACACAGAAATTGCATCGGGATTGAATACAACAGTCACCATGCGCACTTTCCTCCATGGGAGTAATGTCTCAAAGAGTTTACGCTCTGATTGTTCCCTGGAAGACCAGTAGTAGTTTCCGATGCACATCTGGAGGCATTCTGTAATCTGTGGACTATCAGAGTGTTTATGAAACACAGAAATTGCATCGGGATTGAATACAACAGTCACCATGCGCACATTCCTCCATAAAAGTAATGTCTCAAACAGTCTACGCTTTGATCGTTCCCTGGAAGACCAGTAGTAGTTTCCGATGCACATCTGGAGGCTTCCTGTAATCTGTGGACTATCAGTGTTGATGAAACACAGAAATTTCGTCGGGATTGAATACAACAGTCACCATGCGCACTTTCCTCCATGGGAGTAATGTTTCAAACAGTCTACGCTTTGATCGTTCCCTGGAAGACCAGTAGTAGTTTCCGATGCACATCTGGATGCTTTCTGTAATCTGTGGACTATCAGAGTGTTGATTCAACACAGAAATTGCATCGGGATTGAATACAACAGTCTCCATGCGCACAATCCACCATGGGAGTAATGTCTCTAACAGTCTACGCTTTGATCGTTCCCAGGAAGACCAGTAGCACTTTTCGATGCACATCTGGAGGCTTTCCGTAAACTGTGGGCTATCAGAGTGTTGATCAAGCACAAGAATTGCATCGGGATTGAATACAACAGTCTCCATGCGCACTTTCCTCCATGGGAGTAATGTCTCAAACAGTCTACCCTTTGATCGTTCCCTGGAAGACCAGTAGTAGTTTCAGATGCACATCTGGAGTCATTCTGTAATCTGTTGACTATCAGAGTGTTGATGAAACACAGAAATTGCATCGGGATTGAATACAACAGTCACCATGCGCACTTTCCTCCATGGGAGTAATGTCTCAAACAGTCTACGCTTTGATCTTTCACTGGAAGACCAGTAGTAGTTTCCGATGCACATCTGGTGGCATTCTATAATCTGTGGACTATCAGAGTGTTGATGAAACACAGAAATTGCATCGGGATTGAATACAACAGTCACCATGCGCACTTTCCTCCATGGGAGTAATATCTCTAACAGCCTACGCTTTGATCGTTCCCTGGAAGACCAGTAGTAGTTTCCGATGCACATCTGGTGGCATTCTGTAATCTGTGGACTATCAGAGTGTTGATGAAACACAGAAATGGCATCGGGATTGAATACAACAGTCACCATGCGCACAATCCTCCATGGGAGTAATGTCTCTAACAGTCTACGCTTTGATCGTTCCCAGGAAGACCAGTAGCACTTTCCGATGCACATCTGGAGGCTTTCCGTAAACTGTGGGCTATCAGAGTGTTGATCAAGCACAAGAATTGCATCGGGATTGAATACAACAGTCTCCATGCGCACTTTCCTCCATGGGAGTAATGTCTCAAACAGTCTACTCTTTGATCGTTCCCTGGAAGACCAGTAGTAGTTTCCGATGCACATCTGGAGTCATTCTGTAATCTGTTGACTATCAGAGAGTTGATGAAACACAGAAATTGCATCGGGATTAAATACAACAGTCACCATGCGCACTTTCCTCCATGGGAGTAATGTCTCAAACTGTCTACGCTTTGATCGTCCACTGGAAGACCAGTAGTAGTTTCCGATGCACATCTGGTGGCATTCTGTAATCTGTGGACTATCAGAGTGTTGATGAAACACAGAAATTGCATCGGGATTGAATACAACAGTCACCATGCGCACTTTCCTCCATGGGAGTAATGTTTCTAACAATCTACGCTTTGATCGTTCCCTGGAAGACCAGTAGTAGTTTCCGATGCATATCTGGAGGCTTTCCGTAATTTGTGGACTATCAGATTGTTGATAAAACACAGAAATTGCATCGGGATTTAATACAACTGTCATCATGCGCACTTTCGTCCATGGGAGTAATGTCCCAAATAGTCTACGCGTTGATCGTTCCCTGGAAGACCAGTAGTGGTTTCCGATGCACATCTGGAGGCATTCTGTAATCTGTGGACTATCAGAGTGTTGATGAAACACAGAAATTGCATCGGGATTGAATACAACAGCCACCATGCTCACTTCCCTTCATGGGAGTAATGTCTCAAACACTCTACGCTTTGATCGTTCCCTGGAAGACCAGTAGTGGTTTCCGATGCATATCTGGAGGCAATCTGTAATCTGTGGACTATCAGAGTGTTGATGAAACACAAAAATTGCATCGGGATTGAATACAACAGTCACCATGCGCACTTTCTTCCATGGGAGTAATGTCTCAAACAGTCTACGCTTTGATCGTTCCCTTGAAGACCAGTACTAGTTTCCGATGAACATCTGGAGGCATTCTGTAATCTGTGGAGTATCAGAGTGTTGATAAAACACAGAAATTGCATCGGGATTGTATACAACAGTCACCATGCGAACTTTCCCCCATGGGAGTAATTCTCAACCAGTCTACGCTTTAATCGTTCCCCGGAAGACCAGTAGTAGTTTCCGATGCACATCTGGTGTCATTCTGTAGTCTGTGGACTATCAGAGTGTTGATGAAACACAGAAATTGCATCGGGATTGAATACAACAGTCACCATGCGCACTTTCCTCAACGGGAGTAAAGTCTCAAACAGTCTACGCTTAGATCGTTCCCCGGAACACCAGTAGTAGTTTCCGATGCACATCTGGTGGCATTCTGTAATCTGTGGACTATCAGAGTGTTGATGAAACACAGAAATTTCATCGGGATTGAATACAACAGTCACCATGCGCACTTTCCTCCATGGGAGTAATGTCTCTAACAGTCTACGCTTTGATCGTTCCCTGGAAGACCAGTAGTAGTTTCCGATGCACATCTGGAGGCTTTTCGTAATTTGTGGAATATCAGAGTGTTGATGAAACACAGAAATTGCATCGGGATTGAATACAAAAGTCACCATGCGCACTTTCCTCCACGGGAGTAATGTATCAAACAGTCTACGCTTTGATCGTTCCCTGGAAGACCAGTAGTAGTTTCCGATGAACATCTGGGGGCATTCTGTAATCTGTGGACTATGAGAGTGTTGATGAAACACAGAAATTGCATCGGGATTGAATACAACAGTCACCATGCGCACATTCCTCCGTAAAAGTAATGTCTCAAACAGTCTACGCTTTGATCGTTCCCTGGAAGACCAGTAGTAGATTCCGATGCACATCTGGAGGCTTTCCCTAATTTGTGGACTATCAGAGTGTTGATAAAACACAGAAATTGCATCGGGATTGAATACAACAGTCACCATGCGCACTTTCCTCCATGGGAGTAATGTCTCAAAGAGTTTACGCTCTGATCGTTCCCTGGAAGACCAGTAGTAGTTTCCGATGCACATCTGGAGGCATTCTGTAATCTGTGGACTATCAGAGTGTTTATGAAACACAGAAATTGCATCGGGATTGAATACAACAGTCACCATGCGCACATTCCTCCATAAAAGTAATGTCTCAAACAGTCTACGCTTTGATCGTTCCCTGGAAGACCAGTAGTAGTTTCCGATGCACATCTGGAGGCTTCCTGTAATCTGTGGACTATCAGTGTTGATGAAACACAGAAATTTCGTCGGGATTGAATACAACAGTCACCATGCGCACTTTCCTCCATGGGAGTAATGTTTCAAACAGTCTACGCTTTGATCGTTCCCTGGAAGACCAGTAGTAGTTTCCGATGCACATCTGGTGGCATTCTGTAATCTGTGGACTATCAGAGTGTTGATGAAACACAGCAATTGCATCGGGATTGAATACATCAGTCACCATGCGCACTTTCCTCCATAGGAGTAATGTCTCCAACAGTCTACGCTTTGATCATTCCCTGGAAGACCAGTAGTAGTTTCCGATGCACATCTGGTGCCATTCTTTAATCTGTGGATTATCAGACTATTCATGAAACAGAGAAATTGCATCGGGATTGATTACAACAGTCACCATGCGCACTTCCCTCCACGGGAGGTATGTCTCAAACAGTCTACGATTTGATCGTTCCCTGGAAGAAAAGTATTAGTTTCCGATGCAAATCTGGTAAAATTCTGTAATCTGTGGACTATCGGAATGTTGATGAAACACAGAAATTGCATCGGGATTGAATACAACAGTCACCATTCGCACACTCCTCCATAAAAGTAATGTCCCAAACAGTCTACGTTTGATCGTTCCCTGGAAGACCAGTAGTAGTTTCCGATGCACATCTGGAGGCTTCCTGTAATCTGTTGACTATCAGAGTGTTGATGAAACACAGAAATTGCATCGGGATTGAATACAACAGTCTCCATGCGCACAATCCACCATGGGAGTAATGTCTCTAACAGTCTACGCTTTGATCGTTCCCAGGAAGACCAGTAGCACTTTCCGATGCACATCTGGAGGCTTTCCGTAAACTGTGGGCTATCAGAGTGTTGATCAAGCACAAGAATTGCATCGGGATTGAATACAACAGTCTCCATGCGCACTTTCCTCCATGGGAGTAATGTCTCAAACAGTCTACCCTTTGATCGTTCCCTGGAAGACCAGTAGTAGTTTCCGATGCACATCTGGAGTCATTCTGTAATCTGTTGACTATCAGAGTGTTGATGAAACACAGAAATTGCATCGGGATTGAATACAACAGTCACCATGCGCACTTTCCTCCATGGGAGTAATGTCTCAAACAGTCTACGCATTGATCTTTCACTGGAAGACCAGTAGTAGTTTCCGATGCACATCTGGTGGCATTCTGTAATCTGTGGACTATCAGAGTGTTGATGAAACACAGAAATTGCATCGGGATTGAATACAACAGTCACCATGCGCACTTTCCTCCATGGGAGTAATGTCCCAAATAGTCTACGCGTTGATCGTTCCCTCTAAGACCAGTAGTGGTTTCCGATGCACATCTGGAGGCATTCTGTAATGTGTGGACTATCAGAGGGTTGATGAAACACAGAAATTGCATCGGGATTGAATACAACAGCCACGATGCTCACTTCCCTTCATGGGAGTAATGTCTCAAACACTCTACGCTTTGATCGTTCCCTGGAAGACCAGTAGTGGTTTCCGATGCACATCTGGAGGCAATCTGTAATCTGTGGACTATCAGAGTGTTGATGAAACACAAAAATTGCATCGGGATTGAATACAACAGTCACCATGCGCACTTTCTTCCATGGGAGTAATGTCTCAAACAGTCTACGCTTTGATCGTTCCCTTGAAGACCAGTAGTAGTTTCCGATGAACATCTGGAGGCATTCTGTAATCTGTGGAGTATCAGAGTGTTGATAAAACACAGAAATTGCATCGGGATTGAATACAACAGTCACCATGCGAACTTTCGCCCATGGGAGTAATTCTAAACCAGTCTACGCTTTGATCGTTCCCCGGAAGACCAGTAGTAGTTTCCGATGCACATCTGGTGTCATTCTGTAATCTGTGGACTATCAGAGTGTTGATGAAACACAGAAATTGCATCGGGATTGAATACAACAGTCACCATGCGCACTTTCCTCAACGGGAGTAAAGTCTCAAACAGTCTACGCTTAGATCGTTCCCCGGAACACCAGTAGTAGTTTCCGATGCACATCTGGTGGCATTCTGTAATCTGTGGACTATCAGAGTGTTGATGAAACACAGAAATTGCATCGGGATTGAATACAACAGTCACCATGCGCACTTTCCTCCATGGGAGTAATGTCTCTAACAGTCTACGCTTTGATCGTTCCCTGGAAGACCAGTAGTAGTTTCCGATGCACATCTGGAGGCTTTTCGTAATTTGTGGAATATCAGAGTGATGATGAAACACAGAAATTGCATCGGGATTGAATACAAAAGTCACCATGCGCACTTTCCTCCACGGGAGTAATGTATCAAACAGTCTACGCTTTGATCGTTCCCTGGAAGACCAGTAGTAGTTTCCGATGAACATCTGGGGGCATTCTGTAATCTGTGGACTATGAGAGTGTTGATGAAACACAGAAATTGCATCGGGATTGAATACAACAGTCACCATGCGCACATTCCTCCATAAAAGTAATGTCTCAAACAGTCTACGCTTTGATCGTTCCCTGGAAGACCAGTAGTAGATTCCGATGCACATCTAGAGGCTTTCCCTAATTTGTGGACTATCAGAGTGTTGATAAAACACAGAAATTGCATCGGGATTGAATACAACAGTCACCATGCGCACTTTCCTCCATGGGAGTAATGTCTCAAAGAGTTTACGCTCTGATCGTTCCCTGGAAGACCAGTAGTAGTTTCCGATGCACATCTGGAGGCATTCTGTAATCTGTGGACTATCAGAGTGTTTATGAAACACAGAAATTGCATCGGGATTGAATACAACAGTCACCATGCGCACATTCCTCCATAAAAGTAATGTCTCAAACAGTCTACGCTTTGATCGTTCCCTGGAAGACCAGTAGTAGTTTCCGATGCACATCTGGAGGCTTCCTGTAATCTGTGGACTATCAGTGTTGATGAAATACAGAAATTTCGTCGCAATTGAATACAACAGTCACCATGCGCACTTTCCTCCATGGGAGTAATGTTTCAAACAGTCTACGCTTTGATCGTTCCCTGGAAGACCAGTAGTAGTTTCCGATGCACATCTGGTGGCATTCTGTAATCTGTGGACTATCAGAGTGTTGATGAAACACAGCAATTGCATCGGGATTGAATACATCAGTCACCATGCGCACTTTCCTCCATAGGAGTAATGTCTCCAACAGTCTACGCTTTGATCATTCCCTGGAAGACCAGTAGTAGTTTCCGATGCACATCTGGTGCCATTCTTTAATCTGTGGATTATCAGACTATTCATGAAACACAGAAATTGCATCGGGATTGATTACAACAGTCACCATGCGCACTTCCCTCCACGGGAGGTATGTCTCAAACAGTCTACGATTTGATCGTTCCCTGGAAGAAAAGTATTAGTTTCCGATGCACATCTGGTAAAATTCTGTAATCTGTGGACTATCGGAATGTTGATGAAACACAGAAATTGCATCGGGATTGAATACAACAGTCACCATGCGCACACTCCTCCATAAAAGTAATGTCCCAAACAGTCTACGTTTGATCGTTCCCTGGAAGACCAGTAGTAGTTTCCGATGCACATCTGGAGGCTTCCTGTAATCTGTGGACTATAAGAGTGTTGATGAAACACAGAAATTTCATCCGGATTGAATACAACAGTCACCATGCGCACTTTCCTCCATGGAAGTAATGTCTCTAACAGTCTACGCTTTGATCGTTCCCTGGAAGACCAGTAGTAGATTCCGATGCACATCTGGAGGCATTCTGTAATCTGTGGTCTATCTGAGTGTTGATGAAACACAGAAATTGAATCGGAATTGAATACAACAGTCACCATGCGCACTTTCCTCAACGGGAGTAATGTCTCAAACAGTCTACGCTTAGATCGTTCCCCGGAACACCAGTAGTAGTTTCCGATGCACATCTGGTGGCATTCTGTAATCTGTGGACTATCAGAGTGTTGATGAAACACAGAAATTGCATCGGGATTGAATACAACAGTCACCATGCGCACACTCCTCCATAAAAGTAATGTCCCAAACAGTCTACGTTTGATCGTTCCCTGGAAGACCAGTAGTAGTTTCCGATGCACATCTGGAGGCTTCCTGTAATCTGTGGACCATCAGAGTGTTTATGAAACACAGAAATTGCATCGGGATTGAATACAACAGTCACCATGCGCACTTTCCTCCATGGGAGTAACCCTGAAACAGATTACGCTTTAATCGTTCCCTGGAAGACCAGTAGTAGTTTCCGATGTACATCTGGCGGCATTCTGTAATCTGTGGACTATCAGAGTGTTGATGAGACACAGAAAATGCATCGGGATTGAATACAACAGTCACAATGCGCACTTTCCTCCATGGGAGTAATGTCTCTAACAGTCTACGCTTTGATCGTTCCCTGGAAGACCAGTAGTAGTTTCCCATGCACATCTGGAGGCTTTCCCTAATTTGTGGACTATCTGAGTGTTGATGAAACACAGAAATTGCATCGGGATTGAATACAACATTCACCATGCGCACTTTCCTCCATGGGAGTAATGTCTCAAACAGTCTATGCTTTGATCGTTCACTGGAAGACCAGTAGTAGTTACCGATGCACATCTGTAGGCATTCTGTAATCTGTGGACTATCAGAGTGTTGATGAAACACAGAAATATAATCGGAATTGAATACAACAGTCACCATGCGCACTTTCCTCCACGGGAGTAATGTCTCTAACGGTCTACGCTTTGATCATAACCTGGAAGACCAGTAGTAGTTATCGATGCACATCTGGAGGCATTCTGTAATCTGTGGACTATCAGAGTGTTGATGAAACACAGAAATTGCATCGGGATTGAATACATCAGTCACCATGCGCACTTTCCTCCATAGGAGTAATGTTTAAAACAGTCTACGCTTTGATCATTCCCTGGAAGACCAGTAGTAGTTTCCGATGCACATCTGGTGCCATTCTGTAATCTGTGGATTATCAGACTATTTATGAAACAGAGAAATTGCATCGGGATTGATTACAACAGTCACCATGCGCACTTTCCTCCACAGGAGGTATGTCTCAAACAGTCTACGATTTGATCGTTCCCTGGAAGAAAAGTAATAGTTTCCGATGCACATCTGGTGGCCCTCTGTAATCTGTGGACTATCGGAATGTTGATGAAACACAGAAATTGCATCGGGATTGAATACAACAGTCACCATTCGCACTATCCTCCATGGGAGTAATGTCTCTAACAGTCTACGCTTTGATCGTTCCCTGGAGACCAGTAGTAGATTCCGAAGCACATCTGGAGGCATTCTGTAATCTGTGGTCTATCAGAGTGTTGATGAAACACAGAAATTGAATCGGAATTGATTACAACAGTCACCATGCGCACTTTCCTCCATGGGAGTAATGTCTCTAACAGTCTACGCTTTAATCGTTCCCTGGAAGACCAGTAGTAGTTTCCGATGCACATCTGGAGGCTTTTTGTAATTTGTGGAATATCAGAGTGTTGATGAAACACAGAAATTGCATCGGGATTGAATACAAAAGTAACCATGCGCACTTTCCTCCACTGGAGTAATGTATCAAATAGTCTACGGTTTGATCGTTCCCTGGAAGACCAGTAGTAGTTTCCGATGAACATCTGGAGGCATCCTGTAATCTGTGGACTATCAGAGTGTTGATGAAACACAGAAATTGCATCGGGATTGAATACAACAGTCACCATGCGCACTTTCCTCCTCGGGAGTAATGTCTCAAACAGTCAACGAATTGATCGTTCCCTGGAAGACCAGTAGTAGTTTCCAATGCACATCTCTAGGCATTCTGTAATCTGTGGACTATCAGAGTGTTGATGAAACACAGAAATTGCATCGGGATTGAATACATCAGTCACCATGCGCACTTTCCTCCATAGGAGTAATGTCTCCAACAGTCTACGCTTTGATCATTCCCTGGAAGACCAGTAGTAGTTTCCGATGCACATCTGGTGCCATTCTGTAATCTGTGGATTATCAGACTATTCATGAAACAGAGAAATTGCATCGGGATTGATTACAACAGTCACCATGCGCACTTTCCTCCACGGGAGGTATGTCTCAAACAGTCTACGATTTGATCGTTCCCTGGAAGACCAGTAGTAGTTTCCGATGCACGTCTGGAGGCTTCCTGTAATCTGTGGACTATCAGAGTGTTGATGAAACACAGAAATTGCATCGGGATTGAACACAACAGTCACCATGCGCACTTTCCTCCATAAAAGTAATGTCTCAAACAGTCTACGCTTTGATCGTTCCCTGGAAGACCAGTAGTAGTTTCCGATGCACGTCTGGAGGCTTTCTGTAATCTGTGGACAATCAGATTGTTGATGAAACACAGAAATTTCATCGGGATTGAATACAACAGTCACCATGCGCAATTTCCTCCATGGGAGTAATGTTTCAAACAGTCTACGCTTTAATCATTCCCTGGAAGACCAATAGTAGTTTCCGATGCACATCTGGTGAAATTCTGCAATCTGTGGAGAATCAGAGTGTTGATTAAACTAAGAAATTTCATCGGGATTGAATACAACAGACACCATGCGCACTTTCCTCCATGGGTGTAACCCTGAAACAGTCTACGCTTTAATCGTTCCCTGGAAGACCAGTAGTAGTTTTCGATGCACATCTGGCGGCATTATGTAATCTGTGGACTACCAGAGTGTTGATGAAACACAGAAAATGCATCGGGATTGAATACAACAGTCACCATGCGCACTTTCCTCCATGGGAGTAACCCTGAAACAGACTACGCTTTAATCGTTCCCTGGAAGACCAGTAGTAGTTTCCGATGCACATCTGGCGGCATTCTGTAATCTGTGGACTATCAGAGTGTTGATGAAACACAGAAAATGCATCGGGATTGAATACAACAGTCACAATGCGCACTTTCCTCCATGGGAGTAATGTCTCTAACAGTCTACGCTTTGATCGTTCCCTGGAAAACCAGCAGTGGTTTCCGATGCACATCTGGAGGCTTTCCCTAATTTGTGGACTATCTGAGTGTTGATGAAACACAGAAATTGCATCGGGATTGAATACAACATTCACAATGCGCACTTTCCTCCATGGGAGTAATGTCTCAAACAGTCTATGCTTTGATCGTTCCCTGGAAGACCAGTAGTAGTTACCGATGCACATCTGGAGGCATTCTATAATCTGTGGACTATCAGAGTGTTGATGAAACACAGAAATTTAATCGGAATTGAATACAACAGTCACCATGCGCACTTTCCTCCATGGGAGTAATGTCTCTAACAGTCTACGCTTTGATCATAACCTGGAAGACCAGTAGTAGTTATCGATACACATCTGGAGGCATTCTGTAATCTGTGGACTATCAGAGTGTTGATGAAACACAGAAATTGCATCGGGATTGAATACATCAGTCAGCATGCGCACTTTCCTTCATAGGAGTAATGTCTCCAACAGTCTACGCTTTGATCATTCCCTGGAAGACCAGTAGTAGTTTCCGATGCACATCTGGTGCCATTCTGTAATCTGTGGATTATCAGACTATTCATGAAACAGAGAAATTGCATCGGGATTGATTACAACAGTCCCCATGCGCACTTTCCTCCACGGGAGGTATGTCTCAAACAGTCTACGATTTGATCGTTCCCTGGAACACCAGTAGTAAATTCCGATGCACATCTGGAGACATTCTGTAATCTGTGGACTATCAGAGTGTTGATGAAACACAGAAATTGCATCGGGATTGAATACAACAGTCACCATGCACACATTCCTCCATAAAAGTCATGTCCCTAACAGTCTACGCTTTGACCGTTCCCTGGAAGACCAGTAGTAGTTTCCGATGCACATCTGGAGGCTTCCTGTAATCTGTGGACTACCAGAGTGTTGATGAAACACAGAAATTTCATCGGGATTGAATACAACAGTCACCATGCACACTTTCCTCCATGGGAGTAATGTTTCAAAGAGTCTACGCTTTGATCGTTCCCTGGAAGACCAGTAGTAGTTTCCGATGCACATCTGGTGAAATTCTGCAATCTGTGGAGTATCAGAGTGTTGATTAAACTAAGAAATTTCATTGGGATTGAATACAAAGGACACCATTCGCACTTTCCTCCATGGGAGTAACCCTGAAACAGTCTACGCTTTAAACGTTCCCTGGAAGACCAGTAGTAGTTTCCGATGCACATCTGGCGGCATTCTGTAATCTGTGGACTATCAGAGTGTTGATGAAACACAGAAAATGCATCGGGATTGAATACAACAGTCACCATGCGCACTTTCAACCATGGGAGTAATGTCTCTAACAGTCTACGCTTTGATCGTTCCCTGGAAGACCAGTAGTAGATTCCGATGCACATCTAGAGGCTTTCCCTAATTTGTGGACTATCAGAGTGTTGATAAAACACAGAAATTTCATCGGGATTGAATACAACAGTCACCATGCGCACTTTCCTCCATGGGAGTAACCCTGAAACAGATTACGCTTTAATCGTTCCCTGGAAGACCAGTAGTAGTTTCCGATGCACATCTGGCGGCATTCTGTAATCTGTGGACTATCAGAGTGTTGATGAAACACAGAAAATGCATCGGGATTTAATACAACAGTCACAATGCGCACTTTCCTCCATGGGAGTAATGTCTCTAACAGTCTACGCTTTGATCATAACCCGGAAGACCAGTAGTAGTTATCGATGCACATCTGGAGGCATTCTGTAATCTGTGGACTATCAGAGTGTTGATGAAACACAGAAATTGCATCGGGATTTAATACATCAGTCAGCATGCGCACTTTCCTTCATAGGAGTAATGTCTCCAACAGTCTACGCTTTGATCATTCCCTGGAAGACCAGTAGTAGTTTCCGATGCACATCTGGTGCCATTCTGTAATCTGTGGATTATCAGACTATTCATGAAACAGAGAAATTGCATCGGGATTGATTACAACAGTCACCATGCGCACTTTCCTCCACGGGAGGTATGTCTCAAACAGTCTACGATTTGATCGTTCCCTGGAACACCAGTAGTAACTTCCGATGCACATCTGGAGGCATTCTGTAATCTCAGGACTATCAGAGTGTTGATGAAACACAGAAATTGCATCGGGATTGAATACAACAGTCACCATGCGCACATTCCTCCATAAAAGTAATGTCCCAAACAGTCTACGCTTTGATCGTTCCCTGGAAGACCAGTAGTAGTTTCCGATGCACATCTGGAGGCTTCCTGTAATCTGTGGACTATCAGAGTGTTGATGAAACACAGAAATTTCATGGGGATTGAATACAACAGTCACCATGCGCACTTTCCTCCATGGGAGTAATGTTTCAAACAGTCTACGCTTTGATCGTTCCCTGGAAGACCAGTAGTAGTTTCCGATGCACATCTGGTGAAATTCTGCAATCTGTGGAGTATCAGAGTGTTGATTAAACTAAGAAATTTCATTGGGATTGAATACAACAGACACCATGCGCACTTTCCTCCATGGGAGTAACCCTGAAACAGTCTACGCTTTAATCGTTCCCTAGAAGACCTGTAGTAGTTTCCGATGCACATCTGGCGGCATTCTGTAATCTGTGGACTATCAGAGTGTTGATGAAACACAGAAAATGCATCGGGATTGAATACAACAGTCACCATGCGCACTTTCAACCATGGGAGTAATGTCTCTAACAGTCTACGCTTTGATCGTTCCCTGGAAGACCAGTAGTAGATTCCGATGCACATCTAGAGGCTTTCCCTAATTTGTGGACTATCAGAGTGTTGATAAAACACAGAAATTTCATCGGGATTGAATTCAACAGTCACCATGCGCACTTTATTCCATGGGAGTAACCCTGAAACAGATTACGCTTTAATCGTTCCCTGGAAGACCAGTAGTAGTTTCCGATGCACATCTGGCGGCATTCTGTAATCTGTGGATTATCAGACTATTCATGAAACAGAGAAATTGCATCGGGATTGATTACAACAGTCACCATGCGCACTTTCGTCCACGGGAGGTATGTCTCAAACAATCTACGATTTGATCGTTCCCTGGAACACCAGTAGTAACTTCCGATGCACATCTGGAGGCATTCTGTAATCTCAGGACTATCAGAGTGTTGATGAAACACAGACATTGCATCGGGATTGAATACAACAGTCACCATGCGCACATTCCTCCATAAAAGCAATGTCTCAAACAGTCTACGCTTTGATCGTTTCCTGGAAGACCAGTAGTAGTTTCCGATGCACATCTGGCGGCATTCTGTAATCTGTGGACTATCAGAGTGTTGGTGAAACACAGAAATTGCATCGGGATTGAATACAACAGTCACCATGCGCACTTTCCTCCATGGGAGTAATGTCTCAAAGAGTTTACGCTTTGATCGTTCCCTGGAACACCAGTAGTAACTTCCGATGCACATCTGGAGGCATTCTGTAATCTGTGGACTATCAGAGTGTTGATGAAACACAGAAATTGCATCGGGATTGAATACAACAGTCACCATGCGCACATTCCTCCATAAAAGTAATGTCCCAAACAGTCTACGCTTTGATCGTTCCCTGGAAGACCAGTAGTAGTTTCCGATGCACATCTGGAGGCTTCCTGTAATCTGTGGACTATCAGAGTGTTGATGAAACACAGAAATTGCATTGGGATTGAATACATCAGTCAGCATGCGCACTTTCCTTCATAGGAGTAATGTCTCCAACAGTCTACGCTTTGATCATTCCCTGGAAGACCAGTAGTAGTTTCCGATGCACATCTGGTGCCATTCTGTAATCTGTGGATTATCAGACTATTCATGAAACAGAGAAATTGCATCGGGATTGATTACAACAGTCACCATGCGCACTTTCGTCCACGGGAGGTATGTCTCAAACAATCTACGCTTTGATCGTTCCCTGGAAGACCAGTAGTAGTTTCCGATGCACATCTGGAGGCTTCCTGTAATCTGTGGACTATCAGAGTGTTGATGAAACACAGAAATTGGATCGGGATTGAATACATCAGTCAGCATGCGCACTTTCCTTCATAGGAGTAATGTCTCCAACAGTCTACGCTTTGATCATTCCCTGGAAGACCAGTAGTAGTTTCCGATGCACATCTGGTGCCATTCTGTAATCTGTGGATTATCAGACTATTCATGAAACAGAGAAATTGCATCGGGATTGATTACAACAGTCACCATGCGCACATTCCTCCATAAAAGCAATGTCTCAAACAGTCTACGCTTTGATCGTTTCCTGGAAGACCAGTAGTAGTTTCCGATGCACATCTGGCGGCATTCTGTAATCTGTGGACTATCAGAGTGTTGGTGAAACCCAGAAATTGCATCGGGATTGAATACAACAGTCACCATGCGCACTTTCCTCCATGGGAGTAATGTCTCAAAGAGTTTACGCTTTGATCGTTCCCTGGAACACCAGTAGTAACTTCCGATGCACATCTGGAGGCATTCTGTAATCTGTGGACTATCAGAGTGTTGATGAAACACAGAAAATGCATCGGGATTTAATACAACAGTCACAATGCGCACTTTCCTCCATGGGAGTAATGTCTCTAACAGTCTACGCTTTGATCATAACCCGGAAGACCAGTAGTAGTTATCGATGCACATCTGGAGGCATTCTGTAATCTGTGGACTATCAGAGTGTTGATGAAACACAGAAATTGCATCGGGATTGAATACATCAGTCAGCATGCGCACTTTCCTTCATAGGAGTAATGTCTCCAACAGTCTACGCTTTGATCATTCCCTGGAAGACCAGTAGTAGTTTCCGATGCACATCTGGTGCCATTCTGTAATCTGTGGATTATCAGAATATTCATGAAACAGAGAAATTGCATCGGGATTGATTACAACAGTCACCATGCGCACTTTCGTCCACGGGAGGTATGTCTCAAACAATCTACGATTTCATCGTTCCCTGGAACACCAGTAGTAACTTCCGATGCACATCTGGAGGCATTCTGTAATCTCAGGACTATCAGAGTGTTGATGAAACACAGACATTGCATCAGGATTGAATACAACAGTCACCATGCGCACATTCCTCCATAAAAGCAATGTCTCAAACAGTCTACGCTTTGATCGTTTCCTGGATGACCAGTAGTAGTTTCCGATGCACATCTGGCAGCATTCTGTAATCTGTGGACTATCAGAGTGTTGGTGAAACACAGAAATTGCATCGGGATTGAATACAACAGTCACCATGCGCACTTTCCTCCATGGGAGTAATGTCTCAAAGAGTTTACGCTTTGATCGTTCCCTGGAACACCAGTAGTAACTTCCAATGCACATCTGGAGGCGTTCTGTAATCTGTGGACTATCAGAGTGTTGATGAAACACAGAAATTGCATCGGGATTGAATACAACAGTCACCATGCGCACATTCCTCCATAAAAGTAATGTCCCAAACAGTCTACGCTTTGATCGTTCCCTGGAAGACCAGTAGTAGTTTCCGATGCACATCCGGAGGCTTCCTGTAATCTGTGGACTATCAGAGTGTTGATGAAACATAGAAATTTCATCGGGATTGAATACAACAGTCACCATGCGCACTTTCCTCCATGGGAGTAATGTTTCAAACAGTCTACGCTTTGATCGTTCCCTGGAAGACCAGTAGTAGTTTCCGATGCACATCTGGCGGCATTCTGTAATCTGTGGACTATCAGAGTGTTGATGAAACACAGAAAATGCATCGGGATTGAATACAACAGTCACCATGCGCACTTTCAACCATGGGAGTAATGTCTCTAACAGTCTACGCTTTGATCGTTCCCTGGAAGACCAGTAGTAGTTTCGGATGCACATCTGGTGAAATTCTGCAATCTGTGGAGTATCAGAGAGTTAATGAAACTAAGAAATTTCATCGGGATTGAATACAACAGTCACCATGCGCACTTTCCTCCATGGGAGTAACCCTGAAACAGATTACGCTTTAATCGTTCCCTGGAAGACCAGTAGTAGTTTCCGATGCACATCTGGCGGCATTCTGTAATCTGTGGACTATCAGAGTGTTGATGAAACACAGAAAATGCATCGGGATTGAATACAACAGTCACAATGCGCACTTTCCTCCATGGGAGTAATGTCTCTAACAGTCTACTCTTTGATCGTTCCCAGGAAGACCAGTAGTAGTTTCCGATGCACATCTGGAGGCTTTCCCTAATTTGTGGACTATCTGAGTGTTGATGAAACACAGAAATTGCATCGGGATTGAATACAACATTCACCATGCGCACTTTCCTCCATGGGAGTAATGTCTCAAACAGTCTATGCTTTGATCGTTCCCTGGAAGACCAGTAGTAGTTACCGATGCACATCTGGAGGCATTCTGTAATCTGTGGACTATCAGAGTGTTGATGAAACACAGAAATTTAATCGGAATTGAATACAACAGTCACCATGCGCACTTTCCTCCACGGGAGTAATGTCTCTAACGGTCTACGCTTTGATCATAACCTGGAAGACCAGTAGTAGTTATCGATGCACATCTGGAGGCATTCTGTAATCTGTGGACTATCAGAGTGTTGATGAAACACAGAAATTGCATCGGGATTGAATACAACAGTCACCATGCGCACTTTCCTCCATAGGAGAAATGTCTCCAACAGTCTACGCTTTGATCATTCCCTGGAAGACCAGTAGTAGTTTCCGATGCACATCTGGTGCCATTCTGTAATCTGTGGATTATCAGACTATTCATGAAACAGAGAAATTGCATCGGGATTGATTACAACAGTCACCATGCGCACTTTCCTCCACGGGAGGTATGTCTCAAACAGTCTACGATTTGATCGTTCCCTGGAAGAAAAGTAATAGTTTCCGATTCACATCTGGTGGCATTCTGTAATCTGTGGACTATCGGAATGTTGATGAAACACAGAAATTGCATCGGGATTGAATACAACAGTCACCATGCGCACTTTCCTTCATGGGAATAATGTCTCAAACAGTCTACGCTTTGATCGTTCCCAGGAAGACCAGTAGTAGTTTCCGATGCACATCTGGTGGCATTCTGTAATCTGTGGACTATCAGAGTGTTGATGAAACACAGAAATTGCATCGGGATTGAATACAACAGCCTCCATGAACAGTTTCCTACATGGGAGTAATGTGTCAAAGAGTCTACGCTTTGATCGTTCCCTGGAAGACCAGTAGTAGTTTCCGATGCACATCTTTAGGCATTCTGTAATCTGTGGACTATCAGAGTGTTGGTGAAACACAGAAATTGCATCGGGATTGAATACAACAGTCACCATGCGCACTTTCCTCCATAAAAGAAATGTCTCAAACAGTCTACGCTTTGATCGTTCCCTGGAAGACCAGTAGTAGTTTCCGATGCACATCTGGTGGCATTCTGTAATCTGTGGACTATCAGATTGTTGATGAAACACAGAAATTGCCTCGGGATAGAATACAACAGTCACCATGCGCACTTTCCTCCATGGGAGTAATGTGTGAAACAGTCTACGCTTTGATCGTTTCCTGGAAGACCAGTAGTAGTTTCCGATGCACATCTGGAGGCTTTCCGTAAACTGTGGACTATCAGAGTGCTGATGAAGCACAGAAATTGCATCGGGATTGAATGCAACAGTCACCATGCGCACTTTCCTGCATGGGAGTAATGTCCCAAACAGTCTAGTCTTTGATCGTTCCCTGGAAGACCAGTAGTAGTTTCCGATGCACATGTGGAGGCATTCTGTAATCTGTTGACTATCAGAGTGTTGATGAAACACAGAAATTGCATCGGTATTGAATACAACAGTCACCACGCGCACTTTCCTCCATGGTAGTAATGTCTCATACAGTCTATGCTGTGATCGTTCCCTGGAAGACCAGTAGTAGTTTCCGATGCACATCTGGTGGCATTCTGCAATCTGTGGACTATCAGAGTGTTGATGAAACACAGAAATTGCATCAGGATTGAATCAAACAGTCACCATGCGAACTTTCCTCCATGGGAGTAATTCTGAAACAGTCTACGCTTTGATCGTTCCCTGGAAGACCAGTAGTAGTTTCCGATGCACATCTGGCGGCATTCTGTAATCTGTGGACTATCAGAGTGTTGATGAAACACAGAAATTGCATCGGGATTGAATACAACAGTCACCATGCGCACATTCCTCCATAAAAGTAATGTCTCAAACAGTCTACGATTTGAACGTTCCCTGGAAGACCAGAAGTAGTTTCCGATGCACATCTGGAGGCTTTCTGTAATCTGTGGACTATCAGAGTGTTGATGAAACACAGAAATTGTATCGGGATTGAATACAACAGTCACAAGTCACCATGCGCACTTTCCTCCATGGGAGTAATGTCTCAAACAGTCTACTCTTTGATCGTTCCCTGGAAGACCAGTAGTAGTTTCCGTTGCACATCTGGAGGCATTCTGTAATCTGTTGACTATCAGAGTGTTGATGAAACACAGAAATTGCATCGGGATTGAATACAACAGTCACCATGCGCACATTCCTCCATAAAAGTAATGTCTCAAACAGTCTACGCTTTGATCGTTCCCTGGAAGACCAGTAGTAGTTTCCGATGCACATTTGGAGGCTTTCTGTAATCTGTGGAATATCAGAGTGTTGATGAAACTAAGAAATTGCATCGGGATTGAATACAACAGTCACCATGCGCACTTTCCTCCACGGGAGTAATGTCTCAAACAGTCTACGCTTTGATCGTTCCCTGGAAGACCAGTAGTAGTTTCCGATAGACATCTGAAGGCATTCTGTAATCTGTAGACAATCAGAGTGTTGATGAAACACAGAAATTGCATCGGGATTGAATACAACAGTCACCATGCGCACTTTCCTCCATCGGAGTAATGTCTCTAACAGTCTACGCTTTGATCGTTTCCTGGATGACCAGTAGTAGTTTCCGATGCACATCTGGCGGCATTCTGTAATCTGTGGACTATCAGAGTGTTGGTGAAACACAGAAATTGCATCGGGATTGAATACAACAGTCACCATGCGCACTTTCCTCCATGGGAGTAATGTCTCAAAGAGTTTACGCTTTGATCGTTCCCTGGAACACCAGTAGTAACTTCCAATGCACATCTGGAGGCGTTCTGTAATCTGTGGACTATCAGAGTGTTGATGAAACACAGAAATTGCATCGGGATTGAATACAACAGTCACCATGCGCACATTCCTCCATAAAAGTAATGTCCCAAACAGTCTACGCTTTGATCGTTCCCTGGAAGACCAGTAGTAGTTTCCGATGCACATCCGGAGGCTTCCTGTAATCTGTGGACTATCAGAGTGTTGATGAAACATAGAAATTTCATCGGGATTGAATACAACAGTCACCATGCGCACTTTCCTCCATGGGAGTAATGTTTCAAACAGTCTACGCTTTGATCGTTCCCTGGAAGACCAGTAGTAGTTTCCGATGCACATCTGGCGGCATTCTGTAATCTGTGGACTATCAGAGTGTTGATGAAACACAGAAAATGCATCGGGATTGAATACAACAGTCACCATGCGCACTTTCAACCATGGGAGTAATGTCTCTAACAGTCTACGCTTTGATCGTTCCCTGGAAGACCAGTAGTAGTTTCGGATGCACATCTGGTGAAATTCTGCAATCTGTGGAGTATCAGAGAGTTAATGAAACTAAGAAATTTCATCGGGATTGAATACAACAGTCACCATGCGCACTTTCCTCCATGGGAGTAACCCTGAAACAGATTACGCTTTAATCGTTCCCTGGAAGACCAGTAGTAGTTTCCGATGCACATCTGGCGGCATTCTGTAATCTGTGGACTATCAGAGTGTTGATGAAACACAGAAAATGCATCGGGATTGAATACAACAGTCACAATGCGCACTTTCCTCCATGGGAGTAATGTCTCTAACAGTCTACTCTTTGATCGTTCCCAGGAAGACCAGTAGTAGTTTCCGATGCACATCTGGAGGCTTTCCCTAATTTGTGGACTATCTGAGTGTTGATGAAACACAGAAATTGCATCGGGATTGAATACAACATTCACCATGCGCACTTTCCTCCATGGGAGTAATGTCTCAAACAGTCTATGCTTTGATCGTTCCCTGGAAGACCAGTAGTAGTTACCGATGCACATCTGGAGGCATTCTGTAATCTGTGGACTATCAGAGTGTTGATGAAACACAGAAATTTAATCGGAATTGAATACAACAGTCACCATGCGCACTTTCCTCCACGGGAGTAATGTCTCTAACGGTCTACGCTTTGATCATAACCTGGAAGACCAGTAGTAGTTATCGATGCACATCTGGAGGCATTCTGTAATCTGTGGACTATCAGAGTGTTGATGAAACACAGAAATTGCATCGGGATTGAATACAACAGTCACCATGCGCACTTTCCTCCATAGGAGAAATGTCTCCAACAGTCTACGCTTTGATCATTCCCTGGAAGACCAGTAGTAGTTTCCGATGCACATCTGGTGCCATTCTGTAATCTGTGGATTATCAGACTATTCATGAAACAGAGAAATTGCATCGGGATTGATTACAACAGTCACCATGCGCACTTTCCTCCACGGGAGGTATGTCTCAAACAGTCTACGATTTGATCGTTCCCTGGAAGAAAAGTAATAGTTTCCGATTCACATCTGGTGGCATTCTGTAATCTGTGGACTATCGGAATGTTGATGAAACACAGAAATTGCATCGGGATTGAATACAACAGTCACCATGCGCACTTTCCTTCATGGGAATAATGTCTCAAACAGTCTACGCTTTGATCGTTCCCAGGAAGACCAGTAGTAGTTTCCGATGCACATCTGGTGGCATTCTGTAATCTGTGGACTATCAGAGTGTTGATGAAACACAGAAATTGCATCGGGATTGAATACAACAGCCTCCATGAACAGTTTCCTACATGGGAGTAATGTGTCAAAGAGTCTACGCTTTGATCGTTCCCTGGAAGACCAGTAGTAGTTTCCGATGCACATCTTTAGGCATTCTGTAATCTGTGGACTATCAGAGTGTTGGTGAAACACAGAAATTGCATCGGGATTGAATACAACAGTCACCATGCGCACTTTCCTCCATAAAAGAAATGTCTCAAACAGTCTACGCTTTGATCGTTCCCTGGAAGACCAGTAGTAGTTTCCGATGCACATCTGGTGGCATTCTGTAATCTGTGGACTATCAGATTGTTGATGAAACACAGAAATTGCCTCGGGATAGAATACAACAGTCACCATGCGCACTTTCCTCCATGGGAGTAATGTGTGAAACAGTCTACGCTTTGATCGTTTCCTGGAAGACCAGTAGTAGTTTCCGATGCACATCTGGAGGCTTTCCGTAAACTGTGGACTATCAGAGTGCTGATGAAGCACAGAAATTGCATCGGGATTGAATGCAACAGTCACCATGCGCACTTTCCTGCATGGGAGTAATGTCCCAAACAGTCTAGTCTTTGATCGTTCCCTGGAAGACCAGTAGTAGTTTCCGATGCACATGTGGAGGCATTCTGTAATCTGTTGACTATCAGAGTGTTGATGAAACACAGAAATTGCATCGGTATTGAATACAACAGTCACCACGCGCACTTTCCTCCATGGTAGTAATGTCTCATACAGTCTATGCTGTGATCGTTCCCTGGAAGACCAGTAGTAGTTTCCGATGCACATCTGGTGGCATTCTGCAATCTGTGGACTATCAGAGTGTTGATGAAACACAGAAATTGCATCAGGATTGAATCAAACAGTCACCATGCGAACTTTCCTCCATGGGAGTAATTCTGAAACAGTCTACGCTTTGATCGTTCCCTGGAAGACCAGTAGTAGTTTCCGATGCACATCTGGCGGCATTCTGTAATCTGTGGACTATCAGAGTGTTGATGAAACACAGAAATTGCATCGGGATTGAATACAACAGTCACCATGCGCACATTCCTCCATAAAAGTAATGTCTCAAACAGTCTACGATTTGAACGTTCCCTGGAAGACCAGAAGTAGTTTCCGATGCACATCTGGAGGCTTTCTGTAATCTGTGGACTATCAGAGTGTTGATGAAACACAGAAATTGTATCGGGATTGAATACAACAGTCACAAGTCACCATGCGCACTTTCCTCCATGGGAGTAATGTCTCAAACAGTCTACTCTTTGATCGTTCCCTGGAAGACCAGTAGTAGTTTCCGTTGCACATCTGGAGGCATTCTGTAATCTGTTGACTATCAGAGTGTTGATGAAACACAGAAATTGCATCGGGATTGAATACAACAGTCACCATGCGCACATTCCTCCATAAAAGTAATGTCTCAAACAGTCTACGCTTTGATCGTTCCCTGGAAGACCAGTAGTAGTTTCCGATGCACATTTGGAGGCTTTCTGTAATCTGTGGAATATCAGAGTGTTGATGAAACTAAGAAATTGCATCGGGATTGAATACAACAGTCACCATGCGCACTTTCCTCCACGGGAGTAATGTCTCAAACAGTCTACGCTTTGATCGTTCCCTGGAAGACCAGTAGTAGTTTCCGATAGACATCTGAAGGCATTCTGTAATCTGTAGACAATCAGAGTGTTGATGAAACACAGAAATTGCATCGGGATTGAATACAACAGTCACCATGCGCACTTTCCTCCATCGGAGTAATGTCTCTAACAGTCTACGCTTTGATCGTTCCCTGGAAGACCAGTAGAAGTTTCCGATGCACATCTGGTGGCATTCTGTAATCTGTGGACTCTCAGAGTGTTGACGAAACACAGAGATTGCATGGGGATTGAATACAACAGTCACCATGCGCACTTTCCTGAATGGGAGTAATGTCTCAAACAGTCTACGCTTTGATCGATCCCTGGAAGACCAGTAGTGGTTTCCGATGCACATCTGGAGGCATTCTGTAATCTGTGGACTATCAGAGTGTAGATGAAACACAGAAATTGCATCGGGATTGAATACAACGGTCACCATGCGCACTTACCTCCACGGGAGTAATGTCTCAAACAGTCTACGCTTTGATCGTTCCCCGGAAGACCAGTAGAAGTTTACGATGCACATCTGGAGGCTTTCTGTTATCTGTGGACTATCAGAGTGTTGATGAAGTATAGAATTTGCATCGGGATTGAATAAACCAATCACCATGCGCACTTTCCTCCATGGGAGTAATGTCTCAAACAGTCTACGCTTTGATCGTTCCCTGGAAGACCAGTAGTAGTTTCCGATGCACATCTGGAGGCATTCTGTAATCTGTGGAGTATGAGAGTGTTGATGAAACTAAGAAATTGCATCGGGATTGTATACAACAGTCACCATGCGCACTTCCCTCCACGGGAGTAATGTCTCAAACAGTCTACAATTTGATCGTTCCCTGGAAGTCCAGTAGTAGTTTCCGATGGACATCTGGTGGCATTCTGTAATCTGTAGACTATCAGAGTGTTGATGAAACACAGAAATTGCATAGGGATTGAATACAACAGTCACCATGCGCACTTTCCTCCATGGGAGTAGTGTCTCTAACAGTCTACGCTTTGATCGTTCCCTGGAAGACCAGTAGTAGTTTCCGATGCACATCTGGAGGCTTTCTTTAATTTGTGGACTATCAGAGTGTTGTTGAAACACAGAAATTGCATCGGGATTGAATACAACAGTCACCATGCGCACTTCCCTCCAAAGGAGTAATGTCTCAAAGAGTCTACGCTTTGATCGTTCCCTGGAAGACCAGTAGTGGTTTCCGATGTACATCTGGAGGCATTCTGTAATCTGTGGACTATGAGAGTGTTGATGAAATACAGAAATTGCATCGCGATTGAATACAACAGTCACCATGCGCACTTTCCTTCTTGGGAGTAATGTCTCAAACAGTCTACGCTTTGATCGTTCCCTGGAAGACCAGCAGTAGTTTCCGATGAACATCTGGAGGCATTCTGTAATCTTTGGACTATCAGAGTGTTGATGAAACACAGAAATTGCATCGGGATTGAATACAACAGTCAACATGCGCACTTTCCTCCACGGGAGTAATGTCTCAAACAGTCTACGCTTTGATCGGTAACTGGAAGACCAGTAGTAGTTTCCGATGCACATCTGGTGGCATTCTGTAATCTGTGGACAATCAGAGTGTTGATGAAACACAGAAATTGAATCGGAATTGAATACAACAGTCACCATGCGCACTTTCCTCCACGGGAGTAATGTCTCAAACAGTCTACGCATTGATCGTCTCCTGGAAGACCAGTAGTAGTTTCCGATGCACATCTGGTGGCATTCTGTAATCTGTGGACTATCAGAGTGTTGATGAAACACAGAAAATGCATCGGGATTGGATACAACACTCACCATGTGCACTTTCCTCCATGGGAGTAATGTCTCAAAGAGTTTACGATTTGATCGTTCCCTGGAAGACCAGTAGTAGTTTCCGATGCACATCTGGAGGCTTTCTGTAATCTGTGGACTATCAGAGTGTTGATGAAACACAGAAATTGTATCGGGATTGAATACAACAGTCACAAGTCACCATGCGCACTTTCCTCCATGGGAGTAATGTCTCAAACAGTCTACTCTTTGATCGTTCCCTGGAAGACCAGTAGTAGTTTCCGTTGCACATCTGGAGGCATTCTGTAATCTGTTGACTATCAGAGTGTTGATGAAACACAGAAATTGCATCGGGATTGAATACAACAGTCACCATGCGCACATTCCTCCAAATAAGTAATGTCTCAAAGAGTCTACGCTTTGATCGTTCCCTGGAAGACCAGTAGTAGTTTCCGATGCACATCTGGTGGTATTCTGTAATCTGTGGACTATCAGAGTGTTGATGATACACAGAAATTGCCTCGGGATTGAATACAACAGTCACCATCCGCACTTTCCTCCATGGGAGTAAGGTCTGAAACAGTCTACGCTTTGATCGTTCCCTGGAAGACCAGTAGTAGTTTCCGATGCACACCTGGTGGCATTCTGTAATCTGTGGACTATCAGAGTGTTGATGAAACACAGAAAATGCATCGGGATTGAATACAACAGTCACCATGTGCACTTTCCTCCATGGGAGTAATGTCTCAAAGAGTTTACGATTTGATCGTTCCCTGGAAGACCAGTAGTAGTTTCCGATGCACATCTGGAGGCATTCTGTAATCTGTGGACTATCAGAGTGCTGATGAAACACAGAAATAGCATCGGGATTGAATACAACAGTCACCATGCGCACTTTCCTCCATGGGAGTAATGTCTCAAACAGTCTACGCTTTGATCGTTACCTGGAAGACCAGTAGTGGTTTCTGATGCACATCTGGAGGCATTCTGTAATCTGTGGACTATCAGCATGTTGATGAAACACAGAAATTGCATCGGGAATGAATACAAAAGTCACCATGCGCACATTCCTCCATGGGAGTAATGTATCTAACAGCTTACGCTTTCATCGTTCCCTGGAAGACCAGTAGTAGTTTCCGATGCACATCTGGATGCTTTCTGTTATCTGTGGACTATCAGAGTGTTGATGAAACATAGAGTTTGCATCGGGATTGAATAAACCAGTCACCATGCGCACTTTCCTCCATGGGAGTAATGTCTCAAACAGTCTACGCTTTGATCGTTACCTGGAAGACCAGTAGTGGTTTCTGATGCACATCTGGAGGCATTCTGTAATCTGTGGACTATCAGCATGTTGATGAAACACAGAAATTGCATCGGGAATGAATAGAACAGTCACCATGCGCACTCCCTCCACGGGAGTAATGTCTCAAACAGTCTACGATTTGATCGTTCCCTGGATGTCCAGTAGTAGTTTCCGATGGACATCTGGTGGCATTCTGTAATCTGTAGACTATCAGAGTGTTGATGAAACACAGAAATTGCATAGGGATTGAATACAACAGTCACCATGCGCACTTTCCTCCATGGGAGTAATCTCTCTAACAGTCTACGCTTTGATCGTTCCCTGGAAGACCAGTAGTAGTTTCCGATGCACATCTGGAGGCTTTCATTAATTTGTGGACTATCAGAGTGTTGTTGAAACACAGAAATTGCATCGGGATTGAATACAACAGTCACCATGCGCACTTTCCTCCATGGGAGTAATGTCTCAAACAGTCTACGCTTTGATCGTTCCCTGGAAGACCAGTAGTGGTTTCCGATGTACATCTGGAGGCATTCTGTAATCTGTGGACTATGAGAGTGTTGATGAAATACAGATATTGCATCGCGATTGAATACAACAGTCACCATGCGCACTTTCCTTCTTGGGAGTAATGTCTCAAACAGTCTACGCTTTGATCGTTCCCTGGAAGACCAGCAGTAGTTTCCGATGAAAATCTGGAGGCATTCTGTAATCTTTGGACTATCAGAGTGTTGATGAAACACAGAAATTGCATCGGGATTGAATACAACAGTCAACATGCGCACTTTCCTCCATGGGAGTAATGTCTCAAACAGTCTACGCTTTGATCGGTAACTGGAAGACCAGTAGTAGTTTCCGATGCACATCTGGTGGCATTCTGTAATCTGTGGACAATCAGAGTGTTGATGAAACATAGAAATTGAATCGGAATTGAATACAACAGTCACCATGCGCACTTTCCTCCACGGGAGTAATGTCTCAAACAGTCTAGGCCATGATCGTCCCCTGGAAGACCAGTAGTAGTTTCCGATGCACATCTGGTGGCATTCTGTAATCTGTGGCGTATCAGAGTGTTGATTAAAAACAGAAATTGCATCGGGATTAAATACAACAGTCACCATCCGCACTTTCCTCCATTTGAGTAAGGTCTGAAACAGTCTACGCTTTGATAGTTCCCTGGAAGACCAGTAGTCGTTTCCGATGCACATCTGGTGGCATTCTGTAATCTGTGGACTATCAGAGTGTTGATGAAACACAGAAAATGCATCGGGATTGGATACAACAGTCACCATGTGCACTTTCCTCCATGGGAGTAATGTCTCAAAGAGTTTACGATTTGATCGTTCCCTGGAAGACCAGTAGTAGTTTCCGATGCACTTCTGGAGGCATTCTGTAATCTGTGGACTATCAGAGTGTTGATGAAACACAGAAATAGCATCGGGATGGAATACAACAGTCACCATGCGCACTTTCCTCCATGGGAGTAATGTCTCAAACAGTCTACGCTTTGATCGTTCCCTGGAAGACCAGTAGTGGTTTCCGATGCACTTTTGGAGGCATTCTGTAATCTGTGGACTATCAATATGTTGATGAAACACAGATATTGCATCGTGATTGAATACAACAGTCACCATGGGCACTTTTCTTCTTGGGAGTAATGTCTCAAACAGTCTACGCCTTGATCGTTCCCTGGAAGACCAGCAGTAGTTTCCGATGAACATCTGGAGGCATTCTGTAATCTTTGGACTATCAGAGTGTTGATGAAACACAGAAATTGCATCGGGATTGAATACAACAGTCAACATGCGCACTTTCCTCCACGGGAGTAATGTCTCAAACAGTCTACGTTTTGATCGGTAACTGGAAGACCAGTAGTAGTTTCCGATGCACATCTGGTGGCATTCTGTAATCTGTGGACAATCAGAGTGTTGATGAAACACAGAAATTGAATCGGAATTGAATACAACAGTCACCATGCGCACTTTCCTCCACGGGAGTAATGTCTCAAACAGTCTACGCATTGATCGTCTCCTGGAAGACCAGTAGTAGTTTCCGATGCACATCTGGTGGCATTCTGTAATCTGTGGACTATCAGAGTGTTGATGAAACACAGAAAATGCATCGGGATTGGATACAACACTCACCATGTGCACTTTCCTCCATGGGAGTAATGTCTCAAAGAGTTTACGATTTGATCGTTCCCTGGAAGACCAGTAGTAGTTTCCGATGCACATCATTAGGCTTTCTGTAATCTGTGGACTATCAGAGTGTTGATGAAACACAGAAATTGTATCGGGATTGAATACAACAGTCACAAGTCACCATGCGCACTTTCCTCCATGGGAGTAATGTCTCAAACAGTCTACTCTTTGATCGTTCCCTGGAAGACCAGTAGTAGTTTCCGTTGCACATCTGGAGGCATTCTGTAATCTGTTGACTATCAGAGTGTTGATGAAACACAGAAATTGCATCGGGATTGAATACAACAGTCACCATGCGCACATTCCTCCAAATAAGTAATGTCTCAAAGAGTCTACGCTTTGATCGTTCCCTGGAAGACCAGTAGTAGTTTCCGATGCACATCTGGTGGTATTCTGTAATCTGTGGACTATCAGAGTGTTGATGAAACACAGAAATTGCCTCGGGATTGAATACAACAGTCACCATCCGCACTTTCCTCCATGGGAGTAAGGTCTGAAACAGTCTACGCATTGATCGTTCCCTGGAAGACCAGTAGTAGTTTCCGATGCACACCTGGTGGCATTCTGTAATCTGTGGACTATCAGAGTGTTGATGAAACACAGAAAATGCATCGGGATTGAATACAACAGTCACCATGTGCACTTTCCTCCATGGGAGTAATGTCTCAAAGAGTTTACGATTTGATCGTTCCCTGGAAGACCAGTAGTAGTTTCCGATGCACATCTGGAGGCATTCTGTAATCTGTGGACTATCAGAGTGCTGATGAAACACAGAAATAGCATCGGGATTGAATACAACAGTCACCATGCGCACTTTCCTCCATGGGAGTAATGTCTCAAACAGTCTACGCTTTGATCGTTCCCTGGAAGACCAGTAGTGGTTTCTGATGCACATCTGGAGGCATTCTGTAATCTGTGGACTATCAGCATGTTGATGAAACACAGAAATTGCATCGGGAATGAATACAAAAGTCACCATGCGCACATTCCTCCATGGGAGTAATGTATCTAACAGCTTACGCTTTCATCGTTCCCTGGAAGACCAGTAGTAGTTTCCGATGCACATCTGGATGCTTTCTGTTATCTGTGGACTATCAGAGTGTTGATGAAACATAGAATTTGCATCGGGATTGAATAAACCAGTCACCATGCGCACTTTCCTCCATGGGAGTAATGTCTCAAACAGTCTACGCTTTGATCGTTCCCTGGAAGACCAGTAGTAGTTTCCGATGCACATCTGGAGGCATTCTGTAATCTGTGGAGTATGAGAGTGTTGATGAAACTAAGAAATTGCATTGGGATTGAATACAACAGTCACCATGCGCACTCCCTCCACGGGAGTAATGTCTCAAACAGTCTACGATTTGATCGTTCCCTGGATGTCCAGTAGTAGTTTCCGATGGACATCTGGTGGCATTCTGTAATCTGTAGACTATCAGAGTGTTGATGAAACACAGAAATTGCATAGGGATTGAATACAACAGTCACCATGCGCACTTTCCTCCATGGGAGTAATCTCTCTAACAGTCTACGCTTTGATCGTTCCCTGGAAGACCAGTAGTAGTTTCCGATGCACATCTGGAGGCTTTCATTAATTTGTGGACTATCAGAGTGTTGTTGAAACACAGAAATTGCATCGGGATTGAATACAACAGTCACCATGCGCACTTTCCTCCATGGGAGTAATGTCTCAAACAGTCTACGCTTTGATCGTTCCCTGGAAGACCAGTAGTGGTTTCCGATGTAATTCTGGAGGCATTCTGTAATCTGTGGACTATGAGAGTGTTGATGAAATACAGATATTGCATCGCGATTGAATACAACAGTCACCATGCGCACTTTCCTTCTTGGGAGTAATGTCTCAAACAGTCTACGCTTTGATCGTTCCCTGGAAGACCAGCAGTAGTTTCCGATGAACATCTGGAGGCATTCTGTAATCTTTGGACTATCAGAGTGTTGATGAAACACAGAAATTGCATCGGGATTGAATACAACAGTCAACATGCGCACTTTCCTCCATGGGAGTAATGTCTCAAACAGTCTACGCTTTGATCGGTAACTGGAAGACCAGTAGTAGTTTCCGATGCACATCTGGTGGCATTCTGTAATCTGTGGACAATCAGAGTGTTGATGAAACACAGAAATTGAATCGGAATTGAATACAACAGTCACCATGCGCACTTTCCTCCACGGGAGTAATGTCTCAAACAGTCTAGGCCATGATCGTCCCCTGGAAGACCAGTAGTAGTTTCCGATGCACATCTGGTGGCATTCTGTAATCTGTGGCGTATCAGAGTGTTGATTAAAAACAGAAATTGCATCGGGATTAAATACAACAGTCACCATCCGCACTTTCCTCCATGGGAGTAAGGTCTGAAACAGTCTACGCTTTGATAGTTCCCTGGAAGACCAGTAGTCGTTTCCGATGCACATCTGGTGGCATTCTGTAATCTGTGGACTATCAGAGTGTTGATGAAACACAGAAATTGCATCGGGATTGAATACAACAGTCACCATGCGCACATTCCTCCAAATAAGTAATGTCTGAAAGAGTCTACGCTTTGATCGTTCCCTGGAAGACCAGTAGTAGTTTCCGATGCACATCTGGTGGTATTCTGTAATCTGTGGACTATCAGAGTTTTGATGAAACACAGAAATTGCCTCGGGATTGAATACAACAGTCACCATCCGCACTTTCCTCCATGGGAGTAAGGTCTGAAACAGTCTACGCTTTGATCGTTCCCTGGAAGACCAGTAGTAGTTTCCGATGCACACCTGGTGGCATTCTGTAATCTGTGGACTATCAGAGTGTTGATGAAACACAGAAAATGCATCGGGATTGAATACAACAGTCACCATGTGCACTTTCCTCCATGGGAGTAATGTCTCAAAGAGTTTACGATTTGATCGTTCCCTGGAAGACCAGTAGTAGTTTCCGATGCACATCTGGAGGCATTCTGTAATCTGTGGACTATCAGAGTGCTGATGAAACACAGAAATAGCATCGGGATTGAATACAACAGTCACCATGCGCACTTTCCTCCATGGGAGTAATGTCTCAAACAGTCTACGCTTTGATCGTTCCCTGGAAGACCAGTAGTGGTTTCTGATGCACATCTGGAGGCATTCTGTAATCTGTGGACTATCAGCATGTTGATGAAACACAGAAATTGCATCGGGAATGAATACAAAAGTCACCATGCGCACATTCCTCCATGGGAGTAATGTATCTAACAGCTTACGCTTTCATCGTTCCCTGGAAGACCAGTAGTAGTTTCCGATGCACATCTGGATGCTTTCTGTTATCTGTGGACTATCAGAGTGTTGATGAAACATAGAATTTGCATCGGGATTGAATAAACCAGTCACCATGCGCACTTTCCTCCATGGGAGTAATGTCTCAAACAGTCTACGCTTTGATCGTTCCCTGGAAGACCAGTAGTAGTTTCCGATGGACATCTGGTGGCATTCTGTAATCTGTAGACTATCAGAGTGTTGATGAAACACAGAAATTGCATAGGGATTGAATACAACAGTCACCATGCGCACTTTCCTCCATGGGAGTAATCTCTCTAACAGTCTACGCTTTGATCGTTCCCTGGAAGACCAGTAGTAGTTTCCGATGCACATCTGGAGGCTTTCATTAATTTGTGGACTATCAGAGTGTTGTTGAAACACAGAAATTGCATCGGGATTGAATACAACAGTCACCATGCGCACTTTCCTCCATGGGAGTAATGTCTCAAACAGTCTACGCTTTGATCGTTCCCTGGAAGACCAGTAGTGGTTTCCGATGTACATCTGGAGGCATTCTGTAATCTGTGGACTATGAGAGTGTTGATGAAATACAGATATTGCATCGCGATTGAATACAACAGTCACCATGCGCACTTTCCTTCTTGGGAGTAATGTCTCAAACAGTCTACGCTTTGATCGTTCCCTGGAAGACCAGCAGTAGTTTCCGATGATCATCTGGAGGCATTCTGTAATCTTTGGACTATCAGAGTGTTGATGAAACACAGAAATTGCATCGGGATTGAATACAACAGTCAACATGCGCACTTTCCTCCATGGGAGTAATGTCTCAAACAGTCTACGCTTTGATCGGTAACTGGAAGACCAGTAGTAGTTTCCGATGCACATCTGGTGGCATTCTGTAATCTGTGGACAATCAGAGTGTTGATGAAACACAGAAATTGAATCGGAATTGAATACAACAGTCACCATGCGCACTTTCCTCCACGGGAGTAATGTCTCAAACAGTCTAGGCCATGATCGTCCCCTGGAAGACCAGTAGTAGTTTCCGATGCACATCTGGTGGCATTCTGTAATCTGTGGCGTATCAGAGTGTTGATTAAAAACAGAAATTGCATCGGGAGTAAATACAACAGTCACCATCCGCACTTTCCTCCATGGGAGTAAGGTCTGAAACAGTCTACGCTTTGATAGTTCCCTGGAAGACCAGTAGTCGTTTCCGATGCACATCTGGTGGCATTCTGTAATCTGTGGACTATCAGAGTGTTGATGAAACACAGAAAATGCATCGGGATTGGATACAACAGTCACCATGTGCACTTTCCTCCATGGGAGTAATGTCTCAAAGAGTTTACGATTTGATCGTTCCCTGGAAGACCAGTAGTAGTTTCCGATGCACTTCTGGAGGCATTCTGTAATCTGTGGACTATCAGAGTGTTGATGAAACACAGAAATAGCATCGGGATGGAATACAACAGTCACCATGCGCACTTTCCTCCATGGGAGTAATGTCTCAAACAGTCTACGCTTTGATCGTTCCCTGGAAGACCAGTAGTGGTTTCCGATGCACTTCTGGAGGCATTCTGTAATCTGTGGACTATCAATATGTTGATGAAACACAGATATTGCATCGTGATTGAATACAACAGTCACCATGGGCACTTTTCTTCTTGGGAGTAATGTCTCAAACAGTCTACGCCTTGATCGTTCCCTGGAAGACCAGCAGTAGTTTCCGATGAACATCTGGAGGCATTCTGTAATCTGTGGACTATCAGAGTGTAGATAAAACACAGAAATTGCATCGGGAATGAATACAAAAGTCACCATGCGCACATTCCTCCATGGGAGTAATGTCTCTAACAGCTTACGCTTTGATCGTTCCCTGGAAGACCAGTAGTAGTTTCCGATGCACATCTGGATGCTTTCTGTAATCTGTAGACTATCAGAATGTTGATGAAACACAGAAATTGCATCGGGATTGAATACAACAGTCTCCATGAGCAGTTTCCTAAATGGGAGTAATGTGTCAAACAGTCTACGCTTTGATCGTTCCCTGGAAGACCAGTAGTAGTTTCCGAGGCACATCTGGAGGCATTCTGTAATGTGTGGACTATCAGAGTGTTGGTGAAACACAGAAATTGCATCGGGATTGTATACAACAGTCACCATGCGCACTTTCCTCCATAAAAGTAATGTCTCAAACAGTATACGCTTTGATCGATCCCTGGAAGACCAGTAGTAGTTTCCAAAGCACATCTGGTGGTATTCTGTAATCTGTGGACTATCAGAGTGTTGATGAAACACAGAAATTGCATCGGGATTGAATACAACAGTCTCCATGAGCAGTTTCCTAAATGGGAGTAATGTCTCATCAGTCTAAGCTTCGATCGTTCCCTGGAAGACCAGTAGTAGTTTCCGATGCACATCTGGTGGCATTCTGTAATCTGTGGACTATCAGAGTGTTGATGAAACACAGAAATTGCATCGGGATTAAATACAACAGTCACAATCCGCACTTTCCTCCATGGGAGTAAGGTCTGAAACAGTCTACGCTTTGATCGTTCCCTGGAAGACCAGTAGTAGTTTCCGATGCACATCTGGTGGCATTCTGTAATCTGTGGACTATCAGAGTGTTGATGAAACACAGAAAATGAATCGGGATTAAATACAACAGTCACCATGCGCACTTTCCTCCACGGCAGTAATGTCTCAGACAGTCTACGCATTGATCGTCCAATGGAAGACCAGTAGTAGTTTCCGATGCACATCTGGTGGCATTCTGTAATCTGTGGCGTATCAGAGTGTTGATTAAAAACAGAAATTGCATCGGGATTGAATACAACAGTCACCATGCGCACTTTCCTCCACGGGAGCAATGTCTCAAACAGTCTACGCTTTGATCGTTCCTGGAAGACCAGTAGTAGTTTCCGATGCACGTCTGGTGGCATTCTGTAATCTGTGGACTATCAGAGTGTTGGTGAAACACAGAAATTGCATCGGGATTGAATACAACAGTCACCATGCGCACTTTCCTCCATAAATGAAATGTCTCAAACAGTCTACGCTTCGATCGTCAACTGGAAGACCAGTAGTAGTTTCCGATGCACATATGGTGGCATTCGGTAATCTGTGGACTATCAGAGTGTTGATGAAGCAAAGAAATTGCCTCGGGATTGAATACAACAGTCACCATGCGCACTTTCCTTCATGGGAATAATGTCTCAAACAGTCTACGCTTTGATCGTTCCCAGGAAGACCAGTAGTAGTTTCCGATACACATCTGAAAGCATTCTGTAATCTGTGGAGTATCAGAGTGTTGATGAAACACAGAAATTGCAACGGAATTAAATACAACAGTCACCATCCGCACTTTCCTCCATGGGAGTAAGGTCTGAAACAGTCTACGCTTTGATCGTTCCCTGGAAGACCAGTAGTAGTTTCCGATGCACATCTGGTGCCATTCTGTAATCTGTGGACTATCAGAGTGTTGGTGAAACACAGAAATTGCATCGGGATTGAATACAACAGTCACCATGCGCACTTTCCTCCATAAATGAAATGTCTCAAAGAGTCTACGCTTCGATCGTCAACTGGAAGACCAGTAGTAGTTTCCGATGCACATATGGTGGCATTCGGTAATCTGTGGACTATCAGAGTGTTGATGAAACAAAGAAATTGCCTCGGGATTGAATACAACAGTCACCATGCGCACTTTCCTTCATGGGAATAATGTCTCAAACAGTCTACGCTTTGATCGTTCCCTGGAAGACCAGTAGTACTTTCCGCTGCACACCTGAAGGCTTTCCGTAAACTGTGGACTATCAGAGTGTTGATGAAGCACAGAAATTGCATCGGAATTGAATACAACAGTCACCATGCGCCCTTTCCTCCATGGGAGAAATGTCTCAAACAGTCTAATATTTGATCGTTCCCTGGAAGACCAGTAGTAGTGTCCGATGCACATCTGGAGGCATTCTGTAATCTGTGGACTATCAGAGTGTAGATAAAACACAGAAATTGCATCGGGAATGAATACAAAAGTCACCTTGCACACATTCCTCCATGGGAGTAATGTCTCTAACTGCTTACGCTTTTATCGTTCCCTGGAAGTCCAGTAGTAGTTTCCGATGCACATCTGGATGCTTTCTGTAATCTGTGGACTATCAGAATGTTGATGAAACACAGAAATTGCATCGGGATTGAATACAACAGTCTCCATGAGCAGTTTCCTAAATGGGAGTAATGTGTCAAACAGTCTACGCTTTGATCGTTCCCTGGAAGACCAGTAGTAGTTTCCGATGCACATCTGGAGGCATTCTGTAATGTGTGGACTATCAGAGTGTTGGTGAAACACAGAAATTGCATCGGGATTGTATACAACAGTCACCATGCGCACTTTCCTCCATAAAAGAAATGTCTCAAACTGTCTACGCTTTGATCGTTCACTGGAAGACCAGTAGTAGTTTCCGATGAACATCTGGAGGCATTCTGTAATCTGTGGACTATCAGAGTGTAGATAAAACACAGAAATTGCATCGGGAATGAATACAAAAGTCACCATGCGCACATTCCTCCATGGGAGTAATGTCTCTAACAGCTTACGCTTTGATCGTTCCCTGGAAGACCAGTAGTAGTTTCCGATGCACATCTGGATGCTTTCTGTAATCTGTGGACTATCACAATGTTGATGAAACACAGAAATTGCATCGGGATTGAATACAACAGTCTCCATGAGCAGTTTCCTACATGGGAGTAATGTGTCAAACAGTCTACGCTTTGATCGTTCCCTGCAAGACCAGTAGTAGTTTCCGATGCACATCTGGAGGCATTCTGTAATGTGTGGACTATCAGAGTGTTGGTGAAACACAGAAATTGCATCGGGATTGTATACAACAGTCACCATCCGCACTTTCCTAAATAAAAGAAATGTCTCAAACAGTCTACGCTTTGATCGTTCCCTGGGAGACCAGTAGAAGTTTCCGATGCACATCTGGTGGCATTCTGTAATATGTGGACTATCAGAATGTTGATGAAACACAGAAATTGCCTCGGGATTGAATACAACAGTCACCATCCGCACTTTCCTCCATGGGAGTAATGTCTCAAAGCATTTACGCTTTGATCGTTCCCTGGAAGACCAGTACCAGTTTCAGATGCACATCTGGAGGCATTCTGTAATCTGTGGACTATCAGAGTGTTGATGAAACACAGAAAATGCATCAGGATTGAATACAACAGTCACCATGCGCTCTTTCCTCCATGGGAGTAATGTCTCAAAGAGTTTACGCTTTGATTGTTCCCTGGAAGACCAGTAGTATTTTCCGATGCACATCTGGAGGCATTCTGTAATCTGTGGACTATCAGAGTGTTGATGAAACACAGAAATTGCATCGGGATTAAATACAACAGTCACCATCCGCACTTTCCTCCATGGGAGTAAGGTGTGAAACAGTCTACGCTTTGATCGTTCCCTGGAAGGCCAGTAGTAGTTTCCGATGCACATCTGGTGGCATTCTGTAATCTGTGGACTATTAGAGTGTTGATGAAACACAGAAAATGCATCGGGATTGAATACAACAGTCACCACGCGCACTTTCCTCCATGGGAGTAATGTCTCAAAGAGTTTACGATTTGATCGTTCCCTGGAAGACCAGTAGTAGTTTCCGATGCACATCTGGAGGCATTCTGTAATCTGTGGACTATCAGAGCGTAGATAAAACACAGAAATTGCATCGGGAATGAATACAAAAGTCACCATGCGCACATTCCTCCATGGGAGTAATGTCTCTAACAGCTTACGCTTTGATCGTTAACTGGAAGACCAGTAGTAGTTTCCGATGCACATCTGGATGCTTTCTGTAATCTGTGGACTATCAGAATGTTGATGAAACACAGAAATTGCATCGGGATTGAATACAACAGTCTCCATGAGCAGTTTCCTACATCCGAGTAAGGTGTCAAACAGTCTACGCTATGATCGTTCACTGGAAGACCAGTAGTAGTTTCCGATGCACATCTGGAGGCATTCTGTAATGTGTGGACTATCAGAGTGTTGGTGAAACACAGAAATTGCATCGGGATTGTATACAACAGTCACCATGCGCACTTCCCTCCATAAAAGAAATGTCTCAAACAGTCTACGCTTTGATCGTTCCCTGGAAGACCAGTAGTAGTTTCCGATGCACATCTGGTGGCATTCTGTAATCTATGGACAATCAGAGAGTTGCTGAAACACAGAAATTGACTTGGGATTGAATACAACAGTCACCATCCGCACTTTCCTCCATGGGAGTAATGTCTCAAAGCGTTTACGCTTAGATCGTTCCCTGGTAGACCAGTACCAGTTTCCGATGCACATCTGGAGGCATTCTGTAATCTGTGGACTATCAGAGTGTTGATGAAACACAGAAAATGCATCGGGATTGAATACAACAGTCACCATGCGCACTTTCCTCCATGGGAGTAATGTCTCAAAGAGTTTACGCTTTGATCGTTCCCTGGAAGACCAGTACCAGTTTCCGAAGCACATCTGGAGGCATTCTGTAATCTGTGGACTATCAGAGTGTTGATCAAACACAGAAAATGCATCGGGATTGAATACAACAGTCACAAGGCGCACTTTCCTCCATGGGAGTAATGTCTCAAAGAGTTTACGCTTTGATCGTTCCCTGGAAGAAAAGTAGTAGTTTCCGATGCACATCTGGATACTTTCTGTAATCTGTGGACTATCACAATGTTGATGAAACACAGAAATTGCATCGGGATTGAATACAACAGTCTCCATGAGCAGTTTCCTACATGGGAGTAATGTGTCAAACAGTCTACGCTTTGATCGTTCCCTGGAAGACCAGTAGTAGTTTCCGATGCACATCTGGAGGCATTCTGTAATGTGTGGACTATCAGAGTGTTGGTGAAACACAGAAATTGCATCGGGATTGTATACAACAGTCACCATGCGCACTTTCCTCCATGGGAGTAATGTCTCAAAGAGTTTACGCTTTGATCGTTCCGTGGAAGACCAGTAGTAGTTACCGATGCACATCTGGAGGCATTCTGTAATGTGTGGACTATCAGAGTGTTGGTGAAACACAGAAATTGCATCGGGATTGAATACAACAGTCACCATGCGCACTTTCCTCCATAAAAGAAATGTCTCAAACAGTCTACGCTTTGATCGTTCCCTGGAAAACCAGTAGTAGTTTCCGATGAATATCCGGTGGCATTGTGTAATCTGTGGACTATCAGAGTGTTGATGAAACACAGAAATTGCCTCGGGATTGAATACAACAGTCACCATCCGCACTTTCCTCCATGGGAGTAATGCTTCAAAGCGTTTACGCTTTGATCGTTCCCTGGAAGACCAGTACCAGTTTCCGATGCACATCTGGAGGCATTCTGTAATCTGTGGACTATCAGAGTGTTGATGAAACACAGAAAATGCATCGGGATTGAATACAACAGTCACCATGCGCACTTTCCTCCATGGGAGTAATGTCTCAAAGAGTTAACGCTTTGATCGTTCCCTGGAAGACCAGTAGTAGTTTCCGATGCACATCTGGAGGCATTCTGTAATCTGTGGACTATCAGAGTGTTGATGAAACACAGAAATTGCATCGGGATTGAATACAACAGTCAACAAGCGCACTTTCCTCCATGGGAGTATTGTCTCTAACAGTCTACGCTTTGATCGTTCCCTATAAGACCAGTAGTAGTTTCCGATGCACATCTGGAGGCATTCTGTAGTCTGTGGACTATCAGAGTGTTGGTGAAACACAGAAATTGCATCGGGATTGAATACAAAAGTCACCATGCGCACTTTCCTACGTAAAAGAAATGTCTCAAACAGTCTAGGCTTCGATCGTTCCCTGGAAAACCAGTAGTAGTTTCCGATGCACATCTGGTGGCATTCTGTAATCTGTGGACTATCAGAGTGTTGATGAAACACAGAAATTGCATCGGGATTGAATACAACAGTCACCATCCGCACTTTCCTCCATGGGTGTAAGGTCTGAAACAGTCTACGCTTTGATCATTCCCTGGAAGACCAGTAGTAGTTTCCGATGCACATCTGGTGACATTCTGTAATCTGTGGACTATCAGAGTGTTGATGAAACACAGAAAATGCATCGGGATTGAATACAACAGTCACCATGCGCACTTTCCTCCATGGGAGTAATGTCTCAAAGAGTTTACGGTTTGATCGTTCCCTGGAACACCAGTAGTACTTTCCGATGCACATCTGGAGGCATTCAGTAATCGGTGGACTATCAGAGTGTTGATGAAACACAGAAATTGCATCGGGATTGAATACAACAGTCACCATGCGCACTTTCCTCCATGGGAAAATTGTCTCAAACAGTCTACGCTTTGATCGGTCCCTGGAAGACCAGTATTAGTTTCCGATACACATCTGGTGGCATTCTGTAATCTGTGGACAATCAGAGTGTTGATGAAACACGGAAATTGAATCGGAATTGAATACAACAGTCACCATGCGCACTTTCCTCCACGGGAGTAATGTCTCAAACAGTCTACGCATTGATCGTTCCCTGGAAGACCAGTAGTAGTTTCCTATGCACATCTGGTGGCATTCTGTAATCTGTGGCGTATCAGAGTGTTGATTAAACACAGAAATTGCATCGGGATTGAACTCAACAGTCACCATGCGCACTTTCCTCCACAGGAGTAATTTCTCAAACGGTCTACGCTTTGATCGTTCCTGGAAGACCAGTAGTAGTTTCCGATGCACGTCTGGTGGCATTCTGTAATCCCTAGACTATCAGAGTGTTGATGAAACACAGAAATTGCCTCAGGACTGAATACAACAGTCAGCATGCGCACTTTCCTTCATGGGAATAATGTCTCAAACAGTCTACGCTTTGATCGTTCCCAGGAAGACCAGTAGTAGTTTCCGATGCACATCTGAAAGCCTTCTGTAATCTGTTTACTATCAGAGTGTTGATGAAACACAGAAATTGCATCGGGATTGAATATAACAGTCTCCATGAGCAGTTTCCTACATGGGAGTAATGTGTCAAACAGTCTACGCTTTGATCGTTCCCTGGAAGACCAGTAGTAGTTTCCGATGCACATCTGGAGGCATTCTGTAATGTGTGGACTATCAGAGTGTTGGTGAAACACAGAAATTGCATTGGGATTGTATACAACAGTCACCATGCGCACTTTCCTCCATGGGAGTAATGTCTCAAAGAGTTTACGCTTTGATCGTTCCGTGGAAGACCAGTAGTAGTTACCGATGCACATCTGGAGGCATTCTGTAATGTGTGGACTATCAGAGTGTTGGTGAAACACAGAAATTGCATCGGGATTGAATACAACAGTCACCATGCGCACTTTCCTCCATAAAAGAAATGTCTCAAACAGTCTACGCTTTGATCGTTACCTGGAAAACCAGTAGTAGTTTCCGATGAATATCTGGTGGCATTCTGTAATCTGTGGACTATCAGAGTGTTGATGAAGCACAGAAATTGCATCGGAATTGAATACAACAGTCACCATGCGCCCTTTCCTCCATGGGAGAAATGTCTCAAACAGTCTACTATTTGATCGTTCCCTGGAAGACCAGTAGTAGTTTCCGATGCACATCTGGAGGCATTCTGTAATCTGTGGACTATCAGAGTGTAGATAAAACACAGAAATTGCATCGGGAATGAATACAAAAGTCACCATGCACACATTCCTCCATGGGAGTAATGTCTCTAACTGCTTACGCTTTCATCGTTCCCTGGAAGACCTGTAGTAGTTTCCGATGCACATCTGGATGCTTTCTGTAATCTGTGGACTATCAGAATGTTGATGAAACACAGAAATTGCATCGGGATTGAGTACAACAGTCTCCATGAGCAGTTTCCTACATGGGAGTAATGTGTCAAACAGTCTACGCTTTGATCGTTCCCTGGAAGACCAGTAGTAGTTTCCGATGCACATCTGGAGGCATTCTGTAATGTGTGGACTATCAGAGTGTTGATGAAACACAGAAATTGCATCGGGATTGAATACAACAGTCACCATGCGCACTTTCCTCCATGGGAGTAATGTCTCAAAGAGTCTACGCTTTGATCGTTCCCCGGAACACCAGTAGTAGTTTCCGATGCACATCTGGTGGCATTCTGTAATCTGTGGACTATCAGAGTGTTGATGAAACACAGAAATTGAATCGGAATTGAATACAACAGTCACCATGCGCACATTCCTCCACGGGAGTAATGTCTCAAACAGTCTACGCATTGATCGTTCCCTGGAGGACCAGTAGTAGTTTCCGATGCACATCTGGTGGCATTCTGTAATCTGTGGCGTAACAGAGTGTTGATTAAACACAGAAATTGCATCGGGATTGAATACAACAGTCACCATGCGCACTTTCCTCCATGGAAGTAATGTCTCTAACAGTCTACGCTTTGATCGTTCCCTGGAAGACCAGTAGTAGTTTCCGATGCATATCTGGAGGCACCCGGAATTTGTGGACTATCAGAGTGTTGATGAAACACAGACATTGCATCGGGATTGAATACAACTGTCATGATGCGCACTTTCGTCCATGGGAGTAATGTCTCAAACAGTCTAAGCTTTGATCGTTCCCTGGAAGACCAGTAGTGGTTTCCGATGCACATCTGGAGGCATTCTGTAATCTGTGGACTATCAGAGTGTTGATGAAACACAGAAATTGCATCGGGATTGAATATAACAGTCTCCATGAGCAGTTTCCTACATGGGAGTAATGTGTCAAACAGTCTACGCTTTGATCGTTCCCTGGAAGACCAGTAGTAGTTTCCGATGCACATCTGGAGGCATTCTGTAATGTGTGGACTATCAGAGTGTTGGTGAAACACAGAAATTGCATTGGGATTGTATACAACAGTCACCATGCGCACTTTCCTCCATGGGAGTAATGTCTCAAAGAGTTTACGCTTTGATCGTTCCGTGGAAGACCAGTAGTAGTTACCGATGCACATCTGGAGGCATTCTGTAATGTGTGGACTATCAGAGTGTTGGTGAAACACAGAAATTGCATCGGGATTGAATACAACAGTCACCATGCGCACTTTCCTCCATAAAAGAAATGTCTCAAACAGTCTACGCTTTGATCGTTACCTGGAAAACCAGTAGTAGTTTCCGATGAATATCTGGTGGCATTCTGTAATCTGTGGACTATCAGAGTGTTGATGAAACACAGAAATTGCCTCGGGATTGAATACAACAGTCACCATCCGCACTTTCCTCCATGGGAGTAATGTTTCAAAGCGTTTACGCTTTGATCGTTCCCTGGAAGACCAGTACCAGTTTCCGATGCACATCTGGAGGCATTCTGTAATCTGTGGACTATCAGAGTGTTGATGAAACACAGAAAATGCATCGGGATTGAATACAACAGTCACCATGCGCACTTTCCTCCATGGGAGTAATGTCTCAAAGAGTTTACGCTTTGATCGTTCCCTGGAAGACCAGTAGTAGTTTCCGATGCACATCTGGAGGCATTCTGTAATCTGTGGACTATCAGAGTGTTGATGAAACACAGAAATTGCATCGGGATTGAATACAACAGTCAACAAGCGCACTTTCCTCCATGGGAGTAATGTCTCTAACAGTCTACGCTTTGATCGTTCCCTATAAGACCAGTAGTAGTTTCCGATGCACATCTGGAGGCATTCTGTAGTCTGTGGACTATCAGAGTGTTAGTGAAACACAGAAATTGCATCGGGATTGAATACAAAAGTCACCATGCGCACTTTCCTACGTAAAAGAAATGTCTCAAACAGTCTAGGCTTCGATCGTTCCCTGGAAGACCAGTAGTAGTTTCCGATGCACATCTGGTGGCATTCTGTAATCTGTGGACTATCAGAGTGTTGATGAAACACAGAAATTGCATCGGGATTGAATACAACAGTCACCATCCGCACTTTCCTCCATGGGTGTAAGGTCTGAAACAGTCTACGCTTTGATCATTCCCTGGAAGACCAGTAGTAGTTTCCGATGCACATCTGGTGACATTCTGTAATCTGTGGACTATCAGAGTGTTGATGAAACACAGAAAATGCATCGGGATTGAATACAACAGTCACCATGCGCACTTTCCTCCATGGGAGTAATGTCTCAAAGAGTTTACGGTTTGATCGTTCCCTGGAAGACCAGTAGTAGTTTCCGATGCACATCTGGAGGCATTCTGTAGTCGGTGGACTATCAGAGTGTTGATGAAACACAGAAATTGCATCGGGATTTAATACAACAGTCACCATGCGCACTTTCCTCCATGGGAAAATTGTCTCAAACAGTCTACGCTTTGATCGGTCCCTGGAAGACCAGTATTAGTTTCCGATACACATCTGGTGGCATTCTGTAATCTGTGGTTAATCAGAGTGTTGATGAAACACAGAAATTGCATCGGGATTGAATACAACAGTCACCATGCGCACTTCCCTCCACGGGAGTAATGTCTCAAACAGTCTACGCATTGATCGTTCCCTGGAAGACCAGTAGTAGTTTCCTATGCACATCTGGTGGCATTCTGTAATCTGTGGCGTATCAGAGTGTAGATTAAACACAGAAATTGCATCGGGATTGAACACAACAGTCACCATGCGCACTTTCCTCCACAGGAGTAATTTCTCAAACAGTCTACGCTTTGATCGTTCCTGGAAGACCAGTAGTAGTTTCCGATGCACGTCTGGTGGCATTCTGTAATCCCTAGACTATCAGAGTGTTGATGAAACACAGAAATTGCCTCAGGACTGAATACAACAGTCAGCATGCGCACTTTCCTTCATGGGAATAATGTCTCAAACAGTCTACGCTTTGATCGTTCCCAGGAAGACCAGTAGTAGTTTCCGATGCACATCTGAAAGCCTTCTGTAATCTGTTTACTATCAGAGTGTTGATGAAACACAGAAATTGCATCGGGTTTGAATACAACAGTCACCATGCGCACTTCCCTCAATGGGAGTAATGTCTCAAGAGTTTACGCTTTGATCGTTCCCTGGACGACCAGTAGTAGTTTCCGATGCACATCTGGAGGCATTCTGTAATCTGTGGACTATCAGAGTGTTGATGAAACACAGAAATTGCCTCGGGATTAAATACAACAGTAACCATGCGCACTTTCCTCCATGGGAGTAATGTCTCTAACAGTCTACGCTTTGATCGTTCCCTGGAAGACCAGTAGTACTTTCCGCTGCACACCTGAAGGCTTTCCGTAAACTGTGGACTATCAGAGTGTTGATGAAGCACAGAAATTGCATCGGAATTGAATACAACAGTCACCATGCGCCCTTTCCTCCATGGGAGAAATGTCTCAAACAGTCTAATATTTGATCGTTCCCTGGAAGACCAGTAGTAGTGTCCGATGCACATCTGGAGGCATTCTGTAATCTGTGGACTATCAGAGTGTAGATAAAACACAGAAATTGCATCGGGAATGAATACAAAAGTCACCTTGCACACATTCCTCCATGGGAGTAATGTCTCTAACTGCTTACGCTTTTATCGTTCCCTGGAAGTCCAGTAGTAGTTTCCGATGCACATCTGGATGCTTTCTGTAATCTGTGGACTATCAGAATGTTGATGAAACACAGAAATTGCATCGGGATTGAATACAACAGTCTCCATGAGCAGTTTCCTACATGGGAGTAATGTGTCAAACAGTCTACGCTTTGATCGTTCCCTGGAAGACCAGTAGTAGTTTACGATGCACATCTGGAGGCATTCTGTAATGTGTGGACTATCAGAGTGTTGGTGAAACACAGAAATTGCATCGGGATTGTATACAACAGTCACCATGCGCACTTTCCACCATGGGAGTAATGTCTCAAAGAGTTTACGGTTTGATCGTTCCCTGGAAGACCAGTACCAGTTTCCGATGCACATCTGGAGGCATTCTGTAATCTGTGGAGTATCAGAGTGTTGATGAAAGACAGAAATTGCATCGGGATTGAATACAACAGTCACCATGCGAACTTTCCTCCATGGGAGTAATTCTCAAACAGTCTACGTTTTGATCGTTCCATGGAAGACCAGTAGTAGTTTCCAATGCACATCTGAAGGCATTCTGTAATCTGTGGACTATCAGAGTGTTGATGAAACACAGAAATTGCATCGGGATTGAATACAACAGTCACCATGCGCACTTTCCTCCATGGGAGTAATGTCTCAAAGAGTCTACGCTTTGATCGTTCCCCGGAAGACCAGTAGTAGTTTCCGATGCACATCTGGTGGCATTCTGTAATCTGTGGACTATCAGAGTGTTGATGAAACACAGAAATTGAATCGGAATTGAATACAACAGTCACCATGCGTACATTCCTCCACGGGAGTAATGTCTCAAACAGTCTACGCATTGATCGTTCCCTGGAGGACCAGTAGTAGTTTCTGATGCACATCTGGTGGCATTCTGTAATCTGTGGCGTAACAGAGTGTTGATTAAACACAGAAATTGCATCGGAATTGAATACAACAGTCACCATGCGCACTTTCCTCCATGGAAGTAATGTCTCTAACAGTCTACGCTTTGATCGTTCCCTGGAAGACCAGTAGTAGTTTCCGATGCATATCTGGAGGCTCCCCGTAATTTGTGGACTATCAGAGTGTTGATGAAACACAGACATTGCATCGGGATTGAATACAACAGTCACCATGCTCACTTCCCTTCATGGGAGTAATGTCTCAAACAGTCTAAGCTTTGATCGGTCCCTGGAAGACCAGTAGTGGTTTCCGATGCACATCTGGAGGCATTCTGTAATCTGTGGACTATCAGAGTGTTGATGAAACACAGAAATTGCATCGGGATTGAATACAACAGTCACCATGCTCACTTCCCTTCATGGGAGTAATGTCTCAAACAGTCTACGCTTTGATCGTTCCCTGGAAGACCAGTTGTAGTTTCCGATGCATATCTGGTGTCATTCTGTAATCTGTGGACTATCAGAGCGTTGATGAAACACAGAAATTGCATCGGGATTGAATACAACAGTCACCATGCGAACTTTCCTCCATGGGAGTAATTCTCAAACAGTCTACGTTTTGATCGTTCCCTGGAAGACCAGTAGTAGTTTTCGATGCACATCTGGTGGCATTCTGTAATCTGTGGACTATCAGAGTGTTGATGAAACACAGAAATTGCATCGGGATTGAATACAACAGTCACCATGCGCACTTTCCTCAACGGGAGTAATGTCTCAAACAGTCTACTATTTGATAGTTCCCTGGAAGACCAGTAGTAGTTTCCTATGCACATCTGGTGGCATTCCGTAATCTGTGGCGTATCAGAGTGTTGATTAAACAAAGAAATTGCATCGGGATTGAATACAACAGTCACCATGCGCACATTCCTCCACAGGAGTAATTTCTCAAACAGTCTACGCTTTGATCGTTCCTGGAAGACCAGTAGTAGTTTCCGATGCACGTCTGGTGGCATTCTGTACTCCCTAGACTATCAGAGTGTTGATGAAACACAGAAATTGCCTCAGGACTGAATACAACAGGCAGCATGCGCACTTTCCTTCATGGGAATAATGTCTCAAACAGTCTACGCTTTGATCGTTCCCAGGAAGACCAGTAGTAGTTTCCGATGCACATCTGAAAGCCTTCTGTAATCTGTGGACTATCAGAGTGTTGATGAAACACAGAAAGTGCATCATGATTGAATACAACAGTCACCATGCGCACTTCCCTCAATGGGAATAATGTCTCAAAGAGTTTACGCTTTGATCGTTCCCTGGCCAACCAGTAGTAGTTTCCGATGCACATCTGGAGGCATTCTGTAATCTGTGGAATATGAGAGTGTTGATGAAACACAGAAATTGCCTCGGGATTAAATACAACAGTCACCATGCGCACTTTCCTCCATGGGAGTAATGTCTCAAACAGTCTACGCTTTGATCGTTATTTGGAAGACCAGCAGTGGTTTCCGATGAACATCTGGAGGCATTCTGTAATTTTGTGGCCTATCAGAGTGTTGATGAAACACAGAAATTGCTTCGGGATTGAATACAACAGTCACCATGCGCACTTTCCTCAACGGGAGTAATGTCTCAAACAGATTATGATTTTATCGTTCCCTGGAAGACCAGTAGTAGTTTCCTATGCACATCTGGTGGCATTCTGTAATCTGTGGCGTATCAGTGTGTAGATTAAACACAGAAATTGCATCGGGATTGAACACAACAGTCACCATGCGCACTTTCCTCCACAGGAGTAATTTCTCAAACAGTGTACGCTTTGATCGTTCCTGAAAGACCAGTAGTAGTTTCCTATGCACGTCTGGTGGCATTCTGTAATCCCTAGACTATCAGAGTGTTGATGAAACACAGAAATTGCCTCAGGACTGAATACAACAGGCAGCATGCGCACTTTCCTTCATGGGAATAATGTCTCTAACAGTCTACGCTTTGATCGTTCCCTGGAAGACCAGTAGTAGTTTCCGATGCACATCTGGAGGCATTTTGTAATGTGTGGACTATCAGAGTGTTGGTGAAACACAGAAATTGCATCGGGATTGTATACAACAGAAACCATGCGCACTTTCCTCCATAAAAGAAATGTCTCAAACAGTCTACGCTTTGATCGTTCCCTGGAAGACCAGTACCAGTTTCCGATGCACATCTGGTGGCATTCTTTAATCTGTGGACTATCAGAGTGTAGATGAAACACAGAAAATGCATGGGGATCGAATACAACAGTCACCATCCGCACTTTCCTCCATGGGAGTAATGTCTCAAAGAGTTTACGGTTTGATCGTTCACTGGAAGACCAGTACCAGTTTCCGATGCACATCTGGAGGCATTCTGTAATCTGTGGAGTATCAGAGTGTTGATGAAACACAGAAATTGTATCGGGATTGAATACAACAGTCACCATGCGAACTTTCATCCATGGGAGTAATTCTCAAACTGTCTACGCTTTGATCGTTCCCTGGGAGACCAGTAGTAGTTTCCGATGCACATCTGAAAGCATTCTGTAATCTGTGGACTATCAGAGTGTTGATGAAACACAGAAATTGCATCGGGATTGAATACAACAGTCACCATGCGCATTTTCCTCCACGGGAGTAATGTCTCAAAGAGTCTACGCTTTGATCGTTCCCCGGAAGACCAGTAGTAGTTTCCGATGCACATGTGGTGGCATTCTGTAATCTGTGGACTATCAGAGTGTTGATGAAACACAGAAATTGAATCGGAATTGAATACAACAGTCACCATGCGCACATTCCTCCACGGGAGTAATGTCTCAATCAGTCTACGCATTGATCGTTCCCTGGAGGACCAGTAGTAGTTTCCGATGCACATCTGGTGGCATTCTGTAACCTGTGGCGTAACAGAGTGTTGATTAAACACAGAAATTGCATCGGGATTGAATACAACAGTCACCATGCGCACTTTCCTCCATGGAAGCAATGTCTCTAACAGTCTACGCTTTGATCGTTCCCTGGAAGACCAGTAGTAGTTTCCGATGCATATCTGGTGGCTCCCCGTAATTTGTGGACTATCAGAGTGTTGATGAAACACAGACATTGCATCGGGATTGAATACAACTGTCATGATGCGCACTTTCGTCCATGGAAGTAATGTCTCAAACAGTCTAAGCTTTGATCGTTCCCTGGAAGACCAGTAGTGGTTTCCGATGCACATCTGGAGGCATTCTGTAATCTGTGGACTATCAGAGTGTTGATGAAACACAGAAATTGCATCGGGATTGAATACAACAGTCACCATGCTCACTTCCCTTCATGGGAGTAATGTCTCAAACAGTCTACGCTTTGATCGTTCCCTGAAAGACCAGTAGTAGTGTCCGATGCATATCTGGTGTCATTCTGTAATCTGTGGACTATCAGAGCGTTGATGAAACACAGAAATTGCATCGGGATTGAATACAACAGTCACCATGCCAACTTTCCTCCATGGGAGTAATTCTCAAACAGTGTACGTTTTGATCGTTCCCTGGAAGACCAGTAGTAGTTTTCGATGCACATCTGGTGGCATTCTGTAATCTGTGGACTATCAGAGTGTTGATGAAACACAGAAATTGCATCGGGATTGAATACAACAGTCACCATGCGCACTTTCCTCCATGGGAGTAATGTCTCAAACAGTCTACGCTTTGATCGTTCCTTGGAAGACCAGCAGTGGTTTCCGATGAACATCTGGAGGCATTCTGTAATCTGTGGCCTATCAGAGTGTTGATGAAACACAGAAATTGCTTCGGGATTAAATACAACAGTCACCATGCGCACTTTCCTCAACGGTAGTAATGTCTCAAACAGTCTACTATTTGATCGTTCCCTGGAAGACCAGTGGTAGTTTCCTATGCACATCTGGTGGCATTCAGTAATCTGTGGCGTATCAGAGTGTTGATTAAACACAGAAATTGCATCGGGATTGAACACAACAGTCACCATGCGCACTTTCCTCCACAGGAGTAATTTCTCAAACAGTCTACGCTTTGATCGTTCCTGGAAGACCAGTAGTAGTTTCCGATGCACGTCTGGTGGCATTCTGTAATCCCTAGACTATCAGAGTGTTGATGAAACACAGAAATTGCCTCAGGACTGAATACAACAGGCAGCATGCGCACTTTCCTTCATGGGAATAATGTCTCAAACAGTCTACGCTTTGATCGTTCCCAGGAAGACCAGTAGTAGTTTCCGATGCACATCTGAAAGCCTTCTGTAATCTGTGGACTATCAGAGTGTTGATGACACACAGAAATTGCATCGGGATTGAATACAACAGTCACCATGCGCACTTCCCTCAATGGGAATAATGTCTCAAAGAGTTTACGCTTTGATCGTTCCCTGGACAACCAGTAGTAGTTTCCGATGCACATCTGGAGTCATTTTGTAATGTGTGGACTATCAGAGTGTTGGTGAAACACAGAAATTGCATCGGGATTGTATACAACAGAAACCATGCGCACTTTCCTCCATAAAAGAAATGTCTCAAACAGTCTACGCTTTGATCGTTCCCTGCAAGACCAGTAGTAGTTTCCGATGCACATCTGGTGGCATTCTTTAATCTGTGGACTATCAGAGTGTTGATGAAACACAGAAAATGCATGGGGATTGAATACAACAGTCACCATCCGCACTTTCCTCCATAGGAGTAATGTCTCAAAGAGTTTACGGTTTGATCGTTCCCTGGGAGACCAGTAGTAGTTTCCGATGCACATCTGAAAGCATTGTGTAATCTGTGGACTATCAGAGTGTTGATGAAACACAGAAATTGCATCGGGATTGAATACAACAGTCACCATGCGCACTTTCCTCCACGGGAGTAATGTCTCAAAGAGTCTACGCTTTGATCGTTCCCCGGAAGACCAGTAGTTGTTTCCGATGCTCATCTGGTGGCATTCTGTAATCTGTGGACTATCAGAGTGTTGATGAAACACAGAAATTGAATCGGAATTGAATACAACAGTCACCACGCGCACATTCCTCCACGGGAGTAATGTCTCAAACAGTCTACGCATTGATCGTTCCCTGGACGACCAGTAGTAGTTTCCGATGCACATCTGGTGGCATTCTGTAATCTGTGGCGTATCAGAGTGTTGATTAAACACAGAAATTGCATCGGGATTGAATACAACAGTCACCATGCGCACTTTCCTCCATGGGAGTAATGTCTCAAACAGTCTACGCTTTGATCGTTCCCTGGAAGACCAGTAGTAGTTTCCGATGCACGTCTGGTGGCATTCTGTAATCTCTGGAGTATCAGAGTGTTGATGAAACACAGAAATTGCATCAGGATTGAATACAACAGTCACCATGCGCACTTTCGTCCATGGAAGTTATGTCTCTAACAGTCTACGCTTTGATCGTTCCCTGGAAGACCAGTAGTAGTTTCCGATGCATATCTGGAGCCTTTCCGTAATTTGTGGACTATCAGAGTGTTGATGAAACACAGAAATTGCATCGGGATTGAATACAACTGTCACCATGCGCACTTTCGTCCATGGGAGTAATGTCTCAAACAGTCTACGCTTTGATCGTTCCTTGGAAGGCCAGTAGTGGTTTCCGATGCACATCTGGAGGCATTCTGTAATCTGTGGACTATCAGAGTGTTGATGATACACAGAAATTGCATCGGGATTGAATACAACAGTCACCATGCTCACTTCCCTTCATGGGAGTAATGTCGCAAACAGTCTACGCTTTGATCGTCCCTGGAAGACCAGTAGTAGTTTCCGATGCACATCTGGTGTCATTCTGTAATCTGTGAACTATCAGAGCGTTGATGAAACACAGAAATTGCATCGGGATTGAATACAACAGTCACCATGCGCACTTTCGTCCATGGGAGTAATGTCTCAAACAGTCTACGCTTTGATCGTTCCCTGGAAGACCTGTAGTAGTTTCCGATGCACATCACGTGGCATTCTGTAATCTGTGGACTGTCAGAGTGTTGATGAAACACAGAAATTGATTTGGAATTGAATACAACAGTCACCATGCGCACATTCCTCCACGGGAGTAATGTCTCAAACAGTCTACGCATTTATCGTTCCCTGGAGGACCAGTAGTAGTTTCCGATGCATATCTGGAGGCTTTCCGTAATTTGTGGACTATCAGAGTGTAGATTAAACACAGAAATTGCATCGGGATTGAACACAACAGTCACCATGCGCACTTTCCTCCACAGGAGTAATTTCTCAAACAGTGTACGCTTTGATCGTTCCTGGAAGACCAGTAGCAGTTTCCGATGCACATCTGGAGGCATTTTGTAATGTGTGGACTATCAGAGTGTTGATGAAACACAGAAAATGCATGGGGATTGAATACAACAGTCACCATCCGCACTTTCCTCCATGGGAGTAATGTCTCAAAGAGTTTACGGTTTGATCGTTCACTGGAAGACCAGTACCAGTTTCCGATGCACATCTGGAGGCATTCTGTAATCTGTGGCGTAACAGAGTGTTGATTAAACACAGAAATTGTATCGGGATTGAATACAACAGTCACCATGCGCACTTTCCTCCATGGGAGTAATGTCTCAAACAGTCTACGCTTTGATCGTTCCCTGGGAGACCAGTAGTAGTTTCCGATGCACATCTGAAAGCATTCTGTAATCTGTGGACTATCAGAGTGTTGATGAAACACAGAAATTGCATCGGGATTGAATACAACAGTCACCATGCGCATTTTCCTCCACGGGAGTAATGTCTCAAAGAGTCTACGCTTTGATCGTTCCCCGGAAGACCAGTAGTAGTTTCCGATGCACATGTGGTGGCATTCTGTAATCTGTGGACTATCAGAGTGTTGATGAAACACAGAAATTGAATCGGAATTGAATACAACAGTCACCATGCGCACATTCCTCCACGGGAGTAATGTCTCAATCAGTCTACGCATTGATCGTTCCCTGGAGGACCAGTAGTAGTTTCCGATGCACATCTGGTGGCATTCTGTAATCTGTGGCGTAACAGAGTGTTGATTAAACACAGAAATTGCATCGGGATTGAATACAACAGTCACCATGCGCACTTTCCTCCATGGAAGTAATGTCTCTAACAGTCTACGCTTTGATCGTTCCCTGGAAGACCAGTAGTAGTTTCCGATGCATATCTGGAGGCTTCCCGTAATTTGTGGACTATCAGAGTGTTGATGAAACACAGACATTGCATCGGGATTGAATACAACTGTCATGATGCGCACTTTCGTCCATGGGAGTAATGTCTCAAACAGTCTAAGCTTTGATCGTTCCCTGGAAGACCAGTAGTGGTTTCCGATGCACATCTGGAGGCATTCTGTAATCTGTGGACTATCAGAGTGTTGATGAAACACAGAAAATGTATCGGGATTGAATACAACAGTCACCATGCTCACTTCCCTTCATGGGAGTAATGTCTCAAACAGTCTACGCTTTGATCGTTCCCTGGAAGACCAGTAGTAGTTTCCGATGCATATCTGGTGTCATTCTGTAATCTGTGGACTATCAGAGCGTTGATGAAACACAGAAATTGCATCGGGATTGAATACAACAGTCACCATGCCAACTTTCCTCCATGGGAGTAATTCTCAAACAGTGTACGTTTTGATCGTTCCCTGGAAGACCAGTAGTAGTTTTCGATGCACATCTGGTGGCATTCTGTAATCTGTGGACTATCAGAGTGTTGATGAAACACAGAAATTGCATCGGGATTGAATACAACAGTCACCATGCGCACTTTCCTCAATGGGAGTAATGTCTCAAACAGTCTACGCTTTGATCGTTCCTTGGAAGACCAGCAGTGATTTCCGATGAACATCTGGAGGCATTCTGTAATCTGTGGCCTATCAGAGTGTTGATGAAACACAGAAATTGCTTCGGGATTAAATACAACAGTCACCATGCGCACTTTCCTCAACGGTAGTAATGTCTCAAACAGTCTACTATTTGATCGTTCCCTGGAAGACCAGTAGTAGTTTCCTATGCACATCTGGTGGCATTCAGTAATCTGTGGCGTATCAGAGTGTTGATTAAACACAGAAATTGCATCGGGATTGAACACAACAGTCACCATGCGCACTTTCCTCCACAGGAGTAATTTCTCAAACAGTCTACGCTTTGATCGTTCCTGGAAGACCAGTAGTAGTTTCCGATGCACGTCTGGTGGCATTCTGTAATCCCTAGACTATCAGAGTGTTGATGAAACACAGAAATTGCCTCAGGACTGAATACAACAGGCAGCATGCGCACTTTCCTTCATGGGAATAATGTCTCTAACAGTCTACGCTTTGATCGTTCCCTGGAAGACCAGTAGTAGTTTCCGATGCACATCTGGAGGCATTTTGTAATGTGTGGACTATCAGAGTGTTGGTGAAACACAGAAATTGCATCGGGATTGTATACAACAGAAACCATGCGCACTTTCCTCCATAAAAGAAATGTCTCAAACAGTCTACGCTTTGATCGTTCCCTGGAAGACCAGTAGTAGTTTCCGATGCACATCTGGTGGCATTCTTTAATCTGTGGACTATCAGAGTGTTGATGAAACACAGAAAATGCATGGGGATTGAATACAACAGTCACCATCCGCACATTCCTCCATGGGAGTAATGTCTCAAAGAGTTTACGGTTTGATCGTTCACTGGAAGACCAGTACCAGTTTCCGATGCACATCTGGAGGCATTCTGTAATCTGTGGAGTATCAGAGTGTTGATGAAACACAGAAATTGTATCGGGATTGAATACAACAGTCACCATGCGAACTTTCATCCATGGGAGTAATTCTCAAACAGTCTACGCTTTGATCGTTCCCTGGGAGACCAGTAGTAGTTTCCGATGCACATCTGAAAGCATTCTGTAATCTGTGGACTATCAGAGTGTTGATGAAACACAGAAATTGCATCGGGATTGAATACAACAGTCACCATGCGCATTTTCCTCCACGGGAGTAATGTCTCAAAGAGTCTACGCTTTGATCGTTCCCCGGAAGACCAGTAGTAGTTTCCGATGCACATGTGGTGGCATTCTGTAATCTGTGGACTATCAGAGTGTTGATGAAACACAGAAATTGAATCCGAATTGAATACAACAGTCACCATACGCACATTCCTCCACGGGAGTAATGTCTCAAACAGTCTACGCATTGATCGTTCCCTGGAGGACCAGTAGTAGTTTCCGATGCACATCTGGTGGCATTCTGTAATCTGTGGCGTAACAGAGTGTTGATTAAACACAGAAATTGCATCGGGATTGAATACAACAGTCACCATGCGCACTTTCCTCCATGGAAGTAATGTCTCTAACAGTCTACGCTTTGATCGTTCCCTGGAAGACCAGTAGTAGTTTCCGATGCATAACTGGAGGCTCCCCGTAATTTGTGGGGTATCAGAGTGTTGATGAAACACAGACATTGCATCGGGATTGAATACAACTGTCATGATGCGCACTTTCGTCCATGGGAGTAATGTCTCAAACAGTCTAAGCTTTGATCGTTCCCTGGAAGACCAGTAGTGGTTTCCGATGCACATCTGGAGGCATTCTGTAATCTGTGGACTATCAGAGTGTTGATGAAACACAGAAATTGCATCGGGATTGAATACAACAGTCACCATGCTCACTTCCCTTCATGGGAGTAATGTCTCAAACAGTCTACGCTTTGATCGTTCCCTGGAAGACCAGTAGTAGTTTCCGATGCACATCTGGTGGCATTCTTTAATCTGTGGACTATCAGAGTGTTGATGAAACACAGAAAATGCATGGGGATTGAATACAACAGTCACCATCCGCACTTTCCTCCATGGGAGTAATGTCTCAAAGAGTTTACGGTTTGATCGTTCACTGGAAGACCAGTACCAGTTTCCGATTCACATCTGGAGGCATTCTGTAATCTGTGGAGTATCAGAGTGTTGATGAAACACAGAAATTGTATCGGGATTGAATACAACAGTCACCATGCGAACTTTCATCCATGGGAGTAATTCTCAAACAGTCTACGCTTTGATCGTTCCCTGGGAGACCAGTAGTAGTTTCCGATGCACATCTGAAAGCATTCTGTAATCTGTGGACTATCAGAGTGTTGATGAAACACAGAAATTGCATCGGGATTGAATACAACAGTCACCATGCGCATTTTCCTCCACGGGAGTAATGTCTCAAAGAGTCTACGCTTTGATCGTTCCCCGGAAGACCAGTAGTAGTTTCCGATGCACATGTCGTGGCATTCTGTAATCTGTGGACTATCAGAGTGTTGATGAAACACAGAAATTGAATCGGAATTGAATACAACAGTCACCATGCGCACATTCCTCCACGGGAGTAATGTCTCAATCAGTCTACGCATTGATCGTTCCCTGGAGGACCAGTAGTAGTTTCCGATGCACATCTGGTGGCATTCTGTAATCTGTGGCGTAACAGAGTGTTGATTAAACACAGAAATTGCATCGGGATTGAATACAACAGTCACCATGCGCACTTTCCTCCATGGAAGTAATGTCTCTAACAGTCTACGCTTTGATCGTTCCCTGGAAGACCAGTAGTAGTTTCCGATGCATATCTGGAGGCTCCCCGTAATTTGTGGACTATCAGAGTGTTGATGAAACACAGACATTGCATCGGGATTGAATACAACTGTCATGATGCGCACTTTCGTCCATGGGAGTAATGTCTCAAACAGTCTAAGCTTTGATCGTTCCCTGGAAGACCAGTAGTAGTTTTCGATGCACATCTGGTGGCATTCTGTAATCTGTGGACTATCAGAGTGTTGATGAAACACATAAATTGCATCGGGATTGAATACAACAGTCACCATGCGCACTTTCCTCAATGGGAGTAATGTCTCAAACAGTCTACGCTTTGATCGTTCCTTGGAAGACCAGCAGTGGTTTCCGATGAACATCTGGAGGCATTCTGTAATCTGTGGCCTATCAGAGTGTTGATGAAACACAGAAATTGCTTCGGGATTAAATACAACAGTCACCATGCGCACTTTCCTCAACGGTAGTAATGTCTCAAACAGTCTACTATTTGATCGTTCCCTGGAAGACCAGTAGTAGTTTCCTATGCACATCTGGTGGCATTCAGTAATCTGTGGCGTATCAGAGTGTTGATTAAACACAGAAATTGCATCGGGATTGAACACAACAGTCACCATGCGCACTTTCCTCCACAGGAGTAATTTCTCAAACAGTCTACGCTTTGATCGTTCCTGGAAGACCAGTAGTAGTTTCCGATGCACGTCTGGTGGCATTCTGTAATCCCTAGACTATCAGAGTGTTGATGAAACACAGAAATTGCCTCAGGACTGAATACAACAGGCAGCATGCGCACTTTCCTTCATGGGAATAATGTCTCAAACAGTCTACGCTTTGATCGTTCCCAGGAAGACCAGTAGTAGTTTCCGATGCACATCTGAAAGCCTTCTGTAATCTGTGGACTATCAGAGTGTTGATGACACACAGAAATTGCATCGGGATTGAATACAACAGTCACCATGTGCACTTCCCTCAATGGGAATAATGTCTCAAAGAGTTTACGCTTTGATCGTTCCCTGGACAACCAGTAGTAGTTTCCGATGCACATCTGGAGTCATTTTGTAATGTGTGGACTATCAGAGTGTTGGTGAAACGCAGAAATTGCATCGGGATTGTATACAACAGAAACCATGCGCACTTTCCTCCATAAAAGAAATGTCTCAAACAGTCTACGCTTTGATCGTTCCCTGCAAGACCAGTAGTAGTTTCCGATGCACATCTGGTGGCATTCTTTAATCTGTGGACTATCAGAGTGTTGATGAAACACAGAAAATGCATGGGGATTGAATACAACAGTCACCATCCGCACTTTCCTCCATGGGAGTAATGTCTCAAAGAGTTTACGCTTTGATCGTTCACTGGAAGACCAGTACCAGTTTCCGATGCACATCTGGAGGCATTCTGTAATCTGTGGAGTATCTGAGTGTTGATGAAACACAGAAATTGTATCGTAATTGAATACAACAGTCACCATGCGAACTTTCATCCATGGGAGTAATTCTCAAACAGTCTACGCTTTGATCGTTCCCTGGGAGACCAGTAGTAGTTTCCGATGCACATCTGAAAGCATTCTGTAATCTGTGGACTATCAGAGTGTTGATGAAACACAGAAATTGCATCGGGATTGAATACAACAGTCACCATGCGCACTTTCCTCCACGTGAGTAATGTCTCAAAGAGTCTACGCTTTGATCGTTCCCCGGAAGACCAGTAGTAGTTTCCGATGCACATCTGGTGGCATTCTGTAATCTGTGGACTATCAGAGTGTTGATGAAACACAGAAATTGAATCGGAATTGAATACAACAGTCACCATGCGCACATTCCTCGACGGGAGTAATGTCTCAAACAGTCTACGCATTGATCTTTCCCTGGACGACCAGTAGTAGTTTCCGATGCACATCTGGTGGCATTCTGTAATCTGTGGCGTATCAGAGTGTTGATTAAACACAGAAATTGTATCGGGATTGAATACAACAGTCACCATGCGCACTTTCCTCCATGGAAGTAATGTCTCTAACAGTCTACGCTTTGATCGTTCCCTGGAAGACCAGTAGTAGTTTCCGATCCACATCTGGAGGCATTCTGTAATCTGTCGTCTATCAGAGTGTTGATGAAGCACAGAAACGGCATCGGGATTGAATACAACAGTCACCATGCGCACTTTCCTCCATGGGAGTAATGTCTCAAACAGTCTACGCTTTGATCGTTCCCTGGAAGACCAGTAGTAGTTTGCGATGCACGTCTGGTGGCATTCTGTAATCTCTGGAGTATCAGAGTGTTGATGAAACACAGAAATTGCATCGGGATTGAATACAACAGTCACGATGCGCACTTTCGTCCATGGAAGTTATGTCTCTAACAGTCTACGCTTTGATCGTTCCCTGGAAGACCAGTAGTAGTTTCCGATGCATATCTGGAGGCTTTACGTAATTTGTGGACTATCAGAGTGTTGATGAAACACAGAAATTGCATCGGGATTGAATACAACTGTCACCATGCGCACTTTCGTCCATGGGAGTAATGTCTCAAACAGTCTACGCTTTGATCGTTCCCTGGAAGACCAGTAGTAGTTTCCGATGCACATCTGGTGGCATTCTGTAATCTGTAGACTATCAGAGAGTTGATGAAACAAAGATATTGCATCGGGATTGAATACAACAGTCACCATCCGCACTTTCCTCAATGGGAGTAATGTCTCTAACAGTCTACGCTTTGATCGTTCCCTGGAAGACCAGTAGTACTTTCCGCTGCACACCTGGAGGCCTTCCGTAAACTGTGGACTATCAGAGTGTTGATGAATCACAGTAATTGCATCGGGATTGAATACAACAGTCACCATGCGCACTTTCCTCCATGGTAGAAATGTCTCAAACAGTCTACTATTTGATCGTTCCCTGGAAGACCAGTAGTAGTTTCCGATCCACATCTGGAGGCATTCTGTAATCTGTTGTCTATCAGAGTGTTGATGAAGCACAGAAACTGCATCGGGATTGAATACAACAGTCACCATGCGCACTTTCCTCCATGGGAGTAATGTCTCAAACAGTCTACGCTTTGATCGTTCCCTGGAAGACCAGTAGTAGTTTCCGATGCACGTCTGGTGGCATTCTGTAATCTCTGGAGTATCAGAGTGTTGATGAAACACAGAAATTGCATCAGGATTGAATACAACAGTCACCATGCGCACTTTCGTCCATGGAAGTTATGTCTCTAACAGTCTACGCTTTGATCGTTCCCTGAAAGACCAGTAGTAGTTTCCGATGCATATCTGGAGGCTTTCCGTAATTTGTGGACTATCAGAGTGTTGATGAAACACAGAAATTGCATCGGGATTGAATACAACTGTCACCATGCGCACTTTCGTCCATGGGAGTAATGTCTCAAACAGTCTACGCTTTGATCGTTCCTTGGAAGACCAGTAGTGGTTTCCGATGCACATCTGGAGGCATTCTGTAATCTGTGGACTATCAGAGTGTTGATGATACACAGAAATTGCATCGGGATTGAATACAACAGTCACCATGCTCACTTCCATTCATGGGAGTAATGTCGCAAACAGTCTACGCTTTGATCGTCCCTGGAAGACCAGTAGTAGTTTCCGATGCACATCTGGTGTCATTCTGTAATCTGTGAACTATCAGAGCGTTGATGAAACACAGAAATTGCATCGGGATTGAATACAACAGTCACCATGCGAACTTTCCTCCATGGGAGTAATTCTCAAACAGTCTACGCTTTGATCGTTCCCTGGAAGACCTGTAGTAGTTTCCGATGCACATCTGGTGGCATTCTGTAATCTGTGGACTGTCAGAGTGTTGATGAAACACAGAAATTGATTTGGAATTGAATACAACAGTCACCATGCGCACATTCCTCCACGGGAGTAATGTCTCAAACAGTATACGCATTTATCGTTCCCTGGAGGACCAGTAGTAGTTTCCGATGCATATCTGGAGGCTTTCCGTAATTTGTGGACTATCAGAGTGTTGATGAAACACAGAAATTGCATCGGGATTGAATACAACTGTCACCATGAGCACTTTCGTCCATGGGAGTAATGTCTCAAACAGTCTACGCTTTGATCCTTCCCTGGAAGACCAGTAGTAGTTTCCGATGCACATCTGGTGGCATTCTGTAATCTGTAGACTATCAGAGAGTTGATGAAACAAAGATATTGCATCGGGATTGAATACAACAGTCACCATCCGCACTTTCCTCAATGGGAGTAATGTCTCTAACAGTCTACGCTTTGATCGTTCCCTGGAAGACCAGTAGTACTTTCCGCTGCACACCTGGAGGCCTTCCGTAAACTGTGGACTATCAGAGTGTTGATGAATCACAGTAATTGCATCGGGATTGAATACAACAGTCACCATGCGCACTTTCCTCCATGGTAGAAATGTCTCAAACAGTCTACTATTTGATCGTTCCCTGGAAGACCAGTAGTAGTTTCCGATCCACATCTGGAGGCATTCTGTAATCTGTTGTCTATCAGAGTGTTGATGAAGCACAGAAACTGCATCGGGATTGAATACAACAGTCACCATGCGCACTTTCCTCCATGGGAGTAATGTCTCAAACAGTCTACGCTTTGATCGTTGCGTGGAAGACCAGTAGTAGTTTCCGATGCACGTCTGGTGGCATTCCGTAATCCCTGGAGTATCAGAGTGTTGATGAAACACAGAAATTGCATCAGGATTGAATACAACAGTCACCATGCGCACTTTCGTCCATGGAAGTTATGTCTCTAACAGTCTACGCTTTGATCGTTCCCTGGAAGACCAGTAGTAGTTTCCGATGCATATCTGGAGGCTTTCCGTAATTTGTGGACTATCAGAGTGTTGATGAAACACAGAAATTGCATCGGGATTGAATACAACTGTCACCATGCGCACTTTCGTCCATGGGAGTAATGTCCCAAACAGTCTACGCTTTGATCGTTCCTTGGAAGACCAGTAGTGGTTTCCGATGCACATCTGGAGGCATTCTGTAATCTGTGGACTATCAGTGTGTTGATGATACACAGAAATTGCATCGGGATTGAATACAACAGTCACCATGCTCACTTCCCTTCATGGGAGTAATGTCGCAAACAGTCTACGCTTTGATCGTCCCTGGAAGACCAGTAGTAGTTTCCGATGCACATCTGGTGTCATTTTGTAATCTGTGAACTATCAGAGCGTTGATGAAACACAGAAATTGCATCGGGATTGAATACAACAGTCACCATGCGAACTTTCCTCCATGGGAGTAATTCTCAAACAGTCTACGCTTTGATCGTTCCCTGGAAGACCTGTAGTAGTTTCCGATGCACATCTGGTGGCATTCTGTAATCTGTGGACTATCAGAGTGTTGATGAAACACAGAAAATGCATCGGGATTGAATACAACAGTCACCATCCGCACTTTCCTCCATGGGAGTAATGTCTCAAAGAGTTTACGGTTTGATCGTTCCCTGGAAGACCAGTACCAGTTTCCGATGCAGATCTGGTGGCATTCTGTAATCTGTGGAGTATCTGAGTGTTGATGAAACACAGAAATTGTATCGTAATTGAATACAACAGTCACCATGCGAACTTTCATCCATGGGAGTAATTCTCAAACAGTCTACGCTTTGATCGTTCCCTGGAAGACCTGTAGTAGTTTCCGATGCACATCTGGTGGCATTCAGTAATCTGTGGCGTATCAGAGTGTTGATTAAACACAGAAATTGCATCGGGATTGAACACAACAGTCACCATGCGCACTTTCCTCCACAGGAGTAATTTCTCAAACAGTCTACGCTTTGATCGTTCCTGGAAGACCAGTAGTAGTTTCCGATGCACGTCTGGTGTCATTCTGTAATCCCTAGACTATCAGAGTGTTGATGAAACACAGAAATTGCCTCAGGACTGAATACAACAGGCAGCATGCGCACTTTCCTTCATGGGAATAATGTCTCAAACAGTCTACGCTTTGATCGTTCCCAGGAAGACCAGTAGTAGTTTCCGATGCACATCTGAAAGCCTTCTGTAATCTGTGGACTATCAGAGTGTTGATGACACACAGAAATTGCATCGGGATTGAATACAACAGTCACCATGTGCACTTCCCTCAATGGGAATAATGTCTCAAAGAGTTTACGCTTTGATCGTTCCCTGGACAACCAGTAGTAGTTTCCGATGCACATCTGGAGTCATTTTGTAATGTGTGGACTATCAGAGTGTTGGTGAAACGCAGAAATTGCATCGGGATTGTATACAACAGAAACCATGCGCACTTTCCTCCATAAAAGAAATGTCTCAAACAGTCTACGCTTTGATCGTTCCCTGCAAGACCAGTAGTAGTTTCCGATGCACATCTGGTGGCATTCTTTAATCTGTGGACTATCAGAGTGTTGATGAAACACAGAAAATGCATGGGGATTGAATACAACAGTCACCATCCGCACTTTCCTCCATGGGAGTAATGTCTCAAAGAGTTTACGGTTTGATCGTTCACTGGAAGACCAGTACCAGTTTCCGATGCACATCTGGAGGCATTCTGTAATCTGTGGAGTATCTGAGTGTTGATGAAACACAGAAATTGTATCGTAATTGAATACAACAGTCACCATGCGAACTTTCATCCATGGGAGTAATTCTCAAACAGTCTACGCTTTGATCGTTCCCTGGGAGACCAGTAGTAGTTTCCGATGCACATCTGAAAGCATTCTGTAATCTGTGGACTATCAGAGTGTTGATGAAACACAGAAATTGCATCGGGATTGAATACAACAGTCACCATGCGCACTTTCCTCCACGTGAGTAATGTCTCAAAGAGTCTACGCTTTGATCGTTCCCCGGAAGACCAGTAGTAGTTTCCGATGCACATCTGGTGGCATTCTGTAATCTGTGGACTATCAGAGTGTTGATGAAACACAGAAATTGAATCGGAATTGAATACAACCGTCACCATGCGCACATTCCTCGACGGGAGTAATGTCTCAAACAGTCTACGCATTGATCGTTCCCTGGACGACCAGTAGTAGTTTCCGATGCACATCTGGTGGCATTCTGTAATCTGTGGCGTATCAGAGTGTTGATTAAACACAGAAATTGTATCGGGATTGAATACAACAGTCACCATGCGCACTTTCCTCCATGGAAGTAATGTCTCTAACAGTCTACGCTTTGATCGTTCCCTGGAAGACCAGTAGTAGTTTCCGATCCACATCTGGAGGCATTCTGTAATCTGTCGTCTATCAGAGTGTTGATGAAGCACAGAAACGGCATCGGGATTGAATACAACAGTCACCATGCGCACTTTCCTCCATGGGAGTAATGTCTCAAACAGTCTACGCTTTGATCGTTCCCTGGAAGACCAGTAGTAGTTTGCGATGCACGTCTGGTGGCATTCTGTAATCTCTGGAGTATCAGAGTGTTGATGAAACACAGAAATTGCATCGGGATTGAATACAACAGTCACCATGCGCACTTTCGTCCATGGAAGTTATGTCTCTAACAGTCTACGCTTTGATCGTTCCCTGGAAGACCAGTAGTAGTTTCCGATGCATATCTGGAGGCTTTACGTAATTTGTGGACTATCAGAGTGTTGATGAAACACAGAAATTGCATCGGGATTGAATACAACTGTCACCATGCGCACTTTCGTCCATGGGAGTAATGTCTCAAACAGTCTACGCTTTGATCGTTCCCTGGAAGACCAGTAGTAGTTTCCGATGCACATCTGGTGGCATTCTGTAATCTGTAGACTATCAGAGAGTTGATGAAACAAAGATATTGCATCGGGATTGAATACAACAGTCACCATCCGCACTTTCCTCAATGGGAGTAATGTCTCTAACAGTCTACGCTTTGATCGTTCCCTGGAAGACCAGTAGTACTTTCCGCTGCACACCTGGAGGCCTTCCGTAAACTGTGGACTATCAGAGTGTTGAAGAATCACAGTAATTGCATCGGGATTGAATACAACAGTCACCATGCGCACTTTCCTCCATGGTAGAAATGTCTCAAACAGTCTACTATTTGATCGTTCCCTGGAAGACCAGTAGTAGTTTCCGATCCACATCTGGAGGCATTCTGTAATCTGTTGTCTATCGGAGTGTTGATGAAGCACAGAAACTGCATCGGGATTGAATACAACAGTCACCATGCGCACTTTCCTCCATGGGAGTAATGTCTCAAACAGTCTACGCTTTGATCGTTCCCTGGAAGACCAGTAGTAGTTTCCGATGCACGTCTGGTGGCATTCTGTAATCTCTGGAGTATCAGAGTGTTGATGAAACACAGAAATTGCATCAGGATTGAATACAACAGTCACCATGCGCACTTTCGTCCATGGAAGTTATGTCTCTAACAGTCTACGCTTTGATCGTTCCCTGAAAGACCAGTAGTAGTTTCCGATGCATATCTGGAGGCTTTCCGTAATTTGTGGACTATCAGAGTGTTGATGAAACACAGAAATTGCATCGGGATTGAATACAACTGTCACCATGCGCACTTTCGTCCATGGGAGTAATGTCTCAAACAGTCTACGCTTTGATCGTTCCTTGGAAGACCAGTAGTGGTTTCCGATGCACATCTGGAGGCATTCTGTAATCTGTGGACTATCAGAGTGTTGATGATACACAGAAATTGCATCGGGATTGAATACAACAGTCACCATGCTCACTTCCATTCATGGGAGTAATGTCGCAAACAGTCTACGCTTTGATCGTCCCTGGAAGACCAGTAGTAGTTTCCGATGCACATCTGGTGTCATTCTGTAATCTGTGAACTATCAGAGCGTTGATGAAACACAGAAATTGCATCGGGATTGAATACAACAGTCACCATGTGAACTTTCCTCCATGGGAGTAATTCTCAAACAGTCTACGCTTTGATCGTTCCCTGGAAGACCTGTAGTAGTTTCCGATGCACATCTGGTGGCATTCTGTAATCTGTGGACTGTCAGAGTGTTGATGAAACACAGAAATTGATTTGGAATTGAATACAACAGTCACCATGCGCACATTCCTCCACGGGAGTAATGTCTCAAACAGTCTACGCATTTATCGTTCCCTGGAGGACCAGTAGTAGTTTCCGATGCATATCTGGAGGCTTTCCGTAATTTGTGGACTATCAGAGTGTTGATGAAACACAGAAATTGCATCGGGATTGAATACAACTGTCACCATGAGCACTTTCGTCCATGGGAGTAATGTCTCAAACAGTCTACGCTTTGATCGTTCCCTGGAAGACCAGTAGTAGTTTCCGATGCACATCTGGTGGCATTCTGTAATCTGTAGACTATCAGAGAGTTGATGAAACAAAGATATTGCATCGGGATTGAATACAACAGTCACCATCCGCACTTTCCTCAATGGGAGTAATGTCTCTAACAGTCTACGCTTTGATCGTTCCCTGGAAGACCAGTAGTACTTTCCGCTGCACACCTGGAGGCCTTCCGTAAACTGTGGACTATCAGAGTGTTGATGAATCACAGTAATTGCATCGGGATTGAATACAACAGTCACCATGCGCACTTTCCTCCATGGTAGAAATGTCTCAAACAGTCTACTATTTGATCGTTCCCTGCAAGACCAGTAGTAGTTTCCGATCCACATCTGGAGGCATTCTGTAATCTGTTGTCTATCAGAGTGTTGATGAAGCACAGAAACTGCATCGGGATTGAATACAACAGTCACCATGCGCACTTTCCTCCATGGGAGTAATGTCTCAAACAGTCTACGCTTTGATCGTTGCGTGGAAGACCAGTAGTAGTTTCCGATGCACGTCTGGTGGCATTCCGTAATCCCTGGAGTATCAGAGTGTTGATGAAACACAGAAATTGCATCAGGATTGAATACAACAGTCACCATGCGCACTTTCGTCCATGGAAGTTATGTCTCTAACAGTCTACGCTTTGATCGTTCCCTGGAAGACCAGTAGTAGTTTCCGATGCATATCTGGAGGCTTTCCGTAATTTGTGGACTATCAGAGTGTTGATGAAACACAGAAATTGCATCGGGATTGAATACAACTGTCACCATGCGCACTGTCGTCCATGGGAGTAATGTCCCAAACAGTCTACGATTTGATCGTTCCTTGGAAGACCAGTAGTGGTTTCCGATGCACATCTGGAGGCATTCTGTAATCTGTGGACTATCAGAGTGTTGATGATACACAGAAATTGCATCGGGATTGAATACAACAGTCACCATGCTCACTTCCCTTCATGGGAGTAATGTCGCAAACAGTCTACGCTTTGATCGTCCCTGGAAGACCAGTAGTAGTTTCCGATGCACATCTGGTGTCATTTTGTAATCTGTGAACTATCAGAGCGTTGATGAAACACAGAAATTGCATCGGGATTGAATACAACAGTCACCATGCGAACTTTCCTCCATGGGAGTAATTCTCAAACAGTCTACGCTTTGATCGTTCCCTGGAAGACCTGTAGTAGTTTCCGATGCACATCTGGTGGCATTCTGTAATCTGTGGACTATCAGAATGTTGATGAAACACAGAAAATGCATCGGGATTGAATACAACAGTCACCATCCGCACTTTCCTCCATGGGAGTAATGTCTCAAAGAGTTTACGGTTTGATCGTTCCCTGGAAGACCAGTACCAGTTTCCGATGCACATATGGTGGCATTCTGTAATCTGTGGAGTATCAGAGTGTTGATGAAACACAGAAATTGCATCGGGATTGAATACAACAGTCACCATGCGAACTTTCCTCCATGGGAGTAATTCTCAAACAGTCTACGCTTTGATCGTTCCCTGGAAGACCAGTAGTAGTTTCCGATTCACATCTGAAAGCATTCTGTAATCTGTGGACTATCAGAGTGTTGATGAAACACAGAAATTGCATCGGGATTGAATACAACAGTCACCATGCGCACTTTTCTCCACGGGAGTAACGTCTCAAAGAGTCTACGCTTTGATCGTTCCCCGGAAGACCAGTAGTAGTTTCCGATGCACATCTGGTGGCATTCTGTAATCTGTGGACTGTCAGAGTGTTGATGAAACACAGAAATTGATTTGGAATTGAATACAACAGTCACCATGCGCACATTCCTCCACGGGAGTAATGTCTCAAACAGTCTACGCATTTATCGTTCCCTGGAGGACCAGTAGTAGTTTCCGATGCACATCTGGTGGCATTCTGTAATCTGTGGCGTATCAGAGTGTTGATTAAACACAGAAATAGCATCGGGATTGAATACAACAGTCACCATGGGCACTTTCCTCCATGGAAGTAATGTCTCTAACAGTCTACGCTTTGATCGTTCCCTGGAAAACCAGTAGTAGTTACCGATGCATATCTGGAGGCTTTCCGTAATTTGTGGACTATCAGAGTGTTGATGAAACACAGAAATTGCATCGGGATTGAATACAACTGTCACCATGCGCACTTTCGTCCATGGGAGTAATGTCTCATACAGTCTACGCTTTGATCGTTCCCTGGAAGACCAATAGAGGTTTCCGATGCACATCTGGAGGCATTCTGTAATCTGTGGACTATCAGAGTGTTGATGAAACACAGATATTGCATCGGGATTGAATACAACAGTCACCATGCGCACTTTCCTCCATGGGAGTAATGTCTCAAACAGTCTACGCTTTGATCGTTCCCTGGAAGACCAGTAGTAGTTTCCGATGTACATCTGGAGCCATTCTGTAATCTGTGGACTATCAGAGTGTTGATGAAACACAGAAATTGCCTCGGGATGAATACAACAGTCTCCATGCGCAGTTTCCTCCATGGTAGTAATGTCTCAAACAGTCTACGCTTTGATCGTTCCCTGGAAGACCAGTAGTAGTTTCCGATGCACATCTGGTGGCATTCTGTAATCTGTAGAGTAACAGGGAGTTGATGAAACAAAGATATTGCATCGGGATTGAATACAACCGTCACCACCCGCACTTTCCTCAATGGGAGTAATGTCTCTAACAATCTACGCTTTGATCGTTCCCTGGAAGACCAGTAGTACCTTCCGCTGCACACATGGAGGCTTTCCGTAAACTGTGGACTATCAGAGTGTTGATGAAGCACAGTAATTGCATCGGGATTGAATACAACAGTCACCATGCGCACTTTCCTCCATGGTAGAAATGTCTCAAACAGTCTACTATTTGATCGTTCCCTGGAAGACCAGTAGTAGTTTCCGATGCACATCTGGAGGCATTCTGTAATCTGTTGTCTATCAGAGTGTTGATGAGACACAGAAACTGCATCGGGATTGAATACAACAGTCACCATGCGCATTTTCCTCCATGGGAGTAATGTCTCAAACAGTCTACGCTTTGATCGTTCCCTGGAAGACCAGTAGTAGTTTCCGATGCACATCTGGTGGCATTCTGTAATCTCTGGAGTATCAGAGTGTTGATGAAACACAGAAATTGCATCGGGATTGAATACAACAGTCACCTTGCGCACTTTCCGCCATGGAAGTAATGTCCCTAACAGTCTACGCTTTGATCGTTCCCTGGAAGACCAGTAGTAGTTTCCGATGCATATCTGGAGGCTTTCCGTAATTTGTGGAATATCAGAGTGTTGATGAAACACAGAAATTGCATCGGGATTGAATACAACTGTCACCCTGCGCACTTCCGTCCATGGGAGTAATGTCTCAAAGAGTCTACGCTTTGATCGTTAGCTGGAAGACCGGTAGTGGTTTCCAATGCACATCTGGAGTCATTCTGTAATCTGTGGACTATCAGAGTGTTGATGAAACACAGAAATTGCATCGGGATTGAATACAACAGTCACCATGCTCACTTCCCTTCATGGGAGTAATGTCGCAAACAGTCTACGCTTTGATCGTTCCCTGGAAGACCAGTAGTAGTTTCCGATGCACATCTGGTGTCATTCTGTAATCTGTGAACTATCAGAGCGTTGATGAAACACAGAAATTGCATCGGGATTGAATACAACAGTCACCATGCGAACTTTCCTCCATGGGAGTAATTCTCAAACAGTCTCCGCTTTGATCGTTCCCTGGAAGACCTGTAGTAGTTTCCGATGCACATCTGGTGGCATTCTGTAATCTGTGGACTATCAGAGTGTTGATGAAACAAAGAAAATGCATCGGGATTGAATACAACAGTCACCATGCGCACTTTCCTCCATGGTGGAAATGTCTCAAACAGTCTACTATTTGATCGTTCCCTGGAAGACCAGTAGTAGTTTCCGATGCACATCTGGAGGCATTCTGTAATCTGTTGTCTATCAGAGTGTTGATGAAACACAGAAACTGCATCGGGATTGAATACAACAGTCACCATGCGCACTTTCCTCCATGGGAGTAATGTCTCAAACAGTCTACGCTTTGATCGTTTCCTGGAAGACCAGTAGTAGTTTCCGATGCACATCTGGTGGCATTCTGTAATCTCTGGAGTATCAGAGTGTTGATGAAACACAGAAATTGCATCGGGATTGAATACAACAGTCACCATGCGAACTTTCCTCCATGGGAGTAATTCTCAAACAGTCTACGCTTTGATCGTTCCCTGGAAGACCTGTAGTAGTTTCCGATTCACATCTGAAAGCATTCTGTAATCTGTGGACTATCAGAGTGTTGATGAAACACAGAAATTGCATCGGGATTGAATACAACAGTCACCATGCGCACTTTCCTCTATGGGAGTAATTCTCAAACAGTCTACGCTTTGATCGTTCCCTGGAAGACCTGTAGTAGTTTCCGATGCACATCTGGTGGCATTCTGTAATCTCTGGAGTATCAGAGTGTTGATGAAACACAGAAATTGCATCGGGATTGAATACAACAGTCACCATGCGCACTTTCCTCCATGGTGGAAATGTCTCAAACAGTCTACTATTTGATCGTTCCCTGGAAGACCAGTAGTAGTTTCCGATGCACATCTGGTGTCATTTTGTAATCTGTGAACTATCAGAGCGTTGATGAAACACAGAAATTGCATCGGGATTGAATACAACAGTCACCATGCGAACTTTCCTCCATGGGAGTAATTCTCAAACAGTCTACGCTTTGATCGTTCCCTGGAAGACCTGTAGTAGTTTCCGATGCACATCTGGTGGCATTCTGTAATCTGTGGACTATCAGAGTGTTGATGAAACACAGAAAATGCATCGGGATTGAATACAACAGTCACCATGCGCACTTTCCTCCATGGGAGTAATGTCTCAAAGAGTTTACGGTTTGATCGTTCCCTGGAAGACCAGTACCAGTTTCCGATGCACATCTGGTGGCATTCTGTAATCTGTGGAGTATCAGAGTGTTGATGAAACACAGAAATTGCATCGGGATTGAATACAACAGTCACCATGCGAACTTTCCTCCATGGGAGTAATTCTCAAACAGTCTACGCTTTGATCGTTCCCTGGAAGACCAGTAGTAGTTTCCGATTCACATCTGAAAGCATTCTGTAATCTGTGGACTATCAGAGTGTTGATGAAACACAGAAATTGCATCGGGATTGAATACAACAGTCACCATGCGCACTTTCCTCCACGTGAGTAACGTCTCAAAGAGTCTACGCTTTGATCGTTCCCCGGAAGACCAGTAGTAGTTTCCGATGCACATCTGGTGGCATTCTGTAATCTGTGGACTGTCAGAGTGTTGATGAAACACAGAAATTGATTTGGAATTGAATACAACAGTCACCATGCGCACATTCCTCCACGGGAGTAATGTCTCAAACAGTCTACGCATTTATCGTTCCCTGGAGGACCAGTAGTAGTTTCCGATGCACATCTGGTGGCATTCTGTAATCTGTGGCGTATCAGAGTGTTGATTAAACACAGAAATTGCATCGGGATTGAATACAACAGTCACCATGGGCACTTTCCTCCATGGAAGTAATGTCTCTAACAGTCTACGCTTTGATCGTTCCCTGGAAGACCAGTAGTAGTTTCCGATGCATATCTGGAGGCTTTCCGTAATTTGTGGACTATCAGAGTGTTGATGAAACACAGAAATTGCATCGGGATTGAATACAACTGTCACCATGCGCACTTTCGTCCATGGGAGTAATGTCTCATACAGTCTACGCTTTGATCGTTCCCTGGAAGACCAATAGAGGTTTCCGATGCACATCTGGAGGCATTCTGTAATCTGTGGACTATCAGAGTGTTGATGAAACACAGATATTGCATCGGGATTGAATACAACAGTCACCATGCGCACTTTCCTCCATGGGAGTAATGTCTCAAACAGTCTACGCTTTGATCGTTCCCTGGAAGACCAGTAGTAGTTTCCGATGTACATCTGGAGGCATTCTGTAACCTGTGGACTATCAGAGTGTTGATGAAACACAGAAATTGCCTCGGGATGAATACAACAGTCTCCATGCGCAGTTTCCTCCATGGTAGTAATGTCTCAAACAGTCTACGCTTTGATCGTTCCCTGGAAGACCAGTAGTAGTTTCCGATGCACATCTGGTGGCATTCTGTAATCTGTAGAGTAACAGGGAGTTGATGAAACAAAGATATTGCATCGGGATTGAATACAACCGTCACCACCCGCACTTTCCTCAATGGGAGTAATGTCTCTAACAATCTACGCTTTGATCGTTCCCTGGAAGACCAGTAGTACCTTCCGCTGCACACATGGAGGCTTTCCGTAAACTGTGGACTATCAGAGTGTTGATGAAGCACAGTAATTGCATCGGGATTGAATACAATAGTCACCATGCGCACTTTCCTCCATGGTAGAAATGTCTCAAACAGTCTACTATTTGATCGTTCCCTGGAAGACCAGTAGTAGTTTCCGATGCACATCTGGAGGCATTCTGTAATCTGTTGTCTATCAGAGTGTTGATGAGACACAGAAACTGCATCGGGATTGAATACAACAGTCACCATGCGCATTTTCCTCCATGGGAGTAATGTCTCAAACAGTCTACGCTTTGATCGTTCCCTGGAAGACCAGTAGTAGTTTCCGATGCACATCTGGTGGCATTCTGTAATCTCTGGAGTATCAGAGTGTTGATGAAACACAGAAATTGCATCGGGATTGAATACAACAGTCACCTTGCGCACTTTCCGCCATGGAAGTAATGTCCCTAACAGTCTACGCTTTGATCGTTCCCTGGAAGACCAGTAGTAGTTTCCGATGCATATCTGGAGGCTTTACGTAATTTGTGGAATATCAGAGTGTTGATGAAACACAGAAATTGCATCGGGATTGAATACAACTGTCACCATGCGCACTTCCGTCCATGGGAGTAATGTCTCAAAGAGTCTACGCTTTGATCGTTAGCTGGAAGACCGGTAGTGGTTTCCAATGCACATCTGGAGTCATTCTGTAATCTGTGGACTATCAGAGTGTTGATGAAACACAGAAATTGCATCGGGATTGAATACAACAGTCACCATGCTCACTTCCCTTCATGGGAGTAATGTCGCAAACAGTCTACGCTTTGATCGTTCCCTGGAAGACCAGTAGTAGTTTCCGATGCACATCTGGTGTCATTCTGTAATCTGTGAACTATCAGAGCGTTGATGAAACACAGAAATTGCATCGGGATTGAATACAACAGTCACCATGCGAACTTTCCTCCATGGGAGTAATTCTCAAACAGTCTCCGCTTTGATCGTTCCCTGGAAGACCTGTAGTAGTTTCCGATGCACATCTGGTGGCATTCTGTAATCTGTGGACTATCAGAGTGTTGATGAAACAAAGAAAATGCATCGGGATTGAATACAACAGTCACCATGCGCACTTTCCTCCATGGTGGAAATGTCTCAAACAGTCTACTATTTGATCGTTCCCTGGAAGACCAGTAGTAGTTTCCGATGCACATCTGGAGGCATTCTGTAATCTGTTGTCTATCAGAGTGTTGATGAAACACAGAAACTGCATCGGGATTAAATACAACAGTCACCATGCGCACTTTCCTCCATGGGAGTAATGTCTCAAACAGTCTACGCTTTGATCGTTCCCTGGAAGACCAGTAGTAGTTTCCGATGCACATCTGGTGGCATTCTGTAATCTCTGGAGTATCAGAGTGTTGATGAAACACAGAAATTGCATCGGGATTCAATACAACAGTTACCATGCGCACTTTCGTCCATGGAAGTTATGTCTCTAACAGTCTACGCTTTGATCGTTCACTGGAAGACCAGTAGTAGTTTCCGATGCATATCTGGAGGCTTTCCGTAATTTGTGGACTATCAGAGTGTAGATGAAACAAAGAAATTGCATCGGGATTGAATACAACTGTCACCATGCGCACTTTCGTCAATGGGAGTAATGTCTCAAACAGTCTACGCTTTGATCGTTCCCTGGAAGACCAGTAGTGGTTTCCGATGCACATCTGGAGGCATTCTGTAATCTGTGGACTATCAGAGTGTTGATGAAACACAGAAATTGCATCGGGATTGAATACAACAGTCACCATGCTCACTTCCTTTCATGGGAGTAATGTCGCAAACAGTCTACGCTTTGATCGTTCCCTGGAAGACCAGTAGTAGTTTCCGATGCACATCTGGTGTCATTCTGTAAACTGTGACCTATCAGAGCGTTGATGAAACACAGAAATTGCATCGGGATTGAATACAACAGTCACCATGCGAACTTTCCTCCATGGGAGTAATTCTCAAACAGTCTACGATTTCTTCGTTCCCTGGAAGACCTGTAGTATCTTCCGATGCACATCTCGTGGCATTCTGTAGTCTGTGGACTATCAGAGTGTTGATGAAACAAAGAAAATGCATCGGGATTGAATACAACAGTCACCATCCGCACTTTCCTCCATGGGAGTAATGTCTCAAAGAGTTTACGGTTTGATCGTTCCCTGGAAGACCAGTACCAGTTTCCGATGCACATCTGGTGGCATTCTGTAATCTGTGGAGTATCAGAGTGTTGATGAAACACAGAAATTGCATCGGGATTGAATACAACAGTCACAATGCTCACTTCCTTTCATGGGAGTAATGTCGCAAACAGTCTACGCTTTGATCGTTCCCTGGAAGACCAGTAGGAGTTTCCGATGCACATCTGGTGTCATTCTGTAATCTGTGACTTATCAGAGCGTTGATGAAACACAGTAATTGCATCGGGATTAAATACAACAGTCACCATGCGAACTTTCCTCCATGGGAATAATTCTCAAACAGTCTACGCTTTGATCGTTCCCTGGAAGACCAGTAGTAGTTTCCGATGCATATCTGGAGGCTTTCCGTAATTTGTGGACTATCAGAGTGTTGATGATACACAGAAATTGCATCGGGATTGAATACAACTGTCACCAAGCGCACTTTCGTCCATGGGAGTAATGTCTCAAACAGTCTACGCTTTGATCGTTCCCTGGAAGACCAGTAGTAGTTTCCGATGCACTTCTGGTGGCATTCTGTAATCTCTGGAGTATCAGAGTGTTGATGAAACACAGAAATTGCATCGGGATTGAATACAACAGTCACCATACGCACTTTCGTCCATGGAAGTTATGTCTCAAACAGTCTACGCTTTGATCGTTCCCTGGAAGACCAGTAGTAGTTTCCGATTCACATCTGAAAGCATTCTGTAATCTGTGGACTATCAGAGTGTTGATGAAACACAGAAATTGCATCGGGATTGAATACAACAGTCACCATGCGCACTTTCCTCCACGGGAGTAACGTCTCAAAGAGTCTACGCTTTGATCGTTCCCCGGAAGACCAGTAGTAGTTTCCGATGCACATCTGGAGGCATTCTGTAATCTGTTGTCTATCAGAGTGTTGATGAAACACAGAAACTGCATCGGGATTGAATACAACAGTCACCATGCGCACTTTCCTCCATGGGAGTAATGTCTCAAACAGTCTACGCTTTGATCGTTCCCTGGAAGACCAGTAGTAGTTTCTGATGCACATCTGGTGGCATTCTGTAATCTCTGGAGTGTCAGAGTGTTGATGATACACAGAAATTACATCGGGATTGAATAAAACAGTCACCATGCGCACTTTCGTCCCTGGAAGTTATGTCTCTAACAGTCTACGCTTTGATCGTTCCCTGGAAGACCAGTAGTAGTTTCCGATGCATATCTGGAGGCTTTCCGTAATTTGTGGACTATCAGAGTGTTGATGAAACACAGAAATTGCATCGGGATTGAATACATCTGTCACCATGCGCACTTTCGTCAATGGGAGTAATGTCTCAAACAGTCTACGCTTTGATCGTTCCCTGGAAGACCAGTAGTGGTTTCCGATGCACATCTGGAGGCATTCTGTAATCTGTGGACTATCAGAGTGTTGATGAAACACAGAAATTGCATCGGGATTGAATACAACATTCACCATGCTCACTTCCCTTCATGGGAGTAATGTCGCAAACAGTCTACGCTTTGATCGTTCCCTGGAAGACCAGTAGTAGTTTCCGATGCACATCTGGAGGCATTCTGTAATCTGTTGTCTATCAGAGTGTTGATGAAACACAGAAACTGCATCGGGATTGAATACAACAGTCACCATGCGCAGTTTCCTCCATGGGAGTAATGTCTCAAACAGTCTACGCTTTGATCGTTCCCTGGAAGACCAGTAGTAGTTTCCGATGCACATCTGGTGGCATTCTGTAATCTCTGGAGTATCAGAGTGTTGATGAAACACAGAAATTGCATCGGGATTGAATACAACAGTCACCATACGCACTTTCGTCCATGGAAGTTATGTCTCAAACAGTCTACGCTTTGATCGTTCCCTGGAAGACCAGTAGTAGTTTCCGATTCACATCTGAAAGCATTCTGTAATCTGTGGACTATCAGAGTGTTGATGAAACTCAGAAATTGCATCGGGATTGAATACAACAGTCACCATGCGCACTTTCCTCCACGGGAGTAACGTCTCAAAGAGTCTACGCTTTGATCGTTCCCCGGAAGACCAGTAGTAGTTTCCGATGCACATCTGGAGGCATTCTGTAATCTGTTGTCTATCAGAGTGTTGATGAAACACAGTAACTGCATCGGGATTGAATACAACAGTCACCATGCGCACTTACCTCCATGGGAGTAATGTCTCAAACAGTCTACGCTTTGATCGTTCCCTGGAAGACCAGTAGTAGTTTCTGATGCACATCTGGTGGCATTCTGTAATCTCTGGAGTGTCAGAGTGTTGATGATACACAGAAATTACATCGGGATTGAATAAAACAGTCACCATGCGCACTTTCGTCCCTGGAAGTTATGTCTCTAACAGTCTACGCTTTGATCGTTCCCTGGAAGACCAGTAGTAGTTTCCGATGCATATCTGGAGGCTTTCCGTAATTTGTGGACTATCAGAGTGTTGATGAAACACAGAAATTGCATCGGGATTGAATACATCTGTCACCATGCGCACTTTCGTCAATGGGAGTAATGTCTCAAACAGTCTACGCTTTGATCGTTCCCTGGAAGACCAGTAGTGGTTTCCGATGCACATCTGGAGGCATTCTGTAATCTGTGGACTATCAGAGTGTTGATGAAACACAGAAATTGCATCGGGATTGAATACAACATTCACCATGCTCACTTCCCTTCATGGGAGTAATGTCGCAAACAGTCTACGCTTTGATCGTTCCCTGGAAGACCAGTAGTAGTTTCCGATGCACATCTGGTGTCATTCTGTAATCTGTGAACTATCAGAGCGTTGATGAAACACAGAAATTGCATCGGGATTGAATACAACAGTCACCATGC